>NW_026622941.1:40599310-41817781 GCF_023065955.2 Ursus arctos
GATCAGACTCTAGGATAAGAAACTAGTTCAGCAGGAAGTATGCACTGTCAACCCCTTAAGGATCATATGCTCAAGGTGTCCAATCCTATCTCACATGTTTAATACCTCAAATGTCACTTGATGGGAGAAGACTCTCTAGGGAACTCTGTGAGAACAGTACTCAGCTGTAGTGGAAGGCTGACCTGAGAACACCCTTTAGACTTTCTCTATCCTTCTTTGTCCTTGTGTAATTTAATTATGTCCTCTCTTGCTGTAGCTTTTAAATTCAAAGACACTTTTTATTAGTGCCTGTCACCTTAAATTACCAGATTCTGACCCTCTTTACCTCCTCCCACCTTTATCCTGTGAAAGAGATAGTGGTACTGCTTAATTTAAGAGATAGTTGTTTCTGGTTCCTCCCTGCTCCCCAACACATCTGCCCTTTTACAATTAATTTCATTCCTAAAGGCAGTAAAAACTTTTCAAAATGCCCTAGCTATGTATTAGGAAGATCTGGACATCACTATTAGCAAACAACAGTTTCTCAATTATGTGTACAATTATCTTAATGTACGTTTGGGATATTGCAGAAGAATTACCAATTCCTGTTTTGAGACTATCTGTTGTAACACAAAATACTCTCAATCAATCAGACTGATCATACTAACTTTTTTATGTGTGTATCAGTATTCTTATTCTAATGAAGAACAGACTTTCTATAAACTGTTTATGTACCGTATTAGGCCCTGAGAATACAAAAGTACAAGATTTGGACCTTAATACTTCAGTCATAAGGAAAGCGAGCTAGGATTAGAATTCAAAATCACTAATTCTGTTTATTCACATGTACAAAAATTTAATGGCATAGTGCATTAGATCTATCTCAGACAAAAATATACTGAACTGTTTCTCTGATTCTATATATAAAATATATTCCCATGTATGTATGTATGTATGTTTAACTTAGACTGTAACACCTATCAAATAGTATTTTATTGTTTGATTTCCAAAAGCTCATTCCTTTTTCTCCTTTGGTTCATGTATAAATTTGAGCCTGCTCAGATGTATATAAAAACATTTTATACTTCCTGTTATAGTATCACACTCAAATGTAACACTCTCAAGAGTAAGAAAAACACTCAGTTGTTAACACTTTTTTTCTGGTGAGAGTTCTAGTCAGAAGAAATAACTAAATATCTTTATTGTTTAAGCCGTTGTTACACGGATATTCTGGTATTTGCTGCTGAAAGCACCGTTAAATAAACTCAGTCAGGAATAAAGTACCTGACTTAGGTAGCTTTATTAGGTGTTCTTCCATATTTTCAAAGACTAACTTCTTACTATTTATTTATTTATTTATTTATTTATTTATTTATTTATTTATATTCAAAGACCAGCTTAGTTAAATCTTGTATAAACTTTTCTAGAACAGAGAAGAATTAGAAATATTCACCAGCTCTTTACATAAGACCATGATAGCCTTGATACCAAAACCAGATAGGGAGAGAAAGAAAATTACAGGCCAATCTCATTATCACAGACACAAAAATTCTAAGTAAATTATTAGTAAGCTGAATCCAACAGTGTATTAAATAGATAATAAACAAGGTCTAGTTGGGTTTATTCCAGGAATGCAAGGGTGGTTTAACATTCAGAACAAAACAAACTTTCAATGTAAATTATCATATTAACAGAATAATAAGGAAAAAGCTATGATCATCTCAATAGAGGTAGAACAAGCGTTTGAATTCAGTACCCTTTCATTTTTTAAATTTAAGTTTTTATTTCTTTGTAATTTTTTCAGTGTATTTCTAATTGGAGTGTAGTTGACATACAATGTTATATTAGTTTCAGGTATACAAACATAGTGATTCAACACTTATATGCATTACAAAATGCTTACCACAGTAAGTGTAATTACCATCTGTCACCGAAGTTACTACAATACTATTGACCATATTCCCTATGCTATACTTTATATTTCTGTGACATATTAATTTTTTAACTGTAAGTTTGTACCTCTTAATCCCTCTTACCTATTTCACCCATGTCCCCATTGCCCCTCCCCTCTGACAACCACCAGTTTCTTCTCTGTATTTATGAGTATTCCTGGTTTTTTTTTTCCTACATATATGTGAAATCAAATGGCATTTGTCTTTTCTCTGATTTATTTCCCTTAGCATACTACCCTTTAGATATGTCCATGTGGTCACACATGGCAAGATTTCATTCCTTTTTTACGGTTGAGTAATATTCATGTGTGTGTGTGTGTGTGTGTGTGTGTATACACCATATCTTCTTTATCCATTTATATATCTGTGGACACTTCGATTGCTTCCATATTATAAATAATGCTGCAGTGAACATAGGAGTGAATATATCTTTTTGGATTGGTGTTTTCGTTTTCTTTAGGTGAATACCTTGAAGTGTAATTGCTGGATTATATGGTATTTCCATTTATTTTTATTTTTATTTTTATTTTTATTTTTATTTTTATTTTTTGAGAGGGAGAGGGGGATAGGGGCAGAAAGAGAGGGAGAGACAGTTTTTGGAGCCCCCGACAGGACCTGATCTCATGACCCTGAGATCATGACCTGAGCTGAAATCAAGAGTTGGACACTTAACTGACTGAGCCATCCAGGTACCCCGGTATTTCTATTTTTAGTATTTGAGGAACCTCCACACTGTTTTCCATAGTGGCTGCTCCCAATTTACATTCCTACCAATAGTGCACAAGGGTTCCCTTTTCTCTGTATCCTTGCCAGCATTTGCTATTTTTGGTATTTTGATAATAGCCATTCTGACAGGTATGAGGTGGTATCTCATTCTGGTTTTGATTTGCATTTCCCTGATGATTAATAATGTTGAGCATCTTTTCATGTACCTATTGGTTATCTGTATGTCTTCTTTGGAAAAGTGTTTATTCAGGCCCTCTGCCCATTTTTAAATTGGATTCTCTGGTTTTTCTTGGTGTTGAATTTTAGGAGTTCTTTATATATTTTGGATATCAGCCCCTTATCAGAAATATCATTTGCAGATGTCTTCTCTCATTCAGTAGGCTGCCTTTTCATTTGGTTGATGGTTTTCTTTGCTGTGCAAAAGAGTTTTAGTTTAACATAGTCGCAATTGTTTATTTTTGCTTTTTGTTGCCGTGTCTGAGGAGGCAGATCCAAAAAATTATTGCAAAAACCAATGTCCATGAGTTTACTGCCTATGTTTTCTTTTAGGAGTTTTATGGTTTCAGGTTTTACGTTTAGGTGTTTCATCCATTTTGTGTTTATTTTTGTATATGGTGTGAGAAAAGTGATCAAGTTTCATTCTTTTGCATGTAGCTGTCAGGTTTTCCAAACACCATTTATTGACACTGTGTTTTCTCTATTGTATATCCTTGCCTCCTTTGTCATAGATTAATTGGATTAATTGAACATATAAGCATGGGTTTATTTCTGGGCTCTCTGTTCAGTTCCATTGATATATGTATCTATTTTTGTTCCAACACCATACTGTTTCGATTACTATAGCTTTGTAGTATAGTTTGACCTGTTGGAATGTGATACCTGCAAGTTTGTTTTTCTTTCTCACAGTTGCTTTGGCTATTCAGGGTCTTCTGTAGTTTCATACAAATTTTACTATTATTTGTTCTAGGTCTGTGAAAAATGCTATTGGTATTTTCTTTTTCTTTTTAAAGATTTTATTTATTTATTTGATAGAGAAAGAGCCAGCGAGAGAGGGAACATAGGCAGGGGGAGTGGGAGAGGAAGAAGCAGGCTCCCAGCAGAGGAGCCTGATGCGGGGCTTGATCCCAGACTGCTGGGATCACGCCCTGAGCCGAAGGCAGATGCTTAACGACTGAGCCACCCAGGTGCCCCTTTTGGTATTTTCATAGGGATTACATTGAATCTGTAGATCACTTTGGGAATTATGGACATTTTAACAATATTAGTTTTTCCAATCCATGACCATGGTATATCTTTCCATTTATTTGTGTCATCTTCAGTTTCTTTCATTAATACCTTATTGTTTTCAAAGTACAGGTCTTTCACCTCTTTGGTTAAATTTATGTCTAGGTATTTTACTCTTTTTGATGCAATTATAAATGGGATTATTTTTTTCTCTTTCTGATCTTTTTTTATTACTGTATAGAAATGCAACTTATTTCTGTATAGGAATTATTCTAATAGTTTTTTGCTGGTGTCACTAGGGTTTCTTATGTATAATATCATGTCATCTGCACAGTGAGTTTTACTTCTTCCTTAGCAATCTGGATGCCTTTTATTTCTTTTTCTTATCTGATTGCTGTGTCTAGAACTCCCAGTACTATGTTGAATAAAAGTGGCAAGAGGGACATCCTTGTCTTGTTCCTGATCTTAAAAGAAAAGCTTTCAGCTTGTGGGTTTGTCATGCACGGCTTTTATTATGTTAAGGTATGTTCCCTCTAAACCCACTTTGTTGAGAGTTTTTATCATGAATGAATGGTGAATTTTGTCAAATGCTTTTCCTGATTTAGGAATGAGATAATCATATGATTAGTATCCTCATTGTGTTAATATTGTTTGGTTGATTTGCAGATAGTGAGCCAACATTACATCCCTGGAATAAATCCCATTTGATTGTGGTAAATGTATTTAATTTTAATGTATTGTTGAATTGGGTTTACTAATATTTTGTTGAGTATTTTTGCATCCATGTTCATCAGGGATTTTGGCTTATAATTTTCTTTCTTTTTATTTTTTTGCAGTGTCCCAAAGATTTTGGACTGTTGTCTTTACATTTTCATTTGTCTCAAGGCATTTTTTAATTTCTTCTTTGATTTCTTCATTAACCCATTGGTTGTTATGAACATGTTATTTAGCCCCCATATACCTGTGTTTTTTCCAGTTTTTTTCCTTGTAATTGATTTCTAGTTTCATACCACTGTGGTAGGAAAAAATGCTTGATATGATTTCAGTCTTCCTAAGTTTACTGAAATTTGTTTTGTGGCCTAGTATATGATCTGTCCTGTAGAATGTTCCATGTGCACTTGAAAAAAATGTGTATTCTGATGTTTTTTGGATGGAATATATATATCTGTTAAATCTATCTGGTCTAATGTGTCACTTAAAGCCACTGTTTCCTTACTGATTTTCTGTCTGGATTATCTATCCATTGATATAAGTGAAGGTATTAAAATCCCCTACTATTATTGTATTAAGTCATTTCTCCCCTTATGTTTGTTAATATTTGCTTTACATATTTAGGTGCTCCTATGTTGGGTATATATTTACAATTGTTATATTCTCTTGTTGGATTGATCCTTTTATCATATGCAATGCCTTTCTTTGTCTCTTGTTATCATCTTTGATTGATTGATTTTTTTATTTATTTATTTATTTATTTATTTATTTATTTTATTTTTTTTTTTTTAAAGATTTTATTTATTTATTTGACAGGATACAGACAGCCAGCGAGAGAGGGAACACAAGCAGGGGGAGTGGGAGAGGAAGAAGGCAGGCTCATAGCGGAGGAGCCTGATGTGGGGCTCGATCCCATAACGCTGGGATCATGCCCTGAGCCGAAGGCAGACGCTTAACCGCTGTGCCACCCAGGCGCCCCTGATTGATTGATTTTTAAGTCACTGCCACACAGGACTCCAACACAGAGCTTGAACTCACAACCCTGAGATCAAGACCTGAGCTGAGATCAAGAGCTGGATGCTCAAATGACTGAGCCACCTAGGTGCCCCGTAGTCTTTGTTTTCAAGTCTATTGTACCTGATAAGGTATTGGTACCCTAGCTTTTTTGTTTTTTGCGTTTGCATGGAATATCTTTTTCTGTTTCTTCACTTTCAGTCTGTATGTGTCTTTAAGTCTGAAGTGACTCTCTTATAGGAAAACATATATAGATGGGTCTTCCATTTTTATCCATTCCATCCCCCAGTATCTTTTTTTTCATACTTGTTCTTTTCTAGTATTTTTAAATTTTTATTTGAGTGTAGATAACATACAGTGTTATATTAGTTTAAGGTATACAATTTAGTGATTCAACAATTCTATACATTACTCAGTGCTTACCATGATAGCTATACTCTTTTATCCCCATCACCTATTTCACCCATCCCCCCTACCCACATTC
Source organism: Ursus arctos (assembly GCF_023065955.2). Lineage (NCBI taxonomy): Eukaryota > Metazoa > Chordata > Mammalia > Carnivora > Ursidae > Ursus > Ursus arctos. The sequence goes on from NW_026622941.1 coordinate 40,605,401, forward strand.
CTTCTGGTAACCATCTGTTTATTCTCTTTAGTTAAGGGTCTATTTCTTGGTTTGTCTCTCTCTGCCTCTTTTTTCCTTTGCTCATTTGTTTTGTTTCTTAAATTCCACATATGAGTGAAATCATATGGTATTTATCTTTCCCTGACTGACATCTCACTTAGCATTATACTTTCTAACTCCATCCATGTCATTGCAAATGGCAAAATTTCATTCCTTTTTATGGCTGAATAATATTCCACTGTATATATATAGCATATCCTTTATCTATTCGTCTATTTCTTTTAAAGATTTTATTTATTTATTTGTTTATTTGACAGAGAGAGAAAGCACAAGCAGGGGGATTAGCAGGCAGAGGGAGAGGGAGAAGCAGGCTTCCCTGCTGAGCAGGGAGCCTAATGTGGGGCTTGATCCCAGGACCCTGGGATCATGACCCAAGCCGAAGGCAGACGCTTAACTGACTGAGCCACCCAGGCACCCCAACCCCTCTATTCATCTGTTGATGGATACTTGGAATGCTTCCATAATTGGCTATTGTAAATAATGCTGCAATAAATATAGCAGTGCATGTGTCCCTTTGAATTAGTGTTTTTGTATTCTTTGGGTCAATACCCAGTAGTGTGGGGTGCTTGGGTGGCTCAGTTGATTTTATATCCTGTGACTTTACTGAATCCATTTACCAATTTTAGTAGTTTTTTGGTGTCTTTAGGGTTCTCTCTATATAGTATCATGTCATCTGCAAATAGTGCCATTTTTACTTCTTCCTTACCAATTTGGATGCCTTTTATTCCTTTTTCTTATCTGATTGCTATGGGTAGGACTTACAGTTGAATGAAAGTGGTGAGAGTGGGCATCCTTGTCTTATTCCTAACCTTAGGAGGAAAGCTCTCAGTTCTTCACCATTGATGATGATATTTGCTATGAGTTTTTCATGTAAAACCTTTATTTTATTGAGGTATGTTCCCTCTAGACCTACTATGTTGTAGGTTTTTATCAAATGGATGTCGTACTTTGTCAAATGCTTTTTCTCCATCTATTGGAATGATTGTTTGGTTTTTATCCTTTCTCTTATTGATGTGATGTATCATGTTGATTGATTTATGAATATTGAACCATGCTTGCATCCTGGGAATAAATCCCACTTGATTGTGGTGAATGATTTTTATAACGTATTCTTAAATTCAGTTTGCTAATATTTCATTGAGGATTTTCGCATCTTTGTTCATTAGAAATAGTGCCCATAGTTGTCTTTTGTAGTGTCTTCAACTGGTTTTAGTATCAGGGTAATGCTGGCCTCATAGAATGAATTTGGGAGCTTTTCTCCTTCTTCTCTTTTTTGGAATAGTTTGAGAAGAGTAGGTATTAACTCTTCTTTAAATGTAGAATTCACCTGTAAAGCTTTCTGGTCCTGGACTTTTGTTTGTTGGGAATTTTGTGATTAATAGTTCAATTTCATTGCTGGTAATTGGTCTGTTCAAATTTTCTATTTCTTCCTGTTTCAGTTTTAGAAGGTTATATGTTTCTAGGAGTTTATCCATTTCTTCTTCATTTTCCAATTTGTTGGTATATAATTTTTCATAATTTTCTCTTATAGTCATTTGTATTTCTGTGATATTGGTTGTTATTTCTCCTCTTTCATTTGTGATTTTGTTTATTTGCATTCTGTCTCTCTTGTGCACACACTTTTTGGATGAGTCTGTCTAAAGGTTTATCAATTTTGTTGATCTTTTCAAAGAAACAGCTCATGGTTTCATTGATCTGTTGTGTTTTTAATTTCTGTATTATTTATTTCTACTCTGATCTTTATTATTTCCTTCCTTTTGCTGACTTTAGGTTTTATTTGTTGTTATTTTTCTAGTTTCTTTAGGTGTGAGGTTAAGTTGTTTATTTGAGACTTTTCTTGCTTCTTGAGGTAGGCCTGTGTTGCTATAAACCTCCCTCTTAGAATCACTTTTGCCGCATCCCAAAGATTTTGGACTATTGTGTTTCATTTTCATTTGTCTCCATGTGTATTTGATTTCCTCTTTGATTTTTTGGTTGACCCATTCATTGTTTAGCAACATGCTATTTATTTTTAAAAATTTTTTATTTATTCATTTGAGAGAGAGACAGAGAGCACAAGCAGGGGAAGAAGCAGAGGGAGCAGGAGAAACAGACTCCCCACTGAGCTGGGAGCCTGACATAGGGCTTAATCCCAGGACCTGGAGATCATGATCTGAGCCAAAGGCAGACACTTAACCATCCTAGCCACCCAGGTGCCCCAATAGCATGTTATTTAACCTCCATATATTTATGCTCTTTCCAGATTTTTTTCTTGTGGTTGATTTCTAGTTTCAAATGTCAGAAAAGATGTTGGAATGACTTCAGTTTTTTTTTTTTTTTTTAATTTGTTGAGACTTGTTTTGTAGCCTAGTATGTGATCTATTCTGGAGAATGTTCCATGTGCACTTGAAAAGAATAGGTATTTTGCTGTCTTAGGTGGAATGTTCTGAATATATCTGGTCCAGTGTCATTCAATGCCATTGTTTCCTTGTTGATTTTCTGTTTAGATGATCTGTCCATTGACATAAGTAGGGTGTTAAAGTCCCCTACTATTATTTTATTACTATAGATCAGTTCGTTTATGTTTATTATTACCTGTTTTATGTATTTGGGTTCTCACGTGTTGAATGCATAAATATTTATAATTGTTATGTCTTCTTGTTGGATTTTTCTCTGTATTGTATAGTGTCCTTTATCTCTTGTTACAGTCTTTTTAATTTAATTTTTTTTATTTATTTGAGAGAGAATGAGAGAGCACAAGCAGGGGGAGTGGCAGAGGGACAGGGAGAAGCAGGCTCTCCACTGAGCAGGGAGCCTGATGTGGGGCTCAGTCTTAGGACCCTGGGATCATGACCTGAGCCGAAGGCAGATGCTTGACCAACTGAGCCACCCAGGTGCCCCTACAGTCTTCGTTTTAAAGTCTATTTTGTCAGATATAAGTATTGCTACCCTGGCTTTCTTTTGACCCCTATTTAAATGATAAATGTTTCTCTACTCCCTCATTTTCAATCTATATGTGTTTCTAGGTCTGAAATGAGTTCTTGTTGGCAGCCATAAATGGATCTTGTTTCTTTTTTTGTTTTGTTTTTAAAGATTTTATTTATTTATTTATTTGACAGAGAGAGAGACAGCGAGAGAGGGAACACAAGCAGGGGGAGTGGAAGAGGGAGAAGCAGGCTTCCCACTGAGCAGGGAGCCCCATGCGGGGCTCGATCCCAGGACCCTGGGATCATGACCTGAGCCAAAGGCAGACGCTTAATGACAGAGCCACCCATGCACCCCTGGATCTTGTTTTTTTAATCCACTCTGTTACCCTGTCTTGTGATTGGAGCATTTAGTCCATTAACATTCAAAGTAATTATTGGTGGATATGTATTTATTGCCATCTTGTTACTTGTTTTGTGGTTGTTTTCATAGTTTTTCTCTGATCCTTTCTTCTCTTGCTCTTGTTCATGGCTTGTTGGCTTTTTAGTGATATACTTGGATTCCTTTCTCTTTATTCTTTGCATATCTATTACTGGTTTTTGTTTTGTGGTTACCATTAGGTTTGTATATAACATCTTCTGCATATACCAGTCTATATTAAATTGATGGTCCCTTAAGTTGAACTCATTCTTTACTCCTCTCCCTGCCCCACATTTTAGGTATATGGTATCATAATTTACATCATTTAATTTTGTGAATTCCTTGATAGATATTTACAGGTATACTTATTTTTACTGCGTTTGTGCTTCCAACTTTTCATACTCTCACTTATGGTCTTTCCTTTCTATTCAAAGAGTCCCCTTTAATATTCCATGACCACTAAATGAGTGGAGTCCATGACCTTCTTTAGTTTTTGTCTGAGAAACTCTTTATCTCTCCTTCTATTCTAAATGATAACCTTCCTGGGTAGAGTATTCTTGTCGGCAGATTTTTCCCTTTCAGCAATTTGAATATATTGTGCTACTCCTTTCTGGCCTGCAAAGTTTCTGCTGGAAAAATCCTCTGATAGCCTTATGGGGTTTCCCTTATATGTAATTGTCTTCTTTTCTCTTGCTGCTTTTAAAATTCTCTCATTATCACTACTTTTTGCTATTTTAATTACTGTGTGTCTTGGTGTGGGCCTCCTTGAGTTGAACTTATTGGGGGATCTCTTGCCTCCTGAATCTGGATACCTTTCCTTCCATAGATTAGAGAAGTTTTCAGCTATTATTTCTTCAAATAAATGTTCTACCCCCTTTTTTCTCTCTTCTTCTGAGATCCCTATAATGCAAATGTTATTATGCTTGATGGAGTCACTGAGTTCCCTACATCTATTCTCGTTTTGCATAATTCTTTTTTCTCTCATTTGCTCAGCCCATTACTCTGTCTTCCAGGTCATTAATTCATTCTAGCCTGCTATTTATTCCATCAATGTATTTTTAATTTTATTTCTTGTATTCTTCATCTCTGATTGGTTCTTTTTTAAATCTCTTCATTAAGGGTCTCACTTATGTCCTCCACTCTTTCTCAAATCCAGTGAGTATCTTTTCGATCATTTCTTTGAATTCTCTATCAGACATATTATTTATCTGTTTCACTTAGGTCATGGGATGGTTTTGTCCTATATATATTTTTTATATGGGATATATTTTTCTGTCTCCTCATTTTGTCTTAACTCTCTGTTTCTGTTTCCATGTGTTAGGAGAGTTAGCTACATCTCCTGCTCTTAAAGGTAATGGGTTTATGAAGAAGAAGTCCTGTAGTGCCCTGCAGTGCAGTGTTCCCTGTTCCCCAGGACCCAGTGTTTCAGGAAGTGTCTCCCATATGTGTCTCATTTGCCCTGCTTTTGAGTCTTAGCTGCTTTTTTCCTTCAGTGCAGTTGTCTGCAGAGACTCTGTTTTTCTGCTGTGGGCAGTGTTTGGTCCTTGGCTGGGTGGAGCACATTCTAACAAGGTGTGTCCTGCTCTGCTTGCAAAATGAAACCTGTCTCCATTGCTGGAACTGATGTCCTGCATAACGTGTGGGGGGGAGACAAGGTGTTGTTGGAGTTTGTGCCAGTCTTCTGGGGAAGGGGGCCCAAAGCACTGGTACTGAGGCAAGCATGACTGCAAGGGCAGATTCACTGAATCATGCAGGGATGGGGCTTGGTGTAAGCAAGTCAGGTAGCAGTGTCGTCACTGTGCTGGTTTCTGCAGGTGGCCACGTGTTTCTTTTGGGGGTTGGGAGAGTGAAATGGTGCCTGCGAGCTCCTTTTTTCCTGGAGGGGTCTCCCTGTGATCCCTGCCTCTCTGGGAGTTCCAAAATGAGTAAATAACTCTCCCTCCTGTCTGCCCCCAGTGTTTTTCAAACTGCTGCTTCCACATTGTATCTCCACTGGCTGTTTGTTGTGCTATCTCTTTAAGGGTAGGGACTTCAGTTCCTAATGGCCTCTCAGCTCTCCCAGAGTTAAGCTCACCAGTTTATTGATTTATTTTTATGCGGGGCTCAGACTCACAACCCTGAGATCAATACCTGAGCTGAGATCAAGAGTCAGATGCTCAATTGACAACCACCCAAGTGCCCCGAGCCCACTGATTTTTTAAAATTCCAGGCTTTAAGTCCCACTGGTTGTAAGGACTCATGAAGTTCGGCCTCTCTCAATTTCAAAGCCAAATATTATGTGGCCTTGTCTTCCCTGTGTGGGCTCCCCTGTATGATAATCTGGTTTTTGCCCTTCTCTATACCACTGGTTCGCTCCCTACCGTGGATGCACATGATCTGTTTCACTCCCAAACGCCATCTTTGCCCTTCCTATCTTCTCCAATGTGGCCTCTTTTCTACTTTTAGTTGTGGAGCTTGTTCTGCCAGTCTTCATGTTGTTTTCCAGGTTATTTACACGATTTGAATGTTATCTTGTTGTATCTTCCCAGCCTCTTTCTACCCAGTGTCTTTTGATGAGAGCATTTCATCATTTACATTTAAAGTAATCATTTATCTTTAAAATAAGGTATGTACTCATTGCAATTTTGCTAATTGTTTTGGTTGTTTTTGTAGTTTTCTGTTCCTTTTTTATTTTCTTAACTGTATTCCCTTGTGGTTTGATGACTTTCTCAGTGTTATGCTTAGATTTCTTTTTATTTTTTGTGTCTATTACAGGCTTTTGGTTTGTGATTTCCATGAGGTTCATGTATAATTCCTTATGTATATAGCAGTCTATTTTAAGTTGATGGTCACTTAGGTTCAAAAACAGTCTAAAAGCTCTACATTTTTACTCCCCCACTACCCACAATTTGTGTATTTGATTTCTTATTCTGTACTTTTTATTTTGTATATCCCTTAACTAATTACTGTAGATAGTTGATTTTACTACTTTTGTCTTTTAACCTTTATAGTAGCTTTATAAGTGATTGATCTACTACTACCCTTACTGTATGTTTATTTTTACCAGTGAAATTTTTTTCTTTCGTAACTTTCTACTTCTAGGTAAGGCTGGTTTAGTGGTGATGAACTTCTTTAACCTTTGTTTGTCAGGGAAACTCTTTTTCTCTTCAATTCTGAATGATAACCTTGCTAGGTAGAGTATCCTTGGTTGTAGGTGTTTTTTCTTCCAGCGCTTTGAATATATCATGCCACTCTCTTCTGTCCTGCAAAGTTTCAGCTGAATATATCAGCTTATAGTCTTTTGGGTGTTCCTCTGTATGTAACTAGCTGCTGTTCTCTTGCTTTTAAGATTCTGCCTTTAATTTTTGACATTTTCATTAGTATGTGTCTCTCTTTGTGTGGACCTCTTTGAGTTCATCTTGTTTGGGGTTGTCTGTGTGTCCTGGACCTAGATGCTTATTTCTTTCCCAAGTTAGGGAAGTTTTTAGCTATTACTTCTTCAAATAAGTTTTGTACCTCTTTCTCTCTCTTTCATCCCTCTGAGACCCCCTATAATGCAAATGTCAGTATGTTTGATATTGCCCCAGAGGGCCCTTAACCTATTATCATTTAGATTTTTTCTTCTTGCTAGTCAGCATGGATGATTTTCAGTATCTTGTGTTCCAGATTGCTAATTTGCTCTTCTGCATCCTCTAATCTACTTCCCTTGTGTATTTTTCATTTTAGTCATTGTATTCTTCAGCTATGATTGGCTCTTTTTTTATATTTTTCTGTTTGTTGAAGTTCTTACTGAGTTTACCCACTCTTCCCCAAGTTCAATGAGCATCTTTATGACCATTACTTCAAACTCATTATCAGGCAGTTGGCTTATCTGTATCTCATTTATTTCTTTTCCTGGGGCTATGTCTTGTTCTTTTGTTTGTAACATATTCCTTGGTCTCCTCATTTTGTGCAACTTATCTGTGGTTAGCTATATCTCCTGGTCTTGAAGGTTATTGTCTTCTGTAGAAGGCATCCTGTGAGGTTTGGAAGTGCAGTCCTTTCTGATCACCAGAACCAGGCACTCCAGGTGTGTCCTGTGTGTGGGCTGCATGTGCCCTCCTTGTGACTGGGCTGTAACTGCTGTGGGCTTGCTGGTGGGTGGAACTGGCCTTTGGCCTGGCTGGCTGCAGTGCCTAGCTGCAACTAATGTAGGCATGCTGGTGGTCAGGGCTGGCCCCCAGCAAGGCTGGCTAAGAGGCTCAGTCGTGACTATTGCAGGCATGCTGGTGGGTAGGGTTAGCACATGGTGTGGTTGGCTGGAAGGCCCTCTAGGACTGTTGCAGGTGTGCTGGTAAGTGGGGCTGACTTCCCCACTCCCAGGCGGCAGTCATTTTAGAGGTGCACCGGTACCTGCGGAGGATGCCTGCTGGGGTAGGTGGGTTGGGCAGTGTGGGTGTGCAGGGGAATGCCAGGACAAAGCCAGCCTTGTGAGCAGGGTAGATGAAGACTGTCAGAACTGGCACCCACCAGTGTCAGGTGAGCTAGGCTGAAGAAGAGCAAGAAAAATGGCACCTGCCAGCACCTCTGTTCCCAGAGAAATTTCCTACAGATTCCTGTTCCTCCGGCACATGACCTAAAATTAGTAAATCTCCTTCACATATGGCCCAGGTACTTTTCAAACTGCTGCCTCTATGCTGCGTCACAGACAGAGTGGATTTGTGTGTGGGCCTTTTAGGAATGAAGTCTCATTTTCCTATACCCCTCTAGTTCTTCCAGAGGTAAGCCCTGCTGAATTTCAAAGCCAGACATTATGGGAGCTTGTCTTCCTGGTACGAAGGTTGAGGGTATCCAGTGTAGGGCTTGAACCCCTCACTCTTCAAGGAGGACTTCCATGCCTATGATATCCCTCCTGCTTGTGGGTTGTGCTAGGTGCTTTTCCAACTGCTGTTTTTTCACCCGGTCTCAGTGTGAGTGAGATTGCAGGCAAGCCCTCCAAGAGGGAAATCTTAGTTTCCTGGAGTACTTTGGGACCCTAGACATCAGCTCCATTGGTTTTCCAAGCCAGATGTTCTAGGGGCTTATCTCTAGAGGCTTGTCTCTCAGGCCCCTGAGTGCCCAGTGTAGGGCACCAACCCCTTGCACCCCCAGGAGAAGTGCCTGTCTGGTGAGGTCCCTTTTTGTGTGCTGCTGCACTGGCGTTGGGGTGTTTTGCAAGACTGTGCCTCTGTCTCTCTTACCCATCTCGATGTGGTCCTTTTATCCTTTGTTGTGGAGAGAAGTTCATCTAGTTTTTAGATCTTTTTCTGGGGGAAATTATCCAAATGTAGCTATAGATCTGGTATGTCTGTGGGAAGAGGTGAGTTCATCTTCCTATGGTACCATCTTGGACCTCCCTTCTCAGTACTCATTCATGATAAAAGCTGTTAGCAAACTAAAAAGGAAACTTTCCTAATTTGTTAAAGGAAATCTATAAAAAACTTAAAGTGAACATTATTCTCAACATTAAAACATTAGAAAAATTTTCTCTTAACACCAGGAACAAAATAAGAATGTCTACTATTAGCACTTTAAAAAAAAAATTTTTTTTTATTGATTTGAGAGAGATAGCACAAGTGGGGGCAGGGAGGGGAGGAGCAGAGGGAGAGGGACAAGCAGACCCCCCACTGAGCAGGGAGCCCAATGCCAGGCTTGATCCCAGGACCCCAGGATCATGACCTGAGCTGAAGGCAGACACTTAACCAACTGAGTCACCCAGGCACCCCTTTTTCCCTTTTTTAAAAAAAATATTTTATTTATGTATTTGAGAGAGAGAGTGTGTGTGTGTGCATGTGAGAGAGAGAGAGAGAGCACGAGCAAGGGAGTGGGCGGGCAGAGGGAGAAACAGACTCCCCACTGAGCAGGGAGCCTGACCTTTCAACCTCTTGGGCTCGATCCCAGGACCCTGGGATCATGACCTGAGCCAAAGGCAGGCGCTTAACTGACTGAGCCACCCAGGCACCCCTTACCACTTCTAAACAGAATTTTACAGGAAGTCCTAGACAGGACAATAAGTCAAGGAAAAGGAAAAAGATACAAGAACTGAAAAGGAAAATAACTGACAGGTAATATACTTATCCTCATAGAAAACTCCGAAGTATGTAACCATAAATTATTAGAAATGATAATTGAGTTTAGCAAGGTGGCTGGGTATAAGATCAATATACGGGATCAAATAACTTTCTATACTTCAGCCACAAATGGTGAGAAAAAAATTTAAAATGCATTTTTAATAACATTAAAAATAAAGTATGTAGGAATAAATCTAACAAAATTTATACAAGATGGAGGAGAAATTTTAAATTTTATTGAACAACATTTAAAAAGCTATGAATTGGGGCGCCTGGGTGGCACAGCAGTTAAGCGTCTGCCTTCGGCTCAGGGCGTGATCCCAGCATTATGGGATCGAGCCCCACATCAGGCTCCTTTGCTATGAGCCTGCTTCTTCCTCTCCCACTCCCCCTGCTTGTGTTCCCTCTCTCGCTGGCTGTCTCTATCTCTGTCAAATAAATAAATAAAATCTTAAAAAAAAATAAAAAGCTATGAATGAATAGCGAAATATACCATATTGTGTATAGGAGAACTCAATATCAAAAATATCTATTTTCCACACACATTAAAAAAAAACTATTTTCCCAAATTGATCTATAAATTCAATGCAATCCAATCAAAATCCCAACAGTATTTTTCCAAGAACTTGACAAGTGATTCTAAAAGTCATAGTAAGACGGGAGTCCAAGATGGCAGAGGAGTAGAAGACCTTAATTTCCTTTGGTCCCAGGAATTCAGCTAGATTGCTATCAAATCATTCTGAACACCTGTGAACTCAAACTGAAGATTGAAGAAAAGAACAGACTCAGCTCTACAAATAGAAAAGCGACCACTTTCTGCAAGAATGACAAAATGGAAAAACTCACCTCAAAAAAGAGAACAAGAGGCAGTACTGACTACCAGGGACCTAATCAATATGGACATTAGTAAGATGTTAGAGCTAGAGTTCAGAATAGCAATTATAAAGATACCAGCTGGGCTTGAAAAAAGCATAGAAGACACTAGAGAATCCCTTCCTGGAGAAATAGAAAAACTATAATCTAACCAAGTGGAGATCAAAAAGGCTATTAATGAGATGCAATAAAATGGAGGCTCTAACTGCTAGGATAAATGAGGCAGAAGAGAGAATTAGTGATTAAAAGACCACACGATGGAGAATAAAGAAGCTGAGAAAAAGAGAGATAAACAACTACTAGATCATGAGGGAAGTATTTGAGAGATAAGTGTTACCATAAAGCAAAACAATATTAGAATAATTGTGATCCCAGAAGAAGAGAAAAGAGAGAGTGGGCAGAAGGTACAAATTATGGCAGAGAATTTCCCTAATCTGGGGAAGGAAACAGGCATCAAAATCCAGGAGGCACAGAGACACCCCCCCAATCAATAAAAATAGGTCAATATCCTGACATATAATAGTGAAACTTACAAATCTCAGAGACAAAGAGAAAATCCTGAAAGCAGCTTGGGACAAGAGGTTTGTAACCTATAAGGGTAGAAACATTAGATTGGCAGCAGACCCATCCACAGAGACCTGGCAGGCCAGAAAGGACTGGCATGATATATTTAGGGTGCTAAATGAGAAAAATATGCAGCCAAGAATACTTAATCCAGCTAAGATGTCATTCAAAATAGAAGGAGTGATAAAAAGCTTCCAGGACAAACAGAAAGTAAAAGAATTTATGATCACGAAACCAGCCCTACAAGAAATATTAAAAGGGGTCCTCTAAGCAAAGAGAGAGCCCAAAAGTAACATAGACCAGAAAAGAACAGAGACACGATACAGTAACAGACACTTTACAGGCAATACAATGGCACTAAGTCCATATCTTTCAGTAGTTACTCTGAATGTAAATGGGCTAAATGACCCAATCAAAAGACCCAGGGTATCAGATTGGATAAAAAAGCAAGACCCATTGATATGCTGTCTGCAAGAGACTCATTTTAGACCCAAAGACATTTCCAGATTTAAAGTGAGGGGGTGGAAAACCATTTATCATACTAATGGACATCAAAAGAAAGCTGGGGTGGCAATTCTTATATCAGACAAATTAGATTTTAAACCAAAGACTGTAAAAAGAGATGAGGAAGGACACTATATCATAATTAAAGGGTCTTTCCAACAAGAAGATCTAATAATTGTAAATATTTATGCCCCTAACAGAGCAGCCAATTATATAAGCCAATTAATAACAAAATCAAAGAAACACATTGATAATAATACAATAATAGTAGGGAACTTTAACACTCCCCTCACTGCAATGGACAGATTACCTAAGCAGAAGATCAACAAGGAAATAAGGGCTTTGAATGACATACTGGACCAGATGGACTTCACAGATATATTCAGAACATTCCATCCCAAAGCAACAGAATACACATTCTTCTTGAGTGCACATGGAACATTCTCCTGAATAGATGACATCTTGGGTCACAAATCGGTCTCAGCCATCACCAAAAGATTGGGATCATTCCCTGCATGTTTTTGGACCACATGCTTTGAAACTTGAACTCAGTCACAAGAGGAAAGTTGGAAAGAACTCAAATACATGGAGGCTAAAGACCATCCTACTAAAGAAGAATGTATCAACCAGGAAATTAAAGAAGAATTTAAAAAATTCATGGAAACAAATGAAACTGAAAACACAACTCTTCAAAATCTTTGGGATGCATCAAAGGAGGTCCTAAGAGGAAAGTATATAGCAGTACAAGCCTTTCTCAAGAAACAAGAAAAATCTCAAATACACAACCTAACCCTACACCTAAAGGAGCTGGAGAAAGAATAGCAAATAAAGCCTAAACCCTTCAGGAGAAGACAAATAATAAAGATTAGAGCAGAAATCAATGAAATAGAAACCAAAAGAACAGTAGAAATGATCAACGAAACAAGGAGCTGGTTTTTTGAGAGAATAAGATTGATAAACCCTTGGCCAGACTTATCCAAAAGAAAAGAGAAAGGACCCAAATAAATAAAATGATTAGCGAAAGAGGAGAGATCACAACCCACACTGAAGAAATACAAACAATTACAAGAACATATTATGAGCAACTATATGCCAAGAAATTAGGCAATCTGGAAGAAATGGATGCATTCCTAGAGACGTATAAACTACCAAAACTGAACCAGGAAGAAACAGAAAACCTGAACAGACCCATAACCAGCAAGGAAATTGAAACAGTAATCAAAACTCTCCAAACAAACAAGAGCCTCGGGCCAGATGGCTCCCAGGGGAATTCTACCAAACATTTAAAGAAGAATTAATACCTAATCTCCTGAAGCTGTTTCAAAAAATCAAAATGGATGGAAAACTTCCAGACTCTTTCTATGAGGCCAGCATTACCTTGATCCAAAACCAGACAAAGACCCCACCAAAAAGGAGAATTACAGACAAATATCCCTGATGAACATGGATGCAAAAATTCTCACCAAAAATACTAGCCAATAGATCCAACAGTACATTAAAAGGATTATTCACCATGACCAAGTGGGATTTATTCCTGGGCTGCAAGGTTGGTTCAACATCCACAAATCAATCAATGTGATACACTACATAAATAAAAGAAAGGACAAGAACCATATGATCCTCTCAATAGATTCAGAAAAAGCATTTGACAAAGCACAGCATCCTTTCTTGATGAAAACTCTTCACAGTGTAGGGATAGAGGATACCTACCTCAATATCATAAAAGCCATCCATGAAAAACCCACAGCGAATATCATTCTCAATGGTGAGCTTTTCCCCTAAGGTCAGGAACATGGCAGGGATGTCTACTATCACTACTACTGTTCAACATAGTATTAGAAATCCTAGTGTCAGCAATCAGACAACAAAAAGAAATAAAAGGCATTTGAATCAGCAAAGAAGTCGTCAAGCTCTCATTCTTTGCAGATGACATGTACTCTATGTGGAAAATACAAAAGATTCCACCCCAAAATTCCTAGAACTCATACAGGAATTCAGTAAAGTGGCAGGATATAACATTAATGCACAGAAATAAGTTGCATTTCTATACACAACAACGAGACAGAAGAAAGAGATATTAAGGAGTCGATCCCATTTACAATTACACCCAAAACCACAAGATACCTAGGAATAAACCTAACTAAAGAGGCAAAGGATCTGTATTCAAAAAATTATAGAATACTCATGAAAGAAATTGAGGAAGACAGAAAGAAATGGAAAAACATTCCATGCTCGTGAATTGGAAGAACAAGTACTGTTAAAATGTCTATGTTACCTAGAGCAATCTACATAATGCAATCCCTACCAAAATACCATCAACTTTTTTCACAGAACTGGAACAAATAATTGTAAAATTTGTATGGAACCAGAAAAGACCCTGAACAGCCAAAGGAATGTTAAAGAAAACCAAAACTGATGGCATCACAGTTCCAGACTTTAAACTCTATTACAAAACTGTAATCATCAAGACAGTGTGGTGTTGGCACAAAAACAGACACATAGGTCAATGGAACAGAATAGAGAACCCAGAAATGGACCCTCAACTCTACGGTCAACTACTCTTCAACAAAGCCAGAAAGAATATCCAATGGAAAAAAGATAGGCTCTTCAACAAATGGTGTTGGGAAAATTGGACAGCCACATGCAAAAGAATGAAACTGGACCATTTCCTTACACCATACACAAAAATAGACTCAAAATGGATGAAAGACATAAATGTGAGACAGGAATCCATCAAAATCCTTGAGGAGAACACAGGCAGCAACCTCTGTGACCTTGGCCAAAGCAACTTCTTGCTAAACATGTCTCCAAAGGTACGGGAAACAAAGATAAAATGAACTATTGGTATTTCTTCAAGATAAAAAGCTTCTGCACAGCAAAGGAAACAGTCAACACAACTAAAAGGCAACCCACTGAATGAGAGAAGATATTTGCAAATGACATATCAGATAAAGGGCTAGTATCCACAATCTATAAAAAACTCATCAAACTCAACACCCAAAGAACAAACAATCCAATCAAGAAATGGGCAAAAGACATGAACAGGCATTTCTCCAAAGAAGACATACAAATGGCCAACAGACACATGAAAAAGTGCTCCACATCACTTGGCATCAGGGAAATACAAATCAAAACCACAATGAGATACCACCTCACACCAGTCAGAATGGCTAAAATTAACAAATCAGGAAACAACAGATGTTGGCAAGGATGCGGAGATAGGAGAACCCTCCTACACTGTTGGTGGGAAGGCAAGCTGATGCAGCCACTCTGGAAAACAGTATGGAGGTTCCTCAAAAAGTTGAAAATAGAGCTACCCCCCAACCCAGCAATTTCACTACTAGGGATTTACCCCAAAGATATAAATGTAGTGATCCAAAGGGTACCTGTACCCCAATGTTTATAGCAGCAATGTCCATAATAGCCAAACTATGGAAAGAGCCCAGATGTCCGTTGACAGATGAATGGATAAAGAAGATGTGGCGTGTGTATACACACACACACACACACACACACACACACACACACACACACAGAGGAATATTATGCAGCCATAAAAAATGAAATCTTGCCATTTGCAATGACGTGGATGGAACTAGAGGGCATTATGCTAAGCAAAATAAGTCAATCAGAGAAAGACAATTATCATATGATCTCACTGATATGTGGAATTTAAGAAACAAGGCAGAGGATCCTAGGGGAAGAGAGGAAAAAATGAAACGAGTTGAAACCACAAAGGGAGACAAACCATGAGAGACTCTTAATCATAGGAAACAAACTGAGGGTTGCTGGAGGGGATGGGGGTGGAGGTATGTGCTGTAATGAGCACTGGCTATTATATAAGACTGATGAATCACAGACCTTTACCCCTGAAACAAATAGTACATTGTATGGTAATTAATTGAACTTAAATTTAAAAAATCAGAAAAAAAATCAAGAAAAGATTCAGTTATAGAATAAATAAAAGTCATTGTAATACACAATATGGTATTATGGGTATTAATGTGTGTAAATCAGTGAAACAGAAAATAGGGCCTTTTCTATCTTTAAGGATTCATTTGATATATGTTTAGAGATGACATTTCAGATCACTAGCTGGTGAGTTATTCAGTAAGGAGTGTTGGGACAATTGGCTGTTAAAATGGAAAAATAGGAAATACCATCCCTATCTCCTATCAAATAAATTCCAGATTTAGTAAAGTACTTCTGCAGACAGCACCACAAAGCAAAGAAGGATTTATAGAAGGATTATATAATCCTTATAGAAGGATTTGGGTGGGGGGAAGGATTTGGAACTGAGAGAGAATAACTCAGTAGTTGGTATAGTGTGCTCTACCTGGTACCAGCTGGTACCAGTACATTCCACTTCTCACATGGATTAGGCAAGCACAATTTCATTAGCTAGTTTTTCTATGTCTTGTCCCCTCCAGTCCATTCTGTATACCACTAGAGTATGTGCTCTAAAATGAAAATTTTATTGTTATTTCTCAGCTTAAAATCTATCCACAGCTTCTCATTATTCTCAGTATAAAATTTAAAACCCTTACTATGACCTGATGCCTGTATACATCTCTAGCCTCATTTCTTAGTTCTCTACCTTCATTCCCACTTCCCTACAAGGTAGGTCCCAGCACTTCTGACCTTTAGATTTTCAAGTACACAATGCTCAATATGGCCTCTGAATCTTTGCATGAAAGTCTCTTAAACTGTAATACTTTTTTCTTCCGCTATTTCACTTGATTAATTCCTTTTCCTCATTCACCATCCCGGTTGTCATTCCTTTGGAAATCTTCCTTTGACACCCCTTCTACAATCTCTCATTAACCTGTAAATGTACCCATTATTATTGAATTTATCAAAAAATATTATAATTGCAAAGTAAGTCAGAGAAACAAATGCCATATGATTTCACTCATATGTGGAATTTAAGAAACAAAACAGGTGAACATATGGGAGGAGGAAGAAAGAGAGAGAAAGGGAAACAAAGCATAAGAGACTTTTACCGATAGAGAACAAACTGAGGAGTGGCGGAGGGAGGTGGGTGGGGGATGGGCTAGATGGGTGATGGGCATTAAGGAGGGCACTTGTTGTGATGAGCACTGGGCGTTGTATGTAAGTGATGAATCACTGAATTCTACTCCTGAAATCTTTATTGTACTGTGTGTTAACTAACTAGAATTTAAATAACATTTTTAAAAATATGGTAATCTTATTTGTCTCCTTTACTACTTTCTTCCAATCCATGACAGCAGGGATTATCTGGTTGTTCACTATTATATCACCAGTGCTTAAAGGCACATGTGTAGATATGAAAATATTTATTGAATGAATTATCTCAAATACAATTTCCTCATTCTTTTTCTCTCCCCCTTAACTGCCCTTAGTATGGCTTTGAAGTATATACATCTTAATCATTTTGTATATGTATATACACACACATATTTTTATGTTTCAAGTTTTTATTTAAATTCTAGTAACATATAGTGTAGTATTGGTTTCAGGAGTAGAATTCAGTGATTCATCACTTACATATAACACCCAGTGCTCATTACAAGAAGTGCTCTCCTTAATGCCCATCACCCATTTAGCCCATCCCCACCCACCTCCCTTCATCAACCCTCAGTTTGTTCTCTATAGTTAATAGTCTCTTATGGTTTGTTTCCCTCTCTTTTCTTTCTTTTTTAAAAAATTTTATTCATTTATTTGAGAGAGAATGAGAGAGAGAGAGAGAGAGAGCACGAGAAGGGGGAGGGTCAGAGGGAGAAGCAGACTCCCTGCTGAGCAGGGAGCCAATACAGGACTCGGTCCCAGGACTCCAAGATCATGACCTGAGCAGAAGGCAGTCGCTCAACCAACTGAGCCACCCAGGCACCCCCTTTTTTTCTTCTTCTTTGCCCTATGTTCATCTGTATGGTTTCTTAGATTCCACGTATGAGTGAAGTCATATGGTATTTGTCTTATATGCTTGAACAAGGACAGTACTTAGGTACTTGCTTCTAATGAACAGAATGTGGCAAAAATGACAGTGTGGTACTTTTGAGACTAGGTCATAAAAAGGCATTGTGGCTTCATCCTTTCTGTCTCTCTTGGATCATTTGTCATACTCCCTTGAGTGTCACGTATCTAGAAGCTCTTTGGAGATGTCTATATGGCCTTTCACCAAAAACTATGTGCCTGAGCCAATCTGAAAGCAGATCCTCTAGCCAGAGTCAAGCCCTCAGATGACTGCAGCCCCAGCCAACCTCTTGACTGCAACCTCATGAGAGACTTTAAGCCCGAACCAGCCAGTCAAGCCAGTACTGAGCTCCTGACCCACAGAAATTGTGAGATCATATATGTGTGTGTGGTTTTAAGCCACTAAATTTTGGAGGTAATTTGTTATGCAGCAATAGATAACTGGTATACCATTATATAATATTTTACAGTGAAACTGATAAAATTTTTCTGTCTTACAGACCAACATTGTTTAGTTCTCCTAATTCTTACTTTTTTTGTTGCTATTATTTCTTGGATTGTCTTGGGCTGAGAGAGATGTATTAAAGTCATTATTAGCATTTTCTATTTCTCTAATCTTCTGTAGTTACTACTTTACAAAAAGTTGTTGCTGTATTATTTATTGCATGGATATTCATGACTTATATCTTCATAGTGAATTGTAGCTTTTAGCACTATGAAGTGTCCTTCTTTGTCTCATTTAATATTTTTTTTGCTTGAATGTTATGTTGCCTGATACTGCCCTTTTTAAAATTTGCATTTGCCCATATTCTTTTATTTTAGGCTCTCCTATATACAGTCCAGAGTTGGGTTTCATTTTGTGAGTCTGAAAATCTTTTAATAAGTGATTTAAGACCACTTATATGTATACATTTATAGAACTACTATGTTTGATCTCAGTGATGTCATCTTTATATGCCCAAAACAATGCATAGTCTTCTAGTAACTGTGTGTTCAGTTTCCGTTGCTCTTTGTTGCTTTATTTGTGTGTATTTTTCTTTGTGTGTGTGTTTTTCTTAACGATTACAGAAATTTATGTTTTTGTTCTAAATTCCCTTTATAGCAATACTCACATAATACCTTGGTCCTCTTTTTCTTTATACATTGGCTATTAGTTTCCTACTCAGAGCGATAATGAAAGAACTTGACACCACCTCCTCCTCTCTTTCTTCTGTGCCCTCTACCATTCAATTTTAGTTAACAGTATTCTTTTTCTTAATGTTGATTCTTGTCCTGAATATGTTTTGGATTACAATCTGTTGGCTTTAAATGACCCCCTTTAACTCTCACTTTTTACCTGTTAGTGAGCTGTTCCACCTGTTTCTCTCTCCCCACTTCTTTCATTTTTTTAAAAGTTATTACTACACTGTCAGAGCATAGAAAATTTATATGCTATTCTTACTCCCACTTTTGTTTTAGTCTTAGCTATATAGCTAGGTGTATTCAGTGCACACCACCAGTATCTTTGGTGAAGTTTTCTAGGTCCTCTCTTAGTTGGGTACAGTTTGTCCTCAGGAAGGACTCATGAGTATAATAATCCCAGGTGTTTATCAACATGAAAAATTGCTACTTGCAGGATGGTTTGTCTGCCTTTAGAATTCTATTCCCTTGATTATATTATAGCTGTTGCTTTACTGTTTTCTGGCTTTGAAAATAGCTGGGAACTCTGATGCCAAACTGATTTGCTATCCTTAGAAAGCGACTTGATCTTTTTGACAGAAAGAACAGGTAATTTTTTCCTTTATATTAAAGTATAATTTTCTAAGATAAATCTAACTGTTGACTAATCTAGGTCTTTTTCAGTATGTAGATTCATGTCTTCTTTCCCTCCACCCTTACAAAAGAAATGTTATTGAATTATAGTTGTAACTATTAATTCTATTTTATTATTTTGATTGTCTTCTTCAATGCATGTTGGATGTTGGGTGTCTGATTTTTATATTATTTTCTCCTTGATTGTTTTAATCTCTTTATTTCATTTTTCTTGGCTTTTCTTATTTCCATCCTCTATGTCCTATATGATACATTTGATCCTAGCTATTCTTCTTTGTCATTTTAGATTGCATTCTCTGGGACACAGACTCTGAGACAGAGAATTGTGTGCATGAGGTTTATTAGAGATTACCCTTGGGATCAACACTTAAAGATGATGTGAAGGAAGGAGGATGGGACAGGAGGAGATGCTGAACTGTAATTAGTGGTGTGCTGCTAAATTTTTAATAACCAATTCTCAAAGGGATAAAAAGCTCTGATTTGTAACATTTTCCAGCATATAAATACTTCTATCATGGCCAACCTTAAGCTACAAACATGACATCACTGAACATGGATCTGGAAAGAAATGCATAGTAACACCCATACAGAAACAACAGATGTTACCTCAAGGGCATAGATAATAATAAATGCAGTAAAATAATTAGGAAGTGATGAGTATTTGTTACCTTGGTTTTGAATAGAATTTATTTAGTATTGAGTTTATATAATTTAAGTTGTAGTAGCTGTGTTTAACAACCTGCTTGCAAAATTTTTTTTTTAAAGATTTTATTTATTTATGTGACAGAGAGACAGCCAGCGAGAGAGGGAACACAGCAGGGGGAGTGGGAGAGGAAGAAGCAGGCTCCCAGCGGAGGAGCCTGATGTGGGACTCGATCCCGGAACGCCAGGATCACGCCCTGAGCCGAAGGCAGACGCTTTAACGACTGTGCTACCCAGGCGCCCCTGCAAAAAAATTTTTTAAAGATTTATTCATTTATGAGAGAGAGCAGGAGAGAGCACAAGCAGGGGGAGGAGCAGGAGGAGAGGGAGAGAGAGAAAATCTTAGACTTCCTGCTGAACATGGAGCCTGACACGGGGCCTGATTCCTCAACACTGAGATCATGATCTGAGCCAAAACCAAGAGTTGGGTGCTTAACTGACTAAGCCATCCAGGTGCCCTCTGCTTGCAAAATTTTTAAAAATGTAAACAGTTGGCTCTTATGGGCCAGTAGGAGCCAGCTCCAGTATACCGTTGACCATGATCAGTCACAACAAAGGTCTCAGCTCATCCCATGAGGAGTTTTGAAGTTGGGATGGCCCTTTAGAATTGTCCCACCTTGCTTTTGGGGGACAACGACAGAAGAGGTCTTTGGAATACCCTCCCCCCCCCCCAGCCAGAGCTGTTGTGTTCCCTCCTCTTTCACTCCCTATTGCAAACAATAAAGGCCATTCCTACCCTAAAAAAAAAAAAAAAAAAAAAAAAAAAGGCCCCACGTTGAGGCAAGGCCCTCAGATATCTTGGCATGAACAAGTCATCAGATACAGGTAGACATTGGGAAGAGGGTTTGACCTTGGGTGAAGGAAATTTTTTTGTCCAGAGGATATTCCAGAAGAAGGACTCAGCCACCAGCATTCTAGCAACTTGGAGTATGAGTGCTTCAGTCCTGAAGAGGGTGTCTGGAGAGGATTCCACAGGGCCCACTACGCTTATGTATCTTGTAGTTTAGTCTTGGGTTTTGCTTTGAGACAGCATTTTTTTTCTGGTATGCTTTCATCTGTCAAAACTTGTGATTGTGTGTGCATGTTTTCTTATAGTAACTTTGTGTGGATACTGAATTTTCGTAGTTATTGTTATTCATCCTTGAGCATGCTGGATTTTTCTGAGTCAGCTTTTAACCGATCTTTCAAGGGAGAATGGACAGGGTTTCAAGGGCCTCCCTGGTTTTTCTTCAGCTCAAGGGCTCCCTCTTCTGTTGCTATAGTGAAAAGCAGTTTTCTTAAGTGCTTTTTTTTTGTGGTCACTTTTCTTTCTTTCTTTCTTTCTTTCTTTCTTTCTTTCTTTCTTTCTTTCTTTTTTCTTTTTTCTTTCTTTTTTCTTTCTTTCTTTCTTTCTTCCTTTCTTTCTTTCTTTCTTTCTTTCTTTCTTTCTTTCTTTCTTTCTTTCTTTCTTTCTTTCTTAATATTTATTTATTTATTTGTTAGAGACAGCCAGCGAGAGTTGGAACACAAGCAGGGGGAGTGGGAGAGGAAGAAGCAGGCTCCTAGTGGAGGAGCCTGATGTGGGGCTCGATCCCAGAACGCCAGGATCACGCCCTGAGCCGAAGGCAGACACTTAACGACTGCGCCACCCAGGCGTCCCTGTGGTCACTTTTCTGATTCTCCTATTTGTTTTTTCAGTGGGGGTACTTATTACCAGTTTCTTCTTTTCTTTCTTCCATTTACCACTGGCTGCTGTCTTCAAGGAACAATGACTACTTTCCAAAGTGCCTCTTTCTCCTGAAGGTAGCAATTTCCCAAGACTGTACCCTTGTTCCTATTGACTTTTCCAAGCCTATATGTTTTTACTCCTGTTGCCAGTGCTGATCTGCCAGGTTTCAGACCAGCTCTCAGCTGTTCCCACTAATGGCTGGGTATTTTCCTACTAGGGCAAACCCTTGTTGATGTTACCAGGTTCTACCAACACTAAGACTACATAGTCTCCACTCTTTTCAAGCAGATTCAGTGACCTTGACACACTTGGGGGGTTCTGGATGGTCTCTATTTTATCTTTCCCAACTTGCATTTAAATCAGACACTGAAGGGGGCGCCTGGGAGGCTAAGTCCGTTAAGTGTCTGCCTTCAGCTCAGGTCACGACCTCAGGGTCCTGGGATCCGGCCCCAAGTCAGGCTCTCTGCTCAGCGGAGAGTCAGCTTCTCCCTCTCCCTCTGTGCTCACTTTCTTAAAAAAAATAAATTAGAGACTGTAGGATTCCCGGCCGCCCCCCCCCCCGCATTTTAGTATCAGTTGTAGGAATTTTTATTTGCTTTCTTTTCTCCTGTGTGTAGTTTTTAGGAAGAGCTATGGGAAGAGGTGTGGGAATAATACAAGGTGTCTATTTGTTTTTAATACGAATAAATAGTGTTATGCTTTAAATAGCCTTCTATTTTCTCTTTTTTTTTTTTTTTAAAGATTTTATTTATTTATTCGACAGAGATAGAGACAGCCAGCGAGAGAGGGAACACAAGCAGGGGGAGTGGGAGAGGAAGAAGCAGGCTCCCAGCGGAGAAGCCTGATGTGGGGCTCAATCCCATAACACCAGGATCACACCCCGAGCCGAAGGCAGACGCTTAACCGCTGTGCCACCCAGGCACCCCTCTATTTTCTCTCTTCTAACTTAACATTATGTGTTTAAAATCTATTTGTTTGTCATATGTACACCTGGTTTGTTGCTTTTAGTTGCTACATTTCTTCCACAGTCTGCATCCACGCTCTTTTATGTAACTGTTCCCCTGGTTAAAATGCCTGGATTGCTTTTACCTCCCTACTATCTTGAAAACAGCTGAGTGAACTTTTGTATATGTTCTCATGTTAACCCATATGACATTTTCTTCTAGGACATATACCCAAGAGATGGGATCTTGGGATTCCAAGGCACACACACACTTCATTAAATATTTTCAGGTTGCTTCTCAGAATGGCTAAGACGGCTTACACTTCCACATCCTATACACAAGAGGTCAGTCTCCCCACACATTTTGCCAAGATTTGGTACTCTTATTAAATTTTGCCATGCTGGCAAATAATTCATCAAGTTTTGGCCTCAAGTTTCACTTTGTTTCTGTTTTTGTTTTAATTTCAGCTTTATTTAGATATAATTGAGGAATAAGTTACAAAGATATTTACCTACATTTTCTTCCATTAGCTTGATAGTTTTATTTTTTTTTATTAGTATCTTTAAGCTATCTGAAGTTCACCTTTGTATTCAGTGTAAGGTAGGGATCTAACTTAATTTTTCTTCATATATCAACATAATTTCTAAGCAATTTGTTCTTTCCTTATGAAGATGGCTTTGCCACCTTTGTGATGCCACCTTTATCATATGTCAAGTTCTGTGCCTGATATGGGGCTGGATCCCAAGACCCCGAGATCATGACCTGAGCTGAAGGCAGGTGCATCACCAACTGAGCCACCCAGGCACCCCATCATATTCTTTTCTTTTTTTTTTTTTTATAATGATTTTTTATTATATTATGTTAGTCACCATACAGTACATCCCCGGTTTTCGATGTAAGGCTCGATGATTCATTAGTTGTGTATAACACCCAGTGCACCATGCAATATGTGCCCTCCTTACTACCCATCACCAGTCTATCCCATTCCCCCACCCCTCTCCCCTCTGTAGCCCTCAGTTTGTTTCTCATAGTCCATAGTCTCTCATGTTTCATTCCCCCTTCTGATTACCCCCCCTTTCTTTATCCCTTTCTTCCCCTACCGATCATCCTAGTTCTTATGTTCCATAGATGAGAGAAATCATATGATAGTTGTCTTTCTCTGCTTGACTTATTTCACTTAGCATTATCTCCTCCAGTGCCGTCCATGTTGTAGCAAATGTTGAGAACTCGTTCTTTCTGATTGCTGAGTAATATTCCATTGTATATATGGACCACAACTTCTTAATCCAGTCATCTGTTGAAGGGCATCTCGGCTCCTTCCACGATTTAGCTATTGTGGACATTGCTGCTATGAACATTGGTGTGCATATGGCCCTTCTCTTCACTACGTCTGTATCTTTGGGGTAAACACCCAGTAGTGCAATGGCTGGATCATAGGGTAGCTCAATTTTTAACTTTTTAAGGGACCTCCACACTGTTTTCCAGAGTGGCTGTACCAACTTGCATTCCCACCAACAATGTAGGAGGGATCCCCTTTCTCCACATCCTCTCCAACATTTGTTGTTTCTTGCCTTGTCTATTTTTGCCATTCTAACTGGCGTAAGGTGGTATCTCAGTGTGGTTTTGATTTGAATTTCCTTGATGGCTAATGATTTTGAACATTTTTTCATGTGTCTGGTAGCCATTTGTATGTCTTCATTGGAAAAGTGTCTGTTCATATCTTCTGCCCATTTTTTGATTTGTTTATTTGTTTCTCGTGTATTGAGTTTGAGAAGTTCTTTGTAGATCTTGGATACCAGTCTTTTATCTGTAGTGTCATTTGCAAATATCTTCTCCCATTCCGTGGGCTGCCTCTTAGTTTTTCTGATTGTTTCCTTGGCTGTGCAGAAACTTTTAATCTCATCATATTCTTTTCTATCTCTGTTGTATCTGTAGCTAGTTCTCATGATTTCATTATGTGATTTGATTATTTGAATATTTGAATCTTCTTTTTTTCCTAATTAGCTCATTAGAGAGTTATCCATCTTATTCATCTTTATAAGATGGCAAAAAAAAAAATCCCAATATAACTGAAATTACAATAAATGTTAATCAGTTACCTCCATCAGTGAGAAGGCAGAAACTCAGGTTAGATCTCAGACTGGATTTCAAAATTAAGGTCTATCAATATGCTATCTATAAGAGACACACTTAAAATGAAAGTCTGTGGACAAGTTGAAAGAGATATAAGTAGGTATTCCAGGCTAATATGAACAGAAACACCAAAAACAAAACAAATGAAAAACAGAAATAAGACAGGTAGCTATTTTATATAAGATAAATTGAAGCTACAAATTCAAGGCAAAAAGTATCATCAGGGACAAAGCATAAGGGACAGGGCTAGTGCTGTCAGGAGTTCAGCTAAGTGGAGATACCAAGTGGATAGTTGTGTATATGGGACTAAAATTCAGGGACAAAGTTTGGAGGAAAGTCAAAGCTGAGATATAAATTTGGAATCATCAGCATATACATAGTATTTAAAGCCATAAGACTGAGTGAGACCATCAAGGGCGTATAGACAGGACAAGAAGTCCAAGAAGTAAACTAAATTACTCCAACATTTTGGGGTCAGAGAGATGAAAAGGAACCAGCAAAAAAGATGTAGAGGGGGCCAGAAAGTTAGGAGGCAAACCAGGAGAGTATAACGTCCTGGAACCCATGTGAAACAATTATTTCAAAGAAACAGAGTGACTGGTAGTTTCAATGTTGGCTTATATGTCAAGTAAGAGGACTGAAAATTGACCATTGGATTTAACAGTATGGAGGTTGTTGGTGACCTTGCCAAGAGCAAGTCTGATGACGGAGTAGGAACAAAGACCTGATTAGAGTAGGTTCAGGGGTGGAGAGAAATTAGAGACAGTTAGTTTACATAATTTGTAAAAGGAATTTTGGTATGAAAGGAAGGGGGAGAAATGGGGCAATAAGTGGTGGAGGAAGTGGGCCTATGAGAATTGTTTGGTTTTTGTTATTTTTTTCAAAGTTGAGAAAAATAACAAGTTAGGGGGGAAATGATGGTACAGAGAGGGATGGGAGAATTACTGAAGCAATGTCCTTGAATAAAAGAGAAGAGATAGGATCTAGTGTTCAAGGGAGGGGCTAGCGTTAGATAGGAGTCAGATACTATCCACAGGTAACAAGAGAAAATGTAGTAGATATATGGGTACAAAAGCAGATAGGTAGGGAGATATGGTGGTAGAAATATGTGGAGTTAATAATGATTGCTTCCATTTTCTCAGTGTAAAAAGGAAACTTAGTCATCAGCCAAGAAAGAAGATGAAAGAGAATGTCTCAGAAATTTGAGGAGATAGGAGAAAATATAAAATTGCTGTCCAGGAAAGTCAGAGTAAATGGATTAGGGAAATATAGTATGTTTGCCAGGCAGCATTATGGGGCCAGTTAAGGTTAGTGATTATTAAATGTAAGACTAGTCAGCAAGTTTGAATGTTTTTCTGAAGATACATTCCGCTTCCGGGGTACAGGAATGGATTAGGCTGAGAAAATTTGGTTTAAGCTGGGCTGTGGTCACCCAAGGTGTACTCTGGAGCAAGAAGAGGAGCAAGTGAGTGTGAGTTGAGAGCATATGCAAGGGACTGATTATAATTATCTACCATGGAATTTAAAGTAGGTTACAAAGGAATTGAGGACATGAAAGGGTGAGGGACACTATGAAGGTGGTAGAATCAATGAAGTAAAAGGTCTCTGTGGAGATCAAAGGATTGTTAGAGTTGGGGTACTAGCTGGGTGAGCTGTAGAGAGGTGATGTTTGGAGAATGAGTTATTTGAAACTGGATTATGGAATGTTTGGGAGGGGTTGTTTTGTTTTGTTTTTGCAATGACAAGGTCAAGGGTATGACTAAATGGCTAGAGGATTAAGTCACTGAAGAAGAACAGATCAAAACATTGCAAGGCCAGGTGTTAGAAAGAACTAAATGAATATTGAAATTGCTAGGGATTATGGCAGAAGTACTGGATAGAGTGACAGTAAGCAAGGAGGAGGTGAAGGACTGCACCAGAGAAGGCAGTGAGTGGTAGATAGTGTAATGACAGGAGATTAAAAGTTGGGTGTTATTAGAGAGTAGGGAAGACTGATCTAGAAGTAGCATTGAGGAGTGAGGAAGACCCCCACTTCATTTCCAGGCCAGCTGATGAGGGGGGTATAGGAGTTAAAATGGACATCATTTTAGGGACGTCCATCTGGGTGGTTAGTCGGTTAAGCATCCGAGTCTTGATTTCTGCTCAGGTCATGATCTCAGGGTTGTGAGATTGAATCCTGCATTGGGCTCCATGTTGGGCATGGAGTTTGCTTAAGATTCTCTTTCATCCTCTTCCTGGTCCCCTCCCCCTGCTCTAAAAAAGATAGACATCATTTTAGAGGGCTGCAGGGAGAGCCAGCGGTCAGTTACTATTTTGTATATTTTGAAGTTATATTGTAATAACATCTATGTTAATATCGATGCATTATATTTTCTGTATATTACACATTCTTCATCTATAGTCTCCCTTTGTCCTTAATGATGCTTTTTGCCTTGAATTCTATTTTTGTCTGATATTAGACATCTGCTTTGCTTTCTTTTGGTTCATAGTTGCCTTTTCCCATCTTTTTGTTTTAAGTTGACCAACCTTTCTTTTAAATGTGTCTCATTTAAAGTCTATTATACTGCTAGATTTTGTGTTTTTTTATCATAATATTTTTTTATTATATTATGTTAGTCACCATACAGTACATCCCTGGTTTTTGATGTAAAGCTCCATGATTCATTAATTGTGTATAACACCCAGTGCACCATGCAATACGTGCCCTCCTTACTACCCATCACCAGCCTATCCCATTCCCCCACCCCCTCCCCTCTGAAGCCCTCAGTTTGTTTCTCGGAGTCCATAGTCTCTCATGCTTCATTCCCCCTTCTGATTACCCCCCCTTTCTTTATCCCTTTCTTCTCCTACCGATTTTCCTAGTTCTTATGTTCCATAGATGAGAGAAACCATATAATTGTCTTTCTCTGCTTGACTTATTTCACTTAGCATTATCTCCTCCAGTGCCGTCCATGTTGCAGCAAATGTTGAGAAATTGTTCTTTTTGATGGCTGAGTAATATTCCATTGTATATATGGACCACATCTTCTTAATCCAGTCATCTGTTGAAGGGCATCTTGGCTCCTTCCATGATTTAGCTGTTGTGGACAATGCCGCTATGAACATTGGGGTGCATATGGCCCTGCTCTTCACTACGTCTGTATCTTTGGGGTAAATACCTAGTAGTGCAATTGCTGGATCATAGGGTAGCTCAATTTTTAACTTTTTAAGGGACCTCCACACTGTTTTCCAGAGTGGCTGTACCAACTTGCATTCCCACCAACAATGTAGGAGGGATCCCCTTTCTCCACATCCTCTCCAACATTTGTTGTTTCTTGCCTTGTCAAATTTTTGCCATTCTAACTGGCGTAAGGTGGTATCTCAGTGTGGTTTTGATTTGAATTTCCTTGATGGCTAATGATTTTGAACATTTTTTCATGTGTCTGTTAGCCATTTGTATGTCATCATTGGAAAAGTGTCTGTTCATATCTTCTGCCCATTTTTTGATTTGTTTATTTGTTTCTTGTGTATTGAGTTTGAGAAGTTCTTTGTAGATCTTGGATACCAGTCTTTTATCTGTAGTGTCATTTGCAAATATTCTCCCATTCTGTGGGCTGCCTCTTAGTTTTTTGACTGTTTCCTTGGCTGTGCAGAAGCTTTTTATCTTGATGAAGTCCCACAAGTTCATTTTTTCTTTTGTTTCTCTTGCCTTTGGAGATGTGTCATGAAAAAGGTTGCTGTGGGGGTGCCTAGCTGGCACAGTCGTTAAGCGTCTGCCTTTGGCTGAGGCGTGATCCCAGCATTGTGGGATCGAGCCCCACATTGGGCTCCTCCGCTGTGAGCCTGCTTCTTCCTCTCCCACTCCCCCTGCTTGTGTTCCCTCTCTCGCTGGCTGTCTATCTCTGTCAAATAAATAAATAAAATGTTAAAAAAGAAAAGAAAAGAAAAAGGTTGCTGTGGCCGATGTCGTAGAGGTTGCTGCCTATGCTCTCCTCTAGGAGTTTGATGAATTCCTGTCTCACATCAAGGTCTTTCATCCATTTGGAGTTTATCTTTGTGTATGGTGTGAGAGAGTGGTCAAGTTTCATTCTTTTGCCTGTAGCTGTCCAATTTTCCCAGCACCATTTATTGAAGAGACTGTCTTTTTTCCACTGGATGTTTTTTTCTGCTTTATCAAAGATTAGTTGCCCAAAGAACCGAAGGTCCATTTCTGGGTTCTCTATTCTGTTCCATTGGTCTATGTGTCTGTTTTGGTGCCAGTACCATGCTGTCTTTGTGATCACAGCTTTGTAGTACAACTTGAAATCGGGCATTGTGATGCCCCCAGCTTTGTTTTTCCTTTTAATAACACTTCCTTGGCGATTCGTGGCCTTTTCTGGTTCCACACAAATTTAAGGGCTGTTTGTTCCAGTTCTTTGAAAAATGTCATTGGTATTTTGATCGGGATAGCATTGAAAGTGTAGATCGCTCTGGGTAGCATGGACATTTTAACTGTTAATTCTTCCGATCCATGAGCATGGAATATTTTTCCATCTTTTTGTGTCTTCAATGTCTTTCAAGAGTGATTTGTAGTTTCTAGAATATAGATCCTTTACATTTCTGGTTAAGTTAATTCCAAGATAACGTATGATTTTTGGTGCTATTGTAAATGGGATGGATTCCCTAATTTCTCTTTCTTCAGTCTCATTGTTCATGTATAGAAATGCAACTGATTTCTGAGCATTGATTTTGTATCCTGCCACATTACTGAATTGCTCTATAACTTCTAGTAATTTGGGGGTGGAGTCTTTTGGGTTTTCCATATAGAGTATCATGTCATCTGTGAAGAGAGACAGTTTGACTTCTTCTTTGCCGATTTGGATACCTTTTATCCCTTTTTGTTGTCTGATTGCTGTTGTAAGGACTTCTAGTACTGTATTGAATAATAATGGCGAGAGTGGGCATCCTTGTCGTGTTCCTGATCTTAAGGGAAAGGCTTCCAGCTTTTCCCCATTGAAAATGATATTTGCTGTAGGCTTTTCATAGATGGTTTTTATGAGATTGAGGAATGTACCCTCTATCCCTACACTCTGAAGGGTTTTAATCAGGAAAGGATGCTGTATTTTGTCAAATGCTTTTTCTGCATCTATTGAGAGGATCATATGATTCTTGGCTTTTTTCTTATTGATATAATCTATCACACTGATAGATGCAAATGTTGAACCACCCTTGCATCCCAGGGATGAATCCCACTTGGTCATGATGGATAATCCTTTTAATGTACTGTTGGATCCTATTAGCTAGGATCTTGTTCAGAGTTTTGGTGTCCATATTCATCAGGGATATCGGTCTGTAATTCTCCTTTTTGGTGGGGTCTTTGCCTGGTTTGGGGATCAAGGTAATATTGGCCTCATAGAATGAGTTTGGTAGTTTTCCTTCTGTTTCTATTTTTTGAAATAGCTTTAAGAGAATAGGTATTATTTCTTCTTTGAATGTTTGGTAGAATTCCCCGGGGAATCCATCAGGCCCTAGAGTTTTGTTTTCTGGAAGGTTTTTAATCACTGTTTCAATCTCTTCATAATTAATTGGTCTGTTTAAAAAAATCAATTTCTTCCTGTTTCAGTCTTGGTAGTTTATAGGTTTCCAGGACGGCCTCCATCTCTCCCAGGTTGCTTAATTTATTGGCATAAAGCTGTTGATAAAAGTTTCTATAATCCTTCCTATTTCATTGGTGTTGGTTGTGACCTCTCCCTTTTCATTCATAATTTTATTAATTTGGGTCCTTTCTCTATTCTTTCGTATAAGTCTTGCCAGTGGCTTATCTATTTTATTTATTCTTTCAAAGAACCAGCTTCTAGTTCTGTTGATCTGCTCTACTGTGCTCCTGGTTTCTAATTCATTGATTTCTGCTCTAATCTTGATCAACTGCTTTCCCGTGCGTGGATTAGGCCTGTTCTTCTGTAGCTGTTCCAGCTTCTTGAGGTGAGAATATAAAAACTGCATTTAGATTTTTCTGTTCTTTTGAGTGAGGCTCGGATGGCTATGTATTTTCCCCTTAGGACTGCCTTTGCAGTATCCCATAGGTTTTGGACCATTGTGTTTTCATTCTCGTTGGTCTCCATAAATTGTTTAAATTGATTTTTGATTTCCTGGTTTATTGAATCATTCTTGAGCAGGATGGTTGTTAGTCTCCAAGTGTTTGAGTTTCTTCCAAATTTCTCCTTGTTATTGAGTTCCAATTTCAAAGCATTGTGGTCTGAGAATATGCAGGGAATAATTTCAGTCTTTTGGTATCAGTTGAGACCTGTTTTGTGTCCCAGAACATGGTCTATTCTGGAGAATGTTCCATGTGCATTAGAAAAGAATGAATATTCTTTTGTTCTGGGGTGTAGTGTTCTATATGTATTTATGAGGTCCATCTGGTCTAGTATGGCATTCAAAGCTCTTGTTTCTTTGTTGATTTTCTGCTTAGGTGATCTATCTATTGCTGATAGTGGAGTGTTGACATCCCCTACTATTAACGTATTTTTATCTATATGTCTCTTTATTCTGGTTAAGAGTTGGCTTGTGTATCTTGCTGCTCCCCTCTTGGGGGCATAGATATTTATAATTGTCATATCCACTTATTGGATACGTCCTTTAAAAATAATATAGTGCCCTTCTGTATCTCTAACTATAGTCTTTAGTTTAAAATCCAATCTGTCTGATATGAGAATTGCTACCCCAGCTTTCTTTTGAGGTCCATTGGCAGGAAAGATGGTATTCCATCCCTTTACTTTGAGTCTGGATGTATCTTTAGGTTCAAAATGAGTCTCTTGTAGACAGCAAATGGATGGATCATGTCTTTTTAACCAATCTGCAACCCTGTGGCATTATGGGAGCATTTAGGCCATTTACATTGAGACTGATTATTGAGAGATATGATTTTAATGATGCCATGTTGCCTGTAAAGTCTTTGTTTCTATAGATTGTAACTTTCTTTTTTTTTTTTTAAGATTTTATTTATTTATTTGACAGAGATAGAGACAGCCAGCGAGAGAGGGAACACAAGCAGGGGGAGTGGGAGAGGAAGAAGCAGGCTCATAGCAGAGGAGCCTGACGTGGGGCTCGATCCCATAACGCCGGGATCACGCCCTGAGCCGAAGGCAGACGCTCAACCGCTGTGCCACCCAGGCACCCCAGATTGTAACTTTCTGTTCTGTATCACTCTTGGGGCCTTTTTACCTTATAGAACCCTCCTTAAAATCTCCTGTAGGGCTGGTTCCGTGGTTACGAAATTGGTCAGTGACTGGCGATTCTGGAAGGTCTTTATCTCTCCATCAATTCCGAATGACAGCCTTGCTGGATAAAGGATCCTTGGCTGCATGTTTTTCTCTGAAAGAGCTTTAAAAATGCCCCCCCCCAACCCTTTCTCTCATTCCAGGTCTGTGTAGACAGGTTTGACGTAATCCTGATATCTTTGCCTTGGTATGTGAGAAATTTCTTTGCCCTGGCCGCTTTTGATACTGTATCCTTGGATCTAATATTTGTGAATTGCACTATGACGTGACGTGGCGTAGGTTTGTCGTTGTTGAGCTTGGGAGGTGTCCTCTCTGCCTCTTGGACACGACTGCTTGTTTCCTTTGCTAGATTAGGGAAGTTTTCAGCTACAATTTGTTCACATATCTCTTCTAGACCTCTGTTTTTCTCCACCCCCTCGGGGATGCCAATGATTCTGACATTGGAACGTTTCATTGAGTCAGTGATCTCCTGTAACCTACATTCTTGAGATTGGATTTTTTTGAGCCAAGTTTCTGTTTTAGTTTTCTCTTCTACCAACCCATCCTCCATTTCGCTGATTCGTTCTTCTGCCTCATTTACCCTGGCCGTCAGAGCATCTAGTTTTGACTGCATTTGATTCATAGCATTTTTAATTTCTGCCAGATTCACTCTCATTTCCGCCCTTAGAGATTCTATATTCTCGTTATTATTCTCGTTAATATTTTTTTCAAGTCTACACATCATCTTGACCATTGTTACTCTGAATTCCATTTCTGATAATTTGGTTATATCCATATCCATTAGTTCTGTGGCAGAGGCCACAGACTCATTGTCTTTTCTTTGCTGGGGGGATTTCTCCTTCTTGTCATTCTGATGAGGAGAGGTTGTGGGGTTGTCCAGAGCCCAAATTATTGACCAGGACCCAGGCAGTGTGCACTTGTTTTATAGGGACCTTAGGGATGTGGGCTTCTTGATTTTTCAGCCTACCTTCTGGGGGAGGGGCCTGCTGTGCCGATACTCAGGCCACCCTGTTTGGGTAGAGTCTCCCTGTCCCCTGCGAGGGGGGGTGGGGATGGGCACACTGTGAGCCGGTATTTCCAGGCTTTTGTTCTCTGGTGGCTTTCCCTGGTGGTTTGCTGTGCCTCTTCTGAGAATCAGAGCAGCAATCACCGAATCCCAGCCTCTGTCTCAGAAAAGAGGGATCGCAGTCCGCTCTCCACTGAGCTCTTCTGGCCACTTTAACTCTGTTTCTGTTGGTGCTGCTAAACCCTACAGCGTCCCGGGATGTGCGCCCCACAGCCGGCATCCCAGCCCTCACTTCCAGGGCCGGCACGTCTCTGTCCTTTGTGTTCTAACACCACCAGCTGCCAGCCACCCCCGCGCGCTCCGGAGCTCCATTTCAGTGTGGTTTGCACGCACTCCGGAGCTCCGGTTTTCAGACTGGTCACGCACATTCCCCGGCTCACGATCTCAGTCTGCTCTCTCCCGGGTGCCGGTCCATGAGTCAGCCCACTCCCCAGTGCAGCTGGCTACCACTTCCCGGCGCCCGAACACAGTGGCTTCCTCCCCCTTCTGTTTATCTTCTGATATCTGTGCGCAGATTCACGGCTCCCCGCTTTGTACCTCAATACTCAGCGCTGGAGATGTTCATTTGTAGAGATCCAGATTTATCTTCCTGCATCTCAGGCTGATTCCGTGGTTGTTCAGGATCGTCTGGTACCTATCCAGCTCGACTCAGGGGACCAGCTGAAAAAGGGGACCTCTATTCCTCTGCCATCCTAACCTAGATTTTGTTTTTTAATTCAATCTGAGAACTTTATCTTTTCTTTGGTGAGTTTAACTAATATATTAAATTACTTTTATGTTAGAACTGTTTAAATTTTCTCTCTCTCTCTCTTTTTTTTTTTTTTTTTTTTTTGCTTCTTGCTCATTTCCTTGGAGAAATCAGTTTTATCTATGGGTTTGAAAGGTATGCATTTTACATTTGTTCTTCATTGGTTATCCCTAACTTGTTAAGGGATTTACTTGTATTTCTTCCCCTGATTTATGAAATTTATCAATACCCATCTGTATCTTCCTACTTAGTAGGATAAATACTTTAACACATGCACTCTTCCCTATCTCTGGATATTGCACTCTACTTTGTTATATCTGGGGTGTGTATGTAGGTGTATAAAATGCCTTTTTTAAAAAAAAGATTTTATTTATTTATTTGAGAGAGAGAGAAAATGGCAGAGGGAGAAGCAGACTTTCTGCTGAGCAGGGAGCCCCACGTGGGGCTCAATCCCAGGGCCCTGGGATCATGACCTGAGCCAAAGGCAGATGTTTAACCGACTGAGTCACACAGGTGCCCCTAAGATGCCTTTTTTTTTTTTAGATTTATTTACTTATTTGAGAGAGAGAGAATACCAGCAGGAAGATGGGCAGAGGATGAGGGAGAAAGAAAACCCCAAGCTGACTCCTCATTGAGTGCAGAGCCTGAGATCATGACCTGAGCCGAAATCAAGAGTCAGCAGCTTAACCGACTGAGCCACCCAGGATCCCCATGTTTTTTGTTTTTTTTTTAAGATTTATTCATCCATTCCAGAAAGAGAGAGAGAGAGCGCACAAATTGGAGGGAGGGGCAGGGAGAAAGGAAGAGAGAGAATCTTGAGCAGACTCCCTGCTGAGCATGGGGCCCAGTGTGGGGCTCTATCGCATAATCCCCAAATCACAACCTGAGCTGAAAACAAGAGTCCAGTGCTCAACTGGCTGAGCCAACCCAGACGCCCCTATACAATGCTTTTTTAGACAATAAACTTCAGAAAGTTATTTTCTCATTCTTACTATCTTATATTTTATAGCATTTCCTAAAATTTTTGTTTGGTAGATTATTTCCTCCAGGAATATTTTCATAGGGTCTTTATGATAATCTGCTGAGACCTTGAAGGTCTGAGAATATATTTATTATACCCTCACATTTAATTGATAGCTTAGCTGAATATAAAATTTTAGAGTCAGAGTTTCTGTTTTTAGGAATGCCTGGGTGGCTCAGTTGGTTAAGTGTCCGCCTTTGGTTCAGGTCATGATCCCAGAGTCCTGGGATGGTGTCCCTCATTGGGCTCCTTGCTCAGCAGGGAGCCTGCTTCTTCCTCTGCCTGCCCTCCCCCTGCATGTGCTCTCAGTCTCTCTGTCTCTCAAAAATAAATGAATAAAATCTTTTAAAAAACTTTCTGTTTTTAATATTTTGAAAATATTTCTTCACTGCTGTCCTGCTCCTAATGTTGCTCTTGAGAAGTCTGACACCATCTGATTCATTTTCTTTATTGGTGAGCTGCTCTTCTTAGAAAGGTTGTAGAATTTTCTCTTTGCCTTTGGAGTTCTTAAATTTCATTGAAATACTGAATCAGTAAGTATTCATTTTCCCATATCAACCCTATTTATCACCCTGTATACCCTTTCAATATCAATCTTTCTTTGGAAGTCCTTATTTTTTTCATGTATCATCTTCCCTCCGTTTACTTTTTTCTTTCTGTTAGCACTCCTATTATATAAATGCTGATATTTCTATGTCTAGCCTCCATATTTCTTAATTTTTATATTTTTCATCCCTAATTCCTTCTCAGTGTCTTCTGGAAACATTTCTTGACCTGATCTTGGGCTATGTCCATTTTGCTGTTTATGTCATCTAATGAGTTTATTACAACTGTGTTTTGAATATTCAGTAATCCTACTTGTTTCTTTATTATTGTTTCTGCTTCATTATCAGTATCCTCTTTAGGGACATTTATTTGGCATGTATTCTGTTAATTCTTGTCATCTAGAGTAGGTTATTTAGTTTATTGCCTTTCTAATTTTCTAGTTAATTTTCCCTGCGAGGTCATTTTCCCTCATGGGTATCAATTATCAGTCATCTTGGTAGGTAATGGATGGAGAGAGGGTGAGAGGAATTAAAACCTAAGCCTTAGCTTGTGCCACCCCTGGTGAGCAGGGTTCTGGCTTTGAATATCCTCATTCTCATCAGGAGGCTTTGCCCTTTAGCGAACTTCTCTGTATCTTACTCTAGCCTTTTCTTTTCTAAGACTTTATCGTCTAGTCCTCTGGATGAAAAGAAGGTCTATGGTTTGGGGGAGATAGGAGGAATCCCTTTGATGCTTATTGGCTAAGTCAGGCATTTACTGTGCTTGTTTTACGCTACATCCCAATAGTGTCCCCTATGAATCTGCTTTCCAGTATTGTGGCAGGGCTGATAAGGAAGGCAGTGATCTGAGTCTGGGCAATGTTGGGGGTAGAAAAGAGCCCAGCTCAAAATTTCTCTGCAAATTCACTCCCCATGATTGGGGGCCTGGCTTTCCTCTGTACAGGGCTACTATTTCCCTTCTTTGCCAAATCATAATCACTTTCTGACCCTCCAGGGGTTTCTACTGGTTTTCTTTCTCTCTGTCTTTTTAAAATATCCATTCATTTCTTATTTCTGAGGCATCTTTGGGTTTAGGTTCTGGGAGGTAGACTGTGCCACCTTGCCATCATGTCAGTGGCCATATTATGTACCTTTTATGACAGCCTACCACAGTGTTTGTTGAAGTTTTGTGTTTCTAGTAATCTAAAGCGAAGGATATTCTTTCTTGAGTGGTCATATTAATAGTCTGGAAATGAAGATGTTTAACCTAAAGAACAATAGGCAGAATGTAAAAGCACAGAATAGGCAAAGCAGTGGGGGTGCTTGGGTGACTCAGTTGGTTAAGCGTCTGGCTTCTGACTTTGGCTGGGGTCATGGTCTTGGGGTCCTGGGATAGAGCACTGCATCGGGCTCCCTGCTCAGTGGGGAGTCTTCCTTCCCCTCTGCCTCTCTTCCCGCTCATGCTCTCTCTCTCTCTCAAATAAATAAATAAATAAATAAATAAAAATCTTTAAAAAAAAAAGAATAGGCAAAGCAATGCATATACATGAAAGAGCAAAATAGAAATTTTACTGCAACACTGGAATTTACCTTCAACATGCTTGTGTTTAATTTTACAGTCACTTGGGAATCTTCTTAAGCCTGGAAACAAGACAAGAAAATTAATCTTATTACAAATTGCCTTTAAATGCATTTGTAGGAATATAAATGATTAATAGGGAAAATAAGAGTGCCTTCAGAACTCACAAAGTTAAACTAGTAAAATTGATATGTAATCTCTATTTATAAAAGTCACCTTAGCAAGGCAGAATGCCTCCCAGGAAGAGCAGGGTTTGGCAATAGCTTATTACTTATTAGACAGTCTTCTTATACCTAACGTTAGAACATGACCAAATATTGACAATGGTTATTTCTGGGCATGGACTTATCTGTATTTTTAAAATTTTCTATGATGAATGTACCTTGCTTTTGTAATTGGAAAAAAATGAATATTATTTTAATGGAATTTTCATGGGGAAATCACCATATAAGTATACAAACTTATGCAAGGATATTTGCTGCAGCATTGTTTGTAATGTTGAAAAATAGGAAACTTCTATCAGTAGGACAGTTCAATAAACTGTGATAGAACTATACAATGAATATTATGCAATCAATAAAAATGATGATGTAAGTCTATATTACTATAGAAAAATTTTAAAGATGTACTGTCAAGTGAAACACTTAAGCAAGTTAAAAAACATGTTCATAGGAGCCCATTTTTGTAACTCAAAAGCAAGTGCACAGAAATCTTTTGAAAATATATGCAAGAAATTCCTACTCCATCCTAACAACATGTAAAAAGTTGAACAAACTGAAAGCTAGCAATTCTTCTTAGATCCTTCAGAGAAGTGAGGCCACAGGACAAACCAATGCCCCCCAAATTGGAGAGACAGCAATACAGAGAATCACAACTTACTGGAGCAGAAACCCATGAGCAGACACTTCTGAAGGAATCTGTGTGGTAGAAAACTTAACACTTTTTATTTTATTTTATTTATTTATTTGAGAGAGAGCACAAGCAGGGGGGAGAGGGGGAGGGAGAAAGAGGCTCCGCGCTGAACAGGGAGCCCAATGGGGGGGCTCGATCCCAGGACTCTGGGATCATGACCTGAGCCGAAGGCAGATGCTTAACCAACTGAGCCACCCAAGCTCCCTGAAAACTTACACTTTAATTGATGAATTGTGGGAGGTTCAGTATGGACAAGTCTGAGAGTTTATTTATTTATTTTAAAGATTTTATTTATTTATTTGACAGAGAGAGAGACAGTGAGAGAGGGAACACAAGCAGGGGGAGTGGAAGAGGGAGAAGCAGGCTTCCTGCCAAGCAGGGAACCCGATGCAGAGCTTGATCCCACGACCCTGGGATCATGACCTGAGCCGAAGGTAGATGCTTAACGGCTGAGCCACCCAGGCACCCCTGTTTTTGTTTTTGTTTTAGGAGATAAAGCAAATGAAGCAATGTGCTATTGGCCCTGGATATTTACATATATTTTTTCCTTCTGCCTGGCATCTATGATCTCCTAAACCCTTTTCACACATTGTATCTCAGTGCCTAGTTATAGTATCTGGTAAATAGTAAGTAGTCAGTAAATATTTTTGGAAGGAAAGCAGGCAGAGCAAAAGTAGAGTCAGTTCAACACAACTAATCTCTCCAAAACATATTGTGTAAAATCAGGGGAGGTAAGTAATGAGGCAATCACAATATAGAATGGTAAGTGCTAGGATACTGTTAATTACAAGATACTGTGGGAGCACATAGGAGGAATTAGAGAAGACAGCTCAGAAAGAATAATTGTTTAAACTGAGATCTAAAGGATGGTAGAACTAACTAAACCCAGAGGGAAAGAAAGCCTCTTAGTTTGTACTTTAACTTCCACAAAGTAAAACAAATATAATCCTTTTTGAGGGAGGAAGACCTTGAAGAGATTCTAGTGAGGAAAAAAAGGGGAGGATGGCAGATAGTAATTGATCATATAGTGCCTATTATTACTAATTTAAGATGTCTTTAAACTGTATATTTTCTCTGTTTCTATTTTAGTGAAAAAATAGCAAAAATCCAAGACTTCAGTTCTCCTGTTCCCTATAATGTCTTAGTTTTTTTCACTGTTTTTACCATCTCCTACTCTGAAAGTTTTCAGGCGTCTAACTGTGCAAGTTAGAAACTCCTAATACATATTTTGTATGTAGTAGCACATGAAAACAGAAGTTTTGACAAAGCACAATGGAAAGGTTTCCAGATTAAATACAGGATGACTGGTTAAATTTGAATGTTAGATAAACAACAAATAATTTTTCAGTGTAAGTATAAAATTGCATGGACCATACTTATACTAAATCACTTGTGTATTTTTAAAAAGTATTTCGTTTATTTTTTTGAGTGAGAAAGAGAGAGAATGCAAGTGTACTTGCATGAGTTGGGGGAGGGGCAGAGGGACAAGCAGACTCCCTGCTCAAGTGGGGACCCCAACATGGGGCTTGATCCCAGGACCCTGAAATCATGACCTGAGCTGAAGTTTGATGCTTAACCGACTGAGCCACCCGGGCATCCCTAACATTTTTGTTTATCTGCAATTCAGGTTTACCTGGGTGTCCTATGTTTTTATTTGCTAAATTTGGAAACCCTAACAATAGATACCGGATTTCAAAGAGGAGTCCCAAACTGGGATTTACAAACTCATTGACTCTTAATCATCTAACTCACTCTCAGAGTATGAAATGGTCAAGGAGAAGAGAATTTGAGAGCATTCCTACCCTTTCTCCACTCTAAGAACTTACCACAGGCCCCCACATTTTGGAGGCCCATAGAATGGGGCCTGATTCAGTCCCTGAAAAAAGGCTAAGGCAGTGATTGGTTGGCTAGTTGCACTAATAGTAGAAGCAAAGAAGAGGCTGCTACTGCATTGGGATAAGCCTTCGACCTCAGAGTTTACCTGGACAAAGTAAGCTCCACTATTTTCTGTAGACTAGATGTGGGCCATATATATACATCTACCCAAGAAAGATGGCATAGGGTTGTCATGGATTCTGTCCAGGAGGACTGCATCAATATGCAAACACATCTCAGCAGAGAAAAGCTGGAGGTATCACAAATGTCAACAACCGGCTGGAATAGAAATATATATAGCAATATTTATTTATTTATTTATTTATTTATTTATTTATTTTAGAGAGAGAGTGCAACTGGGGGGAGGAGCAGAGGGAAGGGAGAGAGAATCTCAAGCAGAGTCTGCACTGAGCATGGAGCCTGACGCGGGGCTTGATCTCACAACTCAGATCATGACCTGAGCTGAAATCAAAAGTCGCATGCTTAACTGACTGAGCCACCCAGATGCCCCAGAATAGAAATATATTTGACAAGATCAAGAAATCTGCAGATAAGAGATCTCCAGTGATGGCGATCTCCAAGGAACTGACCAAAGTACCTCATGAAAGAGTTAGCTTTAGAAATCTGCCACATCCAGGAAGCACTGATGTTAGAAAACACAACAGTAATAGTCAATAAGAACTTTCCATTTCCTCTCTCTCTTCTTCAGAGCTCTAATCCCTAAAGGGTCCCATAGTAGCAAGCTAAAAAAGTAGGAACAGAAGCAGTAGGCCAGAAAAAATAAGCTGTTCCTATCCTCCTTCTGACTATAGGTTGTAATAGTCTTAGCTGGAAGAGAGAAGCCTCAACTTTAAAACAAAACAAAGGTTTACTTAAACATTGTTCTGGACATTTTACTAACCAGATAAACATATTACTGAGAAGTTACCAGAAATGTCACAGAACCACCTAGGTTTTCATCCAGAGGCAGGACAAGAACTAGCCCTGCTTAATAAATGTAGAGATGAAACATCACTTCGGAAAATAGCTTGGCAATTTCTTACAAAAGTTAAACGTAGCACTTATCTATCCCATCAGTCTCACTCCTGGGTGTTTATCTAAGACAAGTGAAAATTTACATTCACCCCAAAACCTGTTTGTAGGGCGCCGGGGTGGCTCAGTTGGGTAAGCATCTGCCTTTGGCTCAGGTCATGATCTCAGGGTCCTGGGATCAAGCCCCACATTGGGCTCCCTGCTCAGCAGGGAGTCTGCATCTCCCTCTCCCTGTGCCTGCTGCTCCCCCTGCTTGTGCCCTCTCCCTCGCTTGCTCTCTCTCTCAAGTAAATAAATAAAATCTTTTTTAAAAAACCTGTTTATGAATTTTTATAGCAGTTTTATTTATAATTGCCCAAACCTGAAAACAACTCAAATGTCTTTTACTTGGTGAATGGATAAAAATATGTGGTACAGCCATACAATGGAACAATACCAGTCAGTAAATTAAAAGGAATGAATTAGTGATACATATAATATATGGATGAATCTCATAGGAGTTACACTAAGTGAAAAAAGCCAGATTCAGAAGGTTACATATTGTATACTTCTATTTATATGGCATTCTGGAAAAAGTAATGTCTAACTTCACACCAAGCACCTGCTTTTGGTCACTCCCTGGTACTATAAGATAAGGTCAAGTTAGGGAAACGGAAGGTATGACCAAAGGCCCGAATACCAAAGTGTTCCCATCCCTTAACTTACTGTGATTTAATGGATGCAAGAGATTTTCTGAAGGTAGACTGAACATCTAACTGGAGTAGCATAGGAATATCTGGGTATCCACCCAGCTGGGCCCAGGGCGAATGTATTGCTGTCTTCTCTGTTATTGGGTAGCTTGAAGTTGACAGATCAGCATTCCAGATAGCTCCCATTTGGTCTCCTTGTCTAGAGAATCAGACACACTAATTGAAAGCGCCAAACTCTCCTGAACTCCATATCCAATTAAAATATATGAATCTTATTTTCCCCTTCTCTCTTCCCTACCATCTTGTCCTATAATGTCCTCTCTGGCACAGAAGAACCTTAGCTATGCCCACGTTGACTGAGTGATGGATTAAAATAGCAGAATTTGCTGAAATAGCTTTTTTTCTTCCCTGAAAGCTGCATTTTCATTACTTCACCTAGTAATCTATTTTAAAACTATCTTCTTAGCTTCGTGGAGTATATAGACCATATCCAAACTGTTTTTTTCCCCAGCAATGTTCTTTTCCTCTTCCTTCCCAAAGCTCCTACTTTCTTAAAAAAAAAAAAGGGGGAGAAAAATAATGTTTCTAAGTTTCTTCATTCTGTTAAAATAATTTGTTTCATGGTAAGGAAAATCAGTTCCTTTTTCTTTTCCTTTTTTTTTTTTTTTACAAGGCCAGCTTTATTTTTTAATTTTTCAAATTTTAAAAATTTTTTTGAAGTTGAACTAATATATTAAGCGAGCAAAAGTAAAACAGTTCAAATTCAAATAGAACATCACATATTAACAAATGTTCCACAAATCTATAAATGTATGTCCTCATATGATTAATGAAATTAATCTTTCATCTGGAAAAATCTTTTGACACTAATTATGATTCATTTAGATATAAGTTCAAAAGTATGGGAAAAAGAATTCTAACACTTTATTAAAAAAGTTCTGCCTGGTCCAACAATTTATTTAAAGCCTTTAGCATTCACAATTAATGACATGGAAAAATAGACACCTAGCTGAATCTTTGGGGTAAGTCCATGCATGTGAAATGAGGCACCCAAGACACATTATAAGGAAGGGATGTCATCAGCTTATCTCCCTCCAGGACCATAATTGTCATGTCACCTGTAGGAACAAGAGAGCCCCTATCTTGGGATTGTTACAAAGGGGAGCCTCTAAAGGGAAAACTGGACTTTCATCATTCCTGGAAAAGAGCAGACAAGAAGCAGACCAGAACCATTTTTTAAAAGGAACTCAAAATTAGATGTTAAATATTTAAGTAGAAATATATGTAAATAAGCTTCTTGTTAAATTGGCTAAGGAAATCAATACTACCTTAAACTCTCTACTGCACCATATCCTAATTGTGGGGAAGGGGAAACTCTTGGGCAGGAAAAAAAAAGTATTAGGTCCCACATATCATCCAAAGAAGGTTTAATGTCAGTCTTTTTCAAGTACATACCGAAATTTCTTGAATGTGTCAGACTTTCTGTCTTCTTCTATTAGCAGCTCTAGGAATGGTTGTTGAACAAATTTGGTAGAGGCAGGTATCTGCTTTTTGTCGATGATCAAAGGGATAGGTTGACTAAGATTCAATTTATACATCCCTTGAAGCTAAAAATAAATAAATCAGAAAAGGAAACCATGGGAAAAAAGGGTCAGACTCTTTAGGAAGATCTGAGCTGGCCCTAGCTAAACTATCACTCTTTCTTTTCCATGGACTAGCAAATCCTTTTTCTCCAACCTCTCTCTCTTCCTCCAATCACACCTCCACCTCCAACACCCAATTTCAGAGGTGCCACGATGTTATATAAAAACGTTGGCCCTGGGGAGCCTCGGTGGCACAGTCGGTTAAGCATCTGACTCTTGGTTTTGGCTCAGGTCATGATCTCAGGGTTGTGGGATCGACCCCCAAGTGGGGCTCCGCACTCAGCGTGGAGTCTGCTTAAGACACCCTCTCCCTCTGACCCTCTCCCTCACGCTCTCCTGCTTGCTTGCTCTCTCTCTCTCAAATAAATAAATCTCTTAAAAAACAAACAAACAAACAAAAAAAACCACAAACAAACAGAAAACCCCCTTGGTCCTGCATAAGCTGTAGTCCTAGTCCTCTCATTTCCTAGCTGTGTGACTTTGGGTTAGTTGCTAATTTTATCTGCACCTTTCTTCTCATTTCTAAAACAAGGATAATAACACAAGGTTGCTGTGAGTGTTGTATAAGATAGTATCTATGGAAGCACCTCATAAATTATGAAGCATTGTGCAAATCTAATGATTGCTGACACTTACTGAATACATGCTGAATGTTACATGCTTTTTACATATTAGTTCATTTGTTATTTACAAAATCTTATGAGGTGGGTGCTGTTATTATCCTCATCTTATATTTGGATACTGAAGCTCAGAAAATTTAGACCTTGCCCAGGTTCTCTTAGCTAATATGTGGTGAGCTGATTTGAACCCAGACAATCTGGTAGGAGAACCAACCTCTTGACCAGTGTAAGGTATTTATTCATTTCTACGCTCTTCTCCCTTTTGCTTTTTCCTCTCCCCTCTTATGCCTTGATAACCACTTCGTCATCTAGATTGTTGATCCCCTGGCCCCAGAGCCTTATTCATCCTGTTAGACAGGTCATGACACTGCCAACTCAGCTTGCCTTATTCCACCTACATTGGCCATATATCATTTTTTTTTTTTGGTCAAAGAGCTTTAATATTTGAAATATAACTGTTCTGGAAAATTTAGAATATGTCTGATTTGGATCAGCTCTGATAAAAAAATCTCTTTGTACCTTCTAAAGCACTAAGTAATTTTATAAATTAATTTAGTGGAAGAAAAGGATATATAGATATAAAATATTCCTAGAACACTAAGAATGTTCTAGAATTCCATGCTAGAGCATATAATGTAAGCATGTAATCCCAGAGCAAAGAACTCTAATCTCAGCTTTATAACTTTTTGCAAGGTCATTATCACTCCCAAAGCATATTAATGGTTATCTCAGATGAGCTCTGGGACATAATTAGTGAATGTCAGAGTTTAACAGGATCTTCTGTGCCTGGTGCTATGTAAGCAAGTTAAATAAACTCTTATCTCCTTTTTTTAAAGATTTTATTTCTGAGTAATCTCCACATCCAATGGGGGGCTTGAACCCACAACCCTGAGATCAAGAGTCACATCCTCCACTGACTGAGCCAGCCAGGTACCCCACTTTCTGATAGTTTTGAGGAGAGAAGTAACCATCATGAATCAGTTGGAGAGTGGTGACTTCAAGAGGTTTCATATCTAGAGGCTGGTAGAAGTGGGTTGACTAGGAAGGAGTTGAGCATTTATGGAAGTCTCCCCTATTCTAATCTTTTCCCATCTAGAGAGTCCAGCCAGTATCCCTGTTGTCAAGTTAGGAGTTTTCACTGAGGTCCTGTTGT
Source organism: Ursus arctos (assembly GCF_023065955.2). Classification (NCBI taxonomy): domain Eukaryota; kingdom Metazoa; phylum Chordata; class Mammalia; order Carnivora; family Ursidae; genus Ursus; species Ursus arctos. The sequence continues at coordinate 40,650,148 of NW_026622941.1, forward strand.
ACTGGCTTGAATGGTGAACTCCTCAAAAGATATGTTTCCCAGAATCTATGAATGTGACATTATTTGGAAAAAGCGTCTTTACAGATGTAATTAAGGATCTCAAGATAAGATCATCCTGGATTAACCAGGTGGGTCCTCTATCCAATGACACATGGCTTTATAAGAGACAGAAGAGAAGACATAAGACACACTGGGAGGAAGGCCTGGGGAAGGACAGAGGCAAAGGTTGGTGTTATACAGCTACAAGCCAAGGAATGCTAAGGATTGTCAGCAGCTGCCAGAGTCCAGGAGAGAGGCATGGAACAAATTTCTCCTTCAGAGCTTCCAGAAGGAACCAACCCTGCCAACACCTTGATTTCATGAACTGGCCTCCAGAACTGTAAGAGAATATATTTGTGTTGTCTTAAGCCATCAGGTTTGTGGTAATTTGTTACAGTGGCCCTAGGAGACTAATATACATGGTATCTCCAGGGAAATGTTATTTTCCAAGCTTACCACTTTCATTTTTCTTACAACACACTGCGGAGGGGTAATAGGAAACAAGTTACCTGGCTAAATAAGAGCATCATTTTCCTCAGGCACTGATTCCGTTTCTGCTCTAAAGACTTCTGCTTGTTGGTCCAGACCTGCATCATCTTTTTCTGGTAGTCATCAATTCTGCTTAGCATTATGAAGAGGTTCTGGGTCTCATAACCTTTCCCAGTGTTTTGGATGGCTTGTAATCGTCTGATTATATTGTTTCTTGAAAAAAACAAGAATGAGATTGATATAATGACTGACCCTAACTCAGCAAACCTGGGCCTAGTTACTTTCAGTTACATACTTAGTAAGTTGAGTGGGATGTGATAGGGGTGGGAGACTTGCTTAATGAGACCTTAATCTAGTTTTTTATATGACCAAACTTTCAAAAATCTATATGGCTGCCAAGTTTTCATTCACTTTAGAGTTTTTTAGTGTTACAATAGTGTTGCTTATTTTAATATTTAATATTATTTTAATAGTTTCATATTTTAATCTGTTTATTAATATAGATGTGTTTAATATATTATTTTAATATTAGAATTTTGGTATTGATATGTATAAGACATATAGAAAGTACTTAATACAATTGTGAAAAAGGCATTGTCCTTGCCTTCAAAGCACTTACAAGCCAGAATAGGAGACTAATAAATTAACTGTGTCAAAGAGAATGAAATAAATGCTAAATAGAAATACAAACATGCTGTTGGAGCAAAAAAGAGAGCATAATTCATACTGACAAGAGGAATAAAGAAGGCTTCATAGGAAGATGTTACATAGGATCTCGAGGAACAGTCATAAAAATATACTCTCTTTCTACTATAATGTATACCACCACATTTGAGCCTTCTGAACAGATAGTGTTTTGCCATCTCTGTTCTACAGGAGAGGAAAAGGAATCTGAACAATGTTAAGTAGTTTTCTGAAGTTATACAATTAATAAATATCAGATTTGGGAAGCAAATCCAAATCTTCTCTATTTCTACAATACCAGTATTTCTCAAAATGTGGACCCTGATCACCTGGACTGAATCATCTGGGCAGGGGTGATGGGGGTGGTATTGGTGGTGCTTATTGAAAATGCAAATTCTAGTGAAAGTGCAACTTTCTCAGAAAGAACAATGTAAATCTCCGTGGCTAACAACAAAATCTGTTGCTCATACTACGACTCCACCATGGTTCGTCAGGGAGTGAGCTTCATTGTATACTCTCAAGGACACAGGCTATCTGAACAGCCATCACCTTGAACAATGTGGGTTATGTCAGAGGAAAAGGAGACTCTGGAGGGTCTCAAACTAACAATGACAAGCTCAGCCCAGAAATGACATATATCAATTCTGCTTAAATTTCATTGAAAAAGTCCTGGCAAACAGCACTAATGACAATCCAAAGATTCGTCATCATAACAGTAAAACTACAATGAATAATAAAAAATAGAAGTGACTCATCTCTATGCAATCAACAAAAAATAATGGAAAGTGTATATATGGACCTAAATGATACAAGAATCTATGATGATACATTCAAATCCGTAGGGAAAAGGTAGATTATTTTGTAAGTAGTGATGTGGCAACTGGGTAGCCATGTGGAAAAAAGTCACATCATATTTCTCAACAGAAAGTTGCGAATCAGAGACTTAAATGTAAAACAAAAAAGATAATAACCAACCATAAAAGTATCAAAAAGAACCTAGAAAGAATTTTGTATATTTCTCAGAGTGGAGAGGGCCTTTTTAAATAAAGTACAAGATATTATTAAAAATTATGAACCTGGGGTGCCTAGCTGGCTCGTTGGTAGAGCATGTGACTTTCACTCTCAGGACTGTGAGTTCAAGCCCTGTGTTGGGCATGGAGCCCACTTAAAAAAATAAAGCCCCAAAACAAAAAAATCCCATTAAAAAATGGGCGGAGGGGCACCTGGGTGGCTCAGTCGTTAAGCATCTGCCTTTGGCTCAGGTCATGATCTCAGCGTTTTGGGATTAAGCCCATATCTGGGCTCCCTGCTCAGCGGGAAGCCTGCTTCTCCCTCTCCCACTCCCCCTACTTGTGTTCCCTCTCTTGCTGCCTCTCTCTCTGTCAAATAAATAAACAAAATCTTAAAAAATAAATGGGCAGAAGACATGAATAGACATTTTTCCAAAGAAGACATCCAAATGGCTAACAGATACATGACAAGATGCTAAATGTCACTCATCATCAGGGAAATACAAATCAAAACTACAGTGAGATATCACCTCACACCTGCCAGAATGGCTAAAATTAACAATTCAGGAAACAATAGATGTTGGCAAGGATGCGGAGAATAGGGAACCCTCATGCACTGTTGGTGGGAATGCAAACTGGTGCAGCCACTCTGGAAAACAGTATAGATGTTCCTCAAAAAGTTAAAAATAGAACTACCCTACAACCCAGCAATTGCACTACTAGGCACTTACCCAAAGGATTAAAAAAAAAAAAGTGATTCAAAGGGGCACATGCACCATTTTTATTGCAGCATTATCACAATAGCCAAATTATGGAAAGAGCCCAAATGTCCATCAACTGATGAATGGATAAAGAAGATGTGGGGTGTGTGTGTGTGTGTGTGTGTGTGTGTGTGTGCGTGCACGTGCGCATGTGTAATGGGATATTACCCAGCCATCAAAAAGAATTAAATCTTGCCATTTGCAATGATGTGGATGGAGTATGCTAAGCAAAATAAGTCAGTCGGAGAAAGACAAATACCATATGATTTCACTTAAATGTGGAACATAAGAAACAAAACAGATGAACGTAGGGCAAGGGAAGGAAAAATTAGATAGAGAGAGAGGCAAACCATAAGAGACACTTAAACATAGGGAACAAACTGAGGGGAGGTGGGTGGGGGGATGGGGTAACCGGGTGATGGGCATTAAGGAGAGCACATGATGTAATGAGCACTGGGCATTAAGGAGAGCACATGATGTAATGAGCACTGGGTACTGTATGCAACTGATGAATGACTAAATTCTGCCCCTGAAACTAATACTACACTATATGTGAACTAACTTGAATTTAAATAAAATTTTGAAAGAATGAATAATAAATAAATACATGTTCTGATTTTGTCTTGAATAAGTCTGTTTTTGTACCTTGTTCTAATCCTTAGTTCCCACATTAATTCAGTCCTCAAAAATGTACATTTCATGAGAACAGGGTAACTTTGCCTGTTTTACTCACTGCTGTATCCCTAGACCCTAATACAATACTTGCCACATTCAATAAATATTTGTTGAATAAATGGTATAAGTTGTTCCTATAATTAATGATATATAAATAATAATGAATAATATTCATGATAACCTTTTCTAGTATAGTTTTAGTTTGGCATCTTATAATTTTAGGTAAAAGATATCCACAATAATAATACGGTGGCAACCTCAAACATAAATGCTAAGGTAGCAGCACAATTGTCACTTTCCCTATTTCTGCAATTTTTAAAAATCAAGACCAGGATCTATTTCCTCCATGTCACTTCAGCAGCAAAGTCGCCATGGCAACACCTTGTATATAACCTGCCATCTCCCATTTTAAGAATCATACCTCTTTTGATGAACCCAAGAAGATGAAAGAAATTTAAAATACTTAGAAGTTTAGGATAATTGGAAGCAAGCTTTTAAAGTGGATATTTTGGAGATCATCCATGATCCACAAAATGTATCTTAGCATCTCTACTAGAGATATAAATCGATGAAATAGATCATGTTATATGACATTTTTTATTTCCAAAAGATTATATCTCCTTTTGGTATCTTAAATAGGCTTCATCCCACAGACCTTCTATAAGATAATATTCTAGAACATCTAGTATGACAGACACATATATACTTATAGGACAATGAAAGGAAGATATTTGAAATCAGGACTAAACCAGAAAACTGGACATTCAATATTTGCATCTACCTTGCACGCTGGATCAGCCTGTAAGCAATGTACTTGCGGAATAGGTAACCCAGCCGAACTGTGTCCGTATGAAGGGTCTCAATTATGAGATTCCTAGCTGTTGTGTGTAGCTGTGAAGGGAGTCCAGAAGATTCTGTGGCTTGATTTAAGAGTATCAGGTTCTTTCTCTGAGCTTCCACATCAACAAAATACCCCTGCTCTTTGAGCTCTTGGGGAGAGGAAGGGGGCACCATCCTCTTGGGTTTCTTGGTAACTGAATCTGAAGTCAGTATCCAGGACTTGTCTATAGGGGGGAACTGGGTTTTCCGGTCCCATTCAGAAGATGAGATCTGTGATGTTTTGGGTAGTTTAGTAGTAAGAGGCTTCGTGAGAGGGGGAAGGGCCCTCCCACCAATGTAAGGGGCTTGTGATACTGGTGTCCTGTAATCGGTGAGATAGGACTGAAATTGTTCCATGGCAATAGTATCATGGAGTGTCTGGATTTCTTCAGAAGTGTCAGAGACCTCTGATATTTGGAAGTTCTTAGCAGTAAAAGGGACTGATTTAGATTTCAGAGAAGAAATGATTGCTAATCTTTCCTTACTTTTCTTAGATACAGAAGAGGACATATCTTTCTGGGGTTTTCCAGGGGTTGGGGAGGTCCATAGTGTTGGAGGATGCCCAGGGATGGGAGGGATCCATAGTGGGGAAGCTTGATCCTGCCCAAGAGGAGAAGGGACTTGTAGATAGAGAGATTGCTTATAGGTGGCAGGGGGCTGGAATGCCTGGGGCTTCTCAGAGAGTGTTAAGGGTCTAGGTTCCAGGATGGAAGAGGTCCCAGGAACTAAGGGCTCCCTAGGGGAAAGAGGAGCCAAGAGACTGGGAATTTGTGCAGAGGAGAGTGGGACTCCAGATATAAAGGGCTGCCTGGGGGCAAGAGGGTCCTCTGATATCAGAGGTAGCTGAGGAGTCCAAGAGTCTCTCAAGAACTTTCTAGCATGAAGAAGGGTCTCCAGTGCAAGCTTCCCAGGGGCCAGAGGTACCTCTGGTGCTGCAAACCGAACAGAGGTGGATTGACCTTCAGAAATCAGGGACTGTTTAGAAGAGGGAAAAGTCTGTGGTACCAGGAGCTTCCCAGGGTCAGAAGGAATTCTCATTCCTAGCAATTTCCCAGGGGCTTGGGAAAGAGGAGACCCTGATATCTGCAAAGGAGTAGAAGAGAACTCAAATACAGAGGACTTCTCAGCAATAGGAGCCAATCTTTGAAATGATCTAAGACTGGAAGGAGCCAATTTGGGGAACTGCTTAGAAATGTGAGGAGCACCTGGTGTAATGAACTTATCAGTAACAGGAATGATCCCAACTTTCAGGGTTTGTTCTAAAGGAGGGTGGGCCCCAAGTGGTGAGGGCTGTTCACTTGATTGTTGGTCCTCCTCAGACATGAGAGTAATACCCATGGGATGGGATTGTCCTGGGATGAAGGGGGCTCCCAAAGTTTGCACTTGCTCAAAGGGAAACTCTTGGAATTTATCTGAGGTGAGAGGGACCCCAAATTTCCAGAAGTGTTCTGGAGAGAAAGAAATGCCTAATGCTTGAGCCTGTTCTGAGGAGAGAGGGGCACCTAAAGCTTGGGTCTGTTCAGGTGTAAGAGTGACAGCTGACAACAAGGCACTTTCTGGAGTAATAGGGATGCCCAGTTCCCAGGCCTGTGCTCCAGTGAGAGGAGAACCCCTTGCCTGAACTTTCCCAGGGGTGAGTGCAAAACCCAAGCTCTGGCATTTCTCGGGGGTGAGGGTGACTACCAATGCTTTGAACTGCTCAGGGGTAAGAGTGATGCCATGTGCCTGGATCTGCTGAGGAGTGAGAGTGAGCCCCAGTGCCTGGGCCTGCTGAGGGGTGAGAGTGATCCCCAGTGCCTGGGCCTGCCGAGGGGTAAGAGTGATCCCCAGGGCCTGGGCCTGCCCAGGGGTGAGAGTGATCCCCAGGGCCTGGGCCTGCTGAGGGGTGAGAGTGATCCCCAGGGCCTGGGCCTGCTGAGGGGTGAGAGTGATCCCCTGTGCCTGGGCCTGCTCAGGGGTGAGAGTGATCCCCAGGGCCTGGGCCTGCTCAGGGGTGAGAGTGATCCCCAGGGCCTGGGCCTCCTCAGGGGTGAGAGTGATCCCCAGGGCCTGGGCCTGCTCAGGGGTGAGAGTGATCCCCAGGGCCTGGGCCTGCTGAGGGGTGAGAGTGATCCCCTGTGCCTGGGCCTGCTGAGGGGTGAGAGTGATCCCCTGTGCCTGAGCCTGCTCAGGGGTGAGAGTGATCCCCAGTGCCTGGGCCTGCTGAGGGGTGAGAGTGATCCCCTGTGCCTGGGCCTGCTCAGGGGTGAGAGTGATCCCCAGGGCCTGGGCCTGCTGAGGGGTGAGAGTGATCCCCTGTGCCTGGGCCTGCTTAGGGGTGAGAGTGATCCCCAGGGCCTGGGCCTGCTCAGGGGTGAGAGTGATCCCCAGGGCCTGGGCCTGCTCAGGGGTGAGAGTGATCCCCAGGGCCTGGGCCTGCTCAGGGGTGAGAGTGATCCCCTGTGCCTGGGCCTGCCGAGGGGTGAGAGTGATCCCCTGTGCCTGAGCCTGCCCAGGGGTGAGAGTGATCCCCAGTGCCTGGGCCTGCCGAGGGGTGAGAGTGATCCCCTGTGCCTGGGCCTGCCGAGGGGTGAGAGTGATCCCCAGGGCCTGGGCCTGCTGAGGGGTGAGAGTGATCCCCTGTGCCTGGGCCTGCTGAGGGGTGAGAGTGATCCCCAGGGCCTGGGCCTGCTCAGGGGTGAGAGTGATCCCCAGGGCCTGGGCCTCCTCAGGGGTGAGAGTGATCCCCAGGGCCTGGGCCTGCTTAGGGGTGAGAGCGATCCCCAGGGCCTGGGCCTGCTGAGGGGTGAGAGCGATCCCCTGTGCCTGGGCCTGCTGAGGGGTGAGAGCGATCCCCAGTGCCTGGGCCTGCTGAGGGGTGAGAGCGATCCCCAGTGCCTGGGCCTGCTCAGGGGTGAGAGCGATCCCCTGTGCCTGGGCCTGCTCAGGGGTGAGAGCGATCCCCTGTGCCTGGGCCTGCTCAGGGGTGAGAGCGATCCCCAGGGCCTGGGCCTGCTCAGGGGTGAGAGCGATCCCCTGTGCCTGGGCCTGCTCAAGGGTGAGAGTGATCCCCAGGGCCTGGGCCTGCTGAGGGGTGAGAGTGATCCCCAGGGCCTGGGCCTGCTGAGGGGTGAGAGTGATCCCCTGTGCCTGGGCCTGCTGAGGGGTGAGAGTGATCCCCAGGGCCTGGGCCTGCTCAGGGGTGAGAGTGATCCCCAGGGCCTGGGCCTGCCCAGGGATGAGAGTGATCCCCTGTGCCTGGGCCTGCTCAGGGGTGAGAATGATCCCCAGTGCCTGAGCCTGCTCAGGGGTGAGAGTGATCCCCAGTGCCTGGGCCTGCTCAGGGGTGAGAGTGATCCCCAGTGCCTGGGCCTGCTCAGGGGTGAGAGTGATCCCCAGTGCCTGGGCCTGCTCAGGGGTGAGAGTGATCCCCAGTTCCTGGGCCTGCTCAGCGGTGAGAGTGATCCCCTGTGCCTGGGCCTGCTCAGGGGTGAGAGTGATCCCCAGGGCCTGGGCCTGCTCAGGGGTGAGAGTGATCCCCAGGGCCTGGGCCTGCTCTGGAGTGAGAGTGATCCCCTGTGCCTGGGCCTGCTGAGGGGTGAGAGTGATCCCCAGGGCCTGGGCCTGCTGAGGAGTGAGAGTGATCCCCAGTGCCTGGGCCTGCTCAGGGGTGAGAGTGATCCCCAGGGCCTGGGCCTGCTCAGGGGTGAGAGTGATCCCCAGGGCCTGGGCCTGCTCAGGGGTGAGAGTGATCCCCAGGGCCTGGGCCTGCTGAGGGGTGAGAGTGATCCCCTGTGCCTGGGCCTGCTGAGGGGTGAGAGTGATCCCCTGTGCCTGCTCAGGGGTGAGAGTGATCCCCAGTGCCCGGGCCTCCTCAGTGGTGACACTGATCCCCAGTGCCTGGGCCTGTTGAGGAGTTAGAGTGAGGAACTTTGTGGGAGACTGTCCAGAAACTGGAAAGGCCTCGGGTGAGGGCGATTGTGTGGAGGAAGGAGGAGTGAATGGTATAGCGTGCTTTCCATCAGCAAGAATGTGTAATGCCTTAGGATGCCCATGGAACTCTTTTCTTTGGCGTAACTGGGATGCTACTTTTGGTATGCTCTTCCCCCAGGGAGACCTTGTCATTGAAGTTTGGCTGAACATCTCTTGTTCTTCGGAGTTTTTCTCATTAATCTTCATCTGATCCTTTGGTTTTTTCTGCCTCTGCCTTTCATGGTCCTCTACATTTCTCCTTGGCTTCTGCTTCTGCTCTTTCTCCCAATTTATTTCCAGCTCCTGATGTCTCACTTCCTTCTGAACATGCCTCTTCTGCTGTCCCTTCTCCTTCTCCAAGGGCACCCCTTGTTTTTCCATTTTTTTATTCCATGCTTCCAGCTGCTGCTGTTTTGGCTTCTGGTAATCTTCTTCCTCTTCACTTTGCATTTGTTCCTCATCTTGCTCAGTTTGCTTTTGCATCCTCTGTTTCTGCTGTTCCTTCCACATTTCCTTTTCCTGCCACTGTTTCTGCTTCTGTTGTCCTTGCTTTCCTTCCTTTGTCTGGAGCCATGACTCTTCCTCCTGCAATTTTTTATTTGTCATCTCATAGCTCTTCTTCCAGAAACTCCCTTCTTGCAACTGGTGTTTGAGACCCTTACCAAATATTTTTTCTTGACCTTCTTGCAACTGTTCCTCCCGCCTTTGCTTTTCCTTTTCCTTGTGGTCTCTCCCTACTGTTGAGGCTACTGGAGCGTCTTTTTCCCCTTCTATTTCAGTCAAGATCGCTTGTATTAAATTGTGAGTTAGCGGGTCCATGCTCTTAGGTGACAGCAAGGTGCTAATTTCAGACTTTGCACTAATGGGCTTCTGAAAATGCACTCCGGGCATAAATGAGACTTCTTTTTTTCGTTTAATAGGTTTTTCCTCAACTTGTCCTGCACTTTTTATATCTTTGTATTTCCTCAAGGTTTTTGTCACAGTTTCAGCCACGTTTTGGAAATATTCCTCTATTTTTGCCTTTATGATTCCTAATTTTTCAACCTCTGCTGTTTTTAATAATAGCTCCTCTTTTGGCACAGTCTTTTTATCCAAAGGCTTTCCTATGTTATCAATTTTCTCTTTTAGGAAAGCCATTATGGCTTTTTGAAATTCTTCTAGGTTACTCTCTTCACTTTTGCCGTCTGGACTTCCTAGAACTCTGGTAGCTTCTGAAGTCTCTTCTGTTACCCTAGATTTTGGCTTCACAAGTCCGTGAGACTTGACTTTCTTGGCGAAGACTGATATGTCCTCTTCAGCTTTTCTCTGTTTGCTTGTGGTGGCTCCTGGAGAGATGTGGTGTTTCTTTCCTTTTGTTTTCACTTTCTCAGAGGGATCGCCAAGTTGGGTGAACGCGAATTGCTCTGCCGGGCTGCTTGTCTCACTTTTGCTCTCTTTGTCCATTGACTCAGTGGTGGATTCCTCTTTATTCTCTGAAGAAATCTGGCTTTTGTCACGTGAATACTCAGGTTTAAGCTTCCTGAGTTGTTCCCATATGCTACTTGTTCCACTTCTGAACCCTGGGCTTTTTGTGTCAGCAGAAGGGTAATCAGCAGGGACATGTTGACTTCTTGATTCAGTGGATGACTTTGATTTGTCTTCCAAAAAGGATTTTATTTCTTTTCTCTTCTTTTCCCGTGACTGTAGCTCCAAATAGTAATCAAGTTTGGTCTCTGAGTCTTTTTCTTTACCTTTATCATCACTCACATTTAATCCAGAGGTCTCATGCATGTATGGGCCTTTAGTTCGCTTTTTTTTCTGTGATTGATACTGGTCAGTCCCATCTTTCTGATAGTCATCACCTTTCTTCAGTGATATCTTATCTTCAGTGATATCTCCAGAAGACTCTTTTTGTTTTTTTTCAAGTAAAGGATATCGCTCGTCAATTGAATCTGGAGTCATTTCGACTGGGGCTGTATATGAAATAGCTGAGTCCCACTTGGTCCCCAAGCCTTTGGTCCCTTTTGTTTGGGCCTCATCTATAATATTTTCAAATTCTTTAACCAAAATATCATCTACACTGTCTTCTATGTCAGCTTTGCTAGTGGATGATTGTGAAGAAAGTTCCGGCAACACTTTCAAGGTTGATGTGGGTAATGCTGTACCTACTTGGGGTTCTACAACACGTTTGGACCTAATAAATTGTTCATATTTTTCTTCTGCATCTTGAAGTTTCTGCTGAAGCATTTCATTTTTTTCACTGAGCTCTCGCATTATCTTCAGGGAGAGCTCTTTTTCCTCTTCACTTGTCTCACTTATATACATATTGGCACTCTGGAGGTTAAAAACTTTTAGTTCATCATTTACTGTACTCAAAGCTTTAGAAAGGTTTATTATTGTTGATGATATATATTTAATAGCATTGTTTTCCAACTTATTGAACATCATACTGTTTATGAGTTCCTGTAGCATATACTGGATTTCTGAAACCTTTGTATTTGTTGCAAATTCATCGCTAATCATCTGATCTGGTCTTAAAGCATGAGCTGTTGCAGGTCGCTTTATAACTCTTTCTTTCCAAGATTTCCATAGAGTACCTCTAGATGCTAAAAGAAAAAACCCCATAAAACATAAAATAATGAGATTGCATTTCTTGTTCTGTGTTGTGTTCTATCTATGCTAAAACCTAAGGAATTTAGCCTACACTTATAGATAGCTATAGAATAAAGATTCATCAGAAAGCCTTGGCTCCCATGGGGCACCTGACTGGCTCAGTCTGTAGAGTGTGCGACTTGATCTCAGAGCTATCAGTTCGAGCCCCACGTTGCGTGTAGAAATTACTTAAAAAAAAATAAAAATAATAAAAATTAAAAAAAGCTTTGCCTCCAAAATAAATGTATTATTTTTAAAGGAATAACTCTTTTCCCAAAATCACCTAGAACTTTTGCTTCCAAAATTTAGTCTTTGTTCTTTATTTGTAATTTCAATTTACCTTCAGTGACAAATTTGGGATTAGATATAACAAAACTTTCACTTGGCTTTGATTATGCTTGGTGCTTTCCATTTTCTCTCTTGGGTTTCTGTCATTCTTTTCTCACTTTTCTGAATCACACTTAATCTTGGTTCTTTCAGAAGAGTCAAAAAAGAACAGACAAAAGCCAAATATTTGAAGGGATTTCTGGAATGGCTGAATGAGAAACTCAGCACATTTTTTGCCCCAAAAAAGCAATGATAAAGCTTGACAAAGCTGCCAAAACCGACCATTTTAGGACTTTGGAAATTGACTAAAGGCACACAACAATTTGGTAAGCATTTATTCAAGAAAAATTACTAAACTTCAATAAGAACAGTGGAAGCCTGTGATGTTTTAGCCTGGAGCTTCTTCTGTCTCTAACTCCCTGCCCAGTGGCCGGCGTGTTCTACTAAAGTGAGGCAGGCTGTGAAGATTGACAGCTCTAGGGGCTAGGGGGGCTGATTTGATCAGGAACAAAGCAGGGAAAAAGCCAATCTTAGGGGCCTTGTCTAAAACAATACTTCCTTAACCTATACACAGACCCATTAGCAAAGAATAGAAGACTTACTGAATCAATCTGGATCACTTAATGATTGGCCAATTATTGACCACTAAGCTATGCTGACCCAAAGGTGACCCCTAGGAATTCAGGCCTTAAAATAAAAACAAAAATGAAAAAATAATAAAAGAATAACTGAGCAGAGATATCAATGACTGCACATTGTTGGGGAGACAGACTCCACTGAATTAGTTCAGGGAAGTCACTAAAAAGCAAACCAAAAAAGGGACAAAAAGAAACCCTGGAGGTTATAGGGAAAATCAGAATCTAAAGTTGCTATAAGGGGCGCCTGGGTGGATCAGTCAGTTGAGTGTCTGCCTTTGGCCCAGGTTGTGATCTCAGGGTCCGGGGATCAAGCCCCCCATCGGGCTCCCTGCTCAGCGGGGAGCCTGCTTCTACCTCTGCCCCTCCCCCCATGCTCTCTCTGTCTCTCCCCCTCTCTCTCACAAATAAATAAATAAAATCTTAAAAATAAAAAATAAATTTGCTATAATATGTTATCTAAAATATCCATTTTTTTTAGAGGAGGGGAGGTACAGAGGGAGAGAGAGAGAAAATCTCAAGCAGGCTCCCTGCCCAGTGTGGAGCCCAACGTGGGGCTTGATCTCACAACTCTGAGATCATGACCTGAGTTGAAATCAAGAGTCAGGCATTTAATTGACTGAGCCACCAGTTGCTCCTAAAATGTCCAGTTTTTAACATAAAAGGAGCATGCAGAGAAACAGAAAAGTATGACTTATACACAGGGGATAAAAGCAGTCAGTAGAAATTGTCTCAGGGATTGGGAGGGGAGCAGATGTTGCACTTATCAGAAAAAGACTTTGAAAAGAAGAATTATAACTATGTTCAAAGAACTAAAGGAAGCCAAATTTTAAAATAAAGGAAAAATATAATGACAGTTACCATCAAATAGAGCATATCAGTAAAGAGATGGAAATTAGAAAAACCGAGTGGAAAATTTAGACTTGCAAAGTAAAATAACTGAAATGTAAAATTTACCAAAAGGGCCCAACAGTAGATTTGAAATGACAGAAGAAAATCACCAGCAAATTTGACACTAGATTAGTAAAGATTGTCTGATCTGAAGAACAGGGAGGAAAAAAGAATTTTTAAAAAATGAACAAAGCCTCAGAGACCTGTGGGACACCATCAAACATACCCTTGTACAAGTGATAGAAATCCCAGGAGAAGAAGAGAGAGAGACGGACGTTAAAAATTTTGAGGAAATAGGGGCTCCTGGGTGGTTCAGTTGGTTAAACATCTGCCTTCAGCTCAGGTCATGATCTCAGAATCCTGGGATTGAGCCCTGCGTCAGACGCCCCACTCAGGGTGGGGAGTTTGCTCCTCTTTCTCCCTCTACCCCTCCCCTACCCCACTCATGCTCTGTTTCTCAAAAATATTTTGAGATTTTTAAATAAAATCTTAAAAAATATATTGAGGAAATAATAATGGCCAAATCATCTCAAATTTGATGAAAAACATTAATCTACACATTCAAGCAGCTTATTGAACTCTAAGTAAGATAAACATAAAAAGATCCATACCTAGATACATCATGGTCAAATTATTGAAAGCTACACAAAGAATCTTTAAAGCAAAAAGAGAAAAATGACTTATCACAATTAAATGAGACTCAAAAATCAAAGTACAGGGGAAACATAGTAAATTTAATAGCTTACTACTTATTAGAAACAATAGAGGCCGGAAGACAGTGAGATGACAAATTCAAAGTGCTGAAAGAATAATTCTGCTAACCAAGAATTCTATATCCTTGGTTACTCTATACTCTATACTCTACTACTGTATCCTAAACTACTCTTCAAAAAATGAAGTTAAGACATCCATTCCCTGAAATAACACTCTTCCCAAAGTAGCATGCACATGCAACTCTCATAACCATCTTCATTACATGTGTCTTTTAATACTTCTCTGAATGCATTACAGAATTTCTATTACATCCATTCCCTGAAATAACTCTTCTCAAAGTAGAATGCACATAGAGCTCTTATAACTATCCTTATTATATGTGTTTTTAAACAGTTCTCTAAATATATTACCGTATTCATTGAAATAACACTCCTGTCAAAGTAACTTGCAGTGAACACTTATATGTCTATAGTTAATGCATTTGGTTTCAATACTTCTCCAAATGCGTTACAGAATGTCTATTGCATCCATTCCCTGAAATAACTCTTTTCAAAGTACCAGGCATGAACAATTATTTTTTTTTTAGTGAAGGTAAGAAATAAGACATACAGATGGCATCTAAGGATATGAAAGGATGCTCAGGGTTGTCTGTCATTAGAGAATTGCAAACTGGTGCAGCCACTCTGGAAAACAGTATAGAAGTTCCTCAAAAAGTTAAAAATAGAACTACCCTACTACCCAGCAATTGCACTAGTAGGCACTCACCCAAAGGATACAAAAATAGTGATTTGAAGGGGCACATGCACCATGATGTTTATCACAGCATTATGAACAATAGCCAAGTTATGAAAAGAGCCCAAATATCCATCAACTGATGAATGGATAAAGAAAATGTGGTATATATATGTATACAATGGAATATTACTCAGCCATCAAAAAGAATGAAAGCTTGCCATTTGCAATGACGTGGATGGAGCTAGAGTATATTATGCTAAGTGAAATAAGTCGGTCAGAGAAAGACAAATACCATATAATTTCACTCATATGTGGGATTTAGGAAACAAAACAGATGAACACAGGGAAAGGAAGAAAAGAAAAAGAAAGGGAGGCAAACCCATAAGAGACTATTAACTATGGAGAACAGGCTGAGAGTTGCTGGAGGGAAGATGGGTGGGGGATGGGCTAAGTGGGTGATGGGGATTAAGGAGGGCACTTGTGATGAGCACTGGGTGTTATATGTTATATTTAGTGGTGAATCACTAAATTCTACTTCTGAAACCAATATTCCACCGTATGTTAACTAACTAGAATTTAATTAAAAACTCGAAACAAAAAAAAAGAGAGAGAGAATTGCAAATTATGAGATACTATTACACATATATGAAAATGGCTAGAATCCAAAAAACTGATAATGCCAAATGCTAGCAAGGATATGGAGCAACAGGAAATTTTTGTTGCTGGTGGGAATGGAACGTGGCACAGCTACTTGGGAAGACAGTTTGGCAGTTTCTTATAATGTTACTTATAAAGTAATGTAGTCTTATCATATGACCTAGCAATCATGCTCCTAGGCATTTACCTAATTAATTTGAAAGCTTATGTCCATGAGAATGTTTTTATATAGCAGCTTTATTCTTAATCACCAAAACCTGGAAGCTATCAAGTGTTCTTTAGTAGGTAAACAAACTGGTGCATCTATACAATGGAATATTATTCAGCAGTAAAAAGAAATAAGCTATTAAACCACAAAAAGATGGGGAGGAACCTTAAATGTGTGTTGCTAAGTGATAGAAGACAGTGTGAAAAAGCTACATATTGCATGATTCCAATTATGTGGCATTCTTGAAAAGTCAAAACTATGGAGACATTAAAAAAATCAGTGGTTATCAGGAGTTTGGGGACAAAAGGGAAGGATAAATGGGTGAAACACAGGGGATTTTTAGGATGGAGAAACTATTCCATATGATACTATAATGGTGGCTACATGACAATATACATTTGTCAAATCCCATAGAACTCTATAGCACAAAGAATGAAACTTAATGAATGCAAAATTTTTTAAATACCCATTTAGGAGGTCAGGGGATCCCAGGAAAGAATGTAGATTATGGTAAGATAGTCTAACTGTATAAGAAATGTATGACACAACCTCACTGAAAGGAATGATGGGGAGGGGAGAGTGCTGACCTAAGTTCCTGGAAATGGAGTCTAAGACTGAATGCAAAGGGAACTGCACGTAAGTACTGTACTCTAGTTGATAAGTTATTCCTCAATGGGTATGGGTTAATAATTCTGATACTGCTATGCATGTATACTGGAATTGAACAATTAAGTAAAACAGATGGTAGGAGGCAGTTTCTCATTGAGTTGTAATTTATAGATAAGCAAGAGGAAGAAGCTAGAATGATCCATATATGATAATGAATTAGAATTAAAGAAATCAGTATGAACTTACGTTTAAAGTAGTTAGATTATATATATGTATATATATTTATATGTATATAAATATATATTTATAGATATGTGTATACACATTGGTTCTATACACATTTTTTTTTGCTCTGTCAGATGAGAAAACTGAACAGAAATGACACCCCAGTAGCAATGAGCACTCCTAGCAACCAGACTTGGCTTTTAAATACTATTCTCCACTAAAAGGAACCAGAAATCCTTGGAGAAATGGCAGATTCTAGGATTGGGGCAGGACATATGTGAGATGAACCTGAAGCATCTTGTAGTGCCAGAAAGTAAGGAAGTGCTAAAAAAAGAACAAAGAAAAAACACATTGATGGGGTTATGTTAAAGGGGCACAGGAACCAATGAAAGAGGTCCCAATGGCCAAAACTAGAACAACTTGAGCAAGAAAATAAAGTAGTATTGGATTATAACTCAAAGTACAAAATAAATATCTGTGAGTTCATTTTGATATAAATAATTGAGTAAATTAATAAACAAGGAAGAAGAGATAAACTCGAGTGCCTAAGAACTTCAAATAATTTATGTAGATATTCATCCTAAAAAAAGGGAGCATAACTCCTCATTCCTTAAGTGTGGGCTGCACATACAGACTTACTTTTAAAAAGCACAGCTTGGAAAAATGAGGAAAAAGAGTAACTTTACAGGGGAGAAACCTGACAAGCACTACTTTAGCCAGGTGATCAAGGTCAACATTAAGTCATAAATCACTTGATTAGATGTGGCCTTGAAATTATATGATGACAACGGTACTTTACCTATGTGATCTTTCTGTGATCTTTCCTCCCAGAACCCAGAACCCCAGGGTAAACATGAGAAAAAACATGAAATTCCGATAGGGGAGCATCTTATAATATATCTGACTGGTACTCCTCAAGCCCGTCAGGAACATCAAACAGAAGGGAAAGTCTGAGAAACTGTCACAGCCAAGAAAGCCTAAGGGGATACGACAACAATGTAATCAGGTACCTGGATGGGATCCTGAAACAACACAAGGACATTAGGTAAAAACAAGGACTTATGACTTCAGTCCATATGGACTTTAGTTAATAATGCATCGATACTGGTTTGTTAATTGTAACAAATGTATCATACTAGTGTAATGTATCAATAAGGGAAACTATGAAGAGATATATGGAATTCTCTGTATTATTTTCTCAATTTTTCTCTAAATCTAAAACTGCCTTAAGAAAATGAAAGTGAAACAAAGACACTCCCAGATAAGCTAAGAGGGAAAGAATTTGCTTCTAGTAGACCTGCCTTACAAGAAATATAAAGAAGTCCTTCAAGCTGAAAGGAAACGATACCAGAGGATAACTCAAATTCACACAAAGAAATAAAGAACACCAGTATATGTAGGGAAATATAAAAGAAAGTAAAAATATTTTTTTCTTTTTTCTCTCTTAACTGATTATAAAGACAATCATATAGAACAATAATTATGAAACTATATTGTTGGGCTTATGATACATAAAAATGTAATATATATGACAAAGCACAAAGGAGGGGAAGAGAATGGTGCTATTGGAATAAAGATTCTGTATTTTGCTGGTGTTAATACTAATCTGAAGTAGATTGTGATAATTTATGATGTATACTGCAATCCCTTAGAGCCACTACTAAGGAAATTACCCTAAAAATATAGGGAAAAATGGAATTAAAGTGGGACACTAAAAAATATTTGTTTAACACAGAAGGTAGTAAAAGAAGAACAGGGGAACAAAAGAGATGAGACATGAAAAACAAACAGCAAAGTGGCAGGTGTAAATCCACCCATATCAATAATTACATTAACTATGAATGAATTAACACTCCAATCATAAGTCAAAGATTGCCAAATTTTATGTGTGTATATGTGTTGTGTGTGTGTGTGTGTATGTGTGTGTGTATTTAAAAGCTGACAAGATCCAACTATTAGCAACCATCTTTGCCTCAGCCTTGCAAACAGTAACCACAGGGGAGCTGGAAAGAATACACTTATATCAAACAAAATAGACTTTAAGACAAAAAATGTTTCTAGAGACAATGAGGGATATTTTATAATGATAAGGTCAGTTCATCAGGAAGCTATCAAAATTATAAATATATATGTACCTAATAACAGAGCCTTAAAGTACAGGAAGCAAGAACCGACAGAATTAAAGGGAGAAATAGACAACTCAGTAATAATAGTTGGAAAGTTCAATATCCCACTGTCAGTAATAGAACAACTAGACAGAAAATCAGTAAGGATATATATAGAAGACTAAAACAACACTATAAGTCAACTATAGAATACTCCACCCTACAACAGCTAAATACATATTCTTTTCAAGCACACATGGAACATTCTCCAGGATAGACCATATGGTAGGCTATAAAGCAAGTCCCAATAAATGTAAAAGGATCAGAAGAATACAAAGTATATTCCCCAAAATACTTTGTAAGGGGTAAATAAACAGTATATAATTTCCTAGTGGTTCTGCTTCTCTGGTTGAACACTGAGTAATACAAGTTTTTAATACAACACTAAAACCATGATCTATAAAAGAAAACATTGATAAATTGATTTGACTTCATCAAAATCAAACACCGTTAGGCTTCAAAGGCCCCATTAAGAAAGTGAAAAGATCACGGATTGAGAGAAAATATTTGAAAATCACATTTCTTTTTTTTTTTTTTTTGAGATTTTATCTATTTATTTGAGAGAGAGGGAGAGTGAGCAGGAGAGTGAGAACACAAGCAGACTTCCCACTGAGCAGGGAGCCCAATGCAGGGCTCAATCCCAGGATCCTGGGATCACGACCCAAGCCTAAGGCAGATGCTTAACAGAGTGAGCCACCCAGGCACCCTGAAAATCACATTTCTGATAAAGGACTGAATACTTTTATGTATCCAGAATACATAAAAGACTCTTAAAACTCAATAATAAAATGGGTAAGTATTTGGGTAATCATTTCCTTAAAATAAATATGTGAATGGCTGAAAAGATGCTCAACATCATTAGTCTTTAGGGAAATGCAATTTAAAACCACAATGGGATACGATACCACTTCACGCCTCTTAGAAAGACTATACTAAAAAAGACCATAACAAGTGTTGTTGAGGATGTGGAGAAACCCGAACCTTAATAGATTGCTGATGGGAATGTAAAATGGTGCTGTCACTTGGGCAATAAGTTAACAATTTCTTAAAAAGTTAAGCATAGACTTACCAGGAATTGATAAATGATCCAGAAATTCTACTCCTGGGTGTTTACCCAAAAGAAATGAAAACATATGTCCACACAAAGACTTATACATGTGTGTTCATAGCAGCACTATTCACGAAAGTCAAATGTAGAAACATTCCAAATGTCCATGAAATGGTGAATACGTAAAAAAAAAAAATAATAATTGTGGTATATGCAAACAGTGATATACAATTGGTAATAGAAAGAAACTACTAATACATCCTTTAACATGGCTGAATCTCAAAACCATTATGTTAAATAAAAGAAACCAGATATTTTAAAAAAACACATATAATATGATTCCATCTTACGAAACATCCAAAAAAGGCAAACCTATTGAAACAGAAAATAAATTGGTGCTTGTCTGGAACTGGGGTGGGAATGAGGACTGACTGCAAATGGGCATGAGGGATCTTTTTGGGATGAAGGAAATGTTCTAAAATTGAATTGCGGTGAGAGTTACACAACTCTAAATTTACTAAAAGTCATTGACTTGTACGCTTAACATATATGAGTTTTATGGTATTTAAATTGTACCTTAATAAAGCTGTTTTTTAGAAAAAGTAAAATCTGTTTCCAATGTCTTAAAGCACCCTTACTTATTTTTTTCTTTTGTCGCTTCTTTTCTTCAAGCAAAGATACACAAATTCTACTCAGTTTCTTGACATTGTTCTCAATAGCTTTGAACATTTCTGGTAAAAACTCCATTTGTGCTATCCAGTGGTGGTGTTCCTCAATATCAATTGCAGTCATCTCAGATAAAATGGCATCTTGAGGAGAGTAAAAAAAAAAAAAACAAAAACTTTTGTGCAGAAAAATTATAACTATATAGGCTTATAATATTGGCTAGCTACTCCATATTGTAGTATTGGGGAATGTAGGTATCTCACACTTATTGCTATTCTGAAGCTTTTCTCTATGAAGAAATGAAAAAGGAAGAGACTTGCAATAGAAAGCTGAACAGTAAATCTTGGACATGAAAAGACTTGGTATCTAAAAATGTGAGCATGTGTTTTAATATTGAGGAACTAAACCCAATTAATTCCTTTCATAAGTTATCTAATATTTTTAAACCCTCATTACATGATATTTCTTGCAACTTAATGACGTTCCCCTTTTTGTATTCTAAGCTTATTCATTCTTTTATTCAACCAATGTCTCCTTTGTCATCTATTGTTCTAGATGCTGAGGATACAGCACTAAATAAAACAAATTCCCTGACTTCAAACTGCTTGCATTCTAGTGAAAGGAGACAGACAAAAATTAGTTATATAGTATGTCAGATGGTAAGAAATGCTACAGACAAAAATAAAGAGTAAAGACAGTGCCAAGGAGTAGGGAATGGAGATGGTCAGAGAACCGATCATTTTAAAGTGAGATATAAGCAGAGAATGAGCCACATGGCTACTTGTGGACAATGTTCCAGGCAAAGGAATAGTAAGCATAAAGACACTGGGCAGCAGCATGTTGGCATGCTAGAAGAAAAGCAAGGAGCCCAGAATAGCTGGCATTAAGTGAGCAGGACTGTATTTTTCTTATTTTATACTTACTGAAACAGTGGATAACTTTTCTCAATAACCTCATTAGTTTTCTTTAGTCTGATTAGTCCTTTAAAAATTTATAGATCCTGTTCTCTAGCTTTTTCATTAAGTAATGGTTTTCCTTTGAACCACCTCTGGAAACTTACTCCATTCTTCCAACCAGGCCAGGATGTACACAAGAGTCTTTTCTCTAATTTCAGCATTCTTAGTGTAAGTAACTATTTTCTCCAGGAAATTTACTCTCCGTTTCTTATATTCTGTAAGGGAGATCTTTCTTCCAGAGTGCACGTTCTCATCAAGAGTGTAGCGATTTATTATCCGCTGCACATTGAGCAGTATGTCAGTCAGTTGCATGTTAATGTCCTATAAGAATAAGAAGGGGGATATATTAATAAATTCTTAGTTTGTTGACATAATTGAACATCTGTTCATAAAAACTCTCAATAAAGTGGGTTTAGAGAGAATACACCTCTACATAATAAAGGCTATATATGAAAAACCCACAGCCAACAATATACTCAATAGTGAAAAACTGAGAGCTTTCCCTCTAAGATCAGGAATAAGACAAAGATGTCCACTCTCACCACTTTTATTCAACATAGTACTGGAAGTCCTAGCCACAGCAGTCAGACAAGAAAAAGAAATGAGGCATCTATATTGGTAAGGAAGAAATTAGATCGTCACTATTTGCAGATGACATGATACTATATATAGAAAACCTTAAAGATTCCACCAAAAAAACCCTATTAGAAGTACTAAATGAATTGAGTGAAGTTGCAGGATACAAAATTAATACCCAGAAAATGGTAGCATTTCTATAGACTAATAAGTAGCAGAAAGAGAGATTAAGAAAACGTCCCATTAGCAATTGTACAAAAAAGAATAAAATACCTATGAATAAACTTAACCAAAGAGGTGAAAGACCTGTACTCTGAAAACTTTAAAACATTCATGAAATAAATTGATGGCACAAACAAATGGAAAGATATTCCATCATGTATTGAAAGAATTAATATTGTTAAAATGTCCATACTACACAAGCAATCTACAGATTCAATTCAATCCCTATCAAATTACCAATAGCATTTTTCACAGAACCAGAACAAATAATACTAAAATTTGTATGCAACCTCAAAAGACCCTACATAACCAAGGCAATCTTGAGGAAGAAGAACAAAGCAGGGGGTAAAATTTCAGATTTTAAGTTATACTATAAAGCTGTAGTGGGGTGCCTGGGAGGCTCAGTCAGTTCAGTGTGCCTTCAGCTCAGGTCATGATCCCAGGGTCCTGGGATGGAGCCCCACATCGGGCTCCCCATTGAGCAGGGAGCCTGCTTCTCCCTCTCCCTCTGCTGCTCCCCCTGCTTGGGCTCTCTCTCTCAAATAAATATATAAAATCTCTAAAAAAAAAAATAAAGCTGTAGTAAACAAAATGGTATGGTGCTGGAACAAAAACAGACACATGGGTCAATGGAACAGTACAGAGAGCCCAGAAATAAACCCACAAATATATGGTCAATTATCTTTGACAAAGTGGGAAAGAATATGCAATGGGAAATGACAGTCTCTTCCACAAATGGTTTTGTATCAACCTACATTTGTAGCTTTCACTTTATTTTAATTCTACATGTAGGTGTAAGCCTCTGTCTACTTCTTTATTATGTCTTCTAGTGAAGTTTGACCTAGAATTTACACATTGAAATGCCTGTTATTAGAAATTACTTTCCTAAAAAAAAAAAGAAATAAAATTACTTTCCTTTTATTTACCCTCACACTTACATTAATCATTTAAAGTATGAGTATAGATATTTTATCTATGAATTTCATCTCAGGAATGAAAGGGATGTTAAAATATTTTAAAAGGGCACAGTAAATTTGATAGATGATGAACCACCACTCCACCTTTTCCAACTTTATTACTCTTTCAATTTGGTTTCAGACAAACTGAACTCTTTCTATACTCCTTACAATAAGAGTAAGATTTAGATTTTTGCAAACCCTTTTTGCAAAAGGAATAATCAGATATTTAGGTGCTGGAAATATTACAATTAGAAACAGAGATGATGCAAAAGAAAGAAAGGAAGGAGAGGAGGGAGGGAGGGAGGAAGGAAAGTAGGATGGAAGAAAGGAAGGGAGGGAGGTGCTATAGCAGCAAATTTAAGTCAGGAACACAGGAGAGTGGAAACAAAGTTTGATAAGCCAAGTGATGAAAAATAACACTACAAGCTAACCCATAGCACAGTGGTGAAGGAAAAAAAAAATAATACCAAGTCCTCATAAATTCTTCCAGAAAACTAAAGAAGCTGTAGCACTTCCTAACTCATTCTTTGAGGCCATTACCCTGATACCAAGGTCAGGTAAAGACACTACAAAAGAACAAATGGAAAGAAAGAAAGAAAGAAAGAAAAGAAAGAAAGGAAGGAAGGAAGGAAGGAAGGAAGGAAGGAAGGAAGGAAGGAAGAAAGAAAGAAAGAAGAAAGAAGAAAAGGAAGGGAAGAAAGGAAGAAAGAGAGAGAGGAAGAAAGAAAACTATAGACCAACATCCCTGATGAATATTGACGCAAAAATCCTCAACAAAATACTGTCAAACAGAATCCAACAGCACATTGAAAGGATTATACAGTATGAGTAAGGGGGATTTATTCCTGTAATGCAAGAATGATTCAACATATGAAAGCCAATCAATGAAACATACTAAATTAACAGAATCCTAGGGAAAACACAACATGATCCTTTCAATTGATGCAGAAAAAGCATTTGACAAAATTCACCTTATCATGATAAAAATATACAAAAAACATGGAATAGATAGACACTTCCTGGACATGATAAAGAATATATATGAAAAATCCAGAAGGGTGCCTGGGTGGCTCAGTTGGTTAAGTGCCTGACTCTTGGTTTTGGCTCAGGTCATGATTTCAGGGTCCTGGGATTGAGCCCCATGTTGGGCTCCCTGCTCAGGCGGGGAGTCTGCTTGTCTCCCTCTCTCTCTCTCTGCTCCTCCCCCTGCTCATGCACTCGCTCTCTAAAATAAATAAATCTTTTTTAAAAAAAGACAAAGAAAAATCCAGAGGTAATATTCTCAATAGTGAAAGACTGAAAGGTTTTCCTCTAAAGTCAGGAACAAGGCAAGGATGCCCACTTTCACCACTTCTAGTCAACATATTCTTTTTTTTTTTTTTTAAAGATTTTATTTATTTATTTGACAGAGATAGAGACAGCCAGCGAGAGAGGGAACACAAGCAGGGGGAGTGGGAGAGGAAGAAGCAGGCTCATAGCGGAGGAGCCTGATGTGGGGCTCGATCCCAGAACACTGGGATCACACCCTGAGCCGAAGGCAGACGCTTTAACCGCTGTGCCACCCAGGCGCCCCTAGTCAACATATTCTAAGTTTTAGCCAGAGCAATTCGGCAAGAAAAAGAAATAATAAAACACATCTAATTGGAAAGGAGGAAATAAAGTTGTATCTGTTTTCAGGTGATAAGATCTTATACATAGAAAACCCTAAAGATTACACACATGAAAAAACTGTTAGGGAGTGCATTGAATGTGTAGATTGCTCTGGGTAACATAGACATTTTAACAATATTTGTTCTTCCAATCCACGAGCATGGAATGTTTTTCCATTTCTTTGTGTCCCTCTCAACTTCTTTCATAAGTGTTCTATAGTTTTCAGAGTACAGATCCTTTATCTCTTTGGTTAGGTTTACTCCTAGGTATCTTACAGTTTTTGGTGCAATTGTAAATGGGATGGGTTCTTAATTTCTCTTTCTTCTATCTCAGTGTATAGAAATGCAATTGATTTCTATGCATTGATTTTATATCCTGCCACTTTGCTGAATTCCTGTATGAGATCTAGCAATTTTTGGGTGGAATGTTTTGGGTTTCCCACGTAGAGTATCATGTCATCTGTGAAGAGTGAGAGTTTGATTACTTCTTTGCTGATTTGGATGCCTTTTATTTCTTTTTGTTGGCTGGTTGCTGAGTACTGTGTTGAACAGCAGTGGTGAGAGTGGACATCCCCGTCATGTTCCTGACCTTAGTGGAAAAGCTCTCAGTTTTTTCCCATTGAGAATGATATTTGCTGTGGGCTTTTTGTATATGGCTTTTATGATATTGGGGTATGTTCCCTCTATCCCTATTTTGTCAAATGTCTATCAACAGATGAATGGATAAAGATGTGATATATATATATGTTATATATTATATAGATACATATATATTATATAATATATATATTCAATGGAATATTACTCAGCCATCAGAAAAAAATGAAATCTTACCATTTGCAATGATGTGGATAGAACTAGAGGGTATTATGCTAAGTGAAATAAGTCAACCAGAGAAAAACAATTATCATTTGATTTCACTCATGTGGAATTTAAGAAACAAAACAGATTCATAGGGGAAGGGAAGGAAAAATAAAATAAGGTGAAATCAGAGAGGGAGACAAACATAAGAGACTCTTAACTATAGGAAACAAACTGAGGGTTGCTGGAGGGGAGGTGATTGGGGGGGATGGGGTAACTGGATGATGGGCATTAAGGAGGGCACATGATGTAATGAGCAGTGGGTGTTATATGCAACCAATGAATCACTGAACTCTACCTCTGAAACTAGTAATACACTATATGTTAATTAATTGAATTTAAATAAAATAAAATTTAAAAAATAAAATAAAATGCAAATTATCCAGAGGGGAAAAATCTGTTAGAACTAGTAAATGAATTCAGCAAAGTTGTGGGATATGAAATCACACGCAAAAAATCAATCGTGGTGTTATACACCAACAATGAACAATCTGAAAAGGAAATTAAGAAAACAAATCCATTTACAATAGTATCAAAAGAATAAAATACTAGGAACAAACTTAATCAAGGAGGTGGAAGACTTGTACACCTGTAATTTTCACTACAAAATGTTCAGAAGAAATTAAAGAAAACACAAATAAATGGACAGACATTCCGTGTTCATGGATTGGAAAACTTAATATTGTTAAGACATCAATACTACCAAAACTAATCTACAGATTTAATGCAATCCCTATTAAAATTCCAATAGTATCTTTTGCAGAAATAGAAAAATCCATTCTAAAATTCATATGGAGTCTCAAGGTACCCTGAATACCCAAAATAGTCTTGAGAAAGAAGAATAAAGTTGGAAAGCACACACTTCTCGTTTTTAAATCCTAGTACAAAAGCAATGGTAATTAAAACAGTAAACTGATATAAAGACAGATATATAGACCAAGGGAATAGAGTAGAATGTCCAGAAATAAACTGCTGCATATATGGTCAAATGGTTTTTAAAAAAGATTTATTTATCCATTTGAGAGAGAGAGAAAGAGAACAGGGGGAGGGGCAGAGGAAGACGGAGAGAGAGAATCCCAAGCAGACTCCCTGCTGAGCTCAGAGCCTGACATGGAGATTGATCCCATGACCCCAAGATCATGACCCAAGCCAAAATCAAGAGTTGGATGCTCAACTGACTGAGCCACCAGGTGCCCCTCAAATGATTTTTGATAAGGGTGCCAAGACCATTCAATGGGGAAAAAGCAGTCTTTCAACAAATGGTGTCAGGAAAACTGGAGATCCATGCAAAAGGATGAAGATGGACCATTACCTTACAGCAAATAACAAAAATTAACTCAAAGTGGGTAGAAAAAAAACTCTAAGCATAAGACCTAAAGTTATAAAGCAGAAGAAAACATAGGGGGAAAATCTTCATGATATTGGATTTGGCAATGACTTCTTGGATTTGACACCAAAACCCCAGGCAACAAAAGTAAAAAATAAACTGGACTAAATCAAATGTAAAACTTTAGCGCATCAAAAGACACAATCAACGGATTGAAAAGGCAACCTATAGAATGGAAGAAAATATTTGCAAATCATATTTCTGAGAATGAGTTAATATCCATAAGACATAAGGAACTCCTACAGCTCAACGTTAAAAAAAAATAATGATTCAGTTTGAAAATGGGCAAAGGATTTAAAGATTTATTTATCTTAGAGAGGGGAAAGTGTCAGAGAGAGTCTCAAGCAGACTCTGCACTGAGTCCAGAGCCTGACACACACAATCCTGAAATCACGACCTGAGCTGAAACCAAGAGTTGGATGTTTAACCAACTGTGCCACCTAGTTGCCCCCAAAATGGGCAAAGGATGTAAATAAGCATTCAAAAATGATATACAAATGGCTGACAAGCATATGAAAAGAAGCTTAACATCATAATCTTTAAAGAAATGCAAATCAGAACTACAATGAGATACCACATCACACCCATTGGGATGGCTATTATTGAAAAAAAACCAGAAAATAAAAAAGGTTGGTGAGGATGTATAAAATTGGAACGCTTGTGCACTATTGGTGGGACTATAAAATGATGCAGCTACTATGGAAAACAGCATGGTGGTTCCTCAAAAAATTAAAAATTAAATTACCATATGATCCAACAATTCCACTCTAGGTATATAAAAAACTTAACCAGGGATTTGAACAAATGTTTGTCCTCCTATGTTCATAGTAGCATTACTCACAATAGCGTAGAGGTGGAAGCAACCTAAGGGCCCAGTGATTAATGAATGGATAAACAAAATATGATATATACACACAATGATAAAGAGAATTTACAAAAAATGTGTAGTTAGCATCATACTTAATGGTGGAAGTCTAAAGTGCTCTAAGGATTCTGCTCTAATCACTTAAATTCAACATTGCATAAAGGTCCGACTTATTGCAGTAAGGTAAGAAAAAATAAAAGAACAAAGATTGGAAAGGGAGAAATAAAATGGTTTTAATTTACAGACAAAAATATTGTTTATGTAAAAACTCCCAAAGACTCTACAAAAAAAGCTATCATTAACATGTTCACAGGATAGGAGACCAGTATACAAAAATCAAAACAATAGGGGCCCCTGGGTGGTGCAGTTGGTTGAGAATCTGACACTTGGGTTTTGCTCAGGTGGTGATCTCATGGGTTGTGGGTTGAGCCCTGAGCTCAGCAGGGAGTCTGCTTGAGATTTTCTCTGTCCCTCTCCCTCTACCCCTCCTGCTGGTGCTCTCTCTCTCTCTCTCAAATAAATAAATCTTTAAAAAAATCAAAACTGTATTTCTATAAACTAGCAATAAATGGAAATTGAAATTTAATAAAACTACCATTTGCAATTACACTAAAAACATGAAATATGGAGGTATAAATCTAACAACATAAAGATCTATACTCTGAAAAATATAAAACATTGATGAAAGATATCAAAGAAGATCTAAATAAATGATGACAATACCCGGCACAGACAAGGATATAGAACAACTGGAACTCTCCTACATTGCTGGTGGGAATGCAAAATAGTTAAGCCACTTAAGATAACAGTTTGGCAATTTTTTATAAATGTATGGTTCCATATGACCTAGCAATACTATCCCTAGGTATTCAATCAAGAGAAATGAAAACTTATGTTTACACAAGAACTAATGCATGAATGTTTGTAGTGACTTTATTCATAATTGCTCCAAACTGGAAACAACTCAAGTATCCTTCAACTGCTAAATGAATATTTTATGCTAAAACATAAATGACTACATAGGGTGATTCGATTTATAAGGCATTCAAGAAAGGGAAAACTATAGGCACAGAAAACTAATGGCTGCCAGGGGTGGGGGAGGGGTTGACAACAAAAGGGCACAGGAGAATTTTTTGAGGAGATGGAACTATTTTAAATATGGATTTTGGTAGTGGTTACACATCTGTATGCCTTTGTCAAAACCCCCAGAACAAGACACCAAAAGGGTGAATTTTATTGTACATGAATTTTGCCTTAATTTAAAAAAATTGTTCAATTAAAAAAATGTACAGGAAGTAAAATCAGGCTATCTGGATTTGATTCCAGTATCCACCATATAACAACTATGACTTTAAAGCAAGCCTCAAAAATCTCATTTTTCTCGTCTGTGAAATAGGATTAAGAATATACCTATTCATATTGGATTATCATGGGGATTAAATGAGATGATCTATAGATAAATTTTTACCAGAGGTAACATGGTAAACACTATAAATGTTACTGGTTATTAAGTACTTACTGTGTGCCACAGGGGTCAAAGACTCAAAGTAAGAGAGTAAGTAGAGGAATCACCATAATTTGAGCATCTCATCTACAGCAGGATAGAACCTGAGATGCACGTGAAAGCCCAATGAATACTTGTGTATCCATTGTCCAGCTGAAGAAACGGAATATTTTTAAAGGCTCCTGTGCCCCCCATATCAAATGTATCCCTTTCCTAATGCCCAGAGATAACTACTATCCTAAATTTTATTCTCTATACTTTTAATACTATAATAGACATAATGATGACCCTCCCCCAAAGGTATCAGGTCATAATCCCTGTAATGTGGAAAATGTTACTTTATATGGAAAAAGAGTCATTGCAGATGTGATTAAATTAATGGTCTTGAGGTGGAGAGATTGTTTTTGAATTATCTCAAGGAGCTCTATTGCAATTACAAGTGTCCTTTTAAGAGGGAGGCAGAAGTTGAGATCATACAGACACAGAGAAGGCTCAATGTGAAGATGGGGCAGAGAGAGATGTGCAGCTGCTGGCTGTGAAGATTGGAGTGATGCATCCACAGCCAGGGAATGCTGGCAACCACCAGAAGCTAAAGAAGCAAGGAATGGACTCTCCTGGAGGGAGAGTCCATAGAGAATGCAATCCTGCTGACATCTTGATTTCAGCCCAGTGACCCACATTTCAGACATCCCGATCTCCAGAACTGTGAGAGAATAAAGGTCTGTTGTTTTATACCGCCTGGTTGTAGAAATTTGTTTTAGCAGAGAGAAATCAGAGTATGTTACCCCAAAATATGCCTCTTTGACATAAAAACTATTGAGCCGGAGGCAATTAAGAAGCAGCAAATGCAGGAAATCTCCCTCTACCCTACTTCTTTTCTGCCTTACGGCAGGATAAAACTCTTTTTACTCAAGACAGATTTATCAGCACCAAAGGAGTCTGCAAATAAGCCTTACTCCATTATTTTTCTCCCATACCTTCCCACAGTTCGCCGCCATTGTTTTCCTTTGTCCCGTCATTTCTCCACAAATTCGTTATTCTTTGCTGAAGATGCTACTATAAGCCACTTTGGGTTACTCTTTGTTTAGGTTTCTTCTATATGCTGTGTACTACACTCATTAATAAACTGTTATTCTTTTGTTAATCTGTCTTTTAAAGAGTCCTAGCTGAAAACCTCAAATGGTTAAGGTTTTGCCTCCCCTACAGCAGACACACACGCACATACCTCTAGACAATAGAATGTAGTTTTGCCTGTTCTTGAATCATTCTCTATATGCTTCTGTGACTTGCTTTTTTCTCTCAACATTGAGTTTTCAAGTTTATCCATGTTGAAGTATATATCTATAGTTCATTCATTTTCACTGATGTCTGCTTTTTATTGTGCAAATACGCTTATTTACTTATCCATTCCTGTATTGGTTTGTTACCAGTATTTTGTTTTTATAATGATGATACAAACATTTCTGAACATTCCTCCTGGTACATATATGCAAGAGTTTTTCTAGAGCTGTGCTACATGGAGCTACTGAGCAACTGTAACAAGGCAAGTGTGACAGGAAATACACTTTAAATTAAACTAATTTAAATTTAAAAACTAACATGTTATACATTTATTGGAAAAATCTTATGTTTGGAAGAACTTGATATGTGAATCTACTTCTTCAACTACAAATTTTATGAAATCTAAATATAGATCAAGTATTTCTAATGAAAATTTACCGTGCAATTTGAGATGTACTGTAAGTGCAAATACATGCTGGATTTCAAAGACTTAGTAATGAAAACAATGTTTATCTCATTACTAATTTTTATATTAATTAAATGTTGAAATGATAGTATTTGGGATAAAATAAATTATTAATTCACCTTTATCTCCTTAGTTTTTATACTGTGGTTTTTAGGAAATTTTTAAAATATTTTGTTTTAAATTGCAGTATGCATAACATACATTGTTATATTAGTTTCAGGTATACAATATAGTGATTCAACAATTCCATACATCACCTGCAGCTCATTGTGACAGGCACACTCCTTAATCCCCACAGCCTATTTCACGCATTCCCCACTTTCACCTCCTCTCTGGTAACCATCAGTTTGTTCTCTATAGCTAAAAGTCTGTTTCTTGGTTCATCTCTCTCTCTCTTTTTCTTCCTTTGCTCATTTTTTGGTTTGTTTCTTAAATTCCGCATATGAGTGAAATTGTATGGTATTTGCCTTTCTCTGACTGACTTATTTCACTTAGCATTATGCTCTCTAACTCCATCCATGTTGTTGCAAATGGCAAGTTTTCATTTTTTATGGCTGAATAATACTCCATTGTAGATATATGCCACATCTTTTTTATCCATTCATCAGCTGATGGACACTTGGACTGCTTCCATAGTTTGACTATTGTAAATAATGCTGCTATATACTTAGGGGTGCATATATGCCTTTGAATTAGTGTTTTTGTATTTGGGGGGCAAATACCCAGTAGTGCAATTCCTGGATCCTAGGGTAGTTCTATTTTAAATTTTTTGAGGAACTGCCAATCTGTTTTCCACAATGGTTGCACCAGTTAGCATTCCCACCAATAGTGCAGGAGGGTTCCTTTTTCCCCATATCCTCACCAACACTTGTTATTTCCTGTGTTTTTGATTTTAGCCATTCTGACAGGTGTGAGGTGATAGCTTATTGCAGTTCTGATTTGTATTTCCCTGATGATGGATGATGTTGAGCATCTTTTCATACGTCTGCTGGCCATCTGGATGTCTTCTTTGGAGATATGTCTGTTCATGTCTTCTGCCTATTTGGTAATTGATTATTTGGTTTTTGGGAATTGAGTTATCAGTTCTTTATATATTTCTTATTCAAACCCTTTATTGGATATGTCATTTACACATACCTTCTCCCATTCAGTAGGCTGCCTTTTAGTTTTGTTGTTTCCTTCACTATACACAAGCTCTTTATTTTGATGTAATCCCAATAGCTTATTTTTTATTTTATTTCCTTTGCCATATATCTAGAAAAATTTTGCTACAGCTGATATCAGAGAAATTACTGGCTGTGCTCTCTTCCAAAATGTTTATGGTTTCAGGTCTCACATTTAGGTCTTTAATACATTTTGAGTTTATTTTTGTGTATGGTGTAAGAAAGTAGTCCAGTATCATTCTGTTGCCTGTAGCTGTCCAGTTTTCCTAATCCCATTTGTTGAAGAGACTATCTTTCCTCCCATTACATATTCTTGCCTCTTTTGTCAAAGATTAATTGACCATATAATTGTGGGTTTGTTTCTCAGCTTTCTATACTGTTCCATTGATCTATGTGTCTTTTTGTGCCAGTACCATACTCGTGATTACTACAGCTTTGTGATATAATGTGAAATCTAGAATTGGATACCTCCAGCTTTGTTTTTTTTTTTTTCATGATTTCTTTGTCTATTCAGGGTTTTTTGTGGTTCCATATAAATTTTAGGATTTTTCCTTCAAGTTCTATGAAAAATGCTCTTGGTATTTTGATAGGGATTGCATTAAATGTGTGGATTGCTCTGGGTAATACAAACATTTTAACAATGTTTGTTCTTCCAACCCATGAGCAAGGAATGTCTTTCCATTTCTTTGTGTCATCTTCAATTTCTTTTATCAGTGTTGTATAGTTTTCAGAGTACAGATCTTTTACCTCTTTGGTTAGGTTTATTCCTAGGTATCTTGTTATTTTTGGTGCAATTGTAAATGGAATCATTTTCTTAATTTCTCTTTCTGCTTCTTCATTATTGGTGTGTAGAAATGCAACAGATTTCTACACATTGATTTTGTATCCTGCAACCTTACTGAATTCTGGTAAATTATCAATTTTAGGAGTTTTTTGGTGGAGTCTTTAAGGTTTTCTTTTTCTTCTTTTTTTTAAAGATTTTACTTATTTGACAGAGAGAGAGAGCACAAGCAGGGGGAGTAGCATGCAGAGGGAGAGGGAGAAGCAGGCTTCCCACTGAGCAGAGAGCCCGACACAGGGCTCCACCCCAGGACCCTGGGATCATGAACTGAGCTGAAAGCAGACACTCAACTGACTGAGCCACCAAGGCATCCCTCTTTAAGGTTTTCTATATACAGTATCATGTCATCTGCAAATAGGGACAATCTAATTTCTTCCTTACCAACATGGATGCCTCATTTCTTTTTCTTGTCTAGTTGCTGTATCTAGGACTTCCAGTACTATGTTGAATAAAAGTGGTGAGTGCGGACATCCTTGTCTTGTTCCTGACCTTAGGGGAAAAGCTCTCAGTTTTTCACCGTTGAGTATGATGTTAGCTGTGTGTTTTACATATATGGCCTTTATTATGTTGAGATATATTCCCTGTAGCTCTACTTTGTTGAGGGCTTTTATCATGAATGGGTATTGTACTTCGTCAAATGCTTTTTCTGCATTTATTGAGGTGATCATATGGTTTTTATCCTTTCTCTTATTTTTTTTTTAAAGATTTTATTCATTTATTCGACAGAGATAGAGACAGCCGGCGAGAGAGGGAACACAAGCAGGGGGAGTGGGAGAGGAAGAAGCAGGCTCATAGCTGAGGAGCCTGATGTGGGGCTCGATCCCATAATGCCGGGATCACGCCCTGAGCCGAAGGCAGATGCTTAACTGCTGTGCCACCCAGGCGCCCCCCCTTTCTCTTATTGATGTGATGTATTATGTTGATTGATTTGCAAATATTGACCAGCCTTGCATCCTGGGAATAAATCCCACTTGATTGTGGTGAATGATTTTTTTTAATGTATTCTTGGATACTGTGTGCTAGTATTTTGTTGAGGATTTTTGCATCTATATTCATCAGAGATATTGGCCTGTAGTTCTCCTTTTTTATGGTGTCTTTATCTAGTTTTGGTATCAGGGTGATACTTGTCTCATAGAATGAATTTGGAAGTTTTCCTTTCCCTATTTTTTGGAGTAGTTTGAGAGGAATGGGTATTACATTTTCTTTAAATGTTTGACAGAATTTGCCTGTGAAAATGTCTAGGACTTTTGTTTGTTGGGAGTTTTTGAATGACTGATACAATCTCCTTGCTGGTAATTGGTCTGTTTACATTCTCTATTTTCTTTTTCTTCCTGCTTCAGTTTCAAGAGGCTATATGTTTCTAGGAATTTATCCATTTCTTCTAGCTTGTTTAATTTGTTGGCATATAGTTTTTTAAATAATATTCTCTAACAGTTGTTTGTATTTCTGTGGTATTGGTTGTTATTTCTCCTATTTCATTGGCAATTTTGAGTCTTTTTTTTTTTTTTTGGAGTCTGGCTAAAGGTTTATTAATTTTATTGATCTTTTCAAAGAACCAGCTCCTGGTTTCATTGAGCTGTTCTTTGTTGTTGTTTTTGTGGGTTTTTTTTTTTTTTTAGTTTCTATATCATTTATTTCTGCTATAAACTTTATTATCTCCTTCCACCTGCTGGTGTTAGGTTTTGTTTGTTATTCTTTTTCTAGCTCCTTTAGGTGTAAGATAAGGTTGTTTGAAATTTTTCTTGCTTCTTGAGGTAGGCCTGTATTGCTATAAACTTCCCCCTTAGAATCACTTTTGCTGCATCCCAGAGGTTATGGACCATTGTGTTTTCATTTTCGTTTGTTTCCACATACTTTTTGATTTCTTCTTCAATTTCCTGGTTGACCATTTATTATTTAGTAGCATGTTATTTAACCTCCATGTATTTTGCTCTTTCCAGATTTTTTTGTGGTTGATTTCTAATTTCATAGCAGTGTGGTCAGGAAAGATACACAGTATTACTTCAACCTTTTTGAATCTGTTGAGGTTTGTTTTGTGGCCTAATATGTTATCTCTTCTGGAGAATGCCCCATGTGCAGTTGAAAAGAATGTGTATTTTGCTGTTTTAGGATGAATGTTCTGAATATATTTGTTAAATCCATCTGGTGCAGTGTGTCATTCAAAGCCACTGTTTCCTTGTTGATTTTCTGTTTATTTTATTATTTTTTCAAGATTTTATTTATTTATTTGTGAGAGAGGGAGAGAGAGAGCACAGCAGGGGGAGCAACAGGCAGAGGGGGAAGCAGGCTGCCTGCTGAACAAGGAGCCCAAAGTGGGACTCGATCCCAGGACCCTGGGATCATGACCTGAGCCGAAGGCAGACGCTTAACTGACTGAGCCACCCAGGCATCCCTGATTTTCTGTTTAGATGATTGATCCATTGATGTAAGTGGAGTGTTAATGTCTCCTATTATTATTGTATTACTGTCGATTAGTTCCTTTATGTTTATTAACTGTTTTTTGTATTTGGATGCTCCCATGTCAGGTGCATATATATTTATAATTGTTCTATCTTCTTGTTGGATTTTCCTCTTATGATTATATAGTGTCCTTCTTTGCCTCTTTTACAGTCTGTGTTTTAAAGTCCATTTTGTCCAATATAAGTATTGCTACTCAGGGTTTCTTTTGACATCCATTTGCATGATAAATATTTTCCATCCCCTCACTTTCAATTTGTAGGTGTCTTAAGGTCTGAAATGAGTCTCTTGTAGGCAGGATATAAAAGTGTCCTTTTTTTTTTTTTATCCTCTCTGTCACCCTATTTTTTGTTTTGAGCATTTAGTCCGTTTAAGTCCGAAGTGATTATTGATAGGTATGTATTTATTGTCATTTTATTTGTTTTGTGGTTGTTTTTGTGATTTTTCTCAGATCCTTTCTTCTCTTTCTCTTTCATGGTTTGTTGGTCTTCTTTAGGGATATACTTCGGTTCTTTACTCTTTACTTTTTGCATATCTATTACTGTTTCTGAGTTGTGGTTACCATTCAGTTTATATATAACATCTTCTACTTATAGCAGTCTATATTAAATTGATAGTCACTTGTTTTTGAACTCATTCTTTACTCCTATCCCCTCTACATTTCAGATACTTAGTATCATCTTTTACATCCTTTTATTTTGTACTTCCTGTTTTTATTACTCTTAGTTACGGTTTTTATTTTCCATTCACAGTGTCCCCCTTAACATTTCTTGTAGGGCTGATTTGGTGGTCATGAATTCTTTTAACTTTTATTTGTCTGGGAAACTCTTTCTCTCCTATTCTGAATGATAGCCTTGTTGAGTAAAGTATTCTTGGCTGCAGATTATTCCCTGCCAGCACTTTGAACACATCATGCCACTCCCTTCTGGTCTGCAAAGATTCTGAAAAAAATCAGCTGTTACTTTTACGGGGTTTCCCCTTTGTTGTAACTGTCTTCTTTCCTCTTGCAACCTTTAAAATTCTTTATCACATTTTTTTTGCCATTGTAATACTATCTCTTGGTATGGACCTCCTTGAATTTTGGGGGGGGATCTCTGTGCCTCCTAAATCTGGATCTCTGTTTCCCACCTCAGATTCAAGTTTTCAGATATTATTTCTTCAAATACATTTTCTTTTTTTTTTTTAAAGATTTTATTTATTTATTTGACAGAGAGAGAGACAGCTAGCGAGAGAGAGAACAAAAGCAGGGGGAGTGGGAGAGGAAGAAGCAGGCTCATAGCGGAGGAGCCTGATGTGGGGCTCGATCCCACGACGCCGGGATCATGCCCTGAGCCGAAGGCAGACGCTTAACCACTGTGCCACCCAGGCGCCCCTTCAAATACATTTTCTGTCCCCCTCTCTCTTTCCTCCTTACGGGGTCCCTACAATGCAAACGTTATTAGCTTAATGGAGTCACTGAGTTCTCTGAGTCTATCTCTATGCAGTGTTTGTTTGTCTTTCACCTGTTCAGTTCTATTGCTTTCCATTATTCTATCCTCCAGGTCACTGATTTGTTCCTCTAGTTCCTGTGGCTTATTATTTATTCCATCTATTGTATTTTTAATTTCATTTATTGATTTCTTCATCTTTGATATGTTTTTTGTCTCTTTGACAAGGGTCTCACTGATGTCCCTCACCCTTTACTAAAGTCCAGTGAGTATCTTTATGATCATTACTTCAAATTCTGTATCAGGTATATTACTCATTTCTCTTTCACTTAGATCTCTTGCTGTGATTTTTGTCTTGTTCTTTCATTTGGGACATATTTCTCTGTTTCCTCTGTGTTTGTTTCTCTCGAAAGTCAGCTATGTCTTCTGCTCTTAAAGGTAGTGATTTTATGAAGAAGTGGTCCTGGAGTGCCCTGCAGTGCAGTGCCCTGTTCACCAGAATCTGGCACCTAAGTGGAGTCTCCTATGTGTGTTGTTTGTGTCCTGCTATTGTGTCTGAGTCACTTTTCCTTGCAGTCCACATGATTGCACTGACTCTTTGTCTGTTGTGGGCTGTGCTTGCTCTCTGTGATGTTAGAGAGATCCAGGCAGGCTGGCTCTGAGGGGGTGTGACAGCAAAAAGGCTTGGGGGTGGGGCAGTGGTGTTAGCAAAATTTGCACTGAGGGTTGTCCTAGGCTGGATCCCCCAGTTGGGTGGTTGCTGGGGATACAGTGCACAGAGATAGTTGTGGCAGCCTGGGGTGCCAGGCGTCTGTGTGGGCAGTGGCTGGGCAGGGAGTGTGCACAGCATTACGAAATTTACACTGAGCCACTAGTCCTGGGCTGGCTTCCCCAAAGTACAGCAGCATCTGTGTGTGGGGTGAGTGATATCTGTGCACGAGAAAGCTGGGCAAGGCACATGCAGCATTAATAAAAAAAAAAAAATGCGCTGAGCCCACTGCCCAGGGCAGCAGACTTCTAGTGGGTGGGCCTCAGGAGAACTCATGGATGGGGTGCACTGCTAGCAGGCTAGGTTGCAAGCATCTGTGCTGTGCTGCATCCTACAGGTGACTCTGTATTTATGCTGGGGGGAGGAGGAAAGGTGCCTGCCAGCTCCTTGTTCCCAGAGAAATCCCCTCAGCAAGCTCCAAAATCAGTATAAACAGATCTCCCTCCTGTTGTGCAAGCTGTAGTTTCTATGTTGCCTCTCCTCAGGCTGTTGTTTCTTTAAGGGTGGGGATGCAGCCATTTCTGGCCCTCCTGGCCCACTCAGTGCTGACTCAGCTGACTTTTAAAGCTCCAGGCTCCAAGTGCCCCTGTTTATACAAACTCTTGGAATTCAACCCCTCTGATTTTCAAGGCCAGACATTATGGGGATTCATTTTTTCTGTGTGGGCTCTCTGGTGCTTTCCCCTCTCCATGACGACAGCTCCCTCCCCTTGTAGGCCGCTCCCAACCATTATTTCTGCCCTTCCTAAACTCTCCTGATGCAGCTTCTTCTCTACATTTAGTTGTGAAGTTTGTTCTGCCAGTCTTCAGATCACTCTCCAGTTTAATGACTTGGATGTGATATCTAGTTGTAAACATGTGACAGGGCAAGCTTAAGGTACTCATACTCTGCCATCTTTCCCTTGCCTCCTGGTTTTTAGGAAATTTAAAGTTACATATGTAGTTCACTTTAAGGGGTGCCTGGCTGGCTCAGTTGGTAGAGCATGTGACTCTTGATCTTGGGGTTGTGAGTTCAAGCCCCACATTGGGTGTAGAGCTTACTTTAAAAAACAAATCAATAAAAATAAAAATAAATGTCTACTCAATAGTGCTGTTAGGATATATAGCTAATATTTAAAAAGTAGGATTATAAATGTGTGCATCTTCAACTTTACTAGATTGTGCCAGAGTGTTTTACAAAATAATCATTCCAATTTATACTTCTATGGCAAGGTATATCTGTTGCTTCACATTCCTGCCAACATGTAGTATTATTAAACTTAAAATTTTTTTGCCCATTTGGTGGGTGTGAAATGGTATCAATTATGGGTTTCATTTGAATTTCCATGATAATCAATGAAGTTGATCATCTTTTTAATTGTTTATGAAACGACTATTTCCTATCCTATGAAATGACTGTTTATGTCTTTTGTTAATTTTTCTGTTGGGTTATTTTTCTTATTGATTCATAGGAATTCTTTATATATTCTGAATACTATTTTTTAATTTGTTATATGGTGTTAAATATCTTCTCTCACTTAGTTGTTTCTTCCTCTCTGTAGTGTTTTGATAATTAGAAGATCTCCTTTTTAATGTAGAGGAAGTCATCAGTCTTTCTCTACCTTAGGGTCATAAAAATATTCTCCCTCGCCTTTAAGTGTGAGGGAACTAAAATAATTTTTCAATAAACTTAACAGTTGTTCCAACATGATTTATTAAGTATTATCCAATTCTCTCTCAGATACTCAGTGCCAGCTCTGTCATTTATTACATTGCATGACAGTCTATTTCTGAGCTCTGTTTCATGGCCTTATTTATCTATCCCTGTGCCAATGTTTTAATGTTTTAACTAGAATAGCTTTATAATAAATCTTTATCTCCCTTAGGCATAGTAGTCTACCTTGTTGTACTTCTTCAGCATTGTCTTGGCTATTCTTGGAATTTAGCTCCTCTATTAAATTTTAGAATCACCTTGTCATGCTTCATGAGTTACCTTTTTGGGATTTTGATTGGATTTGCTTTAAATCTCTATTTCGTTTGGGGATAATTGACATAGTTGAGTCTTCCTATCCATGAACATGGTTTGTCTCACAATTTACAGTCTTTCATTATTTTTTTTCCTTCTAAGTATAGTTGACACACA
This sequence comes from Ursus arctos, assembly GCF_023065955.2. Taxonomy (NCBI): domain Eukaryota; kingdom Metazoa; phylum Chordata; class Mammalia; order Carnivora; family Ursidae; genus Ursus; species Ursus arctos. The sequence goes on from NW_026622941.1 coordinate 40,689,651, forward strand.
GTGTTACATTAGCTTCATCATATGTACAACATTGTATAGTCTTTCAATAAGGTTTTGTAATTTTTTGTCAATAAAGTTTTATAATTTCTTTTTTTTTTTTAAGATTTTATTTATTTATTTGACAGAGAGGGAGACAGCCAGCGAGAGAGGGAACACAAGCAGGGGGAGTGGGAGAGGAAGAAGCGGGCTCCCAGCGGAGCACGGAGCCTGATGTGGGGCTCGATCCCAGGGACCTGGGACCACGCCCTGAGCCAAAGGCAGACGCTTAACAACTGAGCCACCCAGGCGCCCCAAGTTTTATAATTTCTACATAAATGTCTTGCACATTATTTTTTGTTATTTCTAGTTTCCTGAATGTTTGTATACCCTCAAAATTCCTCTATTGAAATCTTTTTTTTTTTTTAAGATTTTATTTATTCATTTGACAGAGATAGAGACAGCCAGCGAGAGAGGGAACACAAGCAGGGGGAGTGGGAGAGGAAGAAACAGGCCCACAGCGGAGGAGCCTGATGTGGGGCTCGATCCCAGAATGCCGGGATCACGCCCTGAGCCGAAGGCAGACGCTTTAACCGCTGTGCCACCCAGGCGCCCCCATCTATTGAAATCTTAACCCCCAATATGATGGTACTAGGAAGTGGGGCCTTTGGTAGGTGATTAGGTCTTGAGAGTGGAGCCTAATGAATGGGATTATAAAAGAGATTATAGAGAACTCTCTCCTTTCCACCATGGACAGAGTAGTAGGTCAACAGTCTGCAACCTGGGAGAGGGCTGTCACAAGAACTTGATCTTGGACTTCACAGCTCCAGAACTGTGAAAAATAAATTTCTCTTGTTTATAAGCCCCCTTGTCTATGGTACTTTGTTATAGCAGCCCAAACTGATTGAGACAGTACTTGTATTTCTATTGAGATTATAAATGGTGCATTTTCTTAAGTTTTCTGCTTCTTGGCAGTATATAGAAATGCAGTTGATCTATGGTATTCATCTTATATTCAGGAACCTTTTGGGCTTTTTGGTAATTGTAATATTTTGTACATTCCTCCAGTGTGTGTGCGTGGGTGCGTGTGTGAGAGAGATAATCATTTCTTTGACAAATAATTATTTGTCAGATCTTCCCAATACTCTTTTTGCATCTCTTTTTAAAGGATTAATTTATTTTAGAGAGGGAGGGTGCGCAAGTGGGGGAAGGGGCAGGGGGGAGGGAGAGGGACAAGCAGACTCTGCGCTAAGAGTGGAGTCCAACACAGGGCTCAGTCCCACTACCCTGAGATCATGACTTGAGCTGAAATCATGAATTGAGTACTTAACCGACTGAGCCACCCAGGTTCCCTTCTTTTTGTGTCTTTTTATCTCAATGTGTTGTCTAGAACTATGAGACTACAAGTCATAATGGTGGGAGTCCTTGTCTTTATCCATGTTTTACAGGGTATAATTTTAGTATTATACCATTAAGTTTGATGTTTCTTTCCTTTTTTTAAAAGTAGGTTCCACCCTGGGCTTGAACTCACAACATGGGGCTTGAACTCACAACCCTGAGATCAAGACCTGAGCTGAAATCAAGAATCAATGATTCCCATTGCATTAGGTTTCCCAATTCAGTGATTGGGTTTCCCCCTGTAAGGTCTGGCCTAGAAGGGCAATCAGAGCTCTCCAAGGATGCCCAGTCCTCTCTCATAAATTAATTCTCACAGTCATGGTGAAGGTTATATCTTTTGGACTTGCCCAGGTTTTGTGAGTCAGTATTAAGTGACAAATCCACTCTAACATTCCAGTCTTCCTAAGCCTTTTCTTTCCTCTACATTAAACTAGGGCAAGACTGGCATTTCTTCTCACTGTGGGCAATCTTTTGGTCCAAGTTTCAACCAACCAACCAACCAAACTGTTAGAACCCTGTCTAATTCCCCAAGCTGCAATATTAAATACGGGATCTCTGCTTAATAAACCCATATCAATGAATTTGGCCTGATCCAACTTCTGTTCCTTCCACCATTATACCACACCCTTAATATCCATTCCTTGGATTTCTGTCTGTAAAATTTGGAAAACTCAAGTCATTCTTTTGGAGTGTAGTGCATATCCTCATGGATCACACTTTGAACCTCATCTTTAGTGCCCTGCTGGATTTGAGTGTAGCTCTAAGTCTAGAAACATCGAGATGTGTAGGAGTGGTTCCTGAAGAAACTCAGCACTATCTTGCATGGCAGCTGCCTCAAAGGGCTCATTCAGTTTCCTCATACAATGCAGGGTTGATCCCTTCAGACAGGAATGGACCATCCACTCCTACTATGGATAAAGAGGCCACTCCCACCAGAATGAAGAAGCTGCTCCTAAGGGGGGGTGGGGGGGTGGAGAGGTGACTCCCCTGGTGAAGCACACTATTAGAATTTAGAGACTCAATGTCTTAAGCTTTATCAGGGCCTTCCCACACATCCTCATTCCAATTTTCAGAGACCTGTTTCTTCCCAATCAATGCCCTCACTTTAACAGTAGACACCCTGCAAGGCTGGGAATTCGACTTGCATTGCAATTCATCCAGTCAGAGAATGAGATTCGTGGTTTAATTTTCAGCGATCTCAGTCATGTAGCTATAGGAGATAAGGGTTTCTTTCAGAACACACACAGAAGCTTTCAGGTCATTCACGTGGTTCTTGAGCTAGAAATTCAAATCCCTGAGCTCATCCTTTTTTCCCCCCACTTTATCCAGTGACATTAGGAGCAACCAACCAGTCTCATTATATTTATTAGTTTGCCAAAAATGTTTGAAAGTATCATATACACAGTCACCCAGATTCTTGCTTCTTATAAGTAGTTGATTAGGAGTATCCAATTAGGAGTATCCAATATCCAATCTGGATATCCAATATCCGGATTAGTGATATTTTACATATCTTAATTGACAGACCATGCCAAGGACTATCAATGCTCTCTTTAATAGTGGAAATGGAGTCATTCATATCTTTAAATCTAATCAAATCAGAAAGCCAATTCTAGAAATCCTAAATCCAATTCAGAAAACTTATCCTTAAGATTCTATTCCTCCAGAACCACTCTCTCTATACCAGAATCTGTGTTAGTAGTATTAGTCAGACTTCTCCACACAAACAGAAACAATGGGATATATATGTACACAGGTCGATAAATATATATGAAGATTTATTAAAAAAATACACACACACATATATATATATGTAAAGAGATTTATTATAAAGAATTGGTTCACGTGATTATGGAGACTAAGAAGTCCCACAATTTTCAGTTGCCAAGCTGGAGACCCAGTAGAGCCTATGGTATAGGTCCAGTCCAAAAGTCAGCAGGCTCAAGACTCAAAAAATGCTGATGTTTCAGTTCAGATTTGAAGGCAGGAAAAGACTGATGTCCCAGCTCAAGGAAGGCAGGGAGGTAGAGCTCCCTTTTTTCTATTCAGGTTTTTAATTGATTGGATGAGACCCACCCACACACTAGAGAAGACATTCTGCTTTACTCAGTCTGATTCAAGTGTTAATGTCATCCAGTAAGTCTTCACAGACTTACTCAGAATTTTGACAAAATGTCTGGGCACACTGAAGCCCAGTCAAGTTGACACATAAAATTATCACAACTGTCAACACAGCAAAAAGTGAATACACAGAATGGAGGAAAATATTTGCAAATCATATATCTGATAAATGGTTAATATCCAGAATATATAAAGACTTCTTAGAACTCAACAAGAATAAACCCAAAATGGGCAAAGGATTTGAATAGACATTTCTCCAAAGAGTATATATACATGGCCAACAAGCACATGAAAAGATGCTCAACATCACTAATCATTAGTGAAATCCAAATCAAAGCCACAATGAGATACTTCATACCCATTAAGATGGCTATTATCAGAAAGGAAAAAAAATAACAAGTGTTGGTAAGGATGTGGAGAAATTGGAACCCTTGTTCACTGCTGATAGGAATGTAAAATACTGCAGCCACTACAAAAAAAGTATGGCAGTTTCTCAAAAAATTAAAAATAGAATTACCATATGAGCCAGAAATTCTACTCCTAGTATACAAAGAATTTAAAGCAGGGACTTGAACAGATATATTGTACTCCTGTTTATAGCAGTATTACTTACAATAGCAGAGGTGAAAGTAGCCAAAATGTCTACTGATGAATGAATGGATAAACAAAATATAATATATATATATATCCACACACACACACACACACACACACACACACACACACACACACTGGAATATTATTTAGCCTTCAAAAGAAAGGAAATTTTGATACATACTACAACATAAATGAGCTTTGAAGACATGTTAAGTGAAATACACCAGGCACAAAAGAACAAATACTTTATGATCCCACTTACATAAGGTATCTAGAGTAGGCAAATTCATAGAGAATATAGGATGGTGATTTCCAAAGTTTGGGGGAAATAAGTGGTTATTGTGTAACGGGTCAGAGTTTCTGTTTTGAATGATAAAAATTTCTGAAAATATATAGTGTTGATGTTTACACAGTATTGTGAATATACTTAATGGCACTGAATTATACAATTCAAAATAGTTAAAATCATAACTTTTATGTTATGTATATTTTACCACAATAAAAAATTGAAAACTAGGTAATTGCCCATTTAAAACAATAATTGAAATGTAATAAATATTTATAACATATGTATGACATGAAGTATGATATGAATACCACAAAGGCCAGGAGAGGGAAAAAGGTAGAATATTGCTGTAAGGCTCATACACTATTCAAAAGTGGTAGGATACTACTTGAAGGTAAATGGTGATAAATATGTATGCTATAAACCCTAAAGCAAGCACTAAAAAGGTCAAACAGTGTTATAGCTAAGAAGTTAATATAAGAAATAAAACGGAATCATAGTAATATATTCAATCTAAAAAAGTGAGAAAAAATAAAAAGGCAACAAAAAGCACATGGGACAAACAGAAAACAAATAGCAAGGTGGTAAATTTAAACTTAACCATATCAATAATTACATTAAAAATAAATTGTCTAAACATCCTAGTAAAAGGCAGAGACTGTCAGTTTGGATTAAAAAAGAAACCCAGGGCACCTGGGTGGCTCAGCCGTTTAGCGTCTGCCTTTGGCTTAGGTCATGATCCCAAGGTCCTGGGATCGAGCCCTGCATTGGGCTTCCTGCTTGGTGGGAAGCCTGCTTCTTCCTCTCACACTCCCCTTCCTTGTGTTCCCTCTCTCGCTGTCTCTGTCAAATAAATAAATAAATAAAATATTAAAAAAAAAAAAGAAAGAAACCCAATTAAATGCTTTCCTATAGGAAACCCACTTTATTTTTTTTAATTAATTTATTTTTATTACCATATAATGTATTATTTGTTTCAGGGGTACAGGTCTGTGATTCATCAGTCTTACACAATTCACAGCACTCACCATAGCATATACCCTCCCCAGTGTTCATCACCCAGCCACCCCATCCCTCCCATCCCTCTCCACTACAGCAACCCTCAGTTTGTTTCCTGAGATTAAGAGTCTCTTATGGTTTATCTCCTTCTCTGGTTTCATCTCGTTTCATTTTTCCCTCTCTTCCCCTATGATCCTCTGCCTTGTTTCTCAAATTCCACATATCAGTGAGATCATGATAATTGTCTTTCTCTGATTGACTTATTTCATTTAGCATAATACCCTCTAGTTCCATCCATGTCGTTGCAAATGGCAAGATTTCTTTTTTTGATGGCTGCATAATATTCCATTATATATACATACCACACTTCTTTATTCATTCATCTGTCAATGGACATCTGGGCTCTTTCCATAGTTTGGTTATTGTGGACATTGCTGTTATAAACATTGGGGTGCACGTGCCCCTTTGGATCACTACATTTGTATCTTTGGGGTAAATACCCAGTAGTGCAATTGCTGGGTCACAGGGTAGCTCTATTTTCAACTTTTTGAGGAACCTCCATACTGTTTCCCAGAGTAGCTGCATGAGATTGCATTCCCACCAACAGTGTAGGAGGGTTCTCATTTCTCTGCATCCTCGCCAACATCTGTTATTTCCTGACTTGCTAATTTTAGCCATTTTGACTGATGTGAGGTGGTATCTTATTGTAAGAAACCCACTTTAAATATAATAACCCAAATATGTTTAAAGTAAAAGAACAGAGAAAGCACAAAGATGGTAACACTCATCAAAAGAAAGCTAGAGTGGCTATATTAGTAACAAACAAAAGCAGATTACAGAGAAAAAGAATTATTACTAGAGATAAATAAGGTCATTTCATAATGGTACCATGGCCAATTCATTGAGAAGACATAGCAATTCCATGTGTTTTGGCATCTAAAACAGAGCTTCAGGGTGCCTGCGTGGCTCAGATGTTTGGGCGTCTGCCTGTGGCTCAGGTCATGATTTCCAGATCCTGGGATTGAGCCCCACATCAGGCTCCTGGCTGGCTCAGTGGGGAGCATGCTTCTCCCTCTCCCTCTGCCTCTCCCCCTGCTTGTATGCTCTATCTCTCTCTCAAATGAATAAATAAAATCTTTAAAACAGAACTTCAAAGTACATGAAAAAACTTTGATAGAACTATCAGAACTAGACAAATTTGTAATTATAGTTAAATATTGCTATACCCCTCTTTTGATAATTGATAAAGTTGAGAAAAAATGATGGAAAACTTGCACAATACTATCAACCAACTTGACATAATCATTATTAATAGAGTACATCACTCAACAACAAAATACAAATTCTATTCAATGCATACATAACATAGAAAAAAAATCTCCAAATATTTGGAAAATAAACACTATTCTAACCCATGGGTCAAAGAAAAAAGTCAAAAAGAAATTAGAAAGTATATAAAACTGAATGAAAATGAAAACACGGCATTTTCATTTGCAAAGGGAGATATGTATTGAAAAAAACCACTTCTCACAAAAGAAAAAAGTTCTCAAATAAATGACCTCAGCTTCTACCTTAAGAAACTGAGAAAAAAGAGTAAATTATATCCAAAGTAAATAGTGTAAATGAAATAATAAAGATCAGTGTGGACATAAGTAAAATAGAAAACAGTATTAAAGAAAATCTGTGAAATCAAAAGTTGGTTCTTTGGGGCTCAGTTGGTAGAGCATGTGACTCTTGATTTTGGGGCTGCGGGGTTGAGCCTCATCTTGGGTGTAGAGATATCTTAAAAATAAAATCTTTAGGGGTGCCTGGGTGGCTCAGTCAGTTGAGTAGCTGACTCTTCATCTTGGCTCGAGTCATGATCTCAGGGTCTTGGGATCAAGCCCTGCATCAGGCTCTGCTCTCAGCAGGAAGTCTGCTTGAGGATTCTCTCTCCCTCTCCTTCTGCCCCTCCGCCTGCTCGCTTGCTCTCCAAAACAAATAAATAAATCTTAAAAAAAGAAAAGTAAAATCTTTTTTTTTTTTAAAGATTTTATTTATTTATTTGAGAGAAAGAAAGGGTGAACATGAGTTGGGGGTAGAGGCAGAGGGAGAGGGAGAAGCAGACCCCCTGCAGAGCAGGGAGCCCGATGGAGGGCTCGATCCTAGGATCCTGAGATCATGACCTGAGCTGAAGACATGTAACCGACTGAGCCACCCAGGCGCCCCCAAAAAAGTAAAATCTTTAAGAAAAAAAAAAAGCTGGTTCTTTGAAAATAACAATAAAATTGATAAACCTCTAGCCAGATTGATAAGGGAAGAGAGAGAGAGAGAAGACAAATTGCTAATATCAGAAATGAAAAGTGATATTATTACAGATTCTACAGATAACAAAGAGATAATGAGGGATTATTGTGAACAACTTTGGGCCAATAAAATGATATAAGATAAAATGGACAAATTACAAGACACAAACTGTGAAAGCTCACTGAAAAAGACAGATAACCTGGGTGGCTAGGTGGCTCAGTTGATTAAGCATCTGACTTTGGCTCAGGTCTCAATCTTGGGGTCCTGGGATCAAGCCTTGCATCTGGCTCCCTGCTCAATGGGGAGTCTGCTTGTCCCTCTCCCTTTGCCCTTCCCTCTGCTTGTGCTCTCTCTGCCTCTCTCTCAAATAAATAAAATCTTTTAAAAAAAAAGATAACATGAATAGCTGTACAATTTTTTAAAATTGCATTTGTAGTTTAAAACTTTCCCATGAGTTAAACCACAAATCTAGATGGTTCCACTGATTATTTCTCCCTACCCCACCCAAACACTTAGTTTCTACCAAACATAAAAGGAAATGCCAATTCTCAAAGTCTTACAGAAAACTGAAAAAAACATTCTATCTGAGTCTATAAAGCTAGCATTAGTCTGATGCCAAAACCAAGGTATTAAAAGAAAACTACAGGCCAATATATTTTATAAACATAGACACAAAATTAACAAAATTTTAGTAAATTGAATACAAAATAATAAAAAGAATGCTACATTAGGAGTAAGTGGAATTTATCCAAAAAATGCAAGGTTGGTTTATCAGTCATAAATCAATGTAATTCTCTATTTTAACAGATTTAAAAAGACCAAAAAAAAAATTATTATCCCAATAGATGCAGTAAAACCTTTTGATAAAACCCAGTGTCTACTCCTGGTTAAAAATATCAGCAAGCTGGGAAAAGAAGAGAATTTCCCCAACTTGATAAAGAACGCCATAAAAAATATACCCCCACTATTATACTGAATGGGGGAAGAGTCAATGCTTTTCCCTAACATCAAGAAGAAAGCAAGAATGTTTCATTACTTCTAGTCAACTTTATCCTGGAGTTCCTGGCCTACTCAGTAAATTTAAAAGGAAGTTTATTTATTTTCCTCCTTCCCCCCAAAAATGAAGTTGAAATGCACACAGATATGAAAAGGGGACTCAAACTGCCTCTATTAGCATATAACAGGGCTGTCTATGTAGAAAATCCCAAGGAAAATATGAAGAAAATCTAAGAGGACTAATTACTGGGTTTTATTATACAAAATGAACACTCAAAAATCTATTGTATTTCTATTTATTAGTTGTGAACAATTGAGAATGGAAATTAAAAAGCAATACTATTCACAATAGTAAAAAAAATATGAAATACTTAGGGACAAATCTAACAAAAGATATGCAAGGTCTAGCACTTCTGAGAAAAATTAGACCTAAATAAAAAAGAGGTTCGCTGTTTTCATAGGTCAGAAGACTCAATATTGTTGAGTTCTCAATTCTCCCCAAATTGAGCTATACCAGCAGGCTTTTCCCCCAGTAGATTTTGACAGACCAATTCTAAATTTTATATGGAAATGCAAAGGGAGAAAGCAGTGTAGATAAAGACAGTTTTTAGGTTATGAGTATTTGAGTGTGTCACTGCAGAGAAAGAAGCCCAAAAGAGGAAATGGGGGTAAAGGGAAGATGTGAGAGAAGAAGTTGCGCATAATTGAAAAAGAACAAATTTGGAGAACTAAGAGTATATAATTTCAAGAATTATCATAAAACCTCAGTAATAAAAAAAAAAAAAACAAAAAAAACCCCCAGAAACCTCAGTAATCAAGACATTGTAGTATTAGCATAAACACAGATAAATAAATCAAGAGAACAGACTAGAGAGTCCATAAACTCATACATATATGGTCAATTAATTTTCAATAAAGATGCAATGAAATGCAATGGAGAAGGGATAGTCTTTTCAACAAATGGATCTAGAATAATTGTCTAAAAAAATCTTAATATCTGATATCATATACAAAGATTAAGACAAAATGAATCGTAGACCTAAATGTAAAATCTGTAAGTATAAAACTCCTAGAAGAATAAATAGGAGAAAATGTTTGTGACCTTGCATTAGTCGAAGTTTGCTTTGAAAGAAAGAAATTGGACTAAGGAGTTTTGTTCTTTGAAATACACAATTAGTAAAAGAAAAAGACAAGCCACAGAATAGGAAAAAATATTTGCAAATCACTTATCTGATAAAATTTGCAATCAAAATACATAAAAATACTCAAAACTCAATAATAAGAGCATAGATGAATAAGCTTTTAAAATACGGTCAAAATATTTGAACTACCAAAGAAAACATACTGAATGCAAATAAACTTGTGGAAAGTTGCTCAAAATCATTAGTCATCATGAAACTGTAAATTAAAACCACAATGAGATACTATTGTACACCTTTTGGAATAGTTAAAATTAAAAAGACCGACAACATCAAGTGTTGATAAAGATGTGGAGCAATTGCAAATCTCATATACTGCTTGTGGGAATATAAAATAGTATAACCACTTTTTAAAAAGTTTTAATTTAAATTCCAGTTAGTTAACATACAGTGTAATATTATTTTCAGATGTACAATATTGTCACTCCACACTCCACAAAACACCTGGTGTTCCCCACAACAAGTGCACTCCTTAATCCCTTCTTCTATCTAACCATCCTCCCACCCCACCCCCTCTGGTAACCATCATTTTGTTCTCTATAGTTAAGAGTCAGTTACTTGGTTTGCCTCTCTTCCTCGCCCCCAACCATGTTCGTTTGTTTTGTTTCTTAAATTCCACATATGAGTGAACTCATGGTATTTATCTTTCTCTGACTGACTTACATCACTTAGGATACTACTCTCCAGCTCCATCCACATCATTGCAAATTCAAGATTCCATTCTTTTTTATGGCTGAGTAATATTCCATTGCATATATATATATATATATATATATATATATATATATATATATATATGACATCTTCTTTATCCATTCATCAGCTGATGGGCATTTGGGCTTTTTCCATAATTTGGCTATTGTTGATAATGCTGCTATAAATATAGGAGAGCATGTATCCCTTCAAATCAGTATTTTTTTTTAAAGATTTTATTTATTTGACAGAGAGAGACAGCCAGTGAGAGAGGGAACACAAGCAGGGGGAGTGGGAGAGAAAGAAGCAGGCTCCTAGCGGAGGAGCCCGATGTGGGGCTCGATCCCAGAGCACCAGGATCACGCCCTGAGCCGAAGGCAGACACTTAACGACTGCGCCACGGGAGCCCCCAAATCAGTATCTTTGTATCCTTTGGGTAAATCCCTAGTAGTGCAGTTGCTGGGTCATAGGATAGTTCAATTTTTAACTTTTTGAGGAACCTCCATATTATTTTCCAGAGTGGCTGCACCAGTTTGCATTTCCACCCAACAGTGTAAGAGGGTTCCTCTTTCTCAGCATCCAATACCTGTTGTTTCCTGTGTTCTTAATTGTAGCCATTCTGACAGGTATGAGGTGATATCTCATCATAGTTTTAATTTGTATTTCCCTGATGATGGTATTGGCACAAAAATAGACACATAGTTCTAAGGAACAGAATAGAAAACCCAGAAATGAACCCACAACCATATGGTCAATTAATCTTTGACAAAGCAGAAAAGAATATCCAATGGAAAAAAGATAGTCTCTTCAACAAACGGTGTTGGGAAAACTGGACAGCAACATGCAAAAGAATGAAACCGGACCCCTTTCATATACCATATACAAAAATAAATTCAAAATGGATGAAAGACCTAAATGTGAGACAGGAAGCCATTAAAATCCTAGAGGAGAATACAGGTAAACAATGTCAATGCCTTTGACATTGGTCTCCTGAGCGAAGGGAAACAAAAGCAAAAATAAGGCATTAAGGCTTTATCAAAATTAAAGTTTCTGCACAGCAATAAAAACAATAAAAAAAAACTTAAAAGGCAACCTACAGAATGGGAGAAGATATTTGCAAATGACATATCTGATAAAGGGTTAGTATCCAAAATATATAAAGAACTTATAAAACTCAACACCCAAAAACCAAATAATCCAGTTTGAAAATGGGCAGAAGACATGAATAGACATTTTTCCAAAGAAGATATCAAGATGGCCAACAGATATATAACCATTTTTTAAAAGTTTGGTAGTTTTAAAAAGGTGAACATTTATATACCACATGACCCAGCCATTCTAACCCAAGTATTTATCCCAAAGAAATGAAAGCATATGTCTATAAAATAAGTCATGAATAAATATACAAATATTCATAGCAATTTCATTTTTTTAGAGAGTGAGGGGGCAGAGGGAGAGGGAGTGAATCTTTTTTTTAAGATTTTATTTATTTGAGAGAAAATAGATGCTGTATGATTCCACTTATATAAAATTATTTTAAAATGCAAAATAACTTATAGTGACAGAAAGCAGATTGGCAGCTGCCTAGAGATTGGGGTGGGGGTGGGGGTCAGGAAGGGTAGATAGGAGGAATTGTAACTGAGCATAAGGAAACTTTTTGGGGAGATTGGTAAGTTCATTATGTTGATCGTGATGAGGTTTTCACAGGAGGTTATATTATCTAAACTTGTATACTTAAAAATATTTACAGCTTATTATGTGTCAATTATACCTCAATAAAGGTGTTAAAAGCAAACACCAGGTTATTATTGTTAGTTGTGGGGAGTTAGAGCAGGAGTAAGTTTATTCGGAGAATGAGAAAGTACAAATATTTAGCACTCCTTAAACATAGGAAAAAACTTTCTTGAATTAATTTCTTTCAACCTGACTGATTTTGTTGTATTCTGTTTGAGAGAATAGAACGCAGTATAACCTTAATGGTTTGGGGTTTATTGGATTGTTATATTATTCAAGCTTTTGTTCATTGTCCTTGAGTTTCTACTGGCCAATAAATTCCCCTTCCATGAGCTGGAATTCAAACCAGCTTTCTTCTTGTTAACAGCTATTTGACAAAAGTTTACTTAAGAACAAATGAAAACTATTGACTGAAATTAGATATCAATATTAGCTATAGATTTTTATTTTTCTTTCTATCCCAGTCACTCAATAGCACATGTGATTTATTTCTTAAAAGGCTTAATTAATTCTGATAGGAAAGTAAAAGAGACTAACAAAATTGGAGCATGTTATCCACAGAGTCAGGTGAAACTGTTATTTGAAATCAAAGTTACCTCAAACATAGTCAAAGATCATGAAAATAAAATGAGTTTAAAAAAATGTAGCTTATCATTGAAAGTTAAAAAAAAAAAATTAGTAATCTGTAAACCTCTCATTTACGACCTACCTCTCTGGCTCGATAAAGCTGTGCTTGCTCAATCCTAGAGATGACATCCTGTACTGCAAATGGGATCTCCAGCTGAGGGACCCCTGATTTATACAGGGCTTTGCTGGATATGATGGTGGAATCTGCAACTTCTTTTTCTGATTCAGATTCGGGGTCTATCCCACCTTGCATTTTGATAAATATTTTGAAAAGTTGAGTGATTTTCTTTTATTTCTTCTTTTTTCACAGAATATAGGCAAATGCTAATAAAGGTGTCCACGAGGAAGCTAGGAGAGGTCTTTCCTGCTCCCAGAGGTTGTGGTTTACCCTAATTTGTTGCTAACCATGGTATTCCAGTCCTGGTGATGTCATAGTAGATCCATTGTGACATCAATGACTCAAACATTTCTAGAGTGCTTACTATAAGCAGAGAACTAGGCGTTCTATCTATATGCTGTGATGGTAGGGGGGAGGGAGGGTAGGAAAGAATAGACAAGAGGAACGCTAAAAGAAATAGAAGATATAGCCTTGCTTAAATAAGCTTAAAATCTAGGTGTTAGAATTCAAGATCCAGTATATCAAATGTAACTCCTGATTCTTCTCTCTTTCTGAGGTTTTGGCTAAGAATTTTTAAATCTGTAATGGACTAGTTGTGTTACCATGTCTTCAGGGGCCCCTGAACTTGTCCTAGACATGTAATAATTTGGAAGCTATTATTTGGGTGAAGATCACACTCTTTGCACTGCCTAGTTGTTCATTTTCCCAAGGAACGTGACTGAAGAAGGTTTTGAAATTCCATAGCTGGCTGGAGAAATTGAAGGGAACTGGATGCTGCTTTGTAACTGAGAGGAGTATTCTGGGCAGCTCCTTTGATTGCAGAGGAGGTGAAAAGATTTAGGACACTGGAGCAATTAAAGGACAGGGTAGTTTTGTTAGCTGTGTAGCTTTTTTATCTATTAAAAACTTTGAAACAGTACAGAAAATAATATAATAAATAGCCATATGCTTATCACATAGAATGAACAAATATTAACATTTTGTCATATTTGCTTCAGAAATGTTTTTTTAAGATTTTTAAAAAATTTATTCATTAGAGAGAGAAAGAGAGAGCGCGTGGGAGAGCATGAGCAGGAGGGAGGGTCAGATGGAGAGGGAGGAGCAGACTCGCCACTGAGCAGGGACGCCACAGGTGGGGCTCAATCCCAGGATCCCGGGATCATGACCTGAGCCGAAGGCAGACGCTTAACCAACTGAGCCACCCAGGCGCCCCTGCTTCAGAAATTTTTAAATAAAATAAAGCATTAGAGATAAAGTTGGAGTCCCCTTTGGTGTTCTCCCTAGACTCCTTCCTTCCCCTCTGTCCCTTTACAGAGCTAATGACAGTCATGAATTTGAGGTATTTATGTCTAGTCTCTGTTTATATAGTTTTACTACAGGTGGATGTATTCATAAAATATATAATATCATTTTGTAGGTTTTAGACTTAATACAAATTATGGATGTATAATTTACTTTCTCTACAAGAATTTCCTATGTTGAGTTCTTACTGTAAACTTAGTCCTATGTTCAGACCTTGCTGCTAACTTACAAAGTTCAACAATTTACGTATTTCAGTCCTTCAGAGAATGGGAGACAGGGGAACGTAAAGTAGTTGTCTTTTAAGAAATGAATCAATATAGAGACAGCAAATTAAATATTCTTCCTTCTAATATCCCATTGTCTAAGTTACCCCCTCCTCCATGTTCCCAAAACACTTTGTAAGCTTTCTGTTATAGTACTTATCTCATTGGAATGTAACTATTATTTGTCTCTGTCCATTAGCTGGTAAACTTCTCAAAACCAGAGACTGTGTTTTAGGGTTTTTGTTTGTTTTAAACTTTGACATATTCTTCCTCAGTTCCTCCTCAGAAATTTTCTAAAATTTGGATATTATCGTTTCAGACTCAATTCCTATGGAAACTTTTCTAAGCCACAGAATACTTTCTTTTATTGTTAGATTGCCTCCCCTCACACCCAGTCATAAAAATTACTCCCTCCTTTCCTATAAATCACAATTAAGTCCATTCAAGGAAGTTAAAAATGTTTTCTGAAAGAACCGCAATTAAGAATTATCTTGGTAAATGTTAAGTTTGATTAAAATATCCATCATTTCTTGAATTTATCAATCTGTTTAAGTACTTTGTTGATAATATTAGATTGTGAGATCCTTAAATAACTTTCATTTCTCTTGATTTTTTTTTACATTGCTTATCCCAGTAGGCATTCACAAAGCAGCCTACATGCTTGTCAACTAAACTAATTTAGCATTATTGTGCTCTCTCTCTCTCATTTTTTATGCAGCATGGAATTCATCAGCAACTGGAAATGAAGGCTTTTTAAAGCAAAACTTAAAAGCTTCCTCCTTCCCTTTCAATTTGGCAAGCATTTGTTGAGAGATACTACTATGTGGCCACCATTATCCTAGAATGTGAAGAATATACGATAGGGTACTGGTGAAGAAACTAAAAAAACGAAAAAAAGAAAAAATAATTTAAGATAGAATATTCAAGGGACATGAAGAAGCAATCTGTGGGGAGCAGTGTTTTTGGGAAAACCCTATGGAGAGAGAAGGTTGACTGACAAATGAAGGCATTCCAGACAGTGAAGACACCTTGAGCCATGGCTTTGGAGGTGAGTGTTGAGTTTGTCTTTCAGGGGAAAGGTGGGGAGATTGATTTAATTCAGATGAAGTAATGTTGAGTTTACTGTGGATGAGATTAGGGAGAGGATGGAACACAAATATAACGAATTTGATGGAGAAATTAATTTGGTATTCAAGTGAAAAAGTGAGTAGATTCATTAGAGATAAAGTAAGGGAGATTACATGGGACCAGAATGGTAAGGTTTTGAAAGCAAGTACAGTTCGGTGAAAATGAAACCTTTAATCGAGAAAGGTTTTTGAAATAACAGAATGGGAAAAATCAGTAGAAAAGATCAAGACAATTATTTCAAAAGATAAGTGTCCTGAACTAGGATATAGAAGTGGGACTGATAGGGAATGATAAAGCTTGCTAGGTATTGCTGAAATAATAAGGATTTTGGATCATCTAATTTTGTTTTTATTGTACTTCATTTGAAGTGAGAGTGACAGAACATCAACGAAGAGGCTATCCATACTAAGTATTAAGAAGCATAGATGTGGGTACCCGATTTAAGCGAACACAGGGCAAAGTTCTTTAAAGGCGGTTCTCAGGGAAACCTGCTCTCCTAGAGGGCTCCTTCAACTGTAAAATGGGGATACTATCTATTGCATAAGGTTTTTCAAAGATTAATTCTCATGAAATATTTAGCATAATGCCAGGCACATAGTAAGCATTTAATATACAGCAGCTGTTATTAATATATTTACTATTACTGCGGCTTGGTTTTTTTCTTCTCTACTTTTTTCTCCAAGCCACCACCTTTTCGGAAGGATTGGGCGTCTGTCCCGGACACTTCACACAAGCTCGGCTTTTCATCAGATCTAGATTTTGAACTATGAAAACTCCTTAATTATAAAATGCGAGGGATAAAATGCGTTTGGCGAGGGATAAAATGCGTCAATAAGATTTTTACACACCCCCGTGGTACAGAATGGTGCTTTCCTCTGGTCACTTCCCTCCTCCCCCAGGACTGATGATAGTACCTCCCATGCTGCCGCTGGAAAAGGTAGCGCAAAAGTTGAGCGCGCCGAGTGGTTTCTCTTCTCCCGGAAGCAATTGTTCTCTAGAGCCGGAAGCAGTTGCTCTTTCTAGGGAGGTGGGACTGGGCGGGTCAGGCCGCAGCGGCTGACGGCGGGGGAGGAGCCGGGTCCACTGCCGGGTGGAGGGGCCAGGCGAGTGTCCTTATCCTAGCGATTGGGGCTCGGGCCTGTAAGCCCGTTGGAGTCGCGGCGGCGAGAACGATTGGGCCGAGCGGAGGAAGACATGTTGCTCTTCGTGGAGGTGAGTGGACTTGGTAATGTCGTCCTGCTGTGAGGAGAGCAGGAGTGTGGAGGCGCCGGCCGGTCCCACCGCCATGTGACTTTCCAGGCCGTACACGCCGCGGAACCGGCAGATAGGCTGACACAGCACCTGGGCCGTGCAGGCCTGCGGCTCCACTCTGCGCTCTCACAACACTTTAGGAAGCTGCGGGAAGTGAGGGCCGTAGTGGGGGAGAATTGAAGGTGGAGAATCCAGGCTTGTCTGGTGTGAGGTGAGAATTAGAGGAAGGGGAAAGTGTCCCATATGGACCTCCTAGAGGAGGCAAACAGGCGGGGGGGGGGGTGCAGCAGGACGGGGGCGGAGTCTACGGAGAAAAGGGTAATCAGGTGGGCGCGTTGGGCGCGGGGGGGTGGTGGTGGTGGAGAAGCGAGGTCTCGCGGGGCCCTCTGGGAGGGAAGCAAGCAACATGTGGGGCCGCGGAGGGAGGAAGGTGAAATTCGGTATAAGTGTGTTGAAGAGAAAGTTGAAAGCTGCTGTTTAGCAACCCCCACCAAATTTTGTTTGGTCCCCGTCCCTAAGTCTCTGGAACGTTCTGTGGGTGGAAAGCGAATTAATGTGAACGGAGGAGACGCCAATAGGCTTTGGAAGCCTTGAAAGGCACCGCTTTGACCTTTTGTAAAAGTTACTCAGGCAGTGGCTCTGTGATGAGGGTTTGGCTTTATGGACGAATAAAAGCCCTTATACGAGGAAAATTCCAAGAATGAGAGAAACCTAGTCCGGGGAAAGCCGGGTGTTTTGTTTTGTTCTTTAATGTTATTTAACAATAGAAATACTTTTATTTTAACTGGGACGTCTGTTGCTGGCCTATTTTAGTTTTAAAGGTAGTGGATACCTGTCTTACACAAATACGAGGTTTAATTTCTCTTATTTCTGTCTTTCTCTTGTGTGCAGTGAGCATCAGCTGACTGCCTGGCTAATGCTTTGAGTAGATTCCAGATCATATTGTTCTTGCATTGTGAAAACGTCAAACCAGCAAAGCTGCAACTTCGCAACTTGGCACTTGTTAACTATGCCCATAAAAAGAATCTTTTCAATGAGGGAAGGAATTTACAGGTTGTATAATGGATCGAGAAGCCAGGGCCAGTCTGTGGCAGGTTGTTTTTTTTCTCTCTTGGAGGGAGGGATGGATTTTACTCCGTAATATTCCGGCATAAAGTAAATACATGCTTTAATTTTTTTTTAATCTAACCGACCATGTGTAGCTGATAAATTTGAGAGCTTTAAATTGGGTTTTAAAGAGATAGCTACCTTAGAGTATATCCGACATTGGTAGTAAACATACATTGGAACACTCCTAGTAAATCATGAAAAGATTTGAGATTACTGAACCCATTCTGTTGACCGTTTTTTATCCTCATTGTAGGTTTTTTCCGGCAGGATAAATCAGATATGATTTTAAACAGTGCCAGTTTGTATTAGGAACGTTATGCCATGCAAATGCTTCAGATTTTAAGTATGTATGTGTTTTGCTGGGCAAGTGAGTGTGAAGTTTTATTTATATTAACATGAATTCCAAAATAAACTTTTGGATTCCAAATTGATTCCTTTGGCTTTGTTAAAATGTGAACTTTAATAATCGCTTCATATTAGATTGTTTAAGCTAGATCCTCTCTTGTTTCTAAAACAACATTGCAATGTTTTACAGTTGAGAAAACTGAGGTGGAGAGATTAAGTAATTTAGAAGTAGTGGAATTGGGGGGCGCCTGGGTGGCACAGCGGTTAAGCGTCTGCCTTCGGCTCAGGGCGTGATCCCAGCGTTCTGGGATCGAGCCCCACATCAGGCTCCTCCGGTAGGAGCCTGCTTCTTCCTCTCCCACTCCCTCTGCTTGTGTTCCCTCTCTCACTGGCTGTCTCTCTATGTCAAATTAATAAATAAAATCTTTAAAAAAAAAAAAAAGTAGTGGAATTGGGATTTAGATATATGTCATTCTAGTGCCAAATCATGGCTCTTATTAAACTATTAATATTTACACTAATCATTTTCTTCGTGACTCAGTATGTGGTTTTTAACTTTTCTCCTATAACGAGTTACTGAAAATTAACAATGTCACTAAACATTTGGGGCCGAATATATGGTATTAAAATCAGTTAAAAAATAATAATAACACACTGGTCATGTGGCATTTTGTTAGGTAATATTTGATCCTTAGAACTATAGGAATAACCTATAGGATTTAGAAATTATTCTAAATGAGTGAACCAAAACTCAGTTTGATGCTTGAGGTCATTCAGGTGCAAATAATGTGAGGACTAAAGTCTGAAGTCTGGCGTCTAGAACACATGTCTCTGGCTCCAGAACTTATTTTTGCACTTTCCCCTAAGCCAAGGATTCTTAATCTGGGTCTCTGGTTAGAATTGAGGAAGTCTGTGAACTTCATTGAGGGGGAAAAATTTTGCCTGTTTATTTTGACTAGCTTCTAATTAAAATCTAAGAGAATTGAAAATTCTTGAAATTGCAGTGGATTCAACAAGAAATAATTTCATATATTACAGTTTTTGCAGGTATCTTGAAATACTGTTAATGTTTATTACTCCTTGTTATATGTTTAAAAATCTTGTTATTTAATGCATTAGTAAAGCACATTTATTACTAAAGTAGAAATTTAAAAATATTTTGATAACTATAATATGATTGGTTTATTTTGTGATCCTGTGCCTTTCAAAATTTAAAAACATTCTGGGCGCCTGGGTAGCGCAGTCGTTAAGCGTCTGCCTTCGGCTCAGGGCGTGATCCTGGTGTACCGGGATCGAGTCCCACATCGGGTTCCTCGGCTGGGAGCCTGCTTCTTCCTCTCCCTCTCCCCCTGCTTGTGTTCCCTCTCTCGCTGGCTGTCTCTCTGTCACATAAATAAATAAAATCTTTAAAAAAAAAAAAAAATTTAAAAACATTCTGAGAAGAAATCTGTAGATTATTTGGACTGCTAAAGAGGTCCATGGCGCAAGAGAGGTTAAGAGCCACTTTACTATAAACCAGGTTGCTTGTGGATCATCTTTGGTAGGGCTTCCCTAATCTGGAATCTGAGCCCTTTGCAGTTGTGTTCAAAATCTTTTACTTGTATGCATTTTTCTGGAAACACCCCAGCTTTTAGTTTATAACTGGAATCAGTGAGATAGGTAATAGTAATGATAATGACACTATAATAATAGTGATATACACATATTGTACGTACTGTGCGTGAGGCTTATTGTTTTTGCATGTGTACATAGATATTACATCTACTCGATCCTGCCTATGAGGTAGGTAGAATTATTATCTCCATTTTAGGAATCAAGAAACTATGGCACAGAATTTAAGAAGCTTGCCCAAGATTATACAGCTAGTGAATATTGAAGCTGGAATTAGAACTCTAGCTATACTGTAATAGAAATCTACAGGCAGACAAGGAATCCTATTTTAAGCAATACTTAGATGTAACTTTTTTTAACTTAGTCTTGGAGACAGAGGATTATATTGATTTTAGTAGTTTATTGGGTTTTTTCCTCTGTTCTGAAGGAGACATATACAATGTCTGGCTCTCTGAGAAGAGGTAAAAATGTTTGGATAATTCACAAAATTGTCAGACATGTACCAACATAAATTCCCTTAAAACACATTCTGTAAGTTCAAAACAGCATCATCCTCCCTTCTATCAAATTAAATGACAGCTTACGCTTTTTTTAAGTAATTTTTATGGTTGCTAACATTTTTGTGTGTTTTTCAGATCATTTCCCCCCTCTAATATTTTTAGCAGTTATGTCTTAGTTGTTTGGCCATGTTTTAATTGGGTTTCTGTCTCAATTTGAGTTTTTCTTTGGAAATGAATACTTACAACAACTTATTTAGGAAACAATGACTTTTATGCACTCTAGGATGCTTTAATTTAATAACTCTTAGATAACTTTTAAAATTCTTAATTAAAGTATAGATAACATGAAATTTAATGATCTAAACCATTTTTAAGTGAATAGTTCAGGGTTATTAAGTACATTTACATTGCTGTGCAACATCACCACCGTCCGTCCACATCCAGAACTCTTCATCTTGCAAAACTGAAACTGTGTGCATTAAACAATAGCTGCCCAGTCCCTTCTTCCCCCAGCCCTTACATAATTTTTAAAATAATTTATCTGACTTCTGAAGTTTTCTGCTTTTTTAGGTAATAACATTTTAAATTTTAGATTAACCTTGGAATCTGAAATCATTTATATTATAGTAATCATAATGTTGTGTCTTTCACTCCAGGTACAGTACTGGCTTTTCCCCATTAATTTAAATAATTTATTTATTTAAAAAGTTATTAGATATCACTGACTGAAAATGATTTTTTAAAAAAATGACTTAGAAGAAGAAAGTGCCTGAACAAATTGTGAAATGATTGCCAAGAGAAATTATAAATAAATAAATGAATAGTGGTTTCTGAACAATTTGATTTTGGAATATTTATTGGAGGTAGATGCAGAATTTAAAAATAAAAATATTTTCAAGTAGAAATATTTTCAGATACAATGGACTGAGAATGAAGTAGGAATTACCTTTGAAATGTGAAAAGTAGAATAAAATGCTTAGAAATGAACATAAAAGTACCTTATGGTGCTTCAAATTACGGTGAACTGGTTTAGTTTTCTGAAAAACCAGAAGCTAGGACTATTGATATTCAACTATTATATATCAATTTGGGTTTGTTTGGGGTATCAGGGAGCTCTGTATTGCTTTCATATTACTTCCCAGCTAATGGAAATGATCCTTGATAGTAGTCATGAAGATTTCAAATCGATAATTTTGATTTTCTACCTAGGAGCTTAAGAAAAGATTTTGACCCTGTAATTGAAATGGGGTCTGAGTCTATATTGCAGAGAAGCGGAAAGTAGAGGAAGCTGAGAAACTATAATCCAGCTATCATCTTGAAGTCATTAAAAAGATTTTTAACCTCTTCGAAGATCCTTAAGTGAAAATGGAAAATGACTCTTTAGCTCTGAAGTGTTCACAGCATTTTATTTTATTGTTCCTATATTCTGTATTTTGCTTAAATTTTGTTTTCTTTAATGTTTAGTTCTTGAGGAAGGTTTCCAGTCTTGAAAACATAAACTTCTGCATTATAAACTTTTGCATTATGCACTGTGATTTTCTGTAAGGATTTTGGAATCCTGGGTTCAAATGTTAGTTGTATGACCTTAGACTAAAGTGACAACTTTTTGGAACCTTAAGTTCCTATCTGTAATTTGGGAATAATAATCTGACAAAGTTTGTGTTGGTGATGTTTATGATGTTTATGTACAAAGCCTTGTAACACAGTGTAGAGAAGAGCTTAACTGACAACTATCGGTTTGATCATCATAGCAACTCTGTTATTGTGATGTAAATTGTCCAGTGTATAAATAGTAACCTTCCAAAATGACTGCAATTTGTGCCTGATTTGTTGAACATTTTTGGAAGATTTATTAAAACTACATCATAATGGCACTGGTAATTGCAAAAACTGCTGTGAGATAGCACTGATTTAAGAGATACATAACCTTTAAGAAAAGAGAGAGAGTTGTATACCTTTTTGAGTTCTGATCTGAGCCTTGTTACTAATTTACCCTGATTCTGGGTAAGCCAAACGGGTAATTACCTTATTAAATTTTTTATAGCTTAAGAGTATACTTTTAATTGGGCAAATAAAACTTCTACAACAAGAATGAAGATTGCAGTATGTTAAAATACAGACTCATTTATATGCAAAATTTAAAGGAATACAAACAATAAAATGCAAATAGATGGTTTATATTTCCTCTTTTACGATGAAAATTTTTTCTAATGGGCAAATATAGGTAAATGTAAGAAAAAGAAGCTTTTGAATATTACGTACTCATGTGTCTTCTCTTGTCTGTTTCTTGTAATAGAGCCAAACTTTTGAGGCAAACTTTGGTTCAGAAAATATCTCTGTATTTATAAATGACTGACTCTAAATCAAAGACAGAGGAGTTTGTTCGTTCTCTTTTCTTTTTTTTCTTTTCTTTCTTTCTTTCTTTCTTTCTTTTTCTTTCTTTCTTTCTTTCGGAGTACTTTAGATGAATATTACTAGGGATAGAATATGAACTGTAGACTTAAAGCCAGACTCCAAGGATGAGGAGTTAAGTTTTGTTTGGTTTATATATTATTGAGGGAAAAGAAAAGCATTTTCCGTGTCAAAACAGAAAGTCAGGAGTAATCCAGGGTTTGTGTTGTACATGGGTGGCCAGTACTTCGTACCACTAGATACTGCAAACTACGAAATTGGTTAGTGGGATCATACCTCCCATTTTGTCCCAGATAGTTAAGAGTGTACACCTGTTTTCTGGAACAGATGTCCCATCCTGTTTCATGCTCAAACGTGTCCTGATTTGTATGATAACTTTTAGTTTTTCAGAAGAGACTGTATACTTACCGGCAGTATTTTTCCCCAAATCACTAACATAGTGCACATAAGTTGGTGCTGAACTATTTGTTGTTGAATTAGCTATGAGAAATTAAATTTTTAGAAATTTAAAAAAATTTGCAGTTAAGCAAGGTAAGAGAAATATAGGATTATTCTAGTCTTTTGAGTTAGGTGAAGGAAAAAAATGGGGCAGTGATTGAGTAGTTATGATAAGATACATTTATAGACAGGGTTGCACAAAAGAGTGGTTAAGAACAGTGCACTGGGTTCAGGCTATTGTTCAGGCTCAGCCCCCCCCCTTTTTTTTTAAGATTTTATTTATTTATTCGACAGAGATAGAGACAGCCAGCGAGAGAGGGAACACAAGCAGGGGGGGTGGGAGAGGAAGAAGCAGGCTCATAGCGGAGGAGCCCGCTGTGGGGCTCGATCCCACAACGCCGGGATCACGCCCTGAGCCGAAGGCAGACCCCCAACCGCTGTGCCACCCAGGCGTCCCAAGGCTCAGCCCCTTTCGATTTGTATGACCTTGAGCTAGTTGTTTCACCTCTGTTTCTCTGTTTTCTTACGTATAAATCAAGAATAATACTAATAGGGGTGCCTGGGTGGCACAGCGGTTAAGCGTCTGCCTTCGGCTCAGGGCGTGATCCCAGAGTTCTGGAATCGAGTCCCACATCAGGCTCCTCCGCTATGAGCCTGCTTCTTCCTCTCCCACTCCCCCTGCTTGTGTTCCCTCTCTCGCTGGCTGTCTCTGTCTCTGTCGAATAAATAAAATCTTTAAAAAAAAAAAAAAGAATAATACTAATAACATAGGATAATATTAATAGGTCACATAAGGGTGTTAAGAAGATTGACAGTTAACGTAAAGTACTTCGTATGGTGCATAATAAACACTACATGTGAGCTGCTGCTTTCATATACACTTAGGAAAGATAAGTCTCATCTTAGTTTTCTGGTTGTTTTTATTTGAAAATAATGGCTTGCTGACTTGACTATACACATTTCTGAAAAGGATTATTTTGATATTTAATACTGATATTTGAAGTTAGAATTTAAAATTTCATTTGTATAGTTAGCCATTGGCTTTATCAGATGACAGTTTGGAGTAAAATGACTCAATATGTTGAGGATTATTTAAATTACTTAAAAGCCAAATACCGATAGAGTTTTTAATCTTGATGAGGGGGTTCATGAATTTCCTATAGAACTTTCTAGGGAGAAGTCTAGTTTTGATTACATTTTCAGAGTAATCCTTGATGCCCCCCACCCCCAAAGCTAAACTGCTAATCTATGGAAGCCTATTTTGTTTTGGGTTTTTTTTTTGTTTGTTTGTTTCTAAACAGTCAACAGATGCCATCTGACTGAGTTGTAGTGGGAATTTGGGGATATAAGTTTTTCCTTTTGATACCGAAGGATCGGCAGTAATAGCTTTATTGATTAATAAACTTCAGGTTTTCTTCCACAGTGGAGAGTAAGTGAATCCTGATTCTTGACTGTTTGAAGAATTTGGGGGAAATGACTTCAGGTGGTCCAGTTACCTTGCTATTCAAAGTGTGAGCTGTAGACCAGCCCCAAACTTAGTTACCCAAGGGCATCTTAGAATACTCTCAGCCCCTGTCCCTGAACTGCTGAATCAGAATCTGCATTTTAGCAAGATCCCTAGATGATTCTTACGCACAGTAAAGTTTGAGAAACTCTCATATAACATTTGTTCATCCATTGATTCATTCAACAAATGTTATTGGCCTCCTGTGTGCTAGTCACTGTTCAAGGTGCTAGAGAGCAGTAAACCATACATAAGGCCATTGCCATTGCGGACCTTGCTGACAAAATAATTCAGGTAAAGATTTAAGTGCTTGTGATAGAAGGTAAATTTGATTGCATAAATTGCCATGAATATTATCTTTTTTTATTTAATTGAAAATTAGCTTTGGCCCTAGGATATAAAATTACCTCGGCCCTGAGATAGAAATCAGTGCAGAGCTGAATTGACTTCTGCTCTGAGGACCCTAGTTATCTGGTGGCATATCCATTTTTTTCTGGATTATTAGCCACTCCAGGCAGAACTGAGCTAGGGACCATTTGGCTTGGTGAGGAGATTCCTTAAATGGTATGTAACTGGTTGTCTTTTTTTTCTTCTTCAAATAACTGGTTGTCTTAAAACTTTTTTGTAAGGTAACTGTAGTGTAGTGTTTAAGAACCACTGTACAAATGTATTGGCAGACTCTCCTGCCTAGATTCAAATCCTGCCTCTGCCTTATTAGCTTTTCGACATTGGGCACATTACCTTTGGGTAAAGTAACTTTTCTTTTTCTTTTTCTTTTTTTTTAAGATTGTATTTTTAAGTAATCTCTACACCCATTGTGGGGCTGGAACTAAACAATCCCAAGATTAAGAGTCACATGCTCCACCAACCGCACCAGCCAGGCTCCCCTAAAATAACATTTTTCTTATCTGCAAAATGTGGATGATGATAGTATTTAACTGAAGTTGTTATGAAGGTGAATTAAGTGTTCCATTAGTGTTAGTTGTTAGGTTACTCTCTGTCAGAATGGGTGAAAAATTCCCAGTTTAATTTTCATTTTTGTTTTCCATGAAATACCCCTAAACATCTTCTAGTAGAACCCTGAAGTTTTATCCTAGATGAAATGACAGGTGTTTGTTTTGTGTCTTTTTTTTTTTTTAAGTACTTGTAATTTGGTGGTCCTCTCAATATTGGAGATGTAAAAATTAAACCTGGATGATTGATTTGCCATGAGACAGATAATTTTAATCAATTTATACACTTTGTTTTTCAGCATTTGTAGGGTTAAGTTGCTTGGGATTTCTGTTTCTGATAGTAAATAGGTTAAGTAAAACAAATGGCTATATATGACCAAAGAGATAGTTTCACCATATTCACGATGACTTTTTTCCTGACACGGTTCTGTTACCTTAAAACTGCTATCTTTTATGACTAGAGGGTATCGTTTTACCAAGAACTTGATGTTTCTCTTTTTTCCTTTCATCATCACTCCCCACATAGAAACTGGCATAAAATGGACCAATAATGAAGACTACTTTTGGCTTATTTGGTGATGACATATATCGCTTAGATACAGAGGTGGTGATTGATCTCTCAGTTTTATGGACTGACAATTTGAATATTTTTGTGGTGGTTTTGGCAGATAGTTTCAGAGTGCACTTGGACAGTTTACATCCTTTAATAGATGTTTTATGTAACTGTGTTGCCTCAGGGGCTTACTTTTAGTTCTGTGGAAGAGATAAGGATTTTGATGGAATTCATCATTAAACCCTAAACAAAATGAATCGAACACGGTTATTGAGAATTTAAATGAGAAAAATAAGCCTTTGTTGTAGTTAAACTGTCTTGTAAGGTTCATTATTTGTCATTTTAAAGACTGTCATAGAAAAACAACTTTTTTTGTTGGACGTTTCAGTTTCCAATTTTTCTTTATGTGGTGTAATTCAATATAGGACACTCTAGTATAAAGCTTTTCGGTTAAAATTTACTGCAGTAGGTCAAAGAGTGGACATTTTAAAAGTTTTTCATACCAACATATCAGTATTGACAGATTGCTTTCCAAAAGTGTTAGTTTTTATTGTTGCCCAGTTTACTGCATTCTAATTTATAGAAGTTTACCATATAGGTTAAAATGAAGTAATTGATTTATTTTTCATTTCTTTGGTGACTAGTGTGATTGAACATTTTTCCACGTTTATTAATTGTGAATTGGCTTTTCGCTTGTTTGTGCTTTTCTTATCTTCTTTGAAGACAGTAGTCTTTATATCACTTGCCTGGAATGATTTACCCAGTTGATGTGACTTTTAATTTGGATCTTAAATATTTCATTATATATTTACTGATTCTAAAAGCAATTGATGTTAATTATATGAAAATACAGTAAAGTACAAAAATGAAAATAAAAATGCTACTGCTCAGGGATAACCAGTCATAACACTGATTTTTTAGTCTCTCCAAGTCTTTTCTATGTTGTGCATTATTTCACAAAATTCAAAATTTCTATAATAAGGTAGCAACTTGCTTTTTCCCCACATTTCCATGAACACTTTCAATGCCTTCTACAATATTTCCCCCATTTATAAAAATTTTATTTTGAAATAATTACGGATTCACAAGTTGCCAAAAAAAAAAACTGTGCAGGATGGTGTCATGTAGTTTTATGCCCAGTTTCCCTCAGTAATAACACCTTGCCATAACTATAGTATGATGTAAAAGACTAGCAGATTGATATTGGTACAATCCACAGAACTTACTCAGATTTTACCAGTTTTATATATAATCTAATTTTAAGGCTCTGGAATATTCTTTATATGGCTGGACTATAGTTATTGAACAAATCCTCTGTGGTTGGTGTCTTAGTCCATTCAGGCTGCTATAACAATATCGCAGATCGGGTAGCTTATAAATTCAGAAATTTAATTCTGGGAAGTCCAGGATCATGGAGTCAGCCGATTTGGTACTTAGTAAGGGCTTTCTGGTTCATAGTGCCTTTTTGCCAGTGTCTTCACATGGTGGAAAGGGCTAGGGGACTGGGATCTTTTTAAGAAGAGCACTAATCCATTCATGAGGACTTCAGTCTTCTAACTTAACACTTCCCAAAAGTCCCACCTTCCAGATCCATCACATTGGGCATTAGGATTTCAACATATGAATTTGGGGGTACACAAACATTTAGACCATAGCAGTTAGATGTTTCTAATTTTTCACTATTATGAAATCAGTGTGGTGAACATCCTTGTACTTACATAGTTTTGCATATCTCTTCCGAATAGATCTGACACGTAGATTTCTGGATCAAAGAATGTTTATTTTTTCCCAGTGCTTTTTAATTGAAGTATTATTAACATACAGTGTTCTGTTAGTTTCAGGTGTATGATATGATTCAGCAATTCTAACATTACTTAGTGCTCATCACATTAAATGTACTCTTAGTCCCCTTTATTTCACCTATCCTCCCACCTACCTTCCCTTTGGCAACTAGTTTGTTCTCGGTATTTAAGTATCTAGTTTTTTGTCTGTTTGTTTTGTTTCTTAATATTCATCTTTCTCTGTCTGGCTTCACTTAGTGTTATATTCTCTGGGCCATCCATGCTGTCACAGATGGCAAGATCTTATTCTTTTTTTATGGCTGAGTAATATTTCCATTGTGTATATAGATCACATCTTTATACATTGATTTATGGATGGACACTTGGGTTGCTTCCATATCTTGGCTGTTGCAAGTAATGCTGCAATAAACATAGTACATCTTTCAAATACTAGTTTTCTTTTTCTTTGGGTAAATACCCAGTAGTGAAATTACTGGATCATATGATAATTCTATTTCTTATTATTTATTTTTTTAAGATTTTATTTATTTGAGAGAGAGAGCGTGCGTGCGCGTGAGTCCACGTATGCACAAGTTGGGGGGAGCAGAGGGAGAAGCAGACTCCCCGCTGAGACGGGAGCCCATGGAGGGTTAATCCCAGGGATCACAATCTGAGCCAAAGGCAGACACTTAACTGACTGAGCCACCCAGGCACCCCTGGTAATTCTATTTTTAAAAGAATGCATCATTTTAAGGGTACTGATAAACATTGCTAACTCTTAGAAAAATTATATGAATTACAACACTGAACTGATAGTGTCCTTTTATACTTGTCAAAATGACATTAAGTAGTTCAGTAGGTAAAAATGATATTTTGTAGTTAACTATTCCTGCTTGTTCTTTGTACATTTTCCCTCTTTGGTAAGTATCTTAGTAATTTATAGCTCTGTTGTTAATAAGGTTGGTGTTGTAACCTTTCAGACCTTTTCTGTTTTTACATACTTAATCTGTACAGTGATTTTATGTTTAACATAAATGATGAAACAGTGCTTGTTTTGCAGCTTGATTTTTTTTCGCTGTTAGTATATATAGGCCTATCCCTTTTTTCCCCTTAACTTTTATAGTATTCCTGTTAGAAAGTATACTACATTTTATTTACATTTACCTATAGATAGAGATTTTTATTTTTTTTTAGGGTTCCGCTTAAGGAATCAATGCTGCAATATACATCCTTATATATGTGTTTTTGTGTACATTAATGGCTTTCAGAGTGTATACTCTTAACTAGTCTGGTGCAAAATATAAATATCGCTAGGAGTACTGCTTGTCTATATGCCATAGACTTTACACTATGATTATTCTTGGTACCATTAGCAAGGGACACATCAGATTTATGGATAGTATGCTGCTGAAAGGCATCTAATTAATTATCTTGATTTATTATTAAATACTTAATGAAATAGTGCATCCCCTTTTCCTGGGGCAAGCTTCGTGTTCTTGGAGTGAGAAATATCAGTGGGCTGGGTCAAAGGGAACATCCATTAGCAATACTTGGGAGTGCTGTATGCCAAAGTCCTGCATCCTGACTTCAGACAACACAGGAAGGCATCAGGCTGTCACGAACTTTTTATATCTCTTTACTTCAGTGGTAGAAGCAGTAGTGATTTGGGGGCTTTTGACCAACTTCTGGCTGACCCCCAAGTTTGCAGAAATGGGCTCTGGTCCTTTAGTTACTGAGTTGGTTTTTTTCTATCCTTTGCATGGGCAAACCATTAGTGCCTCAGAAGGTAGGAAGCTCCGGCATTCCAGGAGGTGGGTAGAAAGCACATAACAGCCATTGTGCCAACACAGTCCTGTCAAGTACTTAGTTCTCAGTAAAAGAAGGACAAGCTTTCTTTCTCAATATCAAAAATTAATTGCTGTGTGATAGGATAACACCTTAGCTCACCAGGAATTTCTTGGCACTATCTGAGCAACAGCCCCATCACTCCTGACTCTGGCCCCTGATCTCAGTCTCTTCTTGCCCCTGAAGTGAGGTGGGCTTTTCCCCATCACCACTTGCACTGAAATGCATTTGGTTTTTATAATCTCTACTCTATTTAATCTCTAACCTGATTTCTTTGGAGCATATTTCTTTGAATTGTATTAAACACATAGGGACATCACTCTTTATATCTTAAGCTATATGGAGATTATAATAATTCGTTTGACTAAATTGGGAAGTCTACCAGAGGTTGAGCTTTGAGTAATTATGTGTGGTCTCCGAAGGAGTAGCTGACTCCTGACACAAAATAATAGCAACTTCTAAAATCACTTGTAAGAAAATCTGTCATTTTTGGTTCCTTGATTTTGTCAATTTCTGCTCTCACCTAGGAATGATGAGTTTGAATATTTTTAAACACTTCTGATTATAAAAATGTCATAATGAAACATTGAAACTTCATGGTCACAAATACTGTTCTCATTATTTAAATACAGAGAACAAACTGATAAGTTACCAAACTGATGGGAGAGGTTGGGTGAAATAGGTGATGGGGATATTTATCATGATGAGCACTGAGAATATATAGGATTATTGAATTACTATATTGTGCACCTGAAACTAATACAACGCTGTATGTTGACTATACTGGAATGAAAATTAAAAACTCAGGGGGGCGCCTGGGTGGCACAGCGGTTAGGCGTCTGCCTTCGGCTCAGGGCGTGATCCCAATGTTGCGGGATCGAGCCCCACATCAGGCTCCTCCGCTATGAGCCTGCTTCTTCCTCTACCACTTCCCCTGCTTGTGTTCCCTCTCTCGCTGGCTGTCTCTATCTGTGTCAAATAAATAAATAAAATCTTAAAAAAAAAAAAAAACTCAGGGCGCCTGGGTGGCTCAGTTGGTTAAGCATCTGACTCTTGGTTTCAGCTCAGGTCATGATCTCAGGGTCATGAGATTGAGCCCTGTGCTGGGCTCACACTCTGCATGGATTGTGCTCAAGATTCTCCACCTGCCCCCACTCATGTGCACTTCGCTTGCACACGTGCTCTCTTTCTCTCTCTCTCACATAAAATCTGTAAAAAATAATAAAATTAAAAACTAAAAAAAAAAAAGAAAAAATAGTGCATCCCATCAATAAAAGGTAAATTTTTCATTGTAATCCCACAATATTTGGGTAATTGTTTATAAATTAAATATATATGGTATAATACATTTTATATCTTAAATATTAATCTTAATATCTTATAGTGAATATTTGTCATATTTGGAGCGCCCAATTTTTGAGTAGCTTTCTATATTTGCAGAAATGTCCATATTGTGAATCAGGCAAAATTCCCAGATGCTCTTGTATCTAGATGGATGCATCTTAAATAACATTAAGAGCCACTAGTCAGACACACCCACAGATCGCTTTTGCTTGAAAATACACAATGTAAGGAAATGAGGGTTCTATTCATAACTTTCAATTTTGCAGGAAGGAGTGGCAGTAGAGATGGTCAGCTTTAAGTGGAGGTTTCAATGTTAAGTTTCTAATGAGGAAATGACTTTGGTCCTGGCAGTGGTAATGGATTCGAATTTTGGCATTTAGCGCTTGGTGGTGGCAGGCATAGTGATTTCCTCATCAAGCCACTTCAGCATTATTTTGGGTGATGTTATCTTTGCAACCATTTTCAGCCCTTTCAGTGACATGGTGGCAGTGACACTATCCTTTAATAAATTACCTTTCTGTTAATTTACTTAGAGTGGATTCTAAATATTGACTGATAAAAATCCTTGGTAAGATTCTTTTGGTACAGCAGGCATTGTTCATGTGTCTACATAGTGGCAAATGTAAAGATGAGTTGCTTTCTAAAATTGCAACTTCAAATTTTTAAAATAATACCTTGGTATCTGGGGTTGGAATGTGGCTACCTAGTGCTGTAAGAAAACTAGTTGGTTTCCTCTGAGCTAGTTAATTTTGGTACGACATGCTATTGTGAGTTAATATCTCTAAACTAAGATGTTGCTGTGATTATTCAAATGGCACTACTTTCAGAGATGCTTTTGCTCCCCTACATGGTTTGGCATTTTGTTACTGGTTTTGGTATTATTATAAAAGCCTTTAGCAGCTCTGAAACCAAAAACCAAGAAGCACTTCAACATTAGACTTCCATTTTAAACTCAGTCCACATGAAAAAAAAAAAAGATTGTCTCAACTCTCATCTTGTAGCACCTCTGAAGAGTAAGTGAAGTGCTAAAAATTCTTTTTTTTTTTTTGCACATATACCTCTGCTATTTCATTCAAGTGAAGAGTTGAAGATCTACTCTCAGCCTGGTTTGTGTTATAGCTGAAATAGAATGGGAAGACCTAGTTCCTGCCTTCCTTGAGCCCACTGCCTAGCTTTAGAACACGTATTTAAATAAACTATTATAGAGTTTAATAAAAGGCATGTACAAATAATAAGAGGGAGAGAGGAAATAATGACCAGTATAAAGTTAGGTGCCCAAGGTGTGTAAAAACTATAAGGAATTTTGGTAAAGTAAGCATTATGTCTTTAAAAATGAAGAAACTGGGGCCAGTAATTGCATAATTACTGGGAGGCAGAATAAAGTTAGTTTTTTTTTGTTGTTGTTGTTGTTATACTATACTTGTCTTTCAGTTGTTGGAATTACTCTAAATTTAGCTTCATTGAGACAATATTGATACTTCTTTTTTTAAGAAATATTATGAATTAGATGTTCTGGAAAACAACTGAAAATATTGGTTAAGATATTTTTTTTTAAAGTTTTTTTTTAAGCAGAGCTTTAAGCTGTCAAGAAAGCAAATGAAATCTTCAGACCAAAATTAATAAAAAATAATACTCATCCAAAAGGTAAGCAGGTCATAAACCCAGGGGCTACTCTTAATGCATCTGTTGGTTCTTAGTGGCCCAGAGCTTTAGTTTTAATTGGCAGTGCTTAGAGACAGGACACAAGGTAAACTAGGGGGGGAAAAGCAAACTTTCCCAGTGAAAAGGAAACTTGTCAGTTTTACTTTGGGTCTGGATTGGTGAGGCAGTGATCTTCCCTAATAATTCTAACCACAGATGCTCTTTTTGCCAAAATAGAGTGAAAATTCACACAATGTGTTGTTACCAAAAAGAAAACCATGTCAAAAATTAAAGGAATACAAGATTGATAGTTTTAGTATGCAGTCATCTAGCAGAGGGAAAACAAATCCTCTGCTAAAGAGCATATTTTAAACATAATCTTCAGAATTCCCACAAAGTTCCAAGGAAAATGGGTTTACAATATAAAATCATAAAGCATGTAAGCCATCATGAGCATGATTTAGCAGAAACAACAGATCACAAAAGCAAACCCTGAAAGATTGCAGATACTGTAATTATCAAATACAGGCTATAAAATTAGAATATTTAATATGCTTAAAGGAATGAAGATACTGAAAAGATGATCAAGAAACAAAACAGGGGTGCCTGGGTGGCTGAGTAGGTTAAGTATCCGACTCTTTGATTTCAGCTCAGGTCATGATCTCAGGATTGTGAGATCCAACACCAGATCAGGCCCCGTGCTGGGTGTGGAGCCTGCTTAAGATTCTCTCCCTCTCTTTAAAAAGAAGCGGGGGGGGGGGGGAAGAAAAGCAAAGCATTGGTCAGATTTGATAAAAGAACCAAAAAGAAATTTAGGAAATGAAAATTATTAAAAAAGAACTTAGAAACTTAGTAGACAAGTTAAATTCATCTTAGAAACAGATGAAGAGAGAATTGATGAACTGAAAGAGAGAACTTAAGAAATCACTCAATGTAATTTCTTAGACAAAGAAATGGAAAACAAGAGAGATTGATACAAAGAGAGGTGGAACATAGTATGAGAAGGTATGAACATTTTATTGGCATTCCAGAAGGAAGTAATAGAGCAGTTAGTTGATGGAGAGGCAGAGTTTGAAGAGCTAATGGCTGAGAATTTTACAGAATTGATCATCAGATTTCAGAGCTCAGTGAATCCCAAGTAGATTAAATAAAGAAGAATTTCACACTTAAATTGATGATTGTAAAACTGCAAATCACCAATGACAAAATTTGAGGAAAGAGATTAAGAGTGACAGCTAGAGTGACGGGAAATTTCTGATCAGCAACTTCTGTACAAAACAGAAGGTAGTGGGGATATCTTTAATATGCTGAAAGGGAATAATGTACCTCGTAAGAATTCTTTATACAAAAAAAAAAGAGTTCTTTATACAGCAGAGGTAGAAGGTAAAAATAAAGGCATTTTCAGAGAAGCCACAACTTAAGAGTTGACTAAAAAAAAAAAGCGAATGATGTCCTTGCAGAAGGAACGTGATTCCAGAAGAAAGGTGTGAAATGTGAGAAAGAATGATGTTCAAAGAAAATCATCAATGTTTATGTAAATTTAATACATACTGGTATAAAACTAAAATAGTGTATATTACAGAATGCATAAAATAGTCTTCGATGTTAATGTACTACACAGTGTAACATTCATGCTCTAATTTGAAAAAAGGTTTTTTAAGTTTTATATTTTTTATGACTCAGGAGTTAAGGTAATATTTCAGTGGAATGCTTTATTAGAGGAAAAAATCCCTGATCTGAGTATTGTAGCAGATCATGTTCCCCTCTAGCCCATATGCATGCTTATGTACTTTTTTGCAGTTGTGATCATCTGTGAGCTGTAATCATTTGTGGTTAATACTAACTTTGTACTTAATCTCTGTATGTCTTTAGTTGGATATATTATTTCTCCTATAGGATAATCTGGAAAAGGGAGATAGTAGTATAAGTACTAATTCCTAGCCCACAGAATTGCTTAACATACTTGCTTTTGTTATTGTGGTGGTTATGGTTTTTTTCACTTCATTTTGTGAAAGCGTTTTCCATTTTGATGTTTTCGTATTTCATCAACCCTACCATGTGCACATTGTAATTTCTCTGGATACTGGGATACATCTTACAATATTTGATGTCATAGTTTAATAAACAGCACTTTTTTCTTTGATATAACAGTACCCCTTTAGATTTTGTAAAATATGGTGATGTATCTTTATCATTCCAAATGGCTATGTAATACTTTACCTAGTGACTGTCATGATTTCCCTTATTCCTTATCCGTTTGGGTTATTTCCATTTGTTGGCTCTTATAAATAATGCTAATATGTGAGAATATGAGGTGCACCCTTTTATACAGTCTCTGTTAAAGAATGAGTTTGCAGGCCACCTGGGTGGCTTAGTCAGTTTTAAGCATCTGCCTTGGGCTCAGGTCATGATCCTGGGGTCCTGGGATCCAGCCCTGCATCGGGCTCCTTGCTCAGTGGGGAGCCTGCTTCTCTCTCTATTCCCCCCCACACACCCCGGCTTGTGCTCACTGTCTCTCTCTCTCTCTCTCAAATAAATAATCTTTTTAAAAAATGAGTTTGCAAATTTTATGCCTATGTGGGAATTATTTTTAAGTGCTTTGCTAATCTAGTAAGTGTTAAGTGGTACTTTATTTTCCTACTTGTGTGCATATGTTTTTTTTTCTAGAATTTTATTTATCTAGTCTTTATTTTTTGGGTTTTTTTTTTTTGTTGCTGTTTTATTCTGTAGTAATCAGTTTATCTTTTATGATGAGTACCTGTTTCTTCAAAGCCAACTTTCTGTATTTTTTGGGTTTTTTTGTTGCAGTTTTGTTCTGTAGTCATCAGTTTATCTTTTGTGATTAGTGACTGTTTCTTCAAAGCGAACTTTCTATAACGTGATAGTTACATTTAACTTCACCTTGCAATTATTTTGATACAGTGCATTAGTGTTTGTGTTAGTATACTTTTGAGAGTGAGACAGTTGATTACCTTCTGTTCAAAACCAACGTGCCTTATAAAGAAGGATTTGGAGTATTATACTGAGTGTTAATTGCTTTTCCATTATTAATATAATTTAGTTCTTGGGGCTCCTGGGTGGCTCAGTGGGTTAAGCATCTGCCTTTGGCTCAGGTCATGATTGTGGGGTCCTGGGATTGAGCCTCATGTTGGGCTCCCTGGTCAGCGGGGAGTCAGCTTCTCTCTCCTGCTCTCTCTTTTGCTCGCTCTCTCATAAATAAATAAAATCTTTAAAAAAAAAATTTTTTTTTTTGGTTCTTACCACAATTTATAGTTGTGAAAAATCGAGAGATATGAGTTAGGTTTTCCCATGATCATACAATTGTTACTGTGAGGGGCACCTGGATGGCTCAGTCAGTTAAGCATCTGCCTTTAGCTTGGATCATGATCCCAGGCCCCACATCAGGCTCCCTGCCCAGTGGGGAGCCTGCTTCTCCCTCTCTCTGCTGCTCCCTCTGCTTACATGCTCTTGCTCTTTCTGTCAAATAAATAAAATATTTTTTAAAAAATTGTTAATGTCAGAGCTGGGTTTTGAATTCGAGTATGATTCTAGGGCCTCAACCATTCTATGTTTAGGTAGTAATTATTAAGTACCTTGAAATAATTCTATTTTGCTTTATTAAAGCCACATACTACTCTGCATAATAATTCTATAAATGAGGGGTATTTCTAGTATTTGGCCCACTTGCTTTATCTTTTTCATGTACAAATCTTATTAAGTGAATTTTTTTACTTTTTCATTGAATTTATCAAGACTCAGAAATTTGATTTCTCTTTCTGAAAACTGTAGTCTTCATTAATTGCCATTTCCTTGGGAAATTTCCCATTTCCTGAGAATACATCACTGGTATTCTCAGAATCGAGGAAGGTGATGGAGGGTAAGTTTGTAAATACATTTTATTCTATTAAAGTGTTTAATATACAATTAAATGCTGTTCACTGACAGGAAAGCTAGGCTGTCACAAGCTCTTCACGGTTCTTTCCTGCCATCAGTCAGAAATTAAGCTATACCTAAATTACTAAATCAAAATTAGCTCCAAAGGTAAGGTTCTGGGAGGGTACTGCCATAGTAAAGGCAGAAAGGGGGTA
Organism: Ursus arctos; assembly: GCF_023065955.2. Classification (NCBI taxonomy): domain Eukaryota; kingdom Metazoa; phylum Chordata; class Mammalia; order Carnivora; family Ursidae; genus Ursus; species Ursus arctos. Next base: position 40,726,750 of record NW_026622941.1, read on the forward strand.
TATTATCTGTAGAGAATTTTTAAAACAATAATAAAATTGACTAAAAGGGCTATGCTTGTTATTGTCCTATAACAGACAGTTCTAAACAGTGTCAACGATAAAATACTGCCCACTGCCACCACCATTTTAAGGCTCAGCCCTTGCTCCCAAGAGATGAATGAACCTTGACATGGAAAAGGACATTGTGTCTGAGCTTTCCCCTTTTTCCCAAATTGTGTTTCAGTTGGTAAAAGGAAGCAATCAAAAAATACATGGCAAGCTGTAACAAGGAAACAGTGTTTTATTGGTTCCTACATATAAGTCATGTCGGTCATATTAATTGCACAGTATGGAAACTTAAAACTCAAGTAAAAGAATGGTTTGTTAGATTAAAAGATTACAGGGGAATTTCATGGGATATAATTAATTGCAGAAGTATAGTCAGGCCTCCCAAAAGCTGTCTTCTTAGCAACTCTGGGAGCTCTGCAGCTCTGCCTACCCAGAGTCCTGCTTTGGTTGCCATGTTTAGTGTTGGTGATGCCTTAAAGGCCTTTTTTTTTTTTTTTTAACCACCCCATGAGCCGGAGCCAGTGGTAAGAACTCCCTCCAGGTAGACAGAATTTCTGACAAATTTAAATGATAAATTCAGTGTGTGCCAGTTATTTTTCATGAAAGCTGAATTCCCAGTATCTGCAGGTCATAAACTTGAATAATTAATTCTTTGCCCTTTGAATCTACCTTCTGGTGCCTGCCATCCAGGGAGAGGCCTAACGCTGAGAGGACAGTTAAAAGTAATTTTCTGGACAGGGTGTAAACTTTCTGAAAGGTCATTAATGCACTTGAGAGGGATCAAGTCCTGTTGTTTGGTTTAACAACATAAAAGAAATATATTTGTGCATCCTGCTTGCTTCGTCTTCCTTTACCTTTTGAATACTCTTCTCCATTTCCCACACCATGATCCGTTTCTGCTTTTTACCTCTGTGTGTCTGTGATTAAATGATGTATGCAGAAGATTACTTTAAATGGCAATGAGTTATGTTGTGGACATTAAGAATATACACATTCAGAACAAATGGAAAAGCACAATCTAAGGCAGATTGCTGTTTTGTTGGTTTGTTTTTTTTTTAAGATTTTATTTTTAAGTAATCTATACATCCAACATGAGGCTTGAACTCATGACCCCAAGATCAAGAGTTGCATGCTCTGTCTACTTACTGAGTCATCCAGATGCTCCAGATTGCTGTTTCTGACTTGGGAAAATTTTCCATTGATAGAATCATTCAGACTCAAAGATCTCTGTCACAGCATAGATGGCAGTAAAAATTACATTCTCTGGAAAATCATTCTGGATAACTCAGTTTGCTGTAAATACACAAAAAAATAGTGCCAAAGGGGCGCCTGGGTGGCGCAGTCGTTAGGCGTTTGCCTTCGGCTCAGGGCGTGATCCCAGAGTCCTGGGATCGAGCCCCACATCAGGCTCCTCCGTTGGGAGCCTGCTTCTTCCTCTCCCACTCCCCCTGCTTGTGTTCCCTCTCTCGCTGGCTGTCTCTCTCTGTCAAATAAATAAATAAATAAAATCTTTAAAAAAAAAAAAAAGTGCCAAAGATCAGTGAAGTTTAAATACATTTTTATGACATTTGCAAGTATATTGGGTAAAACGGCATTTCTGTGTTAATTGTTCATAGAGTTAGGTTTTTTATTGTATAGGTAGCTAAGTTTTATACATGTACGTTTCTAGTCCATCTCCTTAAAAAGATTTATTTTCAAGATTAGCCCAAAACTTTAAAATATTATTTAATATTTGTTATTAAATTACTTAATATTATTGGGGTTTCCTTCACGTTTAACTAAAATAAAAGTCTGTTATCTAAATTTGTAATTTTAATGCACTTTTTAAATTTACAAATAGACTGTTTGATTATTTAGCAGGTAACATCTAAAGGAACTGGCTTAAATCCTAATGCCAAAGTATGGCAAGAAATTCCTCCTGGAAATACTGATGCCACTCAAGTAACTCATGGAACTGAAAGCTCTTGGCATGAAACAGCAGCCACATCAGGGTCTCATCCTGAGGGTACGTCCTAAATGCTTCATCAGTACAAATCATATTTTGGTTGAACATATGGCCAAATCAGTTTATAAAACTTTGGGGTGTATCTTCTGATTATTTGATTAAATATATTTATAAATGTTTAACATGTAGTTTGTACATAGTGCTTACTTATGTTTAGTATGAATGGATTGTCACTGATTTCACATAGTAGCTGTATCTTTGGGTCTGGCATTTAACCCACTTACGATATGGTAGTTATAAATTAGTTTTGATATACCGTCACTGGCAATGCTATTTACTCACTGACTTTGGGTAAATGACATAACTTCTCTGTTCTTGTTTCTTTTGTCTGTAAAACATTAATAATAATTACTTTGGCATAGGATTTTCTGAGAATCAAGTGAATAAAGTACATGAAGCTGCACATAGATAGTATACAGATAATGCTGTATAAGTTTAAATTATTGATAATCATTTTAGCTTGTCCATAATGGTAAACTTATGTTCCTCAGGAAGAGAACTCTTATTACAACCATGTGGACATTATCCCAACTGGTAGAATTCCTTAAAGTCTAATTATAGAAGACCTAGTGCCCAGAGTTCCTGAAGATACGATTTAAAGAATTCCTATTTACTTTCAGTATGTTTTCTCTAATACAGGTAATACAGAGCTTTCAGATGATATGTGTAAGGAATATGAAGTAATGTATTCATCTTGTGAAGCCACCAGAAATACTATAGGCATTGAAGAATCAACCGATGGAATGATTTTAGGGCCAGAAGATCTGAGTTACCAAATATATGATGTTTCTGGTAAACTTTATGCTTTTATTGGTAAAACAAGCATACAGTACCCTAGTGTTTTTCCCCTATCATTGTTTTAATAAACCTTTGACATTCATCAATCTGTTTTTTTATTTGCAAAGAACTGTATGTTGATGAAATGCTACGTTATTTTTATAAGTACTATTTTCAAATGTACAAACATGAAACTTGTGATTTAAAAAGAATGTTTAAACATCCTATTAAAAGAGAGTGTGAAATTAAAGATAAAAGGAAAAAATAGTATAGTTAAAAGAGACCTGAATTATAATTTTTCAGAGAGCCCAGGTGTCTTGGTCTGTTAGTTGGGATCAGTGCAAGTTCTGTCAATTTCCCATTGCTTTTGTTAGTGTGAAATACATTTGTAAATGTGAATTTGCAGGAATTAATTTTGAGAAAATGGCTGTATTAAAAACATGGTTCTACTACAGTTCAACTTGTGAACTATTTTTTTCACATTTATTTAATTAGCATGGGTTAGTAGTTGGCTTGGATTTAAAATGGATGAGATTTAAAAGAAACTAACAATAGACCAAAGACCCCAACTACCAAACTTAATTTTTCTGATTTAAAGGATCTCTTTGGAAAATAAATGTAATAAGGAGTACTGTTTTCTCTTGCTGCTTTAGTTCGTTCTGTGACTTCAGGCAAGATATATAAACCTTTGTCTTCAATTTCCTTATTTATTATAAATATTTGGACTAGATTTCTAAGTTTTGTCAATTTGTAACTTGATTTCTGAAGTGGCATGGGTGATACTTCCATGTAATAATTTAAGGTGGTAGGTTCTCCTCCCTACTGTGGTCGTAATATACCTAATCACTGGGTACTTTAAACATAGAGTTGGTTTTAGTAATGTAGCAACCAGTTGGTATTTTAATAAGTTTCCTGTAATGACATTGAAAAGTTAAATGAAATTATTGCTCATTTTTAGGTAGCACATTTGGGTGGTTGGATTTTGTATTAGGATTGCATGTACATAGAAACAGAATGCTTATATTCATTTTTAATGAAGTAAATATCTTCTATCACTTTGAATCTTGAGTACTAAGACAAGGTAGTGGTAAAATCATGCACAAAATTTACTTATCTTTATATATACATTCTATTATCTGTATTTAAAGGAAATTAGCCTATGTAATCACTAATGCTTGTTTTAAGAAGAGGACAGATTACATGCTTTGAGTCTGTAATGTTTTGTGTAAGATTTTAATAAAAGAGTGATGGTTTTCCAGGCTTGAGTTCTGAAAAAAGTCTTGTGTTCTGGGTTTAAATACTTGAAGGCATAGAGGACTGTTAGAGTTGATTTGATCCTTTGGATGTTTGAGTGTTTTAAATATTCCTAGGAAGATAGAGTGCTCTATAATCAAGGAATGAAAAGAAAAGAGTATTAAGAGATAAAAGTTGAAGAAGTATGACTAACATCAGATTTAGTAACAATAATACAGATATGTATATCCCAGCTTGTTTAGCTAGTTCCTTCAAATTTAGATTACTATTACTTTTGTTCTTTGAGCTTTCATTAAAGGAGTAAGTAGTTACCACATTTTTAAAGTTTTTAGGGTAGAGTTTGACAATAGGGTAGCCAAGTACCTTTAGTATTAATGGTGCTTTGTTCATTACTTGCTACAATAATTTTAGACTGATCTGAAATCTATCTAAAGAAAGAATAGATAGGTTAAAATTCGACTTTGTTAGAATTCAGTTGAAATCTAAAAATAATAGTTTTGTTGTGAGTTTTAATTGTGTGTACTTTGTGATGCATTCTGAGTACAACTATACGTAATGTTTACTACCTATGGTAATTTGGTATTAACTTTTTTCCTCTGTTTTCTACCTTAAGGAGAAAGTAATTCAGCAATTTCTACAGAAGACCTAAAAGAATGTCTGAAGAAACAGTTGGAATTCTGTTTCTCCCGGTATGTTATTCATATTTTTTGAGATTTCTCATTTTTTGAATTGTTTGGTTAGTAGATGTAAAATACCTGTGAAATAGTGAAAGAATGGTGGTTTTAATTTCCTTCAGTGATGTATTTTCCTGATTTTTTTGGTATATTCTTTAGCATATTACTTAACTAAATTTAAAGATGTAGTCTCTAATTGAATATGCAAAGAATCTAGTCTTAGTAGAAGGATAATGAAATACTGGATTGGATTACTTTTGGATTGGCTATTGGATACTTTTCCTATAAACATATTCAGGTTTAGGGTTCTCAAAACAGTGGTTATCTCTTAATATATATTTTTAGTAGCTGGCTTGTGTAACCTTTGATCATGGAGTTATGATGGGCATGGAATTTATGTTACTAGTATCTTCTATTAAATAAGGGTTTCTTTCAGGCAAACATTTCCAGATGTCTTTTTTTTTTTTTTTAAGATTTTATTTATTTGTCAGAGAGCAAGAATAAGCAGGGGGAGCGGCAGGCAGAGGGAGAAGCAGGCTCCATGCTGAGCAGGGAGCCCAGTGTGGGACTCGATCCCAGGATCCTAAGGCAGATTCTTAACTGACTGGCCACCCAGGCATCTTTTTTTTTTTTTTTTTTAATTTAATTAATTTATTTATTTTAGAGAGAGAGTGCATGTGCGGGGCAAGGGGAAGGGCAGAGGGGGAGGGAGGGAATCTCAAGCCAACTCTGCACTGAGCACAAGCCTGACATGGGCCTTAATCTCATGACTCTGAGATTATGACCTGAGCCAAAACCAGGAGTTAGACACTTAACCAACTGAGCCATCCAGGAGCCCCCAAGAGGTCTTATTTACAGATAACAGTTATATAGGTATATTTTTAGTTTAGATGTCCTAAAACCTAGTGTTGTAAAACTGCCCCTTCTGAAATAGAAGTTTGGATATGCATGCAAAGGTAATGCCTTCTATTTTTCTATATGTGGTGAGAGGTAGAACCAGTAAACCAATTTTTCAAGCTAGAAACCTGGATTTTATCATCGACTTCTATATTTCTTTTTTCCCTTTTTATTATTTTTTTAAATTTATTTACTTTCTAAGTAAGCTCTATGCCCAACATAGGGCTTGAACTCATGACCCTGAAATCAAGAGTCACGTGTTCCACCGACTGAGCCAGCCAGGTACCCCTAGACTTCTTTATTTCTTTACACATAATATACTCTTGACTCAGGTCTAGTTGATTCTTTATCCTAAATAGCTCCTCCTTTTTTCCCTTCCTTTTTATTCTTTGCCTTTATAGTCTAGTAAGGATAAAACGATAAAAGCGGGAGTCTCTTTCTTTAGTCATTTGTTCCTGCAATACAATTCATTTTCTGTAATATACTTCTAATAGTTATTTAAAAATCTTTGCCTACTAACTGGATCATTTGTGTGTCTGCTTATATTTGAGTTTTTTCTCTTTGTCGTAATGTCCTGCCTTTTTGCATGTCTTATAAATTTTGATTATATGCTGGACATTACATGTAAAAGCAGCTAGGAGCTGCAAGTGACATAATTTTTCCCTCTAGACAAGATTTGAGCTTTCCTCTGGTAGGCAGAAGCAGATTGATTGCTTCAGTCCAGTCAGGAATTGAACTGGGTTAGGACTGAGCAGCCACTTTAATTGGACTCAGTCTGCCTCTGATTTATCTTTGTTCCTTGGGCATGACCTTTTCAGTCTTTTGATTTAGAAGTCTGTTTTCTGCTACCTCAATCCTGAAACACCAAGGGAGATTTAGTCCTGTTCTTAAGAGGTTTGAGATTAGCTCTTTAGTTTCTTAACCCTGTAAGTTTCAAAATCTGGCAGATGTCTTGTGGGAGACACTTGTTTTGTGTTTGATGCAAGTTTCTTCCTTCCACTGGAACTTCCACAAAACCACAGAAATGTTAACTCTGCCTTTTCAGCCTGGCTCCAGTTTCCCATCTTCCTCCTTAGAACTCAGGAAATGTTATATGGGGGGAAATCTGCTGTATGTTAGGAGCTCCTTTAGTTTCCAGTTTCCAGTGCCAGTTCTGTGCAACTGCCTAAAGCTCTGCTGTTTCCCTTTGGTCCCAGATCTGCAGACCCCTCAGGTAAGAAAGATCATCTTTCTGGAATTTCATTTTGTTCTTGTAGCTTCTTTCCTTCATCTCCTGAAGTGTGATTTTTGTAATTTAGCCAGGCTGTTTCAGTTTTTGCAACAGGAGCACTGGTTTGTCATGGTCTACCACATCTTACTCAGAACTTTGATACAGTTCAAACCAACTATGCAATTGACGCTTTTGGCTCAGCAAAATTGTTATTAGTACATATCGAGTATTAGTCATGAGTAGTCAAATCATAGGTGTGATTTATATCCATTAATTTGACTTCTGATGAGATATAATTTCTTAAAAGAGTTTGACCAAGGTTGGGGTGCCTGGGTGGCTCAGTCGGTTAAGCATCTGACTTCAGCTCAGGTCATGACCTCAGAATCATGGGATCGAACCCTGCGTCGGGCTCCGTGCTCAGCATGGAGTCTGCTTCTCCCTCTCCCTCTGACCCTACCCCTGCTCATGCACAATCACGCACACATGCTCTCTCACTCTCTCTCAAATAAATAAAATCTTTTAAAAAAAGGTTTGGGGTGCCTGAGTGGCTCATTCGTAAAGCATCTGCCTTCAGCTCGGGTCATGAGTTCAGCATCAGGCTCCCTGCTCAGTAGGGAGTCTTGCTTCTCCCTCTACCCCTTCCCCGTGCTCGTGATCTCTCTCTCTCATGCTGTCTCTCGCTCTCTTTCTCAGATTTAAAAAAAAAAAAAAAAAGGTTTGACCAAGGTTTTATAACAACAGACACGCTAAAAGTCAGAGTTGATTTAGGCTACAACTTTTTAGTTGTGTAAATATGTGGACAGGGGCACCTGGGCGGCTCAGTCAGTTTAGCATCCAGCTCTTGATTTCAGCTCAGGTCATGATCTCAGGCTTGTAAGATCAAGCCCGTGTTGGGGTCTGCTCTGGGCATAGAGCCTGCCTAAGATTCTGTCTCTCCTCTCCCTCTGCCCCTCCCTCTATAATAAATAGCAAAAAAAGAATATCTTGGTGAAGGTATTATTACTGTGTTCCTCCTTTTATGCTAAAGTGAGTTTAACCTTTGCTGGTATCTTCTCTATTATTTTTTGTCCCCAAAACAACCTGTTGACAGTTGTAATTTTTAAAAAGTAATTACTTTATTTTAATTAAACTTGAATGTAGAGGCCTTTGGCCCTACCCTTTGCCAGGCACTAGTGCCTTGTACATTTTGAACAACAAAGATTCTTCATGGAACCTGTATTCTGGCTGGAGGAAACAAAAAAAACCAATTTTTTAAAAAGCATAATAAACACCTTAGAAATGTGCTAGGTGATAAGCACTATGGAAAAAAATTTAGAGCACTGTAAGCAAGAGAAGGGGAATCGAGTGCTTGGGTGGTTTCAGTTTTAAATAGGGTCATTCAGAAAAGAGGGCTTTTAAGCAAAGACTTACAGCTATTTATAACTAGACTGCTTCAAAGATCTGATGTGAATTAAACAAGATGAGTATGATTTTACTTCAATTTGTTACGTAAGATTTTATATGTAAGATAGAAGTGTTTATATCTTTTTTAGAAATGTATCTTAAAGGATCGTTTATTTTCAATGTTTTAAATTTAGTTTTAAATTTATTAAATTTAAATAAAAAGCCAAACATACTTAAAAAATACAATCATTTGGAAATTTTAAATCCTTTACAGTTAAACTTATAGTCGAAGCTGTAATTTTCCCCCATATACATATTCTAACATCAGTGATAAAGTGTTTATAAGATGGAACTACACTGTATATAATATTTTATTAAGCCTCTTTCCATATCAGTATACTTCCATACAGTTCCCTTGTTCAAAACTTTTGGGAATTTACATGGAAAACCGGGGATGTACTGTATGGTGACTAACATAATATAATAAAAAATCATTATAAAAAAAAAAAAAACTTTTGGGCATGATGTATTTGGTGATTCAGAAACTTTCTGAAAGTTGTTAGAGTGTATTTGTTGTGTATGGGTATTTTCATAGTTCACTGTGTTATTTCTGGTAAAATAATTTTGTTTAACTAGACTTAGTGACAAAAGTGAATAAGGCACCTCTTTAGGTGCTTTTTGAGAATTCTTTGTTTTATGGGACTCTTGATTTTGTTTATTCCTTTCAGAGAAAATTTGTCAAAGGATCTTTACCTGATATCTCAAATGGACAGTGATCAGTTCATCCCAATTTGGACAGTTGCCAACATGGAAGAAATAAAAAAGCTGACCACGGACCCTGATCTAATTCTTGAAGTGTTGAGATGTATGTAAATCCTACCTTTTAGCTTATTTTTTAAAGTCAAAAAGCTAAATATTCTTTTGATTTCTGATCAGGGAATTTTTTGTTTTTGTTGGCCATTTATTTTTGTTTTTTTAAATTGTAGTTGACATATAATGTATTTTTTCAGGTATACAACATAGTGATTCCACAATTCTATACATTAAGCTATGTTCACCAGGCAGGAAATTGTTAACTATTTTTTGTTATTCTGTTGTAATAATTTATTTTTACTGACTTGGTATATAGCTTCCATATCAATTCTGTACCTTGGTGGTTCATCTTGATACCCACTTACTCAAGTATAAGCAATTAATCTCAGTTTACTAGGCTGTTAGAAAGTTATATGTATCATTATCACATCTTCTAAAGCATTGTTTCAAACTTTTGAACCCAAGTAAGGAGTACCTTTTACATTATGGCCCAGCAGACACACACACCACCTACCCACATACAACTGAAATGTTAATTATTCAGATTAATACTAAATGCTTGGAATTGGCTCTTTTGCTTTGTTTTGTTTTCTAAATTGATTTCACAACCTGTTAGAGAATTGCAGTCTGTAGTTTGACAAATACTACTCTAAAGTTTGGTGTAGAATTCGAGGTTCTAAGCATTTTTAATGGTTTTTGTGTCTTATTATCAGTATTTCTTGCTAACCTTTCTTAGCAAAACCTTACCAAAGTTTTAACTACTTGACTGAATAAAGGCAGCTCTTCACTTTGATATGAAATGTGTTGTTGAAAATGTTTAAAAGTTAAATACACCCAAGTCCAATAATAGGCTTATATGAGAGTAGAAGATTTCCATTCTCAGAGGGCTGAAAACATTTATGAAATCTCTGGTTTGTGCAGTGGTTTCTTAAAACAACCCAGTCTTGTCATCAGAAAAAAAAATCAGCCAAGAGACCAGCAGAATCTTCCACTTAAGGGCTAGAACCTAGTGCTTAAACCCAGCTCTTCTTCCCTGTTTCTTTTATTCTTACTGCTTACCTGTTCAGAGAGATGTGGCATATTATTTCTCTGAAGGGACTAGAAATAACAGTTTTCACTTGATGATACTATCTTCATTACATATTTCCTCAAAATCAGCATCTAAAAGATGGCTTCTCAGTGTCTGTAATAGTATGTAAGAATAAACATGTTAAAATCAAGGGAAGTTATAATCATTTGAGTTTAATTCTTGGTTTAAGTGCTTCTTAGACTTGAATTTTAAGAAGAATTTCTTCACATGTCAGAAGGCAATACTGTAATCCATTTACAAGAGTGGAATGCAAATACACTGATTTTTATTATCTCCAGAAATCCAGAATTCACTAATTGTCCACAAGGCAATTTTGCCTTGTTAGATATGTGTCTTATACTCCTGAAAGTTTTTCAGCCCCAACACAGTGCCAAGACACAAATAGGTACTCTGTGTATTTGTTCAAAGAATAACATTTGACAGTGTTTCTTATATATTAATCTCAAAGTATTTTGTTATAACTGTAATCTTTGGTTCTATAATTTAATTTCTTGAGGATATTAGGCTCTGCTAATTTATTCACTTGCAAATAGAAATAAAGAGTTTTTAATGGCAATATTAATATCTCTCCTTGTCACTTTTGAATGAAACGCTTTTTTAAATTTTAGCTTCTCCTATGGTACAAGTTGATGAGAAGGGCGAGAAAGTGAGACCAAGTCATAAGCGTTGTATTGTGATTCTTAGAGAGATTCCTGAAACGACACCTATAGAGGTAAATTATTAAGCATTGTTAAAGCTAAGTGTTCCTTATCTGTTTAAATGGAGGTAAACAGTAAGTCAGTGCCCTCGCATCGTTATGTGAATAGGATAAATTTTGTTTTGTAAATTCTGCAACACTGGAAGAATGGTACAGAGGGAGGAGGAAGATATATTTCCATGTTCTTAGAATGGTAGACTGAGTATTGCTATGTTACTAGTTCTCAATTTATTGATTTGACTGGCAGTTAAAATATAAATAGGCTCTTTTGGGAACTTGAGTATTCATTTGAAAGAATAAACTTAGGAATGAAGAAGAAAAAGAGTCAAGACTAATTCTAGCTAGCAAATATAAAGCAGACTTGCAGTCATCAAGATGGTGTGGTACAGATACAGGAATAAAATAATACTTGAATGAAACAATATAATCCTGAAATAGACCCTTTTATATAGTAATGTGTGTATGATAACATTTATTTAATAATTAGTTTCTACAGAGTATTGTGCTGTGTACTTTATGGTAATTTAAAGACCAGGGTTTTGTTATCTGTGTTTTATAGATAAAGTAACTGAGCCTTAGTATGGTTAAATAACTTGCCTAAGGACACATGGGCTGTTTAAATGACAGAATCTGATTTGAACTTGCTCTTTCTGATTCCAAAGCCCATGTTTCTTAACCAGTGAACCACAGAACTTCACACTAAGTTGCCATGTTAATGATAATAAGTTAAAAATGAGGAGGATTAATTAGTAATGATAATATGGTAATTGGTTAGCCTTTTAAAAAAGAATTTTTAGACTCTTGCCACCTAATAAATTTGGCACATTAGTAGTTAATCTTTTTGCCCAGATTCATTCAGTATTAACTGTCCAGAATGAATATTTCCTAAACTTAGAAACAGTGAGAGAAATTAGAAAAGAAACTGTCACTAGATAGATCTTCTATTTAAAATTATGAACTGTATGTCAAAAGTAACAAATTGAAAGGAAAATTGCAGAATGGGAAGAATATTTGCATTATTAAGAAACAGTGTAGAATATATGAGCCTGCACTCTAAAGCCAAGCTGCCTGGATTTAAATTCCAGCTTTTTACTTGAAAGCTCTATGATCTTGCATAAGTTACATAACCTCTTTTGCTTTGGTTTTTTCCCATCTGTTAAATGGGATAATAGTAAAAAGTAACTCATAAAATTCTGAGAAATAAGTGAGTTAGTATATAAAGAATTTAGAGAAGTACTTGGCATGTAAAACAAATTTAAGATTAGCCAATATTATCATTTTTATAGTTACTGTAATTTATATTCTGAATACAGAAACAGTCACACACATGAAAAGCAATAAATGAAAAGGAACAAGGCAGCAATATACTGTTTATTAGAAAAAAGTAAAGGAACTGCAGATGACTAACATAGCCAGAGAAAGGGGCGCCTGGGTGGCACAGCGGTTAAGCGTCTGCCTTCGGCTCAGGGCGTGATCCCGGAGTTCTGGGATCGAGCCCCACGTCAGGCTCTTCCGCTATGAGCCTGCTTCTTCCTCTCCCACTCCCCCTGCTTGTGTTCCCTCTCTCGCTGGCTGTCTCTGTCTCTGTCGAATAAATAAATAAAAATCTTTAAAAAAAAAAAAAAAAAAAAGATAGCCAGAGAAAGTCAGCTTAGGCAATAATCACTGAAATTCGAATTAAAATGAGGGATTTGGGGTGGTGACCTTAAAGGTTCCTGTCAGCTGGAAAAAATTACTTTAGATCCAGACTTCTTTTTTTATACTTGGGAAAGTAAATCTCTGAACATAACTCTTCCTAAAGAATAATAAAGGCTGAAAATAAAAAGATTTAAATAAATGAATCAATTCATTATATAAAGAGAATTAGAAATGTTTGGAGAATATCAATGGATTTTTGAAGGTAGAGATCAGTGGGTTGCAGTCCCACAGATAGTTCTACAGAAATGTAAGTCTGGACTGGATGAGAATTTTATTAACTGAACTTGGTGATATTTCCCCAATTTCACAAATGTCACAAAACTCAGCCGGTTACACACTACTTATTTCGAGTAGTATTTGACCAAAGCAAATTTCAGCATAAGTAGAGACGTTATTTTTTTAATTCAGTTGTAGTAAAAATTTGAGGGAGTTAGAATACAGGTTAGACTTTACTGTTATCATGTTGCTTGTCCCATATTTGTTCTAGGTTTCAGTTATTGGAATTTCAGTTTCAGTTAGGTAAAGTGAAGATACCTTTGCACAGAGTTTGTATCTGTGACTCTGATGTAGACAGAACATCTGGATTGAATGAGAATGCATGAAAATAAATGGAGGGAAAAAAATGCATGAAAATGTTAATGGAGGACATACTTTTCCTGTTTTGGATAATAGCAGGTCTAGAGAGATTTTACTGTTAAGGAAAATTTAGCTTGCCGCTAAGTGAAATCCTTCAGTTTTGCTGATATTAAAATAAGATTCTATCTCTAAATCATGTACAAATTTACACTTAAGTTTTTCTTTTTTAGGAAGTTAAAGCTTTGTTCAAGAATGAAAACTGCCCCAAGGTGATAAGCTGTGAGTTCGCCCATAATAGCAACTGGTATATCACTTTCCAGTCAGACACAGATGCACAACAGGTGAGAAGAAAACTTCTCTTCTGATTTGAAGTCCTAGTGGTAGAAGAGGTAGTGGTACATTTTAACTGAGAGAATACGTGCTCACAGCAGTGTTTGTAAAGACTGTTGAGCTATTGAGCACCTTGTTCACCTTTTTGGTGGTACTTCTTAATTGGTTTCCTTTTTGATCATTTTCCTAAAGCTTTTTCAATTTCAATTTAAGAAGTTTGTTTCCTATCAGTAAAAAAATTAACACAATTTTAAAATTAATTTAAAGATTGGGAACCATGTACTCAGTAGTTGGTATTTCTAGTATGTACATACTAGGCCCACAATAAATATGTAACTTCCTTTCTGATTCTTGGGGATTTTGACATTAATGATTTACTCTTGTTGTCGTGTCCAACTTAAAGAGAAGTAATAATCCGTTGAAACATAAAAACGAAAATACATCTGATAGCATTTTAAAACCACTGATTGATTGATTGATTGATTGATTGATTTTTAAAGTAAACTCGACTCCCAGTGTGGAGCTCAAAGTCTCGATCCCAAGATCAAGAGTTGCATACTCCACCAACTGAGTCAGCCAGACACCCCACTGATTTTTTTTTCCTTTAATTCTTCATCTTAGAAGACTGTCTGATTGAACCATTTTTAAATAAATATGTAGTGATATTTTGGGTCTGTTTGGAGTTTGTGCATTTTTTTCTGCATTGATCCATAGTAGCTAATCTACAGTAAATGTGAACTTCAGCTGGGGTGTTTTTACTTTTTCATTCCTTATCACCTGCATAATGGAATTGACTTCAGAATTTTTTATTGTTTAGTTTGGAGATGGTTGCTAATACCAAACTGTTGATAGAATAAAGATGGCTTTAATGAAGTGTTTGAATGCTAATAAAAGTTATTTTCTGCTTTGTTAACAGGCTTTTAAATACTTAAGAGAAGAAGTTAAAACATTTCAGGGCAAGCCAATTATGGTAAGAAAATATTTGTAAGTAGAGCTAGTGTTAGGAAAATTTTTGTTTCTTGTCTATTTGAGAATTTAAAACACATATGGATAATATTTTATAAAACCTATAATGATTTTAGGGGCGCCTGGGTAGCGCAGTCGTTAAGTGTCTGCCTTTGGCTCAGGGCGTGATCCCGGCGTTATGGGATCGAGCCCCACATCAGGCTCCTCTGTTACGAGCCTGCTTCTTCCTCTCTCACTCCCCCTGCTTGTGTTCCCTCTCTCGCTGGCTGTCTCTCTCTCTGTCAAATAAATAAATAAAATCTTAAAAAAAAAAAAAAAAAAAACCTATAATGATTTTAAAGAAATTTCATATGATGTGCTAGAAAATTAGTTGATAGGGTAGCAATTCTTTCAAAAAGCCTACCTTTACACAGCATGAAGTGACAACTTAAAAGGTAACCAGAATGAAGAGCAGGAATAATTTTTTAGTAACAAAGGTGGAAAACTTTCTCAATACTGTCATCCTCATCTCAAAATTAATTGCATCACCACATTGCTGACACTTGCTCGCTGTCTTTACAGGTCTTATCTTTTCTCAGATCCCGTGGAATCTACCTTTAAAACTTGTTTCAGTTATTACTGCCATTGTTTAGGCTTGAGCAATTAGAGTAGCCTTTTAACTGTTATGCCTTCAGCTTTCCCCCACTTTTCCATTTTCCATTTGCTCCCAGAGCTACCATCTAAAATAGAATCCTAGGGCACCTGGTGGCTCAGTCATTTAAGCATCCAACTCTTGATTTTAGCTCAGCTCTTGATTGCAGGTCGTGAGTTCAAGCCCCTGCCATTGGGCTCTGTGCTGGGCATGGAGCATACTTTAAAAAAAATAAAAATAAATACAAAGAATAGAATCCTGAGCATTCACTTACTTTGGTACTTTTGGTTACTTTCACATGCTACTTATTCCCTGTGTAATATGATGATGATGATGATTTGTGAATGCAATACAATATTCTGTTGAGCTCGTTATATGTATCAGTTTCTATTCTAAACACTTTATAGCATCATTTAATTCTTACAAGAACTTCATAAGGTGGGTACTCTTGTTTTCTCCATTTTATGGTAAGGAAAGTGAGGTATGAGAGTTACCTACTCAGCTTCAGACAACTAGTAAGTGGAAGAACCAAGATGAGAGAAGCTTACATTTTTTAAGAGCTTGTATGTCAGGCATTGTTCTAAGGACTGGACATATTTAAATCTCATTATTGGTGTGTGGTAGGTGGTATTATTACCTTCTGTTTTAGAGATGAAGATACCTGCCGTTTGTCATTCTGTTTCCTCTGCTTCTCCCTATTATCTCCCTCCCCTACATGAGGCTATAAAGATCTTCTAGGTCTTCTAATAGCTTTAAAATTTTATATGTCAGATTTAGGTCTTTGATACATCTGGAATTAATTTAATGTACAGGATATGATAGAAATCTAATTTTTTCCATAAATGGAAAGGCAGTTGTCTCAACACTTAACAATTTGGTCTGTCCTTCCACAACTTGTGTGTGATGTTGCATCTATCAGATCTGCTTTAGGTTCTCTATCAGTCTTTTCTTTATTGAACCAATATCACTGTTTTAATTATCTTAGGTTTAGAATATCCTTTGTCCTAATGAGAATCATCCCTCCTTACTTGTATTTTTTAAGACTGTCTTGGTTATTCTTAGACCCTTTTTTTTCCATATGACTTTTAGAATGTTTGTCTAATACTAACAAACAACCAAACAAAAACCATATTGGAATTAATGGAATTATATTTGATTTATTGGAGACAGTGGCAGTTTTACCCTGCACTATTCAATATTGTGGTAACATTATGATATATTTCTTTATTAATTGAGGTCCTTTGTGTTTTATAATTTCTTCCCTAAAGTAGTTTTTGTTGCTTTTTCCCTCTCCTTGGTATCTTAGTGATTGATATTTGTTTATTTGTTTATTATTATTATTATTATTATTATTATTTTAAGACCTTATTTATTTGAGAGAGAGCAAATGAGAGACCACAAGCGGAGGGAGAGGGAGAAGTACACTCCCCGCTGAGCAGGGAGCCCCATGTAAGGCTCCATCCCAGGACCCTGGGATCATGACCTGAGTTGAAGGCAGATGTTTAACCAACTGAGCCACCCAGGCACCCCAGTGATCTTTTTTTAAAAATGTCACTGTCTGCAGGAACCTTGCTGAATTCCTTTATTATATCTAATGGAGATTATCTGTCAGCATATCATCTACAAATAATCATTTTGATTTTTCCCGTACCTCCCATTTCTTACAGCTGATTGGGTTTTGTTTTATTTTATTTTGTTTGAGATCTTAGGTATAACGTTAAAAATATATATGTATATTCCGACACCTGAGTGGCTCAGTTGGTTGAACGTCCAGCTTGATTTTGGCTCAGGTCATAATCTCAGGGATGTGAGATTGAGCCCTGTGTCTGGGCTCTGAGCTCAACAGGGAGTCTGCTTCTCTCTCACCCCCTCTCCTGGCTCGTACACGAACACACTCCCCCACTAAAATAAATAAATCTTTTAAAAACATGCATATATTTCATTATAAGTATTATCATTTCTCTGCCATTTGGCTTTTGTTTATGGTTCCTTTAATTAGCCATCACACAGCAATGTTCTTGCTAGGAGATTGACAGATTCACATTAATTTTTATATCATTCATTAAATCCAAATGACTTAGCACCCAGAAAGACAGGTGCAGGAGCCAGAAATCCTATATTCCAACCCTTGATGCTGCTTTCAGCCACAAGCTCTTTGATCTTGGGCATGTCAGGTTACCTCTAAGGTTCTGGTTTGCTGCTTTGAAGTAATGCATGCTTTTCATTTCTGAAATTCTGTGATTCAGAAGCTGTGATCTTGGAGGACAAAGGGATTAAGTGAATAATGTTTGTCCACCTGTGATAATTTCATTAAGAGGCAGTGCTTCATTCTGTTTTAATTGACTTTTTATGACTGAGAATGTTAAGTTTATCTGGGTGTCATATAGATGATATATATTACAGAATATGTCATATAGAATATATAGTTTATATTCCTTTTATATATTTCAGAATTTGAAGTGTGAAAATAATACTTGCATGTTATAAGAAAGTCAGACAATATTAAGTAATTAATAATTAATTAATTCAGTCTCCCTTTCCCAGATTCCACCAGTTCTTTCCCCCAGAGATAATGAGGGTTTTTTCTGTATCCATCTAGGAATTTTCTTTCTTTATATGAATAGGAATGTACAGCAGACATTCATCTGCTCTTTTTCAGTTAAGAGATCTTCAAATCTTTTCATTCACTGTCGTTTCAAGTATACACACAATATTGTTCATGTGTATCACAATTTAATTATACATTTTTCTCCATGGGCGAGCATTAACTTGTTTCTCTTGTTTATAAATAATGTTGTAATGAACATCATTTCTTATGCTTTCTTTGGAATTTTTTTTTTATTGTGGTAGAGTATACGTGCATACATACACAATTTACCATTTTTAAGTAAACAACATAGTGGCATTTAGTACATTTACATTGCTGTGCAACCAACACCATTATTTGTCTAGAACTTTTTGCATCATCCCAAACAGAAACTCCATGAAACAATAACTGCCCATTCTTCCACCCTCTAGTAACCTCTCTTCTAGTCTCTGATTTTATGAATTTGCCTATTTTAGATACTGCATGCAATATCTAGTCTTGGGTCTAGTTTGCTTTTCTTTTCCTGTTTTTAAGATGATAACTGGGTTATAGATTTGAGAACATTCTTTTTAACAAAGGTGCTTATAGCTGTAAATCTCCCTCTCAGCACTGTTCATTGCGTCCAGTAAGTTTTGATGGGCTGTGTTTTTGTTTTCATTCATCTCCAATTATTTTCTAACTTCCTTTGTGATTTCTTCTTTGACACATTAAGAACATGTGTTGTTGGATTTCCACATATTTGCTAATTTTCCACTTTTTCTTCTCCTAATATCTAGTTTTATTCCAGGATACTTTGTATGACTTCAGTCTTTCTAAATTTATCGAAACTTGCTTTTAGCACAACATATAGTTTATCGTGGAGAATGTTCTATATACACTTGTGGAAAATGTGTATTCTGGTGTTTGGAATACTGTCTTATTAGATCAGATAGGTTTATAGTGTTGTTCAAGTTTTCTATTTCTTTTTTTTTTTTCTTCCCTGTCATGACAGGGATTTAATTTTATTTTAAATTTTAATTCCAGTAACTTACCATACAGTATTACATTAGTTTCAAGTATGCAGTGTAGTATTCAGCTCTTCTATGCATTACTCAGTGCTCATCATGGTAAGTGTACTTTTAA
This sequence comes from Ursus arctos, assembly GCF_023065955.2. Classification (NCBI taxonomy): domain Eukaryota; kingdom Metazoa; phylum Chordata; class Mammalia; order Carnivora; family Ursidae; genus Ursus; species Ursus arctos. The sequence goes on from NW_026622941.1 coordinate 40,745,508, forward strand.
TCCCCTTCATCTATTTCACCATCCTCCCTCCTGCCTCCCCTTTGGTAACCATCAGTTTGTTCTTTGTAGTTAAGAGTCTGTTTTTTGGTTTGTCTCTTTTTTTCCTTCATTTGGTTTGCTTCTTAAATTCCACATATGAGTGAAATCATGGTATTTGTCTTTATCTGACTTAATTTACTTAGCTCCCATACTCTCTGGATCCATACATGTTGTAGCAAATGGCAAGATTTCATTCTTCTTTATGGCTGAGGTTCTCTGTTTCTTTATCGCTTTTCTGTCTCATTATTTATTCTTGAAGTCTCTATTGTAGCATGGTCTGTTTCTCTTTTCATTCTGTCAGTGTTTTCTTTATATGTCTTTGGGCTCTGTTGGCGGATAGATATATTTTATCTTTTTGCTGGATCGAACCTTTTATCAGTGTTATAATGTCCTTTGTGTCTTATAACCTTTTGTAACTTAAAGTCTGTTTTGCCTAATAATAATACAGTTGACCCTTGAACAACAGGAGAGTTAGGTGTGCTGACTTTTCCTTTCCCAGGCAGTCAAAAATCCACATATAACTTTTTTTTTTTTTTTAAGATTTCATTTATTTGAGAGGGGGAGAGCAAGCACAAGCAGGGGGACCAGCAGAGGGAGAGGGAGAAGCAGGTTCTCTGCTGAGCAGGGAGCCCAATGTGGGGCTTGATCCCAGGACCCTGGGATCATGACCCAAGCCAAAGGCAGACGCTTAACCAACTGAGCCACCTAGGCATTCCCACATAAAACTTTTGACCCCTCCCAAAATTTAGAACTAATAGCCTACTGTTGATGGAAAGCCTTACCAGGACCATAAACGGTTGATTAACGAATATATGTTATATATTTTATGTATTGTATACTGCATTCTTAGAATCAAGTAAACTAAAGAAAAGAAAGTGTTATTAAAATAAAGGAAGATGCCTGAGTGGCTCAGTTGGTTAAGCATCCAGCTCTTGATTTCGGCTCTGTGCTCAGCAAGAAGTCTGCTTGAGATTCTCTCTCTCTCCCTCTGCCTTTCCCCAACTCATACACACACATGCGTGTGCTTTCTCTGAAATAAATAAACAAAAATCTTGGGGCACCTGGGTGGCTCAGTCGGTTAACCATCTGCCTTTTGGCTTAGATCCTTGATCCCAGGGTCCTGGGATGGAGCCCTGCATCAGGCTTTGTTCCCTGTGGGGAGTTTCCTTTTCCCTCTCCCTCTGCCTGCTGCTCCCCCTGCTTGTGCTTTCTTTATCTCTATCATATAAATAAATAAAATCTTAAAAAAAAATCTTCAAAAAAATATATACATACATAAAAATCTTTTAAAAAATAAAGGAAGAGAAAATACATTTATAGTACTGTACTGTATTTATTGAAAACATCTGTGTATAAATAGAACCATGCTGTTCAAACCTGTGTTGTTGAAAGGGTCAGCTGGATAGTCATCTTAGATGTATTTTGGTCACTATTTGCTTGGAATGTCCTTTTCTATCCTGTTACTTTCAGTGTCTGAATTTAAAATGAATCTGTTATAGGTAGCATATAGATGAATCCTGGTTTTTTAATTCAGTCTGCTAGTCTCTGCCTTTTAATAAGAGAGTTTAAGCCATTTACATTGAAGTAATTATTGATAAGGAAAGATACTTCTTCCACTTTAGGTATTTGTTTTCTGTATGTCTTTCATGGGTTTTTTCTACCCTCAGTTTTTCCTTTCTTTTCTTTTCCTTTCTTTTCTTTTCTTTTCTTTTCTTTTCTTTTCTTTTCTTTCTTTATTATTTGAGAGGGAGAAAGCACAAGCAGTGGGAGGGGAGGCAGAGGCAGAGGGAGAGGAAGAAGCAGACTCTGCTGAGCAGGGAGCACAACACAGGGCTCGATCCCAGGACTCAGAGATCATGACCTGAGCTGAAGGCAGACACTTAACTGACTGAGCCACCCAGGCGCCCCTAATAAAGTCTGTTCTTATCTCACTTTTCTTTTAGGGTTCATTATTTTTGTCTTACCTGAAATTAACGTCTTCTAGGTTCATGAATATTTTTTTATTATTTCTTCTAGAAGTATTGTACTTTCACATTTAGATTATGCTCACATTTAAATTTTATGATCTACTTCAAGTTTCTTTCGTGTGTTGTGAAGTCAGGGTTCTTTTTTAAAACATGTACATTTGTTCCAACATTACCTGTTGAAAAGACTTGGTTACTTTGTTCACTGTTTGTTGATTATATATGCTTTGGGTCATTTCTGGACTCTGTTCTATTCTATTGATCTGTATGTTTATCTTTATCTTTAAATAAGTTTCCTACTCTCTTGATTATCATAGCTTTATAAAAAGTTAAAAGATTGGGTAATGTCTAAGTTCTCAAATTTGTTTTGACTTTCCAAAATTACCTTAGGTATTCCAGGCCGTAACATTTCCATATAAATTTTCAAATGAGTGTGTCAGTTTTACAGAAATGCCTTTGGAGATTTTGATTGGGATTTCATCGACTCTAATTTGGGAGAATTGCCACCTTCATAATATTTAATCTTCTAATGTGGTGTCTCTCTTCATTTATTTAGGCTTTTGGTTTCTTAGCATTGCTTTCTAGTTTTCAGTGTATAAGTCTTTGCCTATTTTGTGAAATTTATTATTAAGAGAGAGATTTTTGTGTGTTTGGGCCTTTTAAATTTTTTGTGTATTTGTTACATTAATGTAGCCCACATTATCTAATACAGCATCTGTTGGTAATTCTTTTCCTGAATCTATAAAACATATTGTATTAAAAGTAAAAAAACAAAACAAAAAAAAAAAACCCCACTTCTTGCAGCATATTAACATGACTTTTATTATTCTTTGATGAGGTAAAAAAATTAATCTACTATACATTGATTTCTGCTTTATAGGTACAGTATATACAAATACAAAATGGAAATATTGGTAATTCTATTCTTAACCTAAGAAAAGTGTTCTTTTAATGGAGTTATTTTTATTTTTAGGTAGTTGAAAATGTGAAATTAAATTGATGATTTAAAAAAAAATAATGCCTTTAAATAATAAAACTCCAATTTAGACCTTAAACTTTTCTTTTATGTTTTATCTATTATATATAAGGAATCTATTGTGTTATTGTTTTCTTCTGAATCAGTTACCTAAATTTTTCACAAAAATTTTAAGTACTTATAAAGCTTATTATAGGAAACTGTAATGCTATATTTTATTAATATCTTTGTGCACAATTAATTGGAAAATTACTTATAATGGCCATGATTCTAAAATTGCCCATGATAATTTGGGAGAATTCAGACTATTGTGCAGTGGATATCCAAGGTCAAGAGTCCTTGCAGACTTTGGCCTAAAGATATGCTTCAGAAAGAGTCCCGTAGAGCTTTTATTATATGAGCTGAGGTACATTGCTTCCATTTCTTCATCTTTTTTTTCTTGTAATTAAGCAGGAAAGCTTTTTTTTATTGCTGTTCTTCCTATAGATGAGGTCTATCTGGTATTAGTTCCCTTCAGCCTAAAGAACTTCATTTGATGTTTCTTATAGTGCCCCCCAGTGATGAATTTTCTTAGTTTTTACTTACCTTAAAACTGTCTTATATTTCATACTCATTTTTGGTGGGTATTTTCCATGCATATGGAATTGTAGATTGATAGTTTTAATTTTTTTCCATCCTTTTACAGTATTCTGTTGTCTCCTGGCTTCTGTTGTTTCTGGTGAGGCATTATTGTTATTCGTTATATAATGTAGTCTTTTTTGCCTGCTATATATTTTTTTGTTTTATGTTTGGTTTTCAATAGATTGACTATTGTGTTTCAAGGTATGTTTTTTAATATCTTGCTTGGTGTGTGCTGAACTTCTTGGCTTTTGCACACTGATGTTTTTCAGCCGGATTGGGGGATTTTCAACTACCAGTTTTTCAGAAGGAATTTCTGCCTGGCTTCCTCTCCCGTCCTTTTGAGATTCCACCATTACACATATATTGGACTGCTTGGTGTCACTGAGATTTTGTTCCTTTTTTTTCAGTCTCTTTTTCTTCTTTGGATTGGATAATTTCTGTAGACTTGGATTCATCTTCAAGTTCTATTCTGGAATTTCCATTTTTATATTTCCCCTATGCCGAGATTTCCCTTTTTGTTCAACTCTTTCAAGAACACAGTTTCCTCTCGAGGCGCTTGGGTGGCTCAGTTGTTAAGCGTCTGCCTTCGGTTCAGGGCATGATCCTGGCATTCTGGGATCGAGCCCCACATCAGGCTCCTCCGCTGGAAACCTGCTTCTTCCTCTTCCACTCCCCCTGCTTGTGTTCCCTCTCTCTCTGGCTGTGTCTCTCTGTCAAATAAATAAAAATAATCTTTAAAAAAAAAAAAAAAAGAACAGTTTTTTCTTAATCTATATTCATAATGGCCGGATTAAAATCATAGTCTGCTGTTTCCAGTACCTGGTTATCTTAGAGTCTGTTTCTTTGGGCTAGTATTTTCTTGATAATGGACCACATTCAAAAAGTAATGTTATTTACTTGCTTTTAGTTTCTTATGGGGTATTTTTTAAGATTTAAATAAACTACAGCATATGACATTACTTCAGTAAAAGCAATAGCTGTAAATTTTTTAGCTCCTGTTAAAGTCAATTTGATATTTTAAGGATTTTTCAAGATTAGCCATTATGGATTTCTTGTTTAATTGGTTACAATTTGGGGGAAGGAGGATTCCTGGTTTATAAGGATTATAAAATATACCTTTCATTCATTTGTTAAAGTCATGTTTTTATGCTTTAACATGGATTATTTCACTTGGTATTCCTTACAAGTTAGTGAGGCTTACGATTCCTAATCTAACCTTCTCACGTCTGTTTTAGTTCTTTTTTTTTTTTCTTCTTTTTTTTTCATGCAAAAAGATGGTTTTATTATAGCACAGGACAGGAACCATGGGCAGAAAGAGCTGCTGTTTTATTTAGTTCTGTAACAAAGGTCAGTAAACTTTTTCTTTAAGGGACCAGAACGTTGAACATTGTAGATTTTGCCAATCATGAAATCTGTTGTTAGTACTCAGCTCTTCCACTATGGAGCAAAAGCAGCCACAGGCAATATGTAAACAAATGGTCTGATTTATTTTATTAAGTTTTAGAGCATTGCTTGCTTTCTTTTTTTTTTTTTTTAAAGATCTTATTTATTTATTTGACAGAGATAGAGACAGCCAGCGGGAGTGGAGAGGAAGCAGGGGGAGTGGGAGAGGAAGAAGCAGGCTCATAGTGGAGGAGCCTGATGTGGGGCTCGATCCCATCACGGCGGGATCACGCCCTGAGCCGAAGGCAGACGCTTAACCGCTGTGCCACCCAGGCACCCCTAGAGCATTGCTTTCTTTCCTTTTTTTTTCCCCTTAAACTTAGTATAGGAAATTTCAAACATACGTAAAAGTAGAGAAAATAGTATAGTCAATCATTGAGAATCCCGTCCCAGTTTTAACAATTGGTAGAGCGTGGCCAGTCTTCCTTCATCCATATTCCCACTCATTTCTTCATGCCCCCAATTATTTTGAAGCAAATTTGAAACTTAATTTTATCTGTAAATACACTAGTATTAGTAGCTTTGAAGGAGGGATTTTTTAAAAATCATAGCTACAATATTATCACATTTTCCTGATTCTCATTTTTTTGTTTATATCTGTAGTTTCATCCTTTACGTATTTATTTTTTCTTTTGAAAGTATGTTGAAATAACTAAGTTATTTGTTTTGCAGAGTTTCTCATACATTTTGCTAGCTATATTTTTTATTGTGCTAAAATACACATATATCAAATATACCATCTTTGAGTACGTAATGCAATTGTACTAAACAAATTCACCACCATCCATTCACGTTAACTTTATTCATCTTGTAAAACTGAAATTCTGTACCTATTAAACAATAACTCCCCATTCTCCCCTCCTTCTAGCCCCTGGCAACCACCATTATTCTTTTATTCTATGATTTTTGAATACTCTAATTACTTCATATAAATGAAATCATGCAGTATTTGTTTCTCTGTGACTGGTTTATGTCACTTAACATAATGTCGCTTAACATAACACAAGGTTTATCCATGTAGCATATTGCAGAATTTCCTTTCTTACATAACATCTTTGGGGAAATATCTATTCAAGTACTTTGCCCACTTTTGAATTGGCTAGTTATATTTTTTAGTGTGTTTAGCATCCCCTAGATTTCTTGCAAATTGGTAGCTAGATTTAGAGCCTTGATCAAAATTTGGTTTGATTTGGGAGCAGCAGAGAGAGAGCAAAAAGCCTGTATGTTTTTGTGTCTGTCTCTCTTTTATGCTAGGTGCTACTGCTCATTGACTACATCTGTTAATTAAAGGCTGCAAAGAGGTGCTATTTTCAGGCTTTCTTTTTTTCCATTTATTAGTTGAATGACTTCTATAAAGGGAGGCTTGCCATCATCTTTATTACCCTGAGGTACAGCTCATATATGGAATGCATGATAAATGCTTGGTTCTAGCTTTTATTACCAGTTTTTGAAAATAATGTGTTGGTTCCCTAGGAACCTTCAAAAATGACCATTTGGGTATTTTTGTTGTCGTTGGGTATTTAAACATATTTGGTGTGTTTGTTGTCCTTATTGATGAATTGTGGCCTCTTTGAGTTAACTTAGGAGGCCTTTTGTCACAGCCCTAGTAATTTTCAGTGGTTTGCTTGCTCTCTAGTGTGACAAGATGTTCCAGTGTCTTGTACATTTTGTGTCAAAGGCCTGGGGTCAGTCAAGTCTCCGGAGTCCCTACTTTATTTTTATGGGGAGGTGATATTTTGCAGCCGACTGGCTAGGCACAGGGAGTTCTTGTGGTTATTGAAAGCCTTTCATTGAACAGAGCTATGAAGTGTGTGTGTGTGTGTGTGTGTGTGTGTGTTTGTTTGTTTTTAACAAAAATATATTGTGAGTTTATACTGATGCTTCCGATTTAAATTCAGGCTACATGGTTTTCACTTCTTGGGTCTCACATCTGTGTCTTCTTTCTCCCGTGTGAAAGTCTCAGATCTCAGTGACCCCAATGTAATTACTGATTTGCTGTATTCCATAATCAATGCAAAAGTATCAGAATAACAATACCAATAGGAATATAATTCTGGAAACAAATTAAGAAATTTTTTTGCTATACTTTGCCTTGTAGTTTATTCCTAAGGAACATTCATAACAGTTGATTTTATTATGGCTCAAAATCACTTAGGATTTCTCTGTTATATTACTAATATAACACAAATGCACATTTAGGTTAATTTTGCTTTTAACTTTTACAGTTGATTTTTAAAATTTTATTTTCGATGTGTTTATGGTTTAAAAGTAAAATACCTAAAACAGTATATATTGGGGCGCCTGGGTGGCTCAGTCGGTTCAGCGTCTGCCTTTGGCACAGGTCATGATCCCAGAGTCCTGGAATTGAGCCCTGCGTCGGGCTCCCTGCTCGATGGGGAGCCTGCTTTTCCCTCTGCCTGCTGTTCCCTTTATTTGTAGTCTCTCTCTCTCTCTCTAAAATAAATAAAATCTTTGAAAAAAAAAAAAACAGTATATTAAATACATACACATACATATGTGTGAATGCAAGTATATATTACATCGCTGTCTGACTTAGCTAAACAATAGCTTACTTATACATATTCTTATCCTCCTTGCTTTACCTTTTTTTTTTTTTTTTTAAACAATAATATATTCTGGGGGCGCCTGGGTAGCACAGTCGTTAAGCGTCTGCCTTCGGCTCAGGGCGTGATCCCGGCGATCTGGAATCGAGTCCCATATCAGGCTCCTCCGCTGGGAGCCTGCTTCTTCCTCTCCCACTCCCCCTGCTTGTGTTCCCTCTCTCACTGGCTGTCTCTCTGTCAAATAAATAAATAAAATCTTAAAAAAAAAACCACAATAATATATTCTGGAAATCGCTCTATAATAGTACTTAGAGCAGTTCCTCAGTTCTTTTTACATCTGCATGGTACTTAATGGTGTGGATGTGATATAGTATATTCAGCCATTGATGGACTGTTATTGTGTGTGTGTGTGTGTGTGTGTGTGTGTGTGTGTGTGTGTATGCATTGGGGTTGGTTTTTTTCCCCTTCCTATTATAGTTAGTGTTAGTGAACTGTCATGTGCATCCCTTTTTAAAACTTTTTGTTCATTGTATATTCGGAAAAGATTCCTTGAAGTGTGAGATTGATGAGAGTGTGGTAAATGCATATGTAATTTTTAGAAGATACTGCTAAATATTTGTTTATAAGGGTTGTGCTATTTTATATTCCCATCATCAGTGTATTTTGGCACAACCTTATCAACAAAGTATGTTGTCAAATTTTTTGATATTTTGCCAATCCTGTAAGTCAGAAATGTTAATTCCATTTTAACTGCATTTCTCTTATAAGCAAGGTTTAACATCTTTTCATATGTTTAAGAGCCATTTGCCTTTCTTTTCTCTGTGAACTCTGTTCATTTCTCTAAATTTGTTTATTAGGATTATTAGCCCCCTTGTCTGTGATAATTTGCAGTTAGTTTTACTATTTTGACTTTTGTGATTTTACCTTGTTCATTGTTATATTGGCCATGCAAAAGTTTTTAAAATAATTTAAAGCTATCAGTCATTTCCTTTTGCTCTACTGACTTGTATAGTCGGCAGAAATAACATAGTCATGTAAAATTTGTTTAAAATGTAAATTAAATGTATTTGTGAAAATGCACACTTAGTCCTTCATTATAATGTGTTCCTCTTGCTTCTAGGCAAGGATAAAAGCCATCAATACATTTTTTGCTAAGAATGGTTATCGATTAATGGATTCTAGTATGTATAGTCAGCCCATTCAAACTCAAGCACAGTATGCCTCACCAGTTTTTATGCAGCCTGTATATAATCCTCATCAACAGTACTCGGTCTATAGTATTGTGCCTCAGTCTTGGTCACCAAATCCTGCACCTTACTTTGAAACACCACTGGTAAGTGAGATCCTTACAAAAGTATAAAACTTTTCACTCAAGCTGAAATTTGAAGAAATCAGCTAGTTTATTTTGTTTTGTGTTGATATTGGTTTCTTTCTGGCTTTTAAGTAGTGATAAGGATATCTAATCCCCATGTGACTAAGACTTGAGCTATTGGTTCCTATAATTTTATTCTTTAGATTTTGCTGAATGAATTAAAATGAGAGATTAGGTAAATCCTGATTAGTTTAAAATGCTTTCACTTAAACTTTTTCAGAGAGAAATGTACTTTATTAAGTAATGACCTAATAATTCCTTCTTCAGTAAATCAGGTGATACTTGAAGTGAGTTTTACAAAAGTGAATAAGTAAAATGCTTAAAATTATTTTTGCCTTGTAAAAGAAATTGAGGGGGTGCTGGCTGGCTCAGTCAGTGGAGCATGTGATTCTTGAGCTTCAGGGTCTTAAGTTCAAGCCTCATGTTGGGTGTAGAGATTACTTAAAAATAAAAAATCTTTTAAAAATCTGATGCTGGGTTAGTTCATCAGGAGTTTCTTACAGCCTTCATACTAGGTTTTGCGCTTTTCATTAATTGATTTTAAACATTACATTTTCTTTCAGGCTCCCTTTCCCAATGGTAGCTTTGTGAATGGCTTTAATGCACCAGGATCTTATAAAACAAATGCTGCTGCTGTGAATATGCCTCGACCATTCCAAAAAAATCGGTAAGATAAAAATCACTGTGGAATGGGGCGCCAGGGTGGCTGAGCCAGTTAAGCATCCACCTCTTCATTGCAGCTCAGGTCTTGATCTCAGGGTTGTGAATTCAAACCCACATTGGGCTCCACACCCAGCATGGAACCTACATAAAAACAAAAACAAAAAACAAAACGTAGTAGAATTTATTGTACACAATTCCCAGTAGTTCTTAAAGAATAACTGTAATCGCAGTGCTTATTTACAGACTTAGTAAAAAGTTTAAAACAATTTACTCTAGAATTAATAAGCACACTTTGACCTCATAGTGGATAATTTGTATAAAAAAAGGTTGAGAACTAAGATTGTACATAATACATACTGATTTTTTAATAATAAAAGAATAGAAAGTTATTTTATTACAGTAACATAAAATCTGGTGTTTAAATACCATTTAATGTGTTAAATAGGTAACATTTTAGAGAATGAGAGGTTTTTTTGAGAATATAAATGTTTGCTGATTTGAGTATTGAATGCTGGAAAAATGAGTTAGGATTTTTTTAAATTGACCTTTGAAATGATTTCCATGAACTATAGTGTTCAGACAATAGCTATCATTTATTGAACACTAGTGTCTAAAGCTTTGTCTTTAAGGTTTTACATATTTTATCATAGTTTTCATAACCGTATAAGATAGATAGTTATTGTATCTATTTAAGATGAAGAAATTGAGGAGCGCCTGGGTGGCTCAGTCGTTAAGTGTCTGCCTTCGGCTCAGGGCGTGATCCTGGCGTTATGGGATCGAGCCCCACATCAGGCTCCTCCGCTATGAGCCTGCTTCTTCCTCTCCCACTCCCCCTGCCTGTGTTCCCTCTCTCGCTGGCTGTCTCTCTCTCTGCCAAATAAATAATAAATATTAAAAAAAAAAAAAAGATGAAGAAATTGAAACATAAAAGGTTAAATATGTCTACGAGCATGTAGCTAGTAACTGGGAGAGCCAAAATTTGAGCCCAGTTTGACTTCAGAGCCTACACTAAAAAAAACGGTTTTCTAAATAAATTATTGGGAACTCTGGAAACTGTTTGCTATTATATAAAAGATAAGTCTCTTAAGTATTATTCTTTTTATGTAAACATTAATTGATAATCTTAATAATTTGGTATATTATGGCTTTTGACAGTATGATTATCCAAAGAAAAAAGGGCTTATATAGTGGCTTAGATTTATTTAAGAGTTTCGCGTTTATTGTCTTTTTGCTTATTTTGTTAGCCCCCTGGGTTTGGGTTTTTGGCTTTTTAAATTATTTCTTCAGTGATTTTTCCTTGCCATAGCTCAAGGAGACCACATGGGGTATGTTCTTCTAAAATGACTTCTAGGAACTTAATTCTTTTTTAAGAATTTTTAAGAATTTTAAGGTTTACCTGAAACATGCTGCACTAGAGAAAGAAGCCTTGTGGTATTAAATATTCTTCTCCGTGGATTCTGGAAGCATTCATGTATACCATCCTCTATTCAGAATTTTTTGACTCACTTTGACACAATTGGTTAAAGCATTTGAAGATTGTTTTTAAGTGTTATAAACATTTTACAGCATATACCCATTCTTACTGCTTTATGAAGTTTCGGATGTGATCTCTTCATATTACAAGGATGAAGGATTCTTCATAAATGAAATGATTATTGTGCTCTTGTAGATGATTCTTAGTTTGGTAATAAAGTAACAGCTTCACAACTCAAGTATTGCTCCGTCAAATGAGTAGAAGTACAGGGAGCCTCACACATTGTCCTTTAATCCGTCCTGTTGTTCAAAAAGATTAATTCCCATGAGCACGTAGAATGGTGTTCAAATGTGGAAAGACCTTTGTTATGGTGTAGTTTTAACTCATTTTACAGATGAAGAAAGTGAAAGCCGGAGGACAAAAATCTTGCTAGGGTTCCATGGCTAATTATTATCAGCAGACCTGAGATCAGAACATTTCCTTTCCTCTGCCAGAGCTGGTGAAGTTTTATCTTAAAAATAATTTAATTAGAGTAAATGACAGCTTGCAACTTCCCTTGCTAGAAAATACAGATTTCCCTGATTAGAAAGAGTAGCTTTGTAGATAGGTATGTATTGATTCCACCTTTTTTTTAAAGAGTGAATTTTGCTTTAGACAGTTAAGTAGAATGTACTTCTTTCTTACAAGGTAGACTGAAAGCGATTTTTAACTAATAACTAAAAGTACTGGTGGTTTGCAGATTATTGACTAAAAAATGTATTAAATGGATTCGTGGTGTTCCTTTATTGTCACTTGTTTTTGTTTGCTGTGCTTTCTTGATGAGACGGTTGAAATCACATTAAGAAAGCTAAGAATGACAGTGCAGTCGTCCTCGTTTTTAAGGAGGTGCGCCTAAAACTTTTGAAGGTACAAGGCAGATTTAGTATAATTTTGCTTGTTATTCAAAACCATTCATGTACTATCCTTTTTCATATATTTGACCAGTACAAGTTGTTAATTTTTAGTTACAAAAATTATACATGAGTATTCTTACAAAATGCAGATATTACAGATGAAACTAAGAGAGTTTTTTGACAGACCCTAATCCTTGTTTCTTCTAAAAAGTGACCACTTCCAGACCTTTATTTTTTTATTTGTTTGTTTATTTATTTATTTGAAGTTATCAGTCAAGGAGAAAGTAACGTTTAGGAAGCCCTTTTGTAGTTTATTATATGAACCTTGTAACAGCCCAGTGATGATCACTAGACCTACTTAGAGAGACTAGGACTAACTTTCAGAAGTCTGGGCATTTTTCTACCTTTCATACTTTCTCTTTCTGTCACTTTACTTCTTCCTTTCTATCTTTTATCACTTTTATCTTTTTTCCTTTTGCCTGGACTGAGATTGTTAAGTCCCTCTCTGTGAAGGGTAAGATTATGAGATCTGAGGGCTGTTTAAACCTAGTAACTTATCTGTTGGATATATTGAAATGCAATGAGAAAATTTAGGCAAACGATAGTTTCTGAACAGATAACATAAACAGCATATCTACCTCATGAGGTCATTTTCAGATGTGATGGATAATAAAAATATTTTGGAAATACTTTGTGTTAACATCTGTAATTTTCATTCCTGTTAAAATCTATCTTGTGGGGCGCCTGGGTGGGCTCAGTTGGTTAAGTGTCTGCCTTCAGCTCAGGTCGTGATCCTGGGATCCTCAGATGGAGCCCCATCCCATGTCAGGCTCCCTGCTCATCGGGGAACCTGCTTCCCCCTCTGCCATTCCTCCTGCTTGTGCTCTCTGGCTCTCTCTGTTTCTCTGTCATATAAATAAATAAAAATCTTTAAAAAAACAAAAAAATAATCTATTTTGTGACATAAAGTAATTATTTCGTATAATCTTTATGAAACTCAACCGAACTTTGTCACCTGGTTTTAAGTTTTAATGGCAGTAACCTCATTTTTTTATTTTCTGTTAAGAACAGGGTAGCTGGAGATATTGTTGGAATTAATGTTTAATTATTGGGCTTATAATTATTTTGAAGTTTTAAGTCCAAATTCCAGAGAACCAGGAATTGACAGTGTGTTTATTAATATAAATTTATAACTATGAAAATAGCCTGTAAAAATGGAATTTTTAAACTAAAATAAGGGGCCAAATATAAATCTCCTACTTCCTCGTATAAACTGTACTGTAGAGCCAAGATCCTCAGTTGCTTGGGCTTACTTAGGTGTTTTCACTGTTGATTAAACTGTAGCCTCTGCCTCTCCTTTACCCCCACCCTAGCTTAATCTGCTTACACATTGTTAGAGAGATGGATTTGTATACCCATCATCCAAGATAAAAGCTACTCTTGTTCATAGTTACTGGGGTTTTTTGTTTTTTACTGGATTCCATACCTAATTCATGAAGCCACACCAGGCTATTTAGTTGCATTATATTTTCCTAGCTTTTTTTCACATAGGATCTTTGAACAATTAATTTAGTAAGAAGCTGGGATTTTAATATATTGCACCGTTTCTCTGGTTTTCATTGTCACTCCCCTAAAGAACCTTTTTAGACATCCCCCCTATTTTTCTCTATGAAAATTTAGTACTGGAGATATTGTGTATGTATTTATGTAATGTATGTATATCTGTGCCCTATGCATAAAAGGAGTAAGATTGGGATTTTTTTGTTCCTTCTCGGGCCTCCCCACTCCCTGACCCCCTGTAAATCTTACTCCCACTAGGGGTGATGTTGCCCCATTGAGAATGTATGGCATAAATTCATTAATAAGCTTAAAGCCTGGCTGATTTAGGTGTGTCAAGACTGCAACTGGTGTTAAATTAGTTAAAATCCTAGTTGCATTTTGAGTATTGAAATAAAAGTAGCTTTATCTTGAAGAACTTTGGATTTTACCACAAATATCTCCAAACAACTTTTTTAAATGTAAAAATCTGAGACATAAAAGAGTTTACATTTTTATAATGTGACACTTCTATGTATAACAAATTGTAGAAAATCAGAATACAGTAGAAGGCAATTTTTAATTTGTCCCATTAAATAGAGTTTTTACCATGAAGAGGAAAGATTTTCTGTCTGTCTTGATTTATCCTCTCATGTATGTGATCTTATATTTCTTATAGTGTGAAGCCTCATTTTAGGTCATCGAGTGGTTCAGAACACTCGACAGAGGTCTCTGTGTCATTGGGGGATGGACCATTAAACAGATCTGGTTCAAGGAACTTTCCAACTGAACGGCATAACCCTACAGTGACAGGGCATCAGGAGCAAAGCTACCTTCCAAAAGAAACTCCTGCTATACAGATGGAACAAAATGGGGACTATGGTAGGGGCAGGTAAGGAGATATGGTAATAAATATGGATACGGTATATGAAAATTCTTTGCTTGTAATGTGAATGTTTAAGTAACATGATCTAGTGATTATTTTTTGTTTTAACTATTGGTGTATGGTTATGCTAATTGAATACAGTGTTCACATAACATGGTTAATAGTTTTCATAATTGTTAAGAAATTTATAGTGCCCATATAGAATATAGCTCTGAGTCAGAGGTTTATAAAGGTACTCTGAAGTTCTTTATGGTTGACTGAGGAAAGAATAGCTTAGAAAGGTAAGATCCTATCTGCAGTCTACTTTAATTTCTTACAGCTTCTGTACTATGGAAACAGAGTTATACCTTATTGCCTACTCTACTGGTATGAAACAAAAAACCCTGATATACTTGTGGTGTGGAAGGAGCACTGCTTAATAAAAGTGGGCCAAACTTACTTGTGGTGGTGGTAGTAGATGAAGTTTTTGGTAGATTAGTTTAGGATCCCTTCAGAAGAATACATATTTGTCTCTTAATAGTGGAGATACAGAAAATATAGTTAAACTAGAAATTCACCCATCTTTGATAGAATGTATTATATATTTGAAGAAATTTATGAGTTGTCCCTCCCATCATACCCACCTTTTTTATCGTTGTTAAAAGGAGAACTCTTTTCAGAGGTCGAAGACGACGAGAAGATGAGAGAGTCCAGGTAAGTATTTTTTACCTTTATTACATTTATTCATTTATTTTTTTCTTTTGTGGTTTAGTATGGCGTTGACTTGTGGTCGGTCTTTCCAGGTTTTTGTCTTATTGATTATAGTATTAGGCAAAAGTAAATAGAACCTGTGCCTTGACCCTAAAATACCCCCTACTACCACCATACCCCACCCTTAAAGCACATGTGTAGTTAGGGATTTGATCTGTGTTGCTCGTGTTTTTTAAAAATTACTTCAATACTAATATATTTACATGGTTGAAAAACCAGAAATTGAAAATATTCAGTGAAAAGTTTATTACATTATTAATGGACATTTAAGTAGTTTCAATCTTTCAGTCTTCCAAACAGTGCTATGATAACTTCATACCACCATCATTTCCTATGTGTGCGATAACACCTGAAGGAGAATTCCTAGAAATGGGATTTCTGGGTCACAATTCAGTAAGTTGCTGCCAGTGTATAACTTTCTTTTTTTTTTTTTTTTTTTAAGATTTTATTTATTTATTTGACAGAGATAGAGACAGCCAGCGAGAGAGGGAACACAAGCAGGGGGAGTGGGAGAGGAAGAAGCAGGCTCATAGCGGAGGAGCCTGATGTGGGGCTCGATCCCATAACGCCGGGATCACGCCCTGAGCTGAAGGCAGACGCTTAACCGCTGTGCCACCCAGGCGCCCCCAGTGTATAACTTTCTATAGGGGTTGTGCCAGTATACACTCTGACAGAGATTGAACAAAAGTTCCTGTTTATCAGTAGCCCTATAAATATATAACTTTTTGCCAACTTGATAAAGTGTTTATCATTCACTTACAAAGCTCTCTGGATGGTGTTGGAAACTTTAACTGTTTATTAATTGTTACTTGCCGGGGGGGGGGGGAATTCTCTACCTACTACTTATTCTTCTATCCACTAATCTTATAAAACTGCTTATAGATTAAAAAATTTTTATAGTTCTAAACATGTTTTTATTGAATTTTGACTTACCTAGCTTCAAATTATGTCTCTGTTTTTTGTGGTTTGTTCATGGGGAATGTTTGGCATCTCTTAAGTGAGAGCGAAAGGGGTTGACAAATCAGAATAGTGTAGGAACCCACAGAGGTCTCAAGAAAACCCTGCCTAGAATTTACAGATAAATTATAAATTGTAGTATAGTACTTATTTTACACGTACAAATAGTGAATTGTACGCACTTATCAGTGTAGTATACATATAGCATGTAGGCTATATATAATATATATGCAAATATTACATATATAAGTAGTGAAAAGATAAGCATTTTCAAAGAAGAAAACATAATGCATTATTACACAGAATGGTCTTTAGGGCAAACTGTGAACCTCTTAAAATAGTATTTTTTTTTTTTTTAATAACTTTCTGTACCATGGGCAGCCATGACATGGCAACAACTTTTTTAGGATACTATTGCAGCAGTCCACATGAATCCTCAAGTGGCCCTGAACAATTGAGGAAAGAAGAGATTAGTTTTGAAGTCCATTTAATATGTTGAAGATATATTGAGGATTGAGGACTGAAGGGGTGAAGAAAAAGGAGACAAGCGTGCTTTCCAGTAGGAAAGGCAGAGTGGAAGTGCCTTTGTGCAGGAAGGAGATTTTAGCTAGAGATAAAATTTACGATTTGTAAGCTTACACGAAGTAATTGAAATCATAAAAGTAGATGAAATCATTCAGGGGACTTGTAGAGTAAGTGATTTAAATAGAGTGGTCAGGAATGGAACTTTGGGAACATAGCTTTGTGGGTGAAGAATGGGATTATTTGTTATGTTGCTTGAAGTATCCAAGCAAAATTTGAGTAGAAAGGGCTGATAGGCAAATAGATGTCTAGGTCTCAGGTAAAGGTCTGGGCTGGCAATATTGAAAGTGTACCATTCAGTGAGTTTTGGTAAATTTCCAGTGGTGTATAGCCAGAAAGACACCCAAAGTGAAAAAGATTGTTGTGAAGGTGTTTGCATATAGGTAGTAATTGAAGCCATGAGTAGAGGCTATCACCCAGGGAGAGTAGGAAGTGGAAAGAGTAGTAACCACGTAGAAACTAAAACTGTCAAAGGGAGTAGGTAGAGAGACTCAAGCACCTGATTGTGAGATCTGAAAATCAGAAAGGTATCACAGAAGCTGAGGGAGGAATGAGCTCCCAAAGGCAAGTATGTTTACCATGCCAGGTGCTATATGAGGTCAGGAAAAAAAGTCTGTCAGATTTTGCATTGTGGAAGGCATTGGTGACTTGCCAAAGCAATTTTAGTGGTGATGAGTACAGAGGTGAGGAAGTACAAGTGAGAGGCTTGTCAGAGGGTATAGGATGGTGGGCAGAAAGGCAGATCAGGAGATTTTTCAAGGGAGGATATTATTCTGTTGAGACTGTATGAAAGGAGAAAAGCTGATGGTGAATTTAGGTCAGATAGGGGTTTTTATTTTTGTTCTGGAAGGGAGTATCACAAACTTAGCAAATAGTGGAGATTTGGTTAGCAGGCTTAAGGAGTGTGGCGAAGTTTGCAAAAGAAACAGGAGGGGAAGTTGGCGAAAGGTAAGTAGGATTGATAAAAAAATGAGAGCACAACTGAGATGAGAAGCCAGGAATTTATACGAGAACAGACAATTCTTTGCATTAGTTTAGAGTTTTGTTTGTTTCCTTACGGTTTTCAGCTTCTGTGGTGTACAGGTTAGGGAATGAGATTGGCATGTGACCTGTTTTATGATTTGTGTCTTTTAGAGACCCCAGTCTTCAGCTGAAGCAAAGGCTCCAACACCAAAGTTTGACTTACTAGCCTCAAATTTTCCTCCTTTACCTGGAAGTTCATCAAGAACCCCAGGTGAACTTGTTCTGGAGAGCAGGATGTCTGATGTTGTTAAAGGTGTCTACAAAGAAAAGGTAAACACTGAGGCATCCATCTTTTACTTATAGGACCATAGTTAGCTTTTGTTTGCAGAGTTATTATTTGAAATTTTATTTGCATTTAATATGTATTTCTATCATAGTTTTTATTCATGGGATTGTCATCTTACTTTGAGTGTTATGAAAAGATTTATGATAAAGCTACACAGGCCAATAAAGCACTGGGTGTTGTGTAAGACTGATGAATCACAGACCTGTACCCCTGAAACAAATAATATATTATATGTTCATTTAAAATAAATAAATAAATAAATAAATAAATAAATAAATAAATAAATAAAAATTAAACCAATTAAAAGAATAAAATATTTCTTCACTTTTGCATGTCTTTGTATCAGTCGGCTCAGCTTGGAGGACCAATTAATGCAAGCTGGTGAAAAGTGGTGTTTGCACTTAAGTGCCTATAATTAGTCAATGATGTAAATGAATTTTAAGTTAGTTTGGTAAACTCAGGCTTTCAAATAATGGAGAGTTGATATCAAAGGGTTAGAATATCAGCCTTTAGGATAGGTACCCCATCCTGAAATATTTTTGAGTGTAGACTTCTTCCTGTGCTGAATCCTTACACCCCACATATTTTTCTCAGTTTCTTCCCTTTTTTAATTCAATTTTTATTTTTATTTTATAGTACATACGCGTAGTACATCTAGCCTTGTAGTGAAAAATAGTAGTCCTCTGCAACCATTTCGACTCTAGCTTTTTTTCCGTTTTCCCCCTGTATTTCTTTTTTTTTTTTTTTTTAAGATTTTATTTATTTATTCGACAGAGATAGAGACAGCCAGCGAGAGAGGGAACACAAGCAGGGGGAGTGGGAGAGGAAGAAGCAGGCTCATAGCGGAGGAGCCTGATGTGGGGCTCGATCCCGTAACGCCAGAATCACGCCCTGAGCCGAAGGCCGACGCCCAACCGCTGTGCCACCCAGGCGCCCCCCCCTTTATTTCTAACTAACATGGTTATACTGCTATTTTTTCTTTTCTTTCTTTTCTCTTTTTTCTCTTTTCTTAAGTAATCTCTACACCCAGTGTGGGGCTTGAACTCACGACCCCAAGATCAAGAGTTGCATGCTCCACTGACAGCCAGCCAGGCATCCCAATATACTTTTTTTCTTGACTTTCCAATTTGTGATGTTGTCTATTTACTTTCCATTTAGAATATAAGGATTTAGCTCACTTAAGCCAACTACTTTTCTTATCCCCCCTGTATATTGTACTGCATCATATCTAGGATACCATCCATTATAAGATGCCCTATTAATTTAGTATCACTAAGATAGTAAAAAGCAGGGGTGCCTGGGTGGCTCAGTTGGTTAAGTCACATCTTGATACTACTTTTTTTTTTTTTTCCATAACCGAACCTCGTAGTATACTGCCATTATTTCTTCTTCCGTATACAGTTGTGGCCTGCTGGACAATTATGTAGCTGGGGCTTGACTTTACCATCATCCTGAGAATTTTCCTTTATTTTGTTGGCTCCTCACTCTTTCTTACTTTTGTTTTACTTTCCTTTAATATGGTGGGTCACATCTTCTTGAGCTTCCTGAATTAGTGGGTTTTAGTATAAATTTCTTGAGGTCTTGCATTCCAAAAATGTTTTTCTGTTTTCACATTGGGTCAGTAGCTTATTTCTGTAGAGTTCTGTATTAGCGTTTTTCTGTGAAATTTTGAAGGTATTTCTTTGTCTTCCCTTGTTTAAAAAATTGTGCAATATTATAGTTTTCTCATCAGCCTTAAGATAGACAGTTTCCCCACCTTTGAAAATCTGTAATTAAACGTTACTGTAGTTTAAGTAGCAGTGTTTTTTCTTAGTAATGCATGAAATAATGGTGCATTTTATAGTTGATGGCTTCTCCCATTTGGTGAGGTGTGATTCACACATACATACGTTTTTGAAGAAGAAGAATAAAGTGTATTTCCCCTTGTAATCCCAACCCACAACTGTGGACAGTGAACATCACCAGCATCTTAGCCATGCCACGTGTCTCCCCTCCCCTTTTATGATTCCTCCTATTCCTTCCCTTCCTCTCCATCAGAGGAAACATGCTGACTTTGCTATGATAATTTTCTTGCTTTTCTTTATAATTTTACCATTCCAGGTTGGGAAACTTTATCTGTAGAATAAGGCCAGAAAGTAAATATTTAGGCTTGTGGGCCACATGCTAAAAACTTAAAAACCACTCTTAGCTCATAGGCCATACCAACAAAACTCAGAGGCTGGATATGGCCAGCAGGCCTTCATTTGTCAGCCCCTAGCCTAGAGAGTATGCTGTTCAATGTGCCTGTTTTTGAACACAACGTAAATGGAATATCTATTCCTCTGTTATTTCTTTCATTCTATATTGTGTGAAATTCATCGGTGTTGATAAAACTAGTTCATTTTGCACTGTTGTATTCTGTTTTAAGAATATCATTATTCTACTGTTGATAGACGCTTGAGCTGTTTGACATTATAAGCAACTCTGTGAATGTTCAAACTACACAGACCCTGTTTTTAGGATATATACATAGTGGAATTGCTGAGTGATAGGACATTTTTAAAATTTAATTACTGTTGAGGTTAAGTTACCTGTTCATGTTTTATTGGCCATTTGAGTTTCTCTTTGTAAAGTGTCAAGTATTTAGCACCTTTTATTCTATTGGGTTATCCCTTATCTTACAGATCATGGAATTTTAAATTTTATTTTGGATACTAATCCTTTGTCAGTAATGTATGTTACTAATGTATGATTTGTTTTCAGTGTTCAGTATTTGTGAGTGGAAACAGGTTCTTATTTTAATATGGTCATATTCATCAGTCTTTCTTTTATGGTTTGTTCTTTTTTATATCTTGCTTAGGAAACGATCTGGTTTCCAGAGATCCTTTTCAGAAACCTATCTGATCCTCCTTTGACCTCTTTTTTTCCCTCTCTGGAGGCCTTTAGGATCTTTTATTTATCCCTGGTATTCTTTTCTTTTCTTTCTTTCTTTCTTTTTTTTTTTTTTTTAAAGATTTTATTTATTTAACAGAGAGACACAGCGAGAGAGGGAACACAAGCAGGGGGAGTGGGAGAGGGAGAAGCAGGCTTCCTGCTGAGCAGGGAGCCTGATGCAGGGCTCGATCCCAGGACCCTGGGATCATGACCTGAGCCGAAGGCAGATGCTTAACAACTGAGCCACCTAGGCGCCCCATCCCTGGTATTCTATGAAATGTCATTAAGGTGTATCTTGCTATGGCTCTTTTTTAATTCATTGCACTGGATACCATCTGGAAACTCATCCTTACATGCTAGAAAATTTTTGTATATTACTCTTTGATAAATTCTTCACTTCTCTTTTCTTCTTTCTTGAACTCTTAAGTTGATATTGCACCTTGTAGGTTGAACCTCTGATTTTGTTTTGGCTTTCCTAATTTTTATTTTTGTACTTGTCTATATTTTCTACAAAGTTTTTCTGAATGTTACCTTTAAACCTCCTGAAATTTGGGGGTGCCTGGGTGGCTCAGTTGGTTAAGTGTCTGCCTTCGGCTCAGGTCATCATCCCAGAGTCCTGGGATCAAGCCCCGCATCAGGCTCCCTGCTCAGTGGGGTGTCTGCTTCTCCCTCTCCTTCCCTTCCAGCCCTCTCCTCGCTCTCCCCACCCCTCTCCCCAACTGAATCACCCAGGTGTCCCTCGCTATTGTTTTTCTTTTACTTTTTAAAATTGTGGTAAGGGGCGCTTGGTGGCTCCATTCAGTTAAGCATCTGCCTTCAGCTCAAGTCATGGTCCTGGGATCAAGCCCTGCATCCCTGCTCAGTGGTGAGCCTGCTTTTCCCTCTCCCCTCTGCTGCTCCGCCCGCCCCCGTTATGCTTGCTCTCTTCCTCTATCTCAAATAAATAAAAATCTTTAAAAAAAAATTGTGGTATATTGCATGTAGTATAAAAGTTACCATCTTAAGGGGTGGCTGGGTAGTTTAGTCAGTTAAGCATCCGACTCTTGATTTGAAATGGCTTTGGTCCTGATCTCAGGGTGGTGAAATCAAGCCCTGCATAGGCTCTGCCCTCAGCGTGGTGTCTGCTTTACATTCTCTCCCTCATCCCCTCCCCAGAAATACACCATCTTAAGCATTGTTCAGTGTGTACAGTTCGGTTGGTTAAATACATTCACATTGTTGTGCATCTAATCTCCAGAACTCTTTATCTTTTTTTTCTTTTTTTTTTAAGATTTTATTTATTTGAGATAGAGAGCACAAGCAGGGGGAGTGGCAGGCAAAGGGAGAAGCAGAGCCCAATGCGAGGCCCAATCCCAGGATGCTGGGATCATGACCTGAGCCAAAGGGAGACGCCCAATCGACTAAGCCACCCAGGTGCCCCAAGAACTCTTTATCTTGTAAATATAAAATGCTGTAGGGGACACCTGACTGGCTCAATTGGTAGAGCATGCAACTCTTGGTCTCTGGGTTGTGAGTTCAAGCCCCACGTTGGGTATAGAGATTCCTTAAAACACAAAATCTTTAAAAAAGAATAATAAAATAAAATGCTATACCCATTACACAGCGACTCCCATTACCCATTCCCCCTTCCTTCAGCCCCTGGCAGCCACCATTCTACTTTATATAATAATGTGCGTACTCTGGTATCTCGTATAAGTGGAATCATATAGTATTTGTCTTTTTGTGACTGGCTTATTTAACTTAGCATGATGTTCTCAGGGTTCATCCATTGTGGTAGTGTGTACCAGTACTTCATTCCTTTTATTGCACAGTAATATTCCATTATGTGGATATACCACATTTTGTTTATCGATTCATCAATTGATGAATATTTAGGTGGTTCACAGTTTTTTGGCTACTATGAATAATGCTACTATGAACATTTGTGTGTAGACATTTTTTCTTGGGTATATACTGCTGGGTCATATGGTAACTGTGTTTAACTTTTTGAGGAACTGCCAGACTGTTTTCCAAAATGCACCATCTTGTATTACCGCTCTCAGTGTATGGGAGTTCCAGTGTCTCCATAGCATCACAAACATTTATTTCTTATTGATTATAGCCACCCTAGTGAGTGTGAAGTGGTTTCTCACTGTGGTTTTGATTCGCATTTCCCTAATGACTGAGATGGTTGAGAATCTGTATTTACAAGTGCTAATTGGCCATTTGGATATCTTGTTTGGAGAAGTGTCTGTGAGTTAATTTTGAAATGTGTTTTTACTTTAAGGATAATGAAGAGTTGAGAGTGAGTTGCCCAGTGCCTGCAGAGGATGACCAGACAGACTGCACCTCTGCCCCGCAACTCAGCATGAGTACCAGTCCTCCAGGTGCAGCTGAGCCTCCCACGTTAAGGTACAGTTTCAGTGTAGAAGATCTTCCACAAAGACGCTACTTTCTCTTCTGATCTTTTGCTCAACTTTTTCTGTGTGCTGTACTTAGTCTGATGTCAAGCTCTCTTTTCCTTAGCACAACTCAGCAAGAAAAGGATCCAGTAGAGGATTCCACTGTTCAGAAGGATGTTCTCAACCAGACAACTGTGCCAGTTTCTTCCCCAAGTACTGCAAAGCCATCAAGGACAAGTAGTGCTTCACCATGTAATAGTAACATAAATGCAGCTGTAGCTGTGGCCCTACAGGTAACTTGATAAATTTAGTATGTGAGGAAAAAAATAATAATAGGTTGAATAATGAGATTTTTTCTTTCACATAAGTCTTTACTAGAGCAGAGTCGTTTGGAAATAGCCCAAGTTGAGGCTGCCTGCCTCAAATGAAGCTCAAGGAGTTTAAAGTCACTGAAGAAATGGGAAATTTTAGCCATGTTGAGATAGTGAAGAAGTAACTATTCATTCTGGTTTTGGTTCTTGTTGGTTTTTTTAAGATTTTACTTATTTATTTGAGCAAGAGATCATGAGTGGGGGAGAGGGAGAAACAGGCTCCTGCTTCCGCTGGGCAGGGAGCCCCATGCGAGGCTTGATCCCAGGATCCTGGGATCACAACCTGAGCCAGAGGCAGATTCTCAACGGACTGAGTCACCCTTGGTGCCCCCATTCTGGGTTCTTTTGTGTTTTTTTTAAATGGCTTTTTTTTCTGATCATCTTCTAGTTGAGTCAAGCTTCATTCTTATTCAGGTTATGAAGAATATATAATTTTTGGGCTAAAGAGGTTTTTGAGCCCCCTTGAAATTCTTTTTTTTAATAATGTTTAACAAGTCTTATGAGGGCTACTTCCATTTTTACTCAGCTTCCAGAAATCATTTTTATAATTAGGGAAATACAGAAAAGCAGGGCAAAACACAAAATTTAATAATCTTTTCAATCATTGATATAACTAGTTGCATTATGGTATAGTTCCTTTTTTCTAGGTTAAGGACATTTTATTTTGTTATTTAATAATAGTACAGTGGCAGCTGCTGATTACTGAATGCCTGCTATATGCTAAGACCCGTGCTAAATACGTTTCACATGCTTTATCCCAGTCTCGTAACATCCCTGTCTTCCTTTTTTTTTTTTCAGATGAGGTAATTAAGACTTTTAATTAGTCTTCTATCAATATATTATTGGTTCCCAGCTGCTCTGTTGAGATTCTTGTGGAATCGGTCTCAGGGTTCCTTGTAGCCATGAAAGAGAGAAACATTTTATTTCATCATATGAATGTACATTATTAACTTAATCTGTCCTTCCTTATTAGACATTTAGGTTGTTTCCAGTTTTTTTCATCACTGTAAACAATGCTGATATGAACATCTTTCAGATAAATTCCTCAAGTGAAATTATTGTATCATATATAAATTGCCAAGGCTTTTTATTATTGCAACAAAAAAAATTTTTTTAAGATTGTTCCAATACACTTTAATAGCAGTGTATATGAGAATGCCGGTTGCCCTTTTCTAATAGCTTACTGATTTTCTTGTGGGTCACACTATCCTTTTTGTACTTTTATTTAGAGAACATACCAAAAATTTGTTTCTTATTTTCACTTCAAAGGAACCCCGAAAGCTAAGTTATGCTGAAGTGTGCCAGAAGCCCCCTAAAGAGCCATCTCCAGTCCTTGTGCAGCCACTACGAGAACTTCGCTCCAATGTAGTGTCTCCCACCAAAAATGAAGAGAATGGAGCTCCTGAGAAGTCCATTGAGAAATCACATGAGAAGCCAGAAGCAAGGGCTAGTAAGGAGTATTCTAGCTTCCGAGGCAATACCATTCCCAGGGGAGCAGCTGGAAAAATCAGGGAACAGAGACGCCAGTTTGGCCATAGGGCTATACCTCAGGGAGTGACTCGACGTAATGGCAAAGAGCAATATGTGCCACCCAGATCACCAAAGTAAAAAACAAAAAACTATCAGAAACTTCTCTCTCTTCCCATTAAACTTGAGCCGTGGCTATATTGAACTGTTCTGGAGGGGAGGGGGTAGCCAGGAAGGAAACAGGAGAAAAGTGTATGTCCTTAAATCATTATGGATTTTGGAGTTGTGAGCAGTAGAATCCCAAAATTCATCTCTAAAGTGATTTTAAAATGCTGGAGGATTCCAATCAGTATAAATATATATATATATATATGTATACATATATAAAAATATAATTTTTCTATTTTTGTTTTTGATTTTAATTTGCAGAGATCTTCTGCCTAGAATCAATTTTGAGGGTTCAGATTTAGCTTGAGAAAAAAACATATTACACATCCTTCAGTACAGGAGATGAGGGAGTGAGAGAAAATATTTTTTGAAGAAGCATTTCTGTAAAATTAGAAATTACTTTTTTTAATCTATTTAAAGTTTGGCTTGGAGAATGCCATCTCTGCCTATATGGCCTTGTGTTGCAAAGCAGATCAGTGGCTGGTGTGCCTGTTGTGGTGTGAGTGTGTGCAAGAGTGATTGAAGCCAAATCTGTTGTCATGTTACTAAATGATTTGAAAACTGAATGTAATACTTGAGTAGATTTTTTTTTTTCCATTTTGAAATTCAGTCTGTCTTTTTGACCTTAATATTTCATTCAACAAGCTGTTAAGCTCTGATTGTACTTAGAGGTGTGACTATCAATCAGTTTGATACTCAAGGAAAGAAAGGGGTTATTCAAAAAATAAAAATTTGTCTTAGATCTGAGTGGATAAGTCAGATGGACTTCAGAGGTTTAAACTGCTTTGTGATTTCTTGCCCCCCCCCCAACCCCTAAAATAGGAGACAGGTTTTTTTTTGTTACTTCATTGTTATTCTCTATTCTTTGACTACCCACCCCCCAAAAGCAAAATAACCAACTTGCTACAGAATTGTATGTTTCTAATGGCCTTGACCAGTCTAGTCAAATCATATAACTGTTCTAAATCTCCAGCTGAACATTGAAGTAGTTTACTCTTCTGTTCATGTATTTAGAACTTTAGATCCCAGAATGGTAGGTCAGACTGACCCTACAGTAATTTATTTGTGTTCGTGTTAAAGATGAAACATTGTACTGATTTCTTAAAGTGTTAAATAGTGTAGAAGTAAAAAAAAAAACAAAAAACAAAAAACAAAAAAAAACACCTTAATTTGGGGGTGACTTTTCTGTTTACAGTGTATTTTATCATCTACTTCCTTCCTTTTCTCCCCCCCCCCAAAAAAATACAGTTTGGAATTCACAGAAACAGAACCAGCAAGTCATGAGATTTTTTGACTTAAGGTGAGAAAGATGGTTGAAGAAAATTAATACATACTTTCTCAGTGAATAAAGTTGTAGCTGTCATATTAAGTAGGCAAGTTTACATGCTGGTGTTTAGAAAATGGCTAAAATATTAAAAACCATGTTGCATTAATCTGTTTTAAGTCATACCATTTTCAGAGTTCCATGTAAGGTGGGGTTTGTTTTCTTTTTAGGGATAGTTTGTAATAGTCATAACTGTCCCTTATGTTAGTGAATTACATATGTACAAATTGAAACTGTAAATTGTGAACACTGGAAAGCACCATTGTGACATAGAGTAAACATCTTAGTAATATATTAAAATGAATGTAAATGGAGGTTAAAATTACATTACTGTGAAACTCATCTTCCAACTCTAAGTTAAGCTTTGGAGATTTGTATTAGTAGGTAACTAAACACTGCACATTTCTGTACAAGCCAGGATTATCATTTCTTTGTAACTTATTATTCAGCTTGGCAATTGCTTTTGATTTGGTGGATTGATAACATGGTATAATATATTTAAGCAGTTTGAAACTATTCATTTCTACACACTATTTTTAAAAATCATCTACTAGATGAAACATACAATAAAACTACCTGTGCTGAAATCTGGGGGAAGTTTAGGTCCTTTAAGGAAAAAAAAAGGTATTAATAATCATTGACTACATCTATGATAAAAGTGCTTATTTTGGTTTACTTAGATAATGCTGCAGTTGGTGGAAATGATAAACATTTAAAGTGTTAACACTCTGTGAATGCATTGGATTTAAGAGAATAAACATTTTATAAAAATCACTTGGTAAGGATTATAAACTTAATTATTGCACTTAAAGTGAAACATTACTTTTTACAGTGTGTCACAGAAATAGGCTTGTATTACTTGTATACTTGTGTGACTTACTGTTAGTCCACCCAACTTCTAAAAACTAAGTGTTCTAATTGAAACACAAGAAAAGAGTCTTCTTTTTGAAGAAAGCAACTGTGTTCTTGCTTTCTTTACCCAGATGTTATTGAAAGTAGAAATTTGAAGACATGATCATTTTAAAATTTCTTATAAAATATATAGTGTTTTTAATTTAATTTGCCTCATTACAGCTAATAGTTCCCAGTTTGGTGGGATGTTGTATAGGGAAGAATACGTGTGTATGTGTGTGGGTGTGTTTGTGTGTGGGTGTGATATATATATATATATATATCACAGTATGTATTTAGCATTTATTTTATTACAGCAGATTTAAGGTTTGTATCTAAATGATGCCTATGAGTTGTGTGAAACTGTTTGGATTTTTGTCCAGCAGTTCTCTGTAACTGATGCGGGTTGGGCGTTTATTGTAGTTCAACTATTTATTTGGTTCTGTAGAGGGAGGAATTTAAATGTCAAATTTTTCTCTTCATCCTTATGACTTAACATTTCCTTGGGTTGTTGGAGGCTAAAAGTAGATACAAATGATAATTGTACAGTATGGTGGTTTTCTGTCATAGTTCTTATTGCATGACGAGAACAAGAGTCACACAAGCTCATCACTTAGCACTTCATAGAGAAGGTATTTGGAGATACTGCAAAGCCTGTCTCCATTTTCTATTCTGATAATTGAGGTTTTCATGATATCTACGGCCTGTCTCTACTCTGAGTGATTTCATTTTTGCAAATACAGACACTGGCATTCAAAAGAGTGATCCATCTAAATTTTATTCCCTTGGATTTTGGAAGAAGAGAAGATCTTTCAGTAATCAGGATTTATTGTTGTTGTCATCTTAGGTGCTCAGTTTGCATGTGATCTCAAATGACATGTTGATTTTTAATTTATTTTTGTTCCTAAAATTAAGGTAGCTTGAATATTGTTTCACATTCCTTTTTAAATAACCAGGTTGGCTTTGCAAAAGGCTTAATGATGGAGTATTTGCATCTGCTGGAGCAGAAAATAGTATTTAAAAGTTACTTTCTTTTAGCGCTTTCTTTAGCTTTATTAGTTATGGCCTTAATATTTAGTCTTTTGGCTTAAATGTCCACTGGTTTTATTTTGACACAGTTGAACAGCACTGGGGTTAAGTCTCTTGATATTTGTGTTGGGCGTGTATATTAACCATATTTTAAAAGTACTCATTTTGTTTGTTTTTACAGAAAAGATAAAATGCAAGAGGGCAGTGTATTCCTTTTGAGGGTTTTTATAAATTCTTAACTATATGATAAGGTTTTTTTCCTAATTTTTTTTATGTTTCCTTACAATCTGGTGGCCATCAATTTAACTTTAGGCTTTTCTGGTGTCTGCTAACTTAGCTAGTCTCAGCTTCCAAGAAGATACGTAGACATTTCAGTTTTTATTAACTGAAAGAGACATTCTAAGAAGTGGAAAGAGAATTTGTGTTCAAGTTGAAAGTAAATTCTCTTTCAAAATCACCTGATTATTAAATAATTTAAGTTTATTTTTAAAAACTAACAACTTTTTATGAATTGTTGAGTAGACAATTCCTAAAAGTACAACTCAGATGTCAACAGGCTGTGTATAAAATAAAATGGTTTTATTTTCAGCTTTGTAGCACAAAACACTGATGAGTATAAACATCTACATCAATGTTAATTTTTTTTTTTTTTTTTTTTGCCTGATTTTCATGTCTTTTGAGTGACCCCTGTTAAATGTTTGGGGTCAGGGATCAGAACCAGTTATCCAGCTTCTATTTTGTCCATTGCTTAGGTTTGTTCCTGTTGTCCAAACTGCCCCCTCCCTCCAAAAGAAGATGGTGTGACACATGCTCATGCATATTATGTTAAAATGAGTACATCCTTGTATTTGTATTTCTGTTCTCAACATTGCCAAGGTGCTATGGGAAATTAAAGTAACACAAAATTAGACAAAATAAAATTATTTAAAAGCAGAATTGGTTTCCTTTTCTCCAGGTGGTTTATGTCTAATGACTACTTGTATGTATTTTTCCATAATTTTATATGTTGCCTATTCTCTGAGCTCTATCATTATTGTGGTCTCAGCTCTTTCTTTGGTTTGGTTTGGTTTTGGGTTGGGGTACAGGATGTGTGATATTTCATATGTAAAGTAGGGAAGAGAGCCAGAAGATTCAGCTTTATGGTCCTAGGGTTCTCTTGAATTCTTTTAGTGTCAGAAGCAGTGGTGATGGGAGGAAAAAACCATAGGGCAATGTGCAATGTAAGGATTTTGCTTTTCTGGGGCAGATTATGGCCTGACCTGAGTGTGTAAATTCTAGACTTTTAAACTTACTTCCAAGAGAAAACCATTAGGTTATTTTTAGCTTTTCACCACATCTTTGTTTTGTTGTATCTAAAGCTGAAGGGTTTGGGGACCTTTTTATTTTTATTTTTTTTTAGATTTTATTTATTTATTTGACAGAGAGACAGCCAGTGAGAGAGGGAACACAGGCAGGGGGAGTGGGAGAGGAAGAAACAGGCTCCCAGCGGATGAGCCTGATTTGGGGCTCAATCCCAGGACTCCGGGATCACGCCCTGAGCCGAAGGCAGACGCTTAACGACTGAGCCACCCGGGTGCCCCTGGGGAGCTTTTTAAAGGGAAAGTTTACTGGGAAATTTAAATGAATCTTTTAATCTTTTTCTTTTTAAAACTGTGCTAAGGCAAAAATAGGGAAAAGGGAAAAATGAAGTGTTTCATAGCTATCATACCACAGTTTATTCTTCAGTTGCCCAGTTAAGATGAACTTTTTTATAGTAGAAATCTAGGTCTTTCAAATATGGTGGACTAATTTCGAATTAGAGTCACTAGTTAAAAATATTCAGAAATGTATACTATTCTACCAATTTATGTGATAGGAGTATGTTTGTAAAATACGTGAAGGTAACACTGAATGTGAACATTTACTGTGATAATTAGCTCAGTAGCATTGCCCTTTAAACAGCTGAAACCTTTAATTTGATAATGAATAGTTATTTTAATGAAGATAGTTAATATCAGTGAGTAAAATGGTCCCAGTAATAACAGGTCTACAGGGTTGTACATTAACAAAGCCTTAAGGCCTTAGATCAGTGTGTTAGTAAAGTTTGTTTGGCCAAGAGGGATTGTATAACTTAAATTTCTTTTTTAGCATATCAGGACACAGTGTAATTGTGCATTCTTTTTAGTGGACTAATAACCAAATTGGTAAACTTAAGTTATATAGGCTTTGAGTTGTATTTAAAATGAACGGATTTCTCAAGAGTCTTACGACTAAGATAACAGATTGATGCCCTTTATTTTATTTTTTAACTATGCCTTTAAGAAAATGCTAACTTAAATATACGTCTCCCAAGTTTCAGTTTCAGTTTTATGTTCCTGGAAGTTTTTTGCAAAGTTTTAACAGTTAACTGCTAAAGGATGGTGAATTTCCTTAAAAGTTTGACAAAACTATCAAGGGTGTTCTTGGTTTGTGTGAGGATTTAAAGGAACTGGGATGTTTTCACTTTCTTCATAATGCCCCCACATACGGACCTTCATTTTCTTCTGATGTTGTAGGAAACAAAAGAACAAGCTACCTAAACATTATCTTTTTTTTTTTAAATATGTGTTTATTTAATTTCTACACCCAACGTGGGGCTTGATCTCATGACTCTGAGATCAAGAGTCACATGCTCTTCTGCCTGAGCCAGCCAGGCACCCCTAAACATCTTTTAAAATTCATTTTTGGTAGCTGCTCTGCAGATCTTTGAAGGCGTGTTCTTTCCTGTTCCTTTTGTATGTTTACTGTATCAGACTTAATGAACCATAGTAGGACTCCAGCCTCCCTATGATATATGTATGCTGCTTTTATCTTTACACACTTGTATTTTGAATCATGCATCTAAGTTCTAGTTTTGCATTCCCAGTTCTGCCTGTACAAGTAACTGACATTGATTTATCAAAACTAAAGGTATTGACTTACCATTGGAGTTAATGATGGTGGGTGGGGTATTTATTATATTATGTCAGCCAATATTTATTGCATGGTATGTTCCAGACAGTGTGCTAGGTAGCAGAATTAGGGTTCCTGCCCTTATTGTGCCTAGCATGAAGTCGTCCTAAGTAACTGCAAAATTAGACCAGTAGTAAATATGAAAGCTGGAATCAGAATCTGTGTGATTGGGAGTGAGGGATGGTGTGGGGATAGATCTTTCTCTGAGAAAGGGGACATCTGAAGGAGTTAAAGTTAGATGAGCAGAAGGGTGTTCAGATGAGGAACAACTTGCACATTAGCACTTTACCATGCGTGGGAAGAATTACAGGGTCCTGCACATACAGCATGGGCGACATTGTTTTCATCTTTCAAGGTGAGGCTGAAGGAAGAGCCAGACTCCTGGAATTTGAAATTTGTGCACTATGGAGAACAGATGGGAGACCGGTTAGATTATACCTCATGGCGATAGGTTGGAACAAAGTGGAAGATTTGAGAAACTTCTAGGAACAGAACTTGAATGGCTGAGATATATGGAGGGAGGAAGAGTGAAGAAGGCATCAAAAATGACTCATGAATTTGTGGCTTTGGAATTGGATGGAAGTTTGTACCATTCACCGTGACTGGGGGGATACATTGGCAAAGAACATTTTGTGGGGAGGGAAATATAATTCTGAGTACAGTTTTGAGATAGTTTTGTTCATTTTGCAGGATTTCTGATAATCCTAACAATGGAGAGATGGAGGAACAAAATAATACTAAACTAAAATCATTCCTTTTAAGTCCAAAAGACAATAATTCATCTCCAGCATAAGGTGGTTTTCATTAGATCACATTTTCTTTCAGCTAATTTTTTCCCCTGCACCCTGCCTTCCACTTTGAGCTAATTTAAAATGTGACCATTAGGGACAAGGCTAAATAAAAAATGTTTGGTTTATATCTGTCCCTACTTCTCTGTCTTAATTATTAGTATCTTAATCCCAATCATTCTCTATTCCACCTGGACAGTTTCCAGGATACCAACTATTGTGCTAACCACTTAACATACGACTTAAGACAATATTCCCACTCTTCACCAGTAAGGTCTGTCATGTATTGGAGAGGAATAAAAAGCATTAAGCTTGTCATAACTTTGTTACCACTAAACATTTTCTTCACGATCAATGTGCCATTTTTCTTTGTGTAGATTCCTAAAAGACATAATTCATGTCTACCTCAGCAAAACAAGTTGTGTCCTAGAAATCATGTAATAGCTACAAACATGGCTTGGAGGTTGTAGAATTTAAATACCTATCAAACTTCCCCCCTTTAATTAAAGGCTTCTCCTAGCTATACCCATCTTTGCTACTAATCTTGGTATATTTAGGCAAATTGCTTCATTCTGCTTGTTTACTCATCTGTTAAATTGTGCAGTAATAGTCAATACTCTTCAAAGTTTCCAAATGTAAACTTACTAAAATTTTCCTAAAAATTTGTGGTGTCCTACCACTACCACTTTCCTGTGGGTGTATAGCTATTTGTGTAGCATGCCATTTTTCATCAGTATTCAGACCTTCAGAAAATACCCACAAACTGTCACCTTGTTTTACTTAGGAACATTTTGATATTATATATCGACTGTAAGACAAGATACTAGGTGCATGGGATGCTAAAATTATGAAATTCTTGCCCTTAATAACATGAGTCAGGCATCACAAGCCAACATATTGCTATGAAGTGTTTAGAATGCTTTCATAGTATTCTGAATACACAGGAAATGATCAGCCCTCCTGGTAGGGGAAGGCATTAACTTTCAAGTTGACTCTTAATCAGTATGAGTTGGCTGGGTAGGCAAAGGGTTGGGCAGCATACCAGCAAAGAGCGCAAGTAAAGGCAAATTAAGCATAGTGGTTGGGAATGGGTGGAGCATAGATTTCAATAGAATATAGCAAGAGAAAAGCTGAAGAATTTCATTTGTAGTTCAATTGTGACCAATCATATACAAGAAAATGAGTTTTCCCTTGATTCTGCAGGGAACAGAGAATCACTAAAAGTCTTTAAGCAGAGGATTATGGATAGATCTGAAATTGAGAACACAGGTCTGGTGGCTGTGTAAATAGTTTGGGACTGTCCAGGTAAGCAGGATGTTTGGAATTAAGAGATCGGCAGTTAGAATAATGTGATAGGATGAATAATTCTCTCCCACAGAGATGTCCACATCCTAATACCCAGAACCTACGGAAGTTACTTCATTTAGTAAAAGGGATTTTGCAGCTGTGGTTAAGGATCATGAAATGGGGTGATTAACCTGGGTTATCGTGGTAAGCGCAATATAATCACAGAAGTAGTCATAAGGAGACAGAGTGAGTAGACGTGATGATGGAAGAAGAGTGAAGTGATGCACCCATGAGCCAAGAAATGCCAGCAGCCTCCAGAAGTTGGAAGAGGTGCAAGGAAAGGATTCCCTCCTGGGTCCTCCAGAAGGAACCAGCCCAGGCAACACCTTGATTTTTGCCCCGTAAAACTCAGATTTCTGACCTCCAGAACTGTATGAGAATAAATGTGTTGTTAGAAACCACTACATTAATCGTTATTTGTTACGGCAGCAATAGGGAACTAATCAGACGGAGAGAAAGCGACAGCCACGATTTTAAGGAAATAGAATGAACAGGAATTGGTATCTGGTTAGATGTGAGAATGAGGGGAAAAACTTAAAATGCCTGTTAAGTAACCTGATATGTCATGAGTGACTAAACTTAGAAATAGGTTACAGAATGAGAGGAGGGCCATAAGTACAGAATCCTGAAAAAATGTTACAATTGGCGCACACACAAATGTGTGTGTATATGTTTATAATCAATACCCAAGTTTTGGCAAAGATGGGAAATAATAGTTTTTATATACTGCTATGAACGTATAGATTTACAAAACCATTTTGGAGAGCAGTTTGGCTGTATTTAGAGGAAGTGACAAGCACACGTTGCAAAATCACGATTCCACTTCTGGATTATATTCCCTGGGACAACTACTGGACTTCATTCATGGGCACTGCAAGAATCTTGCAGCTTTTTTTTTTTTTCCAAGCAATGTGAAGCTAAAAACAATGTCCATCAATATAATGTCCAATCAATTATACTGTGTCTTACGACGGTATACTATACATCATTTAAAATGAATGAACTGAAAACAGCTCTTATGTGTCAAAAGAGCAAGTTAGATTGGCACGTATAGTTTGATACTTTTTTTACAGTCCTAAGTTTACTATATACTCTGGCTACATCTAATGAAAGTTATAAAAGTGTACTAATATGCTTGGGAATGATACCAGCCGCAAGATGGTGATACCTTTTAAATAACCAGCTTTGGGGAAGGAGGGGGGAGGCAGGTGGATAACAGGGATGGATGTATATAGGGCCTTTAGATGTATCTATAATGTCTTTAAAGTTCTGAAGCAGAAATAGGTGGTGAGATGGATACGCAGATATAATTCTTTATACTTAGAAATGTTTTCAAATAAAAACAATTTTTAAAAGTATAAAGGAGGAAAAGGGAGTTCTCAGATGCTACTAGCATCAAATGTTCCAACAAGAGAAGTGGGAGAAAGGGATGTTAAAGAAATTAAAGGAGAAAAGGCCGACATGTAGAGTGTTCAAGATATGCCACATAATGACTGAAGAGTCCATTGGCTTTGACAACTGGGCAGTTGCTGGTAAACATTACCAGACTCCTTTAATAGACTACGAAAGGGACCCTGGGTAATACAGGGTTGAAAAGAGGTTGGAAAGTAGATAGAGGAAAGTCAGTCGCCTATTTTAAATGTCCAGTGGTGGAGCTGGATTGAAGTGCATAATCACCCGAGCCCCTATCTCTCCATCTCTCCCTTCTTCCCTCTCCCTTTTCTCCCCCACTTTTCTCTCCCATGCCCAGTCTACTAGACGTGTGTTGGCTTCTTTCTCAAGTGGGCTTTCTCCATATGATAGGAAGGGTTGAACAGTAGCTGTTACATATTTACATGGTCCTTGCAGCGACTTCCAGATAAAGAATTCTCTCCCCCAGTGTCCAGATAGCAAATCTTTTCCACAACAGGACAAATCACCCTCAGGAGTTCTGGGCTTTTATGATCTCATAGCTTATGATCTCCAGAGATCAAGAGACATGATACTCCCAGCATCTGTGTATCATTTAGGTATCTCTTATCTGTTATTGCTAAAACTGTATTTCCTTGATTTCTGGTGAGTTTAAATTTTTTTCGTGTTTATTAGCCATATATTATTTATTGCTTATTTTTTCATTAGGTTGTCATTTTTTGTTTACTGGTGGGGCTCTTCTTCATGTTCTGGATATTTCATTGTTAAATATATTGGAAATATATTCTTATCAGTAATTTTTAAGATTTTAACTTCTATATGGTCTCTTGTATTTTTAATTGTCTTTGAAGCCCTACCTATCAACCTTTTCTTGTATGACTTGCTTAGAAAAGCCTTCATTATCCTGAAGATTTTAAATATTTTTTCTTCTATTTTCTTCTAATACTTAATAATTTTGCTTTTTAAATTTTAGCTTTTATACACATTCAGTTTATTTTGGTGCATTATGGAAGTGTTTAACTTATTTTTTCTGAATAGTCATCGGTTAAAAAACTATTTGCTAAATTCTTGATATTTTCTCCCTTATTTGAGATTCTACCTTTATCATAAAGGAAATTCCCAGTTATGCATAAATCTGTTTCTTCAAAATTTATCAAATTCCTTTTATCCTATTCCTGAATTAATAACACCCCATTTTAAGTCCTGTAGCCTTTTAGTATATTTTGTTGTTCAAAAGGGCAAATTGCTTCCATGGTTGTTTTTGTTAAAATGTGTGGCTATTCTTGTGATTTTTTTTTTCTGTAACATGAATTGTAGAATCGGCTAACAAATTTTGTTTAAAATTCTATTGGGGTTTCTATGGATATTATATTGCACTTACAGGAAATTTTGGGAGAAGTGACTTTTTGGTTTTAAGGCTTCTAGCTTTTTAGTATGTTTTGATCTCTGTTTAGGCAAATCCTCCTTTTAAATTTTCTACTTTTAATTTCTCTTGATTTCCCTTGAACATTTTATCTTCTACTGAAACTTTAGAATTAGCTTGTCAAGTTACAATTTAGAAAATTACAATAGGATTTTGATTAAAATTGCACTGATTTTTATAGATTAATTTTTGGAACATTGATGTATTTTTTCCATTTAGGTCTTTTTTTAGAACATTCAGTTAGCTTTTTCTTTATTTCTTGTTGGGTTTGTGGCTACTTATGTTTTTCTGTAACTGTGAATGGATTTTTTTTTTCAATTTACTGTTGCTCTAATACAAGAAAGTTATTTATTTTTATATGTTGACCTTAATCTTAAGCCACTTTAAAATTTTTTCATAATAAGTCTGATAAAACTAGACTGTAAGTTCTATGAGAGGATGGACCTTATTCAAACACTGTATTCCCTACCACCCAGACAGTGCCTCACATGTTACATTAACTCAGTATGTTTGAATGAATGAATGAATGAATGAATGAATTTATGGTATTTTAGTTGATTCTCTTGGACTTCTGGGTAGACACTATTTCTAATTTTTCAGCCATTGTAATTATGAAATTTTTAGTAAAGATTGTTCTACAAGTTCATGTTTTTAAGTATCCTTTCTCTTACATATGCATCAATATTAGATAAAATAGAAAAAGATAAAATTACAAAGCAATGGCCTTATGCAGAAATATTTCTCTGTGCTTAAAAATGTTTGGATATGAGAAATTTTTAAATATACACAAAAATAGAATAGTATAACCAACCTGCATGTTCTCATCACTCAACTTCTATTATGATCTTAGCCAATATTTCATATATACTTCTTTCTTCCCACCCCACCTTCCAATGGGCTTTTATGAAGCAAATCTCAGGTACCATTTCACCCATAAATATTTGAGTATGTTGTCCCCTTAAAAGCAGTCTTTTAATTACATAATCACAATGCCAGTGCCATATGTAAAAATATAACAATCATTCCTTAATATGGATGTGGATGAAAAAAGATGTGATGTATATATACAATGGAATATTATTCAGCCATAAAAAATGAAATCTTACCATTTGTAATGACATGGTTGGAGCTAGAGAGTATAAGGCTAAGCTAAATAAGTCATTTAGAGAGAGACAAATACCATCTGATTTCACACATATGTGGAATTTAAGAAACAAAACAAATGAGCAAAGGGGGGAAAAAGAGACAAATCAAGAAATAGACTCTTAATTGTAGAGAACAAACTGATGGTTACCAGAGAGGAGGGGCTTGAGGGGAAGGGCTAAATAAGTTATGGGGATTAAGCATTGGACTTGCCATGATGAGCACCAGGTGATTAAAAACTTTAAAAAAAACCCAACAAACCCTCTTATCTATAGACTACACTTCCATCTGTCTATTTTCTTGGTAATTCATTTATGGTCTGTGTTTAAATTGAACAAAAACAAAGCAGTGAGCATAGAGCCAAAGCTTTGGTCCTGTGGGACTTAGGGGCCAAGAACAGACATAACAGGCTATGAGTTTGGCTCTAGTAGGGTAATGGGAACTAGAATTGTTTTTCATGAAGGAGAAAGCAAGGACAAGTCTCATTGCTTGAGACGGGTGCTGACCCAGGTATGAACAATGGTTAAAAAAAAAAAGAGCCACTGCCACCTGAGGAGAAGGCTTCAGTGAAGCTGTCAGCATGAGAAATTGGAAAGAAGTGTTGGCGAGGATGTGGAGAAAAAAGAGCCCTCAGGTACTGTTGGTGGGAATGTAAATTGGTACAGCCAATGTAGAAAACAGTATGGAGATTCCTCAAAAAATTAAAAATAGAAATATATGATCCAATAATTCCACTACTGGCTATTTACCTAAAAAACCCTCAAAAACACTAATTCAAAAAGATTTATGCACCTTTATGTTTATTGCTGCATTATCAATAATAGCCAAAGTATAGAGGTAACCCAAGTGCCCATCAATATATGAATGGATAAAGAAGATGTGGTATATATATACAATGGAATGCTACCCAGCCATAAAAAAATGACGAGATCATGCCGTTGGAAACAATATAGATGGACCTAGCAAGCACTGTGGAACCATATATAGCATGGAACCATATATAGCATGTGGAACCATATATTGCATGTGGAACCACCCAAATATGATGCTGGTAAATGAATTGATCTACAAATGTGGTTACGGCAAAATCAACAAGAAATGAATTGCCCTGAAGGTTAACACAATTGATTGCTGAATCTCTTGGTAAATATTCCCTGATCTGCTTGGAAGATCTGATTCACAAGATCTGTATTGTTGGAAAACATTTCAAAGAAGGAAACAACTTCTTTATGGCCCTTCAAATTATCTTCTCCATGAGGAGGAATAAAGAAAAAACCACCCATTTTGTAGAAGGTGGAGATACTGGCAACAGGGAAGACCAAATCAATAGGCTTATTAGAAGGATGGACTATGGTATCTACCATGACTATTTTTGTAACCTGGTCAATTAATAAATGACTACTTTCAATTTGAAAAAAAAAAAAAAACTAACCATGGGGGAGGAGAGGACAGTCTACTTTCCAGAGTCGCCATACCGTATGTCCAGTTTTCAGCAATTATAAGACATTTAAAGAAATAGGAAAGTCCAACCCATACAAGGAGAAGAAACAATAAATAGATTGTCCCAGAGGAAGTCCAGATATTGAACTTCCTAGACAAAGACTTTAAATCAGGTATTATAAATATGTTCAAAAAACCAAAGGTAACCATG
The DNA here is from genome assembly GCF_023065955.2 of Ursus arctos. Taxonomy (NCBI): domain Eukaryota; kingdom Metazoa; phylum Chordata; class Mammalia; order Carnivora; family Ursidae; genus Ursus; species Ursus arctos. Next base: position 40,784,813 of record NW_026622941.1, read on the forward strand.
TCTAAATAATTAAAGAACAGTATGAGAATGATCTCTGACCAAAGAGAGAATATCATTAAAGATATGTAAATAATAATAAAGAATCAAAAAGAATTCTGGAGTTGGAAAGTACAGAAACTGAAATGTAAAGATCATTAAAATGACTAGTGGAGGGCTCAACCTTATATTTGAACTGGCAGAAGAAAGAATCACTGAACTTGAAACTAGGTCAATTGAAATTATCCAGTTTGAGGAGCAAAAAGAAAAATCAATAAAAATGAACAGAACCTTAGAGAAAAATGGGACACCATGAAGTACGCAAACATGTACCTAATGGGAGTCCCAGAAGGACAGGAGATAGTGAAAGGAAGAGAAGGAATATTTGAATAAATAATGCCTAAAAAAAACATTCATCAGCACATTAAAGAAGTTCGATGAACTCCAAGAAAGAAAAACTCAAAGAGATCCACATTTAGACACATAGTAGTTAAAATGCCAAAAGAAAAAGAGAACCCTGAAAGCAGCATGAAAAAAAGCAACACGTTATGTACAAGGGGTCCTCAATAAAATTAACAGCTGACTTCTCATCAAAAACCATGGAGGCCAGAAGGCAGTAGAATAACATTTAAAGTGCTAAAAGAAAAAGCACCAGTCACCAAGAATTCTATATCCAGCAAAACTATCCTTCAAAAACTGAAGGAGCAATCAAGACACTCCCACATAAACAAGAACTAAATTTTTTGTTTGCTCTACAAGAAATGAATGTCATTTGGGTTGAGACGAAAGATCACCAGACAGTAACTTGAATCTGCATGAATAAATAAGGAGCACTGGTAAAGGTACCTGCAGTATAAATACATTATGAATGTGTTTTTATTTGCAATTCTTCTATCTGATTTAAAATATAACAGCATAAGGGTGTCTGTCTGGCTTAGTCAGTAGAACATGCAATTCTTGATCTAGGGGTCATGAGTTCAAGCCCCACATTGGGCAGAGAGCTTACTTTAAAAAAAAATAATAAAATAAAATATAACTGCATGGGGCGCCTGGGTGGCTCAGTTGGTTTTGGTTAGGCATCTGCCTTTGGCTCAGGTCATGATCCCGGGGTCTTGAGATCAAGTCCCGCATCAGGCTCCCTGCTCAGCAGGGAGTCTGCTTCTCCCTCTATCTCTGCCTGCTGCTCCCCCTGCTTGTGCTCTCTCTCTCTCTCAAAATAAATAAATAAAATCTTCAAAACAATAAAACTGCACAAAGCAATTATAAGAGTGTGTGGATGATTAATGGATTTATACTGTATAAAGATGTAATTTGTATAATGATAATAGCACAAAGGAGGAGTAGGGAATAGAGCTATATCGAAAGTAAATTGGTATTAATACAAATTAGACCACTTTATTTATTTATTTATTTATTTATTTATTTATTTATTAAGATTTATTTATTTATTTGACAGAGAGAGACAGCCAGCGAGAGAGGGAACACAAGCAGGGGGAGTGGGAGAGAAAGAAGCAGGCTCCTAGCGGAGGAGCCTGATGTGGGGCTCGATCCCAGAACGCCAGGATCACGCCCTGAGCCGAAGGCAGACGCTTAACGACTGTGCCACCCAGGCGCCCCAAATTAGACCACTTTAAATTGTCAACTGTAGTCCCCAGGGCAACAACTAAGAAAGCAAAATGACAAGAGAAGTAAACTAGTATTCTAAGAAATATCCAACACAAAAGACAGCTGCAAGGGAGGAATAGAAAAAAAAATGACGAATAGAAAGTAAGTAGGAAAATGACATTAAATGTAAATGGAGTAAACACCCCCACCAAAGGGCAGAGAGTGGCAAAATGGGTTAAAAAAAACCCCACAATCTAACTATATGCTGTCTGTAAGAGGCACAATTTATATTCAAATACACAAATAGGTGGAAGTCAAAAGGATGGAAAAAGATATAGCATACAAACAATAGCCAAAAAAGAATTGGAATGGCTATATACTACCAGGCAAAATAGGCTGAAAATGAAATGAATAAAAATTCAAAATATGAAAAACTTTTGATCGGACACAATGGGAAGAACTATTGAAAAAAAATTACTATACGAAAAATACCTATCCAGTATGCAGAAAAGAGTCAAAGAGATACAAAAGAACTTGAAAGAGCATTAAGAGACATAAAGGATAGATTGAGAGGCTCCAAAACATACCTAGAATAATTTCCAGAAGAATCAATGGAAAGAAACGGCAAAGAGACAACTTATTATTTTTTTTAAAGATTTTATTTCTTTATTTGAGAGAGAGCGAGAGCAGGCAAGAGAGAGAGCATGAGTGGGGGGAGGGGCAGAGTGAATGGGACAAGCAGACTCCCCACCAAAAAGGGAGCCTGACTCCACACTCGATCCTAGGACCCCAGGCTCATGACCTGAGCCAAAGGCAGATGCCCAACCAACTGAGCCACCCAGGTGCCCCAAGAGACAACTTTTTAGGAGAAAATAACAGAGTTTTCACTGAGTATTGAAGAAAACAATGACTCTTAATACACTCTGAAAACTATGCAAGGATAAAATAAACTAAATAGATACCTAGCCACTTTGTATTGAAACTATAAAACATTAGGGATAAAGAAAAAATCTTAAAATCTTTCAGAAAAAAAAAACAGATTACCTAAAAATAGGAATACCAGCCTGATAGCAGACTTCTTATCAACAACAACTCTACTTGCCACAAGACAATGAAGTAATCCTCAAAATGCCGATGAAAAATGACTCTCAACCTAGAATTTTATACCCAAGTAAGCTATCTTTTAGGAGTAAGGCAAAATATAAACAAACAAATATTCAGACACTAAAGAGCAAGGGAATTTACTTCCTATATACATTCACTAAAAGAACTATTAAGGATGTGCATCAGCAAGAAAACTGAAGCCCGGAGGAAAGACATGAGATACAAGAAATAATGTTAAGTACAGAAATCAGTAAAATATCAGCAAAATTTAACTTGGTTATGCTTTTTAAATGTTTGTATTTAAATAAAGCTAAAATTTATGTCTTCCGCCCATTTCTTAGCTGGATTATTTGTTTTTTGAATGTTGAATTTGGTAAGTTCTTTTTTTTTTTTTAAGATTTTATTTATTTGACAGAGACAGCCAGCGAGAGAGGGAACACAAGCAGGGGGAGTGGGAGAGGGAGAAGCAGACTCCTAGAGGAGGAGCCTGATGTGGGGCTCGATCCCAGAACGCCGGGATCATGCCCTGAGCCGAAGGCAGACGCTTAACCGCTGTGCCACCCAGGCGCCCCTGGATTTGATAAGTTCTTTATAGATTTTGGATACTAACCCTTTATCAGATATGTCATTTGCAAATATCTTCTCTCATTCAGACAGCGCCTTTTAGTTTTGTTGACTGTTTCCTTTGTTGTGCAAAAGCTTTTTATCTTGATAAAGTCCCAATAGTTCATTTTTGCTTTTGTTTTCCTTGCCTCTGGTGACTTATTTTGCTGTGGCTGAGGTCAAAGAGGTTGCTGCCTGTGTTCTCCTCTAGGATTTTGATGGATTCTTGTCTCACATTTAGGTCTTTCATCCATTTTGAATTTATTTTTGTGTATGAGGTAAGGAAGTGGTCCAACAGACATTTTTCCAAAGAAGACATCCAGATGGCTAGCAGACACATGAGAAGATGCCCAACATCACTCATCATCAAGGAAATACAAATCAAAACCACGGTGAGATACCACCTCGCACCGGTCAGAATGGCTAAAATTAACAAACACAGGAAACAACAGACATTGGTGAGGATGTGAAGAAAGGGGAACCCTCTTACACTTTCGGTAGGAATGCAATCTGGTGCAGCCACTCTGGAAAACAGTATGGAGGTTCCTCAAAAGTTAAAAATAGAACTGCCCTACTACCAAGCAATGGCACTACTAGGTATTTACCCAAGGAATACAAAAAACTGATTCAAAGGGGTACATGCACAGCATTATCAACAATAGCCAAACTCTGAAAAGAGCCCAAGCATCCATTGACTGATGAATGGATAAAGATGTGGTGTATATATACAATGGAATATTACTCGGCCATCAAAAAGAATGAAATCTTGCCATTTGCAATGACGTGGATGGAGCTAGAGTGTATTATGCTAAGTGAAATAAGTCAGTCAGAGAAAGACAAATACCATGATTTCACTCATATGTGCAATTTAGGAAACAAAACAGATGAATATATAGGAAGGGGGGAAAAAAGAAAAAGGAAAGCAAACCACAAGAGACTCTTAACAATAGGGAACAAACTGAGGTTTGGTGGAGGGAGGGGTTGGGGATGGGCTAAATGGGTGATGGGGATTAAGGAGGGCACTTGTTATATGTAAGTGATGAGTCACTAAATTCTACTCCTGAAACCAATATTCCACTATATGTTAACTAAGTAGAATTTGAATAAAAATTTGGAAGAAAAAATAAAGCTAAAATTAAAATTCTAGATAGTAACAAAATAATGAGGATGGAGATTAATCAAATAGTTAAAACTAGTTTGGATACTTGTGTTCAAGAGAAATTTCTAATTGTTAGATCATTTTAAATAGTCACAAAAAGAATAGCAATACAATCTGTAGCTCCCAAACGAGCAGAATAAATTAGAGAGGTATCCAACACTTTATTAATTCAGCAATAGGAAGAAAAGAAAAGACAAAGACAACGATTTATAAATAGAAAACATTCAATAAGAAGGAAGAAATAGATCTTAATATGTCAGTAATCATATTAAATATAAATGCATTTACTTTCTTAGGCACACACACACAAAGAGGGAGGAAGGCAAAAAGGTTGGAAATAAAGTAATGAAAAAATGTATTACGGTAATACTAATTTTAAAAGAGCTGATATAATAATATTAGGATAAAAAGAATTAAAATGAAAAGAACATTAGAGAGAAATTATTATCTATCACAATACAAGGAATAGTCTAGTAAAAAGGTGAAATAATTTGATGGAGGTGTCCATCAAAAAAACATGTCATGAATTCAATTGCACCTAATCATACATTTCAAAATGATTAACTAAAAAACAAAGACACCATACACAATAACAAGCTCAAAATGGATTAAAGATCTAAATGTGAGACCCAAAACCATAAAACTCCTAAAAGAAAACATAAGTAGTAATCTCTTGGACATCACCCTTAGCAACATATTTATGGCAAGGGAAACAAAAGCAAAAATAAACTATTTGCTCTACATCAACATAAAAACGTTTGCACAGCAAGGAAAACCATCAACAAATTAGAAAGGCACTCTAGTGAATGTGAGAAGATATTTGCAAATGATATATTTGATAAGAGGCTAATATCCAAAATATATAAAGAACTTATGAAACTCTACACTCCAAAAAACAAATAATCCAATTAAAATATGGGCAGAGGACCTAAACAGACAGTTTTTCAAAGAAGACATCCGGATGGCCAACAGACACATGAGAAGATGCTCAACATCACTCATCATCAGGGAAATGCAAATCAAGACCACAACGAAATATCACCTCACACCTGTCAGAGTGGCTAAAATCGAAATGACAAGAAATAAGTGTTGGGGAGGTTGTGGAGGAAGGGAAACCTTCATGCATTGTTGGTAGGGATGCAAATTGGTGCAACCACTGTGGAAAACAATACGGAATTTCCTGAAAAAATTAAAAATAGAAATACCATATGATCCAGTGATTGCACTACTGGGTTTTTACCCCCCCAAATGAAAACACTAATTTAAAAAGATATATGCACTCCTATGTTTATTGCTTCATTATTCGTAATAGCCAAGATATGGAAGCAACCCAAGTGTCCATTGATAGATGAATAGATAAGGAATAATATATATATATATATATATATATATATATATATATATATATATATATTGGCAGCCATAAAAAAGCATGACATCGTGCCATTTGCAACAACGTGCACGCATGTAGAGGGTATTACGCTAAGTGAAATAAGTCAGACTGAGAAAGACAAATACCATAGGATTTCACTCATCTATGGAATCTAAAAAAAAAAAAAAGGGAACTCTCATATATTTCTGTGGCGGTATTAGCTGCTACAAATTTGGAAAGCCATTTGGCTGTGTAGACAGGTCAAGGAGATCAAAGGCAAAGACCTAGGTATATATAACAAATTCTCAAATATGTAATCAGAAAGATATACAAAAGAATATTCTTTTTTTTTTTAAGATTTTATTTATTTGTCAGAGAGAGAGAGCACAAGTAAGGGGAGCAGCAGGCAGAGGGAGAAGCAGGCTCCCCGCTGAGCAGGGAGCCTGATGTGGGACTCAATCCTAGGACCCTGGGATCATGACCTGAGCCGAAGGCAGAAGCTTGACTGACTGAAAGGCGCCCTGAGATGCCTTTTCTTTTAAAGCACACCTCAGCCTTCCCCAGCGACATGTCACAACACAGGAAAATAACCCTTTTCTTAATATTTTTCTAAACCCTCCTAAGTTGAAGAGAGTCTGTGTTTCTGCTGTTTTCCCAGCGGTTTCATATGGACTTAAGAACATAAAAATCTCCATGTTAATCATGAGATGTTGGTTCATCTCACAGGACCTGTTCCTTCATGGAATGCCTTCCAGTTTCTACAGGGCTTTATTTTATGGTTTCAATTATAGGTAGGTTTTATGTCACCTAAATGTTCCCAGTATTCAGTCTAGGTGTACAAGGGAGAGCCTATTAACACGAATGCAAAAATTCTGTTGCTTCTGCCAACAGGTGAGAGACTCCCAGACAGGATCCTTTTCCTGTTCTTCACCCAACTCAGGGACGTTTGGGTGTTCCCAGGAGGTAGACCGCAAGTCACTTCAGGTTGCTGCTTTCTGCCACCACCTTCAGGACTCAGTGGCTGTCCCTCTGTTCCAAGCTTTTGTTCGCCAGCCTTGCCACTGCCACTGCCACTCTCTTCGGAGGGTATAATTATCCAAGAACCCAGCAGAGTTCTCAGGATTCTTTCAGATGGCTCCCTTATCAGGGAGGAATATCGTTCCCAGAATTGTCCCCTGACCCCTAGCTGACTTCCATCCAGGCCCCTTGGCCAGGATCGGGTGATATGTTAATAACCCAGCAGTAAGGAAGGATGAGTATCTGGCATTTTCAGCCCCTATGGTGGTAGGTGGGCTCTCCAGACAAAGTAGAAAGGAGGGGAAATGTACTTTGGGTAGACAGCTCACAGCCTCTGCCAGAGCCCACTCATCTGTGGCACTTTTATTCCATTATACACAATTCAAAATGTGTATAGTTCAATCCAACAAGAGGATAGAACAATCATAAATATGCACCCAACATTGGAGCACCTAAGTACATAAAGAAAATATTAATAGACATAAGGAGAGGAGCTGATGATAATACCATAATAATAACAGGGGACTTGAACACCGCACTTATGTCCGTGGATATCTCATCCAGGCGGGGAATCAATAAAGAAACAGTGTCTTTGAATGACACATTAGACCACAAACCTGTATAATTCTCTCACATGAAGTTTCATTCCTTTCCTCTAAGGAAGACAACGCCAGTATCAGGCAGGAACTCCCTCTAGCTCCAAGTCCAGACCTCTGGGGCTATGTAATCGTCTTCATGTCTGGAGATAATTCCTCACGGACCAGCGGCCGGAGCTGTAACTGTCTCCAGCACATCCAGCAGACCGCTGGTTCTCCAAGTGTGGTCCTCACACCAGCAGCAGCACTGTCATCATAGAACGTGGCAGAAATGTCAGTCATTGGGCCACAGCCCAAACCTACGGAATCAGAAACCCTGCGTTGGATGTCACAATTTGTGTTTTAGAAGCTCTCCCTGTGATTCTGACGTATGCTGAAGTTTGAGAACTACTGCAACAAACAACGCCAGACCACGAATTTAAGGACAATAATGCCTCCATTCAGAAAAGGAAATATGCAGCAGACGCTGTTCCTGAGCACATATCATACTTGTTTTTATCAGTTTTTGCTGTGTAACAAACCAGCAAAACTTAGTAGTTTAAAATGGCAGCCATTTTTTGCCCAGGGCATTGGCCATTTGAGCTGGGTTCAGCAGGGCTCGGTCATGGACTTGCAATCAACAGCCGTCTATGGCCTCACTCATACCTTGCGGCAGGCTGGGTTTTGCCCAGAGCTGTGAGGGTAGCGGGGCCATGTCTCTCATCCAGCAGTCCAGCTCCTGCTCATTCACAAGGCAGTGGTCTCACACGCAGAAAGAGAGGGGGCAAACCCAATCCACAAGGACTTTTCAAGTCTGTAGGTCATGTTTCTAGTGTCTCATTAGCCAAAGCAAGTCATATGATCGAACCCAATGTATACGAGGGATTTACCTAAGGAGAGTGGATACAGTGAGGGTAAAAGGGTTACTGCAGCCCTTTCTGCAAACAATGTACCATGCTGTCTGACAGGACTAGTGAGGATGCCCGACCCTGGCAAATGGAGCGAATGTGTTAGTCTGGCAGCCTCTGGTTCTGGTCTCTGAAAGTGTCTTAGTTATCCATTGTCTTACACGGGCATACCTAATATGGGCATTGAGTATATATATACACGCCCTTCCGGGCAGAACTTTGGCAGCCATTTTCCTGTTGGTGGGAGTTGGAAGTTTAGGGACTGCTTTTAGTGTTGAATAATTAGTGGCAGCTAAAACCAAGTTTGGAATATCTTTGGCAATACATATGCTGCAAAAATTTAGTGGAGTTCTGGACTGTTGAATCCAGTCAATTCCATGTGCTAATAAGGCAGGTAAAGATCTGGACCAGCGTGGAGCAACAGGATAGCCACCCGTGTAGTCACAGAACACTTGAAATACAGCTAGTCTGGATGGAGATGTGCTGTTTCTTTTAACTTTTTAATGTAGTAGAATTTAACATTACACAAGCGGCTCACGTTGTATTTTCTATTAGATAGCACTGATCAGTCATTAAGCCCGAGAATTTCAGCCTCATAGCTCTTACTGCTATACTCGGCAAATACCCCTTCTCCTTTAGTTTAAAGATCTGTTCCTTGAGACAATTTGAAATTAATGACCTGGGGGGGGTGGAATACCACCCTTAATGTAATCTTTCCTGCTAGGTTTATTGTATTCATTACTAAATTGACCTCGTTCATCTGACAAAGACTGTTTAATGAAAGGTCTTGAGATCCTTCAGAGATCTGGGGCCTCGATCTTCTCAATTTTATCACTGCTAAGTCTCTTGCTTCTGTTTACCTCAATTTAACTTTGGAGACCTTGGCTTCCCCAAGTCAACAAAGCTCCACCCTGTAATCCCCGTCAATTTGGATTGTGGCCAGAACAGCTTCTTCGTAAAGCCCAACTTCCCCACCTGCTGTGGGTTATCTCTTGTGTGAATTTACTGAAAGCCATACCAAGTAGTCACTCGCTCCCTAAATCTCGAATTCTTCCAATTATTTCCCTAGCAAAACAGCTCCAGTTTACATGTGATCTGTGTCATGACAGTTTACTAGACATTTTGCAACTGTACTCAGTCATTTCACGTTTTTGCTCACTTGTAATACTCCATTTTTTGGTAATAAACTGAGCATCAGATGGGAAGCTGTGGGCAGTAAATAGCAGAATATTAAACTAAAACAGGTTTAAACCTATTTTCTCATACAAGAAGGATAAGCCCAATATAGGTGGTTCCAGACGAGATCGGGCGTGTTCAGGGTGGTATGGCTGTCCAATATAGGTGGTGCCAGAATTTATTTTAGCAGAACAATTCTGTCAAGTTCTAGGTGATGTCTCTGTACTTCTCTTAGCTTTCCCCTGTGGTTGCAGGATGACTGCTCGTGCCCTAAACTGGACAACATCCAAAGACAGGAAAGAAGTGAAGGGGCGTTTTCTCCTTGTGCATCTCTCTCATCGGAAAAGAAAATCCTCTACAAATATTTCTCCTCCAGGAGTTCCCCCAGTGGGTCACATACATGCCAAGGAGGTCAGAAAAGTGTGTATTTGGCATAGTCAGCCTCAGTAGGGCTGGTGTACTCTAGTGACAAGGATAAAAGGGGGTAAGGGCTACGGGGAGGGTAAATAAGAACACCTTCTAAGATCCTTCTTATGGGAGTCTGTTGTTGTGTGACAAACCACCCCGAGCTTAGAGGCATAAAGGATGGCCATTTTCTTATGTTCACAGGAATTTGGACAGGGCACGAGAAGGATGGGTTGTCTGCTCCACATTGTTTGGGACCTCAGCTGGGAAGACTCAAATGTCTGGGGCCTGGAGTCATCTGGAGGCTTCCTGGGCTAGGATGACTGAAAGGCTGGCTGAGCTGGGGCGGTTGGGCAGAGCACCTCACATAGTCTTCCATGTGGCCAGCTCCCTGCATGGCTGCTGGGTTCTCAGAGTGCGCTGGGAGGGAGGGTCCTCAGAAGGGTTCTCTGGGGAAGGAGAATTCTAAGAACCAGGGGAAGCTGAATGGCCTTCTAGGACCTAACCTCCTAAGTTACATAGTATCACTTGGGCCGTATTTTATTGGTCAAAGCAATGAGAAGCCTATCCAGATTCAGGTAAGGCGACAGGGACTTCACTTTTTGATGGGAGCAATGTCAACAAATTTGCAGCCTTAAAAAACCCCCTGCAACAGTCCTCATGTAAACCAGAGGACATATATATATTTCCAAGATTCTCCTCACACTGTTGCAGTTAAAAGGAAATTTCAGTCTACCCCTCAATCAACCACGATATCAATTTATCTTTTTCAAGCTGAAATTCTTTTAACTAAAAAATAATTTTCCCTTCAGCTCCTAACTGGTATACTACTGTCTAGAAACTCCTATTAGTGAATAGATGTTGAGGCCTTTTCTCTCAAAAGACCAATTTTGGATCAGCATAGAATGGAACTGAAAACACTGAAATCCCTCAAACTGTGAAAGGGAGCTTTGGCATTAAAAAAAATAATAATAACAGAAAGAATATGAACAACTATTTAAAGCATCTGCCCCAGTACTTCCTGGTAAAAATACACAAATGTTTGGATCCTCCTTATATTGAATTAAAATATTAATATTTCTGGAACACCTATTAAGCTATACACTGAAGAGGATAAAACCGATATCAAGAAGACTAAGTTCCCCACTTGCAAGTACTTAGAATTCTAGGTAGGAGGAAGGAGATTCTCCCTCCATTGCCTTAAATGCTAGAACCGAAACAGAAACGAAGAGCTCCCGGCAAGTGGGACTAAGAAAACCCCATGAAAGAAATGGTCTGTGATGTAATAATAAAAATTAAAAAAAAAAAAAAAATCAATCCGTCAAAAAAAAACTGGCCTGATTTCAGGTCCTCATAAATGGGTAGTCAATTCGGGGAAAAAGGAGGTGGGGAAGAGACAAAGGCATACACACGAAGAGAACTGGAAAAAGTGAGGCTTGGGTCCCCTGAAAACTCCTCGCTCATGAGCTTGTAAAAGGTAAACGCTACATGCGTCCACGCGGTCAACACCTCAAGCTCCTTTCGCCTAGGAGAGCTCGGGGCGGCCGGTTGGGCTCACCGTCTCAGGCGATCCCCAGTAGAGGGCGCCGTAAGCTCGCGAGTACTCGAGCGGACTTGGCGGCGGAGGCGGTGCGTCCTCGGCCCGGGGGCGGGGCCGCCATGCTCACGTGACTCTCGCTCATGGCGGCGGCGGCGGCGGCGGCGGCAGCGGCGGCGCTCGGCGGCCGGAGCCGGATCCTGTAGCCGGGGTGTGGGCCCGCGTCAGTCCGTCCCTCCTTCGGCCCCCTCTCTCGTCTTCCGGAGTGCGGCTGGCGGAGCCCGGATGGCGGAGCGAGGCCTGGAGCCCGCGCCGGCCGCGGTGGCGGCACTGCCGCCCGAAGTGCGGGCGCAGCTGGCGGAGCTGGAGCTGGAGCTCTCGGAGGGTAGGAGCGGGGCGGGGGAGCGAGCGCCCGGGCGCCGCTGCGGATCGCGGCGACAGGGAGAGCAGTCCCCGCCGCGCGCCCTGCTGGCCGTGCGGGCGAGACGGGAGGAGGGTGCCGGAAATCTGGCCCGTGCTCTGAAGGGTCGTCTTCCCTGCTCTCGCACCCCATGAAGTGGGTTTCCCGTGGCGTTCATTGTGTTCTCTGGGAAGGGGTTAAGCAGGGGCTTGGGGGAGAAGTCCTCCCCGGGCCCGGGCTGTTTCTGCACTCCCTGCCCCTCAAAACCCGAGACAAAGCTGCGCCCTCGCGCTCCTGCCCGGGCGTCTGGGCACGGTGGGGGTGGGGGGTGAGGCTGCGAGCAGGGTGGCTGACAGCTTTCTCCTGTCCTCCTCTACCCTTTTCGAGGGGAGGGCCCCACGCCTGGTTCAGCTCCCCTCCCCCCCTTCAGAAAAAGAGAAAGATACATGGGAAATCCTCAGCATTTCTTCTTCCTCCTCCTTTAACAATACGAGATGCCTCCCCAGTGACAGGAGTGAGCGAGAAGCAGGGTGGGCCATTGAGGGTCCTAGGGAGATTAGAAGCAGTGGCATTAACGCAGAGAGACACACTGCTGCTTTCAGATCACCTTTGTCATAAGGGTTTTTTCCTGGTGCCTGTATTCGGGGCAAATTTTCCGCATCTGATCACCTTTTGGAGTCTTTGAAGAGAGGAGGGTGGCTACCGGTTACATGCAAATCCTGGCCGGCACCCTCTTTCTTTTGACAATGGATTGGTACAAGGAGGGTTGGGGATCTGAAAATTAAAAGAATGGAATAAATCAAGCCTCTGTTATTAGCGAAGTCCCTTGGACAACAATGAGAGAAACGTTGCTCTGTTGTGGGCATGTGATCGGGCTTCTTGTGCAGTTGTGATCAGTTCTCCATAAAGTTCCTGTTTTTATCACGGGCTGACTCTGAGACAAAGCAGCATTTTCTACAAGCTTGATGTCAGTACTGTGGCGGTGTCCCCAGAGTTGCATATTTTTACCGAGTTCTTTGCCAAAGGCCCTCTTTGCTAGCATTTTTCAAGTGGATTAAATATTGTTGATTGGAAGAGAAGAATGTGACAAGTTCCCAAGAGAGTTCAGACTTTTTGTTTACTTATGGAGGCATTCTCTCCCCCATCCCCCCTTAATCCTTTATAATGAAAAACCAGAAGTAGATTTGAGTGTTATAAATCCTGTTGGGCATACAAGGAAATAATTATTTTTAATAACCCTGTTAGGTTTTCCCAATGTATAGGGAGGTGCCGTTTTCATTTGCACTTAATTACCAACATATTATTTTTCAATTAATCAGTTGGGAAGTTATTTTTTGGCCCATCCCCAGAACCAGTGGTGGTGGACGGGGTTGGTTTCTGTGACGTATTTAGAGCATTACCATGGGTCCTGCCTCTCAAGATAACCTCATTCTTCTCCTATACTAAAACATTGTCATTAAATCTGTAATGACTTCCATTCACATCTGACTTTTAAAACAGTTACTCTATAGTAACAAATCAGCTATATTTGATTAGCCAGCAAGAGAGAGGTTTGGCTGGATGTTTGTGTCAGAATGAGATTAAAAATAGGAGTTGATTGCTTTTACACAGAGGGAGATCCTGGAAGCTCCTTATTCTCGCTATATCGGCTTCCGGCTGATTATTGTTTACTTCTCTGAGTGTTTCTAGAAATGATTCTGAGGAACTGTTTCTAGGACTCACACTGATTAGCTCACCTTTCTCTCCTTTAGAAAGGTGTGAAACTCCTACAGACTGTGGATGTCAGGGTTTCAGCATCAGCATCGTTAAGGACAAATGCGTGTGGTTTGCTTTCCCGTGCGGGATTGCTTTGGTTGACATATACTTAGTTTGATTTAGTTTCTTACGGATTTATACTGTGTTGTCCTGTATTTCATCTCTTTTAACAATGGACAACTGGAAGAAATGCAGTTGAAAAATCTTGGGCCTGCAGTGTCAGCATCTCGGCCATCTGTCTTTTTCTCTTGCTTAAAAATAAAGTACGGAGGATGCTTGACTGAAGAAGTAGGTAGACATTTTTAGGAATTCAAGTGAAGTTAAAACGACCCGCTAACCCCCAGATCTCCGGTGTGGTGTTATCTGTGATGTCTGTAGTGTATTTTGAATGAATCTCTGCTTGCTTGTTTATTGTGCATTTTCTCCACAGCTGCTGTTTTGACAAAAGTACTTTTTTCCTTTCCAAAAACAAATGTACTTTTAACTCTGTTAAAAGGGTTGCTGGCTTTGGTGTACTCATTCCTTGATTTTATTCTCTTTTTTTTTTCACGCAGGCCGTAGTTGGTCCTAATTATAGTGATAGTCTGAGCTGTGTACTGTTAAAGGAATGTCTTGTGCTTGTCTGTATTTTTGGCGGCAGGCTTTGGTCATAGCTCGGCACCTCTGTGCTGAAGTGCAGGTTTGCGCCTCCGTGGGCTGTTTGCCGCAGAGCGCGTTGCAGAGCCCGGGGCTGTGTCTGGTGCTTCGGGCGGGTCACCACGGACTGGGTGGTGAAAGCTCCTGTTTTTGCACCAAAAAGAATAGGCTTCAGCTGTCCGGAGAATCACTCAGAGTAGAAGTTACACGTAATCCTGAGCTCTTCTGTAGATGACTTGAATAGGTGGGAGGTTTCTAAAAGTATTCCCGTGGTGGGTATTTTTTTCAGGATCCACATGTATTACTGTATTACTATTATTATATCTGATATATGTTAGGCAGTAAACTCTGGTGTCACTTTATTCACTTGTTTTACTCAAGTGTATGCATATTAAGTAACATGAATGATGAGATTTATTTGTTTAAATCTGTCATATACATTATATTTGTGTAACGATCTTATACATGACGTCATCTGGGTCTCACTACCACTTTGTGATTAGGTGGAAGAGATAGATCGCATTACCATCGTTCACCTTTTCTTTTCCCTCCTTTGTTTTGTTTTGTTTGTTTGTTTGTTTTAACAGGAGGGTAAACTTAGAAAGGTTAAGAGGGTCAGTGTTTTATCTAGAGTCGCTCGTCTAATAAGTGCCATTATCCTAAGCTGCCATATAATTATGGCATCTGTTACCATCAAATGGTTTAAATATCTTGTTATGGCACAAGCAATTCTAATTTTTACTCTAAGGAAATTCTGTGTAACAGTTGTTTGCCACAATTCTAAATTGTTCCCTTGATTCTCTTTCTAAAGTCTTTCTCAAGTCTGTCATTCATTTATTTGACTCAGCAGACCCTTGTTTTGTACCTACGTGTGCCGGGGGTACAGAGGTGAGCAGGGCACTGTCAGCTTTCAGGGAGTCCTTAGTCTGGAATGGGAATCACTTAGATACCAACGAGACAGTACAGGATACCGTGGTAGGGTTTTGCCCTCTAAGAAAAGAGGAAGCTCTCTGCTTTGTCGTTGTTGTGGAGAAGAAAGAGCAGAGAACTATAAATACAGGATTGGACTGTGTGGCTAGTAGAGACGGCTGCGATTGGGCTTGTGCAGTTCAGTCCTAAGGTGAAGGAAAGGAGGACATAAATCCCATACTTCTGTGGCTTGTCGGAAGAGCTCAGGTCTTTTAGTGTCCAAAGATGACAACTGGGAAGGTATTGAAGACAAAATAACACAGGAAGGGATCCTCCCTTTTCTTGTTTGAACACTTCTCTGGGCACAGATACGACAAACAGTCACATCCTCCCTTTCTCCTCTTTCATCACTTATCTTGGCAGCCCTGCAAGGCTGGTAGGGCCCACCTTGAAGGTGGAGGGATAAAGAGGGCTCCTTGCTAGGAGTGGAAGGGAATCCTCTTGAGGAGTGGGGAAGCAGTGGGGGAGTTGAAGAGGGAAAGTGATAGGTGCTGGCTAGCCATCATGTTTCACAGTCTCTGAAGTGGGCAAATAAAAGGAAACTGGTGAGTTCCTCCTGTTTTATCTACAATGGGAAAGTGGTCCACTTTTCCCCAAATACAACACATAGTTGTGAATTCATAGGATATACATTTATTAGAAAATTATGTCTAAGTAGTTGTCATACCTGATGCTAGGAGTAGGAAGGAAAGCAGGGCTGTGGATTTGTAAATATCCCAAACCAGGCATTATCTAAGTGATCTTCTCTCTAAAACTTGACTGTAGATATTTTTGGTGGGCTATACTCATCTTACATTGGAACTCATCTTTAGGAGTTGTGGTCAGAGACATTCCTTTGAAAATCCTCACGGTGGCAGATTTTATTTGAGGGTGGAATTTCATTTTATCGGTTACTTGGAGTCAAGTAGAGAAAATCTGTGATGTTCTTTTGGAGTCCAGACTAGTTGTGATTGAAAAAATTAGAGTGATTCTAAACTGATGGCATTGTGACTGTCAAAAAGTAGAATGATGTAAACTGGTTTTGAGGGTATTTCAGAAGACGAGTGACAGATTTGTTGGTAGAATGATTCACCTTACTGTAAAGGATAGCGCTTGTTTGGACACCCTTGTTCTGATGTGTATTTTGAAAAATTATTGTTTGACAGCCCCATAGCGTTGAACTGGATTTTTGAATGAAAGAAATCATTAAGGGGCGCCTAGGTGGCTCAGTCAGTGAGGTGTCCAGCTCTTGGTTTCTGCTCAGGTCATGATCTCGCAGTTGTGGGATCAAGCCCTCTGTGGGGCTTTGTGCTCCCCGCAGAGTCTGCTTCAGGTTTTCTCTCCCTTTCCCTCCCGTTAATTCTTCCTTTCTCTCAAATAAATAAATAAAATCTTAAAAAAAAAAAAATCATTGACCCTTCACTTTTAGCCTGGCCCCTGGTGGCTACTTTCTTTCCTAGCCTGTGTGAGGATTAGCACCTCAGGGTGGAAAGTTCAGATGATTGGCTGAAAAGAGCCCTCACACTGTATTTGTACCATAATATGACAGTTCTCCCCCCTCTCTCAAGAATGCTCTTTGAAGCGCTCCTTCCTGCTTGCCATCCCACTCCTCTTTAAGAGTTCAGCTGAAGAGCTAGCTTTTTTTATAAACCCAACCCCGACCACCGTGAGCCCCTCGTTTCACACCTTCCATCATTTACAGTGTATGCCATTTTTGCCAACCAGTACATTTTCTAATTATTTAGATTGCTTTTCTTTTCACCTCAGTGTCAGCTCCTATAGAGCTCGTTCGTATCTGAAACTTCTTTGAGTAGCTCCCCAACTGTTTCTTTCTTGTATTGTTTTAGGAGAGCAATAAATTTTTGCTCACTTCAGTTTGATTTACAGTGAAACATAAAGTCCCTGTCTTGGGATTTGGTTTCGGTGTGAGGCACGGTTGTGGAATCATTTGAGCACAGGTTTTGGCATCTGGTGGGCTTGGGTCCCATTCCTGGCCTGTCACTTAGTAGCTCTGTGATCTTGGATAGACTGTCTACCCTCCCTCATTTTAATTTCTTCAATTCTTTTTTTTTTTTTTTTAAGATTTTATTTATTTATTTGACAGAGAGACAGCCAGCGAGGAGGGAACACAAGCAGGGGGAGTGGGAGAGGAAGAAGCAGGCTCATAGTGGAAGAGCCTGATGTGGGGCTCGATCCCGTAACGCCGGGATCACGCCCTGAGCCGAAGGCAGACGCTCAACCGCTGTGCCACCCAGGCGCCCCTAATTTCTTCAATTCTTAAAGGAATGACAGTCTCATTGGAGTTGTAAGGTTGAAAACGAGCTGACTATATAGTGTGTGGCATGCAGTGATTGCTTGGTGCATGTAATCTTTATTTCTGGTAGTGAATGGATGCATAGTGACTTGGCTGTTTTTAATATCTCGTGTTACTTAGCAAAGTATGGTTGTATATGAAGTGATGAATGGAATGAATTTGTGCACCTATTTTTTAGAAATAAGACCTCACTGCACCATCAGTTGCTCCTGTCGGCACCCTCTACCCCTAGTTTAACACATGTTGGGTCACTGCAGGCAGTTGACCAGAGCAGAGCAGAGTAGCTGGTTTGTTTCATATAGACATCTGGTGTGTGTACATTTCCGAGCCGGTAGGTTCTGGCAAATGGCTTTGAAATATAAGTGTGGTTTCTGAGACTCAGGCATCTGCCAGTTATGAAAAGGCACATGTGGGTGCTTGGAACCTTCAGATAGTTTTTTGGTTCTTCCTTTTCTTAGTCCTCCGTTTGTCTTTAGTGAACAAATCCTTTCAGTTCCTCCTTCAAAAGTTTTCTTGCGTCCTCTTTTCTTTTGAGTTGTGTTTACCACCAGCCTTGTCTGGTCCTCTATCTTTAGACCTAAGGGTCTGATTTTTGTCTCCCTTCAGTTCTAGATTGATCTTCGTCTTTTAAAGATACTGCTTTTTTCTAAAGCCATTGCTAAATCCAGGACTCTTGTCACTCATTGTCTTTAAATTCTAAGTTTCCTAAAAGCAGGGATGGTCTCCTATATCTCTTGTCCCTAGAGTCTAAGTTAGTGCTGTTGTACACCTCAGATAGTCCCATCTCTTTCGGTGATTGATCATACCCTAAAGATTTAAGTGAGAGTTTTTCATATCTTTGTGTTTAGAACGAGTGGCTTGCTTGCTTTCCCTGTGGGTGCTCATCTATAAATAAGATCCCTTCCGAAAGGCAATTTCTTTGAATTCGTGAGTTGGCTTCAGTGGACCCGGAAGCTCTGAAATCATGTGCAGAATTTTTAGTGTGAGTGCTTATGTGTCTTTTTAGGGAGCAGAATCTATACCTTTCATCAGTTTCTTAAAGAGGACTGTGAAGCAAAGCTAAGAGCCATTATTAGCTTGTAAGGAAAGCCAGACTCCCCCTATTTCTCTCCTCAGCACTCTTAGCCTTATCTGTATCAGTTCCCACCCTTATCCCCTTTCCTCCTTTTCTCAGAGGAAGAAATATCCCCTTTCCTGCTCCCTGGTGTATCCCTCTTACTGTGTTCTCAGCCCCATCCCTTCTCTGTGATCTTGGCGTCTTACTTCATTGATGGATCTATTCATTCATAGTCTTCATTCATAGTCTTTTTGTCTTTGTCTCTTTCTCTCATCTTCAGCCTCTCACTTAACGCTTGGCTCTCGGTTCCTTCCCTTCAGCCTATAAATATGCTGAAATTTCTCCCAGCTTAAAAAAAGCAGCTTCCCACAGTCTTGTGTTGGAGTCCGCTCGCTCTTGCGTTCTCTCCCTCTCGCAGATCCTAGAAGGCGTAGCTTACATCTCCTTTCCTTCCTTTCTTTCCTTTGCTCACTCCTTGGTCCGTCCATTGCTTCTGCTTATCAAGCCTCCGAAACAACCGCAACACCGTCTCCAAGGCCGTCAATGACTTCTGATTTCAGACTGAAAAGTACCCACTGGATACAGTATCTTTCTCTGCAGCTTTGGATATGGTGAATAGTTATCTTCAAAAACCCTCTCCTTACTTAGCTTTTACGGCATCATTTCCTTCTGCTGCCATTTCTTCTTATGCTCTCTGTTGAGCTTTTTCGCTCTTCCTTCTGATTCAGGTTTTCTTGCCGTCTGTCATTAGCCTTCATCTCACTTCACATAAACTTGCTGAGTAATCTCGTCCATGCCCAGGGCTTTAGCTGGCTTGCCTGTGAGATGGCTTCCTGGTCTGTGTCTCTAGGCCTGACTCCGAGCCCTCTGCTCCAGACGTCCCATTGGTTCCCCGGCAATGGTAACTTAGTAGGTCTAACACTGTACTCCTTATTTCAGCCCGCTCCACAGAACCCTACTTCAGAATGTCCACCTATCAGGTCAGACACTTGGGGGTCATCCTTATCTTCTGATGGGCCACTAAGTCCTGTTGATTCTTCTTCCTCCCCTCCATTCATACCGTTTTGGTCTTAGTTCAGGCTCTTTTTTTTTTTTTTTTTTCAGGATTCCATTTATTTGAGAGAGAGAGAGAGAGAGCGGTGAGCACCAGCTGGGGGGAGGGTGGGGCAGAGGGAGAGGGAAAAACAGACTCCCTGCTGAGCAGGGAGCTAGATGCAGGGCTCCATCCCAGGACCCCAGGCTCATGACCTGAGCCGAAGGCAGATGCTTAACTGACTGAGCCACCCAGGCGCCCCTGGTCTTTGTTCAGGCCCTTATCAACCTCTTGCTGAGATTATTATTATTTTTTCAAAGATTTTATTTATTTATTTGAGAGAGAGAGAGCAAGAGAGCATGAGCAGGGTGAAGGGCACAGGGAGAAGCAGACTCCCCACTGAGCAGGGAGCCTGATGTGGGACTCGATCCTGGGACTCTGGGATCATGACCTGAGCCAAAGGCAGATGCTTAACCAGCTGAGCCACCCAGCACCCTGAGATTGTTATAGTAGTCTCCTAACTCATCCACCTGCCTCGTGTCGCTTCCCAGACCCTTCTCCCTCCAGTCCGTCCTTCTCTATTCTGTGATGGAACGATCCTTCTGAAACACAGATCTAGTCGTGTCCTCTCCCCTGTTTAAAATTATTCATTGGCTTACCCCATCCACAGGATAAAATCCAAGCATTCTTGCGTACCAAGACCTGCTTGCCTTTGTAGCCTCATTTCCTGCGCCTTCCATGATTTTCGCCCCTCTCTAGGCATGCCTAGCTACTTGCATTACTGTGCTTTCTCACTTCCATGCCTTTGTACACATTGCCTTTCTCTGAGAGATGCCCATTCTGGCACATTCTTCCCCCTTTTCTGCCTGGTTTTCTTCTTTTCCACTCAATTTCCTGTAAGAAGCCAGCCTTTCCTAAGCTCTCTTAAGAAGTTAAGATCTCAGTATAAGGAGCTATCAATTATTGAATGCTTATTATGTAGCAGGCCCTGTGCTTAGCTCTTCATAGACCCTAGCTGGCCGGTAAGTAGGTGCTGAATAAATAGCTCCTATTGTGATGACAGAACTGGCCTAACAGAAAGCACCTGGAATGGAGAGGAATGTGGTATGTGCCAGATTTGACCCTGTACCCTCATCTTTCCCTTTCTCCCTGCCAGTGACAGTTACATTCTGAAATGAATGGCAAAGGGATCAGAGCAGTGGGCTTGACAGTCATTTTAGAATTGGGTTAGGCCCTGTGTTTGCTGCTTGCTGTGTGACCTCAGGCAGGTCTTTGAAATGTGTTTCTAATCTTACAACCGCTGAAGATAGGTGTGTGATTTCCATTTTGTAGAGACTTGTTAAAGAACGTGCAGTCTGAGACTACCGTGTGCTGGGGTGGGAACCCAAGTCTGCTTGGCTCCAAACCCCACGGGTTTCCACCCTGCCATCTGCCTCTGTCTCCTGAATCATGTTTCAAGTTGTTTCTGCAAAGTTCTTTTCCATCCTAACTACTGGGCCCCACTTTTCTTAGAATGCAGCTTCTGTCTCTGGAGTTTTAGAGGTGGGGCTCCCTGGAGGGAAAAGGATGGGAATGTTCTGTCCTATTCTCAGAGAATAATGTGAAATTAATTTTTCTTCCTTGAATTGAGGTGAGGATGATCAGAAGCTGAAAAGGGGAAACCCAGGAGGAAAATATTTTGGATGCTTCACAGGACAGTTCTAAATGAAAATCCGTAGGTCTGGTGTCTTTGAAAGATCCTTCGTTTGCGCTGGACTTGAGCTTCTGGACTGTAAGAGGATTGTGGTTACATTCTGGTTCAGAAGAGTTTTAGTGCTTTGTTTTCTTCTTAGGATATTTAATGTTCAAGTTTAAAGTTAATGTTTAAGTTAATGTAGATATTTCTGTAAATGACATGTACTTTAATTGATTTTTTTCTTGGAGTTATTTCTTGTTTTGTGAAGGAATAGTGCTCTAATAGCTCTTTATTTTTAGAGGACTGTTGCTTTTATGGATAAATTAAAGCACCTGTAGGGTTTGTTTGTTTCTTTCTAAGAACTTTGGATTATGTTGTTTCAAGTTACTCATAGCCTGGAACCGGTGGGCTTTGTTTTGTTTTAATTCTACCAAACGTTTATTTTTTAATTTAAAAAAATTTTTTTAAATTAACATATAATGTATTATTTGTTTCAGGGGTACAGGTCTTGATTCATCAGTCTGGAACGTGTGGGTTTTAACTTAGGTCAGGCGTGCATGCATTATGGTGTTATCAGTCTTGTCACTGAATCTCCTTCTTAAAAATGAACCCAGCAGGAATTATTAGGTAGATGCTTCTGATAGTTTCTTGTTTAGTAAATCTGTGACTGAGGCAAACAGGCTGTCTTCCGTTTTTCTTTATTGAGGAGTAATTGGCACACAGCGTTATATTAGTTTCAGGCATAGAACATAAGGCTTTGACATTTGTATGTATCTTAAAATGATCACCATAGTAAGTCCACTAATTTGTCGCCATATGAAATTACAAAAAGTTTTTTTTCTTTCTTAAAATTTTAAAGTTTTGC
Organism: Ursus arctos; assembly: GCF_023065955.2. Taxonomy (NCBI): domain Eukaryota; kingdom Metazoa; phylum Chordata; class Mammalia; order Carnivora; family Ursidae; genus Ursus; species Ursus arctos. The sequence goes on from NW_026622941.1 coordinate 40,806,933, forward strand.
CATTTTTACACTATTGGATTTCCCTTCTGGTTTGGAGAAACTTTCACTCTTAAATTGAACGTGTAGAAAAAGCATCAGTCTGAATTTTCCTCCCATAGTTCTTTGCTTGTTTTTCTTCAAGGACCAAGGGAAGTACTAGAAGATGAACTTCCTATTAAAAACACCAGCTTCCTCATTTGTTGGTTCTCTAAGCTCTGATATCTAATGTTACCTCTGTATTTTATCTATGTTTCAAATGATCCCAAACTTAGGAACTTATCATTTACTACCCATTCCCACCTCCCTTTGTAAGCTGCTTGAGGACAGCATGCAGCATCCTTCAGCATGCATATTTTCAACACCTATTCAACCAGTGAATGAATCTAGACTCTCTCATCAGCCTCCCTGTCTATTCTTACTTTCTTACTAGTCTCTGACAGACTCTCTATTATAGTCAGACTGGTTTCCTCACTCTTTTTCCTGACAGGCCCATTCCTAGCTCTCTGCCTTTACAGTGACTCTTTTCTTTGTCAGGACTGCCTTTTCTCCTATTAAAATCTCCCCATATTCCAGGGCCTGGCTGATGTTCCCTTGATCATGAAACCAGCTGACTGCTTTTGTTCATATGAATCTCTTCTATTTTTAGACCATTGTGTTCAGTAACAGAGTTTAACACTTAACTGACCACTGTTACTTGTTTCAGTTAGTTTTGCCTCCTCAGTTGGACCTTACATTTTGTAAGTGTAATGGCACGGTCTTCTACTTTTGGAACTCGTGAAGTGCTCCATATATCAATATATATGTAAAGGTGTATTGAACACATTTATTTACGAGATCTACTGAGGATGAGGGATGCGTAGAAGGCAGACTCCCTGCTTTCAAGGTGCATTCAATCTAGTAACTTCTCAACAAATAGTCGTTTGGGTTTTAAAAATATTAATTTAAGTAATTGTCTTTTAAGCACCAAGAAGCATTTTGTTTTCTGCTTAAGTGATAAGGTAGCGTTTAAAAATCCCATTTGAAATGATTCTGGGAAGGTGGCAGTTTGCGCACATCTCTGTTGCCTTGTTTTTTTAAATTCAGCTTAAGTAAAATACAATTTCAAAGCTTAGAACAAGAACACCAAGAGTTAGAGTGTCAACTCTTGAAGGTAAAGGACTTGGAAGTTAAATCCAGGAAACCTAAAATGCATATGATAACATTTTAGAAGGATGGGGTGCCTGGGTGGCTCAGTCAGTTGGGTGTCCAACTGTTGGCTTTGGCTCAGGTCATGATCTTAGGGTCATGAGATCAAGCCCCACATTAGGTTCCACACTCAGTGGGGAGTCTGTTTTTCTCTCTCTCCTTCTCCCTCTGCCCCTCCCCCAATGTGCGTGTGTGCTCTCTCTCAAATCTTTTTAAAAAAAATAAAATTTTAAAAGGAGAACTGAGTAATAGAAGAAAAGTGCCCTGAGCTGAAAAAAGGTTGCAAATGGAAAGACACTGCAGATTTGAATGGGTTCACTGTTGTTCCAGGCAAGACTGATGAGAAACGGCATAAACCTAGGAATATTCTGATAAAATTCCTGAATTCAGTGATTAAAAAAAGTCCTACAGGCTCCTAAATAGAAGGATAAAGTCAAAACAGCAACAACAAAATAGGCTGTTCTCATTTGTAATACTGCAACTTTGGTGATGGTGTAAGAAACATCTACTGATTAGAGAAGAGGTCTCTACTCCAAAGAGTCCTGTATGCAATCTAGATATTATTCATCCTTTAGGGAAAAGAAAGCTCTGTGTGAGTGTGTGAAGATTCAGAGATTGTATCCCTCACAGACTCCAGTCTAAGCAGTATACTCTAATCAAACAGCTAATGCAGAACAGAGACCCCAGGATAGGAGGAAGAAAGGAGACAGTGATGGACAATGGACTTTGAAATGTATGTATATACGTGTTTTATATATATGTACATAATATGTATATTATGTATATAATATATATGTAATTGCATATATAGCAAGTGACAGGGAATGTGTAATATAAATGCTAAGTAAGAATCTTTGAAATAGAAGAGACATTGCAGCAGAAAACTTGGTTGTCTGAATAAAATAGTCTAAAAGATTTTAGCAAAACTCAGACATTGTGGGTCAGGGTAGTATGGGAATGGGTGGGAAGTAATAGCATTCTTTGGTGTCATTGGGATGTTGGCAGAGGGAAGTATGGGAGTGAACTGCCTTGGTGAGGAGAAAAAGACTTTATGATAGTGTTAAAAATTATAAAATACTTAAGCATAAATATCAAAGAAAGGCACAGGATCCATTTGAAGAAAATTATAAACTCTTAAGGATATAAAAGCAAGATCTGGAAAAATGGAAATATATAATGTATTCCCAGATGGGAAGTCTAAATATATATAAACATAATGGAAATCAATTATAGCTCCAACGGAGAGTTCTTTGGGTGGGGGAGAATTAGATTAAATAATCTCAGTGTGCATGTGGTAGAATGAATGTTTTGGAATAGCCAAGAAAATTTAGAAACAGAATCGTGAGGTGGTCCTTCCTTTACCATGTGTTAAAACAAAGTCTAAAATTACTATGCTCAAACCAGTATGGTAGAGCGTTTGAATAAAGATGAATGAACAGTATAAAGTGCCCAGGTCCTTGTATGTATAGGAAAAATAATTATGAAATCATGAAAGTGTCATGAGTTTATTAGACCACTTGCCTTCTCAAATTAGAAAAGATCTTAAAATAAGTTGTCTAGGACTCTGTAGGACAGCAGCAAAGCCGAACGTGACGTTCTAGTTATGCTGCCAAGAGGAGCACACTGGAACCAGAAAGAAAAGACCATTCCTCTTGTAATGTCTTTCCGGTGCCCCCTACAGACCAAGCTTAACATTGAGGTATCAGGCAAAGGAAAATTATTTAAAGCGTCCAACTTTATTTTCACAGAACAGGCAATGAAGGGTAGATTTGGAGCTGAGAAGTAATAAACTGAAAACTGACATATCCTTGATTGCTCTCTTTCCTTCAGTCCAGCTCCCCATATCTAGTCCATCCGTAGTTTTTTTTGGTCCTTTGGTCCTTTAAGGATCCTTGAGAAGGATCCTTAAGCTGCTTCTCTCCACCGTTGATCATTGCTAATCATTGCCTGACCTGCTCATCTCCGGCTTTGCTAGCTCCTTGCTAGTGTGCCTGCTTCCTTCTCTCTCACTGATTTCCATGTAGAAGCTACAGTGAGCTTTTTAAACCATAAACTCGATCATGTTGCTTCCCTGCCCTAAGGACCTTCAGTGGCTTCTCTTTGTCTTAAAATAAAATTCAGACTCCTTTCCATGCTCTCCAAAGCCTACACAGTCTCGACCCTTATTTGCTTCTCTCATCTGTGCTTCAGCCACGCTGGCTGACTTCTCTCCTTCCTCGTCTCCCTCTCTCCGTTCTTTCTTCACTCTTCCCTCCCTCCCTCCATTCCCTTTTCCTTTCCCTTTTATTTATTTAGTGGCTATTTATTATGGCCTACTATGTGCCACACGGCTGCAGGCAATATAGCAGTAGTTATAATAACTAAAATCCCTGCCCTTAAAGGGGCTTACATTCTGTAGGAATAGACAGAAATTAGTAAGTAATATGTATTGCTTGTCAGATGGTAAAAATTTCAAAGGAGAGCAGTCGTGAAGAGGGATGGAGAATACTGGGGCTTGATCGGTGGTTACAATCTAAAATAGGGTAGTCAGGGACAACCTCGTCCTAAGATGGCATTTGAACAAAATCCCAAGGGCAATGAGGCTTTTTTCCTTTCCCTTGAACTCACCATACTTGTCCCCACCTCCTTGTTTCTTATTTTGCTTCTGCCTGGAATGCTCCGCTCCAGGATTTGTACTGGGCCAACAACTCTGCCTCCTTTCTGTCTCAGCTCAAAAGTTACCTTCTCAGAGATGCCTTCCCTGATCAAGTTCAAACGAGTAACTCCTTCCATTTTTCTCCATCACTTCTTTCTTGTTACTTTCTTTTTCTGTTTTAATTTTTTTTTAAATTAATGCTTTCCACCATTTGATATGGTCTTGTTCCTGTATTTATTTATCTGATTCTCCCCTAGTGAAATGTTAGTTCTGTGGGAGCAGGGACCTTGCTGTCCTGTTTCCCTGCTGGATGCCCAGAGCCTAGAATAGAAGACTCTCAGCAGACACTTGTTCAGTGAACAGATGGTCTTTACAAGGAGAAGATTCCACCAGGATTCCTTAGACGGTGCAGTTTTACAGAGTAGAGAAGTGTGGGCTTTGGCCCCAGGGCCTTTGGCAGGAAGGAAAAGGAGCCCCTGTGGGAGCTGGTCCGTGCTGGAACTCAGGGGCTCATGATGTTTCCTGGCATTTGGTTAGTTTCTGAAGTTTGTTTGTTTTTCCTTTGTTTCCCTCACCTATTTGTGCCCTCTGATTTTCCATGTGACTTTTATAGTTGGATGCTGTGTGACAACTTTCCATTTCATCAGCCTGCCTGACTGCTTTGCTCATTCAGTTCATCTGATATTTATTACTGCAGCTACTTTCAGAAGATACGGTGCCACACCTGGTATGGTGCTTGATGAGAGTGGAGCCACACCACTGAGTGCCTCTGCTCCCTGCATCGGGGGACGTACACCTCTTCTCTTTCATTGTATTTTGCCCATGCAAAGTTGATTCCCTTTTTCTTTTACCTTAACCAAATGTATTACCCAGTGTCTGATCTGGGATGTAAGCTAATTGGGTGGGTTTTTCTGTAGAACAGATATTGTCAGCAACCTTCAGTTTGGTTTAACTGGTTGGGAAAAACTAAATATTTTGTATGCCTGGTTTTCCAGCATCTTTTTGTGGCCACATTATATCTTTTGCCCAATGTTGGAAGACCAGGGTGCCTAGGTGGCTCAGTTGGTTAAGCGTCTGCCCTTGGCTCAGGTCATGATCTCAGGGTCCTGGGATTGAGCCCTGCATCAGGCTTCCCTGCTTATCCGGGAGTTGGCTTCTCCCTCTGCCCCTCCCCCTGCTTTCTCTCTTCTCTGTCTCCCTCTCAAATAAATAAAAACTTAAAAAAAGTGTTGGAAAACCAGGGAAGTGAAGTATTTGGCCTTATGGTAAATATTAGGTTTGTTGAACTAGTTCAGGCCTTTGGTCAATTTAACCTAGTATATGCCATCTAGACTTCCGAGGACATTCACGGGCCACCCATTGTATGTCCAACTGTACACACACAATACTCTTATCTTAGGTCCTACCAGTTTTCTCTCAGCTGCCTATTTGAATATTTATGTCCAAGATATTGTTCAAACACTAAATTTATTGTAATTTTTTTGCACATAGCTAAATACAGTAAAATCTCAAATATTCCATGTATTTATTATTCTGTCATGAGCTTCTAGTTTATCTTCGTGGTTGAGAAATAGACCTTGTGAAACATCATAATAATTAAGATCCTATTTCAGTAAATATTGAAAGAAACATTAACATGATTATTAGGTTGAAAAACATGACCAAGGTGATTATTATTAACTAGGAGAGAATCATCATTATCAGAAGTAAATTTTTCAGAATCCTGAATTTGATTTGATCACCTTCTAACTTTTCCTTACAATTATTCAAAAAAGAGTTATTCATTAGAGGTAGGTATTCTTTCCTACTTTTTTTTTCTTGTAGTCAGTTACAGTTGTCTCAGTTTCTTTGCCTGTAAAATGTGGATAATAATAGTGTCTACTTTATGGGATTTATGTGAGAACAAAATCAGCTAATATATAAAAGTATAGTGATTACAACAGTGCCTGGCACCTGGTAAGCCCTGTAAGTCTTTTATAGCACTGTGCTGCTGTAATTTTATACTCCCCAAATTTCCACCCATACAGAAGTTGTGATTAGTGAAGAATATCTGAATTGGGCATAAGAGCCCAAATTTGGTTTCCAGCTTTATCTACAAAAGGATGGTAGTTAAAGCCTTGAGAATAGATGAGTTCACCCAGGAAAGAGGGCTTAGCATGAACAGAAAGGAGTATTTCAGCCAGAACCCTAAGGAATGCTAATATGGGCAGAAGAAATGAAAACCTGCAAAGACAAGTAGGAAAAAGTGGCTGGAAGTGTAGCAAGAAAGCTAGACAAGGAATATCAGGAGAGTTTGGGGTCAGAAAGACAAAAGAGGGAAAGATTAAATGTTGCAAACACAAAAATGGTAAGGATTAAGATGGATTCGTTGGATTTAGCCACCAGGTGGTTTATGAATTTATTGAGAGTGATTTTAATGCAGTGATGTGGGAATACGAAGTCAGATTATAATGGGCTAATGAATGAATGAGAAGAAATAGGAAAATTTCAAAAACAAAACAAGTTTCAGTAAGGTTGACTAGTGTCAGGAGGATGGGACATGATGGTAGTTTTTTGTTTTGTTGTTTTGTTTTTTTAATATTTTATTTATTTATTTGACAGAGAGAGACAGACAGCGAGAGAGGGAACACAAGCAGGGGGAGTGCGAGAGGAAGAAGCAGGCTCGCAGCGGAGGAGCCTGATGTGGGGCTCGATCCCAGAGCACCGGGATCACGCCCTGAGCTGAAGGCAGACGCTTAACGACTGAGCCACCCAGGCACCCCCATGATGGTAGTTTTTTGGTAGTTATTTGCAGAGATAAGATATTGTGAACGGCACCTTTATTGCCTAATAAATGACATAAGGAATGTGTGTATAAATATTGAAGGTACTTATGCAAAGGGCATTAGCGTACCCGTAGTATTCTGGGAATGAATCCCTGAAGTAATATCATTCAGGTGTGTAGTTAACAGCTGAATAGGAGTTTGGTGGGCACACAGACAAGGGAGAAGGATACTTTATGTTTTGTGAATCATTGTAGCATGTTTGAGGAATTAAGATGATTTAGTAACTGGGAGAGCATAAAGCGTAAGCTCAGTAGGTTTAGTGAGCGTGGACAGGTGAGCAGGGCTGAGAGCATGGCAGGGGTGGGCCTTAGAATCTTAAATTTTATGTAGGTGTAGGTCCTTGCTTCCCAGTGGGGGTTTGTGTGAATGTGCCAGGAGGTACTCAAAGCTATAGGATAAACATGTACATCTTTTTGGAGTGTACATTCAATTGGATTTTGGGGAAATTATTGCTGTATTAAAACATGAATATATTATGCAGAATCAAACATTTAAGATAAAATACAATCTTAAATTAAAAAACTTAAAAATAATACATTTTCCTCTGGTGGCTGGCTTCTTCGGGCTGTACCTTGTGCTGCTTCTAGACCCTCCATCCCCTGTCACTTTTTTCAGGTCAAAGAGTTTACAGAGCATCCATATAGATGATGTGGAATCGTTGAAGAATTGTAAGCGGTGGTGGATGACCTTGGTATTTGGTAGAGATCATCCTAGAGGAGGGTGGTTTCAGGCTTCTTTGTCATACAACCAAAGGGCACCATTCCCATTGAATATAATGCATAACAGTCCTAGATAGATAACAGAGCAAGAGAACAGGACAGGACAGGGAGACTTCTGAGGAGGCTACGAAATGAGCTCGTGGTCTCTGTAGTAGGATTAGGGAAGAGGTAATGAAAAGAGGTTTTTGAGCAGGCAGAATTGATGAGACTAGTATGGAGGAGGAGGGCATATGATATGATAGAAGAACCGAACTTGACGCTAAGGTTTCTGGCTTAGCATCTTGAGAGGAAGATGGCACGATTTCCTAATACAGGGAATAGAGGAAGAAGAACAGTTTTGGCTATGGGAAGAGATAAATTCAGTATTATTGAATTGGAGAGGCCTTTGGGCCATGCAGGTGGAGATCCAAAGCCAGCAGTTGGCTTCTTCAGAAGGGCCTATCCTAAAGATAACACATTCAGTACTCCTGAGTGGTCCTCGCTGATCATGGAGGCCATGGGCATGGTGGTCCAAAGGGAGCACACTGAATGAGAAGAGACTAAACACAGAACTCTGGAAGCACCACCATTTAAGGGGAAAACTGAAGAAAAGGAACCTTAGAAAAAGTGGTCAGAGAGGGTATGCATGGCCACAGAGGGAGAAGAGCAGAGCCACAGGGAACTGCAAGAAGTGCATGTTGCCGCTGAGAGTTTACCGAGAGTGGACTGAGAAATGCCGTTGAGATTTGAAAGGCAAGGGGGGGGGGTTGGCGGTGACCTTTGCTTGAGCTGTTTTAATTGTGTTGGGGCAGGGGACTGCAGACCTGTTGGGAATAGTGTGGTAAGGAATCCAAGGGGGAAGAGGAAGTGGAAATAGAGGCAGCCAGTGTACATTTCTCTTTCAGGCCAAACCATGTAAAGTGATGGAGCAAAAGAATAGTAGCTAGGATGCTTATATGTTTCTCTCTTCTTTCTTTCTCTCCCCACTAGAGAGCAAGTTGCAGGGGTGCCTGGTGGCTTAGTCAGTTAAGCATCTGACTCTCTTGGTTTCGGCTTAGGTGGTGATCTCATGGGTTGTGAGATCAAGCCCTGCATCAGGCTCCACGCTCAGCAGGGAGTCTGCTTGAAGATTCTCTCCCTCTGCCCCTCCCCTCTCTCTCTTTCTCTCTCTCAAATAAATAAATTAGTCTTAAAAAGAAAAAAAAAGAAAGTAAGTTGTACGAGGAGTGGAACTTTCTTTTATTTACCACTTTATGTCCAGGTAGAAAAGAGCTGGCACATAGTAGGTGCTCAGTAAATATTTGATGGCTGTATTAATGAATTATGTTAAGAGGGGAGAGACTTGAGCATGCTCATTTGTGGGTTGGAAGGGTAAGAAGTCTTGAAGAGGAGAGGTTGAAGGTGTAGAGTAGAAAGGACATGATGGAACATGGTCCCCATGAGTCAGGAAAGTGAGGTCCCAGGCACTGCTGGAGTGATTATCCAAAATACCAGGAGTGACTCCTGCTGAAACAGAAGGAAAGGAAAAAAGAATGGGAACAGGGGTAGATATTTATAGGTGGTGGAGGAGGAAGTTGGGGGAGTTCTCTCCTGATGGTCTTATGAGTAGTCTCTGAATTAAAAATAAAGTAAAAATGAGTATCATGTATATATCCTTGGAAAATCCTTTGTGAAGTCATACAAAAAAGCCACTCCCACTTAAGCAGCTGTGCTTATGTGGAAAGTTCTGGATATATAATCGTAGACACACATAAAGGGTAGATGAGGTAAGGATGCGCCAGGGAGCATGAGTAAGAGTAGGTGAGACAAGAGGTCTCCAGTCTCAGAAGTAAATGTAGGGAGTGGCTGTGAGCTGAGAGAAGGGAATACAGGTACCAGTGAGAACCCCATTTCATTGTGACCCACAAGGAGATTGTCCTTGCACTCTCAGGGAAGTCGGAAGCAAAGGCAGTGCATGAGGCTCACTTTTTCCTCTTTGAGATAAAGTGAACAGAAATTTGAGCCTTGAGTGAAGTAGAGTAACTCGTTGTTAGCAAGTTCTCCGATTCTGACCAGGCTGGTTTTCCAGTGATTTACTTCTGATTCATTTCACAGGAAACTGCTTTCCCAACTTTGACAATCTGTTATCTAAAATGATTTGTCTGTTTAGAAGCAGAGGTAGTAGTGAGAAAGAGGATGTGACAGTGTCTCTGTGAGTCATAAGGAGTAAGACATGGCCATATTTGTTCACCTCATCAGGTTTTATCTAGAATTAAAGACTATTAAAGTGTCCATTTTGTTTTAATTAACAGTTGTTTAGTAATTTCTCACTTGTTCAGAAGTCTTTCTTTCTGGTCTAATCAAGTTCAAGGCTCCATATTTTCTCAGGACTTTTCTGACAGGGAAAATACGGTAGTAAGAATGGGTTTTATGGTCTTCTAGGCTTACAGTTGAATTTAAATAACCCAAACAAGCAGATTTTTTTTCTTCTGTTAACCTTACAAGCCATTATTACAATCGACCTCTGCCAGTGAAGCTGTACAAGGCAAGCTAGAGTTGGCCTCGAGCTCTGGCTGCTTCTGTTCTTGCATTTCTCACATGTTAAAACATGTTCCCTGGAGAGTGAGCACAGGCTCTTTCAGAAGGGATCAGATTCTAAGAGTAAAAGGGGTTTTGCTTAGAGCAAGTTGCCAGTTGTAATCACCTACTTAACTGCCCTATCAGGGAAAACAAGTTCATGATGCGAAAAGCACCTGTCACTTTTTAGACGTGGAGAGAAGGAACTTTTTTTCCTTTTCTTTGACAGAAGATGAGATCAGGTTGACTAAGCTATGCTAATTGGATTTGGTATCACAATTAGCTCAGTACTCAGAGTTCATTTTTTTCTAAGCCATCTAACATTTGATGGGGGGTTGGGGGGAAACCCCGTGTGCCTCTACCTCACTCCCCCCACATTCTGAGCTTTTTAGTCATTAGTTGAATAGTTAGAACTCCAGTTGGGCCTTTATTTGGCGGAAGAAAAGGAACTTCACTGGCATTTTGGGGAGAACCTAGGGAACGAGAGAGTCATCTAGTCAATTTGGCATCAACAACTGAGGACCCATTTCTCATTATTATAGACCACTAAGTTGTAGCCAGAGCCAAATTTTCCTGAATTTATATTATGTGTGTGTGTGTGTCTCAGAGACCACATTCAAGTCTTTTGAAAGACACCTGATGTCTGGACTTTTTTCCAGATTCCCATTTCTGTTGGCTTTCATGGAATTAACTGGGAAAGCATGTTGAGGGCAGAGACACATCAGAGGCAGTGTGTGAAGTAACGTGGAAAAGATCACTGGGTTTGGGTCTACTATTTCTATTATTTACAAGTTCTGTGACCTTGGACAAGTCATTTAACCTCCCCTATCCTCTGGGAAATGAAGTGGCTAGATGAGTGAATGTAGTTCTTTCCAGCTTTTAATTCCTGTTACGACCTCTGTGTGTGTGAAAATATATGAAAAGGAAATCCTAGTTTAAATTCATGAGGACAGTTTTTATTTAAAGAAAACCCATGTATAGTGAGAATCATCATTGCCTAATTTGTATGCAGTCAGTCAAAACTTACATGTTGAGTTTTCTTAAAGCAAGGCACACGCTTAATTATTCAGGATGAATGCAGTTGTTGTTTCGGCCTAGTGAGGGTTGGGCAGGGGCTTTAGTTCTGCTCAGAGTTTACAGTGAGTTGAATCCCCCTTTGCCCTTCCATCCCCCACAGCCTCAGCGTCCTGTGCATTTTTCTTTTGTAATGCTCATCAGATTACTGTATAAGTGTTTGCTTGCATTTCTCTCTGTCCTTCTTTGGACTGGAAACCATGTCTTACTCATCTTTTCGTATTGTAAAACACCGAGGAGAGGAAAGATGGTGAGATGTGAGGAAGTAGGTAGCAGCAGAGTCAAAGACGGTCCAGATTTTGGTTTGAGTAACCAGGGGAATGATGGTGTTGTATAGAGAGACTCCTCGGGGGCTGCTTTGGAGGGAAGGTGGTGAATATAATTTTGGACAAGATGGAATCTGTGGCATTGTCGGGACTTCAGGTAGCCCCTCAATAGTTAGAAATGGTGACTTATATCCTGGAGCAGTTGAAGGATTTGGGCATCATCTTCATGCGGTTTATCAGAGTGAAACAGATCTTTGAAAGGGAAAGTAAAAAATGAAGCTAATGGGGAGGGCTGCCTATATTTAGGAAACTAGAGGAGAAAGAAGAGTCATCCAGAGTGCCAGGAATGATGACAGAGCAGGAGATGGACTGGGGTACGTGGTGCCGCGCTGGTATGGAGGAAAGACTCGGCAGTGCGAAAGCTTTCGAGAGGTTAGGAGGATGAGATGAGGGAACACAGATGACTGGATTAGTCGCTTGCGGACCTGTGGCTGAATCAGAGGCGAGACTGAAAAGTGATGAGGTGTAGAAACTATGAGTGTAGGCTTCTCGGGAAAAGATTGAAAGAACAAGGGCAGATTCAAAGGAGGACTTATTTTACTTTGTCATTATTTTTTAATAATAGAGGGTCCTGAGGAATCTTTTTAGGCCTGGGAAGGCTAAGAAAGGAGGCTAAGAAAAGGTGGAGTTGGCTAGGGAGGTTTGGGTGCAGACTGGATCCCTTGGGGGTAGAAGAAGGTGAGCTTGAGAGCAGGATGGTGGAGCTGTGTCCCGCTGGAGTGCAGGGAGGGGCACCTCTCCCTCTGAGACTGTAGGAGGGGTTTGGCTGAAAAAACTGGGGAGGGGAAATTGGCGTGGGATTAATGGGAGAAGATTCTTCAGAAAGATGGAAGCTTGGAGTTTTGAGAACTGTGAGAAGAATTGGAGCAGCAGCTGTAGGGAAGTTTGAGAAGAATTAAAGAAACAATGAAAGCAGTCCCAGAACCCGGAGGCCAGAGCCAGTGTGGTCAGTATGGATTTGGAGTGGACATGGTTACATGATATTTGCGTAGAACTATGAGATTAGGATGTCCTGTAAGTCATTAGTGCAGATGGCGTGCCCTCCTGGGGTCCAGAGGAAAGCAGAAGAAGGTAGGCTCTAAAGATGGGAATGTGCCCTGAGGAGGGGTGGGCTTGAGGAACACTATGCCGTCAGCCTTGACTTCGCAGTTCAGACTGTTCCATGTTGTTGAACGCTGGGCATTCCTATGTCACTGTTACTGTGTGGATGTGTATGAAGCAGGAAAAAAAGATGATTTATTTTAGGATATTGTGGTGGAAAAGGGTATGAGAATACCTGTAAGAATGCTATGATTTCCAACCCCCTTTTAATTAAAAAAAAAAAAAAAAAAAAGGCATGGGAACGTTGTTGGAGAGCTTGTGAAATGGAAAGGTAGCCTCCTCTCCTAGTCCTGCTTCCCAGATGAAATCACTTTCTATGCGTTCTGGTAGTTAACAGTGTACCTTTCAATAATAGGGTAAGTCCGCTTACAATGAGGAATTTACCCATTTCTAGCACTCTTCCTCCTGAGTTTTTTCAGTTATATTGTTGTTCTTATATTGTCAAAGTAAATAATATTTATACTGTTTTGCGTAACAAGAAGTAGTCTTTGTGCTATGTGTACAAATTAAGTCTAAATGTTTTTACTCCACAAGTACCGCTTTTGCAATATCATTATTAAATAAGTATTACTTTAGAACCTAGAAGGGCTTTGGGCATGTGGAGAAGGAAATAGGATGCTTTATCATCAAACTCTGCCTCAACGAGAATGGTGCAAACAAGATCTACTGAATCCTCTTTTAATTGCTTTTTCCTTTCTACGTTCCATCTAGGTCTTACTCAGCGGCTGTTGTTTCTCATACTTTAAGTTGTCGTTTTTCTTGTCTTTTAAAAAAATTTGGAATAGTTATTTTTAATATGGGGTGCATGAGTGTTAAGTCCTTGCCTTTCAGAAATGTCTTTATCTCCCTTTGATTGTCAATTCTTTGAATGTAACATATTTTTATATTATGGAGGCTTTTTGGATTTGCTTTTTGTCCTTGGAGTTGTGAAATTTCATTAGGATGTGTCTAGGTGCGTGTCTTCTCTTTCATCCTGTTTGGCACTTGGTAGACTTCTTTCAATCTGTCTTTATTGGCTGTCTTTCTACAGCTCAGAGGGATTTTGTTTTATTGTTTCTTTCCTTCCATGGGTCTTGTTTTTAAAGTGTTTTGTGTTTTCTCTTTTTCTTTTTTAAAATTTATTCTCTCTTTTAACAGCAGTTTATTCTTGATTTTTATGGACATGATAGCCTCTTGGATCTGAGTATGTGGATTAGAATTTTTTAAAAGTTCTCTTCTAATTCCGGAAATATCTCATATTTCCTTTGGGGCAAGTTCTTCCAGTGGTCCATCTTGGTCCTTTTTTTTTTTTTTTTTCCTGTGAATGTCATGTAATTCATGGCTGTTCATGGTTAATTTGAGTGACTGGGTTGATTAATATAGGTAGTTGGCATGGTTTTCTTCTGGAGTTAAATTGATCTTATTGAGTATAAGTTTTTATGGAATATCACATACAAAAGAGTATATATTATGTATATACACAGTTTAAGTAAGAGTAACGAATTGTCCATGATCTAGTTTGGGGGCCTCTGAGGGGCCTGTGGGCTAATTCTCCCTTACACTCAAATGTAGCCATCTTTCTGAGTTCTGTTACTCATTACCTAATTTTCCTTTATAGTTTGTCTATATCCCAACAGAATATGTAGTTTTGCAGGTTTCTGAACTTTACTAGTGGAATCATGCTGTATGTATTCGTGACTTGCTTTTTTTTTGCTCAGCGTTGTTTATGAGATTCATTCTTGCTGATGCAAGTTATTGTCCCTCTTTTTGTTATCCTGCTGCTCTAGCATTCCACTGAATGAGGTCACTGGCTGGTGGATATTTTAGTCATTTCCACATTTTTGCTCTTGGAGACATCATTGCTGTATAGCTAATGTATTTAAACGTCTGTGTGTGTGTGTGTGTGTGTGTACACACATACACCTGACCTTTAGTCATGGCTTTTCAAATGCATATGTAAAAGTCTAGAATGAAATAGTACAAAATTTCTGGATAGGAAATTGTGAATGATTAAAAATTCTTTAATAAACTTCTTTGTATTTTCCGTAGTTCCTTAAATGCCCTTAGTTTTATGTTCTGGAATTTAAAAAAAGAAATGAATAACACTATTTTCCTTTGGAAAATGCAGAAAGGGTAAGGGTTAATAAGAGAAATTTGCATTAATAAATGTGGAAAGAATCAGTGCAACTGTCATGATTTTTGCAAGCTTAATGATTTTGTAGAATCTTTAGCAGTGTGTCTATATCAGACGTCTGTTTGTAACTACCTCCAGGCTTGAATTAGAGTTTCTGTCAAGTTTGCAATTTCTTGAACTTCTTTTCTGTTATTTTCCTTTTCATCTACTATCTCACTCAAATTTCCTTTGCCGACATTATGTAAAAGAAAGAGCCATCAAAAACTTACGCTGTCTACGGTCAAGGAGTATTTTTAAAGCATTGAAAAGATACGAGAGATGTATTATAGGTTAACTGGCTTATGGATAAGGTTTTGGGGTTTGGATTTTGCTTTTTGTGCTCAGATTCTTCAGACTAAGGCATACAATGCTTTTGCTAACGAGTTTTGATACTCTGCTTAAATTATATAGGCAGTTTGGGGTAACAATTTTTCTGTACCTCACTGACTCAGCTGAAGGCGATTGAGCTTTGAGAGGCATTCAAAACAACTGGTCACAGAGGTCAGGAAATTCGGATTGATTGATAATAGAGCTAACACACTTGGCCTCAGACGTAAGGAGAAATCCATTTTAAATACCTCTAAACTTCGTGGAAGAGTTTTGTGATCCTCATTTAAAGATGCACCCCCTCGGATAAACACTCGTAGGCCTCTGGAGTTCTCTAAGGCAGGCGTCCTTGGGTGTTTCCTGCAGTATAAAACGTGGTAATACATTCATTTGAACGTACTATGGGAGTTGGTTGAAAATTTTCTGATAATTACCACTGTAAGTAAATTTGGATAATGGAACTGGTTTGAACACAAGGAACTGCAAGCAGTTTTCCTCAGTTGGGTATATGAATGAATGTAAACCTTGGGTTTTAGAGGGATTCCATAGATCTCCTTACCTGCACCATCTCTTTGCAGCAACGTGTACTGAACAGACTTGGTAAAAATTTGGCCATGATGGCAGTCTTAGTTCAGGAAAGTCAAGTTTCACAGTGGCGGTGGATGAAGAAAGTTTCTTGATAATAGCTTAGACTTATTCTGTGGCTCAAGGGATTAGAAAGTAAAAATTGGAGTTGATGCAAGAGCCCACTTAATGTCCATATTAACTTCTAAAATGTGAGCACTTCATTTTCTGTATCTTCTCCGTTTTACATTTCACCGAACAAGATGCTTATGATCTTTCTGTGCCCTACTGTGGGAAAGCCTTTTAGAGGGTGTTTTGTGGTCCTGGCTGACTAAAAATATTTGTGAGTGTATTATAGAGCAATGTTCATTTTTCCCACATAGTGTGTAATGTTCTTATTCATTGATTAGCCCCATCCCTAACAAAATTTAGAGAGTCTGGACGAAAAAATGTGGAGAAAATGACCGAAAATGTTGTATTCAACATTTTTGTTACTATTTTTAAGACATGTTAGTGAGTGAAAGGAAACCACTGGTACTTGGTTTGAATGATACTCAAAACCCCTAAAAGTGCTCAGAGTGTTAGTAATAGTTGCAATTCTGGGTTTAAATTTGCATCACTGCAGTATGAGAACTGAACTGCTGTACTTATATTTGGAGGGAACATTTTTTTTAATCCGTGGTCACAAACAACCTCAGATTGGAGAACAGAGAAAGGCAGACTAAGAGAAATACAAATGGAAAATGTTAATCCTCTGTTGCAACTTACTGTAGTATTTCATATTGCCTTAAATATTGGACTAGATTTCTACCAGAATTCTATAAACTTGAGGGGTATAGTGATTGCAAGTTGTCTGACCTTTCTAGGTTTGAAACTTTCTGTAATCTAATTCCTTCTACTCTCTCACTTGTGAGGGAAAGTACACATGCACACACACAAATAGGGCAAACTAAAAAAATCTCATAAATAGCATGGTAAAAAGCTGCAGTTGTCTTGGAATTCATAAATGTGTTAAAAAACTTGTTTTTTTTTCATCTTTGTAGATGTGTGTTTCAGTATAGTTTTTCCTCTCTTCATTTTCCCTCATGAAAGGAGAAGATTTGATATTTCTGAGTTATCACTTTCCTAAAATCTACTCATTTTGCTCAGATCTGTGCTATGTATAGAGTGTTGTACTCCTGCCCACGTCTGATATGGAAGAAGAGACGCAGACAGGAGAGTGGGTGACTGACTCAGAAAGATGTAAATGATCTTATTATACTTGAGCTGCAACCACACCTAGAAACCTCGACAATAACAAGGCCTGTGTTTGATATACCTCACTCGTTAAATCCTGTCTGGATTTTAGTGTGTCGCATGTGTGTTGGTCATCAGCAAAGTCAAACAGGTGCTAGAACAATTACAAAGCTTTAATCAGACTGATGATTACACTGTTTCTCACTTTGACCATACAAAGAAAATGAAACACATACCAAAACAAATTTCTAGTTGTTTCTTGTATTGTTGGTTCTGGGTCAGTGGTTTCAATGCTACAGATCCTCCACCAAGATAGATTTTCATGGGTAAATTCATTAAGGTTAAAATAATTGCAGCGTTTGTGGCAAGTTGGTGATGTTTTTATAATAGCTTTTCCCTTATTATAAAAATAACTCATGCTTAATGGGAAAAAAAAGGAAACTGAAGAAGAAAGTATTTCCGCACACCTAACACCCAAATATAAATACTAATACTTCAGTAAGCTTCTTTCCTGTCATTTTTCTTTTTGATGTCTTTTTAAAAACTGAAGTAATACAAACACTGTATACTAATTATAATGGAATTTTTAAAAATTGAGGTAATATAGCAAATTCAGTTATATCAACTTTTAAACTATTTTGAACATTTCCTATTTCATTATTCTTTAAAAACACAGCTAAGTAATATTCCATTGGTTTGGATATACCATAATATTTGAATAGTCACCTACCATTGGAATTATAGGTAGCTTTAAATTTTTCTACAATAAACTTTTTAAAAATATATATTTACTTTATTTATTTATTTTAGAGAGAGAGTGTGTGCGCATGCTTGTGCACTCGAGTGAGAGGAGGGGCGGAGGGAGAGAATCTTCAGGCAGGCTCCCTGCTGAGCACAGAATCTGACACAGGGCTGGATCCCATGACCCATGAGATCATGACCTGAGCCGAAACCAAGAGTCGATGCTTAACCGACTGAGCTGCCCAGGTGCTGCTAAACTTTCATTTTTTAAGATTTTATTTTTAAATAATCTCTACACCCAACATGGGGCTTGAACTTACAGCCCTGAGATCCAGAGTCCCATATTCTCCCTACTGAAGCCAGCCAGGTGTGCCTAAAGTAAACTTTTTAATAGAAGTGTAACTTGCATACAAAACAGAGTCCAAATAATAAACATATGGCTTAGGGAATTTGTAGTGAATTTTTACAAAATGAACATACCCATGAAACTACCACCCAGATCAAGAAAGAGAGCATTAATTACCAGCATCCAGAAGCCATGCCCCGTCCCAGTTATTACAGTCCCAAAGTTTACCATTACTGTGACTTCTGTCATCATTGATTGGCTTTGCCAAGTCACCGTTTGCCAATTCAGTTTAGTTGGTTTTTGAATTTCACATAAATAGACTCATGTACGTTCTCTTTTGTGTCTGACTTCTGTTCAGCATTGGATCTGTGAGTTTCCTCCATGTTGTTACTTACAGCAGTAGTTAATTCTGTTTCATTTTGTACAGTATTTTGTCCCATACTTTATTATTCATTCTACTGTTCATGAACATTTAGTTTGTTTCTAGTTTTGGCTCTTATGAATTTTTTTATATATATGTCTTTTTTATATATATGTGGATATATACCAGGTAGTGGAATTGCTTGACTGTAGGTATGTGTATGTTTTGCTTTAACAGATATTTTATCAGTTTCCAAAGTGTTTATACCAATTTACATTCCTATCAACAATATGAGAGTTCCATTTGCTCCTATACTTATCAACACTTAGTATTGTTATTTTCTTACTTTTAACCATTCTAGTAAATATATAGTAGTAGAATTTCCTAGTGATTTTAATTTGCATTTCCTTGATGTCTAAAGAATTGAACACCTTTTCTTATGCTCATTTGCCTTTTGGATGTTCTCTTTTGTAAAGTACTTGTTGAAGTGTTTTGGCATTTCTTAAAATTGTGTTTGCCTTTTTCTTATTGATTTATAGACCTTCTTTATCTATCCTGGATGTGAGTTCTTTGGTTGTATGCAGTGCAGATATATTCTTTCTGTGTCTTGACTTTTTCCTCTCTTAATGGTATCTCTTGATCACACAATAAACTTTAAGAAGTTGACGGTGTTATTTTGGTAAAAATGTACACTCATTCCTATCTAGCTAGAGGTCACTTACTTGGAGGACAGTGCATAAGAGGGTAATAAAAGCAGAAGTTGTGTTGTTGTTGGCTTTGCCCAGCATCATGGCCATGGTTTGCCCCTTGAGTGGTGCCAGCTGTCTTACAAGTAAATATGGGCCCTTGGTTGCAAGAGAAACCAGTGGAGCACATGCATGGATAAGTAAAAATTTATCTCTAACCCTGGGAGACGACTAAAAGCTCAATCCCTGATAATATTGGCTTAGTAGAGTCTTTTTTTTTTTTTTTTTTTAAGATTTTATTCTTAAGTAATCCCCATACCCAGTGTGGGATTTGAATCCATAGCCCCAAAATCAAGAGTCACAGGCTCAGGGTGCCTGGGTGGCTCAGTTGGTTAAGTGACCAACTCTTGATTTCAGCTCAGATCATGATCTCAGGGTTCTGGGATCGAGCCCCGCATCAGGCTCTGTGCTCAGTGTGGTCTGCTTGTCCTTCTCTCTCTGCTCCCCCCTCTCTCTCTCAGATAAATAAAATCTTAAAAAAAAAAAAAAAAAGCCACATGCTCCAGCAACTGAGCCAGTCAGGCACCCCAGTAGAGTCATTTTCTTCCCAAAGATTTTATTTTTTGCCAGAGAGAGAACACAACAGGGGGAGTGGCAGGCAGAGGGAGAAGCAGGCTCCCCACTGAGCAGAGAGCCTACGTGGGACTCCACCCCAGGAACCTGGGATCATGACCTGAGCCAAAGACAGATACTTAACCAACTGAGCCACCCAGGGCGCTCCAGTAGCGTCATTTTCATATGCAGTATTGCACATACAAGTTAATGCTTAAATTGCACACAATGGCTTAGGATCTTGATAAATTTTAATCTATCCATTTAAAAGTAGGGCATATATAAACAAATAAAAGTTGACTTTATTTTTCTCCAGAGTTAGAATAAAATAAGAGCTGTAAGCCGAGAGTTAAAAATATAGGTACTGAGGGCAAAAAGATAGAAAGGTAGTATCATTTAGTGTCTAAGAACTCAGGTTCTGCGTTAAGTCGGAATTCTGGCCCTTGCATTTGCTGATTTGGCAACTTAGGTACGTTATTTAGCCTCCTTAATTAAGCTTTAGTTTCCTGACCTTTGGAATGTGGATAATAGTTTACCCTGTAAGGGTTTTGTGAGGCTTAAATATGATAATTAATGGTAAGTATCTGGCCCAAGTGAGAGTTCAGTAAATGTTTACTGTTATTAGGAGGTAAAGGATTAAAGAAGATTAAAAAGATTTATTTGTAAGGACTAATTGAATTTACACGCACTTTTAGGAAGCGGGGTTTTTAAGAGAGTAGGAGTAAAATAGATGTTGGTGATTTCAAAGGGTTAAAATTTTATATTCAAAAACTTTTATCTCACATTTCTTCTTTTGGGTTCAAAATTATATCTGGGTTTTGAGTTGCCTCTTTTGTTGTCTGAATTTTTTGTTCTCTGTAGGTAGCTCTTCCAATCAGCATTTGTTGGTAGACACCAGGAGTTTGTTTTATACAGCCCAACTGTGTACACTTAAAAAAAAAAAAAGGCTGGAGCACCTGGGGGCTCAGTTGGTTAAGCCTCCAGCTCTTGACTTCGGCTCAGGTTGTGATCTCAGGGTTGTGAATTTCACAGCCTTGGCCCTCAGCATGGAGTCTCTTGAGATTCACTCTCCCTCTCTTACTGCCCCTCCCCCACTTGCTTGCTCATATGCAGGTGTGCTCTCTCTTTCTCTCTCTCTCTCTCAAAAAAAATCTTAATTTCCTTAAATATTTGGGCATGTGTTCAGAATTCTCCCAATTGGCTCATTAATTTCTTTCTCTCTCTCTTGTTTTTAAACAGTTTGTTCGAATTGGGTGGATCAGTGCTATTTTGGCTGCTGGGCCTGACTCCTGTTCCCAGTGTGCCGTATTTGGCCATTGTAGTTCAAGTGTGGATAGTTGATAACCTTGGGATTTGGAGGAGGGTGATGTAGGGGACTACTGGGGAATATAAGAATCTTCCATGAGTATAGGAGTAGGCCAGCTTGTGGTTCTGATTATTTGAACAGGAGGAAAGTTATCAGTGCACATTGGCCAGTGGACAGCTGCTGTTCTTCCTTAAATTTCACAATTGGAGTCTCGCGCTCACTGTTGCTCTCCTACTTTCCATCCTCCCTCCCATGCCTTCTGGCTCCTTCAGGTCCCTGGATATGTACAATCTGTATCTCAAATATTTTATGCTCTTTTGTTTTAAACCTTTGTTCTTACTCCTATTTGGTTCCTTGCCTCATTATGTTTTTACTTGCTTTTCTTCTTACCTGCGTGTAAACCTCTGGAGGACAGGTACTTCCTTGTTTCTACTTAACAATTCTAGTATCCAGCGCAACTTAGGTAGAGTTAGTGCTCCATAGATGTTGTAGAATTGTAAACTAGGTTTTTTAAAATTAATACTAATTGTTATAATTGATGACAAGATTTCGGATCTATTGTAACACATACCTCTTTGTATTAAAATAAGTCATGGTGACTAAAAATCTATGTTAGGCATTGCCCTTGGCCCTTTACATGAATTTTCTCTAGTCCTTGTTAACCCTAATAAGATGGAATCTCCTTTTATATTTGAGGAAACTGAAGCTCAGGAGGGTAAATCGTTTTAAGGCCATACTTGTCTATGAGTCTCTGGCTTTTAAGCCAGTGGACTTTCCATTACACCACACTCCCTACAGGGCTGATGTGTCTGTGGGGGAGAGCACTGATATGAAACCTAGCACACTGCCTTTGCCTCCTGAGATAGTATTCAAGGAGAGTGGGCAGAACCAAATCAGAGGTCAGTTATCAAGAAGGCTGTATAAAAACAGTTTCCATGAAAGGACTAGGGAGATAGGAAATAGACCAGGAAATAAATTGGGAGGGTCAACGCAGGAAAAGCTACTTAGTTAGCCATCAGACTAGAAGGACTGGTGCAGATAGGAGGCTGGAGAGGCAAAAGATAGAGAACAGAAAAAGGTTAAGGTACAGACATGTCAAGCTGGTTTGAATCAAATTTCACAAACATGGAGCTCTTCTAGCAACAAGTCCCCTTAAAGCACAGTTTAGTGTTTCTGGCTTGGCTGGGGGTGGGTCCTCAAAGTGAAGCACCAAACTAAACAGAACATGAGAGCCAGGAATGCCTAATTAATATTCTTGGCTGCCTACATGGTGCCTGACACATAGTAGATACTTAATACAGGTTTTTGAGTCAATGACGAATTTTTTCTAATCTTTAGAGTTGCCAACAGGGAAGAGATGCTGAGAACACTGTAATTTTGTAACAGTGCAGTTTATGTTCAACCACTGGTGTTCAAAAAGGAAGAAAGAAGTAGCTTGAGATTTGGGGCTGAAGTTTGGGAGAAATACTGAGAGATGTCTTCAGAAAAGGAATTCCTTTCATAGTTGGACTTCGAAAAGAAAGAGGGGGCAAGATAGCTGAGGTTAATAACTTGGTACTTAGTCACCAATATAATTACATTCAGTAAATGCCTTTTGAACACCTACTAATGTGCCAAGACAGAGTGCCAGATATTGTGCTTGGCTGGTCATATTGGGATAAATTAGATAGCACCCTCTTTGGGAATTCACAGTCTAGACTAGAGGGAGACAACAAACAAAAACAAACGAAAAGCAGTGACAGTGCTTATCACTGGTACTACTGTGAGAATGTGCCAAAGGCAGTAAGGGAACACAGAGAAGAAATTCTGTACGAGTTAGAGTTAGGTTCCGCTGAGATAGACAGAACCCCCAAATTAACCGTGGTTTAAGTGATACAGAAGTTTGTCTCCCTCTTCTGTAAGTGTTTGGTTGAGTGGATTGGGGCTGGTGTGCAATTTCGTGACGTTAGCGTATCCATGTTGTTGGTCCACCATGTGTGGCCTCAGCCGCATGGTCTGAGATGGCGGTTTCTCTCTTCAGGCTGCAGGGTGGTGAAAGGAGTGAAGAAGAGGAGGCGTAGAGCTGTCTCTTCAGGAAGGTGCATGGGAACTTGTGCTTACATTACATTGGTTAGAGCTTAGTTCTGTGACTCCACACCTACCCGTGAGCTTAGTTAAAAATGGGGGGGGGGGGTCCCTAACTTAGGACAAAGGAAGGATGAATTTTGCAGATCAACTAAGTCTCTGCCACTTGTGTCAAACTTTACCTTTCAGAGAAGTGATGCTGAAACCAAGACCTGAAGGTGATCAGGGTTAGCAAGGAGGACAAGATAAGGAAGGCAGAGGGGATTGGCAGTTAATAGAACTTCAGGTCTTAGGTTTGGCTTCAGCATTGGGGAGGTAGGGGGGAGTAGCCTCAGATAGCCTGAAGAATAATTTTAATGAGTTTGTATTTTATTCTGTATTCCATGAGAGCCATTGAAAAATTTTAAGCAGAGGAGTGACATGATGAATTTTGAAAGACTGATTTTTGTGTGTGGTAAGCCAGGTTCAGCTCAAAGACCACATAGATAATTGTAGTGGTCTAGAAGAGAAATGATGAGATGAATTTCAAAGTGATCATGGCAAACTACTTTTAGTTCTCCAAGCATGCCAGATGTTTTTTGTTTTCTTTTGGTCCCTCAGTTTTTATTTTTATTTATTTATTTTTGGTTCCTCAGTTTTTTAAAAAAGATTTTATTTATTTATTTGAGAGACTGAGCGCATTAGCAGGGGAAGGGGTAGAGGGAAAGGGAGAAGCAGATTCCCCACTGAGCAGGGCACCCAGTGCGGGGCTTGATCCCAGGACTCTGGGATTATGACCTGAGGCAAAGGCAGACTATTAACCGACTGAGCCACCCAGGCTCCCCTTGGTTCCTCAATGTTTAAAAATCAAATTCACATACCATAAAAGCTACTCATTTAAAGTGTACAAGTCAGGGGTGCCTGGCTGACTCAGTCAGTAGAACATGGGACTCTTGATCTTGGGGTTGTGAGTTCGAGCCCCAGGTTGGGTGTAGAGATTACTTAAAAAAAAAAAATCTTAAAAAAAAAAGTGTACAAATCAGTGGTCTTTAATAGATTCACAGAATTGTGCAACCATCACCACTATCGAATTCCAGAATGTTTTTATCACCCTAAAAAGAAACCCTAACGTATTAGTAATCACTCCCCATTCACCCCTCCATCTAGCCTCTGGCAACCACTAATTATATTCTGTCTCTGTGAATTTGCATATTCTGGACATTTCATATAAATAGCATCATACAATATGTGGCCTTTTGTGTCTGACTTCTTTCGCTTAGTATAGTGTTTTTCAGTGTTCATCTATGTTGTAGCATATATGAGTATTTCATTCCTCTTTTTTGGCTGAGTAATATTCCATTATATGGATATAACATATTTTGTTTATCCATTCATCAATTGATAATGTTTGGGTTGTTTTTACTTGTTGGTTATTATGAACAGTGCTGCTGTAAACATCAATGTACAAGATTTTGTATGAACATATATTTTCAGTTCTCTTGGGAATATACCCATGTGTGGAATTGCTGGATCATATAGTAAGTCTATGTTTAACTTTTTGAGGAACTGGTAAACTGTTTTCCAAAGTAGCTGTGCCATTTTGTATTTCCATCAGCAATGTATGAGGGTTTCAATTTCTCGACATCCTTGCCAACACTTATTATCCTAGTAGGTGGGCAAGCCAGGAGGACAAGATAAAATGAGTCATGTGTCTATTTTTGAATTGTACATTTTATATATTGTAGATACTAGACCCCTTGTTAGATATATGGTTTGCAAATATCTAAGAAACTTGCCTAATCCAAGATCATGGAGATTTACACCTATGTTTTCTTCTAAGTGCTTCATAGTTTTAGCTTTTGTGTTTAGGTCTCTATACCGTTTTGAGTTAATTTTTGTATATGGTGTGAGGTAGGGGTCCATATTTATTCTTTTGCTGGTGGATATACAGTTGTCCCACCACCAGTTCTTGCTTTTTAACTTTTATTTTTGGGTGTAGAAGACTTATTCTACCCCTGTTTTCCTGGAGAATTTTACTTACCCTTCAAGATTCAAATCAGCCCAACCTTTTTTTTTTTTAAGATTTATTTATTTGAGAGAGAGAGAGCATGCATGAGTGAGCACAAGTGTGGGGGAGGGGCAGAAGGAGAAATGGACTCCCCACTAAGCAGGGAGCCCGACATGGGGCTCAATCCCAGGACTCTGCAGTCATGACCTGAGCTGAAGGCAGACACCCAACCAACTGAGCCATCCAGGCGGCCCAAATCAGCACAACTTTTGAAAAATCGTTCTCTCCTTTAAGCCTCTACTTTATTTATCTTAGTCCTCCTGAGCGCAGAAAGGGGCAAACTTGGCCCAGACGGCCAAATTCCATCAATTACCTTTATTTATTTATTTATTTTGGTAATGACCCAGGAGCTAAGAATGGTTTTTCAATTTTCTTTTCTTTTCTTTCTTTCTTTCTTTCTTTCTTTCTTTCTTTCTTTCTTTCTTTCTTTCTTTCAATATCAGGGGTCACATGATATTGTAGATACTGAGCCAGCAAGGTGCCCCTGGTTTTTCAGTTTTAAATTGTTATATTTTAAATGGTTATGTAAGCACCTATGTAATAGTCTTGATTTGCCTTTTGGCCAGTAAAGCCTAAAATATGTACTGTATGGCTCTTTAAGAAAAAGTTTGCTGATCCCCCGCATTTGTCATACAAAGTGTAAGTAATATTTTACATGTCTCTCATACTAGACTTGGCTTTTTTTTTTTTTTAAGTAGGCTCCTTGCCCAACAAGGGGCTTGAACTCATGACCCCGAGATTGAGAGCTGCATGATCTACCGACTAAGACAGCTAGGCACCCCCTAGACCGAGCTTTTTAAGGATAAGAACTGAATTTTATTTATCTTTCTGTCGCTGTTGTCTAGGAAAATACTTGGTATATGGTAAGGATTTAGTGGCTATTGTTTGAATGAATGAGTAGTGTGACACAAAGTGATATTTTTATTTTTATTTTTATTTTTTTTTAAAGATTTTATTTATTTATTTATTTGACAGAGAGAGACAGCCAGAGAGAGGGAACACAAGTAGGGGGAGTGGGAGAGGAAGAAGCAGGCTCCCAGCAGAGCAGGGAGCCCGATGTGGGGCTCGATCCTGCAACGCCGGGATCACGCCCTGAGCCGAAGGCAGACGCTTAACGACTGCGCCACCCAGGTGCCCCTAAAGTGATATTTTTAACTGTAATTTAATTAATTTTAATATACCATAATATCTCTTGCCTTTTTTTGCCTTATCTAACTTGTTATATTTTGTTTATAAGAATGAATTACGTAGATTTCAGCATTTCCTTACACCTTAAAAGAGACTTGCAGAACATACTTATGGAACACCTTTTTGACAAAGAGAAAAATCAGCGTACAAATAAAGTAAGATTTATTGAGTTATTGTATAGCATGTTAGAAACAAAAGCAGAGTTCCTTCTTTTGATTTTACAGTTCCTTCTGTAGAAAAGATATGAGTACAATTGAGTATAGTGGGGCTGCCATGCCTGTCAACTTTGTTTCCACTCTGCACTGACTGCATTATCTTACCCTGTTCTAGGCCAACCAGATACGCTTCCTTCCTCAAAAAGATGAAAATAATTTGTTGTGTGTGCACACATGTGCAAACATGCACAGTTTTAGCAAAATTTGGTCCTGCCCTTCTGGAAATATCTAGTAGTCAGTGACAGGCAAGATGGCATATAGTTTCTGATGCCTCCTCCTGTGAGTTGGAGTTACGTGTTACGGAGAATTCTGAGGCCATGCCTGGGGTCACTGAATAGTAATGTCTGCTCTTGTTATGGGAGTGGCGTTTATGCCACGTATTTACCTAGGTGGAATGAGGCACAGGTGGTGGAATGAGGTACTTTGGAACCCTTACCAATTTAGGTATTTCCAACACCTATTTTTAGGCAAGTTGCTTTATTCTTTGTGAGTCTCAGTTTCCTTATTTGGAAAATGGGTCCATTAATACCTTCCTCACACACCTGTTAGGATTAAATATAGGGTAATGCACGCAAAGTACCTACCCGCTGCGGCGCAGAGCTAACAAATGTTAGCTCTCAGAGAGGGATACTTTTAAACTAAGAATGGTTGCATCATGGCCTTGTGTCTCGTTTTTTAGGGCTAATGTAGGAGGCGGTGTGGAGAAAGAAAAAGAAAGGTCTCTCTTGAATTTACAGCTGGTTTTATTTATAGATAATTTGGAAATTCATAACTTACAAAACAGTTTTAAAATATACCACTTTCTGTTTGACTTTATCCTCTACTTTAGTAATGCTGCTAGCTTAAAGGTTAATAGTTCCCCTTGACTTACTTTACTCTCTTTCCTCCTTGACATTCATGGCATTGTTAATCACCAACTTAGTTCATCCCTTGGCTTTAGTGAAAATAGCACTTTCTTTCTTTCTTTTTTTTCCTTTTATTTATTTATTTATAGTTTTTATTTATTTATTTATTTGACACAGAGAGAGCGAGCAAGCATGCACAAGCAAGGGGAGGAGCAAGCAGAGGGAGAAGCAGGCTCCCCGCTGAGCAAGGAGCCCCATGTGAGGCTCGATCCCAGGACCCTGGGATCATGACCTGAGCTGAAGGCAGCCGCCTAGTCTACTGAACCACCCAGGCGCCCTCTTTTATTTCTTTTAAAGATTTATTTTATTTTTTTATGAGAGAGAGAGGGGACAGAGGGAGAGGGGGAGAGAGAACTTCAAGTAGCCACCCTGCTGAGCTCAGAGCCCAATTCTGGGCTAGATCCTACCCGGAGGTCCTGATCTGAGCTGAAATCAAGAGTCTGATGCTCAACCGACTGAGCCACCCAGGTGCCCTGAAAACAGCACTTTCTAAACAATGAATTTCACTCCTTTTTGGCGTGGGGTGTGTGTGTGTGCTTTTTATAAAAATGACAAACTTAGGGGTGCCTGGATGGCTCAGTTGGTCAAGTCTGACTCTTGATCTTAGCTCAGGTCTTGATCTCAGGGTTGTGAGTTTGAGCCCGGTGTTGGGCTCCACACTGGGTGTGGAACCTACTTAAAGAAAAAAAATGACAAACTTATATGTTTAACTTTAACCATTGATTATTGACTCAATTAGTAGTTAAAGTTTGGCTGAAAAGAATGAAAGGTTTCTGGGAGGTAATAATTTTCCTGTGTACAACACTAGCCAAGAGTAAGTGAAAAATACTTAATGGCAGTATTAATTGGTACCATCATTTTTCGAAGATTATTTGGCAGTAACTCTGCAGGGTTAATTTTATATAACCTGGGACACAGTGGTTGCATGTCTAGCAGTCTCTCACAACAACAATAGCATGAACCGTGAAAATGTATGTAGTGAGACGTTAATTGAAGCATTATTTGTTTGGTTTTTTAAAGCTTTTACTTATTTATTTGACACAGAGAGAGAGAGAACAAGCAGGGGGAGCAGGCTCCCTGCTGAGCAAGGAGCCTGATGCCAGACTTGATCTCAGGACCCTGGGATCATGACCTGAGCCGAAGGCAGACGCTTAACCTACTGAGCCACCCAGGCATCCCTGAAGCATTATTTGTAAGAGCAAAAGTCGGAAACAACCTAAGCTCTTGTCAACAGAAAAACAGTGAAATTATGATTTATCTTTACTATTCATCCATTTTAAAAAATGAACTAGAGGGGCGCCTGGGTGGCACAGCGGTTAAGCGTCTGCCTTCGGCTCAGGGCGTGATCCCGGCGTTCCGGGATCGAGCCCCACATCAGGCTCCTCTGCTATGAGCCTGCTTCTTCCTCTCCCACTCCCCCTGCTTGTGTTCCTTCTCTCGCTGGCTGTCTCTATCTCTGTTGAATAAATAAATAAAATCTTTAAAAAAAAAAAAAAAAAATGAACTAGAGCTATATATGTATTGAGCTAAAAAAAAGTCTCTGAAATATTAAGTGAAACTACTCAGGCTGTGACACAGTGTGTAGAGGATGATTTCATTTTTGTTTTAAAAAAGTATGTATATATTAAATTTTGTGTAAGCATGGGAGAGAACACATGAATAGTGGTTTCCTTTGGAACTGGATTTAGAAGGGTATGGAGCTTTCACTTCTTACTAGATGTAGTGTGAAAAAAGGTGAGAATTATGGGTGACTTACATTTTTTGTCTATACTTTTCTCTGATTTTTCAAATAAAGCAATCTTAAGAAAACTAATAGAAGATACAGATCCAACTAGCTATTTTAAGTTAAATTGTAATTTAACAAAGGTGTCCTTTAAAATTGTATGTACATACTCGTGTGTGTATGTATATTTATGTATACATGCGCAGACACGTATAGAATGAGTACAGTTGGGTATTCGATAAAGCTACAAGGTATTTAGTATTGGCGTATATTTTAAAATGCAGAACACAAAGAAGTATTTTTTCCTGTGTCACACACAGTGTGCAGTAATAGTTATGTTCTTCAAGAAGTGACAGGAATTTTTCTGGAAATGTGCAGTGTTCTAGTGTTGCAGTGATATGTGTTAGGGTTTCGTCAACGCAGGTTATAGCTTGTTCATGTCTCTGAGTTAAAGTTTAAATTTTATGGTAATTAGCCAGCTGTATGACCTTTGAAACTGAGCAAAAAAAAGTACCCAGTACAGCTGCTCCAGGTTTGGACTGTGAATTGGAATTCCCTTCCAGTGACCATGTCATGGATAAGAGTGGGGGCTCTTAAAAAACCTGTGTGGTTAGTTGTTCATGACTTGTGAATTTTATGTTTCAGAAGATATTGATAGCCTATTTAAATTCATTCTAGAATGATCTTCTTGACATGTAGAAATATGTAGCTTATGTCCGTGTGTTCCTAATTTTGTTTCTGGATGATTTTCAATTTAGTGACATCCTGTTCTTTTTCAGGTATGGAAATTTAAGCTCTTTACATAATTAAGAAAAAGTCCTATTCCAAATTTAAGGATCAGTGTATCTGGTTGTATCAGATTTGGAAATTTTCTTGAACTTCTTTCAGCCTCATTGGCAGTTTTAGATCACAGGGACTTGTCAGTTTGCAAGTTAGCTAGGCCTCTCTTTTCCTTCATCAGGCCCCTGCCTACAGAATAGCAGCCATTGGGAAGGAAAGTGAGATGCCTAGAAACTGTGATTTTTTTTTTTTTGTAGGCCTGGTTAGTTTTGTGTGTAATGGATAACATGAAGTTCTTAAAATTTCTATGAGAAATCTTGGGTTTTAATTTTACGGTTAATAATAGCAGACTCGTGGGGCCAGCTTACTTTTTGAGACTTGAAGCTTCCTGCAGTTTTGGACAGTTTCTTCATTGATTTTTTATTTTCATTCTTCTTTTCCATGAGACCATGGCATTTGCAACTGAGTTGAGAAATTGAACTACTCAGAGTCTAAACTATGAATGTTTAATAAGAGACACCCAGTTTAGAAGAACAATTAACCGCTAAGAGATTATTTATAAGCAGTGGTATATTAATAGCTCTATAAAAGTTTCCCATATTCCAGAGTTCCTGAGGGGAATGGTCTGGGTAACCTACCAGGCTTTTCCATCTCTCATGATTCATTTTACCTTATTGAAAAGTTATCTCAAACAGAAGGAAGTGGATAGGCCTGGTAGAAGCAGATTCCAAACAGTGCTGTTGCAGCGGGAAGGGAGTGATGTGTCCGTGGGTGCTCGTGGTGACTGTTAATCTACAGGCAGCGTACTGGCCAACTTCTGTGCACTTAGTAATGCAGGCCGGCAACGAGGGCTGCCTACCGCCGTCTCCAGGCAAGCGACAAATTATTTTTCTAGGGATTCCATTTAGCTACAAATTTAAGGTTTATCAATAGTGTTTTCAAAACATGAAGTATTTTGGGGCACCTGGGTGGCTCAGCCGTTAAGCGTCTGCCTTGGCTCAGGTCATGGTCCCAGGGTCCTGGGATCTAGCCCCGCATCGGGCTCCCTGCTCGGTGGGAAATCTGCTTCTCCTTCTCACACTCCCCTTGCTTGTGTTCCCTCTCTCGCTGTCTCTCTCTGTCAAAAAACAAAAACAACAACAAAAAAGCCCCACAAAAAACCTTAAAAAAAAACAAACAAAACATGAAGTATTTTGAGAACCAGAGTCTGTCATTTATTAGTTTTGAAATCTGTAGTCAAAAGCAGTTTGTGTAACGTATGTATTAATGATAGCTTCTTTTTGTTGAGTAGCTCTTTTGTGCCAAGTACTGTGCTCAGTGCTTTACATATATTCTGCAAAAACCCTGCAAGGTAGTTATTGTTATTTTCATTTACACGCGAGGATCACACACTGACCTTTTGTCAAACTTCTTTGTGGTCAGCTTTTGCATTTTCCTTTCCTTTATCTCTTTTTTTTTTAAATCTGTATTCAGATATGATTCACATGCCATACAATTCACACTTCTAAACAAAGTGTACAATTTAGTTGTATTTGCTGTATATACAGAGTTGCAACAGTCACCACTATCTAATTTTAGAATATTTTCATCATCCTATAAAGAAACTCCAAACCCATTAACAGTCACTCCCCCTTTCTCTCTCCTCCAGCCCTCAGCAACCACCAAATTACTTTCTGTCTCTGGATTTGGTTATTCTGAATTTTTTCATATCAATGAAATCATACAATAAATATGTGGTCTTTTGTGACTGACTTCTTTTACTTAGCCTTTTTCAAGTATCAGTCATATGTTACATCAGTCAGAGTAGTTGACTCAAAAGAATAAAAAGCCATAATAATATAATCTTTTAAATTATTGTTGAGTAATAGGATATCTTGAATATATGAATCTCCTAGGTGACAGATACTACCATAGTGCATTTTAGGAGCAAAAGCTATTTTTTTTTTAAGATTTTATTTATTTATTTGACAGAGACAGCGAGCAAGGGAATACAAGCAAGGGGAGTGTGAGAGGAAGAAGCAGGCTTCCCGCAGAGCAGGGAGCCCGACGTGGGGCTCAATCCCAGGACCCTGGGATCATGACCCGAGCCAAAGGCAGACGCTTAACGGCTGAGCCACCCAGGCGCCCCGAGCAAAAGCTATTTAAATTTGAGTCATGGTTGATGGAAGTCAACTGAAATTGTATGACATATTTCTCTAATTTCTTTAACAGAGCGTAATTTAACCCTTTATTGATAACATCGGGTTCATCATTTTGAGTATTTAGGGTTCTGT
This sequence comes from Ursus arctos, assembly GCF_023065955.2. Taxonomy (NCBI): domain Eukaryota; kingdom Metazoa; phylum Chordata; class Mammalia; order Carnivora; family Ursidae; genus Ursus; species Ursus arctos. Next base: position 40,838,838 of record NW_026622941.1, read on the forward strand.
GCTACGTTACTATGTTGTCCTTGGGCATTAGAGGTGTATAAGACTGTTCATCTCTATATTGACTGGCCTCTGATTGCTGTCTGTGCTTTAACAGTTTCTGATACTTCTGAGATCGGGTCATTTACTTTTTATTTGAATTTGAGTAAAATTTTTTCTTAATTTTTCCCACATTGAGCAATACATACTGACTGTAGAAAAAGTAAAAAATCATAGATAAGCAGAAACAATTTGAAAAATTACCCATGTTCCACAGAGATAGCCATTGTTAATTTTTTGGTGTATACTCCTAAACTCCATATATATATATATATATATATATATATATATAGGAAGGTATATACGTGTATGAAAGGACTAAATATAATTCTAGATCTGTTTTTCCTTTTTTTCCTTTGCCAAAAGGAGTATACTGTTTTGTAATTTAATCTGTTCTCTTTACATTCCAATAAATAAATTTCACTACTTTTTTGAAAAATAAATGAACACGGGCATCTGAGTGGCTCAGTTGGTTGAGTGTCTGCCTTCGGCTCAGGTCATGATCCCAGGAGTCCCACATCGGGCTCCCTGCTCAGTGGAGAGCCTGCTTCTCCCTCCCCCTCTGCTGCTCCCCCTGCTTGGGCTCTCTCTCTGTCAAATAAAAAAATAAAATATTAAAAAAAAAATGAACACATGTTAAAGAATTTTTACAACCTATTCAAAAGAGAATCCAAACAGCAGATACTTATATGGGCAGTCAGGAATGCTGAAATGAGTTTAGTAGTAGATGTAAAGCTGGTGTTTTTTTAGGAATGGGGGAGATCCAAGTAGATAGTAGTGATTACATTTTCTCTGGACAAAATTCATTTGCATTATGAATTTTCTGCAACTTACTGTAAAATAACTATGAGATGGTAAAAGGCCCAGACTCCCATGGAATCAGATAACCCCGAAAGAGTATGCTTATATTCTCTTAAAAGGGCACCCAGTAATTTTTTTTTACAGAATAATTTTTAATAATTGCATGCTATTTCATAGTATGCTTGTAATATTATATATTTAACCTTTCCCCCATTCTTGGGCATTTAGGCTATTTCTGTTCTTCAACTTTATATTTTTTTAAAGATTTATTTATTTGAGAGAGAGAGAGAATGCACGGGGGGGGGGGCAGAGGAGGGGGAGAGAATCTCTAGCAGACTCCGTGCTGAGTGTGGAGCCTGACAAGGGGCTTGATCCCATGACCTGAGATCATGACCTGAGCCGAAACCAAGAGTCAGACACTTAACCAGCTGAGCCACCCAGGCACCTTGTTTTTCAGCTTTATAATAAACAATGTGTCTTAAGCGCTGTGTCTTTTCTTAATTATTTCTTTGAAATTGATTCCTGTGCCCTGCCTGCCTGCTTCTTTAGTCCTGCAGTACCATTATGGGTCCTGAAATAAGCTGTGAATTTTTATATCTCTGTTCTTTACACAGTCTACTCCTTTTGCCATTCTCATCTTTTAAGTCAGAGTTTAGGTGACTCCTTTTTTTCCTTTTTTTCTTTTTTTTTAAAGATTTATTTAGAGAGAGAGAGACAGAGAGCTGCGTACATGTGTGCACTCATGCATGAGTAGGGGGAGGGGCAGAGGGAGAGAATCTTCAAGCGGAGCCCCTCCCCACTTCACCTCATACGGAGCTCAGTACAGGGTCTATTTCACGACCCTGTGATCATGACCTGAACCGAAACCAAGGGTTGGCCGCCTAACCAGCTGAGCTACCCAGGTGCCCTAAGGTGACTCCTTTTCTTATCACTCACTCCTCAGGGCTGGGTTCTGGGTGCCTTTCAGATGCCCCCCTCTTAGTTCCTTTTCTCAGCTCTCTCATAGTACTTCTTTTTTGTCTGTTACTTTTCTGCCTCTTCCATTAGACTTTGAGCTCTAGACTATGAGCTCATTGTGGGCAGTGGTTGCATCTTCTCTGTCTCCACATTGGTGCATTGCCTGGCATGTGATGTATTTCTTCCTATTTTTATACAGGTGTTTTTTTCCATCCTCACTTTGGGAATCAAAGTCTACCTTCTCTGTTTTTGTACAGCACTTATGCCTGTGCTACTTGGGACCATATACTACTTGGTATTATAATCCAGTGCCGGATAAATCTTCGTCATAAGCTGTCAATTCTTAGGACAGGCCTGCAGTCTCACTTTCTTTGTGACCCCCAGAGAACATAGGGCAGTATCTTGTAAGCAGCCATAAATGTTTCCATTGAATTGATTCATATGCCCCGGAGGGCCTGTGTTATTCATTATGCCTTCTTCCCACTCTTCTGCCTCTTACCACTCGTTTGCTTGCATCTCACCTACGCCTTTTTCTTTTTACAATTTTTTGTGTGTGCCTGGTAGAAAATACATAGCACAAAATTTACCATCTTAACGATTTTTAAGTGGACAGTTCAGTAGTGTTAAGTATATTCGTGTTATTGTGAAATAGATCTCCAGAACTTTTTCATCTTGCAAATCTAAAACTCTGTACATCAAACAGTTTCCCTTTTCTCCCTGGCGTTGGTCACCAAGGATTGGTAACCACTATTCTACTTTCTGTCTTTATGAATTTGACTGCTACAGATATGTAAGTGGAATCATACAGTATTTGTCTTTTTTTTTTTTTTAAGATTTTATTTATTCATTTATTTATTTGAGAGAGCGAGAGCAGGTGTGCATGTGTGTGGGCGGGGGGGGGGGACAGATGGAGAGGGAGAGTCCCAAGCAGATTTCCCACTGAGCACAGAGCCCAATGCAGGGCTTAGTCCCACGACCCTGAGATCATGACCTGAGCCAAAATCAAGAGTCAGATGCCCAACTGAGCCACCCAGGAGCCTCGTATTTGTCTTTTGTAACTGGCTTATTTTGCTTAGCATAATGTCCTCAAGGTTCATCCATGTTGTAGCATGTGATACAATTTCCTTCCTTTTTAAGGCTGAGTAATATTCCATTTATGCATATACTAGATCTTCTTTATCCATTCATGCCTCAGGAGACACTTAGGTTGCTTCTGCTTCTTGGCTATTGTGTATAATGCTGCTAGGAACATGGTGTGCAGACATCTCTTCCAGATTCTGCTTTCAGTTCTTTTAAATATATACCCAGAAGTGGGATTGTTGCGTCAGATTTCACATCCTCGCCAGCACTTGTTATTTTCTGTTTGTTGGTTTGTTTGTTTGTTTGTTTGATAGTAGCCATCCTAATGAGGGTGAGGTGCTATCTCCTTGTTTCTGATTTGCATTTCCCTGATGATTGGTGATATGGAGTATCTTTTCATATGTTTGTTGGCTATTTACATATCATCTTTAGAGAAATGTCTATTCAAGTCCTCTGTCCATTTTTTTGATTGATATTTTTGTTGTTGAGTTGTAAGGGTTCTTTATATATTCTGGATGTTAACTCCTTATCTGACATATGATTAGTAAATGTTCTTAAAATTTTAGCCTTATTGATATAATTGACATAAAATTATAAGATATTTAAAGTGTATATTATGGTGATTTGATATATGCATACATTGTGACAGGATTCACCCCGTCTAGTTAATTAACACATCTATCACGTCACATATTTTTATTCACATACTTTTTATGTGTGAGAACATTTAAGTTCTATACTCTTAGCTGATTTCAAGTATATAATTGAATTATATAATTTATAATTATAATAGTAGTTATATAATTATAAATTATGTAATATGGTGTTATCAACTCCAGTCACCATATTATACATTAGATATTCAGACCTTATTCATCTTATAATTGAAAGTTTGTACCTTTTCACCAACCCTTCCCTATTTCCCCCACCCCTCAGCCCTGGCAACCACTTTCCTGGTCTGTTTCTATGAGTTTGACTTTTTTTTTTTTTTTCTTTTTAAGATTCTACATGTGGTATTTTTCAGTATTTGTCTTTCTTTCTCGGGCTTATTTCACTTAGCATAATGCCCTCAAGGTCTGTCCATGTTGTCTCAAGTGGAGATTTGTAAATATTTTCTCCTGTTCCGTAGGTTGCCTTTTTACTCTTGATTGTGTCCTTTGATGCCCAGAAGTTTTAAATTTTAATTTAGTGTATTTTTGCTTTTGTTTCTTGTGCTTTTGGTGTCACAGGCAAGAAATTATTGCCCACTGTGATGTCATAAAGCTTTCCCCCATATTTTCTAAGAGTTTATAGTTTCAGATCTTAACGTTTAGGTCTTTAATCCGTTTTGAATTAATCTTTGCATATGGTGTAAGGTACGAGTCCAACTACATTCTTTCTCATGCAAATACCCAGTTTTCCTGGCACTATTTGTTGAAGAAACTGCCCTCCATTGAGTGGTCTTGTCACCTTCTCACCTAAGCTGTTTCTTAAATTGTCATTTTATTTGTGTGATCATTTGATTACATCTCTTTCCCACTATATTGAAGGATCATGAGGGCGAAGATTGTATCTGTTTTGCTGACCACTGAGCACCTAGCACAGTTCCTGGCGCTTAGCATGAATTTATTGAATAAATGCATTAAGCCGTCCTGAATGCAGCAAGAGGCTGTCTGTGTATTGCAGAGCAGTTTGAGAATCATTGCCAGGATGTTGTAAGATAGGACTAAATTATGTATCTAATGGCATTATCTGTTTCATCTAAATGGAAATGTTATTCTAATAGTTAATATGAAGTCTTTTCAAGATTTTCTGTCAAAGGGGCTCTGGTTCATTTTTATTTTCCTTTATTATTAAATTTTTACTGAAATTTTATTTGTATTGAAATTTTCAATGCACGTATTTTAAAGAGTTAAATCATTTTATAAGATTCACCACAAACAGTAGTCCTCTGCTCACCTCTTCTTCCCAATTTCTTTCTCCCCAGAGAGAACCTCTTTTAATGGATTCTTTTAGGTTTTACCTTCATGTCTTTAAATAACATGCGTACATTACTTCTTGATTTTCATGTTTTTTTTGCGTTATAGGCTTCCTACCGTAGCCACATACCTGTACTTCCCATACCACTTTCCTCTCCATATAGTCATGGCATAATTTTGGTTAAATGTTAGATCGATGTTCAGTATTTACATTATTATGATTATGTAGATGCTATTAACAGCTTAATTACGTTGTAGACTCTGATTATTTCTTCTCTTTCCTGCTTAAATTTTGTTTCTTCTGGAGTTGTTAGTTCTTTAATTTACTAATTTTCTATATGTTTATCAATGGTATGTCTTTATCCTCTCTCTCAGTTGCGTGAATCCCCTGTCTGTATGGTCATTCACATTAAATGTTGTATCAGTCTTGCTTTCTTTTTTTTTTTTCCTAAAGATTTTATTTATCTATTCGACAGAGAGAGACAGCCAGCGAGAGAGGGAACACAAGCAGGGGGAATGGGACAGGAAGAAGCAAGCAGGCTCCCAGCGGAGGAGCCCGATGTGGGGCTCGATCCCATAATGCCAGGATCAAGCCCTGAGCCAAAGGCAGACGCTCAACCGCTGTGCCACCCAGGCGCCCCCAGTCTTGCTTTCTTGAACAAAATCCATCGTGGAGTCTTCTGACCCACTCTGGTTTATTTAAAAAAATTTTTAAAGGTAAATTCTGTGCCTAGCATGGGGCTCAAACTCACCACCTTGAGATCAAGAGTTGCATGTTCTGCTGAATGAGCCATCCAGGTGCCCCAGACCCTCTCTGCTTTTGATGGCTTGATCTCTGGGTCTGCGGCACAACACTAGAATGGGCGTCCTCTAGTTTCCTAGGGATTGCTTTTGCTTTATTGGCTGCATTCTCTATGTTCTGGGTCCTAGATTTTTACCTTTTTGGTTTACTCCCTCACTTTGGCTAAGTGCATGTCTGAAAGAATCTCTACATGTCTCTTACTTTTTTCAATATAGGGTTTTGCCCTCAACTGTGCCTGATGTTATCCGTTCTAGAGATGCTCTATTTTACTCTCTTTAGAACAGAAATCTGTGTTCTCTGGAAGGGTGAGGAGAGGGTATTCTGTTGGCTGCTTGGAGGGAGAGAGAGAGAATCCGGGAGTCTGACTTTTCTGAAATAGATGTTTAACAAATCTTCCTGTTTATAACCTACTTTCCCCCCCATTTCCAGGGACTGGTCCAGCCCAATCTTGAGCTCTTTGGTTTTCTTAATGTAGATTGCCCAGCTCCCCCTTTGCCACTTAGATTCAGCTTTTTTGAGAGTGCTGAGTCATCCACTTGCTTTCCAAATATCAGAATTTTGTTGCTGCTGTCTTTAAAGTTTTTTTTTTTTTTTTTTTTGTCCTTGTGGGTTAATGCTTAAATTTTTTCCCTTTTCTGCTCTTCAGTGAGGAATGAGAAGGAACAGAGGCTATGCTGACTGGAAGCTCCAGGGACTGTCTTTTGGCTCTCCTCTTCCTTGTGAGCTGGTTTTCTAGTCTACGTTTATCTACTTTGCCTCTCTGACTTCTAACTTTGACTTCATCTTGTTCCAGCCACTGTCATCTTTAATACTTATTTTTCCAGCTTATTGGACTTTTTTTAAAGTATTGTTGTTTCCTTTTACCCCACACTTCTCTAATACCTCATGTTCTCTATTTCTAGGTGCCTCTGCTAAGCAGGGTAAGCTTTCTCTCCCTTATCTTCTTGTCAGTTTCCCTGCTCCCCAATATATAAAACACTGATCAAAGGATAGGTTCTAGCCTGTTTTTTTTTTAGCCTGTGTTTTCTTAGCCGTTTAAGAAACTCTTCTGAACAACAGTAAAAACCACACACAAGTCTTGAGAAATTAAATCTTTGTTGATTTAGCACATGTCCTAACTTTGCTTCTCTTCCATTCTGGCTTCCCTTTTCCTGTGTCTCTGACTTCTCATCTTTATACTAATTACTTACCTATTGACATGTCATCTTCTCTGCAGGGTTTTGCCACTAGGAAGACAGGTATTGTCTTTTTAAGTAAAATAAACTTAAGGAATAAGAGAGGAAACATTACATCAAGAGAGCTGAGTTTAGGTCCGAGATGATATTAGATATTTTGAGACTTTCTGAATGACTAAATCTTGATCATTTATCTATAAAACAGGGATAATAATTTCTTCCAACTTTATAGGACTTTGAGAAGGAAATGAGATCGATTGAGTGGAAAGTGTCTGGAAATCTCTGAAATGATATGTAATTTATATCCCCTGCCATCTTGCCTTCTGCAGATGGTCCGGGCTCAGGTTTGGGAGCTAATTTCCTGTGTGTGGTGTGTGGACACCAGTGGGATTGAGTAGATCCTCAGGGGACATGGCTGTAGCTTGGGTGATCTCTCTACTTTTGGGTGGAAGCCATCCCTGCCGTATTCTCTAAGTCTGGCAGATCTGAAGTATGGGCTCTAGCGTTCTTGGTGGGAACACTAGTGTTCAGAACGGTGGCAGGCGCTTCCTAGGCAGAAGCTTCTGCAAGAACTGCATGATGTGACTGACATCTGCTGAACTATGGCTAGTGACCTGCTGTGGGGGAGATACTCCCTGAGGGATCTGCTGGAGCGCCTGGTGGGTGGAAGACAGCAAGGATCTTGTTACCATTATTGTGACCACATCTATGGCCATGGACTGCTTAGCCCTGGAGGAATTTAGGTTATGTAAGCTTTGTGATTCTTAGTAAATGGATTGTAGTATTCTTGTTTCTGTCTCCTAAGGTTGAGCTTTGCCTCTCTGCCATATAATTGGCACTGCTGATTTGTTTAGGTAACCATTTCTTCAAGAACAAGGAAAACTAAGTAATAAATGGTAGTTTTATAGATTGTAAAAGGTGAACTTCAACACAGCCCAGTGTAAATTGTCACAAATTTTGAGGTTTATTATAAATTACGTATGTTATATATAAATTATATAAATTAATTCAGTCCAGTTCAAAAACTTTTTAGATATTGCATTGTTTTGATCAATGTCCTTTACCCTTAGGGGTAATACAAATAACAGAAAAAAGGAAATAGTTCTAGATATAGCAGTGCCGACTGAAGACATCAAGGTGATTTAAGTTTCTGTGCTCCTGCCAAGGGTAATAATTGAGAATCATATACTCCTAGAATTGAAAAGAACCTTAGGAGTTTTCTGTTCTAACGTTTTTTTATATATGTGGAAATTGAGGTCCTGAGAGGTGAAGTGGTTTGCTTAAGGTCGTGCAGTAAGCAGCTCTGTATTTCTGCGTGTGTTTTCTACCAATGAGGAGTAGCTCAGGACCAGTTCGGGAGTTTGTAGTCAGAGAGGGCAGAATGACTGTGTCTAACAGCCTTGGTTCTTTCCCAGCCCTCACTAAAAGTGAAGAAAAAAAAAATGTAAGCGTTAACTCAGAGGACAAAACAAAACCGCAGAAGAGACAACAGCAACAAAATTTTGGGAACTGGAAAACAGGTGGGTGATTGATAACTGACTCAGCAGACCCAAAAAAGCTGAATCTAAGTGTCAATGGGAGAGCTAGGCGATTTACATGATGAAAACCCAAAAGGCTCAGGAATGGGCCAGACCAGTTCCCCCTGGCATGGGGGAGGGGGGGAAGTAGGTTACAAACAGGAAGATTTGCTGAATGGCTGTTTAAGAAAAGTCAAACTCCCAGATTCTCTCTCCCTCCCTCCATGCAGCCAAAAGAATGCCCTTTCTTCACCCTACCAGAGACTGGTAGGGGGTGCAGTACAAAGAGATCTGAAATGTATTCTTTGCACTTGTAGAAGGGAAAAGATGGAGCCTACGAAGTTAATCTGTCATTCTTCGTGTACCTGTGTACAAGTATAAGACTGGGTAAAAAGTAAAAAAGAAAAATCTTGTTCTCTACCCGCGGAGGATTTTCAGTCTGAAATGGTCTTTCTCAAATTATGTTCTAATGTCTGTTAATTTTAGTTGGATATTACATCTCTGAAAGATTCAGTGGTTTAGTTTCTTCTTTTTGAGATTCTCATTAAACAGTAGCACGTTAAATGCTTAGGCAATTGTCTGGCAAATAAACTGTTTTAACATTTTTATGGCTCAATATTTCTGAACTTTATTCCATAGAATAAATCTTTAGGAAATAGCAACCTGTATAAGAGCACATTCCTCCTAACTCCCATGTGAATTAGATTGATGGTAAATTATATTTAAAACATCAGCCTTTCCCCCCATTTACTCAATATAGATTGTTTAAGAAAAGGAGACCCCCAGATCCTTTTCTTTCCTCTTTTCGGCCAAGCCAATTAATAATGACATTTGAGATTTTGTGTTTGGGGTCATCCTTTATTAGGTATGCCGTCATTTCGATCCAGAGACATTTCAGGTTTTTAATGAAAGCTGACAGGGGTGTTTCTATATCGTATTTCTACAGTTTGTCAGAGTATCTCCAGACATACTGAAAGGTGGAAGAATCTTCTGTAGACATTTTCTAATGCTTTTATATAAAGACGTTTCTTTATTATCGCCATCTCACGTTGTGACTTTTACATAGTTAAATTGTTGTTTTCTTTTTAAAGAGAGCTACAAATGTCTTTCTACAATTGCTTCTGTGAAATTCCTCAGAGTAGAATGAATTAAATTAGTGCACCTATAAAAGCATGTCATCTAAGATGACGGAATACCTGGATTTATGGAAATGATACTCGTAAGAAGTTGTCTATAAAGTAATTTTTGTATGTAAAAATTTGTTTTATCACATAATTAGGGAAATTAATTGACTCTAACATAGTACTGTTCAGTCTCTTCTGTAATTATTGGTCTCTTTCTCTTTGAGAAGTTCTTAATGTAGTAGGAAGGGACCATGTTTTTTATGTCTGTATTGCTAGCACCATTAAGTACTTCTTGACTGAAATAATGAGAATAAATAATATGGTATCATAATTCAAATATTTGGAATCACTTTCCAATGTGACATGTGAATTGTGTTAGTTATCTCACTGACCTTGACTGCCAGGAACAAGCTTTCAAATAAAGAGGTGGTGGAGGAGGGGAAAGTGTTAGAAGCTGTTCTTCCAGATTTCAGAGCAAGTCTTAAGTAGTAGTTATACCTGGAATGGTTATATATGGAATACAAAAGATTATGGGGCATCGTGAGGGAGTGTTTATGGTGATAAGGTTAGGAGGGAAGTTATCATTTAGGTTGCTCTTGCACACAGGGGTCAAGCAAGTGCTTAAAAACATAGAACAGGGCTTTCCCCATCCCTTTTCAGCAATGCTATTTATATATTTGAAAGTTACGGAGTTAGTTTTCTTTTAAAATATACTCAGTTTTTTTTTTTTTAATGGTCAGATGAACTTGTCACCTAAATACAATTAATTAGTATGACTTTATGGCCATTGTGGGATGGGGAGGACTGATTATAAAACAATATTGAAATGTAAGCCACATAACTACTTAGTCAAGTTGGTGCCAGGGGAATGATTTTAACTCTTAGGGACCACCAAAGCCATTTTAACTATTTCATAAAATCAATATCTCAGGTGACCTAGTTGCCACAGAGAATGGTTGTCCAAAATTTTAAGATTAAAAACCACAGCTCAGGGGCTCCTGGGTGGCTTAGTCGGTTGAGCATCTGCCGTCGGCTCAGGTCGTGATCTCAGAGTCCTGGGATACAGCTGAATCAAATCGGGCTCCCTGCTCAGGGAGGAGTCCGTTTCTCCCTTTGCTCCCCCCCCCCCCCATGCATGCGCTCTCTCTCTCTCAAATAAATAAAATCTTTTAAAAAACCACAGCTCAGTTTACTCATGGAACCAGCAGAAGACCAGTGCATCACTTTTCATTCAGTTCATTTGTTTGGGAGCAGTGGGTTGTTTGGTTTCAACACATGCTTATGTTTTGTTGAGATGTAATTTCTTCACTTCATTTCCTTTCTGTTTTTTTTTTTTTGTAAAGCTGTTGTTTTATGTATCTTAACTTCTTTGATTCTTAAGTCTTGAAATGGTGACATGACACATGGTGAGTTTATTTTTCAGTCCTTTGGTGGCACAGATGGAGTTAATCATACATCTCAGTTCATGGCACACCGTCAGCCCCGGTCTGTGCAGTCCTCTCTCTTTGCTTTCAAAATATTTCATTGATTTCCCTTTTACCTCCACTTTCCACTTTTCTTCCTAGTTTCCCACAGTTAACTGTTCTAATGTGGTTGATATATATCCTGTATTTATATGTATTTTTGTAAATATGTAATGGTTTTTTATTTTCGGTGTGTGTTATTAAATTCACCTAAATGGTACTGTGCTATATATATATATGTACTATATATAGTCTTTGTTGTGGTTCTTAGCCCTCTCTGCCTCCCCTCCCCCCACTGTTTAAGGCCTATTTAAGGACTGTCTTTATTTCTGTGTATATATCTAGTTCTTTGTTTCTAACTGCCATCTACTTTTTTGTAAAATGATTTGTTCTCTCAGCGATGGACATGCAGATTATTCAACTCCCCACTACCACAGAGAGTGGGCTACACAGCCTTGCATATGTTCTCTTATGGTTCTGTGGGAGATTTTCTCTGGACATATGCACAAGAGTAGATTGTTCTTCACTTGATGAATCATTGTCAGATTTGGGCTGTTCCTGAGTGTGTGCGAAGGGATCTTATTTCTCTGTCTTCCTGCCAGCACTTAGCTTTATCCACCTTCATAATTTTTCTGTATCTAATAGAGCTAAAATGGTATCTTAATGTTGTTTTATTTATTTTTTTTACTTTTATTTATTTTCTTGTTAAAGATTTTATTTATTTATTTGTCAGAAAGAGAGAGAGAGCAGAAGCAGGGGGAGAGGCAGGCAGAGGGAGAAGCAGGCTCCCTGCTGAGCTGGGAGCCTGATGCAGGACTTGATCCAAGGACCCTAGGATCATCACCTGAGCCGAAGGTAAATGCCTAACCAACTGAGCCACCCAGGCATCCCTTATTGTTGTTTTAATTTGCATTTTCCAATTAACTGACAAGTTGCAGTATCTCTGTGTATACCATTAGGGCCATTTAGAATGCCGCATTAGTGAATTACCGATTCATATCCTTTACCCATTTCTTTCATTAGGGTTCCTATCTTTTCCTGGTTGATTTGCAGAGAGAAGTCTGTTGCCTAGTTTAGAATATTAGCCTGGTATTTGTTGTTTCCTAGTCTGTCATATGTTAGTTTTGTTAATGGTGTTTTTTGTTGAATAGAAGCCAACTGTGATGTAGTGGGTCTATAATATTTTATCTTATGGCTTTCTGGGTTTTGCTAAATATAATAGATATTCTGCATTTTTAATTATATATTTTATAATTCAGCCTTTCACATTAGGTCTTCAATTCATCTGAGTCCGTCATTATATATGGTTTAGAATAGTAACCCAATTCTGTCTTTCTCCATGTAGTGACACCTCTTTACCAAACCTCATGAACTAATCTGTGGTACCACTGTTTGTGTGTTTGTTTGTTTGTTTCTTTTTTAAAATATTTTTAAAATTTAATCTCTGTATCAAACTTGCAAGCCTGAGATCAAGAGTCGCATGCTCCACTGACTGAGCCAGCCAGGTGCCCCTGTGGTACCACTGTTCTTATATTTTATATATCATATTTCTATATTTCCAAGGCTAAGAGTTTTAGTTTGTTTTATTGAGTGTGTTTGCTTATTCTCATATCAGTATCAGCTGTTTTTATTACTCTGCTTTGTGCTGTCTTAAAAACTCATAGGGTACATAAATTAAAAATATGTAATTTCTTCCTCAAATTACGCTATAGAGTCAGTGTTGTTCCAGTTAAATTCCATGTGTATTTTTCTTGAGAGATTTGGCAAACGGTTTAAAATTTGAATGAAAAAGTAAAGGTCTTTTTCAAAATTGATTTACGTCTTTCAGGTCTTTTAATGCTTAGTCATTTAAATCCATAGTTTTGCTGGTTTTTAAAAGACTTATTTATTTATTTGAGAAAGAGAGAGCGTGGGGGGTGGTGCAGAGGGAGAGGGAGAGTTTTAAGCAGGCTCGCGGAGGCTGATGGGGCTTGATCCCATGGCCCTGAGATCATGACCTTAGCCGAAATGAGGAGGCAGACGCTAACCCTACTATGCCACCCAGGCAAGCCTAAGTTCACACTTTTTCTTGTGCCATCTTTGGCATCTCATATTTTTCCAAAAGTTTATCCATTTCATCTCTTTTTAAGAATAAAATTTTTATTTTAGAATAAGTTTAGATTTACAGAAAAACTGTGAAAATAGTGCAGGAAGTTCCAACTGCTGTTGCCAAATTCTTTTAGCCTTTCCCCATATTTGTTTCACCTTCATTCTTGAAGGATATCTTCAGTGAATTTAGAATTCTGGATTGACAGTATTTTTCTTTCAACACTTTCAAAATACAGTTCCATTGTCCTCTGGCTTCCATAGTTTCCGATGAGAAATCTGCATTTATTTTTAATTATTGTTCCCCTGTGTGTATACTATGACATTTTTTCCTGGCTACTTTTAAGCGTTTTAGAATGATTTTTGATTTTTAGCATTTTGATTATGATGTGTCTTATTGTGGTTTTAAGTTTATCCTGTTTGGAGTTCTCTTCAATCTGTAAATTTGTGTCTTTCAAGTTTGGGAAGTTTATAGCCGTTATTTCTTCAATTTTTTTTTTTCACCGTCCAGTTTTTTTCTTCTCTCCTTCTGTGATTTTAATGACATGGATATTAAGCCTTTTGATAGTGTTTCATAGGTTTCTGAGGCTGTTAAATTTTTTCATTTTTTTCCCTCTTCTTCAAATTGAATCATTCTGTTAATCTGTCTTTATATTCATTGGCCTTTTCTCCTATAATTTCAATTCTGCTATTCAGCCCATCCTGTGACCTTTTTATTTGACGTAGTTTACTTTTCTTTTGTAAAATTTCCGTGTGGTTCTTTTTTTTTTTTTTAAGGTTTTATTTATTCAAGAGAGAGAGCGAGTGAGCACACATGAGCAGGGAGAGGGGCAGAAGGAGAGGCTGAGCAGGGAGCCTGACATGGGGCTCGATCCCAGGACCTTGAGATCATGACCTGAGGCAAAGTCAGAGGCTTAACCAACTGAGCCATCCAGGCACCCTCCGTTTTCTTTCTTTCTTTTCTTTCACTTTATTTATTTATTTGACAGAGAGAGAGACAGCCAGTGATAGAGGGAACACAAGCAGGGAGGTGGGAGAGGAAGAAGCAGGCTCCCAGTGGAGGAGCCCAATGCAGGGCTCGATCCCAGGACCCTGGAATCACACCCTGAGCCGAAGGCAGACTCTTTAACAACTGAGCCACCCAGGCGCCCCGCCCCTCCATTTTCTTACTTTCATCCCAGACTGGGCATGTTGGGTTGGTGAGCACGAATCTAGGGACAAAAGGAGGCAGAAAATGTAGTCCGTATTTGTCACCTGCTTTCCAGCACCAGTTGTGAAGGAAAACATGAATCTCTGCTGGGCAGCTAGGCATCTTTGCCATACCACTTCTTGATCATGTGGAAGACATCTTTTTTACCTTGTGTATTAGTTTGCCAGGCTGCCAACAAATACAGACTGGGTGGCTCAGACAACAGAAGTTCATTTTCTCACAGTTCTGGAGGCTAGAAGTCCAAGGTCAAGGTGTCAGCAAGTCTGGTTTCTTCTAAGGTCTCTCTCCTTGGCTTGCATATAGTGCCTTCTCACTGCATCTTCACATGGTCTTTTCTCTGTGTGTGGGCATCTCTGTGTGTCCAAACTTTCTCTTCTAAAAAGAAAATGAGTTAGATTGGCTTAGGGCCCACTCTAAGAGCCTCATTTTAATTTCTTTACCTCTTCAAGGGCCCTGTATTCAAGTACAGTCACATTCTGAGGTACTGGGGGTTAGGGCTTCAATATATGAATTTTGTGGGAGGACACATTTCAACCCATAACACACATGGTACACTATAAATGCATGTGTTTTCACTAAAAGTAGTCATACTCCACTTATAAAAGGAATAAAGGAATGTTAGATCTGTTATAATTATACTTTTAATGGATCTTTAAAATCCTGTATATAAATGAAGATTGCCAGTGTCTGAAAGGCGTTTTTCCTTACTTATTAGTCAAAGGGGAAAGTCTAGTGATGAAGACGGTTTAGTTTTCAGTGAATGTGATCATTGTTTTTCTCTCTCCCAGAGTCTGCTAAATGTTGAGTCCTTATTGTAGCTTTTTCAAGGGGTATGTTAACAACTACTGAGATAGTAAGGAGAGTTACTAAATATGTCACCTAGAGGAAATGCTACATCATGGGCCATTCCCTCCCCCCCACCCCCATGGTCTGGAATGTAAAACTCTAGTGTATATTGGACTTTTGGGGAGAATTTTGTTCCGTTGTGCCTTGTCAAATGACATTCTGTTACTGAAAACCAAGGCCATGTTAATGTGGTTGGTAATATCCTTTTAACCTACCAGACATTTGAAGGTGGAAGAGACTATGCATGTGAATTCTACCATTTGAACTGTTGGACCCCTTCTCTTGGCCTGCTGATCAATCACAGCTATATCTAGTGGGTTGGGGGTGAGGCTTTAAGGGAAGACTGAGGCTCTTAAGCCTTTTGTATGTGCCAGTTAAAGATTACTTAGCCTCACTGTTGACTGTCAGGCTTTTTTTTTTTTTTTTTTTTGACTTCTCAATACATAACTACTTTTTACCAAATAGTGGCTTGAGATTCAGCTCTCTTATAAAACTATACTTTACTTTTAAATGGACTATAATTATTATTTTTAAAGTTATCATATAAATATCAGAATACTGGTCTTTTAAAAGATTTTGTTTTTATGTATTTTTGTGTTTATTGTGAAACTGAGAAGTTTAAAAATCATCGACTATCTGAGAAGGAGTAACATCCGAGCTTCTCTGTTGACATCTGCTAGTTGTTACAAGTCAGAAATCTCTTGGGATTTGTTGTAGAAAGTTGTCACTAGTTCTATGAATGAAGTTATCTGATACCTTTATGAGATTCAGTAGTTTGGCTGGATTTTTGCTATGTCATGATTCCTTAATCACTTCTGAAATCAGCTCCAGAACATTTTCCAAGTTGTAATTGAAAATGAGGAAGTTCTCTCATTTTCCTTTATGTTTTTTTTTTCTTTATATGTTATTTAACATCTTCATCGCTTAAAAACAGATCTAGGAAATTTGCCTTTTATATTCTGTAGTATATTGTATATATTCATTCTCTGTCTGTCTGTCTTATGTATGTATGTTTGAACACCCGAAGTGTTCTAGATGTATTAATTATTAATTACCTACTGAGTGCAAACACTGTCTTGCCTGAGATAGTTGCTGTCATTCTAAGGTGTAAAGATATAGGCAGACAATGTGTAGATATATGATGCATAAACAAATAATTTCTTGCAGCTTTAAATTTGTAAAACAGTGTTCTCAGAAGATTTGGCTTTATTCTCAACAAAACTTTTACTGACCGCTTACTATTTAGTAGATAACTGGGGATAATAAAGTGACTATGACCCAGTTCCTGTCCACAAAGTGCTTCCAGTCTATTCAGGAACTGATTTGTAATAAAAAGGAAATTAAAATTTGATTATATGCTCAGGTAAGTGATTAAATAGAGGTGCAGAAAGAAAATGCCATGGCAGCATGGGGGAGGAGTTGGGGAGGGATGGACTGCCAGGAAAGCCTCACAGAGAACGCAGTATCCGTGGCAACCGCTTGAAGCATGATTTTGGCTGTAGGTAGATGGGACTCAAATTCTCTGTGACCCTTGGCTTTTTAAATATTCATGTGACTTTAGCATACGTCTAGGACCGGACGTTTATGTAAAGACGCATCTGCCGTTCCGTGTAGCCTTTGGTTTAACTAGTCCTTTAGGAACAGACACTTACGGATGCAGCCGTATGGCAGCATTACGGACGTTCGCTCTCTCCGGTCCCTCACGGCGCAGCCGCAGTTACACTGCTGAGCTTAGGTTGCCCTTTCCTTTTTTACCACAAACATTTCTCACTTGTCTTCATTCAGTCTGTATAAACAAAGCAAAACTTAAAAAAGAAATCACAAACGTGGGTCTGTTGTTCTGCTTTATCATCCTTATTTATCTTCCTTTTCTCTTCAAAGCGAAGATGGCCATCACGTGCTGATATACAAATATTCCCAGAAGAAGAACATAATTCCCTCCGACTTTGCTGCGTGGTATATGGCTCCTTTAAAAAAAATACACAGAGGAGATTTTGTTTTTTTCATTTCTATATCATGAAGTTAAGTTTTGTGTTCTAGAAAAATGTTTTGCGGTTAAGTGGAACTGAAAGCATTTGCTAAGGAGAGAGTTAAGGGTTGCTAAACGTGTGGCAGGCTGGATTGGTGGTGTGCTGAGAATGCTTTTGTAGCAATTTGAGTCAGTAAACATTTACTGAGTGCTGTAAAGCACTACTCCTAGGCCTTCTGATGGATAAGAAAATGAACAAAACACAGGCTCTCTTTTGAAGGACCTTACAATTTACTATACCGTTTGAATCTCCTCTTTTCCATTATGCATCTTTGCCATTTCCCAGATAGTGAAAATTAGAGCTCTAATTTATTGATTCTCTAAGCTGGAAAATCTGTAAAATGAGTTTGCTTAAAATGTTGGTGGCTTTTTCTCCTTCGTGCTGCCAGTATTAAAGCAACAGGAAACATTTTGTGCCTTCTTCTGTAAATTAACATTTATATAAGTGGCTGCTTTTCATAAAGCATCTTGATCCAGCCCCTCTCGTGCTGTGACTCTTCATTGATAGTATTAAATCAGATCTGAGCAGCGCTAGGAGACAGTTGAGAGTTTGAGAATATGCCCAGTGTCAGCATCTTGGCTAGAGTGTGCTGTTGAAACAAAGAACACTATTGGCGCCCCAGAGCTGATTAGACATGAACTATTCTGCGTGTGAACTCTAATAAATAAAGCCACGTAGGGTGTTCCATGCTTTCATTTGGGCAGAACTAAATGGTTAAGTATCCTTTTAGGCTTTCCTCTAGATCTAACCACCACTATTAGCACATAATCCAGAAGAAGTGAATTCCATAAAATCTTCAAATACAACCATTTATCCGGAAGTCAGAATTCTGGCTTCGTCAGCCACAAACACCCAGTTCATTAAACAGATGATTGCTTGAACATTTACTGTGTAAAGCTCTGTTTCTGGGTGCTTCAGGGTGTAAAGAGACAAATAAAATTGAGTACCTGTCAAGTAACTGGTGGATTTAGAACACTCTACGCTAGTTGGTCTACCTGCCATCCCGTGGTAAGTCCATTTTTTCCTGGTCTACCTGGTCTGTAGCCACTCACAACCTGGTGTTGACTCTTATTCATTCCGTGTGGTGATTCCAGCACAATCTGTAGAACCGTATCCTTAATGGACAGTGGTGTTGGAAACAACAGAGATGTGCCTCGAGCCCTGGACAGTATTTACAGTGATTGGTGGAGAAGCCCACTGTAGCACTAACCACCTGAGGTACTATTTCAGGACATTTTTGTTTTTCTAATGGAGTCCCATGGTTTCCATAGTTCAAACAGGCAGGACCCAGACGGGAGGCATTCTTTAAAAACGGCTGGTCCGATTTTGATTACATTTCCTTATTCTACCAAATGTGTATATTCCCTTCTTTACACTGGAAACAGCACGGTGTACTGTATGATAGTGGGGGAAGTATTTTACATGAAGTCACTAAATTCACTTATTCAAATAATATGTCTTCTCAAATATTTTTAAAGTGACCAGAGGTAAATATTTACGAATTATATGTAAGTACTTGAAGCGCATTTTGGAGATGTGTTTTCCGTAGTATTAGGGCTAAATTAGCTTGCTAACTTAATTCCCAAATTAGGCAGTCCAGCCCCCGGTCACAGTGGTGCTGTATTGAAGGTATATGTGGTGTGCAAACCCTCTCCCCAGCCCAGCTCCTATAGGTCGCTCACCGATATGAGGATGAAGGGCACAACTGGACTGTTTGTTTTCCCCAAATTTGCCCACTAGATCAGCTGCTTCCTTCCCCGGGATAGAATCTTCTAAGTGGCAAAGAAATGGCAGAGATGTTACAGCTGATGGACTTGGAATCGTGGAAGGAGACATCGGATGTGAGGAATAAATGTCCCCTCTAGCACTTGTTTCTTTCTTCCATGCACGGTTTACACGAAGAATTAGGGTAGGAAATGGGAGCCTAAGTAGGCCAGAGAGTAAACCTTTGTTTTAGGAAACAGACCTTAAAGCAATTGGCCTCTTGGACATTGTGGCAAATGTTTGTTTACGAGAATGATGAGAATTGTCTGTCCATAGGCAGTTCTCGCTGCTTTTCTGAAACATCTGTGATTTAGCATTCTTTCCTGGCAGCAAGGTCCACAACTTGGTTTTGCGCTGTCCTTTAGCATTTTAAAATATACCTGCCTCTTTGTCTCTTCCTTGTGTTCTTCACAGACCCCTTTTCTCACCCCACCCCCCGAGTGTTCACCACAATTATAGACCATTTTCTTTTCATTTCACCGTCAGCCACTTACATGGTTTTAACTGTTTTAATATCATCATGATTTCCAAATCTCTCTCTTTCCTACCCAGACCTCTGCTCTGCACTCCGTATTAGTATATCCAGCACTTTGGTTCACAGTTCCATCTGGGCCATCTAAGAATAAGCTTATCTCTTCCACCCACTCTCTCAACAGCAGCTCAGAAACTTGCCTTTTTCTGCGTGGTCACAGGCTTTATGAGCGGCACCTCAGCCTGTCCACTAGGTCAGGCTAGAAACCTGGGTGTCACCTCGAGCTCTTCCTCCCTCTTTATTGCTTATCTCCAGGTCAGGGGTCAGCAAGCTGTGGCTGGTGGGTCAAATCCAGGCAGAGACTTGGGAGCCAAGTATGTTTCTGTATATTTTTAAGCAGTTGTTTTAAACAATTAGAGAGACCCTGTGTGGCCTGCAAAGCCTGAGTATTTACTGTCTGATCCTTTGCAGAAAAAGTTTGGCTAACCCTGTCCTAGCTTAGCAAGTCCTATCATTTCTCCCTCCAAAACATCACTTTTAATTATTTCCTTCTCTCAATCCTCCACTGCCCCCCTAGATCTTGCCTGTTCTGTTTTTCACTTGGACTAACTTGGTAGCCTTCTCACTTGTCTCTTCCTCCTATACTGTTGTAAGATTTCTTTATAAAATACATGGCTAATCGTGACCTCTCTTGTTTAAAATCCTGCATTGTATTTTTTTTTCCCTTTTCTCCCCTATTTTCTGCCTGCAACAGCCTCTTCACCCTTCAGGTGAACTGCAGTGATATATAAATAGGGGACTGCTTCATCTTTTAAAAGTTATGAAAATTCAGCAACAAAAAAGAGCAAAAAGAACTACTGATAAACAGAACAACCTGGATGGGGTGCTCACTTGTCACCTTTTCCATTAAGTCCACCGGTCTCCTATGCAGTTAAGGCCCCGTTCGACCTTCTTTGTACTTCTGTTACTGCACCTCCCAGACTGCACTCCGAGAACCCATTTGTCATTCAGTCACTCCTGCTACACTGTGCACACCTTGAGGGCAGGTCCCGTGTCCTATTCATTTTTATACTCTCTTTTCCTAGCAGTGTCTGCCATGTTGTAGGAACTGTAATGAATTCATACTTACGATAGGTGTTTTGAAGAATAATTTTTATTCCTAAGATACAAAAAATATTATTTAAAGGTATCATTAATCAGTTTGACTTTGGTACACAGGATTTATAGCTTCTAGATTTTTGATACAATCATGCTACATTCTGTTGATTTCTGTTTCATAGCTTTAAATACTAAATTTAAAAGTTTGAGATTATTATATATTCACATGTGGTTATAAAGAAATAAAACAGAAAGATTCCATTTATCTTTTACTCAGTTCTTCTCCTGGTAACATATTGCAAAACCATAATACGATATCACAGCTAGGCTATTGACACTGATACAGAACATTTCTATCACTACAGGGATCCTTCCTGTTGTCTTTTTATAGCCACACCTACTTCCCCTCCCAGATTAGCTCCACCCTCCCCCACGGCAACCACTTACCTGTTTTACATTTCTATAATTTTGTCATTTCAAGAGTATTATGTAAGTGGAATTAGAGTATGTAATATTTTGCGATCGGATTTTTTTCTTTCTTTTCTTTCTTTTTTTTATAAGATCTTATTTATTTGACAGAGAGAGAGGGCATAAGCAGGGGGAGCAGCAGAGGGAGAGGGAGAAGCAGGCTCTCTGCTGAACAGGGAGCCCATTCTGGTACTCCATTCTAGGACCCTGGGATCATGACCTGAGCTGAAGGCAGACGCTTAACCAACTGAGGGACGCAGGCACCCTGGATTTTTTTTTCTGTTCAGCATTATTCTCTAGAGATTCATCCAGGTTGTTCTTTTTTTTTTTTTAAAGATTTTATTTATTTGACAGAGAGAAACACAGGGAGAGAGGGAACACAAGCAGGGGGAGTGGGGGAGGGAGAAGCAGGCTTCCCGCTGAGCAGGGAGCCTGATGCAGTGCTCGATCCCAAGACCCTGGGATCACGACCGGACCGAAGGCAGCAGCTTAACGACTGAGCCACCCAGGCGCCCCTATCCAGGTTGTTCTGTATATCAGTAGTTCTTTTTGTTCCTTTTTGTTGCTGATTTTCATAACTTTTAAAAGATGAAGCAGTTCCGTATTTATATGTCACTGCAGTTTCTTTAAAAACAATTTAAAAATTTTACCTCTTGTTCTTAATAAGAGTCGTTTTCAAACTTTGCACCCTTAAGTTTCTGAGACTGAAAGAGCTTTTAAGTGTATTATATCTATTATTTACCATATTAGAAATTAAAACAAATATTTTAAAGATATTTAGCTTATTTAAAATAACAATAATAAGTCTGTTGTGTGTTATCACAGGTAATATATTTTTATGAGAAATAACTACATTTCCCAAAGCAAAAAAAAGTTTAGTGAGAAAAGAACTGTTTTACATTTTTGTGACTCTAACATCTAAATTCTCATATCTGCTTCTTCATTTAGTTTATTATAATAAATTGTTTTGTTGAAGTATATGAAGAAAATCTGGCCTCATTTGGAAAAGTCAGGAAAATTTAATAGTCTTCTTCTTATATACTTCTTGGATACTACACCCAAACTCAAGTGGTAGTCTTTTGAAGGTTAGTTACAGTGTAGACTATGAAACCATGTAGATTAATATCTCATACTATGTTACACTAAAATCCTTCTACCTGTTTTGTACTTTGAATGGAGCTATTACCCACATATGATTTTTTTTTTAACATCATGCATTGGTCATTTGGAAAATATTGAATCACTGAGTTACGTACATCTTGTAAATTATGACACATTTCATTATACAATACCAAAATGTATATTTGTTAATATCACCTCCTATCCAAGGGAAAAATGCTAAGTATTAGGAAGCTGTCAAGCTTAAGTTTTCCAAAATTTTTACTTTTCTTGAAATCACTGTCAATTCACTAAAATTTATGATTGTCATCAGTGTTGCCAGTAACAGGCTCACTTCCTTCATTTTCAAGAAAACATCTGCCAGATACTCAAGTCTGAATAACTATAGTTTGTCCATCATTTGTTCCTTCAAGTAGAAATGGTGTTAAGTAGGAGGGCATGCAGTTCAGCTCATTACTCAGTTATGCAAATACTTTTCCTTGAGACAACACAGAATGTTGAAGAGATGTGCACTCAGGCATAAAGTTGTAATAAAATCAATAACTTGCACTGTGAGTGCATGGCCTAGGTCACCACCATCTTGATTTGTGCTAAGGTTCCAGCAGTTTCACTCACTATTACTTTTACACCATCCGTGTAAATAATTTAAGAGTGTGAAGTTTGAAGTCCATTATTATGGATAAAGAATGAGAGGTAAAAATTTCAGATAGACTTTTACACAATAAAAAAAGCAAATAATGTCTGAATATCATTGTTAAAATACTTTTTTTTCCTTTGCGGACCTTCATAAATTCTTGAGGGACCTACAGAAACCCATGGGCCACATTTTTAGGAACTGCTGATTTATAGTAAAGTACCTTCTGACTTGACTTAGTTCTTTCTCTCTTCTCTAATTTCTTCTTTTTGCCTTTTTTTTTTTTTTTTTGGTGAGCTACACCCTGTAGGTGCACCCATCTGGGTCGAATACCATTACTGGTCAAATCCCCGCTCCCAGCTGGTGGCCTCTGACAGGTTCTCGGCAAATGGTGGGAATGACCTAGGGCACAAAGGAAAAGACTGCTTCACAGCCTCACCTTGGCCTTGAGGGACAAAAGCACAGGGAAGGGTCACAAACCTGCCAGCCTTGTTGCCTTGCGATGTGTGCATTCGGGAATTGGTCACATCACATGGTCCTGAGTCCACAGGGAGATATTAACTATGAGTCAAGTGCTTTCTTTCTGAAGGAGTCTTTCAGGCTCCAGGGCAGGAGAGATTCTCAGGCTCGAAAGGGCTCCCCATTGGTCTCTCAGACCTACACACTCCAGCCCCACACCTTTTGAGTCATATCATAGTCTTTTCATTCTAATTATCTCCAGGAAAGGCCTTCCAGTCTCCTGGCTGTAATAAACCTCAGGAGTTAAGAAGTTTTTCCTTTTGAATCCTCTAGATGCTCTCTTTTGTAATTTAAGTCCATTTCCGTCAGTTGTGTTTTTAATAAAAATAAAGGGCTAGGAACATTGCTCCTCTTGCTGGTGCTGTGTATTTTGAAGACAGTTTTATTTTCTTTATCTTCACCCCCAATCTACTTTAGCCTTTCTTCTATTTTTTGCCAAGTTCCTTTAGTCCAGTAGTTTTGGACTGAGATGATTTTGTCCCTCACGGGACGTTTGGCCAGGTCTAGAGATATTTTTAATTGTCACAATTTGGTGGGGGGGAAACGTGACTGGCTAGTAGAAAGAAGTCAGAGCTCGCCTTCATTTCAACAGAATCATTCATTATATTGTTACATTGAGATTTTCACAGAATTTGTGTTTAAAGGGTAGAAGCATCCTACAATGCATAGCCTAGCCTCTATCAACAAAGAATTGTCTAGCCCCAAATGTTAATGACCAGTCTGAAAAGATCGTGCTTTATTTAAGTCCTTCCTTTCTATTTGTTAGCTCTTTATCAATGTGTTTGCTGAGTGAACAGTCTGGTTTTACTTTGTATGTCATCCAGAACTGTGGGTTTATTTTGGAGAAAATACTTTATGTTCAGAATAATTAAAGATTTTAGAGGTAGGTTACTCTTTTGACTGTGACTTACATTTGTACCTTAAGTCATCATTAGTTTCTAAACCTGAGTGAGTACAACTGCCTGATGACTTTTAAAAGTACAGATTCCTGGGCCCCAACTGAGTCTTAGAAAAATGCCTCTAGAAATTCTTCTAATTAGCCAGATTTGGGAATCGCTGAAATCGAGGCGTATTCATAAGCTAAAAACTTCTAAGGCTGCTACCGCAAAGAAAATGTTCTTTGTCGCTCTGAGGTCAGGTACACCCTCCTGGGCAACCAGTTCTGTCAGTAAAACCAGTCAGGGAGCCCTCGGATGGGCAGGCTGAACTAGAGCAGTGGCACCCAGTAGCATTTTGGTTCTTTCCAGCCGTATGGCGTCTGGTTCATCTTATTTTCCACAAGTTTGGATTTAGAAGAGGGTAGGGTGAAAGGAGATGTGGGAGGGATGGAGGAGAATAAAAGAAATATGCTTTACCTTCTGTCCCAGGAGGGGGATTACCCAGTGCTGATTTCTCTTCCATAATATCCATTTGCTACCCACATTCACCACAATGGTAGGTGTCCTTAAAAGCTACTTCTGGTATAAATTAACCTCAGCAGGGCACTGGGGACACTGGGTAGCACAGGACTGTTGACTTCATTGCCACTGTCAAGCATGCTCTGGTCCCAGTCCTTACTTTGCTTGTGGTTGGCTAAAAGGGAAATTAATGAAGGTAGGCTTGTCTGTTACAGCGGTTCCATGCGCTTGTGGAGATTAGAAAATTGTTGAGGCAGGAAAGAAAAGATGATAACTGTTATCTTACTTTTTTCTTGTTCTTTTCTTGAGGCTAAAGTACTGCTTCTAATAGTGATCCAGTCAGAGCCTAGTGTGAGAGCCTGCAACTAACTGGGTGCCCGAGCCGGGCTGCGGCCCCGGGCAGGCCTCACACAGTAAGACACACGGCACAGTAGGGCAGGCTCGTCCCAAAAGAGACAAAAGAAAAGCGTAGGAACTTTGGAAATGAAGGAGATTTTGTTTGGAAAGCTACTTAGCTTCTTTTCCTGATTAGTTGTTAAGGAAGCAAACTAGAAATTTATGAAATTTTGGAGTTTTAATTTATATTGGAAGCCTTAAATAATTACATTTTTTGTTTAAGATTTCTTTTATTATTGTTTTTGCCTTTTTAAATGGAGATTTCCTAACATATACCAGAGTAGGTAGAGTAGTATAAGGAATCTGTGTACCCATCACCCAATATCAGTAATTACCAACACATGGCTAATCTAATTTCATTAATACCCTCCACTCACTTTCACTGTCTCCTCCATGTCCCCTTTATTTTAAAGTGTGTCTCAAGCATCAGTCTGTAATTTCATCCAGAAATAAAAGATACTCTGTGGTCACATTTCCCCTGATTATATAATTTTTTTCTTTCTGTTTGGTTTGTTGTCTGGTTTCTGTTTTAAAGACGCTGATAATCAGATGACTGAATCAAATTCTGGGAATGTGTAGAGAGCCCATGTTACTCTATTGTGTCTGGGTGTGGAGGGAGGAACATGTACTTATATTAGATCAGTGATCAAAGATGGTATCACAAATCTAATTCTTGGTATAAATTTGGATAATAAAGTTGATTGAAAGAAATATTTACTGTATGCAAAAAGTGTTACTAGAATTCCACGTAGACGTAACCACAAGCCTCCAAGGGGCTCATCACTGCCAGGAAACACCACTAACAGTTTGCATTCTCAGCTTCTGAGAGGACTATTTGATACCTTTTCTTCAAACCTCACAGACTCCTGTTGTCTCAGCTGATGGCTTTGGTTCATGCTTCTCTGAGAAAATAGACATCTGTCCAGAGGGAAACCCTCACCTTCCCTCCACCATATCTACACGTTTTTGGGGCAGCGGAGGCTACTCTTCTCTTGTGTCCCTCCAGTTGGTTATAGTGGAGCAGTTATTCATTTCGTCTAGCCCCCCAGCCACTGCTTCAGTCCCTTTGTGCTGAGCGCCCCCCCATCTCCTTCACAGAGACCACGCCCCTTCTACACCCCCCCCTCCAGGCCCGCCATCTTCAGGCACTCTCTTTCTGCTGGAGCATCCCTGTTAGTAGACAGGTGTGCTCTGGTGCACTCCATCCTTAGAGAGGAATCGTCCCTTGTGAAATCAGCTTCTCTCTGTAGTTAGTGATACTTTTTTCTCCCCTTTACAGCAGAACTTTTCAAAAGAGTTGTCTCTTCTTTCTCCTACCTTTTCTTCTCTTCCATTCACTCTTTAAACTCTGGCTTCCATTTCTCATAACTTTGTTGAAACCGTTCTTGCTAAGAGCACCAAGGTCCTCTGTGATGGAATCTCGTCATTTTCATTCTGTCTCACAGACCAGCCCTTCTTATTCTCTTTTACTGCCTTCCCTTGCTTTGCTTGACCTCAAGTGCTGGCTTGCCTCCGAGCTCAGTTTTGGGCTTCACTTCTCTTGAATTTGTACTCTCTCCCTAGGTGATTTCACCCACTCCCATGGCTTTAAATTCCATCTTTATGCTGGTGACTCCAGATGTATCTGTAGCCCAGACCTGTCCTCAGAGTTCTACTTGGCAATCGGTCACCAATGATCCATACTTTATGGGTGCACGGGAAAGTTCTGGCTCCCCTATCCAATTCTTTTTCATTTTAGTAAGTGGACCCTTATACACCCAGTTGCTCAAGACAATCTTGGGAATCATTTTAAGTCCTTCCCTGTCCCTATCCAGCCATTAGCATGGCTTCTCAATTCTACCTGAATACCTGTCTCAAATGCATTCACTTCTCTCTGTCTGCACTTCCAGTGCTGATTCACTGTCATTTCTAAACTGATAACTGCTTGAGTTTCCTGATTGGTGTTGGGCTTGCGTTGTTGTCTCGTATACACTGTTCTCCTCGCAGCGGGTAGATTGCTCTATTAAAAACATTTAACCATATCATGTAACTCCTTGCTTAGTCCTTAATGATGGCATTTCATGTAGAATACATTACTGACACCCATTTTATTCTATTACTGTAGCTGTCAAGGTGCTGTCGTCTTTTCCAGCCTTAGCTGCTGCTTTTCTCCATCCTCATTATGCAGTAGCTACGCTTTTCCCCTTTCACATCAGGATCTTCCATGCCCCAGGGCCTGGACACTTGCTGTTCCTCCGCATGGACTGGCTCTTGTCCTTCTTGTTCTTTAGGTTGCAGCTTAAATGTCTGAGAGCCCTTTTCTGATCACCCTTCCCAAAGTGGCCACTTAGCCACCTCAGTCTGTTCTTTGTCATATCGTCTTTTTTTTTTCCCCAGCAAATATTTATTAAGTGCTTACTCTGTTCCTGACATTGTTCTAGGCACTGGGGAGATAGTGAACAAGGTAGACACACTCAGGAAGCTTGGATATAGTGGGGAAGCAGAAAGACCACAAATATATCCTATTCTGACTGTGATCTCTGCTGTGGGTATAAATGAGGCAGGCCGAGTTGAACTGAAGTGAGAGATGCTGTTCTAGACGGTAGCCAGAGGAGGAGACATTTCAGCAACGATTTCAGTGAAGTGAGAGCGCGTTATGCGAAGACTTGGGGGGAAGAGTGTTCTAGGCAGAAGAAACAGCAAGTGAGTCCCAGGGAAGAGCAAGCAGGGTGCCTTGGGATACTGGTCAGCAGGTATGGGGCCAGAGTGGAGCAAATGAGGGAGAGCAGAGGGAAAAGAGCCAGATCACTCGTCACAGGCCATGGTAAGGAAGTTGATTTTTATTCCGAGTGTGGGAGGTTTTGAACAAAGTGTAGGTGTGATCTGATTCACATTTTAAAAAACTCAGTCTGTCTGATGTGTGGAAAAATAGGGCAGAGGTCAAGAGAAGACACAGAGAGACTGACTGGAAGTTGACTATAATAATCTAGACCCGTTGTAATTACCTTGATTATTTACTTCTTTTCCAGAAATGTGCCTGGAAATATAAGCTTTATAAAGTCAGGGATCTTATCTGTCTGTTCAGTGCTGTTCCTGACACCTAGCACAGTGCCTAGCCTTCGGTCAACATTTATGAATAAATGAATGAATGACCTTTAAGTTCTCACATGGTGGCATTCTGTGACCTTTGCACCCTAGATGTGGCCCTCTTACTTTCTGTCTGTGGACTTCTGTCTTTTCATGTGTTCAGTGAGGGGCTCCGACTCAAGAAGTGATCTCTAAAGGCTCTGCCAGTCTCACTGTGGATGGTCACGTACCCTGTTCTCGGTTTCACCAAAATGGCAAAAAGAATTGCAAAGAAGTTGAGCATTTACCTAAAAACACAATTTGCATTTAAAAAATGATTTCAGCTATACTCTTGAGTAGAATGGCTTGGAGGAAGCCAGGGGGTGGATTATTTGGAAGAGATAGAGGGACTGGGGCAAATCCAGGCGGGAGCTGACAATGGCCTGGACCTGAGAGGTGACCAAAAGATAAGGGAGAATGCCAGAGTCGTGGGACTTTCCCAGACTTGGCAGAGCTGAGGCCGGAGCCCAGGCTTCACATCCTAGTCCAGCACTTCGCTGCTACTTCTCTGGAGACATTTTAGTATCTTGAAGGAAAGTTGTAATGTATAGGTAGGTGTGATGCCAGTGAGTTTGGTTAAAAGAAGGAGTATTGGGGGAAAATGTTATTACAAATATCTAGGTCAAAATGTGCCCATGTGAAAATGTGGTTTGCTTGTGTATGCGTCTTGGGGCAGATTCTCAGGAAAGCATGAGACTGGAAAGCAGGAGAAAGAATGATATTTTCACTATATGTGTATCTTTGGGTTTTGAACCATGGGTGAATATATTATAAAATAAGTAGTATACATTAACTAAAACTTATAAACTGGTCTGCTCTCAGGTGTCTTTCTCTTCCAGATGCAACTACTTTGTTTTTAACACCTGGGTATCTTAGGCAGGTGTCTTTCTGCTTTCCAGGTAGAAGTATATATGAAGCTTCTAGATAAAATTGGAGCTTGATACAAAGTCAGGAGCCCCTTGTCTCTTCTCTTACACTTTCCCTTGTCCTCTTACTTATTTATTTTTTTAGGGGGTACAATGTGATGATTTAATATGAGTATTGCCTTGTCCTTTTGGATTCGATGGATACTTTGTTATTGACCCTGCCCAGCCTTTAGACCCCGCTTGTTTTGCCTTTCATTTGGTATCTGGACCTTATTCCAGTATTTACTTGATGACTAATTGATGCAGTTACCTTTTCGCCCCTCCTTCTTCTGAATACCTGCCCTATTAGAGGCTGTGGAGGTGTCTTCATGGGGAGGGAAGATTTTTCATGAGGCAGTTTGTTAAATTTTGTCTGAAATAAAACTAACATCCTCATTTTAATTCATAGAGGTGCAAAGAAATGACTTATGGCTGGTTGTGATAGCCTAGGAATTTGCTTTAGTCCTAGTCCCACTATTTTTTCAGTTTTTTCTTTCTCCCCTTAGTGTCTCCTGTGCTTTGAGATCTTATATTTTAACCTCTTACAGTTCATTTCTGAAAGCTGAAAATCCATATATATATGTTGTGTGCCCCCCGTGCTTCTCTCATCTACCCTTCTCCCTGCTTCTTTTCAGTTTGCCATGGACTTGTCAGATACTGCAGGTGGTCTGCCTGCATTTCTGTTTTGGGGTCTCAGAGAACAAAAGGACAAGCAGTGTTATACTTTAAACTCTTTCCTACTTGTGTTTGAAAAGTAGATATAGGAAAGAACTTTTTTTTTAAGATTTATTTATTTTAGAGAGAGAGAGAGAGAATGGGGTAGAGGGAGAGAGAATCCCAAGCAGACTCTGCACTGAGCGCAGAGCCTGCCACGGGGCTCCATCCCACAACCACAAGATCAAGACCCGAGCGGAAACCAAGAGTCAGACGCTCAACTGACTGAGCCAGCCAGGCACCCCAATATAGGAAAGACATTTTAAAGAACATTGTCTCTTGAGATCATTTACTTTAATAAAAATGTAATCTGTAGGCTTGGGATCTGTTTTTGTAGCTGTAGGATACCAACATATGTGAGCAGAGCTAGACTTAAATGTTCAGATATACTGCCCCCCCCCCCCCAAGAAAACCAGCCTTGAGGTAATATATTGGTGAAACAGCTTCAGAGATTGTTTTGTTAGTACGGCTACTGTGCTGTACTTACACGAGATTCGGAGTTCCCCAGCGCGTTTTTTAAATGCATGTACAGTGATTATTTCCTTAATAGTCACTTCACTGAAGATCAGAAGGACTTTTTTTAGGGAATGCTCTGAACGAAGTATCTTTCTGTCCTCCAGCTTGTTTCCCTCTACTGGATGGTGAGCAGGCACCCATAACAAGACCATGTTAACCCTAATTCCGTCTCACCCCAGCTGCTGGGTTCTATGTTTATAGCCCCTACTGTCCAACTGGATTCCGTGCCTGTTTTTATAGAACATTGTAAGTTTGGAGAATGGGGGTGAGGTCTAGTGAAGTGAAGTATAAGGGGAAAATCTCTTAATGTTCAGAACTTCTATTTGCTCACGTTTAAAGTCACTCGATTAAATAAAGTGCTAAATGTCTTATTAATTTAAAATTGTGACAATAATTCTGCTGGTTACATTAAGATGGCTGATTTTCTTTAGTAAGTAATTGCCATAGTGTATTATTTGGCATTTTGGGGGAAAAAAAAAAGGGCAAGACAGTGCTGCTCTCTGTAGGGTGGTCTGGAACAGCCTTTCTGAAGAGGTGGCACATGAACTGAAGCCATTGAAATGATGAGAGGGGAGCCAGTTTATGAGAAAGTCGCGGGAAAGTGTGTCTCAGGCGCAGGAAATGATTGGTGCGAGATTCCTCAAGCTTAGTGTATTTGAGCCGCTGCAAGGGGTATGAGGAGGGTGGGTTAGGAGGAGAGTGATGGAAGATGGGGCCCGTAGATTTGCATAAACGGGCCAGATATCAGGCTCTTGTGAGCCTGCGGGAGGATTCTTTGTGTTATTGAAATTTTAACAATTGAGTGATTTGAGGATCATCAAGGAGAAAAATTAGAAGAGGTTAAGAGGAGAAACTTGAATATTACAGTGGAAGTAAATGCTGATTGGAGCTAATTATCTTCCAAGATCCTCAAGCTGCTTCCTTTCTCTTTTCTTTCTTCTTAGTAACATTGACAGCATGGTTTTTTCTTCTCTCTTTAAAGATGCCACTTGTGGCCCCCACTGGAGAAATGATTGAGGTTCACAGTTGTGGCCCAAGGAGTGAATCACTGCTGTAATTGTTACAGCACCAGCTGCTAGAGGGTCATTACTGGGATCATCTTTTCCAGTGAAAGCATTTTTTTAAAAACAGGAATTCAGACTTTAATATAAAATTATAGATTGATAAGATTTTAATGTTATAACGTTTTAGCCTTTTTATGGACCAGAACCCCCATGGGAATCTACTTTTACAAATTAGGTATACCACCTTTTCAAAGAGTAAGAATCAAATAATTTGTCTTACGTCTCCATGTACTTTGAGGGCCTAGGTGCTGGGGGCTAAATCTAATGCCCAGTTGTTCAACCTACAGTTCTTCTAAGTTGTTATTATATTGATTTTTTTTTCTTTTTTTAATCCCATCTGGTAGGGTTATTTTAATTCTTTTTCTTTCTTTCTTTTTCCTTTGGTAGGCAACTAAATTTCAATCTGAGCTAAACTTGAATTATACACTTTAACTTTTCTCATTGTTTTCCACTTGCTGGAATTAGAACCCATACACTAGGTAGAATTTATGTGTAGCTCTAGACTTAATGTCCTGGTGTCAGACCAGAGCTGAATTTAGTCTTCTAGACATACAGAACATGTTGACTCTGTGTTAAACACACAGCAGCAGCTCACTAAAGATATGTCCCAACCTTACAAATGATTCCACCCATTTTGCATATGACAGAGAGCCCATCAGAGATTAGTGAATCACCTAAGGCCACGAGTGGAGCTGATGTGTGGGCATTATCAGGAAATCAGTAGTTCCTGTTGGGGACACACCTCTTTGTTTCATTTCAAGTATGAGACGTTGGAGGCCAACCAACCTTTCTCTGCTGCCTTAGTAATTAGAGCACAAAAGCAAATGTCATCCTGAGTTTAAATGTGAACCATGACATTTTTTGCTTTTGCTCTTTTCTGTTTCATCTGATACCCACACCTATAAGGATAGTGTTTACCTTAGGGAGTTTTGTGAGAATTAATTTAGGTTTAATTTTTAATAGATGAGGTCTCTAGAAGGAAAGAAACTTTTCCCTTTTTCATTTGGCTGATGTTTGGATGAAATTTAGAACTTAGCAGAATTTTATTTATTTATTTTTTTTAAAAAGATTTTAATTATTTATTTGACAGAGAGAGACAGCCAGCGAGAGAGGGAACACAAGCAGGGGGAGTGGGAGAGGAAGAAGCAGGCTCCCAGCGGAGGAGCCTGATATGGGGCTCGATTCCAGATCGCCGGGATCACGCCCTGAGCCGAAGGCAGACGCCCAACGACTGTGCTACCTAGGCGCCCCAGACTTTGCAGAATTTTAAGAAATTTTATGAAGTAAAGTCAATATATATTAATGTGTAGTTTGTTATGTATATTACCTCATCATGTGACAGATTAAGAATTATATACTTAATCAGTATAACTGTGTTAAGTGTGAAGTAGCTTAATGATCAAATTATTAATCTAGAACTCAACATTAACTGTCAAATAGGAAAAGGCCATCAGAAATATTGAAATAATGTATTTTTTAAAAGTTTAACCCAGTTCAAATATAACATATTAAAAGGTATTTCTAGTTTTATGTGTGATAAAGTATGTTTTGCCCTCTATCTTGGTCTTATATCAATTTAAATGTTTTGCTGTTTTTATTTTGCCTGACTGGTTTTTAGATAAGATTATCTGGTTTATTTTAACAACATAAAATAACAGTGTCAGCCCCGGTGTGTCTTGAGTGACAAATCTTAAAGGTCTTGTCTTTCAGAATCCATGATCCACCTTTTAGCTTTTAGCTGTAATGTAATTCTTTTGGTTTCCTTTGACATTTTCTTCTTGTTTAGAGGGAGGAGCTCTACTTTGAATAACATGATATCTTTAAAACATTGTTTTCATGTACCATTAAGTTAAATTTGCCATATAAATTATCACAGAGCTCAGGTTCAAGGTCTAAAAGGAGTAACACTGTGGCAGCTGTCGGCTGTAATGAGTAAAACCATGCGGACTCTGGTAATGTGTATTAGCGAGCTAGTGGTGCACGTAGCTGGTAAGTTTCCTGTCCCTTTGTGTATTGATGAATAAATTTAGAACTGGAGACTAAACCGGTAAGGTTTTATTAACAGAAAGCTTCAAGTACACAAAGATTATACTTAATGCGGTCATTTAAGAGACAAATCCATGTTGCTCAAGTACAGTTTTCTCTTACTTTGTGACAGTTGAATGTATTATCCAAAAGGATGTGTATTGATTTACATTATAAAATAAGTCATTTATTCACAGAAGAAAAATCTCCAGATAAACTAAAGTAAAAATGTATGAGAAATGAATTAAATAGGTTGTCCCTGGCACATGGCCTCCTGGGAATATACTGAAGGGCTCCTACCTTCTCCTCTTTTACATTTAGCCATCCCTCTTCTACCCTCAAAGAGTGGGATTTCTTCGTGCCTTTAAAATCTTATAACTCTAGTTTAGCTTCTGGAACATAGGTTCTTTCCTGTTGTGTTTTATGTATTTACAATATTCAGAAAAGCTGAATAATTTTATAGCACTTTTTATACAGAGTATTTCAGCCTGAGAGCTCCATGGGTTTAAGACTTTGGTTCACATATGAAAGATTCTATCTCTGGCGCCTGGGTGGCTCAGTCAGTTAAGTGCCTGCCTTCTGCTCAGGTCATGATCCCAGAGTCTTGGGATCCAGTCCCGCATAGGGCTCCCTGCTCAGTGGGGAGCCTGCTTCTCCATCTGCGCCCCCCTCGTGCTCTCTCTCCCTCTCTCTCTCACGTCCATGCAAAAATAAATACATCTTTTTTTTTTTTTTAAAGAGGGATCCCATCTCATTTATCTGTGCTTTTTGTAACTTAGCATATAAAAAGAGGCCTTTGGCAGAGATAGAATTGTTTTAAAAATATAAAATAATCGTAAGTAAAAATAAAAAAGTGAAAAATTGCAAGAGGGTCTAATAAAGTTTTGAGTATATGAATAGGATTGTGTCTAAAAGTTTTGCACTCTGGTTAAACAGGTTAACAAAAGCAATGTGTGTGGATAGTTGGAGGATGGTCTTTACTATGCATAGCGGATCTGGGGCTATTGAATCTTAGAGCTTTTCCTGTTCATCTAGTCCTAATGGTTGTGTAAGCGCCAGGCTAGCCTGGACTTCCCATTTGACACGTGTCCAAGACCAGTTGACCTGGTTTGGATGATCCTAAAAAAAAGGCAGTTTTCAATTGGAATTAAAATAGACTGAGAATTCAGTAACAGGAGGTCGGTAACCAAAGGTATTTAGCCAAATCTGATTTGCATGTTTTTAAAAATAGCTATCACTTGTCTCAGTTTTATTTCTTTGAAGCTTGGTTATTTTTACTTTTTATGACAGAATAGGTAATATTTGCTTGAAATGTTGTCAGATTTATATAAGATCAGTAAAAATTTCCACTAACTTCTTTTAAAAATTATCTAAGCTAGTTTTCGTTATATAGGTAGTTTCCAGCTCACGCGTCTCGCCAGCCTTTTGTGAATCCTTCTAGCATAGATGCATGAGATACACTCTTTATACAGGAGGGGCTCCACTCTACAAACTCTCCTGCACTTTTTTCTCAGTGTGTCTTAGAGAACTTTCCATTTCAACACACACAGATTTACTTCATTCTTTTAAGGGCTGCACAGTGCAAATTGGAATGGGAAACCCATCATTTATTTGACAACAAAACTCAAATCACCTTCAAAGTTATTTTAATTTAAGCCAAGGTGTTTGAAAAGCCGGCATCTTATCTTATTGAAATGTTGATCTCCTTTGTCAGCTTTATGGTTTCTCATAGAAATGATTTTCTTATTGTGTCCATTGTGCTCCTAGTTAAGAATTTGCAGACAGAAGCTACTCACTCACTGTTCTGATTATTCCGGAGAGGGAAGAGGTTAAAGTGAGAATGGGATGTTAATGTAACAGTATTAAGTAGCGCTGCGGCCTTTTGTGCGCGCAGGGGTGTCATGAGAAATGAGCATCACTGCTTTGGGTGTTGTCTCTGTGAGGTCTGACCGACTGGGGGCGTTTCGAGAGGAGGGTTGTTGTGAGAACTCACGCTGGGAGTTGGTGAGGGGGGCTCTTGGACCTCTCCTGCGTGGTCCTGGACTTTGTCACGGAAGACACAGAGTGGCATCTGTGTAATGAATGCTGACTCCTGTTTAAGCTGAAACAATGGAGTGCTTTAATAATATTTTATAGCTTCCCTTGTGTCATTATCTTTTCAGTCTTTATGAATATGAAGTGTATATTATATTAAAGTGAATGCTCACATTTAAGGGAAAAGGTTGCAGATTCAACAATAAAGTTCTTTTGATGGTTTTGCTTATTGACTTGGTTGTTTTCAGCCCTTCGGAGTTCTCTTTATCACATTTGGCAAGTATACTTTTCTGCCTCCCACTGGCATGAAGTGAGCACTCTGTGGAACGTGGTCACACTTGATTCCGTCAGGTTGGGCTCAGACCAGCCATGTGACTAACTGATGTCAGATTCAGAAATAACTCCAGTAATTTCTAAGAATGAATTTGACTTATTTTCCTTTCTTTTAATACCATCAAGTCACCCACACCTACCTGTTTCTTCATTAATGAGGAAAGGACTTTTTTTCTTTAAAGGAAGGGCAAACTAAGAATCCCGATTTACAAAAATTGGGTAATCCACTCAGTTAAGGTTATGATAATGACAGTGTCTTGGGAACAGCAGATACAACCCGCATCTCGTAATATATTCTACTTGTACTTAGTTTTGTTAAGTTGTCTTAGTCCTGAACTTATACCTTTAAGGAGAATTAAAAAAAATATTTTTTTTTTAAGCGAGAGAGCGCACACATGCGTGTAAGTCGGGGTAGGGAGGCAGCAGGGAGGGGGCAGAGGGAGATGGAGAGAGAGAGTCTTGTCTCACAACCCTGAGATCATGATCGGAGCTGAAATCAAGAGTCGGAAGCTTAACTGACTGAGCCACCCAGGCGCCCCTACCCTTAAGGAGAGTGAGTCCTTTTGTCTGCCTGCCTTGGTCCCTCACACAGACTACCTTTCTCCACCACCCATCCTCCATCCTCCTCTCCTTAGAGACTTTCGGAACATATTATTTTACCTGGCTTTTTAACTGCCTCTCACATTGCTCAAAAATGTATCCTTGTACCACTCCAGATTCTTCCTGAATGCCACTGCTTCATCTCTCTGGTCGTCTGTAAATGGGTAATTTTATGAGGCAGTCTACTTTCCTTCTCTCCTTTGTCTAGGAGGAATATAAACTACCATACCTCCTTTCCCTTTTTTATTCATTCCTTCAAAAGCAGCTTTGATGATGATGATGATCCTTTATTAAAATCTTTCAAAAAGTTTTAGATTTATTACTTTGCTTTGATTCTTCGCCCCCCCCCCCACACACCCTCCACTGTGGGATAGATATGCTGGATATTCATGTCCCTACTTTACAGAGGAGGGCACTGATAGATGGCTAGAAATTACTTGCTTAATTAAAGTCATGGCACTAGTGAAGAATGGAACCAGATCATCGACCAGATCATTTTATGCCAAAACCAATGCTGTTTATATTGTCTGCCTTGTATATTCAAAAAGTTCTTTTTTTTTTTTTTTACTAAACTGAGATCATTCCTTTTTGCTATAGGAATTCTTAGTAGATATCTTTTTCCTAGATACATAGCATTCCAAAATAATTTTTAAACTGTTCCCAGTTGTTGAACATTTTGACTTTTCACAGTTTGTCACTATAAAAATAACATTGAGTGGACAAATTTTTGTCTTTCTTTTGGGAAGATTCCTAGAAAACATATTGGGTCAAAACATATAAATATTTTAAAGACTCTTGGACACTGCGCAATTGTTTTTGCCTGAGGGGATGTTCTAATTTTATTATTTCTTCATATAACCAGATATCCATATAACATAACAGAGAAAGCTTGACGGGGTGTAATTATAGGCTTTGCTGAGGGAGATTAGAGTCACTGGTTGTTATTTATTAGTTTAACTGTTATCATCAACACCATTTCTATAAAAATTACCTGTTTTCTGTGATGGTAGTAGGAGATTTTGAGATTATGATCTTTTGTATTGTTTTGCTCTTTTCCTGGTCGTGTAATTTATGACAGCAGTTCTGTAAGGACATCCGTATTTACATTCACATTCAACTGCTTCCATTTCCTGCAGCTCAACTGAACAGGAAAAAAAATGGAAATATTGGGAACCTTTTGTTTTTAATTAGTAAGCCACCTCAAATGGCTGGGAGATGGTGTCAGTTTATAGTACCAGAAAGAGCTATTTTCATGATGATTAGTAATTAACATTTATTCACTCGGGGTAGGAGACAAGTAAATTCCAGAAGCATATATGTTTGAATTAAATACATCTCCACCCCTCCGTTTTGTACATATGACCAGGCCAGTTAATTTAGACATCTTTTGACGTTTCAGTCGATTTCCAAAACCGCCCTGTGGCCCCTGCTAGTTAGTATTTGATGAAGACAGAATATTTCTTAGAACTTACTGTTTTAATTGTTAACAGTATTCATACTAGAGTAAGTTGATTTCTCTTCTGCACAGAAAAGCCGCTGTTATAGTGTGCATAAATAACACTTTTACAAATGAGGAAAACAAATCTCCCTGTGACCAGTCCCAAAGTAGATATGCTTCCTGTGCAGGGGAGCAGCCTGATAGCAGTGTGATGATCTCTCCCTGGAAGCCACATGGAGCAGGCCTGACAGAGGAACAGGGAGGCTGGGCCCTGGGACCCTGGCCTGGCGTTAGCGGTCCACAGCTCACTACCCCCTCTACCCCCATAGCTTGGGAGAACATTCACCTGTCTGTTTAGATAATCATTTTAATTGTTTAGATTTTAAATTGGCTTGCTTTTTAAAATGTTTCTGTAAAATCCAGGCATTCCAATTTATTTTTTTTAACTGCCTCAGAAAATTATTTTCCAAAGATAAGTGTTTGGGAGAATGCTGATATTCGCTTCTAGTGTTAAAGCTTAAAACATGTTTATATTTCTCAGTTCATTGATTTGTGTAAGCAGTTCCTCTTCCTGGAAGGTGTCTGCTGGAAGGCTCTTCCCAAGATGTCTGCATGGCTAACTTCTCCTTCAGTTTTTGCTCAGATCTTACATTGTCAAGTGAGTTCTGCTGGATCGCCCTATCAAATCCTACAGCCTGCCTCCTCCTTCTGATTCCTCCGTAGCCTGAGCTTCTTTTTCTAATTTCTTCTTTTTCTGTAGTCCACTTACTAACACTCTGTGTCACTTATCTCCCTGTTATCTTTATGGTTTATTGTCTGTCTCTTCCCTCACACGTAAGCTCTACCAAGGAATCTTTGTCTGCTCTGGCACTCCCCAGGTGCCTAGACCAGTGCCTGACTCCTAGCAGGCCATTAACGTTGGCCGAATGAGAGATGAGATTAATAACACATGGATGTGCATGTTTCTGTATGGTTATGTGGACTGTACCAAATGTGTAGAATGGACTCACCAGAGAGTGCCTTTTAATTGAAATCATGTTTGCTTTTTAATATTTTATATAAAATATTTTATGATTTTGTATATTTGGTCTTTACTTCTTAGCCAGTTCAGTGACCACTTCTCTTGCATCTGTAGGCTGTTTTTATTGGCCTTCATGATGTTTCTATGCATTCTTACTACCTCTTGCTTCATAATGAACCTGTTTTTATTCTAACACTTAAATCTTACCCTGTCTCATGCCTCAGTCTCTGAAGAATCCAAGTCTGTTTGCGTATGATTTTGTGGTAGGCAACATCTTCATCCTGTGTTCTCTGCTCAGTCCTCTCCTGGTTTGTGACAGTTATTGCTCCTGTTATATAATTCAGCATTCTGATCCTGGGATCAGAGAGCAAAAATTCTCTCATTCTTGTTGTTAGTCACCCAGCGTTAGATCACAAAGGAGCTCTTGGAGTTCTGGAAATCCCCCTCGTCAGCCCTGGGCAGGTTCATATATTTCCAACTTGAAGCTCTTGTATTAATTTACTGAAGTAGTTCCTACTTTTTCCCCTCCTGGGAATCTATGAATAGGAAGAGAGGAGGCAGAGGTAGAGCAGGACTTTGCACACTCACGTGTATGGTAGTACTGAAGTTTATATAATTTACTACATACATGTGTCAGCAATGTAATTGGTATCCAGTTAAAATTCAGTATTTAATATTTAAAATGACTTTTTCTCAAGCAAATAAACAAGTGATAAGGGTTTCAAAGAAAAAATAGGCAAGGTCATGCCTTTTTATAAATTAGCAAAGAATATAGTGTCCAGAAAATACATCCAGTTTGGAAAAGAGGCCTAGGCAGAATGGAGGATTGGGAAGAGAGAATCTCACAGCTCAAGAAATGGATGCTTAGTTTTGTCTTTGTCTGACGACTGCCTAGTCTAATAAGAAGTAGGTATGTGAGTTGGGAACTGAGTCTTTTTTAAAAATGTTCAGGTTGGTCAGTGACATTGAGCCTGGAAAGGAAAGGGAGAGTTCTAACTGTGTGCGCCATTTTGGCCATGAGGAAGATTATTGGCTGTCCTTCCGATTTTTAAGCTAGTTGGTCCCGTCAGGTGATTAAAGCCTGGTCTCATTTTTCTGCGGGGATAGGACCCAGCGGAGGTCTTTTCTCAGGAACTGCCCAAGGATAAATCCACAATGATAAAGCCATGGACTGGTTCCAGGCCTTGGCTTGCTGAATTAGAAGAGCAGTGGGGGAAATGTTGACCTTGGCACTGACCAGAGCACCGAATTCCTTTCTCTGAATTGTTTTGCATCTCATGCAAACTCCTGATGGGTTGTACTCTCTCAGATAGTGATAGTACAGTGAATACTCTGCTAAATACAGAATAAGCTTTTGAAAGAATTAGGCAATATTTACAATTCAAAAAGGTTTACTCCATGAATCCTTTAAATAGCAGATTCTCTAATGCTTCCAAATATGATTGACTATATACATTTTTTGAGAAATAAATGTATTAAACATAATAAGAAAATCTGTTGACGGTACACAAACATATATCCAACCTCAGCCCATTTCCTTATGTACTAATATCAAGTGATGTGTATTACATACACAGAATGGCACCTTAGTAGACCATTTTGATGGCTGCCCTTAAAAATGTTATCTTTTATTGATTTATAACTTTATGGTGTTATTGACAGATGAGGTGGTCTGTATGATACCAGTTCTTTAAAAATTGCATAACTTGGGGCGCCTGGGTGGCGCAGTCGTTAAGCGTCTGCCTTCGGCTCAGGGCATGATCCCAGCGTTCTGCGATCGAGCCCCACATCAGGCTCCTCCGCTAGGAGCCTGCTTCTTCCTCTCCCACTCCCCCTGCTTGTGTTCCCTCTCTCGCTGGCTGTCTCTCTCTGTCAAATAAATAAATAAAATCTTTTAAAAAAATTGCATAATTTGCTTTATGTTCTCATGGGTGGTCAATTTCAAAGTATTGTTTGTTTAAAAAGAACATATATCAGTTAGCATTCCACAAGAGAATTAAGCTGTACAGGAGATTGAGTGGCTCTTCTCACCTTGCCCAAGTAGGATACATGGCTGATACAGTTTTAGATGCACAGTAGATTAGGCATCCATTGTCTGTAATGAACAGAAAGAAATAACAAGACAAGCCTAGAAGTTTATATACACATACCCACAATGTACTTTATTTTCCAGATGACAGTATATTTTGAATAGCTGTGATTTGGCTTATTAAATTTTAAATGCAGTGTAGTTTGTTTGTTGTTTACTTTTTTTAAGTAATATACCATTGACCGTGTATCCCTATGCTGTACCTTTCGTCCCCATGACTTATTCCATAACTGAAAGCCTGTATACCTCCCACGCCCCTTCACTCATTTTGCCCATCCCTCCTTCCCCTCCGGCAACCATCAGTTTGTTCTCTGTATTTATGGGTCTGTTTCTGCTTATTTGTTCATTTGTTTTGTTTTTTTAGATTCCACATATAAGTTAAATCATATGTTATTTGTCTTTCTCTGTCAGACGTACTTCATTTAGCATAATGCCATCTAGGTCCATCAGTGTTACTGCAAATGGCAAGGTCTCATTCTTTTTTATGGCTGAGTAATATTCTGTTGTGTGCATATATACATATATATATATATATCATATATATACACACACATATCACATATATACATATATATATACACACATATATATATATATCATCATCTTTATTATCAGTGGACACTTAGATTGCTTCCATGTCTTGACTGTTACAAATAAATAATGCTGCAGTAAACATAGGGGTGCATATATCATTTGGAATTAACATTTCCTAGTTTTTTAAAGCTTTATTGAGATATTCACATACCCATTTAAGTATACAATTCAGTATTTTTTAGTTTGTTCACAGTGTTGTGCAGCTACTGTTAACAATCTAATTTTAGAACATTTTCATCACCCCCAAAGAAACCCCATACCCATTAGCAGTGACTTCCCAACCTCCCCCTATTCTGGACAGTTCACATAAATTGAATCATACAGAATATTGTCTTCTGTGAATGACTTCTTTCACTTGGAATATTGCTTTCAGGGTTCATCCATGTTGTAGCATGTATCAGTACTCCATTCCTTTTTATGGCTAAAAAATGTTACACTGTATGGATATATCGTATTTGGTTTATCCATTCATCAGCTGATGAACATTGGGGTTGTTTCTACTTTTTGGTTATAAATAATGCTGCTATAAACAGGCTTGTACGGATTTTTGTGTGAATGCCTGTTTTTCTCCAGAGAAGTGTTTTTAGCCGATCTTTGACATAAATACCACCCATTGCAAAAAGGTATTCAGCCCACATCAGAACCCTTTCATTTGTAATTCATTCTGAGATTTCGATGGTTGGTGGTAGGGGCAAAGTGGATGGAGAGGGAAACTAACAATTACTGAGTGTATGCTCTGGATTAAGCACTCTGCTAGGAGCTTTACTTCCATTATCTCACTTAATCTTCTGTAACAGTCCTGTGAGGGAGTGTGGCTTTCTACATTTTATAGATGGAAAACCCAAGGACCCACAGCCATAAGTAACTCATTAAAGAAACACAGCTGGTAAGTGATGAGCCAGGCCCAGAACCTAGATCTGTCTGGCTTCTAGAGGATCGCACAGATACGGAAGATCCAGGAATTTAAAAAAAAAAAAAAAAAAAAATTTTTTAAGGGACGCCTGGGTGGCTCAGTCAGTTAAGTGTCTGCCTTTGGGCTCAGGTCATGATCCCAGGGTGCTAGGATGGAGCCCCGCATTGGGCTCCTTGCTCAGCGGGGAGCTTGCTTCTCCCTCTGCCTGCCGCTCGCTCGCTCTGACAAATAAATAAAATCTTTAAAAAAAATTTTATTAAGGATAATCTCATTACTTCTTTTCATCAAATCAGTTCTTTCCAATGATTTATCTTTTTTGTTTTTCCTTTGTTTTTCTTTTACGGTAAACTCAATGCCACTTAAAACCCTGAGATCAAGGGTCGTATGCTCTATGGACTGAGCCAGCCAGGGTGCTCCCCGGTGATTTATCTTTCTTCCTTTCCTTTACCTGACAGCATTTCAACTACTGAAAAGAAGACTGTTCTCTAGGACTATTAGTTATATATTCAGTAGTTTTAAAATCTTTTAACTAAGGTCAAGGTCTTTGTTGAAACAGTCTTTTTTTTTTCTTTCTTTTTTCTCTTTTTTTAGAGAGGGGAAAGGAGAGAGAGAATCTTAAGCTGCCTCCACACTAGCATGGAGCAGACCTAGGGCTCGATCTCACAATCCTGAGATCATGACCTGAGCCAAATTCAAGAGTCAGACGCTTAACTGATGGAGCCACCCAGGTGCCCCAAGTTCAGAAACAGTCTTATACTAAAACATGATCAAGGGTAATCGGTCAAAGCAGAGTTGCTCTGATTGAAGCTTGGAGAATTTCCTGGAATTACTAGTGGCTCTGGTACAGCAAGCTTTTAGTCTGAAAACAGAGGAAAAGCATCATTCCTCACACAGCTTGCTTGTTTCCAGGCTGTAGTTCTTCAACAATTGGCAAATTAGTAATTGGAATTGTGTGCACACAAAGTTTTTTCTATTTTTAGCTGATAGTTTATTTAGATAACATTTTGATGGGGGAACTCTTAGCATATCAAGTGCTTGCTGTTTTAACTTCAAGAATAAAAATAAACACAAGTACAAGGCAGAAATGCCATTTTGTGCTAAAACCTTTCGTGGAAACAGCACCTATTAGAAGTATTAACACTGGTACAATGTATTGATGAACCCACTCCAAGACTCTTAATGTGTGTGTTTAGATAATTTTATATTAGTTTAAGAGTTGCTTTGCAGTATTGTGATTTCAAATAAGTAAACCAGATTTACTTTGTAAGAATTCAGTGCAGATCAAAATCTCATGATGTAAGATAGTGTGATAAAAGATTGATCAAGGGGATTAACACTGAAAACTTTGTAAGGGTATATCTCACCTATATAACCGTTAAATTAACATTTAAAAGTTTAAGTACCATGGTTTATGGTTGTGGTGGGGACATCAAGTGGCAGCAATTATTTCCTGCCACAGACTGGAAATCATCTCATTTATTATGTATTTGTTGGATTATGGATTTGACTATCGGTAACAGAGATCCCAAATAACAGGTTTTTAACAAGGTAGAGATTAATTTCTGTGTCACATAATGGTCTGCATTAGCATGGCAACTCTGCTTCATGAGGTCCTTGGGCTTCAGGCTCTTTCTGTTTTGTTCCTTCACCATCCTTGGTTTTGTCTGTCAGCACATGGTCCGAGATGGCTGATTACCAACATCCCAGTTCAGCCATCAGGAAGGGAGAAAAGGAGAGGACGTGCTGTAACACATTATTTCTGTCCATACCACATTGGCCAGAACTTAGTTATTTGACCACACCTAACTGTGAGGGGACTGGGAAATGTGGTCTTTATCCAGTAGTTGTTTTGCCCAGCTAAAAATTCTGTTATGTAAGACAAAAGAAGAGATGATGGCGGCACTTGTCTTTCCTTTAACCCCTTGGCACACAAATTGCTTATGCTTGGCTTTTTTTTCTTTTGTACTTGGCTTTTATAATGATGTTTCCTCATCTTTCATGTTCTGTTAAAACATAATTACATTCTGAAAAAAATCTTCATTCTGAAAAAACTGTATTACAAAAACAGATTTTAAGTGAGATAGGGAATAAGGAAATAGTATTTCAAATTCATAATGATAGAGTATTTGTAATGCAAGAATTTTAATTTTAAAAAAATTCTAAGTATATAGTTATAGCACCTAAACATAATTGAACACCAGCATTTGATTATTTGTAGCATTTATTGTGGAATAATGGCTTTTCTTGTGACTACCACCACTG
The DNA here is from genome assembly GCF_023065955.2 of Ursus arctos. Classification (NCBI taxonomy): domain Eukaryota; kingdom Metazoa; phylum Chordata; class Mammalia; order Carnivora; family Ursidae; genus Ursus; species Ursus arctos. The sequence continues at coordinate 40,883,402 of NW_026622941.1, forward strand.
TCATGAGGAGTGTTTATCCTGCTCAGTATTCACATTTCATATATTGACAGCATTCAGAGTTTGTTTGTTTGTTTGTTTTTTGTAATACTGTATTCAGATGTGAGGTGTTATCTTGTTTGAGGGGCAACTGTGAACAAAGAATGGTGTACTTGGTTTTTTGTTGTTATTGTTATGTAGCAGTTGTGGTGTTTTTTTCCCTTTAATTCCTAATTTTGATTGTGATTAGTACATTGAGTGAAGTACAGGAAATATCTGTTCAAACTCTGAAGTATTATTCCTCGCATTGTTGTCTTTGCTATTTTAGGAAGGAATTTGTTATTGTTTTTTTTCCCCCCTTCAAGTGAAACTACAGGAAAGAAGTAGATTTTTTGGTGATGATATTGGAGATTTAAATATCTCTAGGGGAACAATAGACACACACACACACACACACACACACTCCGTGCTTCATCAGCCAAACCAAAAGTTACAGCTCCTAAACATCGGTGGATAGGTGTTTTATAAAATTACAAGATGTTTGTGAGAATACTTAAGCACTTCATCGTATTTCTTTCTTTCACTCTACTGTTTTACCTGCTAAGGATATCAGCTCTTGGACTACTGATATGCCATGGCAGCTTTCTATTGCAAATTATGTAGCTGCAAGATCATTTTTATTCTTTTTGCTTGTTTCTCTACCCCTGCTCAGAAAGCCTCTGTTCCTGAGGATTATGAACATTGAACGTGTATTCTTTTGCTGAGGCTGCATTGAGGGGTGTGGGTTGTTTTTATTTAATCTTTAAAAATAATGACCACCAGTTATTTTAAATTTCGCCATGGTAAAAGAGGAACCAGCGACAACATCTGGCTGTCTTTTATGAATGTTTGATCTAGGGTGGACCTCGTTGGATTTAGGAACTCCCTCTTCCTCTGCACCATTGCCTCTGATTGTTTTCTTCATCTCCCTCTTCCTCCCCAGTAACCCATCCCTTCAGTCACTCTTCCAACAGACCTGTACCCCCCCCCCAGCTTCCACCACCCAGTCCCCCAAAGCTTCTCCCTGTACCAGTAATAATCCTTTCATTGACAGGCTCTGCTCTTCCCCCAGGCCTTTATGAGGAAAGAAAATTTCAATTTTTATGTTTTTCTCAAATATAAACTAATCTTCGGTCTTGGCTATTCTTTATCACCTTTACATGATTTTTGTCTTTAATAGTTTTTTTGTTGTTCGTTTTGTTTTTAATGGGTCCAAAGTGAGAAAAGAAAAGCAAGTATGGGAAGTAGGAAAGGAGAACTGGCCTGGTGGGGAACCTTTATATACCCTCCAGATTTCCCTTCCCCAAGTCCTTTTAGCTGTCTCTGTTTGGAATCCCGTCATTTCTTCCTGAGGGTGATGTGTTCTGCCATCCCAAGATGGGTCCTGAGTGTATTTTCTTCCTGAGGGTGTTGTGTTCTGCCATCCCAAGATGGATCCTGAGTGTATTTCTCCTAGAAGCTTTAAAAAGTTATAGAAGTTAGGTTGATAACACTGCAAATCACTTATTCAACAAGTATTTATTGTTGATTGATTGGTTATTGATCGATAAATACTTGTTAGCCTGCATCCCATCATCCTTCCTTCCTTTCATCCTCCTCTCCTCTTAAACCCCAGCTCTAAGTTATTCAAACCAGTGGCCTTCTCGCAGGGACTGCTAGGGAATATCACAAAACTGGAAATGGTGCCACTAGAAGATCTGTCCTGTCTCCCTGAACCCTCAGCAGTGCCTGGCATGCTCTCCATTTTTTAGTGAACTCCCTCTGCCATTAGAGTGGCAGATGCCATTGAGTGCTTACTCTGTGCCAGGAACTAAGAATTTTGCTTGTATTATCTTTTTAATCCCCATAACAACGTGTTAGGTTCTATTATTTTTGTTTTACGGTTGAGGTAATTGAAGCTTAGAGAGGCTCACTAGCTTTTTCAGACACAACTGGCTAACAACTAACTGGCAGAGCCCAGACTGTGGTCTCTCTCAGCTTTAGAGCGCATGCCTCCCACTCCGTAGGGGCAACTCAGCGTCTTTACTAAAACCCCTTCTTCCAGCAATCCGGTCCTTCTCAGCAAAGAACCTTAGAGAGGCAGCTTTCAGTGGTGGTGAAGAGCTTGGACCCTGGAGCCAGGCCAATCTGGTTTGAAGCTGTCTCTCCCAGTGTGGGTCCCCGTGCAGGTCACAGTCTCCCTGTGCCTCACTTTGTCACCTGAAAACTGGGACTGAAAACTAATTTCCTTTCTTAGAGAATACTTCCTATGATATTTCCAGTCTTTCATGCATCTTGACAAACACAGAAAATGGTAATATTTGTTCAATACAACAGGATGAAAAAGGCTGTTTGCCTGCTTGAGGTGACTGCCCCAGGGTTTCCAGCTCCTGTAAGCTCTGCCTGGCTGACCCAAGGGCTGAGGAGAAACATTTCCACACCCATAAAGCACTCACAGCTGGAGGACACATACCACATTCCCGGCATAGGTTGAGAAGCCCTGGAGCTAACCCATTGAGGGAGCCCATGCCGCCAGCTCTGGATCTTATTCCTTCTAATCTTTTCAGGGATTTTCATCTTTGTCAATTACCTTGTTCCTTTGCCATGTTCGATCATGTGCCTTCCCTGTTTAAAGGCCTTCAATGGCTTTCTCTCTTATTTGGAGTAAAATCTCCAAACCTTCAAATGGTATCCAGCGCCCTGCAGGATCTGGGCTCCCACTGCCTCCAGAGCCTCCTCTCACCCCTCTTGCTGCTCAGAACTGGCTTTCAGCTGTGCTCCCTCCCGCCCAGACTCGCCCCACTCACGGTCTTCACAGGGGGATATGTGAAGCATACCACTGTGGGTCCACAGCCCCCTGCCCCCAGCTCCTGTTTCATTTTCAAAATATTTAGACATGTCTGTTTTTCTTCGGACTCAGCTTAAACGTCGCTGCCTCAGAGCAGCCTTCCCCAGCTGCCCAGACTAGGCCAGGACCGGGGCTTGAACCTGCCCACAGTTGTACTGAGCGCTGTGCCTGCCGCAGCCTCTGTCAGAGGTCTCTCAGGCCCCTGGATGACCTCTTTATAAGCCCTTAGCCCACTTGTAATTCGCTCACTAATTATATGATTGCTTTTGGATGTCTCTCTGTGCTGGAAGAGACTAGACTGTAAACTTCATGACCATGATGAAGTTTCGGGACCATGTCTGTTCTCTTCTGTCTCATACCTCTAAAGTAGTGCTTTGCAGGTAAGAAGAGCTTAGTATTTGTTGGTGGAGTCAGTGTTTCTACCTCTTTCTAGTAGCTCTTTCTCTATAACATATAAATTTCTCCTTCTTTAAGAAAAAGAAAAAAGACTCACTCCCCTTGCCTCTGTAGCCTCCTGTAGAGCCTGCCCCATATCTCATTCACTTTTAATAAAACATATTGAAAGAAAAAAACCTATCACTCTCACTTCACCTCTTAGCCATTCTTCAGTATTATAAATATTTCTGTCTTCTTCCTTCACTGTTCCTTTAAAACTGTGCTTGTTTGGGCCCCTGTTGATCTAGCTGTCGAATCCAGCAGGTATTTTTCAGTCTATCTTACATCTGTGATAGTACGTTATTTGTCTTCTCCTTCTCTCTTTTCCTCTTCTTCCTTTCCCCCTTCTCTTTCCCTCCGTTCCCCCCATTCCCTCCTGGTGTCCCTGCTGAGCCCCAGTGTCATCTAGTTTTCCTCTAGATTCTTTAACATGTTAGTTTTCTCCCAGATTCCTTTTCTGGCCGCTGTCTCTTCTCACACTGCATTCCTTCTGATGATATCGTTCACACCCAGGCCTTCACTTACCGCCTCCTACGCCAGTGCCGAGCAGCTCTGTGTCTGTCCTAGAGCTCATGTGTCTTATTGCCTACTGGATATCTTCCTTTGGTCCTGACTTGCCACACGTCATAATGCCAGGCAAGTGGCATTCAGCAAATGTTGATCAGAAGCCCCCTTTGATGTAGAGCTCACTGGATCCTCATTCCTGCAGATGAGGAAAGTGAGGCCCAGAGAAGTGCAGTGGCTTGCCCGGGACCCAGAGAGCTGGTTTGGAGCAACTAGGGAGGAAAACACGTCTCCTGCCACCTGCCACGTGAGATCATAAATCTGTGCCATACACGTAAAGATAATCTGTTTCCTGTCACACTTCTGGAAAAGCCCTTGCAGCTGACCCAGACGAGCTGCTCGTTTCGTGATCCACGTACTGTAGCAGTGGCGGTGTTCTCCGGACTTACGCTTTTCCCTGTGCACCTTTGGTTTCCAGTATGAATTGGCTACCAACAAAATTCTTCATCTGTCATCTGTTTATAAATTTTCACTTTATTTCTGCACTTGCAAGACAACATACTTAGATTTCGAGCAGTTGTTAATTTTTTTCTATACCATCGATAAGGAATGCCTAGCACATGACCTGTTTACTTCAGATTCAGTGATTGGTGTAGATGTTATTACTTATGCCTAGTTTTTAAAAATTATTCTGATGGATACCAGAAGAAAGGCAGAGTAATATACCTAGCTGTTCTCAAAAGAAGCAGTTTCCTGACTTTTCTGAGGAAACACAAAGATAAAAGTCAGGTAGAGAAGTTATAAAAATATTACCTTTTATTTACTTCCTGACTTTTTCTGGGATTTTTTTTTCCCCCCTCGGCACTTGCAGTTTTAGCCCTAAATTGTCACAACACCCGTAATTTGATGCATGGAATCCTGTTTTGTGCATAGTGGCACTATTTCATTTACATAAATTTACATATATTCATTTTAACTAATCTCTGCTCATTTCTGGTTTAGATAGTTGTACCTCCTCTTTGATGTTAGTTTTCCTTCTTTTAGACTACTAGCACCCAAAGTAACTAATTTTGTTGGCTCTTATTGCTGAAGATCTAGTACCCTGACGTGTCTTTAGAGACGCGTAATGCACTCTCTCCTCTTTGTTGTTGTTGTTGTTGTTGTTAAAGAAAACCTAATCCAGAAGTTTCTAGATAACCCTTTAAGGCCAAAGCTATTGTTAGGACTCACGGCTGGGGCTGGGGCTGGAGCGGTGTCAGCTAAAACTAGTGGAATGTGTACTCCGTGCCAGGGACTTTTGCATTTATTCTCTCATTTAAGACTCATCGTAAGCACTCTAGGTAGGAGTTCTTCCAGTTTCACCTATTATGAAACTGAGGCCGACTTGTTCAGTAACTTGTCATGGAGCCAGTAAATTGGCAGACTCGGGATCCAAACCCAGACCTACCTCATGCTAGAACCCATGCTTTTCCCACCAACCGAACCATCTCAGGGATTCCTCCTGCTCTGTTTCGACATCCAGGTCATTTGTATAGCAAATTTCTTATTTGCAGGCATAGTTTTTCTAATGGACAAATGAATATACCTTTTGCATTAGATGGATTAATTGAGCCAGCTGCCTGCTGACGTAGTCAGGCTGAGAGTTCAGTTTCTCAGTGTGTTTCAAGTGTTTTACCCTGTTGCTTTTTATTTGTTTGAACTTGCTTGATGCCTTAGGTGAAATACCATCTGTAAGAAGTCATATATATTTGACCTAGAAAACAGAACTGTGCAGCCAAAACAATTCTATGATTTGAGTTTTGAAAGAAAGCAATCTGGGCTTATTCTTAAGTTCTTGACATGGAAAATGTCTAGTTATTGTCCTAAATGAGGTGAGAGGACATCTGAGAATGGAAGTTTGAATGTCCTGAAGTTAATTTCCTTGAAAGTCTTTTGTAAGAGTAGCAAGTTTGAGTTAAAAGAAGACTATAGCTTTTATAGGCTGCCAGTTGAAGACTTTTAGAACCACTGGTTTTTGTTTTCAAAAGAAAAATTAGATTAAAATAAAAATTCTCGTTTTCTTTCAACAGATAGAAGTATTTTAACAGAGATTTATTTTTGGCTAAACTCTGAAAATATTGTAGCTTTCACTCTTCTCTCAACATAGGATTAATTCTACCTACGTGTAGAAAGAAACTACAAAGAGTTTTAAAACATAATTCAAGGTTTTTAATTCTTTAGAATCCTGTTGGCAACTTTCAGTTCAGATATAGCAAGAAAAATAGGGAAAGCCAAAAGCCAAAATGCCCTGTAGCTGGGTTAAGGGGTAAGGCCATTGTTCTGTGTGCCTGTGAACTTCTCCCACTCCTCCTGCAGCTGAAGCGGTTAGGATTCTGTAAATAAAAACAGTGCTTTTAGAAAAAAACTCGTATTTGTTGTGAATCTTTATCATCTCTAGAAGGAGGATATTTGGAGGATGGGTGGCTGGTGTATGTAATTCATTGAATAGAATTGTTGTAAGGAGAACATGATAAAATTTAATAATAAAAATTGTTCTTGGTCTTCTAGCCAGCGTCTCCTGGATAGGGTCCACATCCTCTGCCTTTTTACGTTTTGCTAAGATCTACCTCATTCACATTCTCAGCTGTATTTTTGGCTCTTCGTCTGTATGTGTCTATTTACATTTATGGAGTATAAATGGCCATAACCCCAGTCCTAGTTCCCCATCTCCAGCCATAGCCAAAATGGACCACCTTCCTGGTCTAAGATTTACAAGTAGAGGATAGAAGGAGTGAGTAGATACAGGTATAGATTAGAAGGTGATGACTCTAGAAGTTTTTCTTGGTAGTTTCTCATTTCTTTGCCTCCTAATTGCTCCTTAACAAAAAAGAAAGGCCACATTCTCTGTTAGCTACATACTTAGTAATGATGTATAATGACTTTTTGCTGATTGTTTTTTAACTGCAGTTGGACCCGGTTTCCACAGTTGGCTGTCTCATTTAAAAGATAATTAAAGAGACAATTCATGCAGGGTCCTGCTTGTGGGGTGGGGGTGGATTTTTAATGCCTTCTGGAAAGTCATCCATATTTTGGAGTGAGTCAGAAAAACTGTTTATCTCATGTTGTTCATTTTATGAACAATAGATTAGTTTTATACTTCTATTGCGTCTGATTTGGGGGCCACCTACAAATAAACAATGGACAAAGAACAATAAGAAAAGGCCAGAGACCCAGATTCTAGTCTCGCTGTGTATCTTTAAGCAAACCATTTATCTTTTCACATCTCAGTTTTTTGTTCTGTAGTAAAGATAGTGTCTTTTCTGTTTCTTGAAGAGGATTTTTAGGCAAATCAGATGAATTGATATCAGAGTATTTTGGAAAGTTGGAATGCTGGTTGTGTTATATAGAGGCATTTAATTAAGAAATAAGTAAGTTGATGACCCATGAGCTAAATATCAGCCTTCAGCTTCACGTGTGTGGAGAACCCATGTTGAGGCACAACAGTGCAGCGCCCCCCGCCCCGCCCCCCCCCCGCCCCCCAGTCAGCAGGGCCTGGAGGAGCAGCAGTAGGGACAGTGTCTGTTCTTCAGAGATTGAATTTACAGCTTTTATGTCCTTCTGTTGCCCCAGGTCCGCTATTCTCTTCCACAGCTGTGGGCTTGAGAACAGTCCTGACAGTCATCCTTCAGGACCCGATCTAAGGGCAACTTCTCTGAAGTCTTCCCAGTCTCTTGGAGGCCAAATTTGGAGCTTTCCTCTGAAAAAATGGAGCCAGGACTGCCTGCATTCGAATCCTAGGCATAGCGCCTACGAGGCATGATTGACGAGTAGCTTAAACTTTCTGTGACTCTGTAGCCTCACCTATAAAATGCGACTGATAATAATATTACCTTATCTGGGATGTTGTGAGGCTATTGGAGCAGAGATTGTTATACATAGTAAGCCCTCGATGAGCTGTGATTTACTTATTCTTGGACTATTATAATTATTTTTTGTTCCCTTAGAATTTTGGACACGATCTCTAGTGTGGCACTTGTCACTTTTATTGTAATTATTTGTTTAGACCGGTAGCTTCTTGAAGACATAGATACTGTTTCATTAACACTCTGTGTGTCATCCATTCATTGCTCAAAAATGTTTTTGTGACATTCCAAAGTCCCCCAAGCCGTTGCCACCCCTGACTACGAAGAGGTAGGACTTTAAGGCAGGGCTGCAGTGGCACATGCCTTTTTATTTCCATTGGAGCAGAAAGAGGTTATGGCCGGAACTGTAATCCTTGCTCTTTGTGCATCAAGATTATACATACCTACCACTTGGTGACCCTCCAGAATTTCCCAAGCCCTGTGTTTATTTAGCACCTAACTGCTCAGGCTGCCGTACAAGATCATCTTTGAACTTTACTTAGTGTTGCTCTACTTCTGTCTGGGAGGTAAAATCCTAAAGGAACCCTCAGACATGGCCATATCCACGCAGAGCAGTCAGCAGCAGAGGAAAACGAGTAAACCGCTAAGTGACTGCCGTCATAGGCGTTTATGTCGTGTTTCTGGTATTAGGATGAAAGGCCAGACCCCCAGCCACAATGTCGCCCGCTCTGTAAAGCTTTCCTTCCTCTCCCCAGGCAGAGCCCGTGGTGCTTCCTCTGGGTTCCGTACTGTATTTGCTGCATCTCTCCCACAGCACTCAGTTATGGGGCATTGGTCACGTTGTTTGCCTTCCTCTGCTCTCTCTGCGACACAGCTGCCCACCCCTAGCCCCACCTGGCCAGTAGGGCAGGCTTCAGTAGGCTTTCACTACAAGTTTGTTGATATTGGTGCTTCCTGTAGCCCAGACCCATTCCAGGTAGTCTCAATCACCATAGAAACAGCAGGACAGCTGTTATCGTTACCTGTTTTACAGACATGGAAACCGAGACTTACCAAGAGGTTAGGTAAAACTTGTCTAGAATCAACAAGACGGGAAGTGGCAAGGCTGTGCTCCAGATGTAGTTCTTTCTGACACAAACTATTAAGTGCTAACCACAGCACCGTGCCGCCTCATCTGTGTCAGTACACTCACGGCCCAGCGGTCTGTAGGACTGTTCCTCCTCTCACTGCTGAGAGGCAGGCTCACACACACCTCTTTCCAGCCCCCTCTTCACTCTGCTTCAAGATGATTCCTGGGCTGCCTGTGCCAAGCTGCTTTCATTGATCCCGCGTAGGTGAGGAGGGAGATCGGGAACATATTTCCTTTAGGTTCTGCCTCACACATGTATGTATCTTTCCATTCTTCTGGTTTTGGCTATTCAGTATTGTAGCGGTGCCTAGCAACTGGACAGTCGTAAGCCCTGTGGATCCCTGTATCTTCTTACAGGCTGGGTGCCTCCACGCCTGCGGGGAGCTGCAGACCCCTGGAAGTGGCTGCCCTTCCAAGTGTGTATGTGGGCGGAGAAATGCGTTACCCTAGTGGGAGGGGAAGGCTAATCCTTTCTTTATTCGTTTAGTTCTCAAAAAACTTGATCAACAGGTTTAACTTAGATCTGTGCCATTTTAATGCAGATTTTATACAGGTATAGTTATGGCACTCCTTTTCGTTTTATATGCCAGATGGCACAAAATCTGTTCTGACTAAGAATGCCTGTGGTGTGACTGAGTGTCTGTGAGCCCCTTCCGTGCTCTCCTTTGAGGCTGTGTCACCACTGAGACAACAGCCTTCCCCTCTCTTCTCTTCCCCTCCTCTACATTAAGTTTGCAGAACCGCCCAGCACACTGCAGACATGATTCTCTAGTGGGGTCATTTCCAAACTTGCCTGATTTTTAAAGACTCATTGGAAGGCACTGTTTAGAAATAGAAGGAGCTGGGTCTTAATCCAGACTTAATGAATCAGAATCTTCATGGGAGGGGCCTGGGATTTTTTTTTTTTTTTTTTTAAGATTTATCTGTTTCTTTCAGAGAGAAAGAATTGTGAAGCAGACTCCCTGCTGAGCAGGGAGCCCAATATGGAACTCCATCCCAGGACCCCAAGATCATGACCTGAACTGAAACCAAGAGTCAGCCGCTTAACTGCCTGAGCCACCCAGGCACCCCAGCAATTTGTAGTTTTACAAGTTCCTCAGATGATTCTCAAAAATTGGGTGTTTGGAAAATGTCGCTTTAGTGCAGCAAACACTGGTTAACTACCAGTGGTGAGAATGATGAGAGCACAGGCTGTCGGCGGGCAGTGGCGGAGATGTGGAATAACAGATTCGGTTTGGTGGGCTAACTGAATTCCTTCCGTCTGGTCTTGCCCTCTGGCTCAAGCATATATTGATATCTGGGGCAGTTCCTGAAGCTTTGAATGCCCAGTGATCTTATGACTGTATTCTTCCCTTCAGGCAGGCCACCTTTGAAGTCTCACTGTCCAGTTTCAATAAACTTGGTTCACTAAATTTCTTTCCCTGGGCCTTTCAGCCCTTGTTAACGTAAAGCCCTCCCTTTTCCGGTTTTCCACCCAAGTACACATGTCTCTGATTTGTTCTTCTTACACTGCCTCCACCTTATTAATTCATTCAGTCACTCATTCAACCAGTGTCTATGGTGCCAGGCTGTGGGCGGGCTACAGAGATGAGCGCGACACAATCCCTGCCCTCGAGTGCACAGTCTAGTAGGGACACAGATGTATAAACAAATAATTAAAGTACCAGTGATGTATCAGGTGCTGTCCTAGTGTGTGCAGACGTGAAGGGGTACGTGATGAAGGGGTGGCAGGTGTCACAGGGGAGGTGACTTTTGAGCAGGGGCCTGTGGTCATAGAAAAGGGGGGGGCATTTTAAAGGCTCATCACCATAGTCCTCACATTCTCATTGCAGTTCATCTTCTAGGTCTCCTTAAATGTCCTTGTTCATTTATGCAGCTGACGGAGCTGATTGTCATGGCTAAATTGGACTTTTTTCAAAGCCTGAGATGGTAGTTGATTAATGTCCAAGATACCAACTCTACCAGTTTGTCCCACGATCAGTTACTGACAGTAAATGGTTGAGACTCTAAACCCTGAAGAAAGCTTAAAAAGGCCTTTCACTTTATCAGATGTGTTCTGAGCCAGCAGAAGTGGTCTTTGTGCCCTTCGGGGAGTGGGTTGTATGTGTACAGTGGAAGTAGGGAAGCTTGTGAGTGGGAAATGGGACAGGAGAATGCGCCATTGTTTCTTTCTGCAATAAAAGACTTGATTTCCTCTTTTTAAGAGGTGTTTCCTTGGTAGGCTCCCACATCTCGGTTAGTTGTGTGTATTGTTTGAGATTACCTAAACTCTTCAGTTTACTAATTTGACAAGATTTGGTTTCTTTTTCCAAAAAAATGCACTGCAGGTTTCTCTTATTTCACTAGAGAAGCAGAGATGAAGGGCCGTTGTGGTTCAGTTTGTGTGGCCTTGTAAGTAATTGTGATTGTAGTTTTAAATATTTATTGTTTCTTGAAATGACGGATGTTCATTGTAGAAAAATGAGAAAATACAGACAAGCAAAAAGGAAAAGAAGCTGAAAGAAATCCATAGCCTTGCAAGCCATAGCTAGCCACGGTTAATACTTTGATGTATAAAATGTGTGTGTGTAAAAATAGTTATTCCAAAAATTAAATATGCTATGTAAACTGTTTCGTATCTTGCCTTTTCCCTGTCTTTATATATCTGTATATATACACACGGACAGGACCATCTTAGTGTTTACAAATACATATCTATAGAACCATCTTAATTGAAAGAAATCTTTATTTTTGAGATTATGCAAATCATCTAGTCTTGTTTTTTTTAAATCAAACTCTGTTAAAGTATATAAAACAAGTGAAACCCCTCATAATTCCATTTCCCAAAGGATAAACATTAATTTAATGTATATATACATTATATTCCAGACTATTTTCTGTATATATGGAAACATATCTGTTTCTATTTTTTACAAAATTAGATCCTGTTATACTTACTGTTCTGTAACTTGCCTTTTACCCTTTATTTATTTTAGACATCTTCCTATGCCAGTACATTTGGAGTACCAACCTATTACTATGTAGACCAGGGTTTCTTTCTTTTTTTTTTTTTTTTTTTTAAGATTTTATTTATTTATTCGACAGAGATAGAGACAGCCAGCGAGAGAGGGAACACAAGCAGGGGGAGTGGGAGAGGAAGAAGCAGGCTCATAGTGGAGGAGCCTGATGTGGGGCTCGATCCCACAACGCCGGGATCACTCCCTGAGCCGAAGGCAGACCCTTAACCGCTGTACCACCCAGGCGCCCCAGGAGCAGGGTTTCTTATCCTTAACACTTTTGACATTTTGGACCAGATAATTCTTCATCGTGTGACGGTCCAGTGCATTGCGGGATACTTAGCAGCATCCCTGGCCTCTATCCCGTAGATGCCAGTAGTACCCCTTCTTCCAGTTGTGACAAAAGTATCTTCAGACATTGTCAGTTGTCCTGTTGGGAACAGAATCACTCCCCAGTTAAAAGCCACTGATATATAGATGGTCTATAATGTAAGTATCTAGACTCCTTCCAGTTTTTTTTTATTACAAAGAATAGGTCAGGCAATATTCTTATTTGATTTTTGGGCACTGTTATGAATATTATTATTGAATAAATTCCTAAAAATGCAGTTGCTGAATCAAAATTTTGATAGAAATTGCCAAATTACTCCAACGAGATTGTATCCGTTTATTTTTCAGTTATATCCTCATGGTTCCAAAATTCTCTCTCTTTCCTGAGTTCTGGATCCACACATCCAGCTGTTGAATGGACATGTCCTTCTGTGTGTCTCATGGGCCTTTCCTAAACTCAACTTCTTCAACCCACCAAACTTGCGCTTCTTACTGTGTTTCTCTCTCATGTTATAGTATCACCTTCTGCCAGAAACCTTCTCACCCATATCCGTCCAGTCACCAGATCCTGTCCACTGTTTCTCCCAAATGCCTCTCTTAATGCGTTCATTTCTTCTCATCCCTTCTACCCCTGTCTTTAATTTAGGCTACTACTAACTTGTCCAGATCATTGTAGTAGCACTGGGGTAACAGGTAGTCTCTCTGGCCTCTACCCTTGGTCCCATTCTCCCCAGAAAGAGTGAACTGACTTGCTGAACTCCACCGTCTGTGAGTGTCACTTCCCTGCTTAAGTCCCTCAGTGAGCCCTGCTACTTCCCACCCTCTACTCCATCAGTCCCGTGCTGAGGCTAACAGCAACTGACATTCACCACCCTTGGTTTCAAATCTCTGTTCATCAGTGTTGGAAATTTTAATATATAACTTACTTTTTGTGCTAAATTTTGACTTTAAAGTTTTCTGTGAATTAAAAAAAAAAAATTCTTTTTTTAGAAAACAATGCTCTACCATGTCAACTCACAACATATATTTATTCCCCCAGCTTTGAATTACTCATTCTCCCTTGAATGAACTTTTGTTCTCCTGCGTTTCCTTTTCCTTTTCACCCTGCTCTCTACCCATTCATTAGCTACCTTTTCTTTAGTACCTAGCATAGTTCTTGGCACTTCAACTACACATTTTTTTGCCCTCTGTTCATCAGTTTACTCTTACTGCATTTGTTGCATGTGTACTTTTTGTGCTTTATGTATACTTTTTTAAATTTAACCTTGTGAAAAAGACATCTAGGTACATAAATAATACAAGCCAGTGAACCAAGGGGAGAGGATATGGGAATTCCAGCCCTGGTTCGAGCATAGGTACTCGGATGCAGAAAGACCTTTCAGGTATCCCACCCCAGTGCCTGAACTCGACTTCTCCCCTGAACTAGACTTTTGATTGTAAGTGGTTCCATATAGCAATATAGTTGAGTACCTCCTGTGTCAGCCGCATTCATGTGGTCAAACTGAGACTTTGGAGAGATCATTTGTCTGTCAGCCTTGCAGCATTCCGTTTTGGTCTGTCGTAAATACCAGGGAAACGAGGGGTGCCTAGGAACTCGGGAACCTCTGACATGGTATGCAGCATATTGCCCTGCTGGCTTGGTGTGGAGACAAGCCCTACAATTTTCCACAAGAAGTCAGCTCCAAGACTGTGGGAAATCACACATAGCAAAGTCCTTGGCAAAGAACTATACATTTTTCCCCTACTCTCTATGTGGTAATTCTATAACACTCTGTAATTAATTTTATTTTTACAGTGAACAACCACAGAGTAAGAATAATGCATAACCTATTTCTGTTTCTTGCTATTTTAGGGGATATCACACAGAAGGGATACGAAAAGAAAAGGTCAAAACTGCTGTCTCCCTACATCCCGCAGACACAAGGTAGGCAATGAGAAGTGGTTTAAACCTTTTCAGTATTTTTACCCCAAAGAATGCTGTCTTACGGAAGATCTGTCTTTTGTTGGTTCCTGTTTTTTTTCCCTCCCTTCCTCACCAGGGGAGAGAGAAAAACGGAAGGAAGGAAAGGAGGAAATGAATCTTAATTGAGCATCTGCTGTGTGCTAGGCACTTTTAAAACACCTAAGTCATCAAATCATTTACACAGAGCTTGGGTGGTAGCGTGTATGTGCATAGCTGGCATGATTCAATGGTAGAAAATTCCAGGTCATGGAAAAACTGCATCTTAATTATGCCTGAGCACAACTGTGGTGGAGAGGAGCAAGGGCATCAAGATCAGATGGAGGGACAGATAAAGTATTGCAAGGCAACTCAAGGGTTGCAGTACCCGAGGATTTGGGGGTAAGAGACCTCATAACCTTTTCTATTGATTGCCTTATTCCTTCTGCAAAGAGACTGGTGGGTTCCTCATGTGTCAGAAAGTCCTGAGTCATTGTGTGCTTAATTCCAGAGGGCTTGCTGTAACCTTTGCCTGTAGGCAAGGCTGTCTGTCTCTAAGTCATCATATTTTTTTAAAGTTACTCGGATTTGAGCATTTCCTTTGATAGCCTGTTTCTGCTTTAATCACTTTTACTATAAGGAATTTTTTCTTTATTTCTAATTTCACCCTTGCAATCAAAGTCCCATTTCCTCAAGCCTGTTCTTCGTGGAGCTAATTGCTTTTATTTCTGGGTTATAAATACCTTGAGGACTTGGTATTCCCCATAGTTCTAATATTAAGCCTTGCACAGGTATATGGTCTGTAAATACTGAATAATAGAATAAGAAAATGAATAATGGTGACATACCAATATATTTCACTGAGGTCCTTATTTTATTTCCTATATTATTCTTGGAAATTCCTCCCTACAAAAACTAGTAGATCAGTGTAGTGACAGCCAATTTAAAGTATCTTAATGAACAGACAGATGTCAAAAGGAATTGGGAAAGAAGAGGTAGAAATTGGGCCATTGACAGCTAATGAAAAGCCAGCATTTGCTGAGCAAGGCATGACGGAGATGAGGAGTACTCTGGCTGCTTAAATGTGGATCTGGCCCATGCCTCTGTAGGGTCAGAGATTTACTTTATGACTTCATGCAAAAGCAATCGGATCCTGAGACAATAACTCAATAAGAAATAGGACCAAGAAATAGGACTCAATATAAAAAAGGACTGTGATCTGTTGTCTGTAGCCAAGCTACATAGAAGCCAAATCATGTTCCAAAAATCAGTTTATCGGGTCACCTAGGTGGCCCAGTAGGGTTAAGCATCTTCTGCCTTCAGCTCAGGTCATGGTCCCTGGATCCTGGGATCAAGCCCCGAGTTGGGCTCCCTGCTCAGCAAGTAGTCTGTTTTTCCGTCTCCCTCTGTACTTCCTCTATACTCCTGCCCTCTCTCTCTGTCTCTCTCAAATAAATAAATAAAAATCTTTTTTTTTAAAGATTTTATTTATTTATTTAAGAGGGAGAGAGCATGAGAGGAGAGGAAGGGCAGAGGGAGAAGGAGAAGCAGACTCCCTGCTGAGCAGGGAGCCCAATATGAGACTTGATCCCAGGCCCCTGGGATCGTGACCTGAGCCAAAGGCAGATGCTTAACAGACTGAGCCTCCCAGGCACCCAAATAGATAAAACCTTAAAAAAAAAATAGCAGTTTATCAGTTTACTATGAGAAACCACTGAGACATACTGAAGTCTGTTTGGTCAGCACATTCTTGCCCCATGGGTAGGCCTACAGGGGGAGCCAAATCACAAACAGAAGTTTGTTCAGTGAGTACGAATCAGACATTTAATTGAGGTAGGCCAAGAGAATGGAACATAGCCTTCTCACAGCAGGAAGAGTCTTGCAGATGACCTCACGGGGAAGATAGGAGCCATTTGAGGGTAGCTCCTTCAGCTTCCTGCTTCCAAACAGGCTTGTTCCATCTGTGCCCATCATGTTTACCCTCCTTCCTTCTGGTTAAAAAGGTAATCTGTTCCCTTATCCAAGACCAGTCATTCCGCTTGTGCTTTGGATCCCATTTCCTCTTCCGTTTTCAGAAACTTCATGTTACCCTCCGGTAACACCGAGGACAGGGCAGTGGGAGTGGGCTGCCCCTGGTATAGGCAATAAGGGATGCGGCATCTGTAACAATTAGAAAAGCAATAATAGGAGCGCCCGGGTGGCACAGCGGTTAAGCGTCTGCCTTTGGCTCAGGGCGTGATCCCAGTATCCCGGGATGGAGCCCCGCATTGGGCTCCCTGCTCAGCAGGGACCCTGCTCATCCCTCTCCCTCTGCCGCTCCCCTTGCTTGTGCACACGCTCTGTCTCTCTCCCTGTCAAATAAATAAAATCTTAAAAAAAAAAACCACACACAAAACAATAATAAAGCGAACAAAAAGTTGGTCTGCTTTTTATTATTATCGTGTCTAGCAGTTCGAAGATTGTAAGTGAGAAGACGCTCCCTCTGCTGGTGCAGACAGCAGCTCTGTCCCTTAAGTGTGCCCTTGCTGTCTCTGTCAGTTCCTGTCTCTCTTGTACACTCCGTCTGTCCCTTTCACCCAGATTCTTCCCTCAGCAGGCCATCATGCTTGTTACTGTTCTGTTAAAAAAAAAATCCTCCCTTGTCGGCCTCTTCCATCTTCACCCCCTCTGCTTCCCTTTATGATCAAACTGCTCTGAGCTGTCTATACTTACTGTCTCTATTTTCTCAACTCCTGCTCAATTCTCAGCCCGTTCCAGTCCCTTCTAGGACTATTTTAAGTGACATCACAGAAGAAGTTGACCCTCTACCTCTTGAAACACTCCTTTGAAACTCTCTCTTCATTTTCTTGCTCTCCTCTTTCTGTTGCTCCTGGCCATCTTGGCAGACTCGGTCTCTGTTAAGTGTTGGAGTACGCAGGGCAAGGCCCCAAGCCCTCTTGATGTCTCACTCTCTAGCAGTAACTCACAGATTGCAGCCTGCATCACAATCACTGGAGGGCTTGTCAGTCTACAAACTGAAGGACCCCATTCTCAGGGTGTCTGATTCAAGAAGTCCAGGGTGGGGCCTGGGAATTTGCATTTCTGTTAAATCCCAGGTGGTGTTGAGGTTGCTGATCCAGACACCACACTTTGAGAACCAATGCTCTATCGCGCTACAAGCATTTCAGCCATACCTGTGGCTTTAATTATCATTTAAACACAGGTAACTCCAAAATACGTATCTTCACCTCAAATCTGTCCTAAGCTCCTGACCCGAGACCCAACTGAACACTTAACATTTCCATTGACATAACTTAAAGGGGCCTCCTTTTCAACATACGCAGCAAATTGATGACTTCCATACACCACCCCTACCCCCGCTGCCAACATGCACACGTGCAAAACAGAAAATAAAAACAAAATCCAGCTACAGTGACATCCAGCTTGCTCTTGTACTTTTCTTCTAGTTTTCTCCTTCCGAGTACATCAAAGCCACATCTGAAAACCCCACCAGGGTTGGAGACTTAAAAATCATCCTCAGCATGTCCTTTATTCCCCATCTCTTGTCTGTCCCTAAGTTCAGTCAGTTTTCTGTTTCTTCATTTTTGGCAAGTTTAATTTCTTTCTAGGAAATCATCTATTTTGTTATTCCCAAGGCTCGCTTTATTTTTAAAGCCTCTTCTTGTTTACGTTGTCTACTCGTAACTCTTTTTTCTTTTGATGAGTCTTCCCAGAAGTTTGTCTTATCAAAGAATAAGCTTTTGATTTTGTTGAACCTTTTTTTTTTTAAGATTTATTTACTTACTTGAGAGAGAGAGAGAGCATAGGAAGGAGGGGCAGAGGGAGAGGGAATCTCAAGCAGACTCTGTGCTCAGCGCGGAGCCGGGTGCGGGGCTTGATGCGGGGCTTGATTGATGGTCCTGAGCTGAAACCGGAGTCCGATGCCCAACCGACTGCGCCACCCAGGCGCCACATTTGTTGAACCTTTTTAAGTATGTCTTTGTTTTCTGGCTTAATATTTTCAGCTTCTATATGTATTTCCTTCCTTAAACTCTGTTTACTCTTCTGTATTCTTTCTAAATTTCCTGAGTTGGATGTTTAGATTTTCTTCAGCCTTCTTTCTTAAGTATTTCTTAATTTCACTGCGGTCACACAACATGCCTGTACAAAGCAGGTCTTTGTTATTTGTTAAGACGTGCCTAGGATTTCCATAACTCATCTATTTGTGTTTTATTTGTTGAATGTATGGTTTTGGCCCATTAATTCAAAATAGTTAATTGTGTTTTTCAGATCTTTTCTATTCTTAGTGACTTTTTGACTATTTGATCTATCATTTCTGATAGAAATGTGTTAAAAAATCTGTTTCATGACCATGTGTTTATCAGTTTTCCTTGTAGTTCTGTCAAGTTTTGCTTTATATGTTTTTAAGTGCTATTACTAGGAACAAGACAAGGCTGTCCACTCTCACCACTTTTATTCAACTTAATACTATAATAATATAATATAATATATAATATAAAATAATATAATAAGCCAAATAATCCAATTAAAAATGGGCAGAAGACATGAATAGACATTTTTCCAAAGTCCTAGCCACAGCAATCAGACAACATAAAGAAATAAAAGGAATCCAAATTGGTAAGGAAGAAGTAAAACTCTCACTGCTCGCAGATGACATGATACTATATATAGAAAACCCTCAAGACTCCACCAAAAAACTGCTAGAACTGATAAATGAGTAGGATACAAAATCAATGTGTACAAATCTGTTGCATTTCTATACACTAATAATGGAGCAGCAGAAAGTGAAAATTAGGAAGTTAGGAAAACAATCCCATTTATAATTGCACAAAACCAATAAAATATCTAGGAATAAACTTAATCAAAGAGGTAAAAGACCTGTACTCTGAAAACTATAAAACACTGATGAAAGAAATTCAAACGATACAAAGATATGGAAAGATATTCCATACTCATGGGCTGGAAGAAAAAATTTTGTTAGAGCAATCTATAGAGTTAATGCAGTCCCTATTAAAAATACCAACAGCATTTTTCACAGCACTAGAAAACAATCCTAAAATTTGTATGGAACCACAGAAGACCTTGATTAGTCAAAGCAATCTCGAAAAAGAAAAACTGTGGAAGTACCATAGTTCAGATTTCAGGTTATATTACAGAGCAGTAGTAATTAAGACAGTATGGTACTGGCATAAAAATAGATACATAGATCAAAGGAATAGAACAGAAAACCCAGAAATAAACCCACAATTACATGGTCAGTTAATCTTCAACACACGAGAACTGAAAATATAATTTAAAAAAGTCTTCTTTGGAAAAAGTATCTTCAACAATGGCATTGGAAAGACTGGACAGCAAGATGCAAAAGAGTGCATTTGGACCACTTTCTTTCACCATGCATAAAAATAAATTCAAAATGGATTAAAGACCTAAATGTGAGCTGAAACCATAAAAATCCTTGAAGAGAGCACGGGCAGTAATTTCTCTGATGTTGGTCATAGTAACATTTTTCTAGGTATGTCTCCTGATGCAAGGAAAATGAAAGCAAAAATAAACTATTGGGACTATAGCAAAATAAAAAGTTTTTGCACAGTGAAGGAAACAGTCAACAAAACTAAAAGGTAACCTACTGAATGGGAGAAGGTATTTGCAAATGACATATCTGAGAAAGGTTTAGTATCCAAAATATAGAAAGCTACTGCTACAACCCAATACCCCAAAGCCAAATAATCCAATTAAAAATGGGCAGAAGACATGAATAGACATTTTTCCAAAGAAGACATCCAGGTGGTCAGCAGACACATGAGAAGATGCTCAACATCACTCATCATCAGGGAAATACAACTCAAAACCACAATAAGCTATCACCTCACACCTGTCAGAATGGCTAAAATCAAAAACACAGGAAACAACAGGTGTTGGAGAGGATGTGGAGAAAGGGGAATCCTCTTGCATTGTTTGTAGGAATGCAAATTGATGCAGCCCTTGTGGAAAACAGCGTGGAAGTTTTCCTCAAAAAACTAAAAATAGAACTACCCTAGGATCCAGGAATCACACTACTGGGTATTTCCCCAAAATATACAAAAACACTAATTCAAAGGGATACACGTACCCCTATGTTTATTGCAGCATTATTTACAATAGCCAAACTATGGAAGCAGCCTAAGTGTCTAGCGATAGATGAATGGATAAAGAAGAGGAATATTATTCAACCATAAAAAGAATAGAAACTTGCCACTTGCAACAACATGGATGGAGCTAGAGAGTATACTGCTACGTGAAATCAGTCAGAGAAAGACAAATACCATATGATCTCATTTGTGTGGAATTTAAGAAACAAATCAGCAAAGGAAAAAAAGAGACACACACAAAGCAAGAAACAGGCTTTTAACTATAGAGAACAAACTGATGGTTACCAGGGGGTGGGGGGGAAGGGAGAAATAAGGGATGTGGATTAAAGAGCACACTTATTGTGAGGAAAAAAGTAAAATAAAAATACAATAAAATAGAAATAAATAAGTTTACAAAGTCAAAAAAGAAAAGTGATGTTAGAGGCATCTGGGTGGCTCAGTTGGTTAAAGTCCACCTTCAGCTCAGGTCCCGATCCCAGCGTCCTGGGATGGAGCCCATGTCAGGATTCCCACTCAGCAGGGAGTCTGCTTCTCCCTCTCCCTCTGCCTCTCCCTCCGGCTTGTGCTCTCTCCTGCACGAGCATGCTCGCTCGCTCGCTCTCTCTCTCTCTCTCTCTCATAAATAAAATCTTTAAAAAAACGTGATGTTACTAGATAATACAGGAAGTAAGAATTACTATGTCTTTCTTTGTAAATTGTTCCTTTTGTCATGAGTAACTGTCTTTGTCCCTGTGGTGTTTTTATCCTCAGGCTTTTTAAACAATCTAAACTGTCTAGATTATTAGACATCTTAATTCTCCTCCCAAACAATACAGGTACTTTAAAAGTGCTTCAATATCGACTACTGTTACTCTCCATCTTACATTTTAGTACGACCTTGTTTACATACCTCCTCCATTATCAGTTATTGTTATGTAGCTAATGATACTTAATATCTGTTCTTTGCTCCCCATTTCTTCATACATCTCAGTCCTTCCTCACAGTTTAATTTCCTTTTTCCTAAAGTCCATCCTATAGTAGTTACATATGTTAGAGATGGTTTCTTAGTGGGGAATTCCCTCCACTTGTGTTTACCACTTTGCCTACCTCTGATCTTGAATCCGTTCATGTCTTTCCCAAAATGGGGTTGGTTGTAGGGCAAAAGAAGAGATTACCCCTTGGAATATTTACCCCATATATCTCTGTAGATTTTGAAGAAAGCATTTAGTTTGATTTTTTTGTAAGGCCATTGGAATGCAGGTTTTAAACTTACTAAATTATATTAATGTCTGATATAGAATTAAATGAAATAAGTTATTTTAATGCTTTCATAAGAATTTTCTAAGTTTTCCTTTTGGAAAGATAACTTCTTCTGAGCTCTTTCTCTTTATTAGATTTCATCCATCTAATGGTGAGAAGCTTCACTGTGAAGGTGGCTAATTGTAGTGTTTAAAAGTGGCATTCTTCACTAATCTCCTTTGAAGTAAAAAAATTAATACTGCTTGCAGCATTGTACTACTAGAACAATTATGTGCACATGCTTATCTAAAAGTTCAGCGATTGATTCTTGTTTAAAGGATTTTTGTTTGTTTGTTTGTTTGTTTGTTTATTTATTTATTTATTTATTTATTTTTAAAGATTTTATTTATTTATTTGACAGAGATAGAGACAGCCAGCGAGAGAGGGAACACAAGCAGGGGGAGTGGGGGAGGAAGAAGCAGGCTCATAGCAGAGGAGCCTGATGCGGGGCCCGATCCCATAACGCCGGTATCACGCCCTGAGCCGAAGGCAGACGCTTAACTGCTGTGCCACCCAGGCGCCCCGGATTTTTGTTTATTTAAGTGATCTTTACAGCCAGTGTGGAGCTTGAACTCACGACCCTGAGTTCAAGAGTCGCGTGCTCTACTGACTGAGCCAGTCAGGCACCCCGGTGAATGATTTTCGGTATGGAATTTATTTGGAGTTGAAATTATCTTGGATTGCATATTTACATGTATTTTCGATTTCTTTCCTCAAATAAGACTTAAAAAATTTAACAGTGTAGCAGGAGAATGGAGAAATGTGCAAGAGCACAAGGTTGAAGAAAATACTTGGAAATTAAGTGGTAGAAACTAAGGACAGTGTTGGTTAATAAAAAGCATAGCTTAATCAGTGGCGTCACGGGCTTAAGTTCTAAAGTCACTGGGACAAAAATGTGACGTGTCAAATTACTCCAGTCTCCCAGCATTGGGACTGATTGTTGTTTCTTTAAACACAAACCAGATTTTTATCTGGTAAACGAAGAACCATGCCGTGTGAAAAATATGTACCTTGATAAAGGTTAAAATCACACTCGGGGACTCAAGAAGCTCGCACATTGAGAGTCGTGGGAGAAATGAAGCTTTGGCAGGTTCACATCTCCTACTCATTCTGAGCCATGGCCTCTCTCAAAGGAATGGCCCACAGCACATCTTTCAGTATGGAGACTACTGGGGCCTGGGTATAGAGCTTCTCACACACCTCAGTTAGCAAGATGTTCAGGAGGAGGGGGCCAGAAATTAACTCTCTTTTGGCAGGGTCCAAAGAATTGAAATTTCAAACCACATGTGTTCTAACTCCTCTGTGAATTAGTCATTCTTGCCCACTCTCAGAGTTGTAGAAAAACCGACAGTTTTATGTAGGGAGGCAGTTTCCCTCTGCTAATCCCAGGTCTAGTCTTTAAGTTAAGATACTTTGGATACGAGTAACTGATATTTCAGCTAGTTTCAATAGAAAAGAGTTTGTTCTAATGATATGGGGTTACTGACAGAAACTCCGGACAACACATATTTACTAAGTGCATCCAGGGTTCCAGGCATTGTTGAGACACCGGGAGACAGCACTGGACAAGGCTGTTGAGTCTGCCTGGGACATTGTGCACCCTCACCCCACCCCGGCTTGCTCCCTCACTCTGTTAGGGATTTGCTCAGCTAGGACAGAGAAGCCTTCCTTGATCAGCCCTATCAAAAACAGCCCCCACTCCCATTATCTGAGCTGCATTTTTAAAAAATTCTCTCAGACTGTCCCATGGATTATGGTTTATTCATGTGTCTTACTCTCCTACTAGAGTCTTAAGGTCTTTGAAATCAGGAAAATTCTTTTTTCATTATTATTTTTGTTCTTCCTGTCCCCAGTTTCTAGCATGAGGGCCTGACATATAGTAGACATTCTAGAAGTGTTTGTGGAACTGAACAGAAAGGACATTTAGAATTTCCAGTATCTCTTTCAGTAAACGTCTGTGAAGATGAAAGTGTTGGGTAATGAAAGAAACAGATTACAGTACAGATTGGAGAGTGATGATGCTGGCAGCTTGTCTCCACCCTCAATAAATCTTTTAATTTAGACGTGCTACAACTCCAGGAGACTGTGTAGAGTATTTTGGTTCTCATCTGAGATTTGGCATTTGTATTTATTTAATTTTTATTTTTAAATGAAATTAATGAATCTGTTTTAAATAGTCAAATGAGACTACAGGGTTTGTAACAACAACAAAAATGGGCAGTGTCTTCTTCCTTAGAGATGGATTCTTTCAGCTCCTTTCACTGTTTATTCTGGCATTTACCTGTGTTCCTAGGTAACATTTTTACCACTATTTCTGGACTGTTTTTCCCCCCAATTTGAGGCAGTATTTATTTCCTACTAGAAAAGATTAGAATCTTTCTCTCTTACATATTCCTCCCTCAACCACATAGACACCATGCACTCTCTTTTCCCCTTTACCTGTTCCTTCACATCTCCCATCTCATACTCATTCTAGGTTGTATGCTTAATATGTTACTTTTGTTAAGTCAGCATTCAGTGCTTACATTTAAAAAAAAAAAGATTTTACTCATCTATTAGAGGGAGAGCATGCGCACAAACAGGGGGAGGGGCAGAGAGAGAGGGAGAAGCAGGCTCCCCCCTGAGTAGAGAGCCCACTGAGGGGCTCCATCCCACGTTCCTGAGCCAGAGGCAGATGCTTAACCGACTGAGCCACCCAGGTGCCCCTTACTTTTTTTTTTTTTTAAGTGTTCAGCTTTTTATTGAACAGGTTACAGAAGAGGTTTAGTCAAAAAGACCAAAGCCCATGTCGTCCTCAGACTCCTCTGATTCTTTCTTTGCTTCCACTTTCTTCTCCTCGGCTGGGACAGCCCTGGTAGAGGGAGCAGGACCTCCTGCAGCCGTAGCACCAGGGCTGATGCAGGTCCACGAGCCCCTGCGGTACAGATGAGGCTCCGGATGTTGACATTGGCCAGGGCCGTTCAAACCAGCCCCGCCTGAAAGGTTCAGCATTCACACCCGCTGCTTTAATGAGGGCCTTGATCTTATTCTCCATGACCATCACCTCTTAGTGTGCAGGATGAGGGCCTGGTAGATGCAGGCGAGCTCCAAGACCAAGACCACGTGCCGGCGAGTGCTGAGCGGACGCTGCCCGCGTGGTGCGAGTCCCCCAGTGAAGTGAGAGCCTCGCCCGAATGCGGTCTTAGCGTCCTTGGAAGGACTGAGCACCTTAGCAGGCGCTGAGGAAACTCAGTGCTTACATTATGATTATGTAAATATTGTTCCCGGCTAAGCTGTTTGCTTTACTAGGATTACATTTTTTTTCCCTTTTTTCAGAATTCTCCATCACTTTATTATTCTTTTCGTAGAAACAGAATGGTGCTGTCTCTCTTCGTGCACATCTGAACTGTTTGTTTTCCTGTTCTGCTACAGGCCTTCATCGTCATTCTGGTGGCATCTTGGGGAGGAGCAGGGATAGATGGAAGTGTTCATTCTGCCATGTTTACTCAAACTTCTTTATCCTAACATTTCTATGGAAGCTTATTCAAAATTTGTACAAAGATAATTTCTACCGAACTAAAAGATCTCAAAGACCTTAGTACCTCATTTTTTGCTGTTCACGAGCAAGCTGATCATATGGCCTCCAAAACAGCCTGATTCATGAGTTCAAACTGGGAGGCTTCCCTCCTTCAGGTGGGTCTGAGAAGAGACCTACTCAGTTCCGTTTGGCAACTCTTTACCATTTAAAATTGCTCTTGAGGCTCCTGGGTTGCTCGGTCAGTTAAGCGTCTGCCTTCGGCTCAGGTCATGATCTCAGGGTCTTGGGATCAAGCCCCGCATTGGGCTCTCTGCTCCTTGGGGAGTCTAGTTCTCTTTCTGTCTTGCTCTCACTCTCGCACTCATTCTTTTTCAAAAAAAAAAAAAAAAAAAAAATATATATATATATATATGTATGTATGTATGTATGTAATTATTGCCCTTGAAGGGGCGCCTGGGTGGCTCAGTTGGTTAAGCATCCGACTCTTGATTTCAGTTCAGGTTATGATCTCAGTGTTGTGAGGTCAGGCTCTGTGTGGGGCTCTGCACTGGGCATTGAGCCTGCTTAAGATTCTCTCTCTCTCTCTGCCTCTCCGCTCACTCCCCCTAAAAATAAATAGATAAGTAGCCTCGATCGGTAGTGGCATCTTCTTTGGGGCCCATGTCTCTTGTTTTAGGACATTACTTACAGCTTCTGTTTTTGATGGCATTGGTGTAAGCAGTCCATCCTGTCTTCATGTATTTGAGATTGTCTGCAACCTTTGTGTATTTGTTTTTCTTCTTCGTCCTTACCCTTTGTCCCACTCTCTTTCACTTCATTTAATTGTGTTTGTCTCCTGCTTTAGAATAGACTCTCACCTTTTCCATGTTCCTTCTTGGCCTAGGTTTGCACATTATTTTTTCCCCAGTTCCTCACCTACTGCCCTTTTAAGGATAAGACCTTTCAGTTTATGAATCCAGTCATATGTTGACATTCTCTAGCTTGTCCTGGTAAGACGCTCTAGTGACCCAGAGGTTTTCCCCAAACTTGGATTTCTTTTCTGGTGGCTGCTTATTTTGCTGGAGGGTATTTGCTCACCGGTCTTCCAGTCCGCATCCACATGCTGCCTTTGCCAGTGGCTCCACACCCCTTTCAGCACTGTTCTTTTCCGTTTGGCCCTGCCTTTGAGATTGTGCAAGCCTGTATACGACCAAAGAAAACCTTGTGTTGTATGCGGTCCTCTGAAGCCTCTGATAACCTCTCTTGAGGATAGTCTGTGACCCTATTTTCCTTTCCCTTTTTTTTTTTTTTTTTGGTTTTTATATTGATCACTCAGTGCTCATCACGCCACGTGCACCCCTTAAACCCCATCACCTATTTCACCCATCCCCCCCCACCTCCTGTCTGGTAACCATCAGTTCACCACCCTGTTTTTCCTAGTGACTGTGCATAAGTATGAAAATCATGAAAGGGACTTTTTTTTTTTTTTTGCATAAAACTTGCATAGCTTAGAGATACACAAATAAGCAGGCTTTTCAGATTAGCTTTTGACCATGCCCTTTAAATTGGTATCTCTCCATTTTTGTCTTTGTTTTTACCAGTCACTCACTATCACTGGTGGAGCTGAGGAGACAGACAAGATCTTAATTATTTCTTTTAGCCAAAATTGTGGGTGCCTACACTGTGAGACCCAGAGCTGGTTACTGTAGGAGATACAAGATGAGTTAAGATCAGACTCTGACCTCAAGTTATTTATACAGCAGTAGGGGAGATAAGACAGGTATACAAATGAGGATTATAAAAGAGACAGTAAACCTAAGCATTGTAAGAGACTTCTCAACAACGAACTGTGGAAATTCAAAGGGACATGAACTTAAAACCAGCTTTTTGGGGCACCTGGGTGGCTCAGTCGTTAGGTGTCTGCCTTCGGCTCAGGGCGTGATCCCAGCGTTCGGGGATTGAGCCCCACATCAGGCTCCTCTACTGGGAGCCTGCTTCTTCCTCTCCCACTCCCCCTACTTGTGTTTCCTCTCTCGCTGGCTGTCTCTCTTTCTGTCAAATAAATAAATAAATAAATAAATAATCTTAAAAAAAAAAAAATGAAACCAGCTATTGAAATCAGGTATGGCATTTTGGAATGCGCCAGAACACTTCCAACTGTATAAATAATAAGTAGGCAGCATGTCTCTTTGTGTGTGTGAAGGGGTGGAGGTGGCATGTATTTTATTTTATTCCATTTTGATTTAAAAGTTCCTTCCCGAGTGAGGATCATATCCTAATGGAAAGAACATGGAATTTTGTATTCCAGTCCCAGTTCTGTGCTTTCATTTGCTAGGTTGGGATAGTATTATAGTCTGGAGTGCACACACATTGCAGTCATATCTATTCCCACATTCCTTATCAGAGGGAAGTCCACTATCTTCCTCGGGGGGCTTCTCTGAATTGTTCAAGAACCCCTTGGGACATAGCTAGAGCAGAATGAGAGGTGGTCAGTGCAGCTTACACACCCAAAAGGGAAGCACCCCATAGTCTGCTGCTGCTTTTCAGTGCCTCATGGGGTACTTAATACTGGTCCTCACCTGGTGACCAGTGGTACCAACTGGCTGCTAAGCGTGCTTCCTGGACGAGGAGCCCAGTCTCTGCTCAGCTCAGCCAAGGTAGCCCTCTTGAATTCTCATGGCAGAGCTCTTGGTATTGTACTCTTTCAGCTGCATGCTCAGCCATTTTCCTGATGCGAGGTGGCCCGGGAAGCTCTGGGTCAGGATCTGTTCAGGCACCTGCCACTTCACAGACCCAGAACCTCTCACTCCCCTTTCTCCCAGAATCCATCCCTAGGAATCAGGCAGGTGGCCCCTTTTCCAGACTCCAAATGCGAACACTCTCTCTCATTCTTTCCTCCCTTTCCCCAGCCAGTGAGGTTAATCACCTATCCTTCTAAGGCAGGCTCTCAGCAACTGGGGGTGGGGGTGGCGGTGGGGAGGGTACTTTAGCTCCAAAAGGAAGATTCCCCAAGTGATTCATTGTACCCTCACCCACCCCTCTTGCAGGAGGTGGGAGTGGAGGCTCTATTTATAATGATTCAAGGTGATTACTGACATTTTCTCAGTATAGAAAAATAAATTTAATCTGTGATGGGTGTCCTGCTTCCTTAATGGTGTCTATCAGATAGTTATTGTGAAGATAAAATGAAATGGTGTCATGAAAGTTTAAAGAGCCATAGAAATGTTATTATCATTGTTACTCTGTCATTTCCTGTTTAAATCCCTTCAAAGACCTCTCTTTCGGCTTAACGTAAGTGACCCAACCTGGCTTTTCTTCCAGCCTTGTTTTGTATCGCTCCATCTCTTTCACTGTCCCCATCAGTCTTTCTTACTCTCGTCAAGGTTTTTCTCCCTCTTTGGACTTGTACAAATACCATGCTTTTGTAGCAAGTGGCTTTTCCTTCTCTCTGCCTTACTAAAGCTTGTATCCGTGTCTCCTCTTAACAGATCTTCCCTGAAATTCTAGTACAAACTAAATTGCCCATTCTGTGGGCTAGGAGAGCCTGGTTGTTTTCCTTCTCAGCCCATACATGATGTAAAAGATATATGTGAAGTGATGGTCACTTATTTAATTTCTTTTCTGTATACCAGCACCAAGACCAGTGAGCATGTCTGCTCGGTTTACTGTAAAAAGTTGAATTATTACATTACTTGGTTCTCAGAGCCCATCCTGCTTTACTCTGTTACTCTTGCAGGTGAGAATATCTGGTAATCATAGGCAGAATTGAAAGATAAGAAGCTGAGGTTGGTTTTCTTCCATCTTCGTGAATAGAAATTTTGCAGTTTTATATTAGTAAATATCAGCTTCTTTTCTGAGTCCTCACTGTTACTGTGTTCAAATGGTGGCATTATGGAAGACTGGCATTATGGAAAACTGTCTTTGCCAGAGAACAATAGATCACGTACATGTTGATCATTGAGAAGGAAGGCTTTGTGTTGTAGAAGAAATTAAAATTTGTGGTTTTTCCTCAATTTACTAAATCTGGTAGCATCATCATTACTTAAACATAATGGCGACCCCTAGTGGATATTCTGTACAACTGACCAAAATATCTGGAACCCTCAAACTGACATTGTGTAATTATCAGCGAGTCATCCTTTTTCTTTGAATCTCAAGTATGTTCACACTTGAATTTAGAAGCTTTGAAGAAGACTTGATTTGTAAAGTCCACAGCTCTTGTTCCAGCATGTATCTGTATGTACTGTTTTTTAAAATTACTTTGACTTATACATAACTTTCTGTAGTAAACAAAAGAATGAAATGATAAAGAACTATGGAGTACCTCATCATTACTTAAGGGATTTTATGTCCTATTTGGTCCTTATAAGTTGCATATAAGTAGTTTTTTTTTAATATTTTATTTATTTATTTGACAGAGAGAGAGGGAGCACAAGCAGGTAGAGTGGCAGGCAGGGTCCCTGCTGAGCAGGGAGCCCGATGCGGGGCTTGATCCCAGGACTCTGGTGGGATCATGACCTGAGCCGAAGGCAGACGCTTAACTGACTGAGCCACCCAGGTGCCCTGCATATAAGTAGTTTTTAACAGTTACGGTTGTAATTACCTTATGGACATGATATTTTGTGTTCTTTTATCACTTGACATTATTTCATTTAGACTATTTCACACGTCTGCCAAGTCAACATATTTGTCATTTTTTTGTGGTGTGTAATACCTTATTATGTTGATACATGTAGTGAATTCTGTCTTTGCTTTTAGTTTCTCACTATGATAGTGCAGCTGTACACATCTTGTTCAAAGTATCGAAGTCTCTATTTTCAGACCCCAGGTAATTCCTGAGATCTGTTGGAGTGTGAAACCCTGGTCAGGGAATGATTCGTCTCTAAGCAGCATCTCGTCTGCCTCGCTGACATTGGGTGTGCTGTTCACTAGTGCCTTGCTGTGCTCCTGTGTCCTCTGATCCTCCCTCTTCTCTTTGAGGAGACTTGAGGTACATTGTTTCCTGCCCCCTTCCATGACAAATTGTTGCCCTGGCAAGTCAGCTAAGGTAGGAAGAGACTTCCGCAGTTCTTTTAATCCAACCAGGACATAGTTACCTCCCTCTCACCTCCAAATTTGTACTGATTTGTCAGTTACTTTTGGAAAAGGAGGCAAGTGATTTTAGAAGATTGGAAAATCCTGCTTGTAGAGTCATAATTTATCTAAAGAAGCTGAAAACTGAATATTACTTCAACTTATTTTGGTCATAATCTAGTCTATGTGGTATGACCTTTGAATTAAGAAGATCCAATATCATTTTTATTTTCTTCTTTACTCTTAACTATTTCCTTGATGTTCTGTAATGAACATATATTATTTTTATATTTTGAAAAAGATAACATTTCTAAATTATAGCATCCCAGTAAAGCCTATGGAAAAATATATAAAACATTCAAAATCTCATCCCCTAGAGATAATTGCTACTAACATTTTACTGTATTTGCTTCCAGTTTTTTCAATCCACATATAATATATATTTGTAAGTATTATATTTTAAAAGATAAACTCCAGTTCATTGGAATAAAAATTTATAAAATTCATGTAAATTGGAGACTGATTATTTACATTCAAAAGGATTATCTACAGGGGTGCTTGGCTGGTATAGTCATGTGACTCTTGATCTTAGGGTCGTGAGTTCAAGGGCATGTTGGATGTAGAGATTACTTTAAAAAAGGATTATCTACAGTTTCATTATTAAACTCCCGTTACACTTAAAGTGATTCAATTCCTACGAATTCACTTTACTCTTTTTTTTTTTTTTTTTGATAGCTTCTTTTGAACTTGAAGGAGGTGTATTGCACATTTGAGCCAAGGTTATTTTGTCAGAAATCCATGTTTCTGTGGCATTGTGCTTCATGGGC
The DNA here is from genome assembly GCF_023065955.2 of Ursus arctos. Classification (NCBI taxonomy): domain Eukaryota; kingdom Metazoa; phylum Chordata; class Mammalia; order Carnivora; family Ursidae; genus Ursus; species Ursus arctos. The sequence continues at coordinate 40,914,221 of NW_026622941.1, forward strand.
ACCTGAGGAAGGCTCACTGAACAAACTTGTCAGCCACTTATTGAAACTGCACATCGACCTTCTGGTTTCATTTCTGACAAGCTACAACAAAATGATTGTCATGGTTTTAGACCCAAAAGGGACCTGGTCTGTTTGGATGACTCCACTCCTGAGAGAACTGAGATGAACACAGCAGAACATCATAGTAATGTTGCTTGGTGAATAGCGTGTTGTGAGGCCGCCTTCCGCACCGCCCCCCCCCTCGTACCAGCTCAGTAGATCTCTTGCTAAGTGTCATCTGACTCTCAGCTCTCATCAGATGTCTGTATTTGTGTTACGTTTCCTTGTGGTTTGATCTCTGATAACGCTTAGATAATCCTGAGTAGAAATACTCATTCTTTTGCATTTTTCCTCAAACCTATCAACTCCCAGTTCCTCTATCACTGCCCTGTCATTTCTACAAAACAATTTTTATCCTTTAACCTGTATTATCTTCTTTCTCCTAAGTAATTACATTGAAGAATACAGAGTAAAAGCATAAGTGAGAGAAATGGTAAAAAATACATAAACCTTTGATGTCCACCTTTTGTGAGATGAGAATCTGTGTTCATGCTTTTCATTCTTTGGATTATTACCTAATCCGGAAGCCCCACGTTTCTTAGCATCTTAGTAGGGTGGTTCGGTCTGTCCTAGCAAATCTACTTATTTAATTTAAAAAGTAACCAGTGCTGGGTATTTCAGATATAGATTCACTATGACCCCGCCCCGCAAAGTACTACAGAGCTAGTGCTTTAAACTTAGTGCTCGAAATTAAGCCATTTTCTCTGTGCATATTTACAGGCAAAGTAGCTCATGTGTACTAATCGGATTTCCTTCCTGTATAGATCATCTGACAATATAAATAAAAATAGCCCCTTTCTATTTTTTGTTCGCTGTTTAAAGTTAATTAGAATATGCTTTAAATGATTTCTCTAATGAATGGCTGAAAACTTCATTTGGAGGGGCTTTTTGCAGAATCGTGTACATGCAGGCAATTGATTTTTTTTTTTTTAAGAACTGTTATCTAGCCGCTGACTGTAAATCCAGAAGCATTTAGATGTTCCTAAACTATATTATTAATTCTGATTGCTTTCCTCCTAACCGACTGAGCCACTGGACACCCCGAGCACCCAACTCTTGGTTTTGGCTCAGGTCATGATCTCAGGGTCTTAGGATTGAGCCTGTGTCAGGCTCCGCGCTCTGCGTGGAGTTTGCTGGAGATTCTCTCTCCCTTTGCCTCTGCCCCGTCCCACTTGTATGTGCACACTCTGTCTTTCTAAAATAAATCTTTTTTTAAAAACCCTTCAATTGACAATCCCAGACATTACATTTCAAAATATCAGTGTCAAAGTATGTTCTTCTCAGGGGCGCCTGGGTGGCTCAGATGGTTAAGCATCTGCCTTCAGCTCACGTCATGATCCCAGGGTCCTGGAATCGAGCCCCCATCGGGCTCCCTACTCGGAGGGAAGCCTGCTTCTCCCTCTCCTTCTACTGCTCCCTCTGCTTGTGCTCTCTCACTCTCTCTGTCAAATAAATAAATAAGATCTTTAAAAAAAAATATGTTCTGCTCTATTAATATATTTTACATTAAAAATTTCAGCTGCCAGGAACCATCACAAATAAACATTTCTAGGTCCATAAAAACACTTTAGTGGACAGCATCCTAAAATATTTTCTTCTTGCTTTCTTAAAAACAGTATATGAAAAATAATCTAACTATTAAAAAAATAAAAACCTTTTAAATTCTGTCTTATGATTTTGTGGGTCGGGAATTTGGGCAGGGCTCGGTTGGGTGATTTTTGTGTTCCACACAGTGCCACCGAGGGTCCCTAAGTGCTTTTCACCCGGTTCATGGTCGGGTCTAGAAGGTCCAAGATAGTTTCACTCATATGTCTGGTGCCTTGACAGGGGCAGGTAGAGGGCTGGGCTCAGCTGGGACTGTCACCAGGAGCTGTTTTAGATGGTCTCTCTAGCGTGCTAGCCATTTTTAAAAGATCATGTGACATTGTCATGATGAGTCTCAGTTCCTGTCATACTGTGATGCCCTCAGCCTTCACAAGGTATGTGGGACTATTACTTACACTCCCCAGACCACTGTGCTTTCAGTCTGCTTTTTAATTTCTTGACTTTATAAGCTGATTCTCACCTGTAATCTGGAGCAGGGCATTCGCTGGATAAGTGACATCTTACTGTAGCGGGCGCTTAATTTCCTACGTGTGAGATGCCTTTCTGGGCACAAGTAAATGCTATTTAAGAAATTTAAAATATTCCGTAAAAAAAGAAAATCCTGCAGTATGTGACAACATGGATGAATCTGGAGGATATGATGCTGAGTGAAATAAGCTGGTCACAGAAGGACAAATGCTGTATGGTTCCACTTTTAATGAGGAATCTAAAATAGTCATACTCAGAAAGAGAGTAGAATGGTGGTTGCTGAGGGGGGAGAGGGTACTGGGGGAGGGGGAAATGGGAAATTGCTACCCAGTGGGTAAAAGTTTTAGTTATAGGGAAGTCATCAGAGAGGGAGACAAACCATGAGAGACTCTTAACTTTAGGAAACAAACTGAGGGTTGCTGGAGGGGAGGTGGGTGGGGGGATGGAGTAATTGGGTGATGGGCATTAAGGAGGGCACATGATGGGATGAGTACTGGGTGTTATACACAACTGATGAATTATTGAACTCCAAATCTGAAACGAAAGATGTACTATATTGTTGGCTAATTAAATTTAAATTTTAAAAAGTTTTAGTTATGTGAGGTGAATGAGTTCTAGAGATCTGTTATATATCACGCTTGGAGTTTACAGTACTGTATTGTACACTTTAAATTTATTAAAAGGGTATATCTTATCTTAAAAGGTCTTACTATAGCTTTTTAAAAATATGACTTAGGAGCTCACACCATTTGAGGAAAAAAAGGCAGTGTAATACCAGAACTTAAAGTATTTTTCTTCTGATTATTTTACCTGCATATTTCCCCCTTCTCTATATCCCTGATAAGACAGTAAATTTTGAGAGGGCAGAGAATGGGGACAGGCCAGGTACTGGAAAGGGACAAGTTCAGTAGTGACTCCAGTTGAAAGAGGGGCTAGTAGACTTGACTTGAAGCTACGTTTGCATAATAAACACTGACATGTTTACATGGAGTAACTTATGGTGGTGAGGCTAAAGCTCCCCAAACTTTCTTGTACCATTATGCAGGATTAGGGGGTCATGAACACACAGCGCCCCCTCATCCCATCAATTCTTAGTATTGCTGGAATGGCCTTTTCACTTCACATTTACTTTCTTCTTATTTCTCTCCCATCACCTGTTGACAATTATGACTGTAAGATTATATTTTTTAGCCTGGATGTCTTTGCATCATTTTTATGTATGTATATTGACACTCTCTAATCATTTATAATAGATGAGGTCATAGTACCTACCTCAGAGTGTTGTGGAAATGCCATAAGGTGCTCAGAAAACTTTAGCTGTTATTGTTGTCAGATAACCATATTCCAAACTTCCTTTTTTTAGAAACTGAATCAGCAGTGCAGAAAGAACATAGAAACCAGACACCTGCTCCATCTGCAGCTCAAACTTCCGCTCCTTCTAAGTACCACCGAACTCGATCTGGGGGAGCCAGGGATGAACGATACCGATCAGGTGAGAAGGAACTGAAAGTTACCAGCAGAAGAGTTTTTAGTGACTATAGCATGAGCTCTATATCCTAAAAGCTTTTAATGTTTGGGTTTTTTCCATTGAAGGACCAGCAGGTCTATATTAGTTCATTCATCAGTCATTTATTACCCATTATGTGCCAGGTGTGGTAGAAGCTCAGTATTTGCTGGGGCTACAGCAGCAAATACGACGTTTCTGCACTCGAGGGCAGAAGGGGAGCCAGACAGGTACAAAGGCAACATGAGTAAATAAATAAGAAGGTGGGGGCTAGGGTCATGTAGGGTGGTACTGGGAGAGCTCGGTGGACTGTTGAAAGAGGCAGACCCTTCTGTGTTTGCCAGAGCTGTAGATCAAGTCTTCTTACTCATGGAGCTGGAACAGAAACTCACAATGAAATTGCAAATTAGGAGACTCTTAAACTTTATGTCTTCTGACCCAAAAGGTACCCATAAGAAGGGAAAGGCAACATGCTGTGGCTGGCAGTGGGAACGTGCCCCTGCCATATCGCGGCCACGACTGATGACCAGAGAAACAGATCCTGGACCCTCAGGAGGACCTGTGGCATAGCCAGCCCGTCCCGTGCCCATCTGTTGTCCACTGAGGCAATCTCTGCAGCCCATTCACTGTCTTACAAAGTAGCAGAATTCAGCCATCAAACTAATTGCAGTGCTCTTTTACTTTCTTCATATTTTTGACTCCTGTACCAGCCAAGCTTTAATCTTTTCTTGACTTGGAAAAAAGAGTGTATATCACATCCTTTCAGAAACTGCTTTAGAGAAAATGAGGAAAAGGACATGGTTGCAGAGTTGTGTCAGACCTTTTGTGAGCTGATTTTATTAGATACATTTTTTTAAAAATTTGACAGAGAGAGGCAGCCAGCGAGAGAGGGAACACAAGCAGGGGGAGTGGGAGAGGAAGAAGCAGGCTCTTAACGGAGGAGCCTGATGTGGGGCTCGATCCCAGAATGCTGGGATCACGCCCTGAGCCGAAGGCAGACGCTTAATGACTGCGCCACCCAGGCGCCCCTAGATACGTATTTTTATACGCTGAAAGGAAGGAACAAGAAGTGTTCCATCAAAAAAATAGAAATCCCACGCCACACCAGAATTTTCCCTTATACCTAACCTAGTCTTGAGCAATCAGGGGAGGCTTTCTCAGAGAGTAAGACATCTGAGTGGTGTCGTAGCAGACAGACAGTGTTAGGGAGATAGCATCAGGTAGTAGACCTGAAAGGGGTTCATTATGACTGGAACTTAGAATGCAAGGACCTAGAAATAGGTGAGAGATGAGTCTAGAAAGATTACCAGGGACGAGATCTTGAGGAATCTTGAATACCATTGAAGGATTTCAGCAGAGCAGTTACGTAGATTTGTGTTTGTTCTGGTGGTTTGCTCCAGCTGCAGACTGCATGGTCTGTCGTTCCTGTGTCCCCGTGCCTGGCACAGGGCCAAACACATATAAGGGCTAAATAGATATTTTGGAGAAAAGAAAGAATAAAAGTAGTTATTAGTTAAGAAATGGATTAGAGGGAGGTACAGCTGGATGTAGAAAAACCTCTCAGGAACTCCTCTTCGTTGCTGAGACCAGGCCCGTTTTCCCAGGCACCCATTGTTGCCTTTTAAGGCTGGGGCCCAGGTTCAGCAGCAGTGGGTTCTGACCAGTCTGGAAGGGTTTGGGCCTCTAAACTCTCATCCCTGGCCTTCTGGGAGTTTTGTGGATCCTCCCACCCCCCCCCCTTTTTTGGGTGTTTTTACAGCATGTAATGAAAGAATTAGTAAGAAACCAAAAAGGTGATTCTCTACATCCTGTGTGCAGGCTGACCACATACAGAAAAAGGCTGTAGTGACCTTTAGTGTAAAATTTTGACCTTCATCAACTAAAACCTAACCATCTTCTCTAGCCCCTGTTCTTTTATATCAGTTCTTTCAGATTTACCCCAAATATTGGAAAATGTAGCCTATGAATCAAATACTGGTTAGCAGACTGTGGAGTCTCTTAGTTAGGTGCAGGGGCTTTGACGGTTTAAGAGTAGGGTTTTGGATATTTGTCTCACAGGGACCTTTTCTTTTGCGCAGTAGCAGCAGGCTGGAGAGGAGGTAAAGTGGGGAAGAAAAAGGTGATTTAAAAGCCCTGAAGATATTGAAAGCTGTGAGAGTACTGCAATACTGTCATGAGGGAGAAAATGAAAAAGGCGTGCAAGCCTGGATTTGGGGTGAAAATCACATTTTTCAGTATATTAGGAATCACTTAGCCAAATTGCAAAGGAAAACTCAACAAATTGTGGCTTCTATGAATAAGAAGAAATCAACAGTCGCAGCAGAAGTAGAGCAAGTAAATGGTAGAAATTGTTGGAAGTTGAACTTCACCTCTTTGCCACTCCATCCTTAGGAAGGGTTATGTTTACGTGTCATGTGTTGACAGTGGCATGAGAACATAGGGTGTGTTTGGTAAAAATCACAAGCATTCAGAATAAACTGGTGGGTACACAGAAGGGGTTTAATGATGTTAGTGAGTGTAACTGGAAAATCCTTTCTTATTTGGTGGAGGCTTGTTAATACCTATGACATTTCAACTAGTCATAATCAAATCTTAGTAGACTTAGTAGTTTATGTTTCAGACATGGTGTGAAGAGCTTATATGTATTCAGAGTTAGATCTGACCTGATTCTATTCTTTGCACTTACCCAGGAAGTTCTGACATTTCAAATACATGTATTGGTACCTTTTTTCCCTGAATATCAAGGCATGATACTCCTTTCTATACATATGTTATGGTCGCAAGTGTAGAAAATACACAGTTCGTGTCTGAGATGGAAAGTGATCTTATGGTAAGTCATTCTGATAACTCCTTTAAAGTTAGAGTGTTTTTTTTTTTTTAAGATTTTATTTATTTATTTGACAGAGACAGCCAGCGAGAGAGGGAACACAAGCAGGGGGAGTGGGAGAGGAAGAAGCAGGCTCCCAGTGGAGGAGCCTGATGTGGGGCTCGATCCCAGAACGCTGGGATCACACCCTGAGCCGAAGGCAGACGCCCAACGACTGTGCCACCCAGGCGCCCCTAAAGTTAGAGTTTTGAGCAATAGCTACCTAAAACAAAACAACAAAAACAAAAAAGGACTTAAAAGTATCCGTATTACCTTTTCAGCGCAGACAGTAGCGCTGGGAAATGATACCCAGCTTTCACATGCTTCTGGCAGAGGTTCCCCAAGTCAGCCGTGTCTGGGGACTGAAATTCAGAAGTGACTTCTTTATCAAAGATCAGGGTGAATTGTATGCTGGCGAATGAATCAAATCCAGTTAGGAGAGCTGCCTGTTATTATCAATAAGAAGCTTTGCTAATATAGTAACTGTGAACCTCTCCTTTTGACATTGACGTATGGGCCAGGGCTTATCATGTTAGAAAATAGGTGGGTGGTTTGATTTGTTCTGTGGTCTGATGTTAGAATCCTTGTGGTAGAGAAGAACATGCTGGGTAATTGTTAATTATCCAAATGTTATGGGCCTTGTAAAGCGTGATTATTGTGAATAATTCCCTGGTTTTAGCAAGTTTACGATTACAGGTTTCATATCTCATGCAAAAATACTTCTGGATATGTAGTATTTTTTTTTTTAAAGATTTTATTTATTTATTTGACAGAGATAGAGACAGCCAGTGAGAGAGGGAACACAAGCAGGGGGAGTAGGAGAGGAAGAAGCAGGCTCATAGCAGAGGAGCCTGATGTGGGGCTCGATCCCAGAACGCCGGGATCACGCCCTGAGCCGAAGGCAGACGCCCAACCGCTCTGCCACCCAGGCGCCCCATGGATATGTAGTATTTTTAATTAATAACTGTGAGCATTTGATTTGCTGTTGTTGAAGAAGTGCTTTTTCTCAGTATAAGCAGTTAATCATTTGTTTTCCACAATAGCTAAGAACCATAATTCATCTAATATAAGAAGGACACTTTTCACATTTTAACATGTCTGAAATCAAGAGATGTTTTATATAGGATAGCATCATAGATTCAATAAAATATGGTAATCTTGAGTCAACTAAGTAAACCTCAGGGGCACTAAAATAGTATAATAAATATAAGTGCAGTGTAACATTATTTCCGAGGCATAAGTAAGTTGGTACTGTGGTCTTAAAGGTAACAGCACAATATTTTGGCAATATCTTTAAAACTTTAAGTATTCATACATTTTTACCCAGAAATTCCACTTCTAAGAATTTATTTTACACAAATGCCTACATATGTGCACAAAGATATATATGCAAATATCATTGTTGTAATATTATTCATAATAATACAATAGTTAAATAAGTTATAACAGGTCCACACAATGGAATTATATGAAAGTTGATTTTCATATTCTATGAAGGCTCATAGAAAAACAATGAGGTAGATTTTTTGTGCAGATATGGAGAGAATGTACTGTGTGTGTATCCGTATTTATATAGGGTTTTTTTTTTTAAGATTTATTTATTCATTTTAGAGAGAGAGAGAGCAGAGGAGAGGGACAGAGGGAGAGAGAAACTCTAAGCAAACTCCATGCTAAGCACAGAGCCTGACGCGGGGCTCAGTCTCACAACACCAAGATCATGACCTGAGCTGAAACAAAAGAGTTGGTCGCTTAACCAGCTGCGCCACTCAGGTGCCCCAAGATGTCCAAAATATATTTTTAATAAATGCTAGACAGTGTGTAGCACATGATCTGATTTTTATAAATACTTATAATAACAATAATTATACATATTATTTGTACACAGATGCAGAAACCTGGAAGAATATGTAGCAAACTGTTGAGGTGGGATTAGTTCTTAGAAGTGCTGGATCTAGGGAAAATTTTCACTTCAGCATTTCATGTGCTTATATCTTTTTCCAGTACCTTTTTCCAGTTTTTTTTTTATTGCAGTAAAATACAAAGTACATATAATAAACAAAAAAATAGCATATAGTTTTTTTCTTTCTTTTATTGAGGTATAATTGGCATATTATATTAGGTCAGGTATATAACACAATGATTCAGTATTGTAAGATGATCACCACAATAAGTCTAGTTAGCATCCAACACCATACATAGTTACAAAATTTTTTTTTTTCTTGGGGTGTGGACTCAAGATTTGTTCTCTTAGGGGCACCTGGGTGGCTCAGTTGGTTAAGCGTCCAGTTCTTGATTTCGACTCACGTTGTGATCTCAGGGTTGTGGGATTGAGCCCGATGTTGGGCTCTGTGCTCAGTGGGGAGTCTGCTTGAGGTTCTCTCTCTCTCCCTCTGCCTCTTCCCCTGCTCTCTCCCTAAATAAATAAATAAAATCTTTTAAAAAAAGATTTATTCTCTTAGCAACTTTCAAATGTACAATACAGTATTATTAATGGTAGCCACTACGATGTACGTTCCATCCCCATGACTTAATTATTTTATAACTGTAAGTTTGTAAAAGATAGTTTTAAAAATGATAGCCCTGGATAAATTATTTAAAGCCTTAAATCAGTTATTGTTCTTAATGATTTTTACTCTTAAGTATGGATTCTTCTGACTTCATACAGGGAGCTAAATGGAACAGTAACTCCCTCTGTCACCCTAATTGAGAACTTTATTTCTCTGTCCAAATCTGATCTCCGACATGGTGGCATTTGCTAAGATAGCTGCCCCGGATATACCAGGACCATTTTACTTCTATATTAACATGCTTCCTTGGGCCAAGGAAAGTAAGTTGAGTTTATTTCAACTCCGCAAGAATTTATTGTAGACCTCCTAGGAGTTGAGCACAATTTAGACGCTGGAGAAACACAGACAGACATACAAGAATCTGTTCTTAAACACAGGAATCCTTTATACAAGGTAGAGGCAGCATAGATGAGGGGGTGAAGGGGGAGGAGCCTGGAAGCTGGACGCTGTCGAGGGCAGGCTTCTTGGAGGTGTTGAAGGATGAGTCGCCATTTGCTATATAGATATTCCAGGCTAAAGATACGTATTCTGGGGGCGCCTGGGTGGCTCAGTCGTTAAGCATCTGCCTTCGGCTCAGGGCGTGATCCTGGCGTTCTGGGATCGAGCCCCACATCGGGCTTCTCTGCTGGGAGCCTGCTTCTTCCTCTCCCACTCCCCTGCTGTGTTCCCTCTCTCGCTGGCTGTCTCTCTCTGTCAAGTAAATAAATAAAATCTTTAAAAAAAATAAATAAAAAATAAGTAAATAAAGATACACATTCTGTATAGGGGAATGTGAAATGCAAATTAAATTTCATTTAAATTAAATTAAAATTTCACTGTCCGTCCCCACTAGCACACGGCATGGTGCCAAAATTAATGTGATAGCCTCATGTTCCAGAGCTTAATAGTTGCTGCCTCTGCCATAATTAAAAATGTTAAAGCGGTTGGTACCTTGGAAATTGGTAAAAATGGCATGACTACTTGATGGCTTGCAGGTAACTCTTGAACTGTACTTGTCTATTTACTGACTCAACTTACCCATGGGTCTGGCTTTCAGTCTGTCCGTTACCTACCTACCTGTCTATCGGTCCTACCTTTTCATCCATCCATCCTAACAGGTAAGGGCACTTAGTGTCTGTTCTGCCCCACTGATGTATTTAAGCCCATCTACGGCATTTACACATCATGTCTTAACCACTTCATAAAAACAAGCCAAAAATAGGAGCAGCTACTTTAAAACTGTAAAATAACATTTTTCCCTTAACTCTTGGGGAAAGATGAAAAAAATGGTTCAGTGCCTAAGCCTGTTTTATTAAGGTTGAGGTGTTTATCCTTTTAAAAATTTATTTGCACGAATTTTTTTTAATCTCTGTTGCTAACATTTAAATTGTACTAGAGGTATTAATGCAAATAGACAGGAGAAATCAACTAGAGGTATAAGAATTAGAAAAGAAAAAGTAAAACTGTATTTGCACTTGATATGATGTTTATTTAGAAAACCAAGAGAGTCAATGGCAAAATTAATCTAATGAAATAATTCAGTAAGGTAGCAAGATACAAAATTAGTACAGAAATCAGTAGCCTTCATATATGCAACCAATAACCAGTTAAAAGACATAATGGTAGAGCAAACCTCATTTACAGAAGCAATAGAAAAGATAAGACCTATTTAGGAAAAACATAAGAAATGTGTAAAGCCTTTATGAAGGAAACTTTAGCATACCCTGGAAGATACAAAGTAGACATGATAAATGGAAAAGCATCCCTTGTTCTTTGATAGGAGAATTCAGCATGATAAAGATGGGAGGACTCCCTAAATTAGTTTATAAATTTAATTCAGTCCCAATAACACTATCAAATTTATCTATGGAGCTAGAAAGCATGTTTTTGAAATTCATTTGGAAAAGTAAACGTGTAAGAATAGCTAGGAAGCACTGAGAAAGAAAACCTATGAAGAGTGACCATACCAAACAGATACTAAAGCATACTCTAAAGACTCTATAATTAAAACAGTGCGGTATGGCACACAAAGTGGCAGGCAGACCACTGAAATAGAATAACAGGTGCAGAAATAGACCAAAGTACTTCTGGGATTTAGTGTATAATAAAGATAGCATTATAAATCATTGGGTCTGAAATATAATTTTTAATAAATTGATGCTAGGACAGCTGGAAAAATACGTAAATCCATACCTCACACCATATGCCAGCAAAAACTTCAAATGGATCAGAGATCTACATTAAAAAAAAAAAAGGTAAGTATGGAAAGAAAACACCAGTCAATTTTTCTATAATCTGGGCTTATAGAAAGCCTTATGGGGGGAAGGCTTTCTGAGACTCAAAATCCAGAAGTGATGAAAGACTACATACAAAATGTTTTTACTATGGTAAAAAACACATAAATTTACCCTCTTAAAAAATTTTAAGTGTACATTTCAGTATTAACTATGTGCATATTAAATAATAGCTGTCTAGAACTCTTTGATCTTACGTGACTGAAACTTTATATTTAATGACAACTCCTGATTTCCCATTCCCTCGGTCTCTGCCAACCACCGTTGTACTTTCTACATCAAGAATTGGAGTACTTTAGGTATCTCTTGTAAGGAGAACCAAGCAGTGTTTTGGGTTTTGTGATTGTTTTATTCCACTTAGCGTAATGTCCTCAAGGTTCGTCCATGTTGTGGCATATGATAGGATTTCCTTCTTTTTTAGGGTTGAATAATATTCCATTATATATACATGCACCGTTTTCTTTATACATTCATCCATTCATTGACATTTAGGTTGCTTCCATGTCTTGGGTATTATAAATAATGCTGCATTGAACATTTGTGTGCAGATACCTCTTTGAGAGCCTGCTTTTAGCTCTTCTGGATATATACCCAAAAGTGGGATTGCTGGATCATATGATAGTTCTATTTTTCATTTTTTGAGGAACCTTCCATATTTTTCCATAGCAGCTGCACCATTTCACAGTCCCAGCAGTGCACAAGCGTTCTGATTTCTCCACATCCTCAACAACACTTACTCTTTTCTTTTCGCTTTTCTTTTTTCTCTTTCCCCTCTCCCTTTCTCTCTCTCTCCCCCTTTCCCTTTCCCCTTCCCCATTTCCTTTTCTTTTCCTTTCCTGTGGCTGTCCTGATTGGTACGAAGTAATATACCATTGTGGTTTTGATTTGCATTTCCCTGATGATTAGTGATGTTGAGCATCTTCTCATATGATTGTTGTCCATTTGTTTATCTTCTTTGGAGAAATGTGTACTTGAGTCTCTTGGCCATTTCAAAATTGAGTTACTTGTTACTGAGTTGTAGGAATTCTTTATGTATTCTGGACATTAATGCCTTATCCAGTATACGGTTTGCAGTATTTTCTCCCATTCTGTAAGTTGCCTTTTCACTCTGTTGATCCTTTTGTTGTGTAGTAGCTTTTTAGTTTGATGTAGTCCCGCCTATTTTTGCTTTTCTTGCTTGTGCTTATAGTGTCATACCCAAGAAATTATTACCCATTCCAAGGTTATGAAGCTTTTCCTCTTATGTTTTCTTCTAAGAGTTCTGTAGTTTTGGGTCTTGTGTGTAGGTTTTTAATTTATTTTGAGTTAATTTTTATATGTGGTGTAAGATAAGTATCCAATTTCTTTCTTTTATATGTGGATATTTCAGTTTCCCTGACAACATTTGTTGAAGAGACCGTCATTACCAGGTATGCAGTCTTGGCATCCTTGTGAAGGACCATTTGACCATATATATAAGGCTTAGTTTCTGGATTCTCTGCTTTATTGCATTGGTCTTTATGCCTGTCTCTATGCCAGTATTATACTATCTTGGTTACTCTGGCTTTCTGATATGTTTTGAAATCTGGAAGTGTGAGGCTTCAAGCTTTATTCTTCTTTCTTAAGATTGTTTTAGCTATTTGGGGTTCTTTGAGATTCCATATACGTTTTAGGATATTTTTTCCTATTTCCTATTTTTCCTATTCCTTGAAAAAGTGCCATTGGATTGTGATAGGAATAGCATTAAATCTATCTAGGTTACTCTGGGTAGCACGGATATTTTAACAATATTAAATCTCCAGTCCCTGAACATGCGATGTTTTTCCATTTATTTGTGTCTTTCTTTCAGCAGTGTTTCATAGTGTATAATTCTTTTGCCTCCTTGGTTGTGTTTATTTATAAATATTTTATTCTTTTTTACACCACTGTAAATGAAATTGTTTTCTTACTTTCCTTTTCAGATAGCTAATTATTAGTATTGAGCGACAATTGATTTTTGTATCTTGATTTTCTATCCCGCAGTTGTTGAATTTGCTTATTAGTTCTAACAGTTTCATGTATGTGTAGAATCTTTAGGGTTTCCTACATATAAGATCATGTCATCTGCAAACAGAAAGTTACTTCTTCCTCTCTAGTTTGGATGCCTTTTATTTCTTTTTCTTGCCTAATTACTCTGGCTAGGACATAGAGTTGACTAGAAGTGGTGAGAGCAATCATCCTTGCCTTGTTCCTGATCTTTTCACTGTTGACTATGTGGTTAGTTATGGACTTTTCATAATATGAATTTTATTATTTTGAGAGACTATCCTTCTATTCCTAGTTTGTTGAGTATTCTTACCATGAAAGTGTTGAATTTTGTCAGATGCTTGTTCTGCATCTATGATGGTCATATGATTTTTGTCCTTTGTTGTGTTGATGTAGAGTCTTACATTTATTGATTTTCCTATGGTTCAACATACAAATCCCACTTGGTCATGGCATATAGTCCTTTTAATGTGCTATTGAATTCAGGTTGTTAGTATTTTGTTCATGATTTTTATATCAGTATTCATCAGGGATATTGGTGTAGGTTTTCTTTTTCTTTTTTTAATCGAAGTATGGTTGACATACGATGTTACGTTAGTTTCAGATGTACAATATAGAGATTCAACAAATCAATACATTATGCTGAGCATCCTGCAAGTGTAGCTATTATCTGTCACTGTACATTGCTATTACAATACCTTTGACTATATTCCCTATGCTGTACTTTTTTACGTGACTTACTCATTCCATAACTAGAAGCTTGTATCTCCCACTCCCCTTTACCCATTTTGCTCATCTCCCTACTCCCCTCCCCTCTGGCAACCATCAGTTTGTTCTCTGTATTTACGGGTCTGTTTCTGCCTTTTTAAAAATCTGAGTCTTACTTATTTTAAAAAATTGCCGTATGATTATCATACAGTGTTATATTTTAGTTTCAGTTTACAAAATAGTGATTCAATAATTTTATACATTACTCAGTGCTCATCTTGATAAATATCATCACCACACAATGTTATTTCAATATTATTGACTTCCCTTTGCTCTACTTTTCATCTCTGTGACTTTTTTATTTTATAGGTGGAAGTTTGTACCTCTTAATGCCCGTTATCTATTTCACCTGTCCACCCCACCCATCTCACCTCTAGCAACCACCAGTTTGTTAACTGCATTTAAGAGTCCGTTTGGGTTTTTTTGTATATTAGTGAAATCATATGGTATCTGTCTTTCTCTGACTTATTTCACTTAGCATAATACTCTATAGATTCATCCATGTTGTCGCAAATGGCAAGATCTTGTTATTTTTAATGGCTGAGTAATATTCCATTGTGTATTTATACCATATCTTCTTTATTCATTTATCTGTCTATGGACACTTGAGCTGCTTCCATATCTTGACTATTATAAATAATGCTGCAATAAACATAAGGATGCATATATCTTTTTGAATTAGTGTTTTTGTTTTCTTTGGGTAAATACCCAGTAGTGGAATTACTGGACCATGTGGTAGTTCTATTTTTAACTTTTTGAGGAACCTCCATACTGTTTTCCACAGTGGCTGCACCAGTTTGCATTCCCACCAACAGTGTACCAGGGTTCCTTTTTCTCCACATCCTCACAACTCTTGTTATTGTCTTTTTCATCCTAGCCATTCTGACAGGTGTAAGATGAGATCTCATTATAGTTTTGATTTGCATTTCCAGACTCTTTGTTTAGGGTTTATGTGACAGTTCCATTATGTAGGCATTGGCCTTTGGTGATTAGCTCCATCCCCAACCCCTCTCTCCTCCCAAGAAGATGAAGGATGGGACTGAAAGTTCCAAGTTTCTACTCATGGCTTGGTCTTTCTGGTGACCAGCCCCAATCCTGAGGCTGTCAAGGAGGCTACCAAGAGATGCCTAATTAGAACAGAAGACACTTCTGTCACCAAGGAAATTACAAGAGCTCAGTGTCAGGAAATGGGGTAGAGACTAACCGTGTATTTCTTATTATGTCACATAATGTTTAATCTGCAATATTGAGAGGGACCTATGGAATATGAAGAAAAGCAAATTAACGTTATCTGTATTATTCAATGGAATATTATAACCACCAAAAGGGGAAGTGGTGAGAACTAGTCCAAATAGCTTTTGAACACAGTACCTCGACTCAGTGTAAAGACAAAAAGAAATACAATCAAATACTGAACCTCTAGTTAGACTTATTTTTCATAGTAATATGGGATAGTAGTTTTGAAACTACTTTGTGTATTATAGGATTGAGTGAATGAATAAAATATATTGAGGATTTTGTGAATCAGGTTTCTTACTGTTAGAGAAAGGGAGTTATAAATGGAAAAGGGGAAGGTTAGAGTGAATTCTATGGTGTTGAAATAGAATTAGAGTTATTAATATGAATTTATGGTTTTTAATATAGATGTAGGTATATGTGTGTAAATATTTATTTTCATATTTATATTCCTTTATCCAGTGAAAGGGCTTAGAAGAAAGATACCCCAGTAGCACTGAGCCCTCCTACTTTTAAGATCTTGGTTTCTAAATACCATTCTCCACTAAGAGGAGCCAAGGCTCCTTAGAGAAATGTCTAATTCTAATGCTGGAACAGGGAACATACCTGGAACATCTGAGACCAGAAAACAATTACTGCTCAAAATGATGGGAATATGTCAAAAGGACATAAGAGCCAGTTTGATTTGGTCTAATTCGTCAAATTTGGGATAATAGGACCATCAAAATAAGTAATGGAAGTAACAATAGCCATGGAATAAAATGAGAATCAATAGGTCTGTATTGATATAAATCAATAAATTGGGGGACAAAGGGATGCTTTTTCTTAGAAGAATCAACTAATAAATGCAGAAGGGATGATGGAGTTATAAAATCAACTGCGGGTGCCTGGGTGGCTCAGTTGGTTAAGCATCTGCCTTCAGCTCAGGTCTTGATCCCAGGCTCTCTTCTTGGCGGGGAGCCTGCTTCTCCCTCTCCTCCCTGCTCTTGCTCTCTCTCACTATCTCTGTCTGTCTCTCTCTCAAATAAATAATAAATAAAATCTTTTTAAAAAATAAAATCAACATTATGTAGCTTTTATAATAATAATTGATTCAGCCAAGAATCATCAGTGGATTCTGAAACTAATAGATGAAAGTTGGATGAAATATGTAATAGTTACATCGTCTCAAAACAATTCACCCATAAATTATTTATTAATTACATAAAGAGAAGAATAGTAACTTTGCAATGGATTACTTTAGCAGACACCAGCTTAACCAAGTAATCAAAGTTACTATCACTAGTAATGGGGCAGATGCTTCCTGACATCATGTTTTGCAAAGACATTACTTCTGTGGTATTCCTGCCAAAATATATAACCTGGATCTAATTATGAGGAATATCAATAAACCAAAATTAAGGGACATTCTACAATATAATTAGTCTGTACAATAATGTTAAGGTAATAAAAGACAAAGGCTGAGAAATTGTTCCAGATTATAGGATAATAGAGAGCTGTCACAAGTAAATGTAATGTGTGATTCTATATTAGGTCTCAGATCAGGAACAAAGGAGGAAAAACTATAACGGGCATTACTGAGAGATAGTAGGCCAGGTTGGAATATGGGTTACGGGTTACATAATAGTTTGTACCAATTCTTAATTTTTGGATTTTGATAAGTGTACTGTGGTTATATAAGAGTAAAATCCTTGTTCTTAGGAAATACATCTCAGCAATTTTTGGAATTAATCCTACAGAAACAGGATTAGACATGTGTACTAAGGTGAAAATACTGAATTGTTGCTGTGAATAGTTGCTATGAATAATAGCAAAACTTTGGAAACAAAGTTGCTTAAATAAGTTGTGGCACAGACATATAGTGAAATTCTATGCAGAAAGATGTTTCTGGTTATATTAGTGAAGGTTTTTTTGTTGTTGTTGCATGAAACAGGCTATCTCAGGCTACCTTAAATAGCTGGGGTAAGTTATAGAACCAAAGGAACAGTTGAGAAACCCTAGAAAAGGAGAGACAGCTTTTGGGGGTCTCAACCGTGAAGTTCAAGAACCTTCCTTCTTTGTAGGGCATAAACATTAAAGTGACTCAGTCCTAGGACCTGTGTTTTCTTGGTTCAGTTTAAATTCCCCCTACCCCAATGAAAGGATCTGATTGGTCCAGCTCTCATAAGGGGCACCTTTACATAGCACAGACAGGCTTCTAAGGATAGTTTGCATGTCCGCTGACTGGGCCCGTTCCTGAGAGGAGGAAATTCTTGTGAACTAGGAAGCTACTTCAGTTGTTATCTACCTTCATAGGATTTTGCAGAAATGTAGAGTGCATTTTGTGGTGGGAGTGGAGAATCTAGAGTTCTGTCTGGATATGTTATTTTTGAGACTCCTATTAGACTTCAAAGGGAGAACTGAATTCTCTTGGGGCCAAAGTGGCAAACAAGTGCCATCAGCCCTTATATTTTTTCTAGATCAGAATCAGCCCTTCTGTTCCCGTGGTATAGAACTGAGGGGTCTCAACCCCTTTCAGATAGTTAAGCAGATCGTAAGCTTCTTTTCCTGAGGAATAGTGGGTGTCCTCTAGGACCTGCACAACACTCATTCCATTCAGAGGTGGGATTCCCTGCCTGGCACAGGTGCGTGTTAGACTCCTTACCCTCTCCCCACCCCTGCCCCCCATCTCCATTAACCCCTTGTTCCGTGTCCGAAGCAGTCACATAATCATTTTGGGCTTCTTTTTCTTTCTTTGTAAAATTATCTTTGACTTCTTCTTTTGTCTCCTCTTTTTCATTTTTATTTTTAATTGTTACAACACAAGTTATAAGTAAAAATCACCTAAACAGCCCTTTTCCAACATCTGAGGCAGTGATAGTTCAGCTCACAGAAGTAAACACTTGAAGAACCAGAGGAGCTAGAGGCACCTGGGTGGCTCAGTCAGTTTATCAGCTGCTTTCAGCCCAGGTCCTGGTGATCGAGCTCCTCACCGGGAGCCTGCTTCTTCCTCTCCCTCTGCTTACCATTCCCCCTGTTTGTTCTCCCCACCCCACCCCCGTCAAATAAATAAATAAAATCTTGAAAAGAAAAGAACCAGGAGCTAATAAATGCAAATGTTTAATCTTTCAGATATCCATACGGAAGCAGTTCAAGCCGCACTGGCAAAGCATAAAGAACAGAAAATGGCTCTGCCCATGCCAACCAAAAGGCGGTCCACATTCGTCCAGTCTCCTGCAGATGCCTGCACACCTCCTGGTAGGTTTATCAGAACCTTTCTGACAGTTACTCCTTTGGTGTTCCTGAAATAAGCTCTGCTTTTTCTTCTCTGAGGTAGGAGCTAGAACTTTCCTCATCATCCAAGGTGCATAGGAGTACACACTGAAGGTGGCAGGTTTTGACTGTCACATTGTAAATGACATACAAAAAGAGGCCTTAAGAGTAAAGCTATTTTTTTTAATGTCCTTCTGAATTTCCAGCATTTCCTTGGTGTAACCCCCGAACTCATATGGTCATAAATAAACACAGGCCAAAGCTTAGGGTCTAAAAAAATCCTTCTGTGGTTTAATAGCTATTTTCGTTGACATCTAAAATATGACCCATACTCATACATTTCTTTAACAAATTTGTACTCCTGTATCAGATGCTTTGTCTCTACAGAGTAAGTGCACTTGGGACAAAATTTTATATGTCATTAAAGACGATGTGAGAGCAGTAGTGCAAAGTTTAAATAGATCTGAAAAACATACGTAAGTGTGTTTGTGTATGTGCTAATATATTTTGTATGCATTTATATATTTTTAAGAATCCACTTTTTATAACGGGTTCGCAAGATCAGTGAGAACTAAGTGTCTCCCTCCCATCCTCATTCCCCAGACATGGAATCTCTGCCCCTGCTAAAGTAAATTTAGGACTTTTAACTTGCTGAGAAGCAACTGGAACAACTTGAAGTTGTCTTGTCTATTTAGAATCTTTCCCAAAGTTCCTAAAAACCTTAAAATTTTTAACTGAAATCCCAGACAAGATTTCCATGTAGGCTTCTGAGACTAAACATAATAAATCTATTTCAGAGCCTCAATATAGTATCTGTCTGTCTACTGTCATGTCACTGGTAATGAAATCTTTAGGGAAAAATTTTTTCCCTGTAGTTCTGCTCTAAAGGACTTACCATATCTTTGGGGAGAAGGTTACATTGTCGTGATTGTCTTTGATTCACAGCTGTCAAGTTGAGCTATTTACACTGATCCTGTTCCCTGGCCTGTTCATGTTAATAGTTTTCTCCTAGATTTTGGCTAACTTCTCAGAGTATTTGGGTGTGCTGTGGGCTCATTAACTGTGTGTGCTTTTTTTTTTTTTTCTCTACATCTGTGGTGTCAATATGTTTGAAAGAGAAATAGCTTTGTGGCTTCAAGTGTTTCTCAAAACGTAACACAGGATACCTCTAGCAGACCTTCACAATAAGACATTTTGTGTCTGTAATGGTGCATACTTTCAGCCCATTCATTCCAAATCTTGGATGGTTTCCCTCCCACATTAGTATAGCACCAAATGGGTCCTGGTGGACAAAGGGGGCTCTCAGTTTAGTAGCTATCCCTTGTTGGCAGATTCTGCCACCGCACGGCTGAGGGTTCAGTTGTAATAAATGGCAAAGGGTAGGGAGCAACGTGACTCGCAGTTCTTAGGAACAGTCCTCTCCGTAGCTGTATTAAAGAAACGCAGTTTCAGAGTAAATAGTCTGCTCTCATGGCCTCGGGTTAAATATGAGAGTGCAGCAAAAGATCTTGAGAATGCTCAGAAGGAATGGAAACCTTTTTTCTCCCCTTACAAAAGTCACTGCCTCAGGGGAATTTACCAACTCCAGAAACAAGTCATGGCTATTCATTGCTGAATGAGACCACAGTCCTTTGGAATTCACTACAGTCCTCTGGAGCTCTAAACACTTAATGGTCTACTCTGTCTGCAGCCTTAAAGATGTGGCATAATGTTCCTGGTCACCTTATGTGTCTAAGTAATTTCGTGATTATAAAGATATGGTCCTGTCTCCTAAGACCTTTGTTCAGCACGGCAGAGTAATAAAAAGGTTTCCTAGCCATTTATCTCCAGATCCAGGGATCTCTGAATAACATATGAGAAGCCTTAATGTACTATCAGGGATGTGAATGTTGTCAAATAGAAGAGGAATTCTCCGAACATGAAGAAATGTTGAGCGCACCCTACAGAGTGATTTCTCACACGGCCCCCACATGGAGCTAGATCATGATGCTCTCATTCCGCAGTTACGCACGTGCCTGTGTCTAGCGTGCGGCAGTGTGGAAGAACTGTATCGTAAGGCATCCATCAGTGCTTTTCATTTTAGGGAATGGAATTTGCTGTCCTCGTGTTAGGATTCAGATCGCATTCTCTCCAAGCTTCTGAGAGCCACTGCTGAGAGACCTGGCTGTCTCCTATTCCTATTGCAATTTAATCCAGTGTCACTGTCTCCCTCTAACCCAGGGATGGCAGATAGGGTTTATCTCGCATATGTCCTCTGGTAGCCCCAGAAACACTGAAGTTCAGAAGAATGCTGCATTGTCTGAGCACTCACGCCACACCTCACAAAGCGGGTTTGCCGTCAGGGCCCTCACTGTGCACGCGCTGTCCTGTGCGAGCCCAGCGCCTGGGATACTTGTGAGAGTGCACTGGCCACTGGGCTTCTTGGGGAGGCATCCAACGCATAACTGCTAGAATTGCTGAACTGATGAAATTTTAGAGCTATTTTGGGAAGGATTTAATAAAAGGATTTAGGAAGTAGAATATGCCATAAATCTTAGCCTTATTCATAGTATTACATAGAATGGAAAATACGATAAATAGTTGGCATGGGAAATAATTGGCTTTTGTTCATATATCATTCACAAATAATAAAATGTCAGTCAGCCTAAAATTTGCTTATTGATATGTACACTGATTTCTGTCTTATGGATTGGAAAATTTAAATTCTCCAAATTGGTAGCAAACTACGGTTCTTTTAGTGCCTGTGGCCTTTTCCAGTCTTTTAGACTGCTTGAATTACTGCCATCCAGTTCCCTTTATGTGCTGAAATCATTTACCAATGTCATGAGGCAATTACCTCAGCTCTTTCTTTGTAGGGGTTCTTTGTGTAATGCTGTTTCTCATTCATACGGATAAACACAATGCAAAAACTGCAGCATACATTGTTTTCCCCTCTAAATTTTTTCTCCACCCTTGTGGACTTACCCTGTGCTGCATTCCGAGGGTGCTTGGATGACCAGATAGACCAAAGAATGACCCAAAGCACAGAACACTATTTCAGCTAGCTTGGGTAGAATGAATTTAGACATCTGTCCCACACAGGGCCCTGCTTGAAAGTGACTACAGTAGTAATTCATGGGACCAGACGAGGACAAATTTACCTCTCTGCGTTCCTATGTAGGATAGTGATGCCCATGGACAGACTTGGGCTATTGCTATGTACTCTAACATACTTTAGTAGTCCTTTATAAAATTACAGTACATTACACTATGTAAGGGACTTTCACATGGCTTTCACAATGGCTGCCCTGCCTCATTTGTTCCTCGTAGCCACTCTGTGACGTAGAAAGGACAGATTTCTTTAGAGATGAGGAGGTTCGTAGTCATAGATTCACCCCAGGTCAAACAGCACGATTATGTACCAGACTTAAGTCTTCTTGATTTTGTTTTTTTACTCTACCGAAGTATCATGTTTGGGAGATCCTTTTTTACTTAATTGACACTCAATTAGAATTAGAATAATAGCTATTATTCTAAGCAAATTGAATAGCTGTTGCCTTCTGAGAGCTTATAGCCCCAAACATATTCTTTTTTTTTTTTTTAAAGATTTTGTTTATTTATTCGACAGAGAGAGAGACAGCCAGCGAGAGAGGGAACACAGCAGGGGGAGTGGGAGAGGAAGAAGCAGGCTCCCAGCGGAGGAGCCTGATGTGGGGCTCGATCCCATAATGCCGGGATCATGCCCTGAGCCGAAGGCAGACGCTTAACCGCTGTGCCACCCAGGCGCCCCCCCAAGCATATTCTAGTTAGTTAATTTAAACTTAAAAGAGGACACTTGTCTGAATTACCAACTTGGGGAGTTTTTCCCAGATATTCCAATTTTATTCAAAACTTCAAAATAAACAGAATTGGCTAATCAGACCCCTGTAAAATGTGCTCTAATTAATAGCCTTGGATCATGTTAATAGCATACTTTAATTTTTGGTGTGGGTTGAGCAGTGGTCTGCCGTTAACTTGGGAGACCAGTAAATATTCAGTATTCTTTAAGCCAAAACACAATAAAGACCCACTCTGTCAGATTGAATTTGTTTATTTCAATGGCTGATTATAAAATTTAAGGCTTCCAGTAAAACTCATTTCATAATTACCATTTATTGAGTACCCTCTGTGTACTAGTCAAAGGGCTAAGTGCTTAGCATGTATTTTTTTTTCATTTTTTTTTTCCTCTACAGTCCTCTGTCCCATTTTACAAGTGAGGAAACAGGTTTAGAGAAGCTCAGTAACTTGCCCAGACTTCTGTCTCTAGCTTTGTAGTCAATTAGAGAACCTGAAAATTCTGTCCGAGAACTGGGAAAAGAAAACTTCCCTTTAGAAATGCTAGATAGACCATAGCCAGTTTCCTTTTAAATACATACAGGAACAAGAGAGGGAGAAAACAGTCACTGAATCTGAGTACTGAGATGAGGCTCACTTTCTCTGCCCTGGGGAGCAGGGAGTCAGGAAACAAGGGGGCTAAATTTAATTACTATAAGGATAGAAAAGATAAAACCTTGAACCTATATAAGAGGTTAGAGGTTGGGACGCCTGGCTGGCTCATTCGGTTGATCTCAGACTCTTGATCTTGGGGCTGTGAGTTCAAGCCGCACATTGGGCAAAGAGCTTACTTAAAAAATAATAATAAGGTTGGAGGTTGGAATTGAGATCCCTGGAGGGGCTTACATCTTCAGCAGAAGAGTGAACTAGAAAAAATTAACATGCCAGCAAAAAATGTTGTCAAGAAAGCTTGCCTTGTACCTGGCCTTGGGATAACAGGAGCGTGGACCTTCCCTGAGAATGTGGGGTCAAGTGGGTTCAAGGTTTGAGTTTTGCTATACAGTCTGGTAAGAACTGACTAACATTAAAAAATGGTCTTTGGGCCGATGATAACCTTGGACACAAATAGTTTCTGCAAGGATACAACCTCAACCCAGGAACTTAGGGTTCCCAGAGATAAAGATCCACTGAATTTTGTGAGCAAACAGTCCAAAAATAGAAAACCCTCACCATGACAGAGAATCAATAGAAAAAGAACAAAAACAGCAAAATTGGACCCTTAAGAACTGATTTGCCCAAGAGCTTCTCAGTGGCAGAGCTAAGATCAGAACTCAGAGCAGTCTGACCTAAAGACTAAAAAGCCCATTCTCTAAACCACTTGGCAGATTGCCTCTCCTTCTACCATAGTGTCAAGTAAGTATTTTGTGGTACATCTGGAGCTCTAGCAGTTGCTGCATGTTTGATCTAACTTTTCAAATAGGCAATAAGTGTCACACACACAAAAATCTCTTTTCTTACCTCAGTGTAGTTGACCCATGAGCAACACAATTTGAACTGTGTGGGTCCACTTTTGTGTGGATTTTTTTACAGTACAGTACTGTAAATGTATTTCTCTTCCTTGTGATTTTCTTAATAACATTTTATTTTCTCTAGCTTACTTTAAGAATACAGTATATAATACATGTAACATATGAACTATGTGTTGGTTGTTTATATTATTGGTAAGGCTTCTGGTCAACAGTAGGCTATTAGTAGTTAAGTTTGGGGTGCGTCCGAAGTCCTACGTTGTCTTTCCACCATGCATGGGGCCAGTGCATCTAACCCCTGTGTTTGTTCAAGGGGCAGTAGGATTATTTGTAGTATTAATTGATTTTGTGAACTGTTTTTTCATAGACATGGGAAAATACCTAGAAAAACAGTGTTTGGAGGCCCCTTACAGGTAGAGTGACCCTGGAGTCATTATTGACAGCAAGTACCCCTTCTCTCAGAAGGGTTCCAGTTTGGACATTCATGGTCAGGCAGTTCATGCTAGTCAGAAGCCATTCACTAACTGTCCTAGTGGTTGTTTCCTTGTTCTTTGAAGCTCCTGCTTCTTGGCCCAGCTTGTGTGATATATTTTGTAGTCACTGGTAGGATAAGATCTTTCTTGCAGTGAATCTTGACCTAGCTGCTATTCTAAGCTGATGTCTGGGCCTGATTTTGGTGTCAGCTGTCAGAACCCAGTGGCAGGCACTGTCTTTCCAGGAGCGTGTCCAGCTTGCACACTACCCCTCACGTTGTGTAGACTGACTGAGATGTTACCACCTTCTCATCGAGGTGCCATTTTCACCCCCATAAATCTTTTTAAATCAGTTCTTCTTACAGCTTTATTGAATTATAATCCGCGTACAATAAACATACTTGAAGTGTATATTTTGCTAACCAAAACTTAGCAAAACATGGCAAAACTGTGAAACCATCACAATTAAGGAAAAGAACATTGTCCATCATCCCCCCCCCGACCGAATTTCCTCATAATCCCTCTGTAATCCTACTTCTCTTCCTCCCCATGATCTGTTTTCTGTCACTATACATTAGTTTATATTTTCTAGAATTTCATGTAAACAGAATCATACTTTGTTGTACTTTTTTTGGGCAGGGGGAGGTCCGTCATATTTCATTCAGCATAATTATTTCGAGATTCATCATGTTGTTGCTTATATCAGAGGTTCATTCCTTTCTGTTGCTGAGTAGTAGTCTGTCAGATGTACCACGATTCGTTTATCTTTTCAGTTCCTGATGGACATTTGGGTGCTTTCAGTTTTTACCTGGTACAAATAAAGCTGCTGTGGACATTCACGTACAAGTCCTTGTATATTGTCATTTCTCTTGGGTAGATACCCAGGAGTGGGTTGGATAGATTATTCCATTAGTAGGTGGAATGGGTAGGTGTTTAAACTTTTAAAATAAACATTTTGAGATATCATAGATCTGTTTTCTGCCAAGAAGAGGGAAGTCATTTCTCTTCGACTAAAAGTGCTACAGCAGTTAAAGGCAGTAAATCCAGGACTTTCCTTCCCTTAAAATCGACAAGCTGATTGTTATATTTTCTAACTGGTCGTAAGTGGATTTTAGGCTTCTGGTTATCAATATAAAACGATGCTGTGTTAAAATCACACCAACTATAAGCTGAAGGACAAACCATGTTTTTAAAATTGTTTTCTGTTCTATGGGACCTATGGTATTCATCTTAGTAAGAGTAGAGTTTAGGCGAGGAACTTTAGTTGTGATGGGTAGGAGTTGTGAGTTCATGTTCAACCGGAGCAGAATCAGTGGGAAAATAACTTTATTTCTGTTAAATCTTGCCCAAGCTTCTACGAATCCACAGCGGTTTCCTGGGTGATAACTACTTAACAAACCCAAAAAACTACCAAATAAACATTTAAATATTTAAGGGAGCTTGTTTTTATTTCTAAAAAGATATAGTACCCGGGCGGGGCTTACATTTTGTGTGACCTTAATAGGTGACCCGCCAGCAGCTTTGCACAGCCGGTTTTGTGCCTGTGAGCTAACAGAGCGTGGATTATTTGGGGGGGAGCAGGGGAACTAATGTGCGCTGGCACTGCCTTCTGGACATTGTCTCATTCCATGGTCTCCTGCTGCAGTTAGCACAAAGACCCTGAGCAGCCCAGCGCTGTCCGCTTGTCCGGCCTCGTCTTCCATCAGTGCAGCCTCCCGTGCTTCAGCCAGTCCCATTTCTTTCCGATCTTCAAATGTGCCTTGTTGTCTGTCCCCTCCCAGCTTCCTCGTATGCTGTTCCCTCTCCCTGACTCTTTACTCCCCCGCCCCCACCCCATAGCCCTCAGAACCAATAGCTGCTTACCCTTCTGGCCTTCCTGGGTTTAGGTCTCACTCCCTTGGGTGCCTGCACTGTAAGACTCTAAGTCCTATTAGAATAGGGACGTATCTTCCTTGTTCACCATTTTATTTCTGCCAAACTAGTGTAGTGCTTAGTGGTATTTGTTGAAGGGATGGACTAGCAAACCTTCTCAGATGGGTGATTTTATCCCCAAGTCACATAGCTTGTGAGGAGTGGACCCCAGAGTTCAAATGGAAGACCGACACCAAGGCCATGTTTTTTCCACTACGCTAAGCCGGCCCACAGTTGTAGTCACTAAACACTCAGGAGGACTGGCAGGCAAACAAGGTAATTGAATTGAAACAATATACCTAATTACATAATTGATCCAATATGGAAACATAGCAGAGCCAATTTAATCATGAAAATACTGGTTTTACTATCTTCTGAAAATTGGGCTATTCTGATTCTAGACTTAACGCGGTTTAAAATAAATGATCCAATAAAGGCAGCCTGTAAATCCAGTGGAGTTTGTGGGATCCTGAGATGTATGACCCTGAAAGTACTTTATTCTTAAGGTCACATCCACCTGTCCCACGCCACCCGCCCATTCATCTTTTCTTTAGCATGTTTACAGAGACAGAAGTCTCTGCCTCCCAAGGTACCGTTGAAATGTTGGGATATTTTTTGGAAATGATACAAACCTCTTTCCTTAAATAAAAAGTTACAGATGCTGTTACTTTTCTTTCTCTATATTTTCCTTAAGTCACTCTGCTTTTGCATTATAGATCTCTTTCCCCTTTAAAGAACATCATCGATGTATCCTTTTGGGTCTAACCACTGTTTACCTCTCCAGCCTCATCTTTTGCCCCTTACACCTCAAAGTCTTTACTCCATTTACATAGAAGTTCTTGAAATCCTCTGCCAGGATTGGTGCCCCTCTTGGGAAACCCTTTGCTTACCCTGTTTCTTAGCATCTTTTGTATTCTTGTGAGATAACCCATGGGATTATGCCTCCTGTATTGGACCGTAAGCCTTTTTAGGCTTTTTTAGGCACTGTCTCATAAGAACTTACACATCTCAAAATGCCCAGAACCTGACATAGTTTCCAGCACATACTGTAGTTCGTAGTAGATTGTAAAAATAATCAGTCTTGGGCCTCATATCTCCTTTAATATGGGATAATAAGTTGGAGGTGGTTCAGAGCAGGAAGCCAGGATATGGTCATCATTTTAACTTCCTTGCTTGCTCTGGACCTACAAAATTTGGCTTCTGGGTTAAATTAGTCTTTTGTGGTTCTGATTTCCATTGTTGAGTGCTAGCAGCATTCTAGCCCTGTTAACTCTTTGGCTCTTTGTGTTTTTGGTTTTTTAATGATTTTATTTTTAAGCGATCTCTGCACCCAACGTGGGGTTTGAACTTACAACCCTGAGATCGAGACTTGCATGCTTTACCTGAGCCAGCCAGGCACCTCTCTCTTGGGCTTTTTGAACCAAAGCAGAATGTATACCTACAGTTTCCCCTGAGTTAGAGTGTTCAGTAGACTAACCACAGAGTGTTTAATTTTTTGAAAAATTGTATGAAATTCAGTGTACAGGGCATTAATTATAACCCCCAAAATTACGTTAAGGGTTTGTCTCAGATCAGACCAAATGCCCCTTTAACTTGTATGCCTCCTAAGCTGAGAGCCTTGAAATAAATTCCTGACTTCTGCTTCCCTCGGCTATCCTATATTTGGTTGGACTTCTTTTTTTTTTTTTTCTCAACGTGGTTTTCTAATTTAGGCCTTATTTTCCTGAAGTCAGAGCCAGGCCAAATACAGACATCAGTAAATTTCTCACAATTCTTCTCTGAGAATTAAGGAGGGCAATGCAGATCAGGGTTGTCTCCTGTCATGTTTGAAAAAGCTTACGTGTGCTTGAGTGACCACTTTTCCACTAAAACCATGAATGCCTCCGGGCTAAGCACTGTTTCTAATTCCATTTCTAGTTCCCCAGCACCTAACTCACTGTTTGACGCTTAAGTTGTTGTTAACAAAAGTAAGTTTTTATATCACCCTATCAAGATCATTTCCTTTTGAGTAGACACTAATTAATGAATACTTGTCAAAATCAGTGTAGCAACCTATCACAAGGTTCTCTAAGTAAGAGGTGGAGGAAGATATATAAGCACTTCAGTATTACTTGAATGTAAGTAGATAAGCCAGAATTTAGATCCTGATTAGGTTCAGAACACAGAAGCAGTAAATGAAGTTTAAATATTCTAAAGGGGATTTTTTAAGAACTTAAAATTACTTATAGATTTAGGCTGTTTCATTTATGCAGGTTCTGGTCCGTAGACCTTTCCTTGAGATTCTTGAGAAACTTTACATACTAATCTACCTTAAGAATGTGGATAGGGGCGCCCGGGTGGCTCAGTTGGTTAAGCATCCCACTCTTGATTTTGGCTCAGGTCATGATCTCGGGGTCGTGATACCAAGTCCCGCATCGAGCTCCACGCTGGGCATGGAGCCTGCTTAGGAGTCTCTCTCTCCCTACCCCCCACCCACATCTCTCTGTCTCTCTTAAAAAAAAAAAAAAAAAGAATGCAAATATTTTGCTGTGTCAAAATTGAATGTGTGATCAATGAGCAAGAACTGAAAAGTCTCTGTTCTAGGCAGGATCGAGAACTTCTTTTTTTCTAATTCCACACAGACACGTCTTCGGCCTCTGAGGATGAGGGCTCTCTGAGACGCCAAGCTGCGCTCTCTGCTGCCTTGCAACAGAGCTTACAGAATGCTGAGTCCTGGATCAACCGTTCAATTCAGGGATCGTCCACTTCTTCATCCGCATCTTCTACGCTGTCCCATGGAGAGGTCAAAGGAACCAGTGGGTCTCTAGCTGATGTATTTGCCAATACTCGAATAGGTAGGAGCTGGGTCTACCCAAGAAGCTCAAATTATGTTCCATTTAGCTCCCAGCATCCAGGAAATAGTTTTATGATTTGTATTAGGTTTTTCAGAGTGGCCTAAGAAAATCAGAAAGAACATAGCAGTTAATGGGGCAAAGAAGGAAACACCAGCAATACATTTGGAATGATAGGTACTCGTCTGCATTATTGGTGCATAGCGCTGCCCACCTGAAGCCATAGCTATTTCCATAAGCAATACTCAAGCTGCAAGATGTAACACCAGTCTTAGCATGGGTTTATCCCTGTTAGAGAATATTCCATGCATTAAAAGCTGTTAAAATATGTAACATCTTAGATTTGTCCAGGATTGTTATCTGTGTTTTCTCAAACAAAAACCCATAAAACCTGAACAGATTCTGCATAAGACAATATCAGTGAAGCCCTTTGTCTTTAGTGTAAAGACTGGATTTATTGTCCTTGCTGCTGTGTTATTGCTACAACTGGGGCGTGCAGGCTGAGGATGTTGGTGCTCTTTGAGCTGCTACCTGCTGCTGATGCTCCTGTATGGAGTGTAGCTTTTGCTTGGCTCTGCTTTATGTTTTTGTGTGTGTTTTTTAAAGAGTTTGTGACATCTGCAGGTAAAGACACAGCTCAGATCTCTGTTTCTGCCAAAGTGGGGGGTACATATTGCACTACGCTATGTATTTAAACATCATGTGTCTGTGGTGTCGTAATTTTCATATCAGTGACCTTTCTCCATTACCTTACATATATATAGAGATATATATCTTTAATCTATTAATTGATTTTGGAAAAGGAAAACTTAGAAAGTTTGTAATTCAAGCGTGTAATTAGTAAAGAGCATAGCTACCTGGAAGGTATGATTGCCCACATTAAAACGCTCAGTGCCAGCAGCTGGTGCCTGTCTTGCACCCTTGGCTCTGCCCCGTCATTCACTGAACCTCTTACAGCAGCTGCAGATGAGAATGCTCACCATCGCTTCTGTTTGGAAGGACAAGCCACGGAGCCATGGTTGGGTTAGGTTTTCTTTCCACAGTTGTCTGAAAGAGCGCAATTTCACTTATTAAAAATATTGCCCTAATAACCCGGTTAACTCTGTCTAGATTTTTGTTAACAAGATGATTTCATCTGACCTTATATTTTTTCTATTGCTTCTACTAGTCTATGAAAAGTTTTTTGTTCAGGTACAGCATAGAAACCATTTTATTTAACATTATTGCCTTTTGGATGTTTGCTCTAACAGAAGCAATTCATCTTCCCAATAGAAAAATTTGAAGATAAAGATAAAGTCATCTATAAAGCTACTTCCCACGGATAACACTTTAATGTATATTTCCTAGACTTTTTTTGCATAGGAATATGTACCATTTTGGTCTTGTTTCTACAAAAATGAAATTGTACTAGTACACATATTGTTCATAACCTGCTTTTCTTAGCAGTGTATCACAAACACCTTTTATATCATTAATATAGAATTATACTATATTTTTATGGTTTCAGAGTATGCCATTATATGGCCATGCCTTGGTTTTTTTAGCCATTCCCCCGTTTTGAACATTTAGGTAGTATCCAATTTTTTGCTATTATAAAAACTGCTGGAATGAACATCCTTGAATACACAGATTGGTGCATGCGTCTGATTATTTCCTTAAGATGTATTCCAGTAAGTGGAATTTCTGGGTCAAATAAAAGTGCCTATTTTTAATGCTTTGTTACTACATTATCCTACAGAAAGGTATACTGTAGTATACTTGTGCTAGTATATTCACAACTTTTACACTATTGAACTGCTAATAACAGACTTTTGGGGCATAGAGACCTTGCTCCCAAATTTATTTTAGAAATTGTTTATATTATGCTTTTTGTCTTTTTTGTAGTTTTGAGTGGCTTATTGTTATTCTTGTGAATCATATATTTTACTTCCTCTGATTTTCCTTTTCTTCTCCAGATGTTTTTCTAAGTTTTTTGTAACACATTCCCTGTTGAATGGCTCTCCTCCAACTTATGTCATTCAATTTCACAACATTAAGAATCCCTGCATGAAGCAGAGTACAATAACATTATGTAATCATGCTTCAATCAAGGGAAGAACTTGGTCAAGTAGATCCGAGGTTCTTGTGGGTTATTTTTATAGAAATTGGAAGTGGGTTTTATCTGGTTTTCTTCATCTGGAAACCTGAGGAATCTGACCCCACTCCCAAGACACTCCTTCCATTTTCAGTGGAAGAAGAAACATAGATAAGCCAACATAAACATGAAGAAATGCTTGAGACTAGAATATCAGTAGCATACTGACCATATTCACTTTGTTTTCATTTTGAATAGAATTTTTATTCTATTATGATTATTAATATTGAATTTCTACCAGTCTTTGTGTGTAGGAAGGAATGGTTTTCAGGAATATTTGATGTGATTTGCTCTTACTAAGGCTATTCAGGTTTTTGAAAATAATGATTTTGATATGCCCTTCCTTAACCTCTTGCCCTCTCATTATATGTTACTAGTAGAATTTTATTTCAAAGGTTACCTTACAACAGTTTATGCCCCGTTTAGGTAGTTTTTTCCTTGTTGAGAAACAACAGCAAAAATTTAAAGGTTCTTTTTATTGCTACTGTAATATAATTCTAAATTTTGTTTTCTCCCCTCTTAGAGAATTTCTCTGCTCCCCCTGATGTCACTACAACTACCTCTTCTTCATCATCATCTTCCTCAATGCGCCCAGCAAATATTGATCTGCCCCCCTCGGGGATAGTTAAAGGCATGCACAAAGGATCCAACAGGTCCAGCCTTATGGATACAGCTGATGGTAGGGAGTTCTTTTGGGCAGCTAAACAGGGAATATTAGTTACACTGGGGAAATTCACATCCTGAACAGCAGCGCCTGCATTCAGCCACTCAGCGCAGTCGCAGAACCCACTGTAACCGCCCACTGACACGACCCGCGTGTCCTCTGGAGCACCCTCTTGTCAACAGCCTGCCCTGTGGCAGCACTGGTACTTGTTCAGACAGTCTGCAGTGTCCAAAGAGACTCTGAACAAAACACTGAGTGTGGAGGGAAAAAAAAAAAAAAGCATGCTATAAGAAAAAAGGAGGATTAGATGAAATCTGGAAGCAGGGTGCTAATAATAGCACCATATTTGTTCTGTGTTGTCATAGAATTTGTCATGTACACATGTGTACGTATCTGGCCCAGTTGAAATAGAGTAAGACTGTGGGCCAAAGCCAAATGTCATTAGAAATAAAAACTCCTAAGAGGATTGAGAAGCTGAGATAGCCCTAAAACCAGTGAATTTTCACTTACTGTTTTTTCCCTTCTAGGTGTTCCTGTCAGTAGCAGAGTATCCACCAAAATCCAGCAGCTTCTCAATACTCTGAAACGACCCAAAAGACCTCCCTTAAAGGAATTTTTTGTGGATGACTCTGAAGAAATTGTGGAAGGTAGTAGTAATAATACCAAAGACATCTATATTCCTTCAACAGACGTATCTTAGGCAATTACTACATGTCAGGTACCGTAGGATTTAAGGATGAACAAGGCAGCATTTTTGTTGAAAGAATTCGTAGTTCTCTGTTCTTCTTTCCCTAAGGATCATTTGTATTTCAGATATCAGGCACAAAATAAAAAGGGAGGGAGGGGAGAGAAAGGCGAAGAGATAACTATGGAGGCATAGAACTATCCTTGGAAAATATGCCCTTTGAAATGAGGAACTCTCCCAAATATAAAATTTTTAAAATTATTTACATTTTGCATTATCCTAGAATACACATGTCAAATTTGACCTCAAAAATTTGCCCAGTCAAAGATGCTTGCAGGTCTTACTGTCAGAGTTCTCCACTCTTGTAATGGTCCTTCCCCTCCTTCCACCTTCCCTTAATCCTTTCAAATAATGTCTCTCCTTACCAAAAAAAAAAATTTTTTTTTGCCCAGTCTTTTTTGATATAACATAATCCTTTTGTTAAATCAGCCAGTCAACACATGTGCCTGCTATCTACAGGACAGCATGGTAGGTGGTGAAAAGGGTTCAAAGATTTATGAAAATACAGCCATTCCTTCATATTGTTTACACATTAGACTGATAGTAAAACACATACACGTGAAAGCATAGTTTAGCCAGTAAGCATGTATCAATTAATACAGTAGCTGGGAAAAGGGCAGAAATCAGTCCCATCTGTGTGGTTAGGGAAAGCTTTGTGGAGGAAGTGGTAATCGTGATTTCTTTATTTAATAATTTAACAAATATTTATGGATAAGATCATGTGATATTTAGGATTTAATAGGAAGAATTGGGAGTTGAATGAGGAGTATAGATGAAATGAAGGTGGCCATTTGATAATTATTGAAGCTGGATGACAGACAAACAGATTTACCTAGTGAAAGGTTTTGTCAAAAGAATTGAGCCTTGGTAGTTTTGTAGTTCATTTTTGCATCCTGAGACTAATACAGTAGGCTTTGATCACTTTGGACGTGTTAATGGAACTAGGCATGTTAATAGACTACATCTGGTTTTAGCCCACTTTATGCAGCCAGAAGCAACAGGCAACCTGACATAATGAGGTTAAGATGACTTTATGTTTCTTTAGGAGTCACTAAACACATTGAACTATGGACATCTTCCTGCATACACTGATATTCACGATGCTCATACCAGTCATAGCCTCCCCAGTATTTCCAGCACTGTGTATTCATTCACCAGGCAAAAGAAGGTCAGCGTTTAATAGGAGTCACACCTGAACAATTTTCATTGGCAGAATAGCACGAACAGCTTTCCACTAATTATAAATAGGCAACAACTGCTTATTTAAATAATGATTATCTTTGGAAAAGTTAAGTACCCACATGTCTTTGGAAGCCTTTGAATAAGTGTCCCCCAGGGTCTGCATTGAGGCCTAGCGGATGGCTATAATGTACACACTTTTATGACCAGAAGACTATGCCTATCGTATATACAGTCTGTCCATAAAAACAAAACTATTTAGAATCACCCATGTTTATTTTTTTAGTTAATACGGTAGTTTAGTCTGGGAATATACGAAGCAGAAGGGCAGCTGAAATGTTACATATCTGGGGCAGTAAATTGGGAAATGAAACTAGTTCATTAATTTTATGTTAGTAGAAAAAGAATCAAGACATTTCAAGTAAATTTCCCAAGTCTGTTGTTAAGTTGAGCTATAAAAGAAAATTTATGTCATGTTTCATTTGTCCATCTAATACTTGCTGCTTACTCTGTTTCTTTTCCTTTCTTTGCCTCTTTTCTCATCTCCTACTCACGTGGCTAATTCCTACCCTTCCCGTAAGACTCAGTTCACATGGGGGATTCCGTCCTCTCAGCTAGGTGATGTGGCCTTCTTCTGCCCTCCCTATGTCTCTGTCGCGCACTGCTCATGTCTTTCTGCTTAGTTCTATGTATGTATGTGTGTCCCCCTTGCACTCCAGATACCTCGTGAGGGCACAGACTCTGCGCTCCTTGCACCTAGCATTTACTAGAAACAGTAAATGTTTGTTCGAAGAGTGACATGTACAGCATTTATTTCCTCGGTGTTTATCACCTCCTGTGCATATCATTGGCACTCAGTAAATAACTTGACTTTGTTCCATATGTAAATTACCATTCCTGCTATGAAAGTAGAATTTTTTTGTTTTTTATTATTTGAATGGTATTTGTTCATTGTAGAAAAATTAAGAGAACTTTTATTTTATTTGTATGAAAAACTATGAAGTACTGTTCACCTCCAACTTCTGGAATGACCATGTTAATAATCTGGCACTTTGGTTCCTCCAAATTCAGCTCAGTTGACACCAGTCGAGCTACCATTATGTATTAGGCACCATAGGCAATAAGAAGACAAAAGAACCGTGCCTTCTTTCAAGAGGGTGTCAGGCTTAGGAGGAGAAAAGCTTACCCAGTAAAAGAAGCCCTTGAGGATCCCCAGTGGTTTAACATGGGTAGACTACCACACAGTGGGGAGCTCTAAGGAAGGAGTGACTGGGGACGGCTTCCCAGGGCATGTGCTGACAAGAATGAGTACCAGGTATACCCCAGGAGCAAAGGGGTTGGCCACATAAGATGTGTACAAAGGTACGGAGACATGGAACACTGTCCTCCGTGCTCATTATCCGTTTGAGTTTAATAATGACCCTGTGATCCGTCTCTGCCTTTTGGCTAAGGTGGAGTGTAATAATGACCGTGTGGTCTAAGTGTTACTATCCCCGATTTACAGATGAGGAAAAATGAGGCTGAAGTCACTCAAGTTGATTAAGGTCACACTGGTAAAACGTTAATGTAAATTTGGGTTTTCTGACTCACAGTTTAATGCTGTTTCATTAAATATAACCCAGTGAAGTGGAACTTGGCTCTCTAACATCAGACACTTCTGGATTAAAAGGATCTAAGGATTTAAAAACCAGTTGAGTAAAATTATAAAATTGCTAAAAAAGGAATGTATGCTCTGTGTTTTTCTGTATGTTCAGTGATTTTTTTGTTAGGGTCAGAATTTGTTTATTACATAAAATATATTAAATACGATTTCACAGTTACGTGGGAAAGTGAATTCAGGCCCAGTTTGTGGTTTACCATTTCTAGCAATAAAATTTCTTTTCTCAGAGTTTAAACCAAATAAAGATGAAGAGAAAAGGGAAATATATTTGAGATTAGAGACCTAAGTTGTGTCAGTAGCTATTTGTATAAATTTCAGATAATATTTTTATAACCTCTGGGGGTTTTTTTGGTACAGTACCTCAGCCAGACCCCAACCAGCCCAAGCCTGAGGGACGGCAGATGACCCCAGTAAAAGGGGAGCCATTAGGAGTCATCTGTAACTGGCCTCCTGCCCTTGAGTCGGCCCTGCAGCGCTGGGGCACCACGCAAGCAAAATGCCCCTGTCTGACTGCACTGGACGTGACGGGGAAACCAGTTTACACTCTCACATATGGTGAGTTTGCAAGACTCCCAGCTCTTTCTTTTCTCCCAGTAATTCTTCAGATTATCATGGGGGCTGTTTTCATCTTGTTATTTAGCAGTTACTGGTCTTGTGTTTCAACAGATCTTTTAAATTATTTTAATAGGATCCTGAATTCTAGGTAGAGCTATTGTCAAGTATTTTCATTTGCTAAATGATATTCGCAAAGCAGCTAATATGTAAAAGAGCAGAAAGAAGAAAGAGGCTTTGTAGACCCACTGATGATTTAATATTAGGAGGATTTGGAGAAGATGTTTGGGCAGGATATATGTTAAAAATCCAGTAGTTTTTTTTTTAAGAAATACTTTTTTGTTTTTAATTTTATCTATTTTATTTGAGAGAGAGACAGAGATAGCGAGAGAGAGTACAAGCTGGGAGGAGAGGGAGAAGCAGGCTCCCCACTAAGCAGGGAGCCCAACTCAGGGCTGGATCCCAGGTCCCTGCTATCATGACCTGAGCCGAAGGCAGACACTTAACTGACTGAGATACCCAGTTGCCCCCCAAAATCCAATATTTTTATCTAAAAATTGAAATCAGTTACTTTTTAGATCTTTGCCATTTCATTCTACCTCTTGCTAGAACAGGCACAAAATTCTATAATGAACAAATAATTAGGGATGCCGGGTGGCTCATTCATTTAAGCATCTGCCTTTGGCTCAGGTTGTGATCCCGGGGCCCTGGAATCAAGTCCCACATTGGGCTTCTTGCTCAGCGGGGAGCCTGCTTCTCCTTCTGCCTGCTGCTCCCCCTGCTTGTGTGCGTGCTCTCTCTCTCTCTCTCTCTCTCTCATAAATAAATAAATAAATAAATAAATAAATAAATCTATCTTAAAAAAAACACAAAACAAAAGAACCCCAAAGAATTGGTACTTTTCCATTTAGTTTTGCACCACAACTAAGGTTTGATTTTTCCTTTTTAAATAACTTTTTTTTTTTTTAAAGATTTTCATTTATTTATTCGACAGAGATAGAGACAGCCAGCGAGAGAGGGAACACAAGCAGGGGGAGTGGGAGAGGAAGAAGCAGGCTCGTAGCAGAAGAGCCTGATGTGGGGCTCGATCCCACAACGCCGGGATCACGCCCTGAGCCGAAGGCAGACACTTAACCGCTGTGCCACCCAGGCGCCCCTTAAATAACTTTTTAAAGTAACTTATTTTTCTTTTAAAAATTCCTTTAAAATAACTTTATTTTTCAATTTTTCAATTTTTTTTTAAAGATTTTATTTATTTATTGGACGGAGAGAGACAGCCAGCGAGAGAGGGAACACAAGCAGGGGGAGTGGGAGAGGAAGAAGCAGGCTCCTAGCGGAGGAGCCTGATGTGGGACATCGATCCCAGACCGCTGGGATCATTCCCTGAGCCGAAGGAAGTCGCTTAACGACTTCGCCACCCAGGCGCCCCTCAATTTTTAAATTTTTTTAAAGATTTTATTTATTTGAGAGAGAGAGAGCTTGAGTGGGGGTGGGGACAGCAGGGGCAGAGGAACAGGGAGAGGAGAAGCAGACTCCCCGCTGAGCCGGGAGCCCAGGACCCTGGGATGATGACCTGAGCCAGAGAGACTCTTAACCGACTGAGCCCCTACTTTTGTTTTCAACAAGAAGAATGGATTCAACCTAGGCTGTGAGATTTTATGCTAGTTTATGCAAACATATTCCTTTTTCCCTTTTCAAGTGAAGCACATTGTCCGTAGACCTAGATACAGAATAATTTTAAGGAAAAAATAATTTTTATTTAAAGAACCAGACAAATTGATGTGAGTTTAGAACGCTAGCTGCCCCTCTGAATGAGCTATATGTATAACTAACATATCTATTCAAAATGACATGATTTCTTTTTCACTTTCTAACATAATCTGAGAATTTCTAAGGGTGGTCAGAGGGAGGGGGAGGGAAGAGGGGAAGATAAACTTTTTTCCCCCAAAAAGTGATTTTCAGTGTTCATTTCATAAGTTATATATTAATTTCATCCTTGTAACCCTTAAAGCAGTTAGCTGACCAAATCTTTACATGGTTATTTAACATCTATGAATATCTTCATGTTTCACCTAATTTCCATATTGTCTGTTTTCACTGAAATACAGTGGCATGGAATGCTTAATCATTTGGGTCATACTTTTGCTTTGCAGTTAACTTCAAGTATCTAATACCATATATGTAAGTGATTCTTCAGAAGAAGCTTAGAACAGAAGTAGTCTTCTGATTTTCAGCCCTGTTATAAAAATTGTTGTCCTCCCTTTAAATGTGATCAGCTCACATCAAATTATTTCTAACGATACTCAGATTACTTCACAAAAGAATTTGAAATATTATCTATACCAAAATGAGCATCTGGTAGTGTTTTCTTTTGGCTTGGAAACAAGACCGGCTTTTGTAAACTCAAGTGAATATAAAGCATTTTTTGTGGGGGAGGGGCTTCGTCTGGTGGGGGCGATGCTTGTCTAACAAGTCATTTGGAAGAGCTGCTGTCTTACTAAATGTGCTAATGAACTGAATGCTCCCTCGCTGAGGTAGGCCTGTTTTTCTATATGATTCTTTTCTTTTTCCAGGAAAGTTGTGGAGCAGAAGTTTAAAGTTGGCCTACACACTGCTTAATAAACTGGGGACCAAAAATGAACCTGTATTAAAACCTGGAGACAGGGTAATTGGTTTTTTGGTTTTAGGGAGGTGATGTTTCATTGTTTTCTAATCTGCACATTCTGGATTTTTAATGCACAACAGCATAATTTATGTAACTCTTATTCTTAGAAAATGAAAACAGTGGGCAACCCTTTTGGGACCCCTCTCACTCTTGAGAGCTTTTTCTGTATCTTCACTTAATGAACTTCTATCGCTTTACCCAAAAAAAGAAAAAAGAAAATGAAAATGGTTTCGTTCCTACTCAAGTTAGCTCAATACCAGGTGATAATTCTTGTATTCATAGATTGAAGGAAATTCACGTGTCTCTTTCTATAGCTGCTACTCAGTAAATTCTTGTGCTGATACAAAGAAAGAGGAACCTAACTCTTTCTGGAAATAAATATTTCAATAATCAGACAACAAAAATAGCAATAAAGTTTACTCTGATTTTTTTTCATTACAAATTACCCCATAAAAATTTTTCAAAACATTTTCTGTGGTTTTATGAAGAGAAAGAGGGAGACCCATGTTCTAAGAAGAAACAAAATGACATCATTTAACTTCTTCTTTAATTGAAGGTGACATTAAACAAAATGTTTTTCTAACTTTTTGAAGATTTTTTTCCTATCAACGACTTTCTAAATATGATGACTTCTTACCGTCAGATGTTACTTTTTATTCGGTGTTTGTAGAAGGAAGCACCAATTACCCAACAGACTCCTTTTTAGTAGGCTTATGATATCGAACCTCCTGAACTAGCCTCTTAAAAATCCTTTTGCACTGTGGCAAAGGGCACCTAAAGGGTGGCTTCTACTTATATCTGTGACACATGAGGGTTTCCTGGTCCTAAGAAGGTCATTTTGTGTCTTCCTAGCACCGTGGACACTTGTGTGCAGGAAGATAACGGGTCGTCTTAAATGTTTGTGGAATCAGCGTTTTTTAGAACTCTAGGAAAGATTAGCAACTTCAGGATTGAACTTATCTTGGGAGTGAGCTAAGAGAATTTGAAAGTAAAAGAAGGGGAAATAAGAGTCTGGTGACGTAATTTTCACATGTTAATCTATAAACACCTAAGCCAAGTAATAAGCTCCACAATGATAATGACTTCTGTGGTTTTTGCGTTCCTTGAGTAAATTAGGAATGGTCAGTTATCCCTATGATGCATTACAGGTGAGATCACAGTTTTGAACATAGTACACGGGTTTTACTGTTTATCTTTTGTAGATGAATTAACTTTTTATCCATAATGGCTTGGGCCAGTATTACTCACACCCAGTACTAATGCCTTCATACTAGTGTACTTGCATTGTTGGTTAAGTGAGTAAGGATTAACCAATGAACTCATTAAAGAATAAGAAACCTTGAGTTGGCCCTATAGTGACAATCGAGTCAGTCAACTCCCGTGAGTTCTCTGAGAGTTGTAAGGCTTATTCTCTAATATGCTGGCCTATCTAGAGAGAGCCATTACATTTATTTTATTGCTTTAATCCTGCACTAAAGTAAATTGCCTTAGGTTTCACAAGTGATTAACTTACTACTTAGGTGAGTTGTTAACTGCTCAGTCACCAGTAGAGTTCAGTGAAAAATTTTTCTGATGATGATGATGAGTGCATTATAGTTTCCAAAACGTGTCTAGTATAATCATGGGAGTGATAGAGATCTTTTAGGTTTGTGCCTCTTTCTCTATAACTTAATTTTCCTTAGGCTATTAAATAGTTCTGTTCATGAGACATGTTATATATAAATGTTTATCTTAGAGAATGATATTGAAAGTATTAGTCTGGTTTTATTCCTCTGTTATTGAATGCCATTATGCATTTTAGGTAGCCCTGGTTTACCCCAACAATGATCCCGTCATGTTTATGGTGGCTTTTTATGGATGTCTCCTGGCAGAAGTGATTCCCGTGCCTATAGAGGTACCTCTTACCAGAAAGGTAACATTGCTAAGTTTAAGAGGAATGTAGCCTGATGTGACGTGGTGGGCATTGGGTTCTTGGATCGATTGACTCCATCGTGATATTAGAAACAGCCTAACCATTTTCTTGAGTACTCAGCTTCACTTTCTAAAAATGCGAGAGTTGTAGACAAATAATATTTATTATTATTTATAAGTTTCAGAAAATAATATTCTTTCAGCTAAGAATTTTTGTAGATAAAATTTAAAAATCATGGGGGCATACCTTACTTTTCAACAATTACCACTATAAAGAGGACCCCTGTTACTTCCTGAAACTATAGATAATCCACATTTATAATAGGTGAGACCTTTTTGTAAAGGGATTTTCTTTAATTGTGTTATACAACCCAGGATTTCCCTTAAGTTGAAGGATGATACAGTGATGGCATGTTACTACTCTGGGGAAAAAGATTTTACTTTAATGACACATTAGCCCATGCAGCGTTTGTAGCAAATTTTTAAGTTTAACCAAAAGATCTCTGCGTGAGCTGTTTGACCCTAATTTTCTTCTACAGTTTATTGAGGGATCATGATAAAGACAAATACGTATGGTAGAGACTGTGGATTTACAAGAAAACAGTTATTTTCTGAAAGGAATAAAAAACAAATTGGTAACATCCCTGAAACTCTGGTTGATGGGAAATAGCGTCTTTAGTCAGGAAATCATAGGGTCGTTCTTAAATTATTAAGTTGGCTGTGTTTGTGTGGTTTCATAATGATACTTTCAAGGTGATATTTTAATGGAAATACTTTAGACTATATCTTTTGTTGTTTTCTCTGCTGTTGTCATAAGGCTTTAATCTTACCTCCTTTAAAATAGAATACTAAGGAGTATATGGATTTGGGTATAACCATTCATTCACTTTCGTTGTAAATTTCAACATTTGGTGTCTATTTAAATTATTTTATTCTGACCTGGGTTGCTTTGCTTTTGAATCTCGGGATGTGGCTAGGTCAAGACAGCTTAACCGTGTTCACATCACATCTATTTCACTGGCCTGAAAATTAATTTAAAAGAGGAACGTTGCTGACTTTTGAATAAAATGGTCACATTGACTGGTAGAATTCATCATTAGCAGTGTCAGATTAATAGACTATTCGATTTGTACTCAGGAAGTCATTTTATTGTAGAAATTATTTGGAAGAACATATTGTCATTGGATTTTGACAATTGCCAGGTGTCAGCGGGGTTCCGTGAATGTTATCACACAAATGCCGGAGCATTGCTAAGTGTTAGGTCTGGGGCACGGGTGTGCTCACGTTCACGCCCCTACCGTGCTCATTATCATCTCTCCACAGGATGCTGGAGGGCAGCAGATTGGCTTCTTGCTAGGAAGCTGTGGTATTGCCTTAGCTCTTACCAGTGAAGTTTGTCTAAAGGGGCTGCCAAAAACCCAGAATGGAGAAATTGTACAGTTTAAAGGTTAGTAATATTTATACTTGAATTATCAGTTGAAAGTTAAAGCTATACTTTAATTAGTGTTTTGATTTAATAATAGTGAAGTACTTAACATATATTTTCTTACTTAATTCTCACATTCTTATGAAGTAGGTACCATTATTATCCCCATTTTACAGGTGAGGAAACTGAGACACAGAGAGGTTAAGTAACTTGTCCAAAGTCACAGCTAATAAATGGCAGAGCAGCGATTTGAACCCAAATCTGTCCGATTCCACAGCCCACACCCTTAACCTTTATGCTGATGGCTGGAAAAAGCTACCACTCTGTTCACTAAAGCTAAATGCTACATATAGAGACAGAGGATAGACCACTAACCTCAGTGGACTTCCACTGCCAAATGGACCTCCCAATTGTTGAGGTAATGTCAAGGCCTGGAATTAGCATGTGGAACGATTGTACTTTTGAAAGAAGGTATAATTGCCTGGTGATTTATCACTAAAAACTAATAAAAAAATACAGCCTTTTACTGATTTTACAATGACCTTGATTTGGTCTCTTGATACTTGAAACGAACACCTTCCCTTATGGCTTAGGCAATTCAATTTTTATTTTGGGTTTGATTTAGGTTGGCCCCGGCTCAAATGGGTTGTAACAGATTCCAAGTACCTTTCAAAGCCACCTAAAGACTGGCAGCCCCACATCTCACCTGCTGGTACAGAACCAGCATACATTGAGGTAAGTCCCGAGACTAGAACATACATTCTGGCTTCCTGTCTGGCTTCAGTTGCCATCTTATAAAATTTAAAACTAACCTTTTGCCGTTTTAATTTTAGAAAAGCCTCCTGGTCTGTTAGAGTTCCATCTTTTGGCTTGTAATATGCTTATAGTGGGCCCTCTAATTGTTTTTGACGCAAATACACATTCGAGAGAAAGACAGCCAAAAAACCAAAAAATTGATCCTTGTCATGTAACAGAGTTACACAAGACCTAGAGATGTACAGAGATTTAAGGAATGATATATAGGCAGAGATATTCCTCTGCCACTTTGTGGGAGGTAGGGGAACGGAGAGCAAAAGAATAGAGAAATAAGGGGAAAAAAAGAGCCGTTCTTGAAAAGAACGAACTTAACAGATGAAAGATAAAGAGCAAGAAGAAACAAACAGCTAGAGGCTGTG
Source organism: Ursus arctos (assembly GCF_023065955.2). NCBI lineage: Eukaryota > Metazoa > Chordata > Mammalia > Carnivora > Ursidae > Ursus > Ursus arctos. Next base: position 40,957,507 of record NW_026622941.1, read on the forward strand.
GTATTGAAGGTCGGTGTAGGACCTTGAGTGATCGACAGCATTCAGTTTGAGGGATTAAGTCCTCCTGCATAGAGACACCAGGCTAAGAGCTGCTTCAAATGCATGATCTCAGTCAGTCCCCACACGTACCCTGTGAGGTTGGGGCTGTTATTAAACCTGCTTTAGAGATGAGGAGACTAAGACTTAAATGAACTCAAGTGAGCAACCAAAGCCCACATGACTCAAAAATGACAGAGCTAGGACTTACACTCCCATCTGTTTCACTTTAAAAGCTGTGCCCTTATTACTCTGTATCGTGCTTGAGACATACTGATAAATGCTCACCACCTGTTTGCTAAATTAATAATAAATCAATACATTAAAAAAAGAAAAGTTTGAGGGGAAAAAATCCAGCAAGACTTGAGCCCTATGGTGATAACTGGCTATAAAAGGGAAGAGAGTGGGCAGTAGCTTTGAGAGGTGATGTGTTCACGTGGACGCTTTGAAAGGTGGAAGAGATCTGAGTATGTTTAAATGACAGACAAGTAAACAGGCAATTAAAATTTGGCAGTCAGTTCTCAATCCATATCATCTCTCAGTGAGGACATAGTTTATCTCTCCATCCTCCTCAACGCTGCTTGCTGGCTTCCGTGACCACTCTGTCAGTTCTCCTGCCTCACCGAACACTCCTTTTCAGGCTTCTTTATTGGTTCTTCCTAAAAAGCAAAGGGCACTTCATTGTGTGGCCCCTGCTTGGCTCTCTGACCTCATGTAGAATTACTACTGTCCACATTTCTAGGCTTCGGCTCTCCTGAATTAACTTGCAGTTTTTACTTAGGACCCTCTTATTACCCACAGGACATTTCTAGCGAGTTTAAAGTACCTAGGAGTCATAGGGAGCAATTAAAGCGTTGTCAGAAGAGTTTGATAAGAATAAATATGTTGTTAAAAGATGTATTTGGTTTGGTTTGGTTAAGAAGGTAAACAGGGAGTCCACCTTTTACAGTTACCTGGGTAAGCCCAAGCTCATGGTGATAGGGGTAGAGAGAAGTGGGTGGAATTGAGAGACAGTAAGGAAGTAGAAAAGACAGGATTTAGGGACTGACTCTGGAGAGGGAGGAGCAACAAAGACTCTCAGGTTTCTGACTTGAGCAGCGGGGTAGATGATGGCATCCTTTACTAAGAAAATACAGCAAGAAAAGTTCATGGGCACGGGTGGGGATGAGGAATACAGTGGTGGATACACTGGGTTTCACAGGACTACCGGTCATTCAAGGGGAACAATTGACTCTATGAGTCTGGGTATGTGGAGGGAGGGCTGGGTTGGAGATCGAGAATTGGGAGCCATCAGGTGAGTGGTACCCCGATGGAATGAAGTGAAAAGAGAAAGCAGAATAGAACTTTTAGGGTATGCGAACATTTAAGGGATGGGCAGAGCAAATGGAAGGGGGAGAGAGGGAGAGATTATGAATAGGAGAAAAGAATATCACAAAAGGCAAGGAAGGAGACGGTGTCAAGAAAGGAGGTGTCAAATGTTACAGAAATGCAAGATAAAATCAAGTGTGTTATATACCCTTTTTATTTAACAATCAGAAGTTGCTGGTCTGGGTAAAAAGGAACTTGAATGGAACATTGAGGTAAAAAGCAAAAAGAGAGTTGATTGACTTGTGGGAGTAAAGCGGCCATTTCTAGGCTCCGCCTCCCAATGTGGGACCTTCTGACAGGCAGGAATCACGTCTTAACCACCTTTAGCCCTGCAGAGCCCTGCTTGCCGTGTACTTGATGCGAGGCTTCTGTTAATGCAGCTCCGTCACTTGTTTATTTAGCTGCTTTCGCAGCCACTTCACACTGATGACTAATTAAACTTTTAAGAATTTTTCACACATACTTCTGTCAAGCTTCATCATGCCTCAGTCCTGTCTTTGCGTGGTTAGAGTTTGGGGCCCCAGTGCATAGCCTCCACTGTTTATATGAAACATTAAATTCAGCCCATTACCATGGCTTATCTGGGCTTCATTTTTGAATTCTAGTTTGTCGTTTGAAATAATCCATTTTATTGTGTTTTCTTATGCTTTTGTTTTCTGTGTGTTTTTTTTTTCTAGTATAAAACAAGCAAAGAAGGGAGTGTAATGGGAGTTACAGTGTCCCGCCTTGCAATGTTGTCTCACTGCCAAGCTCTGTCCCAGGCCTGCAATTATTCTGAAGGTCAGACTTCATCCCGTGACTGCCCTCATTGTGAGCCTCAGATATATGTGACCGTGAGCAGAGCGCTCAGCGACTGCATTCCAGTGAATGACCAAATTCAGAGTGAAATGCTCTCAGACACATTCTTGGCTTGCTTTTGCTTTCCTTCTTTTTCACAAATACGCTCTAATTTAAAGGAACTAAAATTCTGGGCAAACCAAATATGTAAAGCATGATTTCTAGAGTGTAGAAATAGAAAACAAATTAAAACCATGTGCTTATTAGCTGCAGAAAGTGATATATCTCCGTCTTCCTGTGTATATAGAGCTGACACCAGCTGTACATTGGGAGTTAGAGTCAAAGAAATCAGCTACCGAAAAGCACAAATTAAAATGCAAAAATGTATTCTGTATTGTTGAACTTTAGATATGTTGATATAGTGTAATGACTGTTTGCCTTAGAATGTTCTTTACATAGTTACATTTCTTTTCCTTTCATAAAATGAAACAAGTTAATACATGTTCATTAAAGAGCAGCATTCTTGTCTGGTAAAATGTATATATAATGGAAGCAATCAAAATGCCAGAAAGTAGGGATTGATTAAATTATAATATGCTCAAATTGTGGGTTATACCCTGAGGCATTAAGACTCCTGTTCTTGAATATTAAAGCTATAGGGAAATTATTTCATTATATCATTAAGTGGAAACAATTTAGATACAGAGCAGTATGCCAGTTTTATTATGGTAGGTATCTGTCTGGATGTAAGTACGCTTGTGTGTGTGTGTATATGTAATATATAGATATAGATACACACGAACCTTTTAATTTTCTCTAGGAAGCATAATATTTCACATGTATTTGTGCAACTTGCGAAGTTTCTAAAATAAGCATGTGTTCCTTATATAATTAGGAAAAAAATATTTTCTTTCAGAAGACAGTGCCTACATCATAAGGAATTTCAAACTCATTATTTCTTCTGTGACCTATGATCAGTCCCCTAGCCAGTTTGAGGGGACCCTCAAGTAATCCAAAGAGCTTTTAGTGATTTCTTCAAAAGTAACAAATCAGTGGGGCGCCTGGGTGGCACAGCGGTTAAGCGTCTGCCTTCAGCTCAGGGCGGGATCCCAGCGTTCTGGGTTCAAGCCCCACATCAGGCTCCTCCGCTATGAGCCTGCTTCTTCCTCTCCCACTCCCTCTGCTTGTGTTCCCTCTCTCGCTGGCTGTCTCTATCTGTCAAATAAATAAATAAAATCTTTAAAAAAAAAAAAAAGTAACAAATCAGTTGTTTAATAGAGACGAGTGAGATAATTTTGCTGCTTAACACTAAACATGATTTCCTTTTGTTTTTCCTTTTTTTTGTAATCTTAGGGGAGACAGTAGTAAATGTTTTAGACTTTAAGAAGGATGCCGGGCTGTGGCATGGCATGTTTGCGGTAAGCTCCTCAGAATTATGGTCTTTAGTGCAAATTGTGCTTATAATTCAGGTCAGTGTGCTGTCTAGCCAGAGCATCTCCCTGTGCTTGTTTGTAATTTAAGCTCCATAATGATCAATAATATTTTCTAGAAGAATTTTGTAATACAAATGGTAATTTTTTTTAAGGAGAATGTAGTTCTGTTTTTTCTTCAGTATGTGGTTGGGCATACCTTTCACGTAACAGTTTGTGGGAGAACTTAGGATCAAAATTTTTTAAAACATCAGCCATCATAGTACCACTTTCTATAAATGACTATACATTTATTTATGATTAACAAAAGTATGAGATTTACCTCTTCTCTTTTCTGAAGAAAGGATTACATAAATGTATTTAGAACTTGGCAACTGTAATTAATGACATCTAACCTTTCCATTGGGCAAAATATATTGAATGCAACAGTTAAAGAATAGAGTAACAAGGTCAATCAGGCTATTTCCATGGTAGAGGAACAGGTAACATGCTATGGGAGTTAGGGCAAGGAGAGCTCCTCCCAGCTCTGGCATCACCATTTTTCTAGAAGAGTGACCGTTGAGTTGGACTTTAAGAAATGCGTAAGATTTAGCTATTACAGAGATATTTTGGGTGTGGAGGTAAAGAGGTAAGTGGGAAAAGCTACCATAGATAGCTTGCTGAGAGATAAAGGATCTGAGTTGCAAAGGACCTTTGAGAGAACATCTCTTCCAATTTCCCTGCACATTGCAGGGATCTGAGAAAGAGTAGAAAATAAAGCCTGAAGGAAGAAGAGGAGGATCCCTTTTCACCCAGGACACCTCAAAGTAGAGTCTGTTCCATGAGTGTACATACTTTCTAGCTCATTTCCGAAGCCCTTCCCATTTTGATTTTTTTAATCAGAGGTTAAAATACCCTTTTGAGGAGTTAGGGGGAATTTTCTCCCTGTGATACAAAGAGCAAGGTAGGGACATGTATAAAGAATTGGTATTAACACCATTTTGTCCTTGAAATCCAGAAATTTGTCACCATAGCTAGAAAGTTGGGGGAGGGAGGTAGAAGTTTACAATGGTATCTTGTTTTTGAGGAGCCCCGTAGGTGGTAAATAAAATGGCCAGTCTAAATACCAAGACTTACTTAGTCTGTGGGCTGGATCTCTTTGGGGACAGGGAGTCCTGGGTATGTTTGGTTCGGAGGGCAGGAGAGACACCAAATTGCAGGACCCCCTCAGCTCACTCAGCCTTATCTACCCCAACACATAATAAATCTGAGCAGGACCTCCTCTAAGAATCAGGGAAACTCTGATTTCTTGCTTTGTAGTACCCACCTCTTTGTATTATGTGGTGAGCATGTGCCTGAGGGCAGGGCCTAGTGGGTTAGGGGGGGTGGTTTGGCAATATCTGGTGAATTTTAAAAGCATATATTCTATGACCCAGCAGTACTACTTTTCTGTATCTACTGTGGACAAACACTTGCACATGTGCACAGGGAAGTAAGTATAAACGTGTCCTTTGAAATGTTTATAATAGCAAAAAAGTTGTCAATAATAGGGAAATGGCCTAAATAAATTGTGATATAGTCATACTATGGAATAGTATACAGCAGTTCAAAAAGAATTCTATAGGGGTGCCTGGGTGGCTCAGTTGGTTAAGCAACTGCCTTCAGCTCAGGTCATGATCCTGGAGTCCCGGGATTGAGTTGCACATCGGGCTCCCTGCTCAGCAGGGAGTCTGCTTCTCCCTCTGACCCTCCCTCCTCTCATGTTCTCTCTCTCTCAAATAAATAAATAAAATCTTTTAAAAAATAAGATAACAAAAGAAGAATTCTGTAGATCTCCTAGACTGATGTGAATAGATTTAGCCTAAAACAGTTTAAATGAAAAAAAGAAAGCTGCCAATTTATGTATGGTATGATGCCTTTTATGTTAAAAATACTTTTATCTTTCTATGGGGACAAATATATTTGTAAATATATAGAAAAAGGACTGGGAAGATAAATGCCAGATTCATAACCGATTATCTCTGAGGACGGGAGGAGGGAACCAAGTTTGAGGGTAGGTAGCAAAGGAGACTTTAACCTTAGAGTTAATATTTCAGATTTTTTCAAAGAGCATGTATTACTTGTATGATTAAAATCATTAATAAAATATCAGTTCAGTTTTAAAATGCTAAGTATATATTTGGTATTGATTGCTTTTTATCTTTCTTTGCTTTTCAGAATGTGATGAATAAGATGCATACGATTAGTGTACCCTATTCTGTTATGAAGACCTGCCCTCTCTCCTGGGTCCAAAGAGTACATGCCCACAAAGGTAATTGTACATAGCATCTGAGCTTTAATCATGTGACTGAACTAAGATTTCAGGGATTTTCACATTGCTCTTCCAGAGACATAATTCTATGCCTTGGTGGCTTGACAGGTTTTAGAGTTCATTCACTATAAAATTAGGTATGTTGTCTATTTCATCTCACTCGACATCCTTTCTTAAGAGTTGAGATGAATTTGCTTGAATCTGAGCCCCGAATTAGATTTCTTGGGTGCTTCAGTGTTCAGAGCTTCCTCAGCTGAGCTATGTGGCCTGCCTGCAGGTCACAGTAAGCAAAATAATTGTGTGTTCTGTCGGTTGTTAGTGCCTCAGTGCACCTGGCACAATTTCTTTGAAGCCTTTTTTATTTTCTTTAAGTGAGAATCATGATCCCTAAAATAAGTAAAAATGTTTTCATGATAGTGTATTAAATACATTGCAATTTTAGCATGTATGTGTGTGTTAATTTTATCCTTTTTGAATTTATAGCCAGGGTAGCTTTAGTAAAATGTCGAGACTTGCATTGGGCTATGATGGCACATCGGGACCAAAGAGATGTGAGCTTGAGTTCTCTCCGAATGTTAATTGTAACTGACGGAGCTAATCCCTGTGAGTATTTCTAGAGTGTGGGTCTGGGAATATCCTTTCCTTTGGTAGGTTGAGGTTGTTTCCAGCTTTCTATCAGCTTCTTTTTTTTTTTTAACATCTGCATTGAAATGTAATTCACATACCATAAAACTCATCCATTTAAAGTGTACAGCTCAGTGATTTCAGAGTATGCACAGTTAGGGGCACCTGGGTGGCTCAGTGGTTAAGCGTCTCCCTTCAGCTCAGGGCGTGATCCCGGCGTTCTGGGATCGAGCCCCACATCAGGCTCCTCCGCTGGGAGCCTGCTTCTTCCTCTCCCATTCCCCCTGCTTGTGTTCCCTCTCTCACTGACTGTCTCTCTCTGTCAAATAAATAAATAAAATCTTTAAAAATAAAAAAAAGAATATGCACAGTTAGTCACCGTGAACTAAGTTCCCGTATCCATTAGTACTCACTCCCCATTTCTGCCTCTCTGTCCCCTAGCCCTAGGCAGCTGTTCATCCACCCTCTGTCTCTAGATTGACCTGTGCTGGGCATCTCGTATAAATGTAGTCCTACTACATGAGGTCTTTTGTGATTGGCTTCTTTCACGTAGCATGTTTTCAAGATTCCTCTGTATTGTAGCATGTGTTCAAGCTTTGTTCCTTTTCATTGCCATATAACGTTTCACTGAATAGATACACCCCATTTTCTCTGAGCTTTCAGAAACACCCCTTCTTGCGCACTCATTTACATCCTTTTTCTACCATGTGACTACAAGGAGTGATAAGATGGTGACTAGATACAACCAAGTGTCTGAACTTTATGTAAATTCGCCCTATGAACAAATCAAAGGACTTTGGGAAAGCTTTTAGAGATCTTACCATGTTACCTGCTTTTCCCTGCGAGCACAGACACTCTGAGTAGAATCAGGTGAAGCATTAGAAATTGTTCTCTTTGCCATAGATGGATTTCTGTCAGTAGTCACAATGGTATAGTAGTCATCCTGGTATAAACACAGGTGTCCGGTTGACCTTAATAAGAAACAGACTGGAGAATTATCACACAGACGAGAATGTTAGCACTGAACTAGCTAAACTAGTTACTTCGGGAAGAATTGCTCGCTTCCAAACAAGCTGCCTATTGGCTGCAGTGCATCTCTGCTATTGATTGGGCAGTTTGGTAAGAGCAGCCCTATCTCAGATTGACTTTGAATAGTGTCAGTGACCTATTTATGGGCCAGATGAGCATCTGTTTGTCCTTGAAACGTATCTGCCATCTCACAGGCACAGTAAAATATCTGTATGGAATTAATGACGTACAGTGCGAGTTCTCATGAGAAGCAAATGTGTCAGCTCTCCACTCTTTACCAGTTTTCCGCAGTAATGAAAATCACAATCGCAGCTTTCAGGTTGATCTGTTCCAACTCCTTAGGGTCTGTGTCGTCCTGTGATGCCTTCCTGAGTCTATTCCAAAGCCACGGACTGAAACCTGAGGCCATCTGTCCGTGTGCTACTTCTGCTGAAGCCATGACTGTTGCGATCCGCAGGTATCGTCCAGAACGTCAGTGCCCTTGACGTATGTTACAGCCCTGATCAGATGTGCGGTGTTTACCAGGCAGTGACAAGGGGTGCTAACTAATTTTCTGCTTCATCAGCCTAAAAGTGAAAATGACTTTGTAAAGCAGTTTGAAGCATCTCATTTATTTTTCCCACTCTTGCCCTAAGGGTAACTGGTAAACTGAAGATTTACTTTAATTATTCTCATCTTGTATTTGTGAATGGGTTCTTTCTCTACGCTGTTTTGCTCTTCAGACTCCTTTGTTAGCGTCTTAGGCTACAAATAGGCTATTCTTGATTACAGCTTAAGTACACCCAACCCAGTATATTCTTAATATTGGATTTAAAATTTCCTTTTTCCACCTGAACGAATGTGGACCATGCTTTGTACATGTGAAGTCAATTAATTTGGCATGTTTTTGGCAGAGAAAAGGAGGATTTTTTGGTGTGTGGTAGCCAGAGGAAATTTGCTTTCTTACATATTTGTACTTTTATCTTAATATCATGTAATTTGCCAAATTTGATGAGTTTATTTTGTTTTCAGGCCTGGAGTTCCAGGGGCACCTTTGCCAGGAAGAGCTATTCTCTCGATGAATGGATTGAGCTATGGGGTAATACGGGTCAATACTGAAGATAAAAATTCAGCACTGACAGTCCAGGATGTGGGCCACGTAATGCCTGGTGGTGAGTTCTCCGGAGCACCTTTTGGGTTTTCATAAAGATTTGCCATGAGAGATAGTAGAGCCTGATAAAATATGAGATCCACACCCAGGAATACAAAATTTAGTACTTAGTCACTTAAGTTCTAACAGTTTGGTGGTTCTAATTATACTTACTTTCCAGCAGTATTGTATCATTTAATTGAATGATTTGATTACAGTTTTTCACATGGAAAGCTTAAGTACTGAGTTGCACTAAAGTTGTCTGGTTTTCACTGTAATTGCCAAGACATTGGGGCTGGCAAAAAGTTAGAGCACGCTGCCTCCGTGAGTGAGTTTGATCGGCCCAGGGGTAAATTAATTTAACCTCTTTCTTTGGACTTTGTAGTCATTTTTAATATGTTACTGTCTTTGGAAGCACCTGAGTGGCTCAATCAGTAAGCGTCCAACTTTGATTTTGGCTTGGGTCATGAGATGGAGCCCCATGTTGGGCTCCTTGCTCTGCGCAGAGCCTGCTTGAGATTCTCTCTCTCCCCCTCCCTTTGCCCCGCCTCCTGCTTACACTCACACTCTCTTTCTGTTGAAATCTTTGAAAAAACGATATGTTACTGTCTTTGAAAACTTCAGTCTGCATCTGTTGTAGTTTTGTTTGCTGAACTTTAAAAATTATTTATCAGCAGGGCCAAAAGATGGAAATTTCAGATACCCCTATGTAGTATCAGGTCTATTTTTGACATTCCTGTTTGGTATTCTTACTTATTGCCACTCAATACATGCAAAACTTTCCTGGGTTCACGGGGATGGAGCCGTTATCTTACAAAGGTTTTCCAGAACCTCTGCCCCTTAACTGTGTTTTCTGCACACTAGGGATGATGTGCATCGTGAGACCTGACGGACCTCCCCAACTCTGCAAAACAGATGAGATTGGAGAAATCTGTGTCAGCTCCAGGACAGGAGGCATGATGTACTTTGGGCTTGCTGGTGTGACCAAAAATACATTTGAGGTACATGATATGAAAGTTTTGGGGGGAGCTTACTTGGTGAGGTTAGGGTGCCACAAAGTCAGATGAGCTGGCCTATGGGAAGTAGCATAATGGAGCACTGAGAGAGTGTACTCTGGAGCTAGGCTGCTTGAGTTCAGATCCTGACTCTGCCACTTACTAGCTGACCTTGGGGGGGTAGTTCCTTAACCTCTCTGTGCCTCAATTTCCTTATCTTTAAAATGTGAGAAATCATAGTACTACCTCACAGGATTGTCGTGGACTAAATGAGTTGATGTTCATAAAGGGCTTAGAACAGCCCCGGCACGCAGGAAATACTGTTTATCCGTCAGGGAAATGAAGAGTAAGAGGCCTCCCAAAAGTTCGCTCTGGTGAATATGCCATACTTTGAGCTCTATAAGCCCACATATTTAATTTTAAGAGACACTGACAGTGGATCCATCTGTCCAGAGTAGACTCAAGTTAACCTGAGCCTGCGAAGACTGATGTCAACCAGAACAGCGGGTCACTAATGAAGAACCGTCCTGTCACAGGGGCTGATTGCTCCCGTTAGTCAGTCTTTCACGGAACAAATACTTGCGGGGCACCTTCTGTGTGTCTGGCAGTATTCGAGATGCTTGTGGTACCTCAGGAAAACAAACAAAGGTCCTCAAAGAGCTCGTATTGTAGTGGGACCAGCACATTGCTTTCCCCCAGACGGTTCTGCATGTGAAGACAAATTGTAATGAAAGTTTGCCAGGCGAGCCTGGAAATCAGAGCAGGTATAATGAATTGTCCGTATTTCATAATTGGGATTAGCCTGCCTCAGGGTAGTTTTTAGGGAACAGAAAACTCCATTTTATGGGCTGTTATATTAGATAGGGCTTATAATATGACCACTACCAATTTTTGGTTCTTGGAGCCTCTTTTTTCTATAATTGATTCTCAGTCTCCATATGGCGGGGCACATCTGTCTGCCATGCCGTTACTGGTACGTGCCAGTACAAAATCACGTAGCAGCAGATGTAACTCACGGGACAGTGTTATCTGTATGAATGGTGTGGTAGCTGGAAAAGGTTAAGAATTCCTGGCTGACCATCATCTGTGTTGACACAGCCTAAAATGGGATGATATAAATTATGAAACGTCTGTTATTACCGTCATCCCATCATCATTATTACTGCTATAATCTTGGCCTGCCTTCAAAAGTTGTGACCGATTCATCTTGATAGGAGTGGAAATTGATACACTCGTAAAGCAAAGGTTTACTGCCAGGGTCTTGATTTGCTCTCACAGGTGACTAATTACCTGTGCTGAGTGTCTATACATTTTACTACTTTAAGTCTCACCCTACTTGTTTTCTTTTTAAATGCTTGGAGTACACAGGTTTCCAATCTCTGAGTTATTCGTCACTGCATTTACCTTAACAAGATCCTCAAGAAGTGTTTGAAGATATTGATAATATTTTATTACGTTGCCTTTTGTGCAAGAGCAGCTGGCCAGCCAAAAATTCTCAGACTTTAACATCAAACTGCTAGGCCCATAGTGATGAAGAAATTTTGTAATCTACAGTATAAATTTAATGGTAGCGAAGTAGAATAAAAATCCTAACCAAAAAAGGAGAAAACTATTGCCTTGCAAAATCTTTGTAAATTAAAGTTTCTAATATTTTTCTTACTGGATTCTTATACTTAAGGCCTGAGAGAGTTTTCCAGTATAGTTAACATTTCAGTAGGACAGAAGACCTAGTCATGACTAGAAAATAAAATAAGCGTATCTTTAAAATTAAGCTACTGGCAGGGGGCTTGGGTTGGTTAAGGGTCCAACTGTTCGTTTGGGCTCAGGTCATGATCTCGCGGTTGTGGGATCGAGCCCCGCTTTGGGTTCTGTGCGCAGTGTGGAGTCCGTTTCAGATTCTCTTTCACTCTCTCTCTCTCTCTCTCAAATAAATAAATAAAATCTTTTTAAAAATAAAAATAAGCTACTGGTGAGAAAAACTTGGAAGGCCTCATGCCTTTTGTACAAATACATAGAAATCTGTACAGCAGTATTCAGTAGAGCACGTTTATAATAATAAAATTATTTTTTTCTGGCCTGCCTAGCCAGAAAGACTGCTTACACTGGAATAGTACTAAATTCTCATAGTTTTCTGAGGACCAGCTCTAGGCCAAACACTGCTTACATTTGCAAATCTGTTTACGTTCCCTTAATCTTTACCCTAAACCTGTGAGAGGCATTGGGAGCTCTGTTTTATGAAAGAAACTGGGATTTCACGAAGTCCAGGATCTTACTAGGAAGTGGCAGAGCCAAAAGTCGAACTACTTCTGACTTCCAAGGGCTGCACTATCCCGTCCCCCATGTGGTGATACATCACAGAACTGTTGAACAAAGACAACTAGAACAACCATCACCAACTTGGAAAGATATCCAAAATATGTATGTTATGTGAAAAATATATAGTATGGGAAAAAGCAGGTTGTAGAACAGTATATATAATATGATTCCTTTTGTGAAAATAAATTCTTAATTTGTTAATATATGCATCTATAAAAGGTCCAAGAGAGTCACAACAAATTATAAATGTTTATCCCTTAAAGGTGGGAATGCTGAAGTCACTGTTTATATAATTTTAAGTTTTCAACAACGATATATTACCATTGTAGTTTTTTTTAAGACTTTTTTAAAAATCAAATACGTATTTTAAGAAAAAGTGAAGATTTTCACTGCTTTCTGTCTTTTAGGTGATTCCAGTGAATTCTGCAGGCTCTCCTGTTGGGGACGTGCCCTTCATCCGGTCAGGACTGCTGGGGTTTGTAGGGCCGGTAAGTGATATATTCATGTTTGTTTTGGTGTATCTGATCCAGATATTTGTACTTTACAAAAGTTTCTGTCACAGAATAGAAGAAATTCGGATTAGATGAAGAGTGTAACAGGGCCTCTCTTAGATTTAGGTCAGTTTTTGTAAGAATGTCATAGACTGAGGTAACATTTACTGCTTTCATTACCCAAGTTCATTTGACTCCTTCAAACTAAGACTTTTTGACTTTCAAAAAAACTCTTCATTTATTCTTGCTCCATTTTTTTGATTTGATTTCTGTGTTTCACTAAGTTAGAAGAGTGCTGAAAAAAAGTTACCTTAGCAAAGGGAGACCATAATGAATAATGTACAAAGCATTTCCATACAAACCAGCAGCACTACACGATGAAAACAGTTTGTTTTCCAGCAAATGGTATCTACAGGCACTGGGTTGACAGAGACAGTTAAGATACAAAATCTCTTCTCAGAGAGCTCTCAGCTTCATGAGCCGACAGGAAGGTAGAGAGGCAGGCAGATCATGAAGGGTTTTACATGACGTAGTGGGAAGTTTGGATTGTATTTTGTCCGTAACAGACATTCGTGATCATAGTTAAGCCCATATATCTCCATCCAACCTCCTTACTCTTTCTTTTCCTCTTACCAACTCATGTTACATAAGGAAAGATCTAATTTTATTTCTTCACCACCATTTATGGGGGCAGGGGGCGTGAGGGTATACCTCTAAGAGGATCGGTGTCCTAGAAAGAGAAATCTATAACTACTGTCTTGACTTCTCCTCTTAGCACCAAAAAGTTTTCCAAAACCCAGCCCCTTTTAGTTGACCTCTCCATGACCGAGGTCCAAGATGGAGCCGCAGCGTCCCGTCTGCATTCCAGGAAACAGGATAGAGTGCAGTCCCACCATCTCTTAAGGAAGATTTCCTGACACCGCTGAGCTACACTTCCCCTTTTATCTCATTGGTCAGGGGGCACTGCAATACAGTCTTTATTTTGGTCAGCTGTGCCCAGCTAAAAATTCTGCTGTGAAAGAAATAGAGAAATGGACAGATCTATGTCTCTTTCTCTTTACTGACTTCCACCATAGCACTTTTCAGACTGTGTTGGAAATATCTGGTTCTTTTCCATCTTCTGAGATTAACCAGTAGCTTCCTGAGGCTAGAAGTTCTGTTTTACTTATATAATCCAATTGGTGTATGACACTACGTTGTGTGCGATAACTCAATGAGTGACATTCATGTGGAGATGACTGCTAGTTAATTGGTTATGTGTAAACTGGCCAGGAAATTTAGGACTTGTGTAATGAATGGAAAAGTCAGTTTATTGCAAGTGGGTCTAGAATTATTGAGAAGTATTATTTGTACGATGATGCTTTTAGGGCATTGACAGCAGCATTTTCTGTAGCTGTGTTATCTTCTTGGGAAGGAGAGGCTTCTCCAGTGTTTCTTAGACCTTTCTTTATTAGCCTATTTCTAATCTTGCCAGATGGAAACAGCATTACCCTTATAAACCTAAAACAGGCGTTCTCACAATCAGCTGTTTTAATTTTTTCCTAATTCCAGTATTAAATGAGTTAACAATTTTTTTCTTTGCATCCATCTTGTGAATAGGTACATAATCATGGCTGGGAAAATAAACTATGTTTGTGTGGAGTCCTAGTTGTTTTCTTATAAAATTCCTCCCTGAGAATAAATATAACCAAAATTCCTTTCTTATATACTGTAATTAATTATAATACGCTACTGATATCCCCCCTGATTTCTGAGATATGACACACTTTCTTAGATTCCATAAAATAGGGGTGCCTGGGTGGCTCAGTCGTTAAGCGTCTGCATTCAGCTCAGAGTGTGATCCCGGAGTTCTGGGATCGAGCCCCGCATCAGGCTCCTCCGCTGGGAGCCTGTTTCTTCCTCTCCCACTTACCCTGCTTGTGTTCTCTCTCTCGCTGGTTGTCTCTCTCTCTCTGTCAAATAAATAAATAAAATCTTTATTAAAAAAAAAAAAGAATCCATAAAATACAGTGTTGTTTTCTTATATTTTTGATGAGCTCTGTTTCAAGGCAGGAAGTAAAAGGTCTGTTTTACTATTTAAATAATGGAAATCAAGGTAAATTGTTGTTACCTTACAGGGCAGTTTGGTGTTCGTGGTTGGAAAAATGGATGGGTTACTGATGGTTAGTGGTCGAAGACATAATGCTGATGACATTGTTGCTACTGGATTGGCTGTTGAATCAATAAAGACTGTTTATAGAGGAAGGTGAGTAGTAAAAATTCAAATGTTAGCACTTCCAGTGGAGTCTGAATGTATCCTTACAGGGTGATTTGAGTTATATTCTGTAGAGTCTCTAAGTGATTGGGTTATTTTTGGCTAAGCACAGCAGGAGTTGGCCTTTGACTATTTATCTTAAATGGCGGGTTCTTTGGTTGAAATGGAGAGGAATAAAATATAACCGTATCCTGTATTTCAATTTTTAATTATTACTATTTGTTGAATTCTGAGGACTCTGGAGAATTCTGCTAAAACATTGAACTTCCTACATTCCATCAATACAGAAATAGTGCCATTCAGACTAATTAAGATAGAT
Source organism: Ursus arctos (assembly GCF_023065955.2). NCBI lineage: Eukaryota > Metazoa > Chordata > Mammalia > Carnivora > Ursidae > Ursus > Ursus arctos. The sequence goes on from NW_026622941.1 coordinate 40,972,565, forward strand.
GCTACGTTGTAGGAATTTTACATCTGAGAATTGTTTCTCTTACTCATCTCTAACTAAACTATTACAACATTTTAACACAGAGATTGACATAGTACACAAGTGCTCATTTCAAATTCCATGGATAAAGTCAATCGCAAGTCCTTTTTTCTTTGCTTATAAATGCAAGAAAAGATACTTGGTATATATTTGAGTAGTTGATGTCTATCCAGTAGTTTATAATCATGGATATATATCTTTAAAGCACTCTTGGTGTCTCTTTAGTTTTTTAAGAAGTAGGAAAAATTAATGAAACCATAGAGAACCAGTTCCTAAAATGTGTAGTTTTTGTAATGATATGGCTTCCTCTGAGATGTAAACTCCGTGGGGCACTAGACCGTCTCTGTTTGGTCACTGTTACATTCCCAGCACTCAGGTGTCCCAGCACCTGGCACACAGTTGGTGTTCAATAAATACATGTGGAAGAAAGGAAGGAAGGAAGGGCATACTCAGCTCTCCAGTGACTCCCATTCTTTCACGCATCCATTCAACAAATCTTTACTGGATGCCAGCTGTGTGCCACTGTGCTGGCTGCATGTGGCAGTGAATAAAACAGGCCAGGTTTCTGCCCTCGTGAAGCTCACATTCTCATTGGGGGAAACAGACAGTAACACAGAGACAAAGAAATCAAGAACACGTGGGCTGGTGCTAAGGGCCACATAGAAAGAACACGGGGACGGGTGGGAGTGTGCTTGCTGGTTTCTATAGGGTGGTCTGGGAATGCCTCACTAGTAAGGGGACGTTCGAGCGGAGACCTCACTCAGAACATCCCCCTCCCCTTGGCCTTCCAGGTGCCCCTGCCTGCCCTGGCCTGGGTCTGACCTCTCCCCACCACTCTCTGCTTCACTACTCTGCTCCAGGCACACTGGCCTTCTTGCTGTTCCTCAAACCTGCCAAGCTCGTTCCTACCTCAGAACCTTTTCGCTTTCCGTTCCTTCTGCCCGGAAACCTCTTCCTCCAGATCTTCGCATGGCTCGCGTCCTCACTTCACTCAGGTCTCTGCTCCAGTGTCCGCTCCTCAGGGAGGCACTCCCCCACCACCCTGCCTGCAGTGGTGCGGCCACCCCGCACACCGCTCTGCCCCTCGCCCTGCCTTGCTTCTCTTCCCGGTGTCTACTCCAACATGACATGATTTTATATTTATTTGTTCTGTCTCTGACATGCAAGCTCCACGAAGACAGGCACTGTGCCCTATTTATCGCTCTGTCCCACTGTTCATGCCAGTGGTGCTTATTAGTACATGTCTGAGTCCTCATTTTAATGGTAATGACTGTGGCATTTCTTTTCTGAACGACTCACTGCTGGGTAGTGTGGTGGGGATGTCTCCTCTCTGTTATTCCAGCTGAGCAAAGCAAATAGGTCTGCTTGTGAAGGGAGTCCTGATGTGTTTGATCTGTCTCTCTTAGAATTGCTGTGTTTTCTGTGTCTGTATTTTATGATGAGCGCATTGTGGTGGTTGCGGAACAAAGACCCGACGCCTCAGAGGAAGACAGTTTCCAGTGGATGAGCCGAGTGTTGCAGGTGAGCGCGCACCCTGGCTGGCTGTCAGGGCGGGCTGGCTTTGCTGTCCGAGGGGGCAGCGGCCACTGAGTAAGCCTTTTCTTTGTTGGGCCCGTTGTGACACCTTATTTTTTTCTTGCCAGTCAGCACTCCGATATTCTGGGTACTAGAAGCAAAGAATATAATTAGTACCGTTTCTCCCTCTGGACCACATAGTCTTTTTCTGCTCAGGTTGCCAAGAACAATTGAATTGACCTGCCTCAGCAAATTCTTTAGCTTTTTTTTGTGCCTGAGTGTTTAGTAACCATGAGAGTTTAAACTGACCATGTGTGGAACACATCTCTGACAGAAATCAATCCACTTGTCAACAGTCCTACTACGTATGTTCTGTAATAGGTGCCGAGCGTGCCGGGATCCAAGCAAATGTAAGACGCTGTTCTTACTCTGAAGGAGCTTTCCTGTGGAGTTAGAGAGCTAGGTGTGAAAGCCGTTAGGGAAGCAGAAGGGCCTGTACTCTGTGTAAGGGATATGTCACTAGTTGGGCAGGGGGGGAGTAGGACAGGTAGAATGATGAGAAGAGTCTAGTCTTCGTTTGAAATTACAGCCTTTGAATCATAGTGCCACTCCATACCAGAGGTTACGTAACCTTACTGAGTTTATTTCCTAACCTGTAAAGTGGGGATAAAACGAGAGAGCAATGGGAGGGATTTAGTGAGATCATTATTTGAAGTATACAGGGTGTATTTGGTAAATAACGATGGTGATTATTATTAACATCAAAAATAATAATGAATCATCGAACTTTACATCAGAAACCAGGGATGTACTGTATGGTGACTAACATAATATAATAAAAAAAAATTAAAAGGAAAAAAAAAGAAAAAAGAAAATTAATTCCCACGGGGAAAAAAATAATAATAATCATAAGCGTAATCTCCAGTAAGGAGTTTAGAGAGACCCACTGTTTTAAATAACATTCCCTTTCACTCTCTTATTTGTCTACTCAGTATTCATCACCATGTGTTTATAGTTATTGTTCTGTATATCCACTACAGTGTAAGGCCCATGAAGGCCAAGACCTCCTCTGTTTTGGTCACAGTTCGGTCCCCAGATCCTGAGAGTCATGCCAGCACATACACATAGTAGGCTTAGTAAATATTTGTTGCATAATGTGTGCTCCAAAGAAAGCATGGACTGTCTTTGGCAAAGAAAATTCTATATTATTGGAAGTGTTCCCAACATTTATTACTTGTCTGCTTGGAGCATTTGGTTGTATTCACTGCCAGTTAGTAGTAATGTTATAGAAATGATGCAAGCCTGAGATGAGTGATAGGACTAGATGACTTTAAAGATTTCTTTTTATCTTCGGGGTCTGTGGTTCTGAATTATCAGCTGAGGGAGCATAGGCTATTTGTAGTGAAAAGACAAGAAAGAATCTACGGAGGATAGGCTAGTCAGCAAAGACTGTAAAGAGGTGAGACTGGGCTGATCTCTGAAGGATGGCTAAGAATCAGACCTGAAAAGAGAATATTTTTCATACCATTCATGTTTTTGAACAAACAAAGTGCTTATTTCATTTGGAATGAATGGTGAGGTATAATGGTAGAATGTTGTGATGAATTATCCATTTTCTCCCTATTATAGGAAACTGAAATTCCCCAAGATATTTCTTATTTTTCCCTGGAAAGCAAAGATAGGAATTACATGCACTGCTTACTTACTAATCCAAATTCTTGTAAAAGTCATTCAGGGTCTGATTTGGGCATGAAATAAGAGGGCATTATTTCCCCAGTATCTGTAGCTTCTCAGCTTGGGGTATTTGGACCTATAGTAGAACAGTAAGGACTCCGTATGTTCTGGTAGGTTAGAGCCCAGAGGTTAACCCCAGATCTATGTATGATATAAACTAAATACCTAACTCAGCACCTTTTAAAGAAGGTGGTCGGTTGATGACTTGCCAGATGGTGTATTTTCAGTGGGGAATCCAGGCTATAGGTAATAATATTTGCTAACTGTCTGTATATTCTAAAATACCAAAGACTTGGGAACCCTGCCGGACTTTCTGTTTCCCAGTTGTCTCTGTCGATTAGTAGGATAGTCTGAGGAATATGACGTTCAGGTTTATTCCTTTGCACTGTTGTTTTAATAAAAGGTCTTGTCCGTCTTTTATAACCATTGGTCCATTCTTCTAAGGCTGTATCTCCTTTTCAGTAAGACTTATGGGTAATTCAGTAGAACTCTCTCAGCTGGTATGTTTGGAACTGGTATTAATAGTTGGTCAGTTAGTTTTAAAAGGTGGTCGAAGCAGAGAATCATAAAAATGAGAAATTCTTCAAGTATTAGATTTTTACACAAAACAGATAAATACCCGCACTCACTGGATACAGAGCAGTGTGAGTATGAGTTTGTGTTCCAGGTCAGCCTGCTTCCATAAACTGCATCAAACTGCATGGTCTGTGGTTTCTGTTTTCGTCTCCTGTAAGTTAGGCCAGAATGCGAGTATGTGCAAAGGGACTAGAGTACATAATCCTTACCTTTTAGAATTAACTTGTGTTTACCAACAATAATTTTTTAGTGAGTCTTTCCAAACAAAGCACAACGCTCTCTGTCCCTTTACACTCTATTTTATCAATTGCTGTAGCAGTTAAATTACGTGAACACGAGAACAAGCATAAAGGTGTAGAAACACGCACAGCTGATGTTCAGCAGGGGCGCGGCCGGGAGCGGAGGTGCGCTGAGGGAGCCAGTGGCCTCCGGCGTTCAGTATGTGGTGGGCCTCACCCCGTTGTTTTGCAGATGGGATTCTGGGTAACTTGGTGAACCAGTTAAGCAGGGCCCCACTTCCAGGGCTTCTCTAGTGTTCATAATAAAAATACCTTGCCTCTATTGAATTGAGCTATGTTGTATATTAAAAGAACCAGAACAAATTTCTGGGTTTTGGACATTACCATTCAAGAGAGAACATACTGAGGCTTAGAAATCAGTATCCACTGCTGTCCATTTAGATCGTATCTTACCCATCCTCTTGATCTCTGCCATTGCTAAAAGAAATAGGTAACTTCGGGTGTATGAAATGGGAATAATCTAGCAGATTCTAGACCTAGGATGGATAGAAAAGGAAAAATCCTAGAGTAGGATAATGGATTGCATTAGGAGGATGTCAAATGCAGTAAAATTAATCTCACTGAATATTTTTCTTTGTATTTTTCTAGGCAATTGATAGCATTCATCAGGTGGGTGTGTATTGTCTTGCTCTGGTGCCTGCCAATACGTTGCCAAAAACTCCTCTAGGAGGGATCCACATATCTCAGACGAAGCAGCTCTTTCTGGAGGGATCTCTACATCCTTGCAACATCCTTATGTGCCCACATACATGTGTGACCAATTTGCCAAAACCCCGACAAAAGCAACCAGGTAATAAGCTAGCTTTGAAGGAATAACATTAAAATTATAGCTTCAAGAAGCTGACTTTTTTCAGCATGATTCTTCATCTAGAATCGGATTTTACAAAGAATAGCATTAGATGACCAAAAGCAGGGAGGATTGAGAACCTGCAGTTTATTACTGGCGTCCTCTTCTGAGTACTTCTCAGTAGTGTGCTTCCATGTCCCCCGGATGTAAGGTTTGGGGTTAAGATGATCAAAATCTCACTTGTGGAACTAGAATAAAACAAGTCCTCTAAGAGAAGGTTCTGATAATAATAAGAATAGCTAGTAATCGAGTGCTTACTAAAGCCAAATATAATGTACATATGTTATCCTAAAGTGTTGCCCCCAGGTGTGGAAAATAAAGTTTGGAAAAGATAAGAATTGTGCTCAAAGCCACATAGGTAGTTAGTGGCCGAGTTGAGACTCACACCACTTATGACTCTAAAATCCACACTCTGAATCACTGTTATACGGCCTTTCTGTTGGGAATCTCTTACCGAAGAGTCGTCCCTCAGTCCTTCTAAGCTTTAGGGGTCTGATTTGGGCCTATAATATCTCTGGGAGCAAGATAACTTAATTTTGAAATTTCCTACATTGTAAACACAGGATAAATAGCATATTTTGCATTTGCCATATTCCTGTGAATTCAAGATGCAGGTAAGTGTATGGGAATTGCCATATGGAAACAAGAAAAAAAACCCAAATAGTCCATTTCACCTTTTTATCTTATTTCCGAGCAGACAGAGGTCATGAGTCTGAGTAAGAGGCTAAAGGGAGGAGTAATTGATTGATGGTCAATCATGTTGAAATATCTGTTCAACCCAACATGAAATCATTAAGTTTTTTGGTACTATTTTATTTTGATTGAGAAGTTAATAAGAGGTTCCCCACCTCCCATTCACCCACTTGCGTATGTCAGCACACTGGCCTCCAAATGTGTTGGGAAGAGATGGGGTAGTTGGGGAGATTAGGAAGGGAGGGGGAAGTGTGGCATTTAATCATATTTCTGTAAGACAGCTTTGGCTGAAAGGTAAACATAATGTACAATAATAAAATATAAGGTTAGCCTCTTACTGTCTAAAACATTTTTATTCAAGACATTATCCTAACACTATTAAAATGTTAATATACTCTGCTCTGCAAAAATTACTTCCGTGGTCTGGTGGCTGAAGATGATGTCACAGTTTATTGTTTAATTAGATAGATGTTATTGTCAACTCACCTGCTAGCCTTAGTAACAGTGTGTATAGAGCTAAAGTATCTGTGACATTTATCAGTTTCTGCTAGTGGAAATAAGAGTTTATGGAGGCTAATATTCTGAAGGGGCAGTCAAAATCAAGAAGTCTGTAAGTAATTCATCAAAAAATGTATAAAAACTATCTTCACGTTGCCTGCCTGTGTCTGGCAGATGCATGTAACACACAGCGCCCTCTCTAACTCACAGCCTGGTTTACTGAAGACCTACATTCATTTGTCATATGAGTAAAATCCTATTTTATTTTATTTTATTTTATTTTTTAAAAGATTTTATTTATTTGTCAGAGAGAGAGCAGCACAAGCAGAGAGAGAAGCAGGCTCCCCTCTGAGCAAGGAGCCCGATGTGGGACTTGATGCCAGGACCTTGGGATCATGACCTGAGCCGAAGGCAGACACTTAACCAACTGAGCCACCCAGGCATCCCTGAAAATCCTGTTTTATTAAATAGTTTTTAATATGTTAAATATCTTTTTTTAATTGAAATATGATCAACATACAGTATTATATTAGTTTCAGGTATACAGTGTAATGATTCAAAAGTTCTATAGATTACTCAGTGTTCATGACGATAAGTGTACTCTTAATAATAAAATGCTATTTCATTTATTTTTTAGTAAAATGCTATTTTAAATAGCATTTAATCTAGGATTCTTTTAACGAACCTTTCATGTCATAGTAGTTGCTTAAAAGGTGCTACCTAGAGACATAGTAGATGCTTAAAACATTGCTTTTGCTGGCCAGATTTCAATTTTATTAAATGATAAAACCTATATAAAAGATTTATTTCTAAGCCCCCACAGGTAAGGCTTATGTCTAATGAAAGCATTAGGTTTGGATTCTGTATTTTTGCTGACTGTTGTGATGGCCTGCTAATATCTCAGTGGGATTGATATGGGTTGGACCAAAGCAGTTTGAAAACCATGGCATAAATGGGGTAGAGATAATGTGGGGATAACATGAGATGTTGGGATTTAAAAATAATACAGGAAAGTGGAGATGAACAGGAGTGAGGTAAGAAAGGAAAGGAAAAGGAAATTGGAAAAGATGTTAAGGCAGCCTAGTGACAGAAATCTCAGCGAGCTGCCTGTTGGAGCTATTGTGTAAAGAATGGGAAATGTATTAGGACTGGTTTTGGCTGCAGACTTCAGAAAAACCTAACAGCTGCTTAAAAAACGAGAGAAAAGCTTTTCTTTCTTGGGTAAAAGAAATTCAGAGCTAGGCAGTGTGGGACTAGGGTGGTAGCTCCCCAGTCATTGTGGTTCCGCCATTGTGTCAGTCAGCTGTTGTTACAGATACACCACATAACAAATAACTCTAAAAACTCAGTAGCTTCAAAGAAGCACTCATTTCTCGCTCATGGGATGTGGCTCTGCTGAACTTGGCTGGGATCTGCTGGGCTTGGCTTGATTCCAGGTTGTAGGTTGGGTTCAGAACTGTTCTGTGTGTCTCCTCATCACGGGACCAACAGTTACTGCGCCATATTTTTCTCAAGGCAGATGGCAAAAGCAAGAAGACAAGCCAAACCACACAGGCATATTTAAAGGTTCTGTTCGTGTCATGTCTCCTAACATGTCATTGTCCAAAACAAGCTCAGACCATGCCCAGAGTCAGTGGAGCAGAGAGGTATACTCCTGTCATATAATCACGGCAACAACAGGAAGGAAAGGAAGGATTATAAGAAAATAAAACAATCTGCCACAGCCATCCTAGCATACTGCCTCAGGCCCCAGTTAGGCCCCCTGACCTCCAGCCATCATTCTTGCATTCCAGCTAAGAGGGGGAAAAAGGCAAGGAAGGAAATACCCTTGCCCTTTAAACATATTTTCTAGAAATTGCATTTATTACTTTCTCTTACATATTATCTCCCACACTAAAGAATATAGTCTTAATTCCAGGCATTTATTTGCCTAGCTTAAAACTTGGGGGAGGGGGGTCTGTTATTAAGGAGGAAGAGGAGAATAGATATTGGGATTGATGACTAGCATTCTTTGCCACAGGAAATTTGCGTAATTTTGTGGGGAAAAATAAGAATGCATATTTACAGGTACAGCAGGGTTTTAGCAGTTAGCCCTCTAGATGTTATTGCTTTCAATTATTTTTCACTCTCTGTGATCCTTAGACTTAAAGAATGCACACAGAAGGACCTCAAGAAATTGCTGCTGAATTATTTTTACTGTTTTAAACTACTCTGAAAAATTCACTTTTAAAAACACACACCTTTATTAATTTTACAGTCTAATTTCAGGATTGTGTAACTAACACAGTTAGATATACTCTTAGTCCTTGCCTATATAAAAGGCTGTCGCCAATATGACTATCTTGTATGTAACTCGTTATGCAGTTTCTTAGGAAGGAGTTTTGCATATTACACTTAAAATTGCAATAGACACTTTGTAGACTAAAATTGTTCAGTAGAATGCTGGAGTACTTTACACTTCTTGAGTTTTTCATCGGATTTGAAAATTTTAACTTTTCATTTTGAAATAATGTCACACTTCAAGTTGCCAAATAGTACGGAGAATTCCCTTATACCCTTTACCCATACTTCCCTAATTATTTAGAGTCTGTGATTTAAGTGATTTTGTTCCAGCTGTTTCAGTATATTTAGGATCAACAGATTTTGTCAATAAAAGATATTTAGTATTAATTCATATGTAGCATCAGCCTTATTCAGAACTTGGCTGGTAATAAGTTTTGTTATCTTTTAGCTATCTGCTTAGTTTGATACAATAGAGTCTTCAAGCAACTGTCAAGGAAGGCATGCAGCACTCTAGCACTTTTTTCTTGAAGAGAGGGAGAATTCTCCCTTTTTATTTTATTTTTTTAATTTAAATTCAGTTAATTAACATACAGTATATTATTAGTTTCAGAGGTAGAGTTCAATGAGTTCTCCCTTTTTATTTGGAAGTGTCAGACCCATGGAAACGTTGGAAGAATACCACAGTTAACGCCTGTATACCTTCACCTAGATTCACCAGTTGTTAGCATTGTTTTACTGAACTCTTTGAAAATAAATTGCAGACATCATGACATTTCACCCCTAAATATTTCTGTAATGTTATTTCCAAAGACAAAAAAAAAAAAAAGTCCTAAAGTTTTCCTAATCAACAATGCCATTATTTTATTAAGAAATTTAACCCTGGGGCGCCTGGGTGGCTCAGTTGGTTAAGCATCTGACTCTTGATTTCAGTTCAGGTCATGAACTCAGGGTCAAGAGATGGAGCCTGCTCAGGCTCCACGTGGGGTGTGGACCCTGCTTGGGATTCTCTCTCTCCCCCTTTGCCCAACCTCCCCCCCCCACCCTGCTGCTTAACACGCACTCTCTCTCAAAAAAAAGAAAAAAGAAAGAAATTTAACCTTAATATAATGCTATCATCTAACAATATACAGTCTGTATCCACATTTCTTCACTTGTTTATTACAACTGATTTTTAAAAATTTAGTATCCAGTCAAGGTCATGGATTGCATTGGGCTGTTATGTCCTTTAATTTAGAAGCTCCCAGCCTTATTTTCTCTTAAAGACATGGTTTTTGAAGAGTCCAGGCCAGTTGTATTATAGAATGTCCCACAATGTGGATGTCATTACTCACTTTAATAAAGCACTCCTGAGATTCCTGATGAACCCATTCTCAGTTCTCATAGGTGGCAGATTTCTTTCCAGACCAGATACTCCTTACTGTTAAGTCCATTTTTAGGGTCTTTACCGTAATTAGAGCTGATGAAATTATTTATCCATAGTTACTAGTGGAACACGTCACCCTCTCAGAGTGAAACATTCCTTACACCCAGGGTATAGGAGCCCACCTGCTCCCCTCCACCCTCCAAATCCCTGTCTCTTCTCTGGTTCTGTCTTGTTTTTTTCTAGCACTTCCTACTACCTGACATTATTTATTTGTATATGTACTTACTGGCCGCCTTTCCTCAATAGAATACAGGCTGTTTGGGGGCGCCTGGGGGGCACAGCGGTTAAGCGTCTGCCTTCGGCTCAGGGCGTGATCCCAGCGTTATGGGATCGAGCCCCACATCAGGCTCCTCCGCTATGAGCCTGCTTCTTCCTCTCCCACTCCCCCTGCTTGTGTTCCCTCTCTCGCTGGCTGTCTCTATCTCTGTCAAATAAATAAATAAAATCTTTAAAAAAAAAAAAAAAAGAATACAGGCTGTTTGTCTTGGTCACTACTGTGTTCCCAGTGCCTAGAAGAATACTCAGTCTGAATTGTTGAATGAATATTTGAACTAGTTTGGGTCAGTCTGGAAATACTTCGGGGGTATAGTTTGGATTACCACCCCCAGAGTGTTGATATTTGCCTTTACTTACAGGTGTGGGCCCTGCTTCTGTGATGGTTGGGAATCTGGTTGCTGGCAAACGCATAGCACAAGCTGCAGGAAGAGATCTTGGGCAAATTGAAGAGAATGACTTAGTAAGGAAGGTAAGAGTTCAGATGTGTTGATTTTTATTAAAAAAAAAGTCAAGGACAAACTTATACTTCAGGTAGTAGATGGGAGATGCATTATCCAACTTTTCCAGAGTTACTGACCCTGGTTCTTTTTTCCACTTTATGACTTCAGCACCAATTTCTGGCGGAGATTTTACAGTGGCGAGCCCAGGCAACTCCTGACCATGTGCTCTTCATGCTGTTAAATGCCAAGGTATTAAAAATCCAATTGTATATAATCAGATGAGTATTATGGGAGGATCTTAGGCACTCTTGATCTCTTTCATCAGAAAATTTCCATTGTCAACTCTGAGGGAGGAGTTACTGCTTTCTCCTTGTTTCGACATATGAGGATAAACTGTGCAATCACTTCAAGGTTGAAATGAGACCTCCTGGAGTGTTCCCTAATGCTGGCTTTCCCCGTGTTACAGTCGAGTCGCCTTTATGCAGTTCTGATAGGACCAGTAGGGCCACCGATGCAGTTCCATAGATCTACAGTGTATAGGATGCATTACGTCATGTCATTGTTTACCCAATTTGACTTTTAATTCTTAGACTTCCACCAGAAAGAAAAAGACTTTAGATAAACATTAATTTTTTTAAGATTTTATTTATTATTTATTTGAGAGAGAGAGCACGAGAGAGCACAAGCAGGGGGAGCAGCAGAGGGAGAGAAAGAAGGGGAAGCCGACTCCCTGCTGAGCAGGGAGTCCAGGACTCGATCCTAGGATCCTGAGATCATTACCTGAGCCAAAGGCAGACGCTTAAAGGACTGAACCACCCACGCGCCCCATAGATAAATACTTTTTTGAAACAAAGTTATTTTTACTGTATACTTAAATGATTTATTGCTAACAGATAAAAAACAAATTGAAAATTATTCAGAAGTGCATTTAACTGGTACTTTCTAATGGATGGCTCATCAGAATATTGTATTTTCTTAAGTTAGGCATTCTGTGAGTGTTTGCTGACATTTGTTTTAACGGCCGAATCAGAGGCTAAAACTACCGTGACAGTGGCATATAACAGTATTTTCCACCATCAGGGGAAGACCGGAGGGCCTGATGCAATCTCCCAGGCCACTTACCCAAATAGCCCTGTTCTGCCTAGGCTCCCCTAGATTCTGATGTATTTTATACAAACACACCTTTGAGAGTTTATGTAGTGATAGAACTTAATGAGGGGAGTATGCTGCACATCTTAGTGAAAAGTCATTAAAAATCTGAAGAACCATTGCGCTCTGATAGAAAACTTCTCGACTTTCTTGTTCTACCTCTAAATGAGGTGGGTTTCCCTCCAAGCCCGTGGATTCATTAGGGTCCTTCCATTTCAGTAAGATGCCAGGCCAGCTTACTTCCCCTCTCCACTTCCAAGCTGGGCTACAGGTAAAGCTGTAGCCCCATGAAACCTGTACCCCAGGTATTTGTTAGAAAGCATGAATTTAAATTTGCTTCTTGGTTAGAGAAATAATATATGTGTTGACTCAAAGACATTTAGTCCATTTATTCTTCTGCATATTCTAATATTTTACCTTGGATAAGGCCAGACTGTCAGAAAGCTTAGTGACCATATCATATTGTTCTCTCATGCCCAGAAAAAAAATTTTTTTAAGATTTATTTATTTGCTTGAGAGAGAGAGAGTGTGCAGAGTGTGGGGGAGGAGAGAGAGAGAGAGAGAATCTTAAGCGCCACGCCCAGCACAGAGTCCGATACGGGGCTCAGTCTCACGACCCTGAGATTATAACCTGAGCTGAAACCCAGAGTCAGATGCTTAACCGACTGTGCCATCCAGGCACCCCCAGGAAATTGTTTTTATTGCAGGTTTAGTTTGCTGCTGTACCAAGGATCAAAACGAAGAATATTATTGTAAGATATGAGAAGTGGCCTTATGGATTTAACCCTGGCTTTAGCCAAAGGGATATCCATTTTAATGTTATAACCTTAATGTCTAACAATAGACAATTGACTAAGTAAATTATGGCATTAAAATTATGGCATGAAGTACTATACAGTCATTCAAAACAGTTATAGAAGAATATTTCATTATGCAGAAAATATTCATAATGTGTAAGTGTTAAAAAAAAAGCGTATCAAACTTCAGTAAAATAATGAACTACGTAGGAGCACCTGGGTGGCTCAATCGGTTAAGTGTCTGACTTGATTTTGGCTCAGATCATGATCTCAGGGTCGTGAGATCGAGCCCCGCATTGGGCTCCGCCCTCAGTGCAGAGTCTACTTGAGAATCTCTCTCTCTCTCTCTCTCTCTGTCCCCCTTCCTCTACCCCTCCCACTTGTGCTCACTCTCTCTTTTTCTCTCTCTCTGAGATAAATAAATAAACCTTTAAAAAAAAGTGATAGTAATCGAGTACCTGCTAGAGACTCTGTTCTGGGTGCTGTATATTTCATAGTTCATTTTACAGTCGAGGAGACTGCGGCCCGGAGACATAAAATAACTTGCCTGAGGTCTCGTAAGTGGTAGGACTAGGAAATTACCTCTTTCATTTGAACCCAGAGCTGGCTTCTGAGCCCACATTCTTTACCAATGCAATACACAGCTTCAGGCAGAGAGTATAATATGGTAACATTTTTTTATTGTCACGTGTGAATTTATATATAATATAGACTCATTTTTTTAAAAACCAGGAAAATAGCAAAATGTTGATAGTGCTTACATCTGACTTATATTTTATTTGTCTCTATTTTCCATATTGAACATGTACTATTTTATATTAATGAAACTTAAAAATTATTTTTAGGGGCGCCTGGGTGGCACAGCGGTTAAGCGCCTGCCTTCGGCTCAGGGCGTGATCCCGGCGTTATGGGATCGAGCCCCACATCGGGCTCTTCAGCTATGAGCCTGCTTCTTCCTCTCCCGCTCCCCCTGCTTGTGTTCCCTCTCTCGCTGGCTGTCTCTATCTCTGTCAAATAAATAAATAAAATCTTTAAAAAAAAAAAAATTATTTTTAAAACAGCTCAGTAAAACTTGTTTTTCTTGTGAGACGTTTTGAGTTATAGCGTTACAATAATTAAGATAGGGTGGTATTAGCACAATAGGCAGAGAATAATTCGGTGTTATTTAGTGAAGTTGGAGACAGGCATACACGGTGACCCCATAATTCCATCTCTAGGTCTGCCCTCTGCCAAAACTCATGTGTTTATGCATGAGGATACATGTACAAGAACGATACTGTCCATCAGCAGCAGAATGGATGAATAAATCGTCGTTTGTACGGTTAAATACTACGCAGCACCAAATTGAGAACTACACCCGTGCCCTGCAGCAGAGATGACTGTTAATGTCGAGAGAAAGAAGCAAAACACAAGTATATACTGTACAGTTACATTTCTATAAAATCAAATCTTTCACAGGTGGTAACATTATAAGGAAAAGGAAATCCGTGATTAAGATTAAAAAGTCAAAGTAGCAGTGACGTATGGAGGGAAAGAAAGGATGAGACTAGACCAGGGGGACCCCTGGGGGTGCTTTTTGTGCTGCTGGTAGTGGTGTTTTTCATGCCATGCTGGTTCTTCTGCGGAAGCTTGCTTTGTAATTTTCCATTATGCAGTACATTCATATTTTAAGCACTTTCATATTTGTGTGGTTTATTTTACACACAAAAGGGTTTCAAAAAGCCCAGCTCAGTGAAACTTGGTTTGACACTCAGGAATTGATGAAGACACGCAGGGGATTATTCTCAGGATCAGGAATAGTTGGCTGTCTTCTGAGCTGCTAATCTTTATTATTAGCTAGTGGACTCTGGCTGGTACTGTTTTGTTTACATCTTTGCTGTTAGAAAACTCAGAGCCAAATTTGTGTTACACTCAGCAAATGCATACGAGGCACATGGCCACACGGCCAACAGTGACTGTCCTGACCTCACTCCTGTCCTCACGCTACTTTTATTCCCTTTATTTTCCTTCCACTCGTACTTCCTCATTTAAATAAAAAATTCCTATGTATTTTTGAAGCTGTCTTAAACAAGAAAGACTATAAATATGTATGTTTGATTTAAGTTAATGTTGATATTCTCTGAGTAACTTCAGACATTGAAAAAGAAAAGGAATACCACATGTCTTTCGGTACCAGGGATTTTCACTGGAATTGATAACTTGCTAAAGAGAATCTACCAAGGCACAAGCCTTTCCGATATAACGTTGAATTGGCTGTACTTGTCCCTATTTTATTTCCTGAGTTTTCACGCACTTATCTTTTCTTCTGTATAAAGGGAACTACTGTGTGCACAGCCAGTTGCCTTCAGCTTCATAAGCGAGCAGAGAGGATCGCGTCAGTTCTTGGTGATAAGGGGCATCTAAATGCAGGAGACAACGTGGTGTTGCTCTATCCACCTGGTAGGTGTTGGGTTGGTAAACTAGACTCAAGCTCCGTTACCAGACTACAGAGTATGAGAGGACAGGAAGTGAGGGCCGCCATCTTTGCCCATGTAGGCTGTGCGCTTCCCAGCTCTGAGAGCCCCAGGCACCAGGGCTAAGGTAAGAACCGAGCTTCACGCCCTGGTGTTGGGCAGCGCCATGGCTCTGCTGGGACGGTGTCTGTTGTATTTACTCTTGTATTCCCACTGTCTAGCATAGTTCCTGGTGCTATGGTAAATATCGAATGAATTAAGTAAAGACTTTCTGACTTTTGGAAACCCTCAAAAGAGGTGCTTTGTTTCTAGGAATGTTCAGGAATGGGACCATTTCACCCAGTTCCTAAAGAATATTGCGTGTGAACTCTTTGACTTTGCATTCTTTATATCCTGATTGATGTGTAGTCTTCGTTATTGCTGCTTTCATCTTCCATGCTCTCATTTAAATTAAAAATGTTCTTTTCACAGTAAGAGGGACTCGGAATTATCTGATGACACTTTGGTGTAAATATTCAAAATGTTAGGTGAAATATTTGAGTTGTTTGGTTCTTTATTCTTCTGTCACATTACCTACTCATACCTCTGGCTTTCTCTGGTCTTTTATCCCCCTTAGTTCATTTTGTTCTGTGACTCTCACTATGCTGTTTTATGTACACTGATACTAAGATTTCTTAAAGGGTCATCTGGTAAAAGAATCCCTCCTCTGGTGTTCCTGTGAGATTATCTTCCATCCACCAGCGAATGACATGGTGATGGACCAGAGCACTTCCTGAGGAGGCCACTCTCCATGTCCTGATAGTGGGGAGTCTTCTTCAAATTGAGTCACACAGCAGCCTTCTAAATATTTTTTTTAAAGCTCCTGTGTTCCTCATCCCTCCTTTCCCCGTTCTTTCATTGCCTAAGTTACAAGACCTAATTTCTGCAGTTACTTCTCCTAAGCAATATCAAGTAATGATTTCAAAATACCTTCCTTAGGTGTCTCTCAAGAGTTTTCTTTACTTCTGACTTCCTTTCTTGTTATTCATTCTTGGCTTCTCTATATTTTTTAAGTTGTTCTATAAGCTTCCTTCTTTATGCTCAATTCTTTCTTGATTTAAAAAATTTCTTCTGCTGTTATCTATGTTGAATTATGATCTCAATAGACTGGCATGTGATTTAATAAACTGGCTCTAGAAGATCTGCCTTTTAGTTTCTCAGTGATAATGGGCAGCTAAATGACTCTGTCTTGCAGGCATCGAGTTAATAGCTGCGTTCTATGGTTGCCTGTATGCGGGGTGCATACCTGTCACGGTCCGACCTCCTCATGCTCAGAACCTTGCGGCCACATTGCCCACTGTCCGCATGATTGTTGATGTAAGTACTGGGTATATTTTCCTTGTCCTCATCTCATAAAATTCAGAGTCAGACAGCTCAGGATCCTTACTAAATTTCCGGTTTTGTTGAGTTGGGAAGTGAAATCTGTCTCCTGAAAACCACCTCCTTTTCATTTATCTGACCAAGATGACTAGCATTTTTCAGTGAGGGAATGTGGGAAAGTGATTATTGGTGAGGTACAGAATTGTGTTTTTACCATGAACATTGAGGAGGTGAAGCTGTCATTAGTAATTCTCCCTAAAACTTTTTTTTTTTAATCTCCCTTCTTAAAAAATGTTCTTATTTTTTCTGCATAGTAGCCAAGATAATTTGACATGCCAAACTGAATTCTCCCCAGTGTTGGTCATTTTTATTTTGGTTAGTTTTATAAATTCTCTTGGTATAGTATTAAAAGGTATCTAGATCTTGCCCTGGAAGTGACAGAAGTTTCTCAAGGTTATGAGAATTGAAGGAAGTAACATAAATCTGTATTGCATCATATCCTAATTCATGTTACAGCAAAGAGGCAGAATTCTAATTTGTGTAACATTTGTTTCTCTCAGAACCGATGATCTGTCAGCAACTAGAGCCTGCAGTATAAAAGCCGTGTTCACCATAGATGATTTTATTACAAAGTTCAGCTCAGCAAAATGCCCTCTTTACATTCTGCAAAGTAGGCCAGAGCAGCAGGGAGGGGAGTTTCCTTCTGTTGACAGTTAAGGGGAAGTTGGTCACTTTGCATTTCCGTGTATAAGTTTCCATGGATAAGGAGAGCTTAGTTTCCGTGACAGCTCCGCATCCCTCAAGTTCAGGATATGTTCTAGGCCTAGTCCATGCACTAGACTGTGGCAGCTCCTGCAGCGATGATCGTCTGATTCCTCCCATTCCCGAGCAATACAAAATCCACATTTTTACTTTATCGGGGTCTTCATGAAATCAGAAGATGTTGGCATCCACACCAAGGTTATAACTATGAAATATTTGAGAAGCTCTGTTGTAAACAATAACTCGTGTTGTAAACAGGTCCATCCTTCTGAGACAGTTCAATGTCACACGGTCCCAGAAGGACAAATGTAGGGGAAACACCAGCATCCATTGTACTATTGTGTGTTCTCTGAAAATCGAATACTGTCCTATCCAGTATGGTGTGCTTTTAGTCTGGTAGGAGTTGCTTTTAGCAGCAGCCAGAGCCTGTGGGGCCACATGGGGACTAAGCTTCCTGGTGCTTATTTCTGTCCATTTGTTTTCTAGGTCAGCAAAGCAGCCTGCATTCTCACCACACAGACCCTAATGAGGCTACTGAGGTCCCGAGAGGCAGCAGCAGCCGTGGACGTGAAAACCTGGCCAACTATCATTGACACAGGTGAAAGGGAGATTTCTCCAGAGCTGTTGAAGGAGCAAGAACACTCACTCCCTGAGACCTAGATTCTCATGCCAAAGATGTTTATACGACTCTTTGGTTGCAACACATCCCACCTGCTAAGACAGAGGCAAAAGTTCCTCTCCAGTTCGCTTGTGTTACCAAAGGACTGGATGCTGCAACAGCCAGACCCAAAGATGCAGATCACAGTCTGCTAAGAGCTCTTGAAATGAAAAAGTGTCTTGCTCTTACTTTTGGCATCCTTGAACAGTGGCTAGGTTTTATGCAGAATATAACCATGTACACGTAAGGCCATATAAAATCTCGAGACGATCTGATCCTTGACTTCCAGATGTGATCTAGTTAAAGCAGCATTGAACTAGGAGTCAGAAGACCTGATTCTAGTTCAAGCTTGACTAATTATTTGCTATATAATATTCTCTGAGAGTACCTTTTCCTAAAATGCTACCTACCCTTACCTGACTCACATATTTTTTGAGAATATCAAGTGCAGCATATTAGGAATGTACTTTAAAAACCATAAAGTACATGAATTTAGGTGGTATCCGTGCTAAAAAAGCACGGAATAAGACGTGGGGCCGCCTGGAGAATGGTAGTAGAGGGAAGAGAGTGGGTTTTGGAGTCAGGTAGATGATATTTAAATCCTGACACTCTGTTACTCTCCGTGTATCCCTACTAACCGGGCAAAACTGTCCGTAAAGTGGGAGTTGCAATAACCACTTCGTGGAGCTATGAAGATTAAATGACATGATCTAAAGCACCTCGCACATAATCATAGTAATAACATCTTTTATTGAGCCCTTGCTATACGCCAGTCATCTAACATCTGTTACCTGATTTTATCCTCACACCAACTGTACTGGATGGGTGTGCTTTTATCCTTATTTTACAGATAGGAAGACTGAGGCTTAAGGAGGTTAAATAAGCAGCAGAACTAAAATTCAAACCCAGTCGATTTGGCTCCATTCCCAGCCTCTTCACCATTCCTTTCCTTTCTCCCTGTTTTCAATAAGGACCACATGGTGTCTGTCCAACTCAGGGTTTAAATTCAGGGATGGCAGGTATTTGTGGTGGTTGTGTGCCAGATGCTGAGCTAGAGTTTTTTACGTTTGTTGCTGAAGGACGGAAGCACGGTTGCCTATGGCACAAATGGACTGTTTTGGTGCTAAGGATGCAGGTAGACCCACTGTGGTTATTGGACTCACTGACATTTCAGGAAGACCTGAACTGGGGTTGTGATACAGACAACACAAAGGTTTCTGTAGGAACAGGAGTGACCCTACCCTATACAAAAGCGGGTTGAAAGTGATAGATAAAGTCTTTGGTTTGACCAAAGATGGGTGCCCAACAATATAGAGATTTAAAAGTCAGAGTCAGAATTGTGTCTTGATGCAGTAAGCCACAGAAGTCATTAATGAGGCATGGTTGGGCCCAGAGACATCCTTGATATCCTTGGTTTTGACATACTTAAACGAAGCAAATTTGGAAGGAAGGGAGAGGGTATATAAATAAACAAGCAAAGGAAAATAATCCCTAATTCTAAGTTTTCATTCTTAAAAATCTACCGTGTTAACTTGGAGAAAAACAACTTCTAAAGCTGTCCGTGAGTGATAGCGCATGTACTAAACTGTAAATAATGAACTTTAACTTGGAACCAGCATGATAACAACTAAGGCTTTTTGAGCTTTTTGAGTTGTTTTAAAAGTGCTTTATGTGAATTAACTCTCTATCAGTCCTGTGAGGGTAGGTCTTTTTCCCATTTTAGAGATAAGGAAACAGACACAAAGAGGTTAAATAATTCCGAAGTCACTTTGATGGTAAATGGCAGAGCTGGGTTTGAACACCGTGTTACACTACCCCTCACTAACCTTCTAGTGAACACATTCACCTGATGTAGGTGTGCTTCGTTTATATTTCCCAGTGGTGTGCTTATCCCCAGCCCACTTCTAGGAGTGACATACGTGAGCTGTTTGGTTAAATAGGAGAAGCCTAAGCTTCAGCAAATCCCGGGAGCCGTATTTGTCCATAGCAAAGCCTTAGCAAACCAGTTGAAGAGCAATGATTTTCATGTTCCAATGTGTCTGATTGATAACAGGGTTGTTTTTTTTTTCATTGCAGATGATTTACCCAGGAAAAGGTTACCTCAGCTGTATAAACCGCCCACTCCTGAGATGTTGGCGTATCTTGATTTTAGTGTCTCCACAACTGGCATGCTGACAGGAGTGAAGGTAGAGTGGGCTGGAGATAGTGACTCTCTCTGGATGTTGGTGAAATGCCAGGTCTGCAAAAAATAGAGATGACCACTGCCCCAGGGACTTCAGATGTAGAAGCCAACTGGTTGTACCAGAGACCAGTAGGCGGAGGATCAAAGGTCCCTGCTATATTTAAATAAAAGCATTGGCTCTTCCGGAATAAGTTATCCCAAGGAATTTGTGTTATGAAGTATTCTGAACCTGGCCTAGAAGCTAATAGATAATAAGAGTCACAGTTAAAGCCAGTAAGAAACCATAGATTCATATTTCATAGAACTCAGTATTAACTAAGGAACAAAAATATATGACCTTATGTTAGTCTCAGTATTAACTAAGGAACAAAAATATATGACCTTATGTTAGTCTCAGGTAGTTTTTTTTTTTAAGATTTATTTATTTATTTTAGAGGGTGGGGAGGGGCAGAGGGAGAGACAGAATCTCAAGCAGACTCCCCACTGAGGGTGGAGCTGACACAGGGCTCGATCTCACGACCCTAAGATCATGACCCGAGCCAAAACCAAAAGTCGGATGCTTACCTGACTAAGCCACCCAGGCACTCCTGACTTAGACTTTTTGAAACAATGAAAAATAGACATCATTTCGAGGAGTTTGGGGGAATTTGAAACTTTTCAAAACTATCATTAGAGCTTTTTCTGCCTGTGGGGATGCCAGTTCCATCCTGTTCCATGTTCCCTACTTTCCAGATGTCCCACTCTGCAGTCAATGCTCTTTGTAGAGCCATCAAGCTCCAGTGTGAGTTGTATTCTTCTCGGCAGATCGCCATCTGCCTTGACCCTTACTGTGGACTTGGCTTTGCACTCTGGTGTCTCTGCAGGTAGGAATGGAAAAGCAAAGAAACAGAATGAGTGGGGATGTCTTTGGGGCTATAACCATCTCATCCTTCCTTTTGCTCCCTTAATTTGGTAATGTTTCAATAAAATGCTGATGTTTCCAGAATTTGTACATACAATGTATCTCTTAAGTTCATTTAGTTTTGTTTAGTTTTTGTTTTTTTCTTATCCGTTAGTTTTATGCCTCATACAAAAAGTGACTGATCTTATTACTTGCTCTCTGCTCCATCCTGTAATCCTTATTTTAGAAGCCGAGCCAAGTAGAAGGATGATACTTGGGTGAAATATGTCAGGGTTTGACAGCCAGAACGTACCCCCTAGGTTTGGCAGGAAGGAGTATAATGAGATTAGATGACAGCATGTGGCTGGAAAGTGGCATGCCTGTCCTGTCCAGATTGTGTCTTATGGAATGGCAGATCCCCACTCCTCCCAGGGAACCTTCTCTCAGCCCTGCATTTTCACCTCCCTGGTAGACATCCCCATGACTGCTTCACTGACACCTACAACTCAGCATTCTCCTTGTGTGTCCTCATCTTTGTTAGGATGGGACCATTCACCTTAGGGGCCCAAACCGGGAACTTGAGCATTATCGTCAACTTCTATATCTGTATATCTCATGTCCATTTAAGTGTCATGTCCTTTGTGGCTCAGGTGTTCCTAAACCTGTCTGTACGTAAGAACCACCTCGAGGTCTTTAAAAAAGCAAATTAATGGGCCTTCCCCAGACTTACTAAAACTTAGATCTCCAGAGATGGCAGTCACAATTCCAGTACTTTTTAAATACAGGACTCTGGGGCTCCTCATGATTCTGATCTATACTTGGGTTTCAGAAGTTGAAGATTCATGGCTATGGACTATACCGATAAAGTGTGACTCTGTCATTCCTTTCTTTTTATCCTGGCTGCACTGTCGGGATTCGCCAGTGTCTGTGTGTCTCCAGTCCCTCTCCATGGTGCTGGGCTCGCCCCAGCTTAAAGCCTAAACTGCCTGCTGGTAAAGCCTTAAACTCCTTCAGACGATAATTACGCTCTTTTACAGTTTGGCCCCAACCTTTCTGGCCTCATTTCTCACCACTCCCCCATGCATCCTGTGCTATAGGATTTCATACTAGGGTGCTATTTCTGACTTTAAACACACCGTATACTTCTACGTTTCTTTTCCTTTGCATATGCTGTTCCTCTGCCTGGAATGCTCTCGACCACCACCCCATTTCCTCCAGCCACTGTCAAATTCCTGCTCATTCTTTAAGCCCAGGCTCAAGTGACACCTCAGTGAAACACCCGCCTCCCCCACCCTAGCTTTCCTAATTTGAATGACTTGCTCCTTCTTTTGCAATCTTGATTTTATGATCTTCACATCTCAGATACCACACAGTCTGCTGTATTCTAGTTCTTGTGTCTTGTGAGTTGGACAGGAGCAAGGCCGATGTTTAGACCTTTATATCTCCTATGACCTTACATTGCCCTTCACGTGCGGTAAGCATCTGTTGAATGGGTGCTGTTCTAAAACATCCCGGTGTCTAGGATGAATTGATAACACCGTCTGTCGCCTTTCTTCATTGCAGTGTCTATTCGGGTCACCAGTCCATCTTAATTCCTCCTATGGAGCTAGAAAACAACCTTTTCCTCTGGCTCTCCACTGTCAACCAGTACAAAATAAGGGACACTTTCTGCTCCTATTCAGTAATGGAGCTCTGCACCAAAGGGCTTGGAAACCAAGTGGAGGTGCTAAAGGTAAGCGGCAACTATACAAGTAGCCTGTCCCGAGGGGTTTGGAAGACACGGGCCAGGCATGAAGATCCCTGAGTAGGGCCTGACAGGCATAACTGTCTGCTTTTTTCTAGCCAGTCAGCATTTTGTAAACCTCAGGAATTTTGTTTCTTCCACTTTCTAATTTAATGCGCTCTTTCAGAGTTTAATCTGAGTCTTACTTTGTGGAGAGGAAGGTGAAACTAGTCAGGAGGCTGAATGGAAATGACTTCATGGAAAGATGAAAGAGAACCATGACCTCCAGGAGAATTTTTTTCCAAAAAAATTTGCAGCCTCGGAGTAGTGGAAATTGGCGAGTGCCCCAAAGATGAGGGTAGCTCATTCCTGTGTGTATCCAGGAATGACGTATCTGACTGGCGTATGAGAGACACAGAAGACACTGATTTTCTTTAATAGAGAATTATGTGGAATTTAAGAAACAAAACAGAGGAGCACAGGGGAAGGGAGGGAAAAATAAAACAAGATGAAATCAGAGTGGGAGACAAACCTTAATCATAGGAAACAAACTGAAGGTTGCTGGGGGGTGGTAACTGGGTGAGGAAAAGTAAGGAGGGCACGTGACGTAATGAGCACTGGGTGTTATATAAGAGTGATGATCACTGACCTCTACCTCTGAAACCAATAATACACTATATGTTAATTGAATTTAAATAAGAATAAATAAATAAAAATAGAGAATTATAATCCTAAGAGGATAAAAAGAGATGAGATTCGATCTCTAGAGTGCTAGATTTTTCTCTCAGTCCCTTTCTCCATTTTGAAATAGAAAGACATCTAAAGTACAGAAGTTGGGGAGGTATAAAAATGGATCACTGAAGAATCTGAGATTTTTAGATTAAAGAGGAAAGAAATAGAGAACGAGCAGATTTACCAGTGGGTAGTAATGTTAGTGGAATGCCTTGGTATTTCTGAAAACTTTAGTCTTTTCCCTGGGTGTTTGAGATGAGAATACACAGTTCCTTGGCTCTTCCCGACCAAAGAGCTAGAACAGTGGCCCTACCTATTCAGTTCTGTTTGTGTTCCTACTGACTTCAGCTCTCGTGCCGTTGCTGTCTTACAGACCAGAGGAATCAACCTCTCCTGCATCCGGACGTGTGTGGTTGTGGCCGAGGAGCGACCCCGCATTGCCCTCCAGCAGTCCTTCTCCAAGCTCTTCAAAGACATCGGGCTGTCCCCTCGGGCTGTCAGCACCACTTTTGGATCAAGAGTCAATGTAGCGATATGTTTACAGGTGACTGTCGTGAAATCTTGCTTGATGATGAATGGAAGCGAAGTGTGTGGCACTCCACAGCAGAGCCTTCAAAGCCCGGCAGCCCGGCACGAGCCCGGTTCCGCTTACTTGCTCTGGGACTGCGGGCTTTTCATTTGGATTTCACCATGCCTCATTCTGCTCACCTGTAGGACGAAGATAATAAAATTGTTCTTTGCAGGGTCATTCTGTGGAATCACTGAGTTACTAGGCGCACGCGCTTGGAGCCACGCCCAGCAGTTGAGCCCCAGTTTAAATGTTTACCCTAGTAGTTTAGTGGTACATGATGATGAATCAAGATTTTTGAGTCCTATTTGAATTTTATTAATATCTTACCTTCTGTTTTTCTGTCTTTTTTTTTTTTTAAACAAAGGAAGCACAAATAAGCCTGTATTCTTTTCTTCCGCCAGATGGCAACTTTGCCATGTTATTGTTGGTGGCTAAATAACAGAAAAGAACTAAGTCTGATTTTTGGTAGCTTGGAGGCTAAACGCAGTAAATGTAGGCATGGGCAGGAGAGAGAGGAAAAGAAGACGGCACGCATGGGTGGGTACTTTCAGGGCTGCTGTGACCATGGGCAAGTGCAAGGGACGTTCAGGCAGCATCGTGATGATGTAACCTTGGAGCCCCGTCACAGGCTCCTTGCTGTCCGCTTAGGCCAGGGTCGGTTTTGAAGATCCTGTGGAGGCTGGCCTGTCTCATCTGTGCCTTGAGCCCAGGGACGAGAACCCTCCTGAGCCCGGGAACCTTTCAGGGCTGATTCAGCCCCTGTGACTAGGCCCCCGGCCTACTCTCCCAGGGGAGGGAGGGAAAGAAACACGAGGCCGTGAGTCTCTTTCAGCGTGTGACTGCAACCCTGCCTCACCTGGTTGAAGAGAGGGGGAGATTTCAGAATGGAGTTTGGATTTCTCATGTATATGGCTAAATTATCTATGTCTTGATTTGCGAATGTGAAATACGGAAATACAATTCATTTAAATTTTAAATAAACAATGCGTTGATTTCTTTTTCTTTAGGGAACCTCAGGGCCTGACCCGACTACTGTGTACGTGGACCTAAAGTCCTTGAGACATGACAGGTACAGCGGATTTATTATGCTCTCTCCCGATTTGAGGTTCGAAGCATAAAAAATGCTGAGCCCCAAGAAAGCTGGCACTCTCCCTCATTCCTTTTGTTTGTATCTTCCAGGGAGGGAGGGGAAGAAGGAAGGAATTTGTTTCTAATAACACCTGATAAGATTTATGTTTATGAGAAGAAAGCTCCAATTCTCAGAGTTGCTGTGCTGTTCTTTAATATTAAAATGTAATACTTAGTTCCTGCCTATGTAAAAATATTTTGTGACATTTGATATAAAGTGAACTAAAATGGATAGACTCTTTCCTCTGGGAGTTTAAAAATAAAAGATGGAACAGACAAGATGAATGAGGCAGAGTAGGGTTTTTGAAACAAGACTTTATCTAAACCCCAGGAATAAAAGCCCTCCTCCTCATCGGCTTACAGGGGAGTTTTAGCTTGTCCCAAGGTGAGCGCCTGGCCGGGCTCTGGGACCTTTGCCCAGGTCCCACCGACTTTAGCTGCGTTCCCCGATGTGCCCCGTGGCACCGACCCAGCCTGCACAGCTAGAGCCTCTCTCTAGCGCAGTGGTTCTCAGCCTGGGGAGAATTTGCCCTCCAGAGGACGTTTGACAGTGTCCATAGACGGTTTTGCTTGTCACAACAAGAGGGTTGTTACTGACATCTAGTGGGTAGAGGCCTGGGATGTTGCATAACAGCCTACAGTGCACAGGATAGAGCTCCTCATCAAAAATTGTAAATGAACATTATCTGACCCAAAATGTCAGTAGTGCCAAGTTCGAGAAACTCTGCTCTAGCATGAGAAGGAGAGACAAACTAAAGGTCTCAGGAGGGCAGTATACAGCTATCGTAGATGCGGTGCTGCCTGTTTTTCGAATATACGTACATATACGTATAGATGTATATAGTAAATATCGTTCTTCTGCAGGGTTCGTCTCGTGGAACGGGGTGCCCCCCAGAGTTTGCTCCTCTCAGAGTCTGGAAAGGTAATTTGTCTATTAACCATTGGAAGTTGGTCTGCCTGGGGAAATGGTTCGTGTTTATTTATTCATTCATTCATTCATTCTTTTTTAAATGGTTCCTTTTAAAGAAACTTGAAGCCATGTAACGTATTAGTATCCAAGGCAAGCCTTCATTGAAATCTGGAGATAAT
This sequence comes from Ursus arctos, assembly GCF_023065955.2. Classification (NCBI taxonomy): domain Eukaryota; kingdom Metazoa; phylum Chordata; class Mammalia; order Carnivora; family Ursidae; genus Ursus; species Ursus arctos. The sequence goes on from NW_026622941.1 coordinate 40,998,668, forward strand.
TCAATAATTTCACCTTAGCTAATACTTTTAAATTCATTGGGGTACATAGATAAGAAGAATTGTAGATTTGAACCTTCTTAATTTCCACAGATTCTTTTTAAAAATCCAACTGACACATTATTCTTTCTTGACAAGTCAGCAAAATTCAGTGTTCATTATATTCAAGATGGAGAGGTGAACAGCTCTTAGAGCCAATTCTCTCTTTATAAACGTTACAAGGAGAAAAATAGGGTGGTAGTGGGGAGGTGGGGTTGAAGATGAGGGAAGGCATGCATGTGTTTAAAGCTGAAAGAGAAATCAAAACGGGGAAGGGACTGCGGATACACAGAGTGTGTGTCTATGGGGTAAGATTTCTTAGACTAGACGAGGCTTTAAAATGTTCAAGCACAGGGGCGCCTGGGTGGCACAGCGGTTAAGCGTCTGCCTTCGGCTCAGGGCGTGATCCCGGCGTTATGGGATCGAGCCCCACATCAGGCTCCTCCGCTGGGAGCCTGCTTCTTCCTCTCCCACTCCCCCTGCTTGTGTTCCCGCTCTCGCTGGCTGTCTCTATCTCTGTTGAATAAATCAATAAAATCTTTAAAAAAAAAAAATGTTCAGGCAGAGACACAGTTACTGTCTCAGTCCCTTGGGGCTGCTGTCACAGATGCCACAGATCGTGCGGCTTATAAATAAGCGATGCTTCCTTCTCACGGTTCTGGGGCTGGGAAGTCCAGGGTCATGGCGGCAGCAGATTCTGGTGGAGGATTTTTGGTCCACGGATGGCCGTCCTATCGCTGTATTCTCACGTGGTGGAAGGCCCCAGCCCCTCATGCCATCATAGCGGGGATTTAGGTAGATGACACAGAACGTACGAACTTCGGAGGGACACAACCGTAGTCTGCGGCGGTTTTGAACATTTACTGAGGGTGCGAGAACATCATAAGCTAGCGAGTTTCTCATTCTTTTGAAGAGATAGCAGTGATGCCTCAGAATTCTTTCTAGTAATTCTGAAAGGCAGAGGGGGAAATTATAAAGAAAAAAGGGGATCCTGCCTAACCTGTCAAGCAGCAGATCAAGTCCAGGGGACACTTAGTCCAACTTCTCTCTTCCGTTTAAACTCTTTGAAGTGGAGTTGGGTTGATCTTCTTACCACGTTGTCAGCTCCCTGGCTGCCTCAGCTCGTGGTCGGGCGCCTCAGAAGCTTTCACGCAGTGCCTGACCCCGACCAGTGTGAACGGTCTTGTCTCTTCCTTCCTTGAGGTCTTAGATGTAGGAGCCTAGATAATCGTTGTAGCGCTTCTCAGCTAACCTCAAACTCTAGAAACGCAAGCTGGAAAATTAGGTTTAAGGGACAGAACACGGGTAACCAGAGAAGCGGTGAGCTGTGCTCACGGCCAGCACCTGTTCTTCCTTTTCTCTCCTGAGGGAGATCCCGAGCGCGTGATGTCTTTCATGACCCCGGGGCAGAACCCATTCTCTGCAAAGCTGCCACCGTCCTCTCTTACTCTTCACGTTCCTCTCACTAGCTCTCGCTGAAGACGGGAGCGGAGCCTCTCACGGGATCCCTCCTGCTGCCCTTTCTGCTTTAAGGGGTTTTCCTGCCGTCACTCCAGTGAACAGGACAGATCACGAGAAAGGGCGGTCACATTACAGATTCTTACTGTTTTGGTTCTGGGCTGCAGTTTCTCATCCCTTTGAAGGGAAGGTTAGACTGGTTGGTTCCCTGGTTTATTTTTGAGGATGGATCTTATTAGACCTCTGGTCCCCACTGAAGACAGTCCCGGGAGCACCACATCAGTTAGCGCCTGCCTTTGCGCCCTCGCTCGCCTGACCAAAGGAGGGGTGGCGGGTGACTGCACACCCAGGGGTCATTAGAGTTGATTGAGTCTTTGTGTTTTCCCTTTGATGCTCAGATTTTACCTGGAGTGAAAGTGGTTATTGTTAATCCCGAGACCAAAGGGCCTGTTGGAGACTCTCATCTTGGAGAGGTATGTATAATTTTTATTTTTACTCTGAAAAGTAAGACTTTAGGGTTCACATTCAAGAAGACAGTGAAACTGTGGATTTAGCTTTTCCCTCATCGTGAATTATCATCTTTTTAAAGAGTTTTAATCTGGGGCACCTGGGTGGCTCAGTCAGTTAAGCATCTGCCTTCTGCTCAGGTATTGATCCCAGGGTCCGGGGATCGAGCCCCGCATCGGGTTCCCTGCTCAGCAGGGGAGCCTCCTTCTCCCTCTCCCTCTGCCTGCCGCTCCCCCTGCTTGTGCTCTCTCTCTCTGTCAAATTTTTAAAAAAGAGAGGGTTTTAATCTTTTTTTGTAAGGTTCAAGACTAAAAAGAGATTGAGACCAGGATGGAGGGAACATTTTGGCACCCAGGTTAAAACTAGTCCCAGATTTGTTCACTGACATTCCTTTAGCTGAAAAGGAAAATGGGCAAATCCTACCTGTTCCCACCTAGTAAGGGGTGGAACTGAAAGGAGCCACAAATACTTTAAAATTCATGGAAATTTTTTATTCTATTCTAAAATGTGTCCATCTTTGTGTTAGTATCAAGATATTTTTTAAAAGATTTTTTAAAAGACTTACTTTTTCTTCCCTCAAGTAGTTGAGGGGCACTGATGTTTCACCCCGTAGTTTACCAGGAGGAGCATTGCAGGTGCAGGAGCCAGATGACCTGTGCTCTGCCACTTCCCAGCCTCTAACTACCGAGCAAGTTACTTACTTTCTCTGGGCCTAAGTTTTTTCATCCATAAATAATAATTGCACCCACCTAATTTCACCTAATGAAATTGTGCGACAGTTAACTACATTAATACCCGTATCTGTAATGCCCGTGGAACAGTGCCCGTCACATAATGAGTTCTCAATAAACACTAGTGTCATTACCAGTATTGGCTATTGCTGTGTTTACAGTGCGAATTCAGACACCCCGTAGCGTTTTCCTGAGGGCCTTAAATGCTGGCGCAGAAGCACAGAAATGATCCCCCGATGCATCCGCGGGCTCTGGAGGAGGCTGGGAAATGAGCCAGGGAGGCGCTGTAGCGTGGTGGTTGAGAGCATGGGCTCTGCAGCTCCGCAGGCGTGGGTGTGGGTCTCCTAGTTTCTGCATCGTAGATGAGTTACTTAACTCCTTGGTTTGTCATCTGTAAAGTGGGAATAACTAGGACAGAACTGTACTGTCGCCTGTGTCAGGACTGATGGGGATAAGGCATATAAAGCCCTTACCCCTCTGTCTAGCACGTGGGAAACACTTGGTAAATGTCAGCTGCCTTTATTGTTGTGATGTTGTTACTGTAACAATGAGAATTTAAAACAATACTAATCCGTCCAAAGAGACTTGCGTTGATATACTTCCGTCCCTGCTGAAATGTGACCAGTGCCCTTTTCTTGTTGTAGATTTGGGTGAACAGTCCCCACACAGCCAGTGGCTATTACACCATCTATGACAGTGAGACTCTTCAAGCTGATCATTTCAACACTCGCCTCAGCTTTGGAGATGCTGCCCAGACGCTCTGGGCTCGGACGGGGTACCTTGGTTTCGTCCGCCGGACTGAGCTCACAGCGGCCACCGGAGGTAGCTTCCTCACCAGCACGCCCCCCTTCAGCCTGCCTTTTCAGCCGGTAGCTCTGGCTCGCCTTCCTCAGCCTGCCTTTGTGTTGTCAAGTGTGTGTATTTAATTATTCCCTTCTGTGATTCTGGAACCCGTACGTGAATTTATATTCATTTGAAGCAAGATGCCCCATGAGGAGTACGTAGGATGCGGGTACCCAGGGTACCACGTCGGCATCTCTGAACTGTGGGTGAGCACAGCCGACAGTCACGGCGACGTGCCTGATGCCGACCGTGCCCCTGGCTGACTCCAGCCGCTGCACGAGCCCTAGGACGGCTGTTTCATCTTGTAGCTCTTCTACTCCTGCACCCCATTTTGGATTTAGGAGAAACAACCCTGATCCCTGAGAGCAGGGGATCGGTGTGGAGGAGCCCTCTTGCTGACGCGCTCTGTCCCTTCGGCATCTCACGTTCGATACGAGACTGGTTGGCAAGGCTCTGGTGTGAGCAGTCCCCGCATTACCCGCTGCTCGGTTGGCTGTCATGGCTTCACTGCCGCCTGCCGTCAGCTTTCCTTCCTCATGGCGTTAATCGCCGTGTTAAAATGCTCAACACAAGCTGTATCATCACTTCAAGAACACATGCAAATAACTCCCCGGGCTTTAAAGGTCTGAATTAGAGCAAAGTCATTCCTCCTAAGCAGCTTACGTTGTTCCATAGTGACCAGCGTCCATAGTTTCTCCACGTTTCAAGGGGAGACAGGATAACGTACTGGGGAAGAGGGAGGTATTCCTCACCAGGTGCCCTGGTTTTGAAGCCTACCTCTGCCATTTGCTTTGTGACCTCGAGCGAGCACTGAGCCTCTCAGTTTCCTACCTGGGCAGTGGCTTGTGGAAATGATGTGAGATTAACTACTGTGTTTCAGTCGTGTTTGTTATTCTAGTTTTTATGAGGTCTTCTTATATGGTGGGAATCTTCTAGACCTTCTCATCCTTCTCTCTCCAACAGCTTCTAGCACTTTGTTTTGCTCAGTGTTTCAGAAATTTACCCTTTCCTGAAAATATTGTACTCAGTAGACCTAGCAAAATCATCTCTTTCTTCAAAATGCAGTATCTATATAGACATAAAACAGGAATGTAGCTTTATGTATGTGGTGTGTGCCTGCACTTAAGACAAAAAAAATATTTCTGCCATGTTCTAGCTGGATTACAAGCCTATTGATAACCGGGACTAGTCTCTCCATATTCTGTAATCCTACTCCTTATATCTGGACCCCTTGCAGATGTCTAGGAATAACAACACATGCTCATTTCTTCTCCCTCTCAAATCCTCTCTCCCTGCTCCACCCCTCCCCCAGCTGTTATCTGGCTAATTCCTATTTATCCGTAAAAGCTCAGCCTGGTTTCGGCTTTTCCTTCTCTGAACCCTTGAGCTGAGCGCAGGGGGTGTCCTCTGCTCGCTTCACACACACCTCGTGCGCACGCGTAGCACGGGGCTTACCACGTCACAGTGGAGCACCTGTTGTGTGTCCGTCTCCCCCACTAGACGGTAAATGTCTTCAGAGTGGGAATCGTGTTTTGTCATCTTCCCAGCACTGGACACAATTCCTAGGACGTAGAAATAGTAATAATAGTAATCATCATTGCTAATTTTTTTTTTAGCACTTACAGTGTACCAGGCATCATATTAACTCCCTTACTCGTATTATCTCATTTGATACAGCAGCCATTTAGTATTCTCCCTGTCTCACAGAGGGGAAGCAGGACTCAGAGACTTAAGTAATTGGCTCAAAGTCACACAGCTGGTGAGTGGTGGGGTCAAGTGACGTGGCAGGCAGTCTGCCCTGGCACTCTTCACTCCAACATTGTATTGCGCTCATTATGTCCGATGAACCAGATTTCTCTTTTTCTTTGTGTCAGAGCGTCACGATGCATTATATGTGGTGGGAGCTCTGGACGAAACGCTGGAGCTGAGAGGCTTACGATACCACCCGATCGATATTGAGACCTCCGTGTCCCGGATCCACAGGAGCATTGCTGAATGGTAAATGGCCCAGCACGTGATCGTGTTCCCATCGCAGCTGTAGTGTCTGTTAAAATTGGTCTAAGTAGTCAGCCGTCTGTACCAAATACCCCCTACAGACCTAGAACTTCAAGGGGAGTAAGCAGATAAATGGACTGATTCATTCTTGTCGTGGTGTGCCGTCTGCTGTGGCAGATGAGGCCGTGGAGACACTGAGACAGCCTCCATGGGACCCCTGTGGAGTCGAGTCCTCCCTACTGATAGATTCTTACCATCGGAAGAGCTCTAACTCATCATCTGTCTCTAGAAAGTCGGTGTAATATGGTGGAAAGGACCATGACTTTAAGTTCAAAAGACCCAACTTGAAGGCCCAGCTCTCTCTCCCATGTAGGCAGCTTTCCTCATGTAAAATATTTCCTCTGCTATTTCCTAATTATGGGGAGGATCAAATGGGAATGTGCTTTGCAAACTGTCAGATGGTAAGCAGATGAAAAAGGTCATTATTACCTCATCCAACTTGCCTCTCAGTGTAGGAATTCCTTCCACATTATCCCTGATAAAGGAACATCCAGCCTCACACTGACTAAAAATTCCTTAAAATTAAAACTCGATAGTTTTTACCCAGTGGCTTTCATTCTGGAGTCTTGACAATACAGAATCCACCCGGTTTCTTTTCTACATTTTTAATTCGGTATGTCCTTCCTTGGTGGTTGTTTTTTTCTTTTCTTTTGTTTTTTTAACCCATGCTAACTAGCCACAATTCTTTTGTGGTTGCTCATGCTTTCTAGATGCTTCTTTGTCAGCATCATCTCACTTTGGTCAGAGTCTCTCCCCAGACCCGAACAATGCCCATGAATTATAAGAACAATACAGAGAAGTAGGGTGCCATGGTTACCCTCTAATTTTAGACCTTTGACTTTTAATGCATCCAAATATTGTGTACATTTTTTTAAATGATTGGAATCTGTTTTAAAGCTATTTAACACTTCATATCACAGGTCGGGCCATACCTTCTAACCCAGCAGTCCCACTCGATATAAGGCAACTTTCTACCTTATGTCACCTTTATAGCCCGATGAGAGAGACACCTGTACGGGGCACTAAGTGCAGATGAGGAGAGGTGCACTCCCTTCCTGTTAGGTCTAAGAATATTACCTTTGTCAGAGCTCTTTGGTTGCAAATAACAGAAACTCTCCCCAAAAAAACAACGCAAAAGAAAAAGTTAATGAAAAGAATACCCGGCTACCTCAGAGTTTCCTAAGAGTCTCTATGGATCTCAAGAAAGGTAGAAGCAAGGGATGGGAAGGGTCAGGAACCACTGTCCTCTCACTTTCTAGAGCCGTATGGGCACCACTTCGTTCTTTCTCTCATCCCTGATGAGCCATTCCCTGTGCCGCTCTGGACACCCGGCCACGCCAGAACTTTCACGTGTGCTTAGTTCACATGACCAGCCAACGACTCTCAACCCCCTTGCCACACCCCCGAGAGACTGTGGATGGCTCAGCTAATGAGCTGTGATCACAGGGCAAGGTCATTGCAGACATGGCTGCTGGCCTTCTGGTTGGGTCCGAGAGGGAAGGCAGTTGTCAGAGAAATTGCAATAAGTCTTGGGCAGATACTATGAAAGACACCTGGTGAACGTAATGACGTGTTAACTGAATGTCATTGGAATTTCAGTGCCGTGTTCACGTGGACCAACTTGCTTGTGGTGGTTGTGGAACTGTGTGGCTCTGAACAGGAAGCCCTAGACCTGGTTCCTTTAGTGACAAACGTGGTCCTGGAAGAGCATTACCTCATCGTTGGCGTGGTGGTGGTGGTGGACCCGGGTGTCATCCCCATCAACTCGAGAGGAGAGAAGCAGAGGATGCACCTGCGTGACAGCTTCCTGGCGGACCAGTTAGACCCCATCTATGTGGCTTATAACATGTAACCAGCCTTGTGGGGCTCACAGGGGCCGTCCGGAGAAACCACAAGGACCAAAGACCGGTGACTAGGAGCGAGCTTTCAAATGGTGTGAAAGAAGCTGAGATGGTTACATTATATCCTTCATCTCATCCTGTGGGATTCTGCGATCACAGGACGCACAGGAAAGGGGAATCACGTGGTAGCAAATGAAAACAATGTTAACAGTCCATTAGTCATGAGCTTTGACATAGCGTGAGCAGCACGTTACTAAAGCAATTACATGCATGTTGCAGTTTTGTCATCTGTTGTATATACTTGTACTTTTCCCTAATGCTGTTTTAGAATTTTGTAAGGGAGTTTAATGAATTCACATGAAGGGGGTAGTCGGAGTTCTCCAGTTCCCCGCTCTGTACTGTATTCTGCCGTTTTCCCATAGCTGGACATTCTGCAGGTTTTGTTAACGTGGAACTACTCAGCTTATTTTCCGCTGACCCATAAGCAAATCAAATAACCCACTGAATATGAGAGTTACTTTATATATATAATTCTTGAGAGTAAAACATTTTGACCAGTGTTTTAAACGTGTAAATAAGAATACACACAATTCAGCTAGAAAATTGAAGAATTGGCGTGTATAGTCATGACAACTAAAGTAGAAACGTTTCTACTTTACGAGAATTTCAATATTCTCTTAATGCAGTGTAATTGAATAGGTAACTAAAAAGTGCAAACTGTTTGCAGGTTTCGCTGCACATTGTACTATGTCTCTGTTGGCTGATGTATTTTATAAACTAAAGCTGCCTATGTTTGTTTTTAAAGCTCGCATTCCCAGAATCAGCTTAAGCTTTTAAGAATTCAACCTGTTTCTACAAGCTGAAAATCTCAGTTTAAAAATCAAATGGTTATGAAAAGGCTAAGCTTCATTAGATCCCGCCCTATCCTAAGGAACCACAATAACCCACGCTGGCCCCCAGTGTTGAAACTGTGTTTCAGATTTAGAGTGACTGCAGAAGAATTTAGGATTTCCTCTTTTTCCAGGCCCATTGTCAACCGCGTCTCCAGTTTACACATAGAGCTTCTCTTTTCGGAAAACTGAAGAGTGTCCTCTGTTCTTCCAGTTCATAAGGGCAGGGATTTTAGGAACAAGAATGACAGGCTGGGAAGGCAGTGGGATCAGCAGTCACGGGAAACCGTAAAGGCGACATAACTACAGATCTCGAAACTGACCGATTTGGGTTGCCAAAATAGCTAGGCTTATGCTGAAATAGGGGAAGTCTGATGTATGCAAGAAACTCTTTTGAAATAACTGTGGTGCCCAGGCCAAGTGGACTGAGCGTGGGACTGAGTTGGCCTCTGGCTCGGTTTCCTTTCTTTGGTCTGATACTTCATGTATTTGAATATAGTTGAATTTTATTATTTTTTTCTTACAGAAATATTTTTAAAAATTAAAAAAAAAAGCTCCAAGTGAACAGAGTTAACTTGTTAAATCAGAATGGTTCTCTTTGACCCACTCTGGTCTATCGTGTAAATATTTATTTAGACTATTTTAATAATACATATTATTTACCCCACTGTAACATCATGTAAACTAAATATGTTTTTAAACAATTTTTAAGACTTGTAATTACCCTGAAAATAAGGTTTATACTGCAAAGCCCAGACCCTTCGTCACTCTCGGGGGCTGCCCTACAGTCCCGTGGCTCCAAGCCACTTTCTTGCCTCCCTTTTACACAAGCCTCTTTTCCTCCCAGTTTTTTCTCCGCTGAGGCCAGACCTCAAGACATTTTCCAGTTCCAGATCTCTTTTTTGACATTTTGGATGAAATTAATTTACACATGATGGAAGAGGTTCTAAGATGTACAGGAAAAAAAAGCACTTACATTGGGGCAAGAAATTCCAGTGACTAGCTATGGTTCAGTTTGCAGAAAAAACAGCCTGCTTATTTGGAAAGTAATTTTCATAATCCACAAGTTCTAAGAAAAAAAATATAGGCAGAGTCTTACCCTGTGGGTTACTTTGAAAATTCTTACTACACAAGTTAGGGTGTCTGCTAGAAATATAATGTGAGCCACATCGGTCATTTTAAATTTTCTAGTAACCACATTTTAAAAAGTAAAAAGAAACCAGTGAAATTGACTTTAATATCTTTCATTTAACCCAGTATATAAAAAATACTGTAATTTCCACGTGAAATCAATATGAAAAGTGACTGAGATATTTTCTCTTCTTTTTTTTCATATTAAGTCTTTGAAATCCAGTGTGTATTAAGCACATTTCAATTCGGACTACCCACGTTTCAAGTTTTCAGTAGCCGCATGTGGCTAGTGGCTACAACATTGGGCAGAGGTGATCTGTGTTCATTCTTTTAAACCAGATACGCCATTAATCTCAGAGTGTGGTCAACTCCCAGTTACTTAGGGTTTGATTATCTGGGTTTGTAGTTCCTCAGGCCTCTGATTTATCCTTAGCTTTTGCTTTCTACCTTGCGGCTGCTTTATTGATCTTTCGCATATTCCCCAAAGCCAAAATATACTAGTGGAAGAAAGAAAGCTGAGCTGTGTCTTTGGGAACTTCTCAGTAACTGTGGTAAGGGATCCTCTGGAAGGGGAAGAGAGTCCAGTCGTTAGCCTAGGGGTGCTTGAGGGGTCATCTGTAGTTTTAATGCCTAGTCTGTTACAGACTTGGATAAGAAAGCTTTCTCTTGATGACACAGCCCTCTTGCCCTTTCCACATTAAGTAGAACCTTCGTGGTAGAATGGGCTCTTAGGACAGACCCAAAAGGCCATTACCGATAGAAACAGCCTAGCCAAAACTCTGGAACACATTCTGTCTGGGTTTTTATTTTATGCCTGTGAAAAAGACGACGAGATTAATAGCAAGCCCCCATTTCAGTTAAGAGAAATCCATTCATCTAACAGCTTTCGAAACTCTTTCTGCCTCTCAGCAGAAGTAATTGAGGTGGATCAGGAAGGGGCTGCCTCAGGAAAATTCCTAAGCCCAAGGGATTCTTAGAGCTGCACAAATGTCACCTCCTGCATCAGCGCGACCCTGGGAATGACCGGCACGCTAAGGGGCATCGGTGTGAACCCACGCTAAGGGGCATCGGTGTGAACCCTTTATTTAACCTGCTGCCTCAGAAAGGGGGCCCGGTCTAGACCACCGCCACCATCAAGTCCTTCCCTCACGAAGTCGTGCTGCCTCAGGCTCTTTAGGGACCATTGCCTGTCTGTTGGTAACACAAGTGTGTCTCCTTTCTGTCGTCCCTGGGCAGTGCTTGCTTAATGCTTTTGTTGAATCAGCAAAGGGCCTGAGGCCTTAGGTTTTTTGGTTAAGGTCTCTGCCCCAGGCATGGTGCTCAATATCTTGGCCAAATAAATTACTTTCCTTGAATATCCAGCGATCTTTTAGACTGAAGCAATGAGGAGTTATCACCTCACCCTCAGACTCCAACACGACCTATGCCTTAGTGTTGTTTTTGTTGTCTGCTTTGATGTAAAAGCAAGAGTGTTTGGAGCAAGAAGCTGCAGTACTCCAAATACACAATAGGCCTTTTCTCTATCATTCATACAACATTTCTGGTCTAGGTGTATGTAGACGGGCCATGTTATTTGTCCACAGGGAGAGAGTGTAAAGATCTAAGAATAATTTTTTAGTCCTAAATGATGTTTTGTTTACTTTCTGTCAAGATATTTACCAGTGTCAAATTCAAACTATAGTACCGTGTAATTATGTATAAAGTTTTTTTATTTATTTGAAATTAGATTAGATACATTTTTAAATTTAACATCTGGCTGGACAGTGTTCTATTAACTCATTGAATGTGTTTCCTTTGTCTTGTGTTAATAAATATTGATGCCTGATTGTGTTTAATGCTTCACACATTGGCAGGATTGATCAATTGGAACTGATAAATTGTAAATTTAACTTAGGATGGTAAGACCTAAAGATAGATCGAGTGGTCTAGGGAAAATAAACACAGAGATCCAAAGTTTCAGTAAATCAGTGCTGTGACAGGAAGGCAAGTCAAGGGACACAAGTGGGTCGTTTTGAAAACTAAGAAGGCTTTGTCAGGAACAATTAAAGTTTCGTTTTCCTCCTACCCAGGCGGCATGTGGTAGTTTTAAACTATGGATCATAAATTTTATTTTTCTTCTAATCCGTGATTGGACTGGATTTCAGCCTTCACTAAAGTGATGTCGTTTGCTCTTCATGTCTTGGTTTCAAGAAACTTGATGGGAGCGCATCCATTTGTGCGTGTTCCCCAGCCCTGGTCCTCGAACTACTACTGTCCAACCTATTTAGGCAGCTGAGAACATTTTTTTCACCTAAAATACGTTTATTGGTGTCTTGTAATTTTGCAGCAAGCTTGAATTGTAAGTGAAATGGATGATTTTCTATATGCAATTTGAAAATTCATTCAAGAAAGAGAATCTGAATTTTACCAAACCCACAAGGAAGAGAATCCCGTTTCACACATACAAGAAAAAGCCACCCAACTCCTCTTGATACCAGAATCCGACTATGGCAGTTTCTATTTAAATAAAGCAATCTCACCTGTGAAAGATGCAAATTATAAATAAAACCTAGCTGTTTTAGTTGCTGTGTAATACACCACCCCAACTTAGTGGCATAAAACAAAGCCATAGAAACACATTCTGGGCACCATGAACTGGACAAAGCACAGCAGGAATGACATCTCTACTCCAAAATGTCTGCCCTTGGCTGCAAAAACTCCATTGTCTGGGGGTGATTTGAACAGCCTGGGGCTGGAATCATCTAGGCGTCTTTACTCACACATCTGAAGCCCAGGCTTAGGTAACAAGGACGAGGCTCAGCTGGGACTATTGATTGACCAAAGCACTTCAGTGTAGCCTCTCCTAATAGCGTGGGCTTCTTGGAACATGCGGCCGGGTTCTCAAAAGAAACCTCAGGAGAAAGAGCATGTTAGGCTGTGAACGTCTCATCCACTCTTGGAGGCCATACACCACTTTGGTTGCATTCTACTGCTCAGCCCAGATTCGAGGGAGATGACTCTATGTCTTGATGAAAGAGAGGCAAAGTCGGATTGTGAAAGAGCATATGGGATGGGAGAGACTTTGTGGGTATATGTGGAGATACTGCGCTGGAAAATACAGTCTTCCACACTAGCAAAGCAAACCCAGTAATGTGTAAGAAATAACAGATGAGGTTCAAAGAGGGTCAGAACAAGGATAGTTCAGTATTAGAAAAATCTATTTATATAAGGAATTTCAGCAACAGCTTAAAGGTGAAAACCATACGGTCATCTCAAAAGATTCAGGAAAAACAAGATAAACCTTGACACTAATAAAATTCAACAAGCAAGGAAGAAAGACTTCTGGAACTGATAGAACATGTATCAAAAGCCTACAGTAAAAAAGAAAACAACGGCACTTGAGAAGCACTCCCACGAAAGTCAAAACGACGACGAGGATGCTCACTTTCTACTCAGCGCTGCATTGAGATTACAGCCAGCGCGTCAGGGAGAAAAATGAGCCGTGTGAATGGGATACAAAGGAACAGAAACATCTGGTAAGGGTATGCTAGTCTGTGTGGAAAATACTAGCAAATCTACAACTGTATAAACAAATAGGCATTTATAAGATTGCTGAATACATAATAAACAAAAATAGTACAAGCCTCTAGTTTGTGATAATGGTGGAATAACCTGGTCAGATTAATCCTCCCAGAGATAGAATTTTTTAGATTTGAACAATATCTTTCTATCTATCTATCTATCTATCTATCTATCTATCTATCTATAGATAGATATCTATCTATCTATCTATATATATATATATATATTTTTTTTTTTTTTTTACCTATTTGAAGGCACTGGAAAATGACCCACAGAAGACAGAAATTGGAGAGTAACTACTTTTGAAAGATGAAATGCAATAGGTGACATTTGTGTGTTTGTGATTTTTTTGGTCTGAGGACATCACCATAATTCCAAGCAGCTTGAGTGATAACCACTGCCTACTGGCTTAAGGTATGAAAGGACAGGGTTCCATGTTGGCAGGGGAGTCAGAGGATAGTTAGGTGGGAAATCTATGAAGGGAGAGAGCCCCAGAAGGTGTAAGTCCTCAAATCTGCATATAGAATGTGTCGAAATCTTTGGGGGCTAAACTAAATTATATGGAGGAAAACCCAGAGTTCCTGGTGGAGGCAAAAAAAGCAGCTGGAAAATGAAAGAGTTGAGCAGAAATTTCAGCCATTGTCTACGACAGAGGAAAAAGACCAGAAATTAAGTCCTCTCAAATTAACTGCCTTCTGAAATAAAAAAAAATCACTCTGTAAAGTAATATAATTCATTCTAGTAATAACACTACTAGAAATGTGAAGAAACAGAAAAATATCTTTACTCAGGGAAAAGATAGCAACTGTAAGATCACTCAGGTGTGCAATTAGCAGTCAAGAGCCTTAAATCAGTTATTACAAATACACTGAGACTTAAAGGGAAATGTACAAATGGATGATAAGGAATTCCTAGATAAGGAATCTAGCAGAGAAACAGAAACTATTAAAAAAAAAGAAGAAGAATGGGAATTCCGGAGTTGGAAATTCAAGGACTTAATGAGCTGAACAGCAGACTAAAGATAGCATAATAAAGAATAAGCAAACTTGAAGATAGATCAGTGGATTATCTAATCTGAAGAACAGAGGGAAAAAAAGGCTGGAGGAAAAAAATAAAGCCTCAGAGTCCTGTGGGAAAATACCAAGTGGTCTAACATATCTGCAATTGCAGTTCCACAAAGATGAGGGGGAGAATGGGACATAAAAAATACTTGAAGAATTCCTGGCAAAAGCTCCCCAAATTTGGAAAGCCATAAATGTATAGACTGAGGAGGCTCAAGAAACTCCAAGCAGTATAAAGAAAACCACACGTAGGGGCGCTTGGCTGGCCCACTTGGTGAAGCATCCAACTCTTCATTTCGGCTCAGGTCATGATCTCAGGGTCATGACATTGAGTTCCACATGGGGCTCCATGCTCAGCATGAAGTCTGCTTGTCCGTCTCCCTCTGCTCCCCCCACTCAAATAAATAAATAAAATCTTTACAAATAAAAAAAATTAAAAGAAAAGAAAACCACATGTAGGCATAATCATGGGCAAACTGCTAAACTCCAATAAAGCAAAAAGTCTTCAAAGAAGCCAAGTGAAAGTAACACATTACATATTGGAGAAAACTGACACAAATGATAACCACTTTTTCTTTAGAAATAATGGAAGCCAGAACAATTGTTCTGAACACAGGACAATATATTTAGAGTGCTGGGAGGAGGGAAAAATCTGTCAACTCAGAGTTCGATATCCAGCAAAAGTCTTCAAGCATGAAGGTGACTCCTCAATCTGATAAAGATCATCAATGAATAACTCACCGCTTACACAACACTTTATAGTAAAAACTGAATGCTTTCTCTCTAAGGTTGGGAACAATGGAAGAAAGCTGTTCTCACCACTTTTATTCAACATTATGCTGGAGGTTCTATTGAGAGCACATAGGGCATAGGGGAAAATGGCCCCCAGATTGGAGAGGAAGAATTAAAGCTACCTCTAGGCACAGATGCAATGACTTGTATATACAAAATCCTACACGCGAACTGTTAAACGAGTTCAACAAGGTTGCAGAATACAAGATCAATACAAAAGTATCTATTTTATTTCTATTTTCTAGCAATGAACATTCCAAAAATGAAATTTAAACCCAATTCTATTTAACATAGCATCAAAAGGAATAAAATACTTCATAAATTTAATGAAAGTGCCAACTAACATACTGAAAACTACAAAATCATTGAAAGAAAGAAGATTTAAAATGGAAAGTCAGGGCTCCTGGGTGGCTCAGCGAGCTAGGCGTCTGCCTTCAGCTCAGGTCATGATCCCAGGGAGTCCCGCATCAGGCTCCCTGCTCTGCCCCTCCTCCCACTCATTCTCTCAATCTCTCTCTCTCTCAAGTAAAATAAAATCTTTCAAATGGAAAGTCATCTCCATGTTCATGGATTGGAAAATTTAATATTGTTAGGATGGCAATACTCTCCACATTGACCTACAGATTCAATACAATCTTTCTCGAAATCCCAGATGCCTATTTTGCAGAAGTGGATAAACTGATCCTAAAATGCATATGGAAATGCAAGGAATTCAGAAAAGTCAAAACAATCTTGAAAAAGAACAAAGTCACACTTCCATATTTCAAAACCTACTACAAAGCTATGGTACCGGCGTAATGATAGACTATATCAGTCAGTGGAATAGAACTGAAAGCCCATAAATGGAGAAACCTCTGACACTGCTCCCAACCCAGCCAAATAATGAATCAATAACGATAATAATATTCATCTTGGGGGGGAATGGGGAAATTAGTGCCACCCGTAAGGATGTCAGGATTCAGAGGTAATGGTCCCTGTTTAAGCTCTATTTAACACACCAGTCTAGTTCTACAGAAACTCGTGGGTCCTCGAGGATGGCAGGATACCAGTGTCAGCTTAACCAACTAGTAGCTCAGTTGTAGCTGTTGCACCTGATCTGGTATCTTCGCTAGATCAGATTAATATGGTCTCAGGTACGTGGTATGCAGCCATTGCCTTGACAAATGCGTCCTTTTCTATTCCAGTCCGTTCTCATCACTAGATAAAAAAATCTGTAACTATGCACAGTGATGGATGTTAACTATTGCCACTTACTAGGGGGATCATTTTGTAATACATACATATATCAAAGCATGTTGTACATCTGAAATATATAACTTTGTATGTCAATTAGATCTCGATTTTTTAAAAGTTTTTAAAAAAGAGAATCAGAAGTATTTCACATTCACACTGAAGGGTTAAGAATATACATTGATAGTTTTGTCCCAGAGCCGTGTTACATCACTCTGATGAGACAGAAGGAGCAAGAACTAGTACATTGAAGGTCTGGTAAGCTGCGTGCAATCCAGAGGATGGGAAATGAACTCGGAAGTGTCAGAGGTCTAGCAAGCAGCTTTGCTGACGTATCTCCTGACATAAAAAAACAAATTACTGAGGCATCTGGCCGGCTCAGTAAGTTAGAGCATGCGACTCTTGATCTCTGGGTCGTAAGTTCAAGCCCCACGTTAGGCATAGCTTACTTAAGCAATGACAAGTTAACGCATCTTACATCCTTTTTCTCCAAGAAGGAAACAAAGTCCTTAGTAGGCCTTTTCAGGTTGTGAAGACAACACATTCCATCCCTGGTAATACTGCACTGCACAATAAACCAGGTGACAGCTTTAAGTAAGGTTTGGAGTCATATGATACGGCAGACCCATGGTGGTGGAGGTGATAGTTGTGGGGGAAAAAAAAAAAACCCAGCGTGAAGTTTATGGCAAGAGCCAGTGGAAGAATCTCAATGCAAGCTGTTAAAATTCTGGAGGAAGAACCTGTGAGTTGTAGCAGAGAATTATATGCCTTTTGAAAAGCAGCTTCTCGTATGCCACTGGGCCACAATGGAGATGGAAAACTTGACCAGGCCACACCCAGTGACCATGCATCTGGAACTTTCCATCACTGGCTGGGTTGCGTCAGACACACTGTCATAAAGTCAGATGGGCCCAGTACCAATCCATCATAAGATGGAAATGTTACACCTGGGATCAAGCCTAAGCAGGATCAGCGCAATCTGCATGAGCAGGGCCCCAGAAACCCATGTTGCACACTACAGTTGCACCAGTGTTCTTCACTCGGCTCATACCCATGGCCGTAATGGAGCATGGGGGAAACGTCCTGCTGAAGTAGGTGGAAAAAGCCCAACTTTGGTATATGCGTGGGCTATGGTTTGGGTCTCTGAGTGGGTTCTGGCCATTCTGTTTCAAGGGAAATCTTCCCAACAGGCAGATATTAAAATGACCACCCATTCTGTGCAACAAGCAGCTCAAAGTGAGAATATCAACGGACTCCTGGGCAGTGGCAAACAGCCTAACCAGTTGGTCAGTGTCTTGAAAGGAAAAAGCCTGGAAAACTGGATATAACAAGGTCCGGAGTAGAGGTATATGGATAGATATAGGGTAGGGAGAACAAAGTCTGAAGATCTTTGCTTCACAGGTCCATGCCCACTATTAGGCATTCACCATGGGAGAGACATTGAACATCCATATAAACAAAATGACTTGACTGGTTGGTGTCAGCAGCCGCTGAGCATCTCAGAATTGGCACAATGAGTACATGTATGGAGTAGCCATGGTGGCTGAGATGGAGACTATGTTAGGGCCTAGCAGTATGGACTTCCATTTACCAAGGCTTTTTTAGCTATTGCTATCTCCGAATCTTCCATGAAACACTGACACAAACCAATACTGAACTCCCAACGTGACACTATTTCTTAAGGAGACTAAGTGGCCACTGATAGTTGACAACACTGGGCTTCTTCCATCCTAGAAGGGCCAGTAATTTGTTTTCACGTGAATAGATTTATGGTTTTGGTGTAAGGATTTGACTCTCCTGCCATCAGAGCACCACTCAGTGTCACTACCTGGGGGCTTATAAAGGTACATGACACCTGCAGGCTGCTCTGACCAACATAAAGAAGGTTCCTCCAGTAAGCTGAATTTTAGTTCCAAGCTGTCTTGCTACAACTCTTTAATAGTAATCTTGAAGGTAAATAATTTGTTTGCTTATACAATCCAACCACACAACAGAACCAACACTTACTCATTATAGGGTTTTCCTAGTGGCACCAGCTAGGAGGCTACCACAATATACAATGCAAGAAGTAATGACAGCTGGGACTAAGGTGATGGGGTACAGAGAAGGGGAGGTAGTCACAAGGAAATTATTTCTCCTGTATCCAGGTGTAATAGGCAGGACTCTAGAAATAACATCAACCCAAGTAAGCTAGCTTAAATAGAAAAGTGCTATTCATTTCAAGGACAAAGGATGGCTTGTGGAACCTAAGGGCTGTGGCAGGCAGCTGCATCTCAGGTTCCAAAACTACAGGCTAGAAAGCCACTGGTTTGCTTTCTCAGCTCATCTGCATTGTTCACAGATGGAAGAGGCTCATTACAAAGCTCCTAAGCTTTAGGTCCATTTACCTAGAGAAAGACCAATTTTTGGTCAAAGATTAATGTCCGTAGGGAAGACTGGTGGCCAGCTTGGGTCAGGGGCCCACTGTTGGTAAGATTGGTTTGACTGTGAGAAGGTTCCATAAGAGTAAGAGGGATAGTTGTCCACTACTCCCAGGGCCCACAGACGAGAGTTTTATATGTTCAATTCAAGCACAGTTAACATGAAACAGCAAGCCGTTTCAGAGCTGAGTTATCTGAAATAGTACGGTTGTGTTTCATACAGCCCACGCGGGAATTTAGTAACTGTCTTTGGTTAGGTTGTCCTGTGTTTCACCTGGAGTATTGAAAAAGAACAAAACAAACAAAAAGAAACAAAAACAATGAAGCCTATTTAGACCATAAAGTCTGCATCTATTAGCTTGAAATAATTTCTGCCTTTTGAGAGGTGGACTGTTCCACTGTTTCATGGCTCTCAAGTCCTCCACTCCAGCTCAGTCCTTTTGTTAAACCGTGAGGCTTCCCGGGGTATGTGGCCACTTAATGGTTTTTAGCTAAGCTTCCAGTGGTCACACTGCAGTATTTTCCATATTAATATCCAACATTTAGTGCTTACTGTGTGCCAGGAGTGGCTCTAACTTTACATCTATTAAACTCGTTCAATCCACAAAACTTTATGGGATAGGTAGTATTATTAAACCCATTTCCTCACACTGTCTCTCCCTCTCAACTAGAAAACAGCGCACCAGGTGAGCCAAAGAGGTACCACCACTGGTTTGACCAGTTTATTTTAAACAATTACCTTTGGCTTTTGAAAGTTAGGTTATATTATTTCACTTTATTTCCTCACTTCTGAAGTCAAAGACCCGTCCATCTGGTTTATAAACTCTTACTATTCGCGGGGCACCTGGGTGGCACAGCGGTTAAGCGCCTGCCTTTGGCTCAGGGCGTGATCCCGGCGTTCTGGGATCGAGCCCCACATCAGGCTCCTGCTTCTTCCTCTCCCACTCCCCCTGCTTGTGTTCCCTCTCTCGCTGGCTGTCTCTATCTCTGTCAAATAAATAAAATCTTTAAAAAAATAAATAAATAAACTCTTACTATTCAGACAGAACTGTGTCATAACCAAGACTTCTTTTTTTCTCCTACAGTTATTCCTCAAGGTTCAGAAAGAGTGGTAGGTACGGCAGGTGACACTTCCATGAGAAACAGGTAGGGCAGAAATATTTGTGAGGGGCCGTGTTGCTCAGCGTGGTATCTGATTTAAGCTTAAGATGCTTTAAAGGTGAAGAGGAACTGAAGAGGAAGCAGTAGGTGCAGTTTGAAGGTTTCAGTAAAATTTAGTTTCTTTTAATGATAACATTTTTCAATCCCCCACCCCTCTTTTACTGATCAATACTTGTTAAGCATTCTGAGTTCCAAGGAAGAAACAACCAAACACACACACACACACACACACACACACACAGAGTAAACTTAGAGCCAGCCTTCCAGACATTAATATTCTGGATGCCAGAATGATTGATACTGGGTTTTGTTAATCAGGAAAGGCCGATGTCTGAGAACCTCTTCCTCACTCCTTACCTTTATAGGACACTTTGCTTTCCTATGGTATATGACATTTTGATTCTTTAAATGATTCTGGAACACGGCTTGAGTATTATACTCTTCCCAATTTTGATAACAAGAAAAGCTTAGAGAGGTTTGTGTAATTTGCCTAATCAAAAATCGAAAATAAAGGCAGTCACCTGTTGTAGGTTTTAATAGTCAACGATGTTTCCTGAATGAATGGCATTAGCTAAGCGTTAGTGAGCTTTTTGGAGCCTGGCAGAGTTAACTCTTGAGCTTTAAATCACATTATCTGACCTTAAACGTCAAGATTTTATTTATTTATTTTAGAGAGACAGAGGTTGTGACAGACACAGCGAGAGAGCACCAGCGGGGAGGAGAGGGCGTAGCAGGGAGCCCGACGCAGCAGGACTCCACCCCAGGGCGCTGGGACCGAGACCTCCGCCCAACGCAGAGGCTTAATCAACTGAGCCACCCAGGCCTTAAAGGTCAAAACCCGGAAGGGCTCCAGCCACAAAATCAGTTTTCTACATTGGAGACCTCAAACTAGTAAAACTCCAGAAAAATCCTGGAACTTATTTTGACAAGAGCACACTAAAGGTTTATCATTTTTTATTTGTTACCATTATAAAGCCATAAAATATTTTGCAAAGAAATGGATACAGAAAAAAAATTCAGAATAATGCATAATCCCTTTTCCAGAAAGGTATCTTTACAAGTTTTTGCAATGTATTAAAATGACGGCGTATAACCTCTTATTTTACCACGCTCCACTGTAACAGCTGAGGTCAACTTGTTTCGGAGTGACACCCTCGGTGGAGCTCAAAACTCCGTTCCGGCACCGTGTGTGTGTGGGAAATCAGCCTTTGGGAAAAATCCTTTCATGGGCTAAAGACTGCAACTCAACGCAATTTCATGGGCTTACAAACAGGCTGACTAAACTAGGAGACGATGAGGGCAAGCCTCCACGCTTGTCACTTCTCTCTACGAGGTCCGGACAGGTGAGGCGGGCGTCGAAGCCAGGGACAATTCTGGGTCTGATCACCCAAACCAGAGCAAGCAGGAGCTGAGCTGAGAGCGACGCCACTAGCCGACGAAAAGCGCCTCACACCGAGCGGCCTCCTGGCACCACCACGCCAGCCAGGGCCTCCGAACACAGACGCGTGGGAGGAGCGCGGGCAGAGCTCCCGAGGCGAAAAGTGACCACAGGTAACCTTCACGACCGACCCTCGCCGGAGTGACCACCTCGGGAGACACACCTGGCGGTCCGACGAAACCCGGCACAAGATGGCGGCACGTCACGTGAGCAACGTGGTGACGCAGGACGGCGGCCCGCACGGAGGGACCGCCTTAACCTCACCCCCCACGCTCACTTACTCAGTTTTGCCCCCCTCTCCTCCCCCGCCCCCGGCCTGGTGTAGATCATGCCGCCAGTGGCGGCCCTGACTGCCGAGGAAACGGTAGCCTAGGACAGTTGGCTGTTAAGTGACACTGATTCTCCCCGCTCCGCCTGACCCCTAAGACAGAGGCACGGCCCCCGCCGCGTGAGGGGGTGGGGAAGTGGGTAGAGAATTCGGATCCACCTGGGAGGGGGGAGTGGAAGTTCCCGCCCCGGACAGCGGCGAGGCGGCAGCCACAGGTAAGCAGGGGGCGGGGGTGGGACGTGTTCCTGTGTCCCCGGGCAGAGGGAGGGCGCGGGGACTCGGCGCCGGCGAGGACGCCAAGTCGAGTCTCGCGCCGGGTGGGGGGGTCGCGCGCGGCGGCCACGGTGGGGGAGGGGCGCGGAGGGCGCGCGGCGGAAGGGGGAGGGGCTGCCTGCTGTCCCCGGGCCGAGCGCCCTTCCGGTTCTCGCGCCTGGCCCGGCTGTTCCCCCTCAGTTGTCGGTCTCCCCTGCCTCCCACCCCCCCCAACCAAAATAAAACCGGAGACCTCCCGCCGGGGGTGGCTTTCGCCTCTGAAGCGGCCCCTCTGCGGCCCAAGGCGAGCGCCCTCCGTCGAAGGTCTCGAGATTGGCGGGGAGGGCGGGGCGGGGAGGGCGGAGTGGCCTTGGCCTCCGCGCGTTTTCCGCCCAGCTGCCCGAGACCGGTTATGTCCGCCAGGGAGCCCACAGAGCACACCGGGCGTGCGAGGCCCCGGCTGGCGGTGGAGGGCAGAAACAGCTCTTACCCGCAGGGAGCTTGCAGTCCAGTGGGGAGGTAGACAGTAGTGACACAGAGGCACGCAACAGTAATGGAAAGGTGTAGCTGATGGGCGAGGAAGGAGAGTGTGGGATAATAGAAGCTCTGTTTATGTCTGGACAGAGGATCAAGCCGAGGAAACTCTTTGGTTTTCTCTCGTATCATGAAACTAAGCATGGTAGTTCCCAGCATCAGCTACACGTTGGAGCGTGCAGCTTAATCTGCTTTAAAATCATTGTAGATGTTAAATAATGTTGATTTTGTTAGCTTTTGAGGAGCTGTGGGCTGATACGGGTTTCCTCAGCTATCAGGGCATTCTGTGAAGCCTTTCCTTAAGAGAAATGGCCTAAAGCGAAGAAGCAGTTACCATTAATTTAAATGGAAAATGTTTTCAGTGTTCTCAGACCCCCAAAATAATCTCTCAGGCTTTTCTGATTCCTTAGGACACATCTTACTAACAAAATAAATTGAGATAAAGCCCCGATGCTCACAGACGCAGTTCAAAGCTGTGGAGACTTGGTGCTGAGATGCTAAGTGTAGTTCTGGGGGAGGGAGCTTGCCAGGCCGCTCTTGCTGCTGTGGTCCGGGCTGCCTCTGTGATGGCTGGCTCTGAAACAAACGCAGAATGCTATTTTCACTTTTTTCTTTTTTTCCTGAAAGCGAAAATCCTCTTGATTTCTTTCGGTTAGTGAAATCAGGTACTAGTGTAGGTTTTTCGTAAAAGTGAAGTGATGTAACACGAGTTTTCAAGAAGCGGGGGATACCTGTAGTATTCATTGGGAGTACCCTTCTGAGGCTTTTCAGCACAGATTTGGCAACCCTCTTTGTCAAACTGGCCTGGTTTGTGATAGTATGCTGTGTTTGTTTGTGTTTGCAAAATGCATTTTATCTCAAGGATTTTGTTACCAACAGAGATAAGCAGTTTTATTAAAATGCTGTTTTTCCTGTATATTTTATAATATGCGTGTTCCTCGGTGTCCCAACTAGAATCAGGACAGTTGTCCTAACACTGACCGTGTTAGTTCTGTTATCCCTTAAGGTTATGTTTGGTCTGTGCTGCATCTGTACAGTACCACTCTATCACCAGTAGGTGGTAGTCCCGTCTAAAAATGCTTTTTCTTCACCTATCCTACTTAATTACAATGAATTTCCATCTCTAAAGTAGGATTTTTTTTGTGCCTGTGTTGTCTTGATTCTCAAGCCGAGTTGAAGTAATTGTCTAAATGTATTTCTTTTTTTTTTTTTAAGATTTTATTTATTTATTTGACAGAGATAGAGACAGCCAGCGAGAGAGGGAACACAAGCAGGGGGAGTGGGAGAGGAAGAAGCAGGCTCATAGCGGAGGAGCCTGATGTGGGGCTCGATCCCATAACGCCGGGATCACGCCCTGAGCCGAAGGCAGACGCTTAACCGCTGTGCCACCCAGGCGCCCCTGAACGTATTTCTTTAACCATTATTTCTGTCTGTAGCTAGCTAGACAAACCCTACTAAACACGTTGATTTATTCACCATTAATGTGCAAGGTATTAGTGCTATATTGGGAACAGGATATGGCCTTTGACTCCCTAGAGCTTGCATTCTGGTGGCAAGACAGAAACAGGCCGTTGCAGTACTGGGATGAGTGCCATGAGAAGAGGGGGTAGCATGTGCTGTGGGGATACAGCCAGAGCTTCTCGGCCAGTCTGAGGGAGTCATGAAAGACTGCTTGGGAGAACAAATAACTGAAAGGAATAGGCCACATGAAGAGAAGAGGGGAGTAGTGTTTCTGGCAGAGGGAGTGGCATATGTGAAAGTCCGAAGGTGAGAGAAAGCAAGGTAGGCACATAGGAAGATCTGAAAGAAATTCAGCATGACGAATAGGCACAATTTTGAGGGGAGATCATGAGTTCAGTTGTGGAAATGTCGAGTGGGAGACTCCATGCCCTCAAGCTTATCATAGGTCAATATTCTCTATAGGTGAGGAAACCGAGACCTTCATTCGTCAAATGAGAATACTAACTGTATTTGTTGATGTTTATTGTTTACGGCATGCATGGGGGTCTCTGTTGGGCACAGACCATACATTCATATGATACAGGCCCTGTCCTTAGGCACCTTAAGACTGGGAGAAACACCACCCGCCTGCCCCCCGGCAAAAAAAAAGACTGGGGGAAACAGACATGCCAGTAAACACAGTTCAGTGTTCAGTGACCTCATTAGAAATATATGCAGGGCACGGTCAAAGTAGGAAGGAAGAAAGAACCTGGGGCAGTTGGGAACTTAAGGTTTGGGATGAAACTAGAAAAGAGTAGGAGTTTGCCAGATGGACAAGTTAGCAATGTTAGAGGAAGAGGGGCAGTGTGGAATTAAAACAAAACAAAACAAAAAACAAACCATGGATTTTGAGTTAAAATAGTTCTGGCTTCAGGTCTTGTATTCACATCTTACTGTGAGTTCCGTAGTAAATGACAATTTCCTTGAGGCTCAATCTACACATCTCTAAAATAGGGAATCCAGGAAATGATACATAAAAAAGCTCTTCGTTTGGTGCCTAGCATATAATATTCCTTTCTTTGCAAGTTTTCTTAGAAGTACCATGCCTTTTACTTACATTTTTTCTTATATGTCAGCGAGATCACAGGCTGCTGCAGTTTCTCAGCCTCCCAAATTCGTTCCCATTGATGGCACTTTTGAAGCTGTGTTTCACTGCCCCCTGTGATTCTGCCCTACTTACTGTTGTCTAATGTTAAGCTTCCTTCTGCTAGCTGGGAGATACGTTATTTTCATAGAAAATGCTTTTGTACACATACAGTTTATTCTGTGTTGAGCCAGTTTTTAACAGATTGTTAATCTCAATTTTAAGAGTAATAGCTGAAAAGAGTGAGCAAATGAAGATTATACTCTGACGTTAAAAAATATATAGTATTGTTTACAGTGAGATGTAACTATAAAGCTGTTTTCATTTTGGAAAACAAAAGCTGATTAGTTGATTTCTTTTTAAAAAATTAGAGAAAATAGGCTATCTTATTTTCCATAGGAAATGTGGTTGTAATAATTGTCCAGAATCTTATTTGCTGACTGTAGTGTTGTTTTGTTGATTGTGTTAGTTTCCATTAGATATAGGGCTTCTTAATAATACTGTTATAGAGGAAAAATCAGTGAGTCACAGTGAAACAGAGAAGTATCATTTCCAGTAATTTAATAAGGTTTTGAAAAATCTTTTATAGGTTCTTGCAGTGCTTTAGCACTATGTATTTTTTTCTTTTCTACATTCCAACTTACGTCTTCTGAAATGGGGTGTTAAAACGGCATTTTCGGCTGCCTAGCCGTCTCAGTCAGTAGAGTGTGTGCCTCTTGATTTTGGAGTTGTAAATTTGAGCCCCACACTGGGTACAGAGATTACTTAAAATCTTTTTTTAAAAAAGGCATTTTTAATACAGACAGTATGTAGAAAATATGTAATTGCCAGGTTTGGTGCTGTCTTAGTGTTTAGTCTGTGAGATTATACTTGTATTAGTGAAGATTAAAAATCACTGTGCTCTTCCTAACGAAGGGAGTATATGTAAGCTTAAAAGCAGTTGAAGAAACAAGATAGGAAGCATTGGATGAATTTGGCAAAATTAAAAGTTTTAAAATAATCATAGTTAAGTCACGATACTTGTATCCACATGCTAGAAATGAAATTTATATTAAGAAATATTAGGAATGCCTGGGTGGCTCAGTCGGTTAAACGTCTCCCTTCGGCTCAGGTCATGATCCGAGGGTCCTAGGATCGAGACCCACATCAGGCTCCTTGCTCAGCAGGGAGCCTGCTTCTCCCTCTCCCGCTCCCCCATTTGTGCGTGTGTGCGCGCTCTCTCTGTCTCTCTCTCTCATAAATAAATAAAATAAAAAAAGAAATTATATACTGGGGCGCCCAGGTGGCTCAGTCAGTTAAGCATCTGACTCTTAATTTCGACTCAGGTCATGATCTCAGGGTCTGGGATCCAGCCCCACATCACGCCCCACGTCGGGCTCTGCAGTCAGAGATGCTCTCTCCCTCTCTCTCTGCCCCTCCACCCGCTCATGCACACATTCTCTCTGTCACTGTCTCTAAATAAATAAATAAAAGCTTTAAAAATATTTTTAAAAAAGAGACAGGCTAATAAGAGAAACATTGGTGATTTGGTGATAAATGGTGGATAAGTAGTACGAACAGGGCCAAGACAGCTAATAGAGAATTAAGGAACTGTAAACAGTGCGTCATTTCTCACCTAGCACTACTTTCTCCTGTGCTTCTGATGGGCTCTAATTCTTTCAGAAAACTTGAGCTACTCATACTTCTTGATCAAGTAGTTCTCATTTCTGGAATATATTCTTTGGAAATTATTTTAATTGTGTTTATGTACCAAAGATATTAATCATAGTATTGTTTGGTTAAAAAAAATGTATGTTCACTGGATGGACTATTATGTAGCCTTTGAATATACCATATTTTGTTTATCCATTCATCTCTGTGCACACTTCAATTGATCCCACCTTTTGACAATTGTAAATAATGTTGCTATGCACATGGGTGTACAAATATATCTTTAAGACCCTGCTTCAATTCCTTTGGATATATACCTAGATTTGGGATTTCTGGATTATACAGTAATTCTATCTTTAATTTTTTGAGTAACTACCATAGTGTTTCCCATAGTGTTTACACCTTTTTTGCATCCCCAACCATAGTGCACATACGTTCCAATTTCTCCACATCCTCACCAACACTTATTTTCTGGTTTTTTAAAATTGTAGCCATTCTAATGGGTGTTGAGATGATATCTCATTGTAGCTGTGATTTGCATTTCCCTAATGATTAGTGATATTGAACATCTTTTCATGTTTGCTGGCCAGCCCCCTCTCTTTTCTTTTTATGTTTTTGTATGTAATCATTAAAAACTTTAAATTCTGCCCAATTCTTCTAGCAGTCTAAGTGGTTGTCCTCCCATTTGACATATTCCATCGCTCATAAGCCGTTTATCCTCGTTTTTGCCAGCCTGCATATCCTGCCGGGACTGCCTAGATCTCTAGAACCTCCTTAGGTACAGTTGTGCTGACTTACTTCAGCATTCACTTAATGAATTCTCCATGTAGAACTATCTGTGCAATTAGAAACTGTTCCCGAGACTGTAGAAGAATGCTTGCATCCATGGATGGGAAGACTGTCATACTTCTTAAGTGGGATAACATTTGGAAACTTCGTCACAATAATTTATGTATAGATGTGCCATTTATTAAATTTTAATATGTTCATGTGGATCAAACTTTTTAAAATGTGAAAGAATATGCACGGAAAAGTCTTTACTATCTCTATTCCATAGCTACCAATTCTCTTCCACAGAGGCAGCCATGTTGCCAATTTTTATACAGCCATGCAATATATTATACATATTCTGTAGTGCTCTTTATTTGCCATTTCTTGAGATCTTATAATTAGATTTCTACACAGAACAGAACATCAGAACATACTGAGTCTGGATAAATTGAGCTAGCACGTAGTATAGAAAAACTTCACCTTGTTCCTCTGGAAAAGTACACATGTTAAGGAAAGAGCTATCTTGGGATTTCTTGAAAATGAAGTTAGAAATCATTTTCTAACTGACCTTTTTTCTCTTCTAGTTGATTATGGAAGATTCCCACAAGAGTAACACTTCAGAGGCAGCGCCGCAGCCTGGTTCAGCGGTTCAGGGAGCTCCTATTTCTCATATTGCTCAACAGGTAAGGCAGGATCCAGCCAAAATGTTGAGCTAATTAGGAATATTTTGTGAAAAAGAACCAAGCAAAAAGAACTGCAAACGTTGAAATGTATGGAAGGCAGGTAGATTTGATTTAAACATCCTGTCAAGATTATTTCAGTTTTATTTTCTTCTATATAAAGTACATTTAATGTTGTTTTAATAGGTATATATTTTTCAAAACTTGAAGTAGATTTCACTTTATGTGGTGCGTGATTATTTCGATTTTTTCCAGACTGATTTTGTTTCTGCATAAGAAAAATGAAAAATAATTTATCTCTGAGCTAACTTAAAACAGACTAATAGTTTCAAGAGACAAACCATCTTCAATTCAGTAGATTTATTGTGGATGTATAGGAAATCTTTTTGCTGAACTGGAAAATAGTACTACATATTAGAGAATTTAAATTGATAGGCATGCATATTGCAGAACTGATATTTTATAAATATCAAATTGTCTGATCCATGCACCTGACCCACTTCAAGGAAAACAATGGATGGTATTTGTTGCCAGTGATAGACTTGAACTTTCAAGCAAAAATTAGAATTTTGGAAAACTTGTATTCACCATTGTGAGCTTTATAGTTTCCCAGGAGCTACAGACTTTTTCATTACAAAATTGTGTTACAAAGTCATACTTTAGTATAAGATTCATTCAGAGTGCAAGGTAGACCAATGGATTTTATTTTATTTTTTTAAGATTTATTTATTCGAGAGAGAGAAAACACAAGCAGGGAGGAGGGGCAGAGAGAGAGGGAGAAGCGGACCTTCCGCTGAGCAGGGAGCCTGATGTGGAGCTCAGTCCCAGGACCCCAGGATCATGACCTCAGCTGAAGGCAGAGGCTTAACCGACTGAGCCACCCAGGCGCCCCAGACCAGTGGATTTTAATGTTAACAGAATATATAACGTTGAGGGGCGCCTGGGTGGCTCAGTCAGTTAAGCGTCTGCCTTCAGCTCAAGTTATGATCCCGGGGTCCTGGGATCCAGTCCTTTGTCGGGCTCTCTGCGCCATGGGGAGTCTGCTTCTCCCTCTCCTTCTGCTCCTCCACCCCCCACTCCCGCTTGTGCTTGCTTAGGCGTGTTCTCTCCCCCTCCCTCTCTCTCAAATAAATAGAGTCTTTTTAAAAAATACATAACATTAAGATTGTATGTTGCAAACAACCTTTAAGAAACTACAGCCTGTTTAAGTTTTAAAGTGGTATCAAAGAAGAATATCCACAATTATCTGAAAACACTATTAAAAACAG
Organism: Ursus arctos; assembly: GCF_023065955.2. Classification (NCBI taxonomy): domain Eukaryota; kingdom Metazoa; phylum Chordata; class Mammalia; order Carnivora; family Ursidae; genus Ursus; species Ursus arctos. Next base: position 41,027,890 of record NW_026622941.1, read on the forward strand.
TCCTCCCTTTTTCAACTTCATATATGTGTGAGGTCAGACTTTCTTCATATACCTCAGCCAAAACAACATATGGCAACATAGTTAATGTAAAAGCAGGTAAGAGAATTCAGCCATTTTCAACATTAAGGTGATTTGCAGAAATGTAAAATGTCATTCTCTTACTAATTTGGGGGGAGGGAAGTTTAGTTTTATAAATGAAAACATATTGTTATTTATATTAGTGTGTTAATAGGTTTATATTACTTCAGAATGAACTGTTAAATATTTTTAAAATTTCTGTTTTAATTTTAAATGTGTTGGTAGATTAAAAGCCTACATAAATAAGAATTCTTTGTGGTCCTCAATAATTTTTAAGAGCGTAAAGAGTCTTGAGACCAAAAAATTTGAGAAACAAGGCCCTAAAGGATTAATCCTTCAAGCTTGATGCATCCTTTTTTATTATTTGTCTATATTCTTGTAGAATAATGGTGTCTTCTCCAAATGGTGCTGGAAAAACAATTCTGGAGTCTTTCAGCTCTCTTTCTGTTAATAGAGCCCTTCACAGAGATGTTTAAGTTCACTTGGCTTATTTGTATACTTAAGTTATTTTGGTTCGATGTGGATGTTTTCTAAGTTTCCTTAGAAGCATATTTTCAGTGAAATGTGAGTAAGTCCATTTCTAAGTGGAAGTAACTTTGTAGTGATTTTGAAAATAATGTCACTGACTTCATGTCCAAATTCTTGTGGCTTGATTACTTCATTAGCCTCTAAATATTGTAAGGAAACCATATCTAATGCAGTAATATTTATTCAGTCATTCAGTATAAGCTGGGGACATAGCAATAAACAGAAGTCTCAGCTCTTATGAACTTTACTTCTAATTTTGGGGAGACAGGCAATAAGATATCAGTTCATAGTACGTACTGTGGGGACTCACAAAGCAGGGTAAGAGGGATGGGGATTGGTGGGGACAGGTGGATTTGTTTTTTTATATAAAGCGGTCAGAGAAGTCCCGTTAGTGGAAAGAACTCTTCATTTACATGAACTGACAGTTGTAAAACGCTGAGACTGATAGGTGCTTGGCATAGTTAAGGAACAGCACAGAGGCTGGTGTGGTGGGAGACAGATGAATGAGGGGAGAGTGATACAAGATGAGGCAGAGAGGTTTGGCGTGGGAAGGGAGAGTGCCAGATAAGGTAGGCCTTGAATGCCACTGTAAGGCTTTTGGCTTTTAATCTGAGTGAGATGGGAATCCTTTGGAGTGTTTTGAGTAAAAACGTTATCTGATGTTTTAATAGGATCATTTTGGCTGCTTTGTGGAGTAGAAGCAGGAAAACCAGTTAAGAGGCTGTTAAAATAATGTGCGTGAGAGGTGATGGTGACTTGGACCAAGGTGGTAGCAGTGGTGGTAGTGAGATAAAGTTAGATTCTTGATATAATTTGGTTGTAAAGCCAACAGTGTTTACTTTTGGATTAGATGTGGGTTTTAGAGAAAAAAAGAAGATAGACCCTACAGTTTTTGACTCAAATAATGGTAAGAATGGAGTTGCCACCTCTTAAGGTGGACAACACTGCAGCATGTTTTTCTTTTATTTTGGGGGGAATATTGGCAATCAGGAATTTGGCTTTTAGGCATGTTAAGTTTGTGATGCTGTCTGTATTACTTTTCTATGCTACAAAACAAATTAACACAAATCTAATGGCTCACAAGAACACACGTTATCACAGTTTCTATGAGGGCAGAAGCTGCTAGGTTCTCTGGTGTTTCAAGTTCAATCAAGGTATTGGCTGAGGCTGGATTTTTATCTGTGGATTGGACTGGAGAGGAATCCACTTCCAACTTCACTCAGGTTGTTGGCAGAATTCATTTTGTTGTAGCCGTAGGACTGAGAGCTCCAGTTTTTTGTTGGCTGGAGGCCACCCTCAAGCCTTAGAGGTCATCTGCAGTTCACTGCCGTGTGGCCCTCCCCAAAAGCAGTTCACAGCATGGCAGGCTGCTCTGTTAAGTCTAGCAAGAGGGTGAGAGTGAGTTGGCTAGCAAGACAGAGTCTTGTATAATACCATATGACATAATCAAGGAAGTGATATCCCATTCTTTTGCCATAAAATGTAATCATGGGAATGACATCCCATCATCTTTGCTTTACTAATTAGAAGCAAGTTGCAGGTCCCTCCCACTCTCAAGAGGAAAGGATTACTCAAAAGGCGTGAATACCGGGAGGTGGGGATCATGGGGGCCTCCTTAGAGTTTGTCTGCCGAACCGTACAAACAGGTCTGTTTAGAAGGCAGCTGGATGTATATGGCCTGGGGTCCAGAGGAGAAGTCCAGACTAGAAATGTTAAGTGTAGGCGTTCTTGGATATGTAGGTGGTATTTAAAGACACAAAGCGATTTCTGGCTTCCACTTAGGATATAGAAAGCTGAAAAGAGTATTGCTCCCATCCTAAAATAAGAATGAGCTATGATATACAAAGTCATAACTTCTCTTGATTCATCGGTGGTGGGATCTGGCTCATCTGTAACAGTGCAGGAAGAAGGCAGGGCTCTCGCACAGGGGTAAAGAAGAATTCAGCTACGGTCTTGATCAGTTGCTAAAGTCTTAAGTGTGGGCTGGCATGAGCCTGTAGAATCCTTGAGAGCTGCAGACACAGGGTAGGTAATGCTCACCCGTAGGCTTTTCTTCAAGGTTTCCCAACAGTTTCTCGTGAGATTGGGAAAGCAAGGAAGACAGGGGTAAGGCTCACTAGGTGGTATGGGCCTACCTGGACTCTCTTCTCCCTGTGGAAAAGGGCTTTAAGCCACTGGGGGAAGGGAATAAACTCCATTTTCCGTTGTGGCTGGGAGGAGTGAAAAGACAAAAACGCATAAAACCGGAGGGAAGGGGAGGAAACTTCTGGGTTCAGACCATTAGTTTTCCTACTATAGGGAGAAAGCCCTATGCCCTGAGACGCAGGGATAGTGACTTGCCTGAGACTGAGACTCCGCTAGGGTAACAGAACTTCCCCGTTCCGTACTAGCAAGTAAAGCAACAGCAGTCTGCCCCTGGGGACTGTGGAGAGTCCGCACTGAGGGTGGAGCAGGCTGAGAAGTACCCTCCGGCAAACCAGCTCCCACCCTAAGCAGAAGGGTGTCCTAGAGGAACTTGAAGCCGGTGGTGCACCTAAGGGAGTCCTAACAGCAGAACCCGAACCCGGCGTAATTCCCGAAGAAGTTGCTCAACCCCTCCCCTCAGCACCCCACTGATAGCTTGCAGAAAGGAGCCATACCCATTTTTATACTGTTTCCTGAGTCTCCTGTGTTACACATGATATCCATCATTCAGGCAAAAATTATGAAACATACAAAAGTAAGAAAAAATTACTCACTGTTCAAAAACCAAAATAACCAATAGACTGAGGATGGTACATTTGATAACTGTCAGGCAGTGAATTTATTTTTTTAAAGATTTTACTTATTTATTTGATAGAGCACACAAGTAGGAGGAGGAACAGCAGAGGGAGAGGGAGAAGCAGGCTCCCCGCTGAGCACGGAGCCCCATGTGGGTCTCAGTGCCAGGACCCTGGGATCATGACCTAAGCTGAAGGAAGATGCTTAACCGACTGAGCCACCCAGGCGCCCCTCGTTGGTTTCATGCTCCGCGGGGAGTCTGTTTCTCTCTCTCCCTCTTCCTCTGCTTGTCCCCGCACTTGTGCGCATGTGCGTGCACTCCTCTTTCTCTCTCGCTGTCAAATAAATAAATCTTTGAAGAAGATTTTTTAAAATCTTATTTAAAAAAATTAAATGAATAATATATTACAGCTCTAGTGGAAAAGGTGGACAACATGTATGATGGTAAATTTCAGCAGAGGAATGGAAAGTATATGAAAGTCAAGTGAATATGCTAGAAATAAAAATTTGATATAGATGAAGTATGTTTTGGGGCTTATTAGTAGACTTAACATACCCAAGGTAAGAATCAGTGAATTTGAATTTGAAATTGAAAACAAAGAGAAAACAAGTAGGGGGAAAACAGAACAGAGCATCTAAGAGCTGTGGGGGACAATATCGATTTAACACAAGGGTAATTAAATTCATGGCACTAGATGAGATTACTGGAGGTCTTGTATACTCAGAGATGAGGTCTGTGGATTTGACTAGGGCTCTCCGACATTTGTTGGACTTTGGGAAGATTGAAGAGGGGTGGTCAGTGAAGTTAAGAGGAAAATCAAGAGAAAGAATCTTGGAAGTTAAGAATGAGGTCATGGTCAACTGTATAATGTGCTGTCAGGTCAAATAAGAAATAAAAATCAACTGCTAACACAGTTGGTCTTCATTATTCAAGGATTCTGTATTTGCAGATTTGCCTACTTGATAAAATTTATATGTAATCCCAAAATCAGTCCAGCACTTTTGTGGTCATTGCCCAGAGTGGTGAAAAATTGGAGTCACTTGACGCACATCTTTCCACTGACATTGAACCAAGGCACCAGGGCCTTGTCTTCTTATTTTAGCTCTCATGCTGTAAATAGTTCTTTTGGTGGTCTAACTGATGGCATATTTTTTGCATGTTTGTGCTTTTTGTTAGTGATTTTGTTGTTTAAAATGGCCTCCTAAGTGTAGAGTTGAATGCCAGGAGGAGAGAATACCTGTGTTAGAGAAGTGTCCTTCAAATATGAGTGTCCATGAGTTCAGTATTAATGAATTAACAATATATATACTAAAAAAGGTGTCTCTAAACAGAAACACTTAAAACAAAGTTATATATTGACCAGTTGATGAAAATAATGTGCCCAGAGGCTTGCAGGAGCCTAACTCCGTGTTCCCCCCAGAGCAGTGGTTCAGATTTGCTAATTCCACGTACATGCAACTTTATAGAATATACCGCAAATAACAAGAATTGACTATTTAGCAACTTGGAGTTTATTGACAGCCTTGACAAGAACTATTTCAATGGGAGCGGGGACAAAAATCTAATTAGATCTAAGAGAGCATGGAAAAAGGGGGGAAAAAGAGTAGACATTCATTGACAACAGAATGAATAGACAACTCCTTTAAGGGATTTTGTTGCAAAGGGGCAAAGAAATGAAGTTGCTGGAGAGGGTTGGAGGTCAATGCTCCAAAGCTTTACTTTTATTATTACTTTTTAAGATAGGAGGAATTAACAGCCTGTTGGTATACCAGTGGGATTGATTAAATAGAAGGGGAACACTTGATGATACAGAAAGAGAGGTCAGTTCTGGGATGACATCCTTGAGGAGGGACAGGAACGAGATTTAGTCTACAAGTGGAAGACTTTATCTTATATGAGCACGGTACATCATTCACAGTAAGAAAGCAAATGCGGGTTAGGTGGGTAGATTGGGGATGAGATACTCTGAAAGCTTTCTTTTGATAACTTTTTTTTTTAAGATTATTTATTTATTTGACAGAGAGAACAAGCAGAGGAGTGGCAGGCGGAAGGCAAGGGAGAAGCAGGCTCCCTGCCCAGTAGGGAGCCCGATGTGGGGCCCAATCCCAGGACCCTGAGATCATGACCTGAGCCAAAGGCAGACGCTTGACTGACTGTGCCACCAGGCACCGCTCTTTTGATAACTTCTTTGTTTTTCAGTGGAATAAAACGTTTTAAGAGGATAGGGAAGGAGGAGAAAGTATGAAATCATCTACCAGGACAGTAGGAGATGTAAGTGGACTAGGGATATTTAACAGGATTGAGGAAGATTACGAACACTCCACTTGAGGTTTGATCATGAGTTTAAAGTGAGACGGTTAAGTTCAATTATGTGTTCTCCAGTCTAATTCAGGTGTGGTTTGCATTCAGGTTACAGGCATTGAGTAGGGGAGTTAACAGGGTCGATGTTTAGTTAAGGGACTATGATGAAGCAAGAAAAGGCAAGGACATTGATGATGTGTGTGATAGAGTGATTTAGATGCGGGGCCACATAATTTAAGCTGTATAGGGAAGGAAGTGGGGACTTGATGGGGTCAAGAGCAGGGAAGAAGATAGTATATTCAATGGATTATAGGTTCCTGTGCAGTCCAAGAATTGTTGAGAGTCCAAATAGTGGAGGTAATGAGTTGGAAGTAGGTGATACTCAGAGGGATGCTTGAATTTGAGATTATGGAGGGGTTTATTTATTGACAATGATACGGTTTAATTAAGTAGTTCTCAACTGGAGTGTACTGGTTCCACACTGAGACGTCTGGAAATGTGTGTTTGGGGGTGGGGAGGGTGCTACTGGTATTCAGTGGGTGGGGACCAGAGATGCTAAATGTTTTGCATTGGAAGAATTGTCCTGCCCAAAATGCCTGTTTAGAAACCTTGTAGAGGGGCGCCTGGGTGGCACAGCGGTTAAGGGTCTGCCTTCGGCTCGGGGCGTGATCCCGGCGTTATGGGATCGAGCCCCACATCAGGCTCTTCTGCTATGAGCCTGCTTCTTCCTCTCCCACTCCCCCTGCTTGAGTTCCCTCTCTCGCTGGCTGTCTCTATCTCTGTCCAATAAATAAATAAAATCCAAAAAAAAAAAAAAAAAGAAACCTTGTAGAGTATAAGAACAGGAGCAGGTAGCTGAGGAGGGTGGAACCCAGGGCTTTGGAGAAGAATAAAAAACAGAGGCCTGGGTGTGGAAGGTTACTGAATGTTGCATATTGAAATCATGACAAACCTTATCAGGAGTGGTATTAGAATAGGTTGGTTTGGCTGCTAATGTCTTAAAGAAATGAGGGGACGTGACTGCCATAAGGCCAGTCTGCTGCTATGAGCCTTGCAGTTGGGAGCTTTTAGAGGAGGACTTTGAAGGGGCAGTGGTCTGAAAGTACCGATGAAAAGCAAGGGAAACGCGCACCTTATCTGTAGGCTCATGGGATGAGTGCAGGAGAGAGCTATAGCAGAGGCACTTTTCTTGAGAAGAGAGCTGAAGTTCAATCATGGCAGGGAGGTGAAGGGGAGGGACTTAGTACTTGTTGAATTTCATTTAATTACAAATTATATGTAGATTGAGAGACAGGCAGTTTTGCTTAATGGAAAGAATGATGGAAGCCGTCAGAAGACTGGGTCGGAACCCACGTTTTGTCACTTACTGACTCTAGAGCTTTGACTAAGTCAGTTATTTAGTAAGACTTGACGTTCATCATCTGGAAATTACGTGTCAGACTAAGGTCTTTTCCAGCTCATAACTCTCAGTAATTCTCATATTGTAAGAAATTTGTACACTTTAATCAAGTGTGAACAGGGAAAACAATGATCATAGTAACAATTGAGTGTCCACTGTTTGCCAGGTGCATTTCTAAGCATTTTACATGTTTTAATACCTTCAAACCTCATGTCAGCCTACTCTGCTTTTATAACTCCCACAGGACTACTAAGGATCTAGACGTGATTTGAATTCCAGCCGTTTGACTTCTGTCACAGTTTGGGGTTTCTGGGAAGTGGCCTGTGAGGTGGAGATTAACATGCAGGACGTTTATTAGGGCGTCCTCTTGGAATTACCACCTGTGAAATGTAAAGAAAAGAAGAGAAGGAAGGAGGATTGGGCAGAGGGAGAAGTGGGACTGTGGTTCAGTCTCAATGAAGGCCTCAGCTGACCCTGTAGAAAGCTTTGAAGATGAGATAGCTCTTCAAAATAGGGGGAAGGGGCCAGCCAGGCCTTCATATCCCAGCATGCATCAGTCATTGGATCTTGACTGACCTGGGAAGGGGTGTATGAGACTTTAGTGACAGGTGAGTCATCAGCCAAGGCAATTCCAAAGACAGCTGACAGCTGAACACTGCCAGCAGCTTTACTCCAGCAGCTGGGGAATGCGTCTTTTACTAGTGAAACGGGGTCTGCGAGTTGCATCGTAGTGCCCACCACAACTCCAGAGTCTGTAGTCACCAGTCCTTTGTTGCCTCCAGGGAGAATATGAAGAGAAATGAGAATAGTGGAAGAAATTACAAATAGGCTTGGCTCCAAAACACTTTTAACACAGCTTAATCTTCATGCCATTCTTTTTTTTTTTTTTAAGATTTTATTTTTAAGTAATCTCTACACCCCAGTGTGGTGGGCCTTGAGCTAACAGTACCAAGATCAGGAGTCACATGCTCTACCAGCTGAGCCAGCCAGGTGCCCCCATGCCATTCATATTTTTGACATGAAGACTTAACTCAAGGTTCATCCAGGGATAAGCTAAGAATGTGTGTGTGCATCAGTGCCTTTGATAATCCTTTCTTACCTGGAGATACTCTATCTAACATCTTGGATATTCTAGCTCATCTGGGTTTCACTTTTTGGTAGAGAAAGATTTCTCTTATAGAGTAACTTAGAAATCTAGGTGAGTTTATTTGGATGTTTCCAGCGTGGATGGCATGGGAGAATGGAAGAATGATTTTTCTTTTTCATTTGCTTAGCAGGTCTTTCATAGAGCCTAAAGTTTTAAATTTTGACTAGGTCCAGTTTATCAAGTTGTCCTTTCATGGATTGTGCTTTTGGTGTCTAAGAATTCCTTGCTAGTCCTAAATTTCAAAGATTTTTTGTTTCTTCCTAGAAATTTTATAGGTTTATGTTTTACGTGTAATTCCACGATCCATTTTAAGTTAATTTTTATATAGATTTGAGAGTTTGGGGTTGGTTTTTTGTTTTGTTTTTGCTTTGTTTTGTTTTGCCTCTGGATGTACAATTGCTACAGCACCACTGCATTACTTTTGCACCTTTGTCAGAAATTATTTGGGCATACTTACCTACTTCTGCTTCTCTGTTATGTTCCATTGATCTGTGTGCTGTCCCTCTGTCAGCATGCTGTCTTGATTACTATTTATAGTAACCCTTAACATCCAGAAGAAAGATTAGTCCCATTTTATTCTTCTTTTTCAAAGTTGTTGTAGGGCCTTTCCCTTTCCATATAAATTTTTGCAGTAAGCTTGTCTGTGTCTGCAAACCTATAGATCAATTTCGGGAGAACTGATACCTTACTGAATCTTCCAATCCTTGAATATAGTAAATCTCTCTAATTATTTAATCACCTTCGATTTCTTTACATAGCATTTTGTCTTTTTCAGCATACAGATCCTGTATGTGTTTTGTTAGGCTTCATACCTAAGCATTTCATTTTCTTTGGAACACTTGTAAATAATACTGCATATTTTCTTTGGAGCTATAGTAAATGGTACTGTGTTGATTTTGGATTTTACTTGTTAGGATATAGAAATGCAATTGATTTTTATTGATCTTATACCTTGTAACATTAGTCTTAGGAGTGATTTTTTTTGTTTTATTTTTAATAGTTCTTGTGATGTCCTACATAGAGTCATGCCATCTAAAGATAGAGATGTTTTTTCTTCTTTTTTTCCAATTTTATTCAAGTTATTCTGATTCCAGTTATTAGAATATGTATTATTTATTTTTTCTTGCCCTATTGCACTCTCTAGAACTCCCAGAACTATGTTGAATAGTGATGAGAATGGACATCTTTTCTTTGTACCCAGTCTTACAGAGAAAGCATTCATTCTGTCATCATTAAGTCTGATGTTAGCTGTAGGCTTTTTTATAAATGCTCTTTGTGAGTTTGAGGAAGTACCCTCTATTCCTAGTTTTTTGAGAGGTTTTTTTTTTTTTTTCATGAAATGAGATTAAGTTTTATGAAATGAGATTTTTCTGCATCAGTTGGTGTGCAGTGATAATTTTTTTCTTCTTTGGCCTGTTGATGTAGTGGAGTGATTGATTTTTAAATATCAAACCAGCCTTGCATACCTGAAATAAATAGCACTGGGTCATGGTGGTATATTCTTTTTTTATGTTGCTAGATTCTGTTTGCTAATACTTTGTTGAGGAAATTGTATCTAAATTCATGAGATAATGGCCTGTGGTTTTCTTTTTCTTTCTTTCTTTGTGTGTGTGTTTGTATGTTTGTGTAATATCTTGGGCCTCATAAAACAAGTCAGGAAATATTCCTTCCTCTTCTCTGTTTTGGAAGAGATTGTATAAAATTGGCATTAATTGTCCTTTAAATGTTTGATAAAACTCTCCAGTGAAACTGGAGCCTGGAATTTCTTTTCTTCACAGGATTATTCAGGCTATTTTATCATGGCTGAGTTTGGTAATTTGTGGTTTTGAGGAAATTGATGCATTACTTCCGAGTTGTCAAATTTATGAATATAAAGTTGTTCATAGTAGTACCTTTTTATCCCACTTAATGGCTGTATGGTCTGTGACCTTAAAAATCCAACAGTTAGTTAATTTACCAGCAAGAATAAGTTTATTCAGGAATAACAGAAAATTGCAATCCGAGACATGCAGGCTCTGGCAAAACCATAGACCAGTACCATAAACAAAGGAGAGGAACGTTATTTTATGGAAAAGGAGGAGGAGGGAGTTGGCAGTGGTTTTTTCTTTTTCTTTCTTATTTATTTATTTGAGAGAGAGAGACAGATAATGAGAGAGAGAGCACAGCTGGGGAGGAGAGGGAGAAGCAGGCTCCCGCCGAGTAGGGAGCCCGACTCGGGCCAATCCCAGCACCCCAGCTGGGATCATGACCCAAGCTGAACAAAGATGCTTAACCGGCTGAGCCACCCAGGCGCCCTGGCAGTGGTTATATTGAAAGAAAGTACATTGGAGAAAAGCACCAGTTCAGGGTGATAACTGTTTCTCATTGATCGAGATGCGGGGCTAGTCAATTTCTTGTAGGAGGTGCAGTGTCCGTCCTTGCCTTTGGGCCTGTCATTGATTCCTTCCTGTTAATCATTCTTCTTTTGGAGTCTAATTGCCGCTGAGTGGTAGGGCTCCCCCTTCTGGCCTCCCAACTCCACTTTAGTGAGGTTTCCATTTATTAATTTTCAGATTTCTCCCTTTTGATCAAGGTCTTTCTCTGAAAGTATAGCTGATCAAAAGTCAGGTTTTTTTAATTCAGTGAACTTTTGACCCTCAGTGCCAGGAAAGACCTTTCTTGGTTGTCATGCCGCATATCAGATGGAAAGTGCATAGCAATCGGAAACCAGTTAAGTCCCATTTGAGTAACAAGGAAGGTTAGGAGGGAGACCTCTCAGGCTCTGCCCACCTTATAGTCCATACTTACCAAGATCGTGAGCCCTATAGATCATTTCCTTATTGGGAACATCATTTTTACAAAAGTTTGATAGGAAACAAATACAGAAGAAAGTAACATGATAATTCTAAATTGTGCAGCGGATCTAAACTGGGATCCTAGATCTGAAAGTAGCCAACTAAAAATATTTATTGGCACTTACTCCAACTTAAGGGAGAAGTTACCCCTATGGAAGCAAATCTGAAGTTGTTTATGTCTCTTGGAAGTCTCCACTTCAAGCTGCCCTGAAAGCAGAATAGTGAATACAGCAAGAGCACGCCGAAAGAATTAACTTGAGTGCATTTAGAAGATACAGTGCAGGTATAAACATGAAGCGGTAGCTGATGAACTTTTGCAAAACAGCAAAACTTCAAAGACATTTTAAAATGGCATTGTTATCTTGAAAGAACTGTTTGGAACCAAATGTGTTGTAGTTGGTAAGGTTGCAAATTCAGAGACCGTGAATTTGGATAAGAATCCAAGAGTCAGTTTATAGTTAAGATGAAGGACTTTTGTGAATTCTGAACCTTTTAGAAGAAGCAAGTGAAAAATTAATTTGTCATGGGATCACAATGAGGCTGTTTCTGAAAGGCCATAATCAAAAGAAGAGCTTTCCCTCCCTTCGTAAGGGTTTGGGAAATGCAGACAAGGGCATTCATTGTCTTTCCACAAGTGAGAAGCAGCAACAGTGAGAAAAGGGTGCACAGGCCTGGCCCAGATATCTTGGGAAAGCTGTCTTCTCAGATGTCCTCTGCTTCAGTTCCAGGAAATCTTTACTTTCAGGTCACCAGGTGGCATACAGGGCCAGTCAGGGTTTGGTGCTTTCTTTGGATGTGTCACACGAATCCAAGAATCTGTTTCTTAGAGTTTGGCGGCACAAGAGTGGTTAACAGTAACTAGTAAGGCCATTTCCAGCAAAGAGCCCCATGCGGGGCTGGATCCCAGACCCTGGCATCATGACCTGAGCCGAAGGCAGACGTTTAACCGACTGAGCTACCCAGGCGTCCCAAAGCATAGTTATTTTGAATAGAAGTAGCTAGGCCTTTAGAACATTGGAGTATATCTCTTTTTATCAACTGTGGGTCAGAGGAGGCAGGGGCCAAGTGTATTAACGTCCTGTGACTGTCTCAAAAAATGAGAATCTATGAGTTCCAAAGGGGGTGGATCTGAAATTTGGAAGGACTTACAGCACTGTTAGCCAGGGTGTTCGGACGGTCTCTACAGATTTTGCCAGTTGAGTCTTAATAGTGCCATGTATGTGTTTCACTGACCTTGAGGACTAAAGACAGTACGCACAATGAAAGTGTTGTAAAACCGGCCAGACAGCACAGACTTGTTGAAGCACCTGACTGGAAAAATGGGTTTCCCAATCAGTATGAGGTTCAGAGAAAAGTTCTCCAGGTAGGGATAATCTTTTCTATCAGAATTTTAGGCACAGAAAAAAAACATTGGCCTCTCTACAAGGAAAAGCTTCAGTCTACTGAGAAAGCATGCAAACCATAACTAAATCATACTTATATCCATGAGACAGGGAAGCTGTATGAAATCCATTTGTGCAAACAAGTTTCTCTCAATTGTTCTTTGGACTGGCAGGACAAGTGAGGATGGGCACTTTTTGTAGCCTTATTAGTATTTCCCTACCGATACTGGTTCACGAATGATACCATTTTGTCAGTAGACCAATAGTTTAGTGCATGCACAGTAGTAAGTGGGAACTTGAGAATTTTTGGTAGGGCTGGATTGTCATTTGGTCCAAACCAGCATTTTTTTTATCAAAACATCAATCACTAGATTTCCAATATTGTTTTCCCCCCTCTGGGGCTAATTGTTGGGTATCTCTTGTTAGTTTTCCCAAGTAATAATTTGGGAGAACATCCCTTTGGACCATGACAGAGGTTTGGCTATTGGTTTCCTTGAGAGCAGTGTTTTGGGTGGCAATATCAGCAGGGTTTACTCTGGCACCCAGGAAGTCGAGTCTGCAATGCCCAGGAACCTTAAGTGCAGCAGCAAAAGTGTGGCATCTAGTAAGTTTTGGACATAGGAGCCATTTTTAATTTTATCCCCATTAGAGGTAAGGAAACCTTAGTTTTCATAACGTTCCGAAAGTATACTGACAATGGGTATAAATGTTTGCGGTTTCACCCTTGGCCAACACACAAGCCTGAGTGAGGGCGTAAAATTCAGTGTGTTGAGTAGCCAGAGGTAAAGGTGCTGCCTTGGTGACTTCAAAGTAAGTTGTAACAGCATACCTAACATGATATTTAGCATTTTCACCCTTTTTTTCCCTAAAGATTTTGTTTATTTGAAAGAGCGAGAAAGAGATCACTAGTGGGGGGGAAGGGGCAGAGGCAGAGGGAGACGCAGACTCCCCGCTGAGCAGGGAGCCCGACATGGGGCTCCATCCCAGGACCCTGGGATCGTGACCTGAGCTGAAGGCAGATGCTTAACCGGCTGAGCCACCCAGGCACCCTGCATTTTTATGCATTAAATAAGAACCATCAGTAAACCATTAACAATCTGCAGTGGTTAGAGGAGTTTTGTGTAAATTGTCACAGGGAGTCAAAAGATGGTCTGTCAGCGTTAAGCAGTCATGAGGGGTGTCGGCAGTGAAGGAAGGGAGAAGACTAGCAGGGTTAAGGTTATTGCAGCAAGAAAGAGTTCTATGAGGAGCCGTTGGCAGCAGGATATCCTAGGAGGTGAGATGACTGAGAAGTGCTGAGTGTGAGGAGAATTCAGGAGGGCCTTTACTGCATGGGGCACAGAGGGTTAAAGGGGATCCTAGGATTATTTCTTCAGTGCCTTTAACTAAAAGGGAAGTGGCAGGAATGGCTCTGAGGCAAAGGAGACATCCCCATGCCACAGGCTTCAGTTGTTACAGGTCATAATACCCTATGGGTTGATGATGGTCCCCATGTTTTTGGATGACTACTCGAAGGACATTCCCTTCCCTCTCACATACAAAGAGGAGAAAGGGACGTTGATAATTAGGATGTCTGAGGGGAGGGGGCTTTATCAGGCTTTTCTGCAAAGTTCAAAAGCTGGGGTGCCTGGGTCGCACAGTCAGTTGAACATCTAACTCTTGGTTTCAGCTTGGGTTGTGATCTCAGGGCATGAGATCGAGCCCCAGGTTGAGCTCCACGTTCAGTGCAGAGTCTGTTTAGGATTCTCTCCCTCTCCTTCTGCCCCCCTCCCCACCCAGGCACACACTCATGCATGCATGCATGCTCTCTCTCTCTTTCAAATTAAGTAAGTAAATCTTTTTTAAAAAACCTGTTGAAGTCTCAAAAGCTATATCTTCCTGATCTTTTAAATAATAGCATCAGGTTCGTCATTTTTTAGTAAAGCATATAGAGCTTGAACCATAAAAAATCAGTTTGGAATCCAGTTTTAGTGGTAGCCAGCAAGTCTAAGAAAAGCTTGAAATTGGTGTGTAGTTTTAGGTTTTGGAAAGTTCAGGATGCCATGAAGCCTTCCTGGATCCAAATATGGACCTTGTTTCAAGATTAGGTGCCCTATGTATCAAATCTGAATTTGAGCAAACTGCGGGAGTTTTTTTGGAGACTTTATGTCCCTTTACAGCTGGAAGTTTTAACATGTGATGCTGTTTTCTGTGAAGAGGGTGGAGAAGAGCAACAGAGAAGCTAATCATCTCCATATTGTGACAAAGCAGAGCCTGCAGAAAACTTTATATCATCCAAATCAGCTTGTAAAGATTGCGAAGTCAGAGGACTGTGTGTGTAACCCTGCGGCATTACTGTCCCATTGTATGCCTGTTTTTCCCAAGTGAAAAGAAAAAAAGCTACCCTTACCAACTGGAATACTAAAAAATTCACCACATAGATCAGTTATAGTGAACAGTTTGCCTCGGTGGGAATGAATGCCGGTAGCATATGGGAGTTAGGAACAACAGGGTGCCAAGGGATAATGATGATATTTATTTCCTGGACAGACCTCTATCTTTAGCCATTGGGTTTTCGCACAGGCAAAATCGGGGTAGCACAGGCAGTAGTGCAGGGGATATTGAGGCCCTGAGCTTTGTAATCTTCTGTTATGAGCTTGATACCTTGAAGGGTTTCATTATTTACAGGGTAGTGATTCATTCTGGGAAGAGGTTTTGAGGGATCTGAATACTGATGGGAGGTGTACTGTGGATGCTGCCAGTTAACAGTTGAAGATTTTGCTCCTAAAGAGGAAAGTAGTTGATCCAGTAGGAACAAATGACCAGTGTCCCCAGACTCAGCTATAGTGCCATCAGAGACAGCAAATAAAAGATGTCAAGGGTAATTTAATCTTCTGGTTAGCTATCTTGATTACTGCTGTCAAATTCTAGACTTATTTCCCCCTTTTGGGAGAAATTCCCACATGATATTTTTCTAAGAAATCTCAGCCTGACAAATGAATAGGGCTAGAGGAGCTAAGGGAGAAGAGGATGGGTATCTCTCAAACGGCTTAAACAAAAGGGAATAGGATCAAAGACAGGAATCTGTTGAGGTTCCTTAGAGACTCCACTGTTTGAACTGTTTCAGGACTCTGAGACAGAGGAGCTTTACGGCACTGGAGTTGAGCACCAAGAGCATAGCTCCCATGTCAGTAAGGACAGAAAGAGATTCATTCCCAATATGGAGAGTGGTTTCTGCAAGCCAATTAAGAGGGAAGATTGGGAAGAGCCTCCGTAGTTTCTTGGAGCTCTGTCGTTGGGAATTAGGAGGATATTGGTTAGGCTGACTAGACGGCTGAAGCTCCTGGAGCACTTAAGTTGGTCACAGTCTTTTTTCAATGTCCTGGCCCTTTGCAGTAATAGCAGAAACTGGGGGGCTGTGATGAGCGTCCTTCATTTGCCAGAGTTAAAAGTTGAGAATTTTAGCAGTCTTTATTTTGGGTGGCTCCTCTAGGGTACTAGCAAGCTGGTTTGCTAAATTTAAACTAAATCTGGAGTGGGCATAGTTTCCCATCCCGGAAGAACTGGTTCAGCCCATTAATAAATACAGCTAAACGCTACCGAGGCAGATTCAACATCTAAAGGAGGACCAGAATTTTTTAAAGACAATTTGGAGTTGATTGCAGTGGTCAGAAACAGGTTCATCAGGGTTTTTTGTGCAAGCCTGAATTTTGTTCCAATCAACAGGCTTAGGAAAAGCTCCTATAGTTGCTCAGTGGAGATTTATAGTGAGTGTTCTAGCATCCTGCCAAAAGTTAGGGGTTTGTTTCTCTAAATCCCCTTCGGGATATTCCCATCAGGCTGGCTTCATGCAGTGTTTGGCCTGGCCCTTGCCAACAAGCATGTGGACTAATTGATAAAAATCTGAAAAACTATGAATTTGAGTAACTTTATTAAATTCTTCAGCCGGGGCGCCTGGGTGGCGCAGTCGTTCAGAGTCTGCCTTTGGCTCAGGGCGTGATCCCAGAGTTGTGGGATCGAGCCCCACATCAGGCTCCTCCGCTGGGAGCCTGCTTCTTCCTCTCCCACTCCCCCTGCTTGTGTTCCCCCTCTCGCTGGCTGTCTCTCTCTGTCAAATAAATAAATAAATAAATAAATCTTTTAAATAAATAAATAAATTCTTCAGCAAAGCTATTATGGGGGTGGCCCTCCGTCACTTTAGCAAACTCTTTAACTATGACTCTCAATTTGGCCTTAGTCCAGGGAACCTGGAAAGTTGGGGTTCATGTGGATCCTCAAAAGATAACTTTATTTTATTTTAAAGATTTTA
Organism: Ursus arctos; assembly: GCF_023065955.2. NCBI lineage: Eukaryota > Metazoa > Chordata > Mammalia > Carnivora > Ursidae > Ursus > Ursus arctos. Next base: position 41,044,608 of record NW_026622941.1, read on the forward strand.
TTTATTTATTTATTTGACAGAGACAGCGAGAGAGCACAAGCAAGGGGAGTGTGAGAGGGAGCAGCAGGTTTCCTGCCAAGCAGGGAGCCCAATGCGGGGCTCAATGTGGAGCTCGATCCCAGGACCCCGGGATCATGACCTGAGCTGAAGGCAGACGTTTAACGGCTGAGCCACCCAGGTGTCCCTCTCAAAAGATAACTTTAAAGGGACAGGTTCTGATAGGCTCAGAGGAAGAGGGAGTGGGGACAGGTTCAGAGAAAAAAGGAAGTTTGGTGAAAGGATTAGCATGGGAAAGCAGGGGGGCACAGAGAAGAGGTCAGGATGGTGGATGGTGCTGGAAATGAGGCCTGAGTTCTGTCTGCTGCAGTCCTGAGGCATAGAAGACAAGGGAGGGGGGAACAGAGGCCTCAGCAGCCTTTTTGTCTTTTTTTAAAGGTTTGCCTCAGTTAGTCTAGAAATTCTGTTTTAGGGAGAGGCAATTTTAGATTCCTGATAACATTTGGAAGCTTCAGAATATGAATCAAAACACCCCATTCAGTTTCCACAATTTTAGAGCCTTGGCTGTTCAATTCAGTTTTGAGAAAAGTAAGTTTGGAAAGATTGGAAGTTTCCCATAATGGCCATTTGAGGTTCTAAGTTACTTTTGATTCAGTTGGTCTAATTACTAGAAATGTGCGCAAGGAAGGACTGTAGTATTTAAATATAAAATTGGGGGGCAGCTGGATGGCTCAGTTGGACGAGCATGTAACTCTTGATCTCAGAGTTGTGAGTTCGAGCCCCTGTTGGGTGTAGAGATTACCTATAAGTCAATAAAACTTAAAAATTTTTAAATAAAATAAATATAAAATCAGCCAGGGTCCCAGTAGGAGGTGGGCCGTCAAAGCATTTTGATGACCGGGCTCATATTTTTTAGGGTTTTCTTTGTTTTGTGGAGCAAAAAAACAAATTCCTAAACAGCACAGTTTCAACAGGGACAGCCTGGTTCCAAAAGGAATCAGACCAAAGGCCAACGCATTCCAGTAGCTACAGCCCAGTTCCAAAGGAATCGGACTGAAGGTTAGTACAGTTCAATCGGAACAGTCTGATTCTAAAAAGGAGTTGGACTGAAGGCCAAATGAGTATTCTCAGAAAAGACAAAGCCTTAAAGCAGATCCTCGAGAAAGCCTGGAGAGGCCAAACACGGAGAGCAGAGTTTGAATATAGAGGGAAACTTACCTGCAGACTCCAGGGTGAGTAAGAAAGTAGTGAGCTCAATCAGCTCTATGGCTGGTGCCTGTTTGCTTACCAAACTTAGAGTTATTGGGAATCTTCCCTTGACCTCACTTCTCATCACCAAATGATGTTAAAAATTAACCTTAGGGGCACTTGGGTGGCTCAGTCGGTTGGGCATCTGAGTCTTGATTTCAGCTCAGGTCATGATCTCAGGGTCATGGGATTGAGCCCGGTGGTTGGGCTCTGTGCTCTGGTCGGTGGGGAGTCTGCTTGGGATTCTCTCTGTCCCTCTCCATCTTTCTAAAATAAATAAATCTTTGTTATTTGGGAATAACAGAAAATTGCAGTTTGAGACATGCAAGCTGTGGCAAAACCATAGACACATACCACAAACACAGGAGAGGAATGAGAAGGAGGAAATTGGAAGGGGTTGTTTTGAAAGAGAGTATATTGGAGAAAAGCATGAGTTCAGGGTAATGATAGTTTCTCATTAGCCGAGATGCAGGGATGGTTTCTTCTAGGAATTGAAGTGTACATCTTTCCCTTTTGGAGCCTATAATTGATAATGCTTCCTATAATTGACATTGAGTAGTACCCCCCCCCCTCCAATTTGGCCTCCCACTCCAGTTCAGTAAGTTTTCCTTTAATTTTCACAGGTCTATAACAGTATCCCCCGTTGCCTTACTTGTGTTGGTGACTGGTGTCTTCTCTCTTATATTGTTGTCAGTCTTACCAGGGTTTATAGATTTTATTGACCACCACCCCCAACCCACAGAACTAGCTTTTTGTTTTGTTGATTTTCTCTATTTTCCTGTTTTCAGTTCATTGATTTCTGCTCTCTTTATTATTGTCTTCCTTCTCACTTTGAGTTTATTTTGTTCATCTTTTTCAACTTTCTTTTTCTTTCTCTAGTTTCTTGAGTAGGAATTTACATTATTTTTTTAAGTTTGTTTTGTGTTGTGGTGGTAGTGTTGTTTTTTAGTAATTTCTGTGCCCAGTGTGGGGCTTGAATTCCCAATCCCGAGATCAAGAGTCACATGCTCTTCTGACTGAACCAGCCAGGTGCCCCCAGCACTTACATTATGGCTTTGAGATCTTTTCTCTTTGTTACGGAGAATACTTAATGCTATGTATTTCCCTCTCAGCACTGTTGTAGATGCTTCCCACAATTTTAATATGTTATATTTTCATTTTCATTCACTTCTGTGTATATTTTAAATTTCTTTTCAGACTTCCTCTTTGACAGTTGCTTAATTAGGAGTGTGTTGTTTAGTGTCCATGTGTTTAATGATGTTCTCTTGTACTTCTGTTACTGATTTCTGGTTTGATTCCATTATGGTCATTCTGTGTAATTACAATTCTTTTAAATTTGTTAAGGTTTTTTTTTTATTATCTAGGATATGGTATTTTGAATATTCCATGGATGCTTGAAAAGATCTTTCATTTTGAAAGCAGATTAAGAGTTAAAACAGCTCAAATGTTCTCATCATCTATCTGTTTATTTTGCAGACAGCATGAGATGAGTTATTTTATTGAATGGAATGACTCTTAGCTTGGGAAAATACGAGAAAATATATAAGAAATTTCTTATATATATAAGGAATATATAAGGAATCTAATTTCTTCAGAGGGATGTGAGAGTAGATGTGATTTGCAGGTATCAGGCTGTAATAAAATTTTACCCATAGTAGACATTTTAGGGTAATTTAGATACATCATCTTATAATAATAATTGTGTCTGTAGTGTTCTAATATTCCAGAGTTGGCCCATAAAAATGTTAGATAACAGCTCCAAATTATGCAAAGTAACATGTCTGACCTTAATAGAGCAGACGGGTTCATAACTTAAGTTTAATGTATATGGGGGGGCGCCTGGGTGGCACAGCGGTTAAGCGTCTGCCTTCGGCTCAGGGCGTGATCCCGGCGTTATGGGATCGAGCCCCACATCAGGCTCCTCCGCTATGAGCCTGCTTCTTCCTCTCCCACTCCCCCTGCTTGTGTTCCCTCTCTCGCTGGCTGTCTCTATCTCTGTCAAATAAATAAATAAAATCTTTAAAAAAAAAAAAGTTTAATGTATATGGAGGAATTTGACATGAGAGGTCTCATTTTAACAGTCTGTGATAAGAGGTGAATATTCCCCCAAATACAAAATGAATATTCTCATCTACAGCTGAAGTGTGGTAGTAGCAAAACAGTATTACAATGTGTTAAGATAGAGTTGGTGAGTATACTGAAAATGTGTAGATGTGGAAACCCAAGAGGTCTTGATTATGCGTGAGTTTCTCCATAGGAAATACAAGTACACACAGTAGCATTCTGTTGATAAAAGAGGCTTTGTGATAATAGGACTAAGAACAGTTGGGCCTTAGAAGAAAGTTCGCCACATTGTATCACCTACAACCATTCAGAGGCACTGTGATCAGCAAGTTTCTGTCCTTAGGGTTAAGACTCCCACCTTTGGTGTGTTCATTAAAAAATATTGAGTTTGTATCTCAGATTTTTCATATTAAGTGCATTTTTCTACATAATGATACAGTTTGAGTATTTTACCTGAGAAGCAGTTTTGTGGTCCTTTTTTTTAAGATTGTATTTATTTTGAGAGAGAGGGTGCACAAGTGGGGGTAGGGACAGAGGGAGAGAGAGAATCTCAAGCTGATTCCACACTAAGGGCAGAGCCCAGCACAGGGCTCAGTCCCGTGACCGTGAGATCATGACCTGAGCTGAAATCAAGAGTTGGATGCTTAACTGACTGAGCCACCCAGGTTCCCCCATTTTGTGGTTCTTTAATGTCTCTTCCCATGAAGTAGTAGAATGTGTATAATTTTGGTCCCAACATTAATAAACCAAGAACTAATTTGCAATACAACTTTGCTCTCATAGAATCTATGGTAAATTTTTAAAAATGTTAGTGCATGCTTGCAAAGAAAGTATATTCTGTGATTGTTGAATGCAGAGCTCTGTACACTAGGTCAAGTTGATTTTGTTGTTTAGATCTTCTGTATCTTGGTACACCTGGGCGGTTCAGTCAGTTAAGCATCTGCCTTCAGCTCAGGTCATGATCCCAGGATGCTGGGATCAAGTCCTGAATCGGGCTCCCTGCTCAGCGGGGAGCCTGCTTCTCCCTCTGCCTGCCACTCACCCTGCTTGTGCTCACTTGTTCTCCCCCCTGCCCCCGACAAATAAATAAATCTTTAAAAAAATCTTCTGTATCTTTATCACTTTTTGTCTGCTTGATCTATGGCTAAGAGAAATGTATTAATCTTCCAATATAATTGTGGACTGATTTCTTCCAGTGGTCCGTCAATTTTTGCTGTGTGATTGAGTGTATGTTACAAGGCCATGTTATATAATTATATGACTGTAGGTTTTTAGGACTTTCAGTTTATGAGATTGACGCACTGCCTACTGCACTGTAGGTTTTTAAATTATTGAATACTCCAGGAGAATTGTCCCTTTCATTTGTATCTTTATTTCCAGAAATACTTTTTAAAGTATTAAAGTCTAATGTGATACTATTTGGCTTTAATTTGATAGTATCTTAATGGCATCTTTTTTTCCTGTGCTTTCACTTTCAAATTTCTGTGTCCTTATATTTTAAATGTATCTCTTGTTAACAATCTATAGCTATATTTTTTTAATCTAGTCTCCTGGACCCCTCCTCCCCCCATGCCCCCAATTATTAGATATTGTGAATTATACTTAGTGAATGTTCTTGTATATGTCTGTGCTGCACATAATTGGTCATAGGGTATCCAGATAATTAGTTATAGAAGATACTGCCAACAGTTTTACAATCTTGTGCCAGTTTTTAATACCATCGGAAGTGTATGAGAACTGTAGCGCTAGCGTGGCTCAGTTGGTTAAGTGGCCTACTCTCGATTTCAGCTCAGGCCATGATCTCAGGGTTGTGGAATGGAGCCCCATGTTGGGCTACGTGCTCAGCGGAGTCTGTTTGAGATTCTCTCTCTCTCTCTCTCTCTCCCTCTGCTTCCCCACCTCACCCCCACATGTGCATGCTATCTCTCTCAAATAAATAAATAAATCTTAAAAAAAAAAAGTGAGAACTGTTGACCACCTAAGCCCAAATTGGTTTTGTGAGTTTCTTGTTTCTTTAAGTTATAATCATCTGGTGGATTTCATTGTGGTTTGGTTGGGTTGGGTTTAGTGTTTTGTTTTGTTTTGTTTTGTTTTTGAGATATAACAATGTTATATTAGTTTCGTGTACAACAAAATGATTCAGTATTTATATACACTGCAAAATGATCATCACATTAAGTCTGTTAACATCACCATAATAGTTACGATCTTTTTGGTTGTGATGAGGAATTTTAAGATTTACTCTGAGCAACTTTCAAATATGCAGTGTAGTATTATTGATTATAGTCATGATGCTGTACATCATATCCCCAGGACTTATTTATTTTATAACTGGAGGTTTGTACCTTTTGACCACCTTCACCATTTCACTTAATTCCCACCCCCACCTCTGGCAGCCACCAGTCTGTTCTCTGTGTGAGTTTAGGCTTTTTGTTTGTCTTAGATTCCACATACCAGTGAGATCATAGGTTGTCTTTCTCTGACTTAATTTCACTTAGCAGAATGACCTAAAGGTCCATCCATGTTGTCACAGATGACAAAATTGCATTCTTTTTTATGGCTGAATAGTAATGCCATTGTAGTCTCCTAGATTTTTTTTTTAAAGATTTTATTTATTTATTCATTCATTCATTTATGAGCGAGAGAGAGAGAGAGACCAAGATAGAGAGAGAAAAGCTTGAGTGGGTTGGGGGAAGAGGGAGAAGCAGGCTTCCCTGCTGAGCAGGGAGCTCAACTCGGGGCTCCATCCCAGGACCCTGGGATCATGACCTGAGCCAAGGGCAGATGCTTAACTGACTGAGCCACCCAGATACCCCTGTACTCTCCTAGATTTTTAACAGAACTTTGGTCCATGTACATTTAATATAGTTACTGATACATTTAAGTTTAGACTACCATCTTTCTTTGTGCTTTTTGACCCACAAGTTCCATGTTTCTTTTTCTTTCCCTTCTTGTCTTTTGCATCATTTCTTATTCTGTCTCATCATTACTTGTATTAGTTTGGACTGCTCATAGACTTGATTACCACTTTTTTAGTGACTATTCTAATTACAGCACATCTACTTAGTAAAGTCTAAAGTGAATACCTTTACTCTCAGATAATCCGGTAACCTTGGAACACATGTTTTCATTTATCCTCTTCATAACTTACTACCATTGTTAGGACTTAATTTTATCTTTTTCTCTTTTAATCCCATAAAACATCATAATTATTTCATGCAAATTATTTTTTCCCACATACTTACCACTTTCTTTGCTCTTCATTCCTTCATACATGTCTAAAATTTCATTTGCAATTACTTTTTTTTTTTTAACCTTAAGTATATGCTTTAGAAAAACTTCAGCACTATAAATACTTGGGGCTGGATAGTTTTTAGTTGTAGGGGACTGTGCATTGTGAAATGATTAGCAGCATTCCTGGCCTCTGCCCACTAGATGTCAGCAGCACCCCACATTTTGACAACCCCAAAAGTCCCTGGGGGTGAAAAGTATTCCTGATTGAGAACTACTGCTTTAGAATTTCATTTGATGTAAGTCAGCAGATGGTGGTGACTGTTTTTCTTTGTTAAAAATACCTATCTCATAATTTTTGAAAGGGATTTTCACTGGGCATGGAATTCTACTTTATTTTTTTTTCACATTTAAAATAACTTTGTGCTGGCTTCTGTCTTCTGCTGTTGCCCTTGAGAAGTCAGGGAACTATTGCTATTTTTAAATATAATGGGTTATCTTTTTTTTTTTTTCTTTCCTTTGGTGGCTTTTATAAAGTCTGTATCTTCAGGTGTTCTGCAGCTTCCGTTATGTTTATGGTCTAGAATTCTTTTTTTTTTTTTTTTTTTTTTAGATTTTATTTATTTATGTGACAGAGAGAGAGAGAGACAGCCAGCCAGAGAGGGAACACAGCAGGGGAGAGGGAGAGGAAGAAGCAGGCTCCCAGCGGAGGAGCCTGATGTGGGACTCGATCCCGGAACGCTGGGATCACGCCCTGAGCTGAAGGCAGACGCCCCTAGAATTCTTTTTATTTATTCCACATGGGAGTTACTAAGCTTCTTTTATCTATGGATTGGTGTCTTAGAACATTTTCAGCCATTATCTCTTCACATTTTGCCTTTGAACAACTCTTTGTCCTTCTCACTCTGTCTTTCATGTCTCTTAATGTTTCATGTGTTCCGCATCGGTCTCTGTGTTGCAGTTCATGTAATTTCTTTCGTGCCATCTAGTGCAGTGATTCTCCTTCTAGCTCTGTCTGATGTGCTATATCTCGTTCATTTTCCAACCTACTGTAGTTTTGTCTTTCCTGAAGATATTTTCTAGCTTATCTTGAAACATCATGTGTTTCTTTAAACATAGTAAGCATAATTGTTTTATAATATGATATAATATGTCTGATATATATAATATAATATGTCTGATTCTGCTGTCTCTTGTTTTTCTTCTTGCTCATGGTACTTGGTATGATTGGTTATTTTTTATTCTTTGCTGTCTGTTGATCTTGAAAAATTGTTTATGGGAATTCTTTGTGGACAAGGATGAGAGTGCCTTTCACCAGAAAGAATTTACTGTTACCAGGTGTCTGGGGAACCATTTTCAGGGTTTGAGGCTTCAGCCCTTCCCTTCCCCATATCCATGCAACTTTCCTTCTATTACCTTACTCTGAGGGTGGCGAGGCCCTTTGGAAGTCCCAGCTTAAAAGCGGGGGAGGGTCTCCTATCCTTACCTAGAATAAAACCCTGGCCTTTCATGTCCCACTCTCCTTTGAGCGTTCAAATCTACCTTGGTAAGCAGTTCTGTTCACTATTTGTTCTTGCCTAAGCTCAGATTTTGCCCTGGTGATTTAGAATCTAGAGTAAGTCTTCGGAGTATAAGTGAAGCAGAGGACAGAGAAGTGTCAAGAAATATGAAAGGTCTGACATTTTACCCTGTCATCAAGCTAATAAGATAGAGTGCCTCAGGTTTTTGGATGTTGGTAGAAGACATGAGAATCCTGGTTCAGAGAAAAGGGGCCTTATAACTCGTGGTATAGGAAATAGCATGAATTTCATGTTTGCTAAGTCTCATTTGCCCTCCAGATTGCACAGAGTACTGTAGAATTTGCATCATTGCTGAGGGGGACTCCAAGCTTAAGAAACCCCAGACTTTTAAAGAAAGCGGCTAGCATGCCTGTCCAAACTTTGTCCTGGAGGAGACTTTTACCTTTATTACTCTGGACACCAAACAGATCTGCCCTTTGTCCTGAAGGAAAATATGTACTTGGCTTCCAGAGCTGTTCACCATACAAACATCCTTGAAAAGATAGCCCAGAACAGAAGTTGCTTCTGCCGGAAGACATGTAGAAACACGAGACCCATAGAGAATTGGCTTTCAACCAGAAGGATATAAGAATATGTCCTTTTTGTCCTGCTTTCTCCTTGTTTCTGTCTTCCCAGAATGTTTTTTCTAGATGACAGAAAACTAGATGATTTTATTCTTTTACTTTTGTTACGCATACGTCCCGACCTCTTTGCACACATACCCCCATACACTTATACTTTTTGGGTGTGTGGTGTGTGTGTGTGTGTGTGAAATTTTGCTTTTTCAGCCAGGCTTTTAAGAACAAATAAATGCCATATGTTGAAGCATATGTGTACTGAAACAGTATATTTAAAACTGTTTCATTGGTTTCTTTGTCATTGACCCTGAAGGCGGTGACTGTCAGTTGTCTTTTTTATTTTGAAGGTGTAGCACAGCACCTGGCACAGAGGTGACTCTCACCGGGTCGTGTTATCTGTTTAATCGGAACTCTTAGTCCTAATATTCAAAACACAGTGTTGCCTAGGTTTGCTTATCTAACCACCCCCACCCCCACTCCAATTCTGTAGTGGTGTTTCTCAAAATATAGTACACATTCCACCACTGGTGGTACTCCAGATCTCTTTAAGTGCTGCATGGATGAACATTTTTATTTTAATGTGTTGAATTCAAAGATACCATATTGCTTACTTGAAAGTTAGGGCATTGGTTAGGACAAGCTGGATTGTCAACAATGAAAATGGCCCTACTAAAATTTAGGGCAGAAAACATTTCTCCTTGGCCATGTTGACATGAGAAAGATGGGAAAGTTAGCATCATTTCTTGTGCCCCACCCTTTATATTGCTTGGTTGGAAATAAAAATGTTGGTCAAATGCCCTGAAGTGAGGAAATGTAGAATTCAAGTTAGAAAAGTCAAAAACAAAGCCAGAAGAAAGCATTGTAATAACTTCACTAAGTTGTAATGTCCAAAATCAGAAAATATTTCATTGATTCATAAAACTTGATTTGTTTAACATCGAATGTGGCAGTTGGAGTTAAGACCCTAGCTTGAGAATACAGTGTGGGGCAGAAAAGAGGCAGGTTCCTCTTCTTCATAGCACTTGCTGTTTATCGGAAGACACAACACATGGACCATATGTTCACCCAGATGTAAAAGTGTAACCCTGAGAAGTACAAAGGATCATACATAGGATAGATGAGAACCTATATAATAGTGATTTGAGCTTGTGGGGAATAGGACAGCTTCTCTAAGGAAATGATGCTTGGTTTGAGTTCTGAAAGATGAACAGGTGTTAACTTTGCAGGAAGGAAGGAAAGTCCTTTCTAGGCATGTGGGGGAGTATCGGGGAGTATCTTATGCCAAGGCCTTGGGAGGGAGCAGGAGAAGTAAAAGAAACTGTCAGGCTCCACTGTGGGCAGAACTAGGGGAACATGGTTTAAGATGAAGCAGGAGAAGTAGGAAGGAGGCAGTTTGTGCGGGGCTTTGTAGACCATGGTAAGGAGTTTTTTAGTAGGCGTTTTAAAATAATATATGATGTTTGTTTGGTTTTTTAAAATAAAAATACAGTATTTAACAACAACATTGTTTTCATTATATTTACTTTTATAGTTACCATATAGTTATGGCAACTGGTACTTGTTTTTACTTATAGTGAAAAAAGTTTTCTTTTGGGGACACCTGGGTGTCTCAGTCAGTTAAACATCTGCCTCAACTAGGTCATGATCCCAGGGTCCTGGGATTGAGCCCCACATCGGACTCCTTGGGCAGCGGGGAGCCTGCTTTTCCCCTGCCTGCTGCTCCCCCTGCTTGTACTCTAAAACTCTCTTGCTCTCTCTCTGGCAAATAAATAAATAAAATCTTAAAAAAAATTTTTTAAGTGCATTTGGATTTATGGAGGCTGTACTTGAAAGAAAATTAGTAAGTAGATAATTGTACAGGGGATACATGGATAATAATAATGGCTTTTATCCTTTCTCTTATTAATGTGGTATCTCGTGCTGACTGATTTACAAATATCGAATACCGTTGTGTCCCTGGAATAAATCCTACTTGATTATGGTAAATGATTGTTTTTAATGTATTGTTGAATTCAGTTTGCTCGTATTTTGTTGAGGATTTTTACATCTACGTTCATCAGAGATAGTGGCCTTTTTTGTAGTGTCTTTGTCTGGTTTGGTATCAGGATGATGCTGGCCTCATATAGTGAATTTGGGAGCTTTTCTTCCTCTTTTGTTTTTTTGGAATAGTTTGAGAAGAATTGGTGTTGAATCTTCTTTAAAGAATTTGACCTGTGAAGCCAGTTGGTCCTTGACTTTTGTTTGCTGGGATTTTTTTTTAAATTACTGACTGAACATCATTAGTAGTAATCAGTCTGTTCAAATTTACTATTTGTTCCTGATTATTTTGGAAAATTATATGTTTCTAGGAATTTATCCACTTTCTAGGTTGTCTGATTTGTTGGCGTATACATTTTTATAATATTCTCTTATAATCCTTTGTATTTCTGTGGTGTTGATTATTTCTCTTCCTTCATTTCTGATTTGGAGTCCTGTCTCTTTTTTGTCCTGATGAGTCGGGCTAAAGGTTTATCAATTTTGTTTTATCTTTTCAAAGAATCAGTTCCTGGTTTTGTTGATCTTTTGTTTTGTTTTTTTTTTCCAAGTCTCTATTTCATTTATTTCTGATCTAATCTTTTTTATTTCTTTCTAGCTTTGGGCTCTGTTCTTTTTCTAGCTTTCAGGTGTAAGGTTAGGTCATTTGAGGGTTTTTGGTTTTGTTTTTTCAGGTAGGCCTGTTTTGTTATGAACTTCTCTCTTAGAACTGTTTTTGCAGCATCCCCGAGAATTTGGACACTCGTGTTTTCATTTTCATTTATCTCCATGTATTTTTTATTTTTTTCTTTGATTTCTTGGTTGATCCGTTGATTGTTTAGTAGCATGTTGTTTAGCCTTCATGTAGTTTGTGTTCTTTTTAGACTTTTTTTTATAATTGATTTCTAGTTTCATACAGTTGTGTTTGTAAAGGTGCTTATTATGTCTTCCTGAATTTGTTGAGACTTTTTTTTTTTTTGGCCTAAAATGTGATCTATCCTGGAGAATGTTCTCTGTACACTGAGAAGAATGTGTATTCTGTTTTTGGATGGAATGTTCTGTATATATCTGTTAGGTCCATCTAGTCTAATGTGCCATTCAAAGCCAGTTTCCTTGTCGATTTTCTGCCTAGATGATCTATCCACTGATGTAAGTGGGGGTGTTAAAGTCCCTTACTATTATTTTATTACTGTCAGTTTCTCTATGTATTTAGGTGGTTTTATGTTGAGTGCATAGATATTTATAATTGTTGAATCCTCTTGTATTGTTCCCTTTTTCATTATGTGGTGCCCTTCTTTGTCTCTTGCTACAGTCTTTGTTTTAAAGTCTGTTTTGCCTGATACAAGTGTTGCTACCTGGCTTTTATTTTGCCTGATACAGCGTTGCTACCCTGGCTTTTCTTCCCCCCTTCCCTTTGCATGGTGTGTTTTTACAGCCCTTCACTTTAAGTCTGCATGTCTCATTTCAGTCTGAAATGAGTCTCTTGTAGGCACCATATAGGTGGGTCTTTTTTTTTTAAATCCATTTAGTCACCCTGTGTTTTTTGATTGGAGCATCAAGTCCATTTACATTTAAAGTAATTATTGATAGGTATGTATTTATTGCCATCTTGCTATTTGTTTCCTTCTCTGCTACTTTTTTTTGTGTTTTGTAGTGCTTCTCTGTTACTTTCTTCTCTTGCTCTATTCCCTTGTGGTTAGATGGCTTTCTTTAGTGTTAGGCTGGAATTCCTTTCTCTTTATTTTGATGAAATAAAATCACTCTTTTCGCAAGTCCAGTGAGTATCTTTATGCTCATTACTTTAAATTCTTTATCAGGCATATTGTTTCTCTCAGTTTCTTTTAACTCTTTTGCTGTGATCTTGTCCTGTTCTTTCATTTGGGACATATTCCTCTGTCTCCTCATTTTGTCTAACTCTCAGTGTTTGTGTGTGTGTATTAGAGAGGTCTGCTCTGTCTCCTGGTCTTAAAAGTAGTGGCCTTGTGTAGAAGAGGTCTTGTGGTGCCCTGTAGTGTAATGCTCCCTTATCACCAGAACCAGGTGCTCCAGGGCTGTCTCATGTATGTGGGCTTTATGCACCGTATTATTGTGGCTGAGGCCCATTTGCCTTCAACCAAGTTGACTGCAATGACCCACTTTTCCTGCTGTGGTCTTACTGGGACAGAGTTTGGTCCCTGCACTGTTGAGGGGTCTGAGTCCTCTGCAGATAGGCGGGGTCAGCAGCCATGCTGGGTGTCTACGCTTATTCTCTCTGCCCACCAAAGGCTTTCTTTGTGCTCGGCCACCTGAGAAGTTTTGGTTGGTAGGTGGGTCAGCAGTCAGGGCAGATGTCTGCAATTTGTCTCTCTGTCACAGTTGGGGACATACTGATGGGCAGGATTTTTCTCCCTGCGTGGCCAGCTAAAAGGCTTGCTGCTGGAAGTGTGCATGCTGGTGTGTGTGGTTATCTTCCCCTCTCACCAGGGTAAGAGTCACTTTGGAGTAGCATCAGTCTCTCCGGGGGCTGCTTGCAAGGTGTGGTGGGGCAGGAGCTGCCTTGGAGAGGTGCCTTCTGAGTTATGCATATGGATAGGGCATGTTTGCTGGAGAAACACTGGGGTGTGGCACATGGTGCTAATAAGGATAGCACTGGCTCCTGCAAGTGTCCAGCTCTGTAGGCTGGGGAAGAGGAACAGAAATGGCACCCACCATCACTTTTGTTCTTGGGGAAGTCTCTCAAAGATCCCTGCCCCTTTAGTAAATAAATATATCTCCTTCATATATACCCCAGGCACTTTTCAAACTACTGCTTCTGTGCTGTGTCTCAGGCAGGGTTACTTATTATGCTGATTATTTAATGATGGGGACTCCATTTCCCATCTCCCTCCAGCTCTTCCAGAGTTAAGCCCAGATTTTTGAAGTACCCTGAGTTAAGTCCCACGTATTTTTAAAGCTCCCAAAGTTAAGCCCCACTGGTTTTCATTTTTTTTTTTTTAAAGATTTTATTTATTTATTTATTTGACAAAGACAGCCAGTGAGAGAGGGAACACAAGCAGGGGGAGTGGGAGAGGAAGAAGCAGGCTCCCAGCATAGGAGCCTGATGTGGGGCTCGATCACGCCCTGAGCTGAAGGCGGCAGACGCTTAACGATTGAGCCACCCAGGCGCCCCAAGCCCCACTGGTTTTCAAAGCCAGATGTGGAGACTTGCCTTCCCAGTGTGGGTGCCCAGTGCACGGGGTGTCTGGTGTGGGGTATGATCCTCTTGCTTCTCTGTGCTTGTGGTGTCTCTCCCGTTTGTGGTTAGTCTCCCCAGGGGTGTTGGTTTTCACCCACCTCTCTGCTCCTCCTACCCTTTCCAAGGTGGCCTCCTCTCTGTGAAGGTCTGTTCTGCCAGTCTTCAGCTTGTGTTCAGTTGGTTGCACAGATGTAGCTGTTATCTTTGTGTGTCTGTGGGATGAGATGAGCACAGGATCCTTCTATGCTGTCCTCTTCCTCACAATGCACACACATACATTTTTCAGCAGTTTGTTGAGCCAGCATCCAAATAAGAGACATATATGTAGGCTCTTTCTTTTCAACTTTTACCCCACCCTTTGTCTTTACCTTATTCCTTGTTTTAATCTTCACTATAAGACTGTGAAAAAGATAGTATTAGTTCTGTTTACAAAAGAGGAAACTGAGGTCCTGAGAGGTTAAGTAACTTGCTTAGCATCACAGAGTTAGTGAGTGCCTTTAGCTGAAAGTCAGCCCAAGCTTATCTGTCTCCAAAGCCTATGTGCCTTTCTGGAGTTAAAAAACTGAATTTGGGCACCTAGGTGGCTCATTCGGTAAGTATCCCAACTCTTGATTTCAGTTCAGGTCATGATCTCAGGGTATGAGATCAGCCGAGTTGGGCTCTGCGCTGGGCGTGGAGCCTGCTTAAGATCCCCCCACCCCACCCCCCCACCCCCGCCAAAAGACTTTGGATTCAAACTCTGACAAAACAGGAGGCTTCTTTCCCATGACGTTCTGCTAACTGTCTGCCCCTCCCTCACCCAAGTATTTACAGTCCAAGGATTCCTTAATTAGGTAGCTTAAGGAGCATAATAATTTTTGTGTAGTTGCTTATATAAGAGGAACTTTGGGCTCATCTACCCCAGGGAGTGAGAGGAAATCGGGTGTTCGTCCAGTAGCTCCCAATTTAACCAGAGCAGCTCCAGCAAAATCCTTTTCTTTCTACTTCCTCTGATAATCTCTCCTAGGAGAAGTTCTGAGGTTGCAGCCGTAGTGTGCTACCAAGTTCTACAGCTCTTAAAATCTAGAACTGCACTGTTCATTGTGGTAGCCACTAGCCACAGGTGGACATTTCCATTTTAATTTAAATTATTTTAAATTAAGTAAAATTGAAAATCAGTCCCTCAGTCACACTAGCCACATTTCAAATGCTGAGTATTCACATGTGGCCAGTGGCAACCGTATTGGATCGTACAGATACAGAACACTTCCACCATTGCAGAAAGTGGTTAGTACTGAAACGTAAAATGTGGAGGTAGTCAGCTTTGTTTCAGCCTCATGTTAAAATTGGGGGACCAGCTGCTTTTATTCCTTTCAGAGTGACCTCAGGATTTAAGTTATGAAGTTGGAGAGTGGGGGTGGGAAAATACCAGGCTTTGGGACCCTGAATAATGAGCATTTTGTGAGGTTATAAGGGGTGGGGGATTACTAATAGCTAAAACAAAATCTGGTGCTTTTTTCCCCACCTGCCAGACCCACAGTCTGCACAAAATTGCAAGGATGGCCAGAAACCCTGGATGAATGATTGCTTTTTATCTTTGTAGAAATGTAAATTAATCCCACCACAGGCTCTCCCTGTTGTTAGTTGAGTGATTGGTTTCAGTTAGGGTCTAAAAGGTAAGGGGGCATTCATTTATTTTTTTCTGAGTGTAATGGTAACTCTAGAGCTGGATTCTAAAGATTTGAGAATTATATTTTAACTCCTTAATTTTTGTATCCTCTTATTGGGGTACTGTCAAAGAGAAAGATAGCCAGACATATGTTAAAGGTAGCGAGACAGAGTTCATTCAGAATAGTGAAAGCAGTAGGGAAGAGAGACTGCAGCACAAATTGAGTTCAAATCTACTGAAATAAAAGGTGAGAACCCTTTTCAGTGCCGGGATGTGCTAAAGGAAAAGTACCGAAGATGTTAGTTTGGGAGGTTGGTCAATGTGATTAGGCCATCTGTGTTTGCTCATTGATGTTTATCAAAGTTCGACTTCTGTCCCACAGAGACTGGGAGACAAGCGCCCTATTCTTCCTGACGATTACATTTCAAAGCAACGGCTCCCAGGTTCTTGAGAAAAGACATTTCTGGGTTGTAGAAGATTTATATCTCAAGGATCAGAGAAAGGATTTATAACGGCAGGTTTTCTAAAGTAAATGGTCTAAGCAAAGTGAGGTCAGGGACCTCTAGTCAGGTTTTAGCTGGAACAAACAGTGAGTCGTTTTGGCAGCACCAGCCTTCTCAGGCAGGCCTTTTAAGGGGGCTTAGGGTCATCCTAGGGACATGACCTTAAGCTGATAAAAGCCGTACTAGTGTTTGGTTATGTCTCTTAGTATGTGATGGGAGAAGCTGATGGAGTTGTATGTCCGGAGAGTTTGCAGTTCTCAGTACCTGGATGACATTTTCTATACAAAATTTAATGACCTGGACATTTTGGGGGATGATGAGCCTGGAATTTACTCCCATCTTGGGAAGGGGAAAAGAACCTTCAATGAAGGGAATAAGGCATTGTTTGGGGGGCTTTATGCAAACAAAGAAAGAAGGGGAGCTGTCAGGAAGTTGACTTTTACAGGACCTGAGAAAGCAGCCTTGGATTTTATTTTGTTATTTAACTCCAGGGTGAATGGTATGAACCAGTGTAGTCCACAGGAAGGTGAGAGAGCGCTGTTAACTGTAAACATACAAAAAAAGCTTCTTGGGAGAGGTAGAACTTGAGCTGAGCCTTGAAGAATGATGGGTGGGCTTTTCTTGAGTTAGCATTTTATTATGGTATTTCCGTGAAACCCCATTTGATTTCCGTAGAAATAAATTATAATCTCATGATTGAATTATTAATTTTAAATTTTTGATTTTTCTTTAAAAACACTGCCCAAAGTAGGTATTTCTCTCACTTTTTGACTCTAGGTTTCTGGATTGGTTTTCAACCAGATCTCTTCAGATTAAGATGTTCTAAAGAGCCTCCACATTTTTGCACAATCATTTCTCTGCCCAGAATCTTCCAACCCCCACCCCCATATGCACCTTCAGGGAATCGTTTATCCTTCAAGACCCAGATGAGGTAGCACCCTTTCTTTGCTCCCATGATACAGTATTTTCTATTTTTTTCTCTCCTATTATATTTAGCTCTTGGTTGGTTTGTTGTAATTCGTTTGTAATGTCAACCCCCTAGTATAGTGTCTGGCCCCTAGAAGATACCTAATGTTTGATTAATAGATGTGGTTAAATATAATAAGCTCTGACATATGTTTTCCAGTGTTAAGAACTCAGCTATCTTATGTGCATAGGTATAATACATATTTGTTAATTGAATTTTTATTTGTTCTTAGATGGCATTAAGAGGATCTGCGCCAGTGACAATTATACCTCTTCCTGGAGAGCAAGTACAGGTTCAGGGGGTCATCCAGACAGCTCAGTCTTCTGTAATTCACCCACCACACGTGCAAACGGTACAGAAATTCAAAGACTTAGTGGTTGAGAGAGGGGACTTTTATACCCTGAGTCTTTGGACACATTGAAGTTGCTATAGCTACAGTATTATAAGCCAAGATAATAAAGTGGTCTTTGAAATTAGACTGTAGGACAAATGAGGCAAATAGAAAAGTTTGAGAATTTCTAGTTTTGTGTATAGACTACCCAGGGAAAAAGTAAGACAATTTGGAGGGAAGTTATTGCTTGGAAATGAGACTTCCTTATGGGAAAGCACCTTTTTGTCCCAGTGGTATCTTTCATGAAAAGGAGAATTCTGAAGCAAGGGCGATGGTGTTAGTGTCAGCAGAGTAATAAAAGTGCATACCTTATGCTTTGTGGAGATCAAATAAGAGAGTTCTCTCGTAGTAGAGGCAAGTTCTAAATAAGATCTGTCTACCTTCATATTACCACCTGACAGCAGTAGAAAGAAAAGCAATCCTGGCTTCTTTTTCTTTCTATTCTTTCTCCCCATTTTATCTGCTGGCTCCCATGGGTCTCAGAACGCATTTGGTCATGCCTCATTTTTTCCTGCTGTTCATAAAGTATCTGGCGGTGTTGTCTGCTCTACAGCTGTATCTTTAATGCGGTTTTCCTGTATGAACAGTGGCTACTGCATGGATTTTTGAGTTTTTATATGAAGATTTCACTCTTATTTGCCAGTGCTGTCATTAAAGAGAAATATTAGATCTTAGTTATATAAGTAATCTCTTAGTTCCAGAAATTATTTTCTTGAGTTCATTGGGAGACTTTGGAGTAAATTTAGGGACAGTGAAAATAGTTAAAGGTTTAGGTTAGATTGGTATATCCATGGTGCTTGAGGAAATATAATATCTGTTACTATTTCTTAATTATTACAGGTTGTGACCAGTTCATCATTTTCTGCCAAAAGATACAGATTAAATATAAGATATAAATAAGTAGTTGTACACTCGAACTTGTTTTTGAAGATTATAGAATGTAAAACAAGTTTCCCTGGAAGCTTAAGATCTAAGTCTGATTCCTTTTAGGGGAAAGCTTTCTGTAGATGGTAACGTAGAGCATCGATTTGTTATGTCCTTTCTAGAAGCCTGTTTGGGTTATTTTATTTTTTTAAGATAAAGATGAAGTCAGGCGTCACAGTACAACTTTGGACAAATGTTGGGAATTTTAATATATTTTAAAAATTGAAAATAACTTGTTTTCTTAATAGTAAGATAACTTAAAACTTGCATGTGGTTATTGTGTTGACATAATTTTAAAGGGCTTATTATTAATAGTTACCACTTAATATGTGCGTGCTATATGCCATGCACTAAATGCTTTACACGTATTAACTCATTTAATTGTAAAGTGAGATAAAGCCTAATAATTAGTACAGATTTCTGAATTGCATGTTTTTTATTTATTTATTTATTTGACAGAGAGACAGCCAGCAAGAGAGGGAACACAAGCAGGGGGAGTGGGAGAGGAAGAAGCAGGCTCTTAGCGGAGGAGCCTGATGTGGGGCTCGATCCCAGAACGCTGGGATCACGCCCTGAGCCGAAGGCAGACGCTTAACAACTGAGCCACCCAGGCGCCCCTGAATTGCATGTTTATACCCACCCTTGCCAGTGACCTCCATCTTGCTAAACCTAATGATCTGTTCTCAGTCCTTGTTTCACCTTACCTGTTAGCATCACTTGACATAGTCGATCATTCTTTTTAATACACTGGTTTTGCTAGCTCTCTAGGACACGTCACTTATCTGGTATTCTTCCTGTCTCAATGGTGGCTTGTTCTTGGTCTTACTTGCTGGTTCCTCCCCTTCCTCCCAACCTGTTAATGTTAAGAGTATTCCTGGGTTTTGTCCTTGGTCCTCTTCTCTGTATACTGAGCTCATCCAGTCTTACAGCTTTAAGGATTTCTAAAGATCTGTGACTCCCAAGTTTATATGTCCAGCCCAAGACCTTTTCCCTGACTCAAAGGCTTGTATATTTAGCAGTCTCTGCAATGTTATTATTTAATAATTTTATAATAGTTGGATTTCTAATAGCATTTCAAAGTTAGCCATTTCAGCGTTAGCATGTCCAGAATCCAAATTAGATTATTGATTTTAAAAAATGAGTACTGTGCATCACTTTAGAAATAGGGTAGAAATCAGAGACTGGTCTTTGTAACTCTAGTAAAATAGTATTGCTTTATTTTAGGGACAGACTGTCTTCTTAATTTGGAGCATGCTGTATTTTTGTGTGTTCCTTTAAGTAGTTTGGGCCTCTGAAATAATTTTGCTTTTTCTTTTGTTCCTTTCTTTTAGACCTTAGATTTAATGACAAATGAATTTGGGTGGCAGGAGACAGAACATATTTCTGAAAGTAAAAATTAAATTGTTTTCCACCTGCGTTGTTCATCACCATAAAACGAGTTCTGTTTTTCAGGTATCATCTTTGTCAGAAAGTGAGGAGTCTCAGGACTCATCAGACAGTATAGGCTCCTCACAGAAAGCCCACGGGATCCTAGCACGGCGCCCATCTTACAGGTGAGTACTCGTGTTTAAAATACTACTTGTGTGATGTGATACCGATGAGTTAGAATGGTGCTGTGCAAAAGCAAATTATATAGAGGGAGCATGTGTCTGTATAGGATGGGAAGTGTTAAGAGAGAGAGATTTGAGCCAGATTATGAGGGCCTGAATTGCTGTCCTAAAGAGGAATTTAGTCTTCCTTCTGGCAGAGTACTAGATTGCCATGTTTACTTTTAGAAAATTAATAGCAACGTGGAAGAAGAACTGTAGATTTAAGGAATTGAACTAGCTTCTGTTCCCTTTCTTAGCTTCCTAACGCTGGGCCTTTGTCCCTTTGCCGAAACACATTTTTCTGCATTCTTTGTAACTCCTGAACATACTTTAAGCCTTATTTCCTCCTGGGAGTCTTCTGATTACCTTCTTTCCAACTCCTGAGACCAAGTTAGGTCTGTCTTTTGTGGCATTCTTTTTACTGATCCCCGTTAATAGTATTTATCTCATCCTGTTGGAATTCCAGTTAATAGTACATGGGCCAGGGGCACCTAGCTGGCTCAGTCAGAAGAGCAAGCGACTCTTGATCTGGGTGGGGTTGGGGGTAGGTCGTGAGTTCAAACCCCATGTTAAAGAGATTACTAAAAAGAAACTAAAAAAAAAAAAGTACACGGGCCATGCTCTTAAATAATTTTTTGCATCGCAGAGTGACCATGCAAGAGTCACTACGTGTTGAATGAAACAGCTAGAAGGTAGGAGGAAAGGGAGACAGAAAATGATGAGATGCGGGGCGCCTGGGTGGCACAGCGGTTAAGCGTCTGCCTCCGGCTCAGGGCGTGGTCCCGGCGTTATGGGATCGAGCCCCACATCAGGCTCCTCCGCTATGAGCCTGCTTCTTCCTCTCCCACTCCCCCTGCTTGTGTTCCCTCTCTCGCTGGCTGTCTCTATCTCTGTCGAATAAATAAATAAAATCTTTAAAAAAAAAAAAATGATGAGATGCTGTCTTTGAAAGCATATAAACAAATACAGTAAGATTTTAGATGTTGTAAGAGAACTCTGTATAGGGTATAGTCATTCCTGCCTAGTGGAATAAATAGGAAAGACTTCATAAAAGATGTCATTTGGATCACCAGCAATCTGAAAAATTTTGTGAGAAAGGGGCAGGGAGGGGTTTGGTAGCAGGAAAAGAGCTTAGGCTGAGGGGCAGTGTAATCAAAGTATTGTATGAAAGAGGTTGTCCCGTTTTGGAAATTGGGAACTTAAGGAAGAGGTTTAGCAAAAAACGGTAAACAAGAGCCAAATTTCTGTTAGAACCTTATTGCCATGTTAAGGAATTTGGACTCTGTTGAATAAACAGTTAATGAACAGACAAATTTTGTGAATTTTGGTGGGGATGGGAGGGATGAAAAAGAAACCCTACTAAAATGAGCTCACAACCTGAAATTATAAAAAACTGAAACGAATCCATTTTTAGCAAGCAGCAGGTGATACAATAAGATTGAAACCACCAAAGAACTTCAGATAGTAAAATATAATTGCTAAAAACTATTGAGGAATTTTAAACGTTATATAGCAGATTACATATAATTGAGAGAATTAGGGACCTGGGAGCTATAGCTTCAAGTGAATGACCTAGAATGTCGACGAGCAGTGCCAGTAGCTTTTCGCTAATGACTGAAATTTCTGAGACATGCATCTGTCAGCTTCAGAAAACAAGGTCCCAAACAAGATAAATTAAAAGAGACCTAAATCTAGATGTAACTTATTTAAATAAAACTGGAGAACACCAAAGATAACAATAAGATCTTAAAAGCTTCTAAAGAAAAAAGATTACCTAGAAAAGAATGACCATTAGACTGATAACAGGTTTTGAATGGTGGTATTAGAAGACAATGGACTAGAAGATCTTTATTTTTTTTTTAAGATTTTCCATTTATTTGAGAGAGAGAGAGCACACGCACATCTGCGTACAGGCAAGGAGAGGGACAGAGGGAGAAGCAGACTGCCCGCTGAGCAGGGAGCCCAACATGGGGCTTGATCCCAGGACCTGAGCCAGAGGTAGACATTTAACTGAGCTACCCACGCACCCCTAGAAAATCTTCAAATGACAAGAGAAGCTGTCATTCTGGAGCTTTATACCCAACTGAACAATCACTCAAAAATAATGGTGAAATAAAAATTATTTCAAACTGATTTAAGAGATTACTAAAGGGTATATACCTCAGGAAGAAGAAAATTCCATCCAAGTGGAAGGAATGTGAATATAAGAAAAAATGATGAACTAACAGATACACTGACTTTTGACTTCTCAGAACCGTTGATTTTTAGAATGATAATGATCCGTTTAGGTAGTTTAAAAACAAAATACAGGGGCGCCTGGGTGGCGCAGGTGGCTAACGTCCAACTCTTGGTTCTCGGCTCGGGTCGTGATCTCAGGGTCATGAGGTTGAGCCCCGTGTCAGGCTCAGCTCTGAGTCCGCCTGGGGGGTCTCTCTCCCTCTCCCTCTGCTGCTCCCACTGCTCTTGTTCTCTCTCTCAAATAAATAAATCTTTAAGAAAAATTCAAAGACTTTTACCAGGAGAAATATGTGCTTACTTATATGGTATTGATTGGACTTAACCTTAGATTATTGGATGCAATCTCCAAACAACAAAACAGCTCCTGGATAAAATGCTTGTTAATGTATTGTGCATTTATAGGAAATAATAGAAATATCACCTTCCCGCGTAAACATAAAAACCATATTCATAATGTTAGAATTTAGTCTAATTGGCTTTGTTAAAGAATTCATGAATTGGGCAGCATCCCAGTTAGCAAGTAGAAGGGACCTTTGAGGAGCCATACAAAAGGGAAGGGCGCCTAGATGGCTCAGTCGGTTAAGCATCCAATTCTTGATTTCAGCTCAGGTCTTGATCTCAGGGCCATGAGTTCAAGCCCTGCATTGGCCCCACACTGGGCCTGGAGCCTATTTTTAAAAAGGGGGTGGGGAGCAAAATGGAAGGTTTCTATGTAGGAAGGAGGGTGGGGCAAGAGTTGTAAGTAAAAGGATTGTTCCAGTCAAGATCTCTTTCCCTTAGGGGGAACAGTCAGGGGGCCTTATCATACAGATTCTCATCTTCCTTGGGGGGATAGAGAGGACCCATGTGACAAGTTACATCACTGGTGCTCATCTGAAAATTTCTGACTGACTAGTTGTGACTACATTTCTGTGAGGGTTCGGGGGGAGGCTGAAACTGCAATTAGAATAAGTATTAAGCCCCAGTTTAGGGACTTGGCCTGAGTGATTCCATTTTGAGCCTTTGCTTTTCAACAGTTCCTTCCTTTTGATCAGACTCAGCTTAACTGAGATGTGATCAGATTTTAAGGCATTAGTGCTGCTCTCAGCACTCAAAAGTTCTTGTGGTTTTTGTTTTCCTTTTGTGTGATATCCAGACTTTTTTCTTCTTCTTCTTCTTCATTTTGTGATATTCACAGGTCACAGCTTCAGGTTCACATTGTCTTTGTGTTTCAGTCTTTTTTTTTTTGAGAGAGAGAGAGAGAGAAGCAATGGGGCTCGACCTCAGGACTCTGAGATCGTGACCTGAGCCAAAGGCAGACGGTTAACTGACTGAAGCCCCCAGGTGCCCATTGGTTTCAGTCTTCAGTGAGATCATCGTTCGGTGGTCAGCAGCTATGAACATTCATTGAAAGCTTTTGAGAGAATACAGCGCACGCAGGAAATTGTTATGATTACTATAAGTAGAATAATTATCAATATTTGGAGTGCAACTTAGAGCCATGAGCCATGGTCCCCAAGACCTAAACCAATCAAAATCAAGTAAGTCAAGTAACTCTCCTTGTGGAAGGAGAGTCCCCTTTTTAAGCCAAATGTCTTGTTCTGTGATGTTTTGTAATTGACTTTCACCTTCTCCAAAAGTGTTAATCCAGGCCCAGAAACAGGTGGTGTTGGCCACAGCACAGACACCTTCTTGCTCAGCTAAAAGATGAAGCAAGAGCTATTCTGTTATCAAGGACAGCTTGGCTAGGGGGGTTGCTGTTGCTTTAGCAACAGATAATGCAATAAATGTATGAAGTCTTTAAGATTTTATTTATTTATTTGAGAGAGAGTGAGCATGAGCAAGGGCGAGGAGGCAGAGGGAGAGGGAGAAGCAGACTCCCCGATGAGCAGGGAGCCTGATGTGGGGCTCAATCGCAGGACCCTGAGATTATGACCTGAGCCAAAGGCAGACACTTACCCAGTGTGAGCCACCCAGGTGCCGCCCCTATGAAGTCTTGATCCATCTTGTTGGGTGGAAGCAATCTACCTTGATGTAAGCTACTTCTCTTTTCTTGTCAATTTGATTTAGGGACCTCCAGCATCTGTATAGGACCAGGTGTCTGGTAGAGCCTTCTTCAGCTGTGTGGTGTGTACCCAAGGCTACCTTCTGGTTTTGCAGCAGTGTCAGTAGTCAGGAGCACTTGGTAAGGTAGTTTCCAACAGGCTGGAGAGCTGGGTGTTTCTGTTTCGATTGTTTATTTTATTTATTGTTTTGATAACCTTTCCAAAATACTGGTCACCAGGCTCCAGACTGTGAATAACAGTATCCTTTGATAAGGTGAGGGAAGGTTCCTTTAACCTGTTGATGCTAGGCTTTAGTATAAGACATTACAGACTTACTTACAGTAACTGGGTGGTTATCCTAGCACACGACACCCAGGAATCAGCAGAAAGTCGTATGCCAGTAGCCACGGTCTGTCGGCGACTGTCTCCTGTGGAGTGAGTTTGAGCAGGGCCAGTAGCAACGTCTTAGGCCAAGGGATCCAGCAGTTTCAGCAAGCTTAGAGATTTTGAGAATGTCATTAGTTCTTTCAACCTTGCCTGATGATTGAGGGTGATAGGGGCAGTGATAATTCCAGGGTGTTTGTAAGGCCTTTTTCAAGGCTTGAATGATTTTCGGTGCCTCAACAGAAGGCATAGCCCAAGTGAGAAACACGTTTTCTAAAGGTTTTGTTTGTTGGTTTTCTCCTGCTGCAAGACATACGCCCTCACCCTGGCAAACTTCAGTCTATCTCCAGAAAACACACATACAATAACATTTGATCACCCCTGTATTAGGTGGCAAATGAATGAAGTCCTGTCACAGGTGTTCAGAATGCTTGGAACACTTCTCCCTCTCTTTCTCTACCCCTCCCCCCCGTGCTCTTCTCGGTCACTCTCTCAAATAAATAAAATCTTAAATATATATAAACAAACCTTTGAAAAGGAAAAGAAAACCCTATTTTTGAAAGTTTTTTTAAGTGAGAGAGTACACATGCGGTTGGGGGGTGGGGTGGCGCAGAGGGAGAGAGGCTCTCCAGCAGGTTCCCGCCAAGCAGAGCCCAACAGCTTGATCCCACCACCCCGAGACCATGACCTAAGCCAAAAACAAGAGTCAGATGTTCAACAGACTGAGCCCCCCCCAGGCGCCCCTCAAAAATAGGTTTTAAAGCACTTGCCTAAACAGGATCACAAATCATTATGAAATTTTAAAAGGTAAAGAAATTTTCACAGTCTTACCAAAATCAGACCAGAGAGAAAACCAAATTGTAATTTTGCATCAGATTACTTTTGATATTAAAGCTCATTTTTTAAAATAAATTTATTTTAGTCTTAACCAGCTGGACCACACACTGAAATTCCTTTTCAAAGATTCCTCTGCCACAAACCTTCTACAACTTTTTTTTTTCCTACATTCTGATTTTGTCCTATATTTTTCCTCTGTAGACAGCTAGCCTCATTTTAGGACCAAAAAAAAAAGTGTATTTCTCCTACCTTTTTTTTTTTTTCCCATTGAAAGCACATCCTACTTTCCTGGCATATGGAGATGTTTTCCTTATTGTTCGTTTTAGTTACGTATGTTAATTAGAATTCTTAACCTTTAGAAGCCTTAATTTCTCGTGAAAATAAGAAATAAGCAACTGTGAACTGTTATATAAGCATTCTTTAAATTTGCAAATTTATTAATACATTTCAGAATTTCCAGCAGCGTATCTTTAAAAAATTTTCCAGTGTAGCATTAACATATCTAAGTATCTTTTAGCCTCTCTTTAATAAGCTGGAAGTAGATAAACTTGTGTTTAGTTATTAATGTTGCAGTATTTTGTCTTATTTGGAAATGATTTAGATATTTAATGAGGTTAGCATTTTAACTCATTTAATCTAACTCAGCAAAACTTTAAGGTTTTAGGTTAACCCCCCCCAATAAATGGGGAGAACTATTCAAATTGACCTAATATCACTGAAAAGTTCACTGACAAACTTTCATCTTGCATACATTTGTCTTTATGTGTAGATTACCTACAAGAACTTCATTGAACATGAGACAAAGCCAGCCATGATCCTAAGCTATTACATTTTATTGACAGAATAAGAGATAACAGGGACCTACACAGAGGAAGTTTGCTATTTAATGTGGATAGTTCTAAAGACGTGTCTGTCTAAACATCCTTTCCTCCTTTTGTTTTTTCTTAATAAGAATTACCTCTTAAGGGGCGCCTGGGTGGCTCAGTCCATTAAGCATCTGCCTTTGGCTCAGGTCATGATCCTGGGATTGAGCCCTGCATCAGATTCCCTGTTCAGCGGGGAGCCTGCTCTCCCTCTTCTCCCCACTTGTGCTCACTCAGCTCGCTTGTGCTCTCTGTCACTATCTTTGTCTCTCTCTCTCCCTCAGATAAATAAAATCTTTAAAAAAAAGAAAAGAATTACCTCCATTAAATTTGTATTTTAAAGAGATGGACTAGATATGAGTTCCTAGAAAAGACCAGGTATAACATTGAAGATTTACATTTTATTTATTTACTTATTTATTAAGTAATTTCTACACCCAACATGGGGCTTGAACTTACAACGCCAACATCAAGAATCTCACACTCTACCAACTGAGCCATTCAGGTACTCTGAACACGTACATTTTAAGGACACAGGAGAAAAATGCGAGCTTCT
The DNA here is from genome assembly GCF_023065955.2 of Ursus arctos. NCBI lineage: Eukaryota > Metazoa > Chordata > Mammalia > Carnivora > Ursidae > Ursus > Ursus arctos. The sequence continues at coordinate 41,071,436 of NW_026622941.1, forward strand.
CCCAGAACTTCTGTTCCCTCCCACTCCCTTCTGTTCTCCCAAACCAGAATTTTTACATTTATAAGCCTTTTGAGATAAATAGGGGAGGTTTGGGAATTGGTGGTCTTTGAATTGTTCTTGGAACCACACCTCTGATCCTGTAAAGACTACGTTCTTAAATCAAGGACAGCTCTCTTTAATTCCTCAGAAGAATTGGGTGGTGACTAAAGGATACCGAAGGACTGACACACCCATGCGCTTATGGAAATGTCTTCTTTCGCTCTGGGTACATTTAGCTTAGGGGATAAGGCCTTTTTAAAAGGAATTCCTATGAGGGATGCCTGGGTGGCTCAGTGGGTTAAACGTCTGCCTTCGCTCAGGTCATGATCCCTGAGTCTCGGGACCAAGTTCCACATCGGGCTCCCTGCTCAGTGGGGAGTCTGCTGCTCCCCCTGCTTGTACTCACTCACGCGCTCTCGCCTTCCTATCAGCCTTTAAATATCAGCTTCCAGTTTGGCCACATTCCTGATTAAAGAGTTATTAAATCCTTTCAAATATCTTGTCAGCTGAGAAAAGAGTAAATATTTCTGGCAACCCGATGGACCCAAAATGCCTCCTCAATGAGGGAGTGAAAGATTGTCTTAAGAAGATCTAGGGTCACTCCCAAAGACCGCCAGAGAAAGAACAGCTAGCCTCCTGTCCCAGACCGGCAGGGAGCTAAGCCTTGTTCTTAGGAGGTACCAAGACAAACGGAAAGGAAACAGCTGCTCCCAGGAGAGAAAGGATCATTATCTGTTGGGTCTGGATTTGGAAACAAAGGGACAAGATGAAGTTTTATTTTCCCTCATCCAGTTGGGTCAGGAGAGACTCTCTTTTCTTAAACCTCAGGAGGACCCTCGAGAGTGTTTATAATTTTTAAACTGTGGCCTTCAGTTCAGCCTTAGAGCAAGGAGTAAGAGCTTCCTGAAGAGGGTCACTGGGAGCCCCAGGTGGTCCTACTTCCAGAGGTCACAGCCTCCTGGGGAGAACGGGAGGGCGGTGGGGACAGAAGCTCCCCGGGCGGAGCCCTCAGACGGCGGAGGAGCCGGAGGATTTACGTCAGTCTCGGTTTAGGTCCCCTTTCCTTTCATTAGCTTTTTGCCACGACTCTTTTAATGAGACTGTTTTGGAATTTTGAAATGTTTCAGAGGCTTCTTACCAATTAGAACAGGTAACCCTTGCTTTCAAGTGTAAAGGTTCTCAAATAATCTTGTCTAATTCAGCGTTCCTCATAACAGCCATTGTAATTCCACATTGTTTTACTTAGAAAGAAAAGTTTAATCTTGCTAGGTGTCTAACTTTGGGACTGTAGTGCTTAGACATAAATAAGCAGGTGTGCCAGAGGGCGGCACGCTCAGCTCTGTAGATACAAAGGATCCCATCTGTTTTAACGAGGCCTTTGGGTTTCTCAGAGCCAAACTAACACCGAAGAGGGACTTGCCGTGGGGTTGAGATTCATGGGTTGTTTTACAGTGCGTGCAGGTTTTCGTGAAGTCGGTGGGTGGACTCGTGTCAGCCTGACCCGTTCCTTGACCAGCGTGTACGAACATTGGGAGTCTTTAAGTTAGGGGGCAAGCGCTCTAAAAGCTCTTGAACGCTTTGACCCGTGCCCACCGATTTGTATGGGTTTTCCGTTTCTGAAATCCCCACTAGCAATAACCTTTATTTACACAAGACAGACAAACGAGCACCTCATCACACCAGCAGTAACCAAAACATGTCGCTGTGGAGTGGCCAAGGCCGAAAGAATTCTTGTGTACGTACCACGAGCAATTCCCAGTGTGAACTAAGCCAGCCCGTGCACTGGAACTAGGAAAGGATTCCAAGGTGGAAGTGTGGGCTGAACCAAGGGTTAATGACTGGTACTCCCTTAGAACCTCATCAGTCTAGCCTGACCCACTAACCCTTTCCTGGAAATTCGGATTGGCAGCTGGATGCAAAAAGAACAGAGCTAAAGCTGAGAGGGACTTACCGAGGGCCCTTAGATAAGGCGAGAAAGACCTTGAACTCTGAAGGGCTTATAGGGCTCCATGCCTGTGTTTTTTGTTGTCCCCAGATGCTGCCAGAAGCTTGCTTTTGATCCAGACATCACCAGAACTGTTAAACAGAATTCAGCCACGTAAATTTGAAGGTCTAATTAGCTTTATTAAATAATTCATGAATTAGGCAGCATCCCATCTGGCAAGCGGAGGGGAGCTCTCAGGAGCTGTACAAAATGAAAGGTTTCTATTGGAAGAAGGGTGGGACGGACAAGTTTTAGCAAATGAAATGGGCTATTCCAGGCAAGGTCTCTTTCTCTTAGTGGAAGAGCAGGGGTTCTTATGATGCAGATTACCTCGCCTTCCTTGGGGGATGGAGTGGGCCCATGCGGCACTCATCAGCACTGATCTGAACACTTCTGGCTGACTAGTTAACACCACATTTGTGGGGGAAGTTAAAACTGCAGTTAGATTAGGTTTTAAGTCCTGGGTTGGGGTCTCATCCTAAATGATGCCGTTTTGGGCCTGTGGGTTTTTTTTTTTTTTCCCAAAGATTTTATTTATTTATTTGACAGAGAGAGAGACAGCCAGTGAGAGAGGGAACACAAGCAGGGGGAGTGGGAGAGGAAGAAGCAGGCTCCTAGCGGAGGAGCCTGATGTGGGGCTCGATCCCAGAATGCTGGGATCACGCCCTGAGCCGAAGGCAGACGCTTAACCGCTGTGCCACCCAGGCGCCCCCTGTGGTTTTCTTTTTAACAATGCAAATACATGAGGCAAAACCAGAATGGGAAGCGGAAGCCAGCGTGAAAACCAAGGTACACCCATTACTTCAGGTCTAGTACAGGAAGGAACTCTGAACCTGAGTTTTCTGTATTAAGCTGGGATCCCTGCAGGAGGCTAGAACCTCTGAAAGGAAGCTTCCCCAGGTTAAGCTTTCTGGAGTACACCAGATTAGGACCAACCAAATATGAATTCACAGTGAAAAATCATCAAACATACAAGGAAAGAAACTACCATTAGTGAGAACTCAATAAATGCAAAGTATTTGATAAACTTCAGCACCCATTCATAAATGTTCAGCAAATAGGTAAGAAAATGGGCTTCCCTAGCATTTGGGGAACTGAACTACACATAGGACAGACAATGGCTCAAGTCCCAGACTGACCAGTAATTCATGGTGCACACAGGGACCGGATCTGAATAACACTACAAAGGCTTAGAAAACTGATGTTGGAACCACAGTCCACTGAATACTGGTCAGAAGTTGTGAGCTGGGGGGGCGCCTGGGTGGCACAGCGGTTAAGCGTCTGCCTTCGGCTCAGGGCGTGATCCTGGCGTTCTGGGATCGAGCCCCACATCAGGCTCCTCCGCTATGAGCCTGCTTCTTCCTCTCCCACTCCCCCTGCTTGTGTTCCCTCTCTCGCTGGCTGTCTCTATTTCTGTCAAATAAATAAATAAAATCTTAAAAAAAAAAAAAAGTTGTGAGCTAGATACAGTGAAGTTGATAGCCTGCTAAAACAAAAATATCAGATATTCTCCATAGGGTTTAAACAGGACCCCAGAGTCTGTCATAATATTGAAAATGTCCCGAATTACTTGGCATACAGAGAACCTGGAAGAATCTTAACTGCTTGGGAAGACTGTCAGCAGATGCCATAGGTGTTGGAATTATGTGACAAAAACTTCAAAGGAGCTATTATTAAAATGTTCTTATTAAGCGTGAATTCTCCTGAAATGAATGGAAAGATAGGAACTTGTAGCAAAAAAGTACGAGATATAAAGAGAACCAAATAGAAATTTTAGAGCTGAGAAATATAGTAACAGAAATAAAACTTCACTGGATGAGTTCAGTAGGAGAATAAATATGAGATAGCCAGCTTCAAAGATAGATAGTTCATTGGAAATGATTCAATCTGAATAAGAAAGATTAGACAAATTCCCTAATTCCCAAGGACTTGTGAGACAATACCAAAAGTTCTAACATTTGTGGGTCATAGGAGAAAGAAAAAGCGTGTTGCGGGAAAAAAAATTTAAAGGAACAATAGCTCGAGTGTTCTCATCTTTGGTGAAACCTACGGATTCAGAAAGCTCAGCAGGAGTGCCTGGGCGGCACAATCGGTTAAGTGTCAGACTCTTGGTTTCAGTTCATGATCTCAGGGGTCATGAGATCGAGCCCCATGTTGGCCCCAGCGTGAAGTCCACTTGAGACTCTTTCTCCCTCTGCCCCACCCCACTGTGCTCGCTGGTGTTCTCTCTCTCTCTCAAATAAATAAATCTTAAAAAAAAAAAAAAAAGCTCAGCAAATCCTAAGCCATAGATAAGAAAACCCTTACCCAGACAGGTCATAATCAAACTGCTGAAGAGTAAAGACAACACTCTTGGAGCAGCCAGAGAAAAATGACACATTACTTAAAAGGGAACCATGTGAATCATTACAGATTTCTCATCGAAACCAAGGAGGCTAGAAGAAAGTGACATTTTTAAAGTGTTGAAAGAAAAAAAAAAATCATCAATCCAGAATTCTGTATCTAGTGAAAATATCCCTCAGAAATGGTAGGTGAAATAAATATTCTCAGAAGAAAGAAAACTAAGAGCAGTCATTGCTCTGAAGTAACTGCTGAGAAAGCTCTTAAGACAGAAACTTGGAAGGTTAGGAATGAAGAAACAGCAGCAGCAATATTTGGGCAAGTATAATGAACTATTCTCCTCTGGTTGAATTCTTTAAACTATGTTTGGTTGACAAGAAAAGATGGATTGTCTGGTGGGGCTTTCAGTGTATGTAGATGTAATATATAAAAACAACTACAACGTAAGGGGGAAAGATAAAGAGACTCAATATGGTGGTAAGTTTTCTAAGGTTCACTTGACTTGGTAAAACAGCGGTTCTAGGGACACCTGGGTGGCTCAGTTGGTTAAGCATCTGCCTTAGGCCCAGGTCATGATCCCAGGGTCCTGGGATTGAGTCCCGAGTGGGGCTTCTTGCTCAGCAGGGAGTCTGCTTCTCCCTCTGCCTGCTCGTCCCCCTGCTTGTGCTCTCTCTCTCTCTGGCAAAAAAATAAAAAATCTTAAAAAAACAAACAAACAAACAAACAAAAAACAGTGGTTCTAAGTAGACAAGGTATCAATATTATAACTCCTTAGAGCAATTACTAAATTATATTAAGAGATTTAGTCAAATATGTGATAAATTAAAATGGAGTTCTGAAAAATCTTCCAATAACCCAAAAGAATACAGAAGACTTTTTTTTTTAAGTAAGCTCTATGCCCAACATGGGGCTTGAACTCAGGACCCTGAAAATCAAGAGTTGCATGATCTGCCAGCCAGGCACCCCCAGAAGACTTTAAAAAATAGAAAGCAAATAATTGGTAGATCAAGTGATGTCAGTAATTATATTAAGACATGGATTTAACTCACTAAGAGATTATAAAAACTTATAGACCAGTATTCCTCATGAATATAAACACAGAGATCCCTAGCAAAATATGAGCTTAGCAAACTGAATCCAACAACATATAAAAGTCACTATACATTATTATCAAGTAGGATTTTATCCCAGGAATGTAAGATATCTGAAAATCAATTAATGTGATGCATCATACTTACAGATTTAGAACAAGAAATACATGGTCATCTCAGCAGACACCGAAAAAGCATTTGACAAATCGAGTATCCTTCCATGATAAAAATGCTCATCAGACGACTAGAAGGGAGCTCTTCAGCCTAATAAAGCACCTCTACAAAAGCCCATTAGCCAACAGCCCATTAATGGTGGAAGACTGAATGTTTTCTCCCTAAGGTCATGAATGCAACATGGCTGTGGATGTCTGCTCCCATGACTTCCTTCAACATTGTATTCAGGCAGTTAGGCAAGAAAATGAAATAAAAGGCATCCAGATTGGAAAGGATGGAATGAATTAAATAATTTGCAGATGACATGATTTCATGTATAGAAAATCTTAAAGAATCCACTGAAGTAGAGGTAGTTAATGAGTTCAGCAAGGTTGCAGGATGTGTTACCATCTGTTAATTCTTGGTATATGGTACACAGGTGTTTTAATTGCTGTACTTTATGCTTAAAATGTTTCATAACTTCAAAGTGAAAAAGAATGGGCACAGCATTCCACAGTCTCATGGTAGGCTAGCTGCAGAACACCATGCAGGCATCTGTTAAAGGCATTCTGGACTTCTGTCCTGACCCACTCAGACATTAGGGATAGCACATGGGAATGTGGATTCAGTAAACCTCTCCAGACGATTCTGATACATAAGCAGGTTTAGGAACCAGTGTGATCATTCTACAGGTGCCTAACACGGAGTCCTGTAGGACAGCCACCTCTCTTATTCTCTATGTGGGACAGCTGTTGATACAGTATATAGTTGTATTAGCTCTTGTGGGAACATTGTCCAGAGTAAGGAGATCGCTCTGGAGAACAATTTTCAACACGTTATAGAAGAGCTAAAGGAACAAATTATTTGGCCTCAAATAAAGGACGGTAGCAATTGTCAAATGTTGCAAAGTTAGGGCATGGATATAGAGTTAGGATTAAGCTTAAATTTCTTTACTTCACTGGGTGGAACCAGCTTTGGGTCTAAATAAGAAAGGGCTTAGTAATTGAATGGTTTGCTGTTTGGAAGTTGTGGGTGCCTCATTCCCTGAAATAGAGGCTGTTAGGGATGTTAGGGAATTCCTGCATAGGCTGGAGGGTTGGCGTAGATAAATGAAAGCTCCTTTTCGGTGCTAAGGGGTTCTCCCCCCTTTTGACAATTTTTTGTTTCTTCCACACAAGTATTTCAGTTTTCTGATCTTTCTACAATGAACATAGAATTCTTATGGAAAGATTTTTCCTTTCTTCCTTCCTTCCTTCCTCCCTCCCTCCCTTTTTTTCTCTCCTTAGAAACAAATAATGTTTATTTGTCCCTCCACCCCCAGTTGTGTTTTGGAAGGTCTTTCCTTTCAGATTCAGAAAGGAATCGCCCTGTCCTCACATTCCTGCTATGATAAGTCCCATTTTACCCAGTCCGAGGGATACCTGTGGAATTATATTTACTTCCTGTTGGAAGAAACAATTTTATTGGGGCTCTTGGTTGGCTTACCCTGTGGAGCATGTGACTCTTGATCTCGGGGTTGTGAGTTTGAGCCCCACGCTGGGTGTAGAGATGACTTTTTAAAAGATCATTCATAGGGGCGCCTGGGTGGCACAGCGGTTGGGCATCTGCCTTGCCTTCGGCTCAGGGCGTGATCCAGGCGTTATGGAATCGAGCCCCACATCAGGCTCCTCTGCTATGAGCCTGCTTCTTCCTCTCCTACTCCCCCTACTTGTGTTCCCTCTCTCGCTGGCTGTCTCTCTCTCTGTTGAATAAATAAATAAAATCTTTTAAAAAAATAATAAAAGATCATTCATAAATAAAAACAATTTCACTTACCACTAATACTCTGTGCTTTTTTATAGTAGTATTTTTAATTTTCTTGTTGTTTCTTAGAACTGTGGGCTTCTCACTATAGAGTTGAAGGTTGAAAAAATTTTTTTTTAACTTTGTCTTTTTAAATGAAGGTCACTATTTAGAAAATGAGTACTGTTCTCGTTAATTAGTGAAATACTTCACAATGGAGTCATCTCTCTTGTGGGGGAGACATTTCATACTTCTGTAAGGGCCTTGTATATTGAAAGGTATTTATTTAGTGTCTCTTTTCAGTAGCCATGAAATAAAGCGTAGCTAGCCTGCAGTACCCATCATTACAATAGTCTGTGCTAAACTAAAAAGGGCTCCTTGACGTAAGAGTTTAGCTGTCTAGTCGATTATACTTTTAACCTGACCGAAAAAGGTTTACCAATTTGTTTTTTGTAAAGCTGTCCTCATTACCAATTAACAGAGTTTTATTTTTCACAGAAAAATTTTGAAAGATCTATCTTCTGAAGATACACGGGGCAGAAAAGGAGACGGAGAAAACCCTGGAGTTTCTGCTGTCACTTCTATGTCTGTTCCAACTCCCATCTATCAAACTAGCAGTGGACAGTACAGTACGTATAGGAATAAATTTGTATATGATGGACACACAAACACTAACTTTCATAAAGAAGTGATGTATAGAAGGACTGTTGTGCTTTAATAGTGAGGATAATTGAAGAATAGCATTTTGAGCCAAAAATAATGCAAAGTACTTTTTCAGCATGATCACGTTTACTTCTTACAACAGCTTTGTGAGATAGGCTATTATCAATATGAGGAAACTCATAAAGCCTTAGAGAGGTTAGATAATGTCCCTAAAGTCACACAGCTTGTAAGTGATACACTTACTTTGGATTTTTGACAGATGCATGGAGTTGTCTAACCACTACCACAGTCAGGATACAGTTTTATCACCCCACAGAATTCTTTGTGCTATCCCGTTGTAGATGATTTCTCCTTCCACTCCTAACTCCTGTTCTTCAAGTCTAATTGACTCTTACCTCAAAATCTGTGTCCCATCTGACCACCTCTCACGGTCTCCACCACCACCACCTTGGTTTATACTCTCATCTCAGTACTGTCGTGGTCATCTTGCTTCCGTTCTTGCTCTCATTCACTTTTTCCATACTGCCGCCAAAGCGATTTATTTCAAATGTCAGTGAGATCACACTTTTGCTCCAGATCCTCCAGTGACGTTCCATCACACCTAGAATAAGTTCTGTAGGGTAAGTTCCATCCAGGATCTGGCCTCGCTTACCCAACGCCTGTCTCATCTGCCACTGGACGGCATTCTGGCAACACAGACCTTGCTGTTTCTCCAGCACGCGAAGCTTGTTTCTGCTTCAGGATGTTTGGGCTTGTCATCCCCGCTCCCTGGCACAGTCTCATCCCAGAGCCTCGTATGACCTGCATCCTCACTCCTGCTCCGCTTAAGTATCACCTCCTCAGAGACCGCTCTTCTGAAAATATGGTCTTCAGTTAACTTTCTTATATTTTTATAGCATTTATATGTAATTATAAAAAAGTATATATTTTTTTAATTATAGATTATAGATCAGCTTATTTATGATCTGTTCTCAAGGATAAGTTCCTTGAGGGAAAGAACTTTGTCTTGTTCACAGCTGTGAACACCAGGCGTAGAAGGCCTGGTGCATAGTAGGCTTTCGGTGAAGTTTGTTATGAATAAATTACTTAAAGAATATATATAAAACACCTCAATGAGGACACATAAGAAACTGAGAAGAGTGGTTGCAAGGAAGGAAACCTGGGAGCAGGATCAGAGGCAGTTGAGAAGTTCACTTTCATTTTAAATAAAACTGAAATTTTTTTTAACCATATACATGCATTACTATTTTCAAAAAAAAATTTTCTTAAAGCAGCATATTAGCAAGTTAAAATTATGATACATTAATATGGTTTGTTATTCTAAAACAATTAAAATTAGAAATTATGAAAACTACATAGAAACTTAGGCTGAGATTTCATATGTTATAATTGCAATAAGTACCAGCTAGTATTTAAGACAGCATGATCCAGAACTTCCTTGATGGTGAAAATGGTCTGTATTTGCATTGTCCAGTACAGTAGCTGCTAAGCCACGGGTGACTACGGAGCACTTGAAAGGTGGCTGGTGAGACTGAGGAATTGGATTTTTTATCTTGTTTTAGTTAATTTAAGTAGCCACTTGTGGCTGATGGCTACTGTATCAGTGCAGATTTAGAGTAAACTCAACCAGGTAAATACACAGGTAAAACAAAAATAGGAAGGGGCTCCTGGGTGGCTCAGTCAGTTAAGCATCTGCCTTCAGCTCAGGTCATGACCTTGGGGTCCTGGGATCAGGCCGCATTGGGCTCCGTGCTTGTAGGGAGTCTGCTGCTTCTCTCCCTTTGCCCCTCTCCCTGCTCATGCATCTCTCTCAAATAAATAAAATCTTAAAAAAAAAAAGATATGTTACAAAATGTTAACAGTTCTGTATTGTTGCCTATACTTAACGTCAAAAGACATATATCTATACATTGTGTATGGACCCACATATTTTGATGTGTATTACTGTATCAGTCTATATGAACATAGGAAAAGATTAGGAAGGATATAACCAAAAATAATGGTTACTTCAGGATGAGGGTGTGGGGTAGCTAGTGGGATAAATAGGGATAGAGAATGGGGAGTTTTACTTTATACACACACACACACACACACGTATGTTATGTATATTATAGGAGATTGCAAATAATTGCTAATATAAATTTAAAACAAATGTCTGCATCTAAACACTGTTGTCACTTCTAAAGTCATATAAATTACAGTATATGGGAATATTTGTTGTGTGGCAGTGGGGGAGGGATTAGAAACTCCTGAAAGAAATTTTATTTTCAGTTAAAACACACACATCCAGGGGCGCCTGGGTGGTGCAGTCGTTAAGCGTCTGCCTTCGGCTCAGGGCGTGATCCCGGCGTTATGGGATCGAGCCCCACATCAGGCTCCTCCGCTGGGAGCCTGCTTCTTCCTCTCCCACTCCCCCTGCTTGTGTTCCCTCTCTCGCTGGCTGTCTGTCTCTGTCAAATAAATACATAAAATCTTTAAAAAAAAAAAAAACACACACATCCAGACAAGTGTGCTTTGGCTTTCTGACGCCAAAGTGTAAAAGAAAAAAAAGTTGCATAATGATAATCTGATAAGAGAGTACAGAGATGAGGCATGAAATTCTAAAGGGGATTTATTATGTGGAATTGAGTAATGCTAAAATGTTTTCTATTCAGTCAAACTTTTTGGGTGTTATCATAAGGTTTGAGAGGAAAGCATTAACATAAGTAAAATTTATTGAAAAATGCTTGGGCGGCACATAGTGGTAATGGGTCTATGTATGGGCTTTCTCATGAGCACCTTACTGGTGATTTTCACTAGGAAGTGACTTGAACGATTACATCTGTAAAATGCCACTTACGTAAATAACATTTAATACTTTTTAACAGTGGTTATCACTGGACAGCAGCGCTCAGAAACAGTATGAAGATTTATGTTTTCATTGTGTAACCTTTAATCCTATGTAAAATTTTTCCAGATGCACACCTAATCTATTCAAAACTTTTGAGCTTATTTGAATAAAAATTACAAACTGTCTTAATGTTTCCTTCTACTTATTTTTCCTTTAAAAGTTAGCCAGAAGTACCCTCTCCTAATGCCCAGAGCTGCTGTGATAACATTAGCAATTAGCATGCAGTGCTTCACGGAGACTAAAATGTGTTTTGACTAATCAGTTCTATTGTGCAGTTTGAGACTAAGTTTAAGATGAGTGCATCTGAACTGTAAAATTCTATAGAGAAATGCCATTTTATTTCTTTTACATATAGTTCACTCAGAGTAGTTGCCAGTTAGGAAGTGAACTGCATTCAAACCTGTTTTAATAATTAGTGTTTGGGTTTTTTTTTTTCACCAATCCTTTGCAATTAGTGTATTGTCTAGCCTTACAATAGCTATGTTCTCTCTTTGGTTAAAGTTGCCATTGCCCCAAATGGAGCCTTACAACTGGCCAGTCCAGGCACAGATGGAGTACAGGGACTTCAGACATTAACCATGACAAATTCAGGCAGTACTCAGCAAGGTACAACCATTCTCCAGTACGCACAGACCTCTGACGGACAGCAGATTCTTGTGCCCAGCAACCAGGTGGTCGTACAAAGTAAGTATGCTCGAGTGTCTACGGAAAACATCCCAGTGTCCTTTCAAAGACACGCATTAACTCATTCTTCTGACCACACAGCTGCATCAGGAGATATGCAGACATACCAGATCCGTACCACGCCTTCAGCCACTTCGCTGCCACAGACCGTGGTGATGACCTCTCCTGTGACTCTTACATCTCAAACAACTAAGACAGATGACCCCCAACTGAAAAGAGAAATAAGGTTGATGAAAAACAGGTAGGTAGTCAAATTGTACTGCCAGAATGGGTAATGTTTTTCTGAATCTCAGAACATAACCAGGGATTGCCTGGAAGTGTATATTAAAAATGAGAGAGGGGGCACCTGGGTGGCTCAGTCGTAAAGCGTCTGCCTTCAGCTCAGGTCATGAACCCAGGGTCTTGGGATCGAGCCCCGCATCGGGCTCCCTGCTCAGTGGGAAGCCTGCTTCTCCCTCTCCCACTGCTTGTGTTCCCTCCCTCGCCCTCTCTCTCTGTCAAATAAATACATACATACATACATACAATCTTTAAAAATAAATAAAAATGAGAGAGGTTTGGGGCACCTGGCTGGCTCGGTCGGTGAATCACACGACTTGTAATCCTGGGGGTTGTGAGTTTGAGCCCCACACTGGGTTAGAGCTTACTTTAAAAAAAAAATGAGAGAGGTTTATATTGGCTTTTTTTTTTTTTTTAACTGAGTGTTAGATTGTGTCTAGTTCATTTCCAGTGGATTGGCGTGTCCCATTGCTCAGTCGCCTTATTTAATATAGTGTGTCTTTTGAATAGTACTATTAAGGAAAGCTTTTCAAACAATATATTTTATTCTTGTGGGGCTGACAAAAATGAAAATAATAATTTGCTGCTTGCCATTGACAGCAAGGGGAGGAAAGAATTCCTGCAAATACTGACGGACACAGCAGTGCTCCTAAAAAATAAATTTCACCCATGAATATGTAGCAGTGATTTAACCTCCAGAAATATTTACTTTCATTTTAAACGTATTTTCTTTTTACGATTTATTTATTTATTTACTGGGGGGGGAGAGACAGAGATAGTGAGAGAGCTCAGGCAGGGAGGAGAGGGAGAAGCAGGCTCCCTGCTGAGCAGGGAGCCCGGCGCGGGGCTGGATCCCAGGATGCTGGGATCATAACCTGAGCTGAAGGCAGACACTTAACCGACTGAGCCACGCAGGCGCCCTTCATTTTAAATGTATTTTAAACATAGCTATATGAGATGTATGTACATCAGCCATGGAAAACCACCAGTTCTTTGAGAAAAAGAATGTAATGGGTAGCTTTCTGCAGTGATTTCATGGGAAAAAAAGAGAAAGGACACCAGTAAACTATATTAGGAACCAAAAAGGGTAAATACCCAGGAATAAAACAATTTTTTAAAAAATTAAATAGGATTCTATTTTCAGCTCCTCACCAATAAGTTAGAAAGCTAGAATAAAAGGATGATTTTCTAAAGCATTAAAAATTATTCTAAAAGAAACAGAGAGGTACATTTAATTACTTCAAGATAAAATGTTTCTTTTCTAAAAACTAAAAGCAGGCATCATTGTAAATGAACTTGGTAACATGGCAGGGATTGTCTGTTGTTTTGAAGATTCCAAGAAATGCATTAAGACAAGGAACTGAAGTACATTTTATAAATGCTAGAAAAAACTGTGGTTTTTTGCTGATGATATGATTGTGTACCTAGGAAATCCAAAAGACTTGTTAAAAATTACTAGAATGAGACTTCTCTTTCGGACAGTAGGGCCTAGGCTATGCAATATTTTTAAAAGCTTGATGAAATATAAAAACCACCCTTTTAAATGATCGGATGAGCCTGGAGGAAAAGTAAGAGATACCCGTTGAGGTCGGGAATGAAGCAGAAGCACAGGACCATGAGGTTAGTCAGCGCTGAGCAGCCCCTGTAGGTTCTGTAGATGAATTCAGATCTTTGTGATTCGTGTGGCTTTGGTGCCCATAGGGGGCGGGGACACAGCCTGGGCTCTGTTCAGGGTGGGACACTGGATCAGAGATTCTTCGTGAAGTCAGCATCTAAGAAGTGCTCTACCAAAAATGGAGGGTTATAAATGTGACCCTTGAACAACACAGGAGTTGGGGCGCTGACCCCCCACTGTTGAAAATTCATGTATAACTTTTGATTCCCCCAAAACTTAGCCTATTATTGACCAGAATCCAGTCAATTAACACATATTTTGTATGTTCTATGTACTATATACTGTATTCTTTAAATAAAATAAGCCAGAAAATGTTATTGAGCAAATCATAAGGAAAATACATTTACAGTACTATATTCATTGAAAAAAATCTTCGTATAAGTAGACTGACACAGTTGAAACCTGTGTTGTTCAAGAGTCAGCTGTAATTTAAAAACGGGTCTGGGGCCATAGTGCCCCAACTTTTTGGGGAAAAAGCAATCTCAACATAGGCTTTATCAAATTCCCATATATCGAGTTCTAACAAATACAAGTTGAAAAATCACAGACTGCTCAAGGAATTAGGACTCCATCATGATATGTGCCAAACCTTTATGCCAAACCTCAAATCTTTGAGGTGTATATGTTATTTCCAGTTTTTTTGAGATGAGGAAGCTGAGGCTTAGGTGAATTTATTTCCCCAAGGTTAAACTACTTAGTAAGTGGTAGAGGTAGGATTTAAACAGATGCGTCCAAGTTTTAGAGTCCAGAGACTTAGATAATACCACACACTACCTTTCAGGAGCTAGTCAGAAGAGCAGACAGAAGAATGAGTTATGTAAAGTATTCCACTATCTGTCTACTCTATTTAAAGGGAAAAGAAAGGATGTCATTGAAAATCATCAAAGATCAAGAGACTATAAAAATTGGGAAAAATAAAATGTTATTATAATGTAGCAAATATATAGTCATCTGCTTAGAATATCGAGAATCATCTACAAAGTGTGAAAGCTTGAAAAAGAAACGATTCTCTTCAACATTGTACTGGAAACCTTTGACAGTTTAGTAAAACAGGAAAAGGGCTGGAGGGGTGGATTACAAGGATTTAAATAAAAGAAAACCTATTTTTTATATAATTGCCTATTTTTTTTAAAAATGGACTTACAGAAAAATAATTAGAAGAAATGAATTTATAAGATTGCTAGATATAAAGCCTGTTTTCAAAAATCCTATTTCTTTACATCAGTGATGGTTTGATAAATAATTATTAAAAAGATACATTTATATTATCAACAAATAAAATACCTGAGAATAAATCTAACCAAAGATATCTGGGACATTTATGAAAAATATTGCACAGTGTTTTTGAAAGACATTAAGGAAGATCTAAATAAATGGAGAAATAAATACTGTGTCCATAAATATGGAAACTCAGTATTATAAAGATGACTGTTTTTCCCCCAGTTGATCCATAGATTCAATGCAGTTCCAATCAAAACCCAAACAGGTTGTTTGAAGAACTTGACAAGTGGTACTAAAATTTATAGAGGAGTAGAGGGGCAAGAACAGCCAAAATATTCCAGACAAGAATAAGGTGAGGAGATACCAAGTTTATTTAAAGCTGTGGTAATTGAAATAATGTGATAACTGGCATTGAGAAAAAAAACCAAAATGACCAAAGAAATGGCTCAAAAACAGATCCATGGACACATGAAACCCTGATACGATAGGACAGACTATTGGGGGAAGGGGGGACTCTTCAATAAATAGTACTAGGATAATTATTGATATGTGAAAAAATACTGGATTTCTTTCTCACACCATACACAAAAATCACTGCAGACGGATTAAAAACACAAATGTGAAAGGTGACATTTTGAAATGTTTCAGTGAGAACATATAATCTTACGGTTTCAGGAATAGGGAAAGATCCCTTCAAACACCTCACACCCCCTCCTGCACACAAACATTAACATAAAGATGAATGAGTCTTCATTAATAATTTCTGTTCATCAGAAGATAGAGTGAAAATATAAGCTTCAGCCCCTATAGAGCATATATGTAACATATCGAACCCCCCAAAAATATGTGTTTGAAAAACTACATCTTTCAAATTAAGAAGTACAAGCCAACAGAAGATGAACAGGCATTTCTCAGAAAACACAAGTGGATGATAATCCTATGAAAGATTGCTTGCCCTTATCAGTAATCAGAGAAATGCAAAGTAATACCACATACTTAGAATCATTTATCCCCACCCAGTTGACAAAAATCTAAAGAGTCTAACCAGAAATTGGCAAGCTTTTGGAACAGTGGAACTCAAAGACTGCTTACAGGAGTGAGAATTGGTATGGCCACTTTGAAGTTAATTGGCCTTATCTTGGACAGTTGACCTGGATATGCTCTGCGGTTTAGCTGTTTTACTCTCTGTGAGAGAGCCTATTGCAGGAAGTATGCATAAGAATGTTCACACAGCAAAAATCAGGAAACGACCTAATATTCGTAAGTGAACAGAATGGATACATAAATTGTGGCTGTATTTATACAATGTAATAGTGAATGATAACTTTAATATGAATAAATACTAGGAAAAATAAATTTGAGGGAAAACAAGTTGTAATTTTAGTAAATAAGTAAAAGATTGAAGCTGGTAATTGCTTCCGGGCCAGAGGCAGCGGTATGGAATCAGGAAAAGGCACGGGCTTCTTCAGCATAGGTCATATTCTCTCTCACTAAGCTGGGTGTTCGGTTTACATGTGTTCACTTTATCGTTATGCTTCATAACTGATCTCTACACTACTACAGTCTTTTGTGTGTGACTATTCCGTAATAAATTTTAAAACTACACTGATTTATAAGGAAACTTAGTAAGTTGTTTTTCTATGAATTACCATTTTGAAAGTAATATTAACATTAGTGACAAATCATAAAATACTTAGTAAATTCAATAGGAAAGGCATAGGATCCACATTTTAAAAATCTTACTGAGAGCTAAAACAGTATCCAAACATATAGGAAATACCAGTGTTCTTCAATGAGGACTTTTAATATAAAATGTCAGTTCTTCCAAAATTCGCATGTAAATTTATTGTGATTCAAGTTAGAATCTTTGTAGATCTCCATGGAATTGGGCAAAATAAGATGAAAATTTACATGAAAAGAAAAAAGTATTCAAAAATGCTCAAGAACTGGGGTCCTGGGTGGCTCAGTCATTAAGCGTCTGCCTTCCACTCGGGTCATGATCCCAGGGTCTGGGGATCGAGTCCCGCATCGAGCCCTGCTTTGGGCTCCCTGCTCAGCGGGGGTCTGCTTCTCCCTCTGCTTGCCACTCCCCCTGCTTGTACTCTCTCTCTCCCCGTCAAATAAATAAATAAAAATCTTACAAAAAAAAAAAAAAAACAAGAACAGAAAGAGATTATTTGTCCTCTTAGGCATTGAAACCTACTCTCTAAAGCAACTGTAATCAAAACTTGATATAAGTGGGGTGCCTGGGTGGAAAAACAAAAAACCCCGAAAGTTGTATCAGCAGAGGGGCAGACAGTAACACTAGCAAACACGGTAGAGCCCCGAATTAGCTTTTTGTGTTAGTTAAGTAGAACACTTGTAAAGGATGGTTCATTTAATAAATGTTAACTGGCACAGCTCCACATCGGAGAGAGAATTAAATTGGACTCCTATTTTATATCACGTACAGAAGTCATTCCAGATGGATTAAAGACTTCATTGTGGCAAAATTAAGCCATAGGATCTTTAAAATTAAGAGAAGAACATACAGTGCATGGAATATTAATCTAAGCCAAGAAAAAGACTAAAAAACATTTATGGTGTAAGATATAAAAATGAGAAGTCATGGGTAGATGAGAAAGTCATATAAAAACAGATAAAGAGGGGGGGTGCCTGGGTTAAGCTCTGCGCTCAGCTGGGAGTTTGCTTTAGACTCTCCCTCTGCCCCTCCCCCCATGCATGTGCACGGGTGCGCACACAGTCTCTCTCAAATAAATCTTTTTTTAAAAAGATAAAGGATTAATATGTATAATGCACAGAGAGTGTTCTTAGGTTCGTAATTTCCGTAAAACAAGGTATGATTGGGAAAGGGTGTAAACAGGCAGTTTATATAAGATCCAAAAGACCAATATTTGGAAAGATGTTCAGTCAAACTAGTAGTAGTTAGGGAAACGAAAACGAATTAACAATGAAATATTCACATGGCAAAGATCTGTACAACATAGAAATATAATTCAAACTGTATGAGTAAACAAGCAAGTTGCAGATAATACCTACATTACATAGTATCAAAAATACTCAGAATAATACTTTTTTACTTCTGTATGTAGGTAATACATGTGTGTGACTTCATAGAAATACTCTAGGGGTACTTGATGGCTCAGTCAGTTAAGCGTCTGCCTTCAGCTTAGGTCATGATCCTGGGATCAAGGCCCACATGGGCTCTCCACCCAGTGGGGAGTCTGCTTCTCCCTCTCCCTCCCCCTACTCGAGGTTTCTTTTTTTTCTTTCTTTTTTTTTTTTTTTTAAAGATTTTATTTATTTATTCGACAGAGATAGAGACAGCCAGCGAGAGAGGGAACACAAGCAGGGGGAGTGGGAGAGGAAGAAGCAGGCTCACAGCGGAGGAGCCTGATGTGGGGCTCGATCCCAGAACGCCGGGATCACGCCCTGAGCCGAAGGCAGACGCTTAACCGCTGTGCCACCCAGGCACCCCTCGAGGTTTCTGTCTCCTAAATAAATAAAATCTTTTTAAAAAATACTCTAAGAGGACATGTACAAAACTGAGTATAAAGCACTGTTTGTAATTAAAACCCAAATAAAAATTAAAGAAACTGTGTCAGAAGTTAATGAGAGGACCCATAATTTCGCTCCGTGGTATTTATCCATGAAAAATGGGGTATCTGTTCACAAAGAGACAGGCATAAGCATAGCGGCTAAAACTGGACACAGCCCCAAGGAACAGATGAGTAAACCGTGGTGACGGGCACCCAGTGGAGACACCAGCAACAGTACGGTAAAGACCACCGCGCAGAGACATCGACGAGCCTCAGAAATACAGTGAGTGAAAGGAGACCAGACACGAGGACGTTCTGTAGGAGATTGTAGAATAGGAAAAACTTCCATCTGTAGTGATAAAAATCAGAACATTAGTTGTCTGGGGAGAGGACTGACCAGGAACGGGCCCGCGGGAGCTTTCTGAGGCAGCAAAGACGTTCTGTCTTGCGAAGTGTGTGGGTTATACAGGTGTCTGCATTTGCCAAGCGGATTGAATTTGTACCTAAGATGAACGTATTTGGCTGTATTTAGACGACCAGGGAGGACCGCAGAGGTGCATTTAGCACTTAAAGAAGGTGAACTTCTTTTCTAACATTGGTTTTTAATGCTTGCATTTAGAGAAGCTGCTCGGGAATGCCGCAGAAAGAAGAAAGAATATGTGAAATGCCTGGAAAATCGAGTTGCAGTCTTGGAAAATCAAAACAAAACTCTAATAGAAGAGTTAAAAACTTTGAAGGATCTTTATTCCCATAAAAGTGTTTGATTAAGAAAGAAAATATTTTTGCAGACTTGCCTAAAAATTAGATGGATTTCTTTTCTCTTTAGTGGAGTTTATAAATTAAAAGGTCAAACATGAAGCTTTTTATTTAGGCTTTTGCAACTCAAAGATAAATATCTTATGCAAGAGATCTGGTGACAGAAGGAAGATGAAGTGGAAAATAACCTCAAGGAAGTTACTGGCACAACTGGAAACAAAAGTAACCCTCCTCAAGACGCAGCAAGTGAACTTTCACCAATTCGAATTTTCTAAATAACAAGAATCCAAAAGTGGCAGATAAGATGAAATTTGGTAAACTGATTTTTAAAATAAATCAGTTTACCCTGTAGGTTTGCATTTCTTACTGTTTCCTAAAATTTACCTTTTTCAATTGTGTGTGTGAGTGTGCGTGTGTGTATCTGTTTTATTTCTGCCAATAAATTCTAAATTACAAATAGAAAAGCTAATACATAAATATATAAATTATGTGTTCTGATTACGTGTACTTGTTCTATCATCAGATCTTGTAAATGGGTTTTTTAAAGTTTGTTTTTTGGACTTGAGAGGGGTTTTGAGACTTGCTTGGGTTAACTGGTTTTGAGGCTTTGTCCTAAAAGGCGTCTAAGGTGCATGAATGGAGTGTGGTGATTTTGTAACTTTTTTTTTTTTTATCAGAATGGAAAGAGAACTTCTGTTTAAAAGTTTGACACTTTTAAATAGCTTGTTTTTTGGTTACTCTGGGAATGGAGATTTTCTACAAATATATAATAAATTGTTTCTTGATTCTATATTCTGTATGCAGTTGAATATACATTACTTATTGTTGTGCTTTAATAGAATGGAATGTTTACAGGCCCTTGAGATGATATTAGAGTATTTTTTAAAAACCTTTTGCAGACGCACACCAAAGTTTCCAAGAGGATTTTATAACCAATGTAATGTAAGGGTTATCAGATTCTCACACAGTGTGGTTCTTACGGCAATTGTATGTGAGAGTCTATTTTGTAATGTAGTGAATGGTACCTTTCTAAGAAAAGTGACTGCCAATATATTTTTATAGCTAATCTTTATAAATCCTGAAGTTGAGTTTTTAATGATTATTTTAAATGTTTATATAGTTTGTTTAGTAAAAAAAAAATATTTTGCATCTCAAAGTATCATTTTTATATTAAAGTTTCCAGATCGGCTAATATTTGAATTGCAAGTTTTGTATGCAGTTTTATCCAAAGCTCCAGAATGCCGTCAGTACACCAGTGTTGAACCTCTGTATTCCAGTCTGTACACACTTCGAAACTGTACGCAGAGCTGTGTGCGCTTCTTACACAATATGTATCATATTGTCGTCGGTGAAATTAAAGGATATTTGATAAAATTAAGTTTGCTGAATGTAAAATATATTGCTTGATATGTGAACAACAAGCTTCCTGATAGCCATTCTGTTCATTATACTAACTGTAGTATCTTTCTAGTTTTAAAATGAGGATAAATTTAAAATTCTGGTCTACGCAGCCTATTTTAAAAGAGAGTATATGTTTGATTCAGTCAGAACCAGTTATAATAAACTAAAAGCTAAATTTTTTGCTCTGCAAGTGTTTATTAGGACGTGGTTAAGGAGAAACCTTATTTGACAAATTTGTGTAATCCTAATGAAAAATTTCATTAACAGTATTTTTTAAAATGGGACTCTGTTGATTTGGCAGCAGTTTATGAAAAGAAAAAAGTTAGATCAGCCATGGGATTACTTACATCCCCCTTATTAATTATTTCGTATAAAGCCAAGAGCAGGCGTGGGGTCAGTGTATTACATCGAGAGTAGTTGAGAAGATAATACAGGGTAGGTGTTAGGCTTGGCTGTCACAGGGACTGCTTAGCTCCTGACGCCCTGACACGTTTATGAACTGAGCTCTGCCTGCCCACTTGCGCTGTACGGCCTCGCTCTCACTGAAGCAGGGGCCTCGGCCAGCACCGTGGGAGAGGCGCGAGCAAGCTACTGATGATCCCATAAGTCTCCCTCAAGAGGTCTAACTTGCATCCAGTGAGGGGATTATGGAATCTCGAAAGTGATTATAGTCCAAACCTAAATTAGACTCCAAAAGTTCAGTTACTGATGAAATTATTTCCTTAGCTCAACTTACTGTTTTACATAAATTTATTACCAGTGTATATTTTATATTGATGGAAATAATTACTGCCCATGAACAAATCTTGAGTATATAAATTAAGGTATCATGTTCGTTTCATTGTACAGAGCATGAATGGCATGTATTAGAGCTTTGAAAATCTTACTACAGTTGACCCTTGAACAACGCAGGGGTTAGGGGCACGGACCCCCTATGCAGTCAAAAATTCACGCACAACTTCTGACTCCCCCAAAATTCATACGAACCTACTGTTGACCAGAAGCCTTACCAACAACAGTCAGTTAACACACATTTTGTATGTTCCAGGTATTATATACTGTATTTTACAATAAAGCTGAGAAAAGAAAATATTAAAATCACAAGGAAAATGCATTTCTAGTACTGTACTATATCGAAAAAAATAAATAAATAAATCCGTGTTTAAGTGGGCCTGCACCGTCCAAACCTGTGCTGCTCAAGGGTCAGCTGCATATTTGTTCAATTATATCAAAGTTACTGGTTAAATGTGAAAATATGTGGACATAGGAATGATATAACAATATTTATGGCTTGTAATTACATAGTTGTAATAATGGCAGTTCAAATTCTCAGAAAAAATGCTGTAAAAATGATCTAAAATGAGTGAAATTTGACTAAGGGCTTGATTTTAAGGAAAAGTCACAGGTTATAGTGAAACAGAATAATGTCAAATATATGAAAATCTATGGTTACATTTGTCATACAAAATAGGTTTTTATTTTTAATAAATACTGCTTGTTTTTACTATAAAACAAAGTAAAGGAATGCTTGTGTTAAGGGTGTAGAATTCAGAAGCCTGTGCTAGGTGCCGGTCGGCAAGAAATCTTTCCGAGGACAGTCATTTGGGGGAGGTTTAGGCCATTTAACTTTTTTTCTTAAGAGACAGAGTCTGGTAACCCTAACCCCTCAGTGTAAGTTTCTTTATAGCAAACATTAGACATTAGAGATCGAGTCTTTATTATTTCATGGTTGGGATCCTTTTCCTCAAAATGGACAGCATATATGTAGTAGTTAATTGCCTTAAATACATATAGCGGTTTTTAACTGGTAACTTAGTAAATATGTAAAAATTTTTAAATTGTTACAAATCCAGAGATTCCTACATATGTAACATCGTAGTCCTACCATTTCCTTAATATCTCCTGTTTACTGAGGAAACTACTGAGGTCATGGCATTCATTCCTTCGGGTATTTATTAAAGGCCTTTTTATACGTCACGCCTTACTAGGAAGAGAGTGGTGCGCGAGACAGCGTTCCAGCGCTGGTTTAGATGCCTGTGTCATCCCATGAGCTTGTTACTTGTCTAGATTATACGAGCATCAACAACTAGGGATCTGGGACTTAAACCTAATAGCGAACCATTCGGTCCTAGTCGTCTTGGGGCACCCGGCTGGCTCAGTCGGTAAAGCGTGCGACTCTCGATCTCAGGGTTGTGAGTTTAAGCCCCACCGTGGGTGTAGCGCTTACTTTAAAGATAAATAAACAAAAGGGCACTAATCCCATTTTAAAAATAGAGTAAAATAGTAGGCTCTCCTCTTTATTAAACCCCAGGGGGAGACTCTCCCCATAGCCCAGAGCAGCACTCACCTGGTTCATAGGGATTCTCCATAATGGGGTTTTAACTCACCGAGGCCTAGAGAAGTTTGATACTTTGCCCAAATCACACAGTAAATAACAAAACTAGGGTTCAGAGCTAGGTGTAATCAACTCCAAAATCTTAATCATTATGTACCTTCTTATCTGTGTTCAGGTGTCTGAAAAGCTTTGTTCCATTGTCTTTACCCATTATCAGAGATTTTTAAAGTTCTGTTAAATGTGTCCACTAGATGGCAGCCTTCATTTTAAACTTTTAAAACTATAAATAAATATAAAACAATGCAAGTTTAACATATCAAATCCTTGTACACCCACCATTCAGAATAATAAATGTTAACATTCTGTTATCTTTAGATCATTTTCTGATCCCTAGTCCAATTTCTCTTCCTAAAGGAAACCACTATCATGAAGTGTTTAGTGTGAATCCAGTCCATTTTTTTTTAATAAGATTTGTTTTTTTAAGTAATCACACCCATCGTGGGGCTGGGACTTAAAACCCCAAGATCAAAAGTCACGTGCTCTACTGACTGAGCCAGCGAGGTGCCCCCAAGTCTGTGTTTCTATATTTACTACATGAATCCATAAATAACAGGTTAGATGATACTGTCTTTTTTAGAAGTTCATAAATGGTATCTTCATAATGGGCCATTCTCTAAATGAAAGGTCAAGAAGACCAAACAAAACGGGATTTTATCTATGGCAACAATACTTTGGGGGGAAAATAAATGAACATCAAAGCATTTTGTTTTCTACTGACAATAATTAGATATTTAATATCACAACTGGAAAAGAATGCTTCCTCCCCCCCTAAATTTTTTTTAATTCCCGAAACATTCTGCAAATGACACTTAGATTAAGTTTACAAAATACTAAACAAAAATGGACTTAGACTTTCTAACAATGAATTTCAAAAAGGAAAAAGAAAAGGCCATATTACTTCTTTGCCCACTACTCATTATCTTCATAAGTAATCAAATGCAATTTCTACGAATTAACCATGTACAAAACATTGGGCTTGGTGAAAATACCAAAAACATGAGACATTGTGTTTCACAAGCTCAAACTGCTTGGGGAAAAGAGAAAACCCCCTGTTGAGAAACTATATCATTGGGGCAGCTGGGTGGCTCAGTCGTTAAGCGTCTGCCTTCGGTTCAGGTCATGATCCCAGGGTCCTGGGATTGAGCCCCGCATCAGGCTCTGTGTTCAGCAGGGAGCCTGCTGCTCCCTCTCCCAATGCCTGTTGCTCCCTGCTCGTGCTCACTTGCTCCCTCTCTCTGTCAAATAAATAAGAAATCTTAAAAAAAAAAAAAAACTATATCATTGTACATAGTAAAACATCTAGAATTCTATACCTAATAAAGGTGCTCATCAGTCCAAAAGAAAACAGGAAAGGAGAGAAATAGGCCAAACTGCCCAAAGTAAAATGGTAGAAATCTGTACATATCAGTAATGACAAATGTAAATGTACTGGGCGTTCCAGTTAAATACCAAAGATTGTCACGTTGAATTAGAAAACAGTATCCATCTATATGGTATTTACAAAAGGTATATCTGAAATACAAGGATACAGAAGGGTTGAAAGGAAAAACATGGAAAAAGTAACACCAAATACTAGCCAAAGGAACACTGGTATAGCTATATTTACATTGAACAAAACAGACTTTATTTTTTTAAAGATTTATTTATTTGAGAGAGTGAGAGTGAGCGCAAGTGGGAGAGGCAAAGAGGGAGGGAGAGGGAATCTCGGACTCCACGCTGAGTACGTGGAGCCCGACATGGGGCTCGATCCCACAACCCTGAGATCATGACCTGAGCGGAAACCACGAGTTGGAAGCTTAACTGACTGCACCACCCAGGCGCCCCAACAAAATAGACTTTAAAGAAAACATTATTACTTAGGGACAAGACAGTCACTATAAAATGAAAGATTCAATTCATCTGGAAGATAAAATGTCTAACCTCGAACGCACACAATAAATACAGGGTCAGGATGTGAAGCAGATGCAGAAGTGAGAAAGAAAAATACACAATCTTAGTAGGTTTTTAACATACCTCTCTCATAATTGATGCAAAAACCAGGAAAACCACCAGTAAAGACATTGATTTGAACAAGTAAAAAACTTGACCTAATACACTGAATTTCACCCACTATAAACCACTCTTGATTGTAAGGCATACTATTAAGTACAAGTAAGAAAGACCCTGCGATTAAGACCTGAGCTGAGATCAAGAGTCAGATGCTTAACCGACAGAGCCAGCCAGGCGCCCCGTAAGTATCAGCAAGAAAGAAAAGCCACCGCCAGTGGAAGTAGGACAGGCCATTGATGGCCAGATGCATACAGATTTCAGAGATGTTGAAACGTTAAAAATCTGCATCTTACAATCGGTGAACTTCGACATAGAATACAAAGCTAGAAGTCATTCTTTTCAAACACGTAAGAGTGTTTATAAAAAGAGAACCATATATTGGGCAACAAGTCTCAACAAATTCCTCATAGGACTGAGTTCATAGGACTATGTTCCATCGATCTCGATGTGTCTGTCCTCTCACCAAAACCACAGTCTTGATTACTGGAGCTTTATAGGAAGTCTTGAAACCAGGTAGTATGAATTAAGTTTTCTTTTCTGTTTTGGGGGGTTTTTTCCCCATTAAAACTGGTTTGGCTATTCTAGTTCCTTTGCCTTTTTATATAAATACTAGGATCCACTTGCCTGTATCTATAAAAAGAAAAAAAGAATCCTGCTGGATTTTGATTGGGTTGTATTAAACCTATATATAGATCAATTGGGGAAGAACAGTCATCTTAACAATACTGAGGCTTCCAACCCATAAACACAATATATCTCCTTTATTTAGATCTTTTTAAATTTTCTTCCTCAGATTTTTTCTTTTCTTTCTTTCTGGCATAGAGGCCATGCATGTATTTTGTTAGATTTGTACCTATTACTTTTTTTTTCTTATAGCTATTTATAGCCGGGAGCGGGGCAGGGGAGTTCAGTGTCGCTAATGTCATCTGTGAAGAGACACAATTTTCTC
This sequence comes from Ursus arctos, assembly GCF_023065955.2. Taxonomy (NCBI): domain Eukaryota; kingdom Metazoa; phylum Chordata; class Mammalia; order Carnivora; family Ursidae; genus Ursus; species Ursus arctos. The sequence goes on from NW_026622941.1 coordinate 41,097,326, forward strand.
TCTTTAAAACCTGTATGCTTTTAATTTATCCTGCTTTATTTTACTGCCTAAGATTTCTAGTACAATGTTATATAGAATTGGTAAGAGTGGACTTCATTCTTAATTTCTCCCAGCCTTAAGGGGAAAACCACTCAGTTTTATCATGTTAAGGGAGTTTCTGTCTATTCCTAGTTCATGAGATTTTTTTTTTTAATCAAGAACAGATGTTGAATTTTATCAAATGCTTTTTCTACACCCATTGATATCATCATGTGGCTTTTATTAGTTTGTTTATATGACATTTTATTAATTGATTTCCTAATATTGAACCAGTCTTGCATTCTTGGGAGAACTACCACTTGGTCATGATATATAATCTTTTTTTAAATTCTGGACTTGATGTGCTGATGTTTATTGAAGAGTTTTGTGTCTTTGTTCATGAGGGATACTGGTCTGCAGTATTATGTTCTTGTAATGTCTTTATCTGGTTTTGGGTATCAGGGTAATGCTGGATTTATTTAATGAGTTGCTATTAAAGATTATAATTATTTAAGTGTGATCATGGTGTTGCAATTATGTTTTAAAATACTTATATTTTTGAAATAAATAATAAAATGTTTATAGATAAAATTACATAATTTTTTTGGAATTTACTTCAAAGTAATTTTGGTGGTGGGGAAAGTAGATAGGGATATAAATGTAGCAATATTGGCCATGAAATGATAATTGTCATGGAGTTTACTACTCTTTGTATATATGTGATTTTTCCATACCAAAAGTTTAAAAACTAAATAAATAGTGCTGGAAGTACTGGTTAGTCACATAGGAAAAATGGAAATTGGATTCCTACCTCATGCCATACACAAAAATCAATTCTGGGTGAATGGAAGATTTAAATGCTAGAGACAAAAACTATAAAAACCTTTAGAAGGTAACGTAAGGAATGCCTTTAAGACCTCAACTTAAGGAAAGATCTCTTAAATGGGTCACAAAAAGTACATCCTAAAGTCACCAAAAAAGTTCAAAACACAGGGAAACATGTTTAGATTCAGTTGTAAGTAAGCAGAAGAGAAAAATAATAAAAATTAGAACAGAAATCTATGAAATTGGAAACAGGAAATCAATGGAGAAAACCAATGAAACCAAGAGCTGTTTCCCTGAAAAGATCAATAAAATTGATAAGCCTCTAAACAGGTTAGGAAAAAGAGAAAGAAGACACAAATTAATACTAAAATGGAAGAGGAGATGTCATTACTGTTCCCACAGACATTTAAAGAATAACGGAAGAGTCTAAACAACTCTGTGCCCACAGACCTGACAGCCTACATGGAATGGACCAATTCTTCAAAAGACACAACCTGCCAAAACTCACATGAGAAGAAACAAACAATCTGTATAGACTTACGTTTAGTAAAGAACTTGAAATCAATAATGAATAACCTTCCAAAATAAAAAGCACTAGATCCAAATGGGTTCACTGGTGGATCTACCAAACACTTAAGGAATTATATTTGTACTAATTAAATTATGCCAATTCTCCATAATCTCTATCAGAAGGCATAAACAGAAGAAATATTTCCTAATTCCTTTTATGAGGTTAGCATTACCCTAAAACCAAAACCAGACCAAGATACTATAAGAAAACCACAGACCAACGTTTCTCATGAATAAGTGCAAAACTTATCAATGCATTAGCAAATCAAATCCAACAATGTATAAAAAGAATTGTACACCATGACCAAGTGGCATTTATCCCAGGTGTGCAAGGTTGGTTCAATATTTTATTTTATTTATCTGGGGGGGGAGGGAGGTGGGGGAATGGGCAGAGGGAGAAGGAGAGAAAGAATCTTAAGCAGGCTCCAAGCCTGGTATGGAGCCTGATGTGGGGCTTAATCTCAGGACCCTGAGATCATGACCTGAGCTGAAATCAAGAGTCAGACGCTTAACCAACTGAGCCACCCGGGTGCCCCTGGTTCAACATCTTAAAATAAATCCATAACAACAGGCTAAAGAAAAAAAAATCACATAACAATAGATGCAGGAAAAGCATATGAAAAATTCAACAGGAATGTCTGGGTGGCTCAGTTGGTTAAGCATCTGCCTTCGGCTCAGGTCATGATCCCAGGGGCTTGGGATTGAGTCCCGCCTCTGGCTCCCTGCTCTGCGGGGAGCCTGCTTCTTCCTCTGCCTGCTGCTCCTCTCTGCTCGTTCTGTCTCTCTCAAATAAATAAAATCTTAAAGAAAGAAAAAGAAGAAAGAAAGAAAGAAAGAAAGAAAGAAAGAAAAAGAGAAAAAAGAAAGAAAAAGAGAAAGGGAGAAAGAAAAAGGGAAAGAAAGAAAGAGAAAGAAAAAGAAGAAAGAAGAAAGAAAGTTCAACACCCATTCAATATTAAAACAAAACCTCTCAGTAAACAAGGACTAGAGGGGAACTTCCTCAACTTGATAAATATCTACCAAAAAACCTACAAGTATCCTCACACTTACTAGGGAGAAACCCAAAGCCTTCCCATTGAAGTCAGGAACAAGGCAATTTCTCACCACTGCTTTTCAATATTGTACTGTTAAGTCCTAGCTAATGAAATATGAAAAGGAATTACAAAAGGAGGGGCGCCTGGGTGGCACAGCGGTTAAGCATCTGCCTTCGGCTCAGGGCGTGATCCCGGCGATCTGGGATCGAGCCCCACATCAGGCTCCTCCGCTAGGAGCCTGCTTCTTCCTCTCCCACTCTCCCTGCTTGTGTTCCCTCTCTCGCTGGCTGTCTCTATCTCTGTCGAATAAATAAATAAAATCTTAAAAAAAAAAAAGGAATTACAAAAGGTATACAGATTAGGACAGAGGAAATAAAATTGTCTTTATTCACAGATGACATGATCATCTATGCAGAAAATCCAGAAGATTCAATAAAGAAACTAAGAGGTGATTACGGCAGGACCACAGGATGCAAGGCTAATGCACAAAAGGCAGTCACTTTCGTATATACCAGATATGAACAAATGGAATTTGAAATTTAAAATACAATAACATTTACATTAGCCACCCCCCAAATGAAATAGGTATAAATCCAACAAAAAATATGTACAAGAGCTATATGAGGAAAACTACAAAACTCTGATAAAAGAAATCAAAGAAGAACCAAATAAACGGAGAAGTATGCCATGTTAGGAAAGATAATATTGTCAAGATGGTGGTTCTTCTCAACTTGGTCTACAGATTCAGTGCAAGCTCAGTCAAAATCCCCACAAGTTATTTTACAAGTATCAAAGAGCTGATTCTGAAGGTTAGACAGGGAGGAAAAAGACCCAGAATAGGGGTGCCTTGGTGGCTCAGTCAGTTGGGTGCTGCCTTCTGCTTGGGTCGTGGTCCTGGGGTTCTGGGATCAAGCCCCGCATTGGGCTCCCTGCTCTGCTTCTCCTTCGGCCCCTCCCCCTTGCCCTTGCTTGTTCTCTCTCTCTCTCTCTCTCTCTCAAATAAATGAAATCTTAAAAAAACCCAAAAAGACTCAGAACAGACTATACAATATTGAAGGAGAAGAATAATGTTGGAGGACTAACAGTACCTGGTTTCAAGACACACTATAAAGCCTTAGTAATCAAGACAGGGCGGTATTGGCAAAAGAACAGATCAGTGGAAAAGAACAGAGGGCACAGGAATAGACCCGCACAAACACAGTGAACTGATCTTCAAGAAGGGGGCAAAGCACTACAATGGAGCAAAGACGGTCTTCTCGACAAATGGTGCTGGAACACTTGGACGTCCACGTGAAGAAAAGAATCTAGACACAGACTTTACGTCCTTCACAAAAATTAACTCAAAATGGATCACACACATAAATGTAAAACACAAAAGTATAAAAGTCTCAGAACACAGGAGAATAACATACATGACCTTGGATCTGGCGGACTTTAAATGAACACCAAAGATATGAGCCATGAAAGAAAGAATTGATAAACTGGACTTCATTAAAATTAACAATTTCTGCTCTGTGAAAGCCAACTCGAAGACAATGAAAAGACAAACCATAAACCCAGAGAAAATACAGTTGACTCTTGAACGACATGGGTGTGAACCGAGTGGATGCACTTATACACTGATTTCTTTTAATAAATATATTGGAATATTTTTTGGAGGTTTTCTATTTTTTTTTTTAAGATGGAGAGTGCAAGTTGGGGGGGAGGGCAGAGGGAGAGAGGAAATCATTTTATTTTTTTTTAAGATTTTATTTATTTATTTGAGAGAGAATGAGAGAGAGCATGAGGTGGGGAGGGTCAGAGCGAGCAGCAGAGTCCCTGCTGAGCAGGGAGCCGGATGCAGGACTCGATCCTGGGACTGCAGGACTCGATCCTGGGACTCCAGGATTATGACCTGAGCCGAAGGCAGTCGCTTAACCAACTGGGCCACCCAGGCGCCCCAGAGAGAGAGAATCTTAAGCGGCCTGCAGGCCCGGCACGGATCCCCACTCTGGGCTCCATCTCACAACCCTGGGACCATGACCTGAGCCAAAATCAAGAGTCGGACACTTAACCACCTGAGCCACCCAAGCGCCCCTTTCTGAAGATTTTTGACAACTTGAAAAAAGGTAGAGATGAACCATTTAGCCCAGGAATATCAAAAAAATTTAAGAAAAAGGTATGTCATAAATGCATAAAATATATGTAGACACTAGTCTATTCTACCATTTATTACCATCAAATACACACAACTCTGTTGTAAAAAGTTAAAATTTATCAAAACTTACACACACACACAGGCTGTACTCGTGCCATTCAGTCGAGAAAGGTAAACAGCAAGATGCAGCATCAAATCAGAGCTGTGGAAATTAACCGCAGGTTATGCTGCGCTTCTGTGAATTTCAGTCACCTCCTGTCGCCGTTGCAGCGAGCGCGAGTGTGGCAAGGACCCACTGAAAGCAGCCTGTGATGCGAATCCTACCACCGCCCCCAACCCCATGAGCAGCTCGTCTCCAGTGAACTGTGTATCACAGTCAAAAGTGGTCTCTCCAGGTTCTCGGTATTTTTCATCGTGTCTCGTGCAGTACTCTAAGCCATTTGCATAACATCATAGGATCCGTACGGATGCCACTAGTGATGCTGGAAGTGCCCTCAAGAAGCAGGGAGAAGTCATGACATTACAAGAAAACATTTAGCTGCTTGATAGGTACCAGAGATGGAGGTCTGCGGCTGGGATTGCCCATTTCAAGATAAATGAATCCAGCGTAAAGAGCACTGGGGGAAAAAATTGATGACGCCATCGCTATGCTACACCAGTAGGCACACAAACCCTTGTACTTTTTTGTGAAATCCCTTTCCATCTTGTACTGAAAATGTGCCTTTTATGGGGGTGCAGGACTGCTATAAGAAAGGCATACCCACGGACTCCAATAGGATGTGAGAAAAAGACAAATCATTATATGACAACTTAAAGCAAAAAGGAGAAGAAGGATGTGAAGCTGGAGAATTTAATGCCAGCACAAGATGGTTTGATAATTTTAAAGAGGTTTGGCTTTAAAAAAAAGTCAAGGTAACAGGAGAAGCAGCGTAAGAGGCTACAAGAAGAGTTCCCAGATGCCATTTAAAAAAATCATTGAGGAGAAAGGATATCTGCCTGAACAGGTTTTTAATGCAGCTAAAAGTGCCCTATTGGGGGGGGGGGTGTGTGCCACAAAGGACATTTATTAGTGAGGAAGGGAAGCGGGCACCAGGATTCAAGGCAGGAAGAACGGGCTAGCTCTACTGTTTTATGCAAATGCAGGGAGGTTTATGACCAGGACTGCCCTCATCCAGAAAGCTACAGACCCCGGGCTTAAAGGGAAAAGGTAACACCAGCTGCCAGTCTTGGTTGTACGACAGGAAGGCCTGGACAAGACCTTTTCTCTGGATGGATTGTGTGCCTAAAGTCAGGAAGTACCTTGCCAGTGAGAGACTGCCTTTAAAGCTCTTTCAATAGTGGGCAATGCCCCTGGCCACGCAGAACCGCAGGACTTCAACACCAGAGGCATCGAAGTCGTCTGCTTGCCCCCAAACACAACGTCTCTGATTCAGCCTAAGAACCCTTAAGGATCATTATACGTGCCACTCTATGGACAGGATGGTCAACACCGTGGAAGAGAACCCTGAGGGAGAGAACATCATGAAGGTCTAGAAGGATTACACCTTGGAAGATGCCATCGTTACAGAAAAAGCCACGAAAGCCACGAAGCCCGAAACAATTGATTCCTGCTGGAGAAAACTGTGTCCAGATGTTGGACACGGGATTTACAACAGAGCCCGTCAAATCATGAAAGAGATTATGGCTCTGGCAAGAAAGGGAAGGGGTGAAGGGTATCAAGAGACGAATTTTGGAGAAATTCGAGGGCGAACAGACACCACCCCAGAGGACTTAACAGAAGATGCCTTGATGGAGGTGAGTGCTTCTGAACCCAGGCCAGACAACGAGAAGACGCAGGAGAAGCCTCGCCATGACACGAGAGAATCGGACAGAAGGGCTCCAGTGAGTCGAGTCTGCTTTTGCTGTCCTTTATGCCGGGGACCCCTCTGGGACACGGGTGCTGAAACTAGAGCAAGTGGCGCGAGAAGGATTAGTATCACGTGGAAACATTTTCAGAGAAATGAAAAAGCAAACAAGACAATTTACCACGTCTTTCTGCCAAGTTACACTCGGCGCGCCCGCCCCTCGGCCTCGTGCACCTGTTCGCCTCCGCCACCCCCAACGCTGCAGGAGACACGAGGATGAAGACAGTGCGGATGATCCCCTTGCACTGAATGAACAGTGACTTGTCACCGGCCATGCGGAACAGTTAATAAACGCATCTGCTGGGACGCCTGGGTGGCTCAGGGAGTGATCCCGGCGTTCTGGGATCGAGCCCCACATCAGGCTCCTCTGCTGGGAGCCTGCTTCTTCCTCTCCCACTCCCCCTGCTTGTGTTCCCTCTCCCTGGCTGTCTCTATCTCTGTCCAATAAATAAAATCTTTAAAAAATAAAAAAATAAAATAAACGCATCTGCTGTGCACGTGTCTTCACGTGAAAATCTCGGAACCGTAGGGCGGAAACTGAGGCGTTTTTGCGTCACCAGCATCACCGCCGGAGCAGCCGCCCTGTAGACCGTCAGGCGCAAAGCCTGGTATGGAGGTGGGGGCCTATCCTCAGACGCATATTTAAAATTAAGAATGTGTTACTTTTCTTACTGTTTTATAACTTTTTTTTAAGGTGTATTGCCTTCCATCTTGAAAGAATGCTAAGGAATCACAGTTTCTACTGAAGGCCACGCTCTGGAAAAAACCACACATGGGATTTCCTGATTTATTTTTTTGCTTTGGCGTTATCTCCTACTGTTGAACTTTTTCTACTTTAAAACAGCTTGTTTCTTAAATTTGACTCCTATGTGGAATTTAAGAAACAAACGAGCAAAGGAAAAGAAAAGAGAGACAAAGCAAGGAACAGACTCGGAGCCGTAGAGAACACACTGTGGTTACCAGAGCGGAGGTGGGTCAGGGACGGGCGAAGCAGGTGATGGGGATTCAGGAGCCCCCCTCCTGCCGCCGTGAGGAGCCCCGGATGTTGTACGCCCGCGTTCAGTCACTAAATTGTACACTTGAAACTATTATTACACTGGATGTTAACTAACTGGAATTTAAATTAAAAAAAACAGAAAACAAAAAAACCCCTAACTTGTTAAAAAAAAAAAAAAAAAAGCTAAATGACAACACTTGAGATTCTTTACACCTTCAAAATATAAAAGAAAAACACAGGGAGGGGTTCGGCTCAGGTCATTATCTCATGGGTGGTGAGATCGATCCCCGCCTGACGGCTCAGTGCTCAGCAGGGAGTTGCTTTAAGATTCTCTCCCTCCACCCCTGGCTCCCCACCCTCAAATAAATAAATTAATTTAAAAAAAAAGAAATTAAAAAAAAGTGTATCGTTTTCTCTTCACAGTTGGTTTTTTTAATTTTTTATTTTATTTATTTTTTTGATGTAACGTTCGATGATTCATTAGTTGCATATAACAGCCAGTGCACCATGCAATATGAGCCCTCCTTACTACCCGTCACCGGTTGTTTTTTTAATTTTTATTTATTTATGAGAGAGCGCGTGCAGGAGCAGGGTGGAGGGGGAGGGGCAGAGGGAGAAGCAGACTCCCTGCTGAGCAGGGGGCCTGATGCGGAACTCCATCCCAGAACCCCGGGACCATGACCTGAACCGAAGGCAGACACTTACCCGACTGAGCCACCCAGGCGCCCCTACAAGTGCTTTCAGAGAATGACATTATTGTCCAGTACACCTCTCTCTTATAATTGGAGAAACTTCCCATCGGCCTATCATCACAGGTGAGTGGTTTTTTAAAATGTGACAATGTTTCTAATCTTGTATTATGAATACTACTGAGATACTGTATGTCATAAATTTTTTTATTTTTTTATTTTTTAAATGTTTTTAGAAGATTTTATTTATTTATTTGAGAGAGAGCAAAAGCAATCACACAGACAAAGGGAGAAGCAGACTCACTGCTGAGCCAGGAGCCCAACGCAGGGCTCGATCATGACCCCAACGCAGGGCTCGATCATGACCCCAGCCAAAGGCAGACGCTTAGCAAACTGAGCCACCCAGGCGCCCCTGTCATAAAATTTTTATAGTGATTAATTCATCGGTGTATACACAGGCTATCATAAAGCAATCACATTGTTGCTTCCTTGATATTAATGTATGAACCATGATACCTATAAATAAATATGCATTTTTCACATTATATTTCACTTTTGATGTCTAGTGTTAGCAAAATGTGTAATATCTACAGTGTTTTGTATAAGACAATATGGAGGTAGGTAATGACATGATATAAACTTACAGTATTGATAAATACGGTACAGCACTATAAATGTATTATCTCTTCCTTATGATTTTCTTAACATTTCCTTTCCTCTAGCTTACTTTATTGTAAGAATATAGTGTATGAAACATATAACATACAAAATATGCATTACTCAACTGTTTATGTTATCAGTAAGGCTTCTGGTCAGCAACAGTCTATTAGTAAATTTGGGGGGAGTCATAAGTTTTGACTGTGTGGGGGATCAGCACTCCTAACCCCCGCAATGGTCCAGGGTCAGCTGTATTTGCAAGAGACATATCTGATGAAGGATTGCTATCCAAATACAAAGAAATGTTAAAACTCAATATTAAAAAAAAAAACAACCCAATAAAAAAATGGGCCAAAGACCTTATGGACCTTAATCTGATCAAAGCAGATATACAGATGGCAGATAGACACACGAAAAGATGTTTCACATAATATGTCATCAGGGAAATGCAAACTAAAACAAGATACCACGGGACACCATATGAGAATGGCCCCAATCCAGGGGCGCCTGGGTGGCTCAGATGGTTAATCATCTGACTCTTGATTTCAGCTTGGGTCATGATCTCAGGGTCGTGAGATGAAGCCTCGCGACGGGCTCTGTGCTGAGCATGGAGCCTGCTTAAGATTCTCTCTCTCCCTCTGCCCCTCCTTCCCCTGCCTCTGCTCCCTCTCTTAAAAAAAAAAAAAGAAAAGAAAAAGAATGGTCCAAATCCAGAACACTGATAACACCAAATGCTTGCAAGGATGGGGAGCAAGTCCATTCACTGTGGGCGGGAATACAAATCAGTACAGTCACTTCGGAAGACGGTTTGGCAGCTTCTTAACGAAATTAACCAAACTCTTATCATATGATCCAGCAACTGCACTCCTTAGTATTTACCTAAAGGAGCTGAAAACTTATGTTCACACGAAAACCTGCATATGGACGCTTACAGCAGCTTTATTCCTAATTGCCAAATTATGTGGGTGCCTGGATGGCTCGGTGGGTTGAGCACCTGACTCTTGATCTCAGCTCAGGTCAGGATATCAGGGTCATGAGATTGAGCCCTGCATTGGACTCCACATTAAGCGTGGAGCCTATTTTAAAAAGAGAGAGAGAGAGAGAGAGAGAGAGAATAATTGCCAAATCATGAATTGCCGAATTGCCTGGAAGCAACCAAGACGTCCTTTAGTAAGTGAATGGATACTGTGGTGCATCCAGACCATGGATATTGTTCAGCACTGAGAAGGAATGAGCTATCAAGCCATGAAAAGACGTGAAGGAATGTTAAATGCATATTCCTAAGTGAGAGTAGCCCATCTCAAAAGGCTACCTACTGTAGGCGTCCAATCATATCACATTCTGGAAAAGGCAAACTATGGAGACAGTAAAAAGGTCAGAGGCTGCTGGTTAATGAAATCAGTAAGATAAAGATAATCAAATAAAAACCTAAATAGGCACTAAATGTGCAATAATTAATGAATGTCCCCTAAGTATATGAAAAAATAATCCACTACTGAAACTCATTCAAAATCAGGAAAAGTGCAGATTGAAACCATGAGTTCTCGAATGAACCATGAGAGACTGTGGACTCTGAGAAACAAACTGAAGGCTTCTGAGGGGAGGGGGGTGGGGGAATGGGATAGGCTGTGATGGTTATTAAGGAGGACACATATTACATGGTGCACTGGGTGTTATACGCAAATAATGAATCCTGGAACATTACATCAAAAACTGGGGATGTACTGTATGGTGACTAATATAACAAAATAAAAATTATTAAAAAAAAGAAACCATGAATTCTCAATTCACAGCCACTAGATTTGTAAAAAATTAGAGTTGGTGATAATCTGAACAACGGGAACATTTATACGCTGCTAGTTGGAGACGATGTTGTTACAACATTTTGGAAAACAGTTCGGTGTTATTTAGAGAAGGTCATGTGTGTATTCTCTATGACTCAGCAATCTCAATCTGGTATTGAGAAACTCATGCTTCTATGCACAACAGTATTAACTGTAAGAGCAAAACTCTGGAAACAATTCAAATGTCCGTCAGTAATAGATTCCAGAGTAGTTAAATACATTGTGTCATATTCACAGGATGTGAATAGTGAAATAAATGAATTACAGCCGTAGATAACACATGAATAAATACTGAGTGAAACAAAGCTAGCTGCAAAAGAAAACTCACTGTATGATTCGACTTTATATATAAAGTTCAAAAACATCAAAATTCGCCAATATATGGAATAGAGCAGAGCCGTCCAATGGAACTCTCTTCGGTGATGCCAGTATTCTACAACTTGGCTGTCCGGTATGGTAACCACTAGACGTATGCGGCTATGAAGCACTTAAGATCTGGCTTCCACGACTGAGGAACTCAACGTTTATTTAATGTAAACTTAAACTTAGATTGTCGGTGCGCCTGGGTGGCTCAGTCGGTGAAGCGTCTGCCTTCGGCTCGGGTCGTGATCCCGGGGTCCTGGGATTGGGCCTCTCATCAAGCTCCCTGCTTGGTGGGGAGCCTGCCTTTCCCTCTCCCTCTGCCACTCCTCCTGCTTGTGCTCTCTCTCAAATAAAATAAACAAACAAACAAACAAATTGTCACGTGTGGCTAGTGGCTACTGTACGCCCAGGTTTATAAAGAGAATCAATGGAATAATAAATACAAAATTTAGAATATTGGTTACTTCTAAAGGAAAGAGAAAGGGAGAGAATCAGGGAGGGGGACACGGGGGATTTCAAAAGTAACAATAACGTTCTTTTTCTTAAGTGGGTACCCTTGTATTGTTAGTCTTTAATCCTTACGTACACTGGGCAACACCCTCAGGTCCCCTCCCTCCTTGGGAGCTTTGTACTGTCACTTTACTATCGCTCAATAAACCTTGCTTTGCTGCCCACCAAAAATAAATAAATAAATAAATAAACTGTACATACACTGTACTAGATTTTATATGGATTAAATATTCAATAAAACAAAAATAGTGAATGAAGTGGTGGGTACGTGGATATTTACATTGTTATTATTTAAAGTCTGCATAATAAAATATTTTTATTAAAAAGATTTCTAGAACTAACTCAGATATGCCCCAAGTACAGCACAACTCCAGACCTAGTCAACCCTGATACCTGCCCCCCCCACACAGCCAACCCCAAAGATTCTCTCTCCTTCTCCCTCTGCTGCTTCCCCTTGCTCTCTCCCTGTCCTCCCTCCCTCTCTCTCAAAAATAAAGTAAAATAAAATGAAATGAAATACTGAACCAGTCTTGCATACCTGGGATAAATGCCACTTAGTCATAGTGTACAATTCTTTTTATACATTGTTGGATTTGATTTGCTAACATATTGGTAATTTTTGCAATTGTTCATGAGAAACATTGAACTGTTGTTTTCTTGTAATATCTTTGTCTGGTTTTGGTTTTAGGGTAATGCTGGCTTCATAAAATGGATTAGGAAATTAGCTCATAGTTTCTGTGGGGGAAAGAATCTTGAGTGTGTCTTAGTGGGGTGCCTCTGGCTTAAGGTCTCTCCTGAGGTCAAAATGATGGTGTTAGCCAGAACTGTGGTCTCATCTGAAGGTTGGACCGGGGGAGATCTGCTTCCCATCCCACTCATGTGGTGTGCTACGATTGGGTTCCTCCTGGGCAGTAAGACAGAGGACTCCGTCCCTCACTGGCTACTGCTGAAGGCCACTCCATAGAGCAACTCACAACAAGGCAGCCAGCCTCCCTCTGGGCAAGAGAGGTAGAGAGAACATCAAGAACAAGTCACAATCTTTTTATAACCAAATACTGGAAGTGATAGCCCATCACCTCTGCCACTTTCTATTTGCTAGAAACATGTCACTAAATACAGCCAACACTAATGGCGGTGGGGGTTTAATGAGGGTGTGAATACCAGGAGAGGGCTAATTGGAGGTAATTTGGGAGGCTGCCTACCCCTTTCTCCCCAAGCATATTTGTCTGCTGATGGGAGTGATCTCACAAAGAAAGGAAGTGACAATACAGGAGGGAAGATCTAGATCTAGAAAATGCAGAGGAAATCCAGGCACAGGACCTCTGCAGTTACTGGTCCACTGCATTCTTCAGTGCCCTTCCGTGACTTGGCTATATGCACCTGTCTTTGATCAGAATATGTCACAGAAATTTGTTAAATCTCTGTTATCTGTCACAGCAAGACCTGTCATTTGACCTGCTTTCACATCCATACCCAATCTGATCATAACCCCCCCCCCCCCCCAGAGAAACACACCCCAACATCTCCTTTCACTAAAATATCTGGGGAACAGGGAATCTGTTTCTTGTCTGCCCGGGGGTCAGTCCAAGCTGCAACTTGGTTCCTCCGATATCCCTTACCTCTCACCCACTGATTTCTGCACAGCCCTGCCCTGATCTGTTCCCTTTCCCACTTGTTACTACCTGTCAGCCCCAACTAATAGCCTCCTTTGATTTCATGCTGCCAACCATGACGACCTCAAGAGAGATGATATGAGCCAGGCTGCTGTCCTGTTGCTGACCTCTACTTTAATCATGTGGGGACTAGACTACCACAGGCCACACTGTTCCCTTGTCATGGAAGGTGTGGGGTTAACAGAAGCAACCTTCAGCACAGCTCAAGATAGCAACGATAAAACAATTTAAAACCAAACATTAGACATCACTGTTCTTAAAACCCCTGGGTCAACGTAACCCTGTGAAACGCTCATAGATCTCTTTGGCTCAGGACTGGCCTTCTGCCATGTTGTTGGGCTGTCTGCTTCTTTCCTCCCTCTTCCCCAGCTTCCTTTGCACACTGAGAAATTTCTCTTCGGTGATGCCGATCAATTAATGTCCTTACCCCTAAGTAGGACACAGGTTCCAGACCTACTCCTGCACATCTAAAAACCATATTAAATGACTCTGCTCAAGGGAAGAAGCGCCATATGTGTTGATTCTGGACTCAAAACAGAATCAAATCAAACACAAAACCAGGAGGAAGCCTTTAACCTAATCTTTTCTCTTACATATCCTGATGGAAAATCGTAAGGCATGGCTTCTCTCTTTTGTCTCTACAATAGAAAACAGTAAAAACAATAGTAAAATGATACATACACACACCACATTATTTTTACTCTGAGGGTTGATTGTGTATCAACTTGAAAGTACGCCCAGCTAGCTGGTAAAATATTATTTCTGGGTATGTCTGTGAGAGTGTTTCTGAAAGAGATTAGCATTAAATCCACAGACGGAGGGAAAGAAGACCCACCCTCACCAACGTACACACGTGTCATTCAGTACGATCCACGGAGGGCCCACACAGAACAAAAAGGCAGAGGATGGGTAAACTCTCTCTCACCTTGACATGGGACAGCCATCTCTCCTGTCTTGCCACATCAGAGCTCCTGGTTCTCAGCCCTTTGGATTGGGACTGACCAGAACTACTGGTTTTCCTAGTTTTTCGGCTTGCAGATGGCATATCCCAAGAATTCTCACCCTCCTTAATTTCGTGAGCCAATTTCCATAATAAATATCTTATGTATCTCTACGTAGCCTATTGGTTCTCTTTCTCTGGAGAAGCATGGATACATATCCATGCCTCTGTTTATGCTGTACCTTTAGCCTAGCCGGTCTTCAGTACATCTCCTTCCTCTTCTTGATCTTCCCCTCAGTCTAGGCCCAGCTCACAACCCCCTCCTTCCGGAAACCTTTCCAGACTGCCACAGTCCACACCAATCCTTTGTGTCTGAATGTGTATTTGTTTTAGGTGTTGTGGTTTATTTCTTTGTTCCCCAAGTGATTTTCTCTGCTAGCCAAGTTATAATGTTCTCTGGGTTAGAGGGCCAGGTCTCTCTCTCTCTCTCCTTTTTTTTTTTTTTTTTTTTTTTTAGAGAAGGGGTTAGGGTAGAGGATGAGGGAGAGAATCTTAAGCAGGAGCTACTCTCGGCCCAGAGCCCAAGGCGGGGCTCCATCTCACGACCCTGAGATTATGACCTGCGCAGAAAATGAGTTGTTTAACCCAGGGCCAGGTCTTAACACCCCTCTTGTGATGTGATATTTATTTCAACATGGGTGCATAGTGTGAGGTTAATACCTACTTGTTCAATGGATCCATTAACTGGAGCCACTTATCCGTGTCCTCCCCTCATAGTGTTTGGAATGTCAAAGGGCATCTCAGGGGTTCTGAGAGGAGCCAGGAAGAATTCATCTCTCAGGCTAGGGACTAAAGGCGGGGGGGGGGGGCAGCGAGAGCGAGCAAGCGAGAGCGAGAGAGCTAGAGCGCATGCAATCACATCAGTCAGCTTTCGTCCCTCACTTTACAGGTCCTTCAATTTGATTTTATCAGCTCACCCTGAGGTGATGGGTTGAAGACGAACTACTCCAAAACAATAACGAGGGGGATCTCTATCACAGAATCTGGGTTCCTCGGTGCCTATCTCATCTCAGGTCCCAACCTCTGCACTTGCTTTGTCTTCTGCTTTCTGTCTTCCCTCCCAGGTGCCTCGGTTTAGATGCCCTTACTTCTGGAAGCCTTCTGGGCCCTACAAATCTGAACTAGCAGGGCCCAGCGCCTCTGCAACCCCCTCCCAGCTTTACTGGACGAGCCTGTGGATCTGGCCCATTAAGGAGCACTCAGACGCTGGCCGGCGCACCTGTCCAATGAGTGGACGCCAACGCGAATATGGAGACAGGCCACACGCATCCGGGCCACGCAGCCGGCCTCCGGGGCCCCCGCCCCCACGCCCCTGGCTCCTCTGCGTGCTTGGCCCTCCCGGCCCACGCGCCGGGCCTCACATCTCGTCGCCTAGGCCGCGACTCGCGGCCCAGGGGCGGCCAATGCCCGCCGCCATCTTGCCCTCCAGGAGTTCCCAAATGGGGCTGCGGCTCCTGAGCGCCGCGCTGCTGCTCGTGGGGAGCGCTCTCCCCGACTCCGGACGCGCCTCGCTGCCCGGAAGGACTGGGCGCGGCTCCTGGCGGGAGCAGGCCGGTGTACTCGGGTGGCGGGCGGCCGCGCGCGGCAGGTGGAAGGCGCTCCAGGCCCTGGAGGAGGGAGCGAAGGCCACAGAGGGCAGTATCCGTTCATTCCCTTCTTTGAACAGCCTCCCGTGCGTGCTCCCCACTTCTGTAGTGTTTGAATTTGGGTCCCTCCTTTTCTGCTGCCCCAACTGCCTTGAAAATGTTCAGACCTACGCAGTCCGATTAATTATGACAGTGTAGTCGTCGTAGCAAAAATGCCATACGCTCGTGGAGCGCAGCTCTGTGTGCTCAAAACATTCAGAGGTTTGTCATTCCCGTTTTAAAGATTAATAGTTAAGTGGAATTCAGAGTTGAAAAGGCTGGTAGGTGACCTTGTCCTACTACACTTGAGAAAAATTCACCCAACAAGTCAGATGGCGAATATTAGAACTTGCAGCTCTTCATTCACCAGTCCCAGGCTCTTAATTACCATTTTGCACAGGGAACAATGTGATACCTGGTCAGAGAAACTGATCTCATTTTTATATTTTGGGGGAATTGAGTTTTAAATTTAACAAACTGTGTTGATTTAATGCCTTTCTATTTATAGTAACCATTTAAGGCATGCTTGTCTTAACTCTCCTTTAAGATTTTTTTTTTTCTCAAAATATGGCATGCCTTAGGTATCCAGATTGCTTTATGTTTTTTAAATAGGAATCTAAAAGATTTTATTAGTTTGTTAAGATTAGGAATACATATCATTAGATGTTCAGTACAAATAATATATGATTTTTATTTTTAGATTGTGGGACAGCACCACTTGCAGATGCACTGGAAGGGTCTCGGATAATAGGGGGCACAACAGCTCAAACTGGCGCATGGCCATGGGTAGTTAGCCTGCAGATTCAATCAGGCAAAATTCTTGCTCATATATGTGGGGGAAGCTTAGTGAAGAATAAGTGGGTCCTCACAGCTGCCCACTGCACTAAGGACACTAGGTATGTATTCAGAACACAACTCCTATTTTATTCTCTTGGGGGATATTTTGAAGTAGTAGAGGACCGTTTGATTTCAGCCATGTTCAGTTAAGCTGTGTGTTTACTAGTAGCCATAATGCTTCACACTCGCACACTATTTGTTGAAATGAATCCTATAAATCAGAGGTCAACACACTTTCTGTAAAGATAGTAAAAATTTTAAGGACTCGGTCACAATGACTCAGCCCTGCCACTATAAAACCAAAGTGGCCATAGACAATACAATTGAATAAGTGTGCTGTGACCCAATAAAACTTTTTTTATGAACACTGAAATTCGAACAAAATACTATTTTTTTGGTTTTTTTCCCCAGACATCTAGGAATATAAAAAACTTTTTTTTTTTTTCCCTGCTCATGGGCTATACAAAAAGAGGAAAGAGGTCAGATTTGGCCTATGGGTTAGGATTTGTCAGACTGTGGTTTAAATAATGACGATTGTCTTTAGCTTTTAAAATTACTATATTGTAACCATGTGTTTTTCTTTCTCATCATTGGATCATGAGTTTTTTGGGGTTTTTTTGAAAGATTTTATTTATTTATTGGAGAGAGAGCGTGCGTGTGTGTGCGCACGAGCAGGGGGAGAGGGAGAGGCAGACAAGACACTGAGTAGGGAGCTGGATGAGGGGCTTGATCCCAGGATCCCAAGCTCATGACCTGAGCTGAAGGCAGATGCTTAACTGACTGAGCCACCCAGGTGCCCCTGGATCACTAGTTTTTAAAAACTAGGGCTCCATGTTTTATTTTGTTTTGCTCGGACTAATATAGGACTTGGCCTACTTAATAGAAAACATAATAAATGTTTATTGATTCTATGGATGATGTCAGTCTTAGAAAAATAGGATTTGCCACAGTTAGAATAGAACTTTATGACCCTCCTAACCATTTAATACAAAGCTCTAAGAAAATCCTTGGGAAACCATGGTACCTGTCATACAATTTCCCTTTAGTCTTTAATTTTGAAGAGAACAGCTCTCTTGGAGAAGAATGAAAAGTCTTTAAGAGGAACTAACAACTTCAAAATTCAATTGAGGGCAACTGGCCTGATGGGGTACATAATATGGTTTTAGTCTGCATACTACATTTTTTTAAGTAAGCTCTACGTCCGACATGGGGCTTGAACTCATGACCCTGAGACCAAGAGCTTCATGATCTACCAACTGTGAGAGCCAAGGGCCCCTGTACACTACATTTTTCAAACATGCATTTCAGTTCCATAAACTGACCTTCTGAGAAACAGAAGTAGAAAAATAATAAGATACTAAGGTACCAAGGGTACCAAAAGAGAGGTAGAAGAAAAGTTTCAGAGTTAGAAATAAATTATGTTCTTTCAGGGGTGTTTTACGACACTTGTATAGCATGCTATTATTTTTTTAGGCAGAGTCCATATCCAGCATAGGGTTTGAACTCATGACCCCAAGATCAAGAGCCCACACTCTACTGACTGAGCCAGCCAGATACCCTTAACATGCTATCTTCATTTTATTTTAAGATTTTATTTATTTGAGAGAGAGAGAAAGAGAACGCACAGAGGGAGAAGCAGACTCCCTGCTGAGCAGAGAGCTTGATCCCAGGACCCTGCGATCATGACCTAAGCCAAAGGCAGATGCTTAACCGACTGAGCCAGCCAGGCCTCCCAACATGCGATCTTTAAAAACTGCTTTTCAATAGCTTTCAAACCTTAAATTGAGGGAGGAAAGGCCTGCTTGGTATGGTTTGAAGATTCTTGGGAAAGCTCTTCTTGCCTAGTAAGTCCTGATGTTGTGCTTTAACTGGTCAAGTCCTTTGACACAATAGGAAGAACTATGAGTTTGAGGAGACCTGTATCCTAGTCTTCCCCCGACACTCTGGTGCTGTGGCTTTAAGGAAGATTCCAAAACCTACAAGATGTAGGACCTTGGTCAAATAACATATCTTTGTTATATTGTCATAGAATCTTAGCATTCAAAGAGGCATTTTAAAGGTCTGGTTCAATCCTCTGTCCTGTATACGAATCCTTCTTACAATATTGAAGTAAGGGGTTGTCTAGTCTAAAATAATACTGCTTCAATTTACTAAGCCAGGCATTTTTTTCATACATAATTTCCACTAATCTTCACAACCACTCTTTGCTATAGGTAGACCCTGAGATTAAAGCATTCTTTTTTTTTTTTTTTTTAAGATTTCGTTTATTGGTCAGAAAGGGAGAGAGAGCACAAGCAGGGGGAGGGGCAGAGGCAGAAGCAGGCTCCCCACTGAGCAAGGAGCCCGATGTGGGACTCAATCCCAGGACTCTGGGATCATGACCTGAGCTGAAGGCAGACACGTAACTGACTGAGCCACCCAGGCGTCCCAGACTCAAGCATTCTTAAGTACCTTGCTCCTGGCTGGAGAGGAGCAAAATCAGGGATCAAATCCAGGTTTGCCAGAATGCAAACCCACACATATAACCAAAGCTATACCATATGGCTCTCTACTTGAAGCAACTCTTGTGATGACGGACTGCTACCTTGGGAAGAATCTCATTTCATTTTCAGACAGCTTTAATTCTTAGGAAGTTTTTCTTATGTTGAAATAAGTGTCTTGGTTTTTTGGTCTTGGTCTTTGGTCTCTTGCTTTCTGAAGCCATATATATGTAACCCAATTCCTCTTCCAAGCATTTGAAGATAATGTCATATTCCACTTAACATTTCTCAAGACTAAATCTTATTGATATTTTCACTCCTTTACTCAACATTTACTGAGTGTACGTTATATGCTAGGGACCGGTCTAGGTGCTGAAGCAGTAGACATTACTGAGGCATATTCTCTACTTTTCAGGAGCGTCCTCCTGTCAGAGGACTAACTTTGCCACATTCTGCTGCAGTCCCCCTCATTTCCTAAACCTTGCACCATCACCTATACCTTTTTCCTTCTTAGAACAACCATTTATCAAAGACTTGTTCTGAGATTAGGTACTAAGTATGTTACATATAATTCTGTGTTTAAAAAAAAAAAAAAAAGCCCTGGGCGCCTGGGCAGCTCAGTCAGTTAAGCATCTGCCTTCGGCTCAGGTCATGATTCCAGGGTCTTGGGGTTGAGCCCCGCATTGGGCTCCCTGCTCAGCAGTGAGTCTGTTTCTCCCTCTCCTTCTGCCCCTCCACCTGCTTGTGCTCACTCTCTCTTTCTCTCTCTCAAATAAATAAATAAATAAATAAATAAATAAAATCTTAAAAAGAAAACAAGCCCTCCCAGTAACTCCCTGAGATAGCTATTACCATTTGTTTTACACTTGAGGAATCCAGAGATGAGGGAGATGTGGTCGCTTGCCCAAGATCGCACTGCTGTTAAATAGCAGCCCCCTGACCTAAACCTGGTTCCTCAACCTGTGCTGTTGCATTATGCCTCATTGTCTCTAGTTTTTTTCAATCTTCTCTCTGGTTTCTTCCCTACAACCTTCAAACATGTTTTGGTCACTCCATCGTTATTTAAAAACCCAAGCAACCGATCAACAAACCCTACCATTTCTTTTCTTCCCTTCTCTTTGAGAGACTCCCTTTTGCTTCATCTGCATTGACTTATAAAATGCCAATTGCGGTCTGATTTCTGTGCTCAGAACACACTATTCAAGATCCACGTCCATGCCAAACCCAATGACCGCTTCTCAGTTCCCATCCTATTTGATCTTTATAACATGTGGCAGAGTCGACCACTGTTCTTGAAACTATCTCTCTTCTTGATTTCTAAGTCACCTCTCTCTAATTTTCTCCTTTTCCTTGATGAGTCTTTGTCATCATCTAAATGGCAACCTTTTCCACTCTTATCCTCTTGCCTTATCATCTGTACTCTCTCCTAGGGATGTCTCATCTACTTCTGTTTCAGCAATCACCATGTGCTGGAAACTGCCAAGTCTCTCCAGCTGAGTCATATTTCCAGCTCCCTACATTTATACTGGAGTCACAGTCTCCACAAGTTGGAAAATCAATTTAAAAATCTTTCCTCTAATCCTGTTCCTTCTCTATTCTTCCAGATAATGGCATCACCAACAGCTCCTTCACCTAGGGAATTAGTTCTCTCTGTGCAGTAGCTCTTAAATTTGTTTCCTCTGTCTCCCAGGGCTCCACACGATTAGAAAAACTTACACTATTACACTTACACTACTTATTCTTACACTACTACTATTATAACTATCCTAATGAGTGTAAAGTGGTATCTCACTGTGGTTTTGATTTGCAATTCTCTAATGACTAGAGATGTTAAGCATCTTTCCATGTGCTTATTGGCCATTTGTATAACTTCTCTGAATCCTTTGCCCATTTTTAATTGGGATTCAAATCCTTTGCCCATTTTGAATTGGGATTTTTGTTGAGATGTAGGAATGCTTTTTATATTCTTGATATCAACCCCTTATCAAATATATAATCTGATTTTTTTTTTCATTCTGTGGGTTGTCTTTTCATTCTCTTGGTAATGTCCTTTGATTCACAGAGTTTTTAATTTTGAAGAAGTCCTATCTATCTATCTATTTATTTATTTATTTATGATTACCTGTGTTTTTGGTGTCATATCCAAAAAATCATTGCCAAATCCAATATCATAAAGGTTTTCTCCAGTGTTTCCCTCTAAGTGTTTTTTATTTTATTATTTTTTTAAGATTTTATTTATTTATTTATTTATTTATTTATTTATTTATTTATTTATCAGAGACAGAGCACAAGCAGGGGGAGTGGCAGGTAGAGGGAGAATCAGGCTCTCTGCTGAGCAAGGAGCCTGATGTGGGACTTGATCCCAGGACCCTGGGATCATGACCTGAGCCAAAGGCTGATGTTTAACCAACTGAGCTACCCAGGCATCCCTTGTCTTACTTTTATATTTAGGCCTTTATCTATTTTGAGTTAATTTTTGCATATGGTGTAAGGTAAGTGTTCAACTTCATTCTTTTGCACGCACATATACAATTTTGCCGGCACAATTTGTTGAAAAAGCCTGTCCTTTCCCCACTGAATTGTCTTGACACTTTTGTTGAAAATCACTTGAGCCCATATACAAGGTTGTATTTCTGGGCTCTCTATCCTTTTCCTTTGGGGGGGGGGTGTATCTGCCAGTACTACACTGTTTTGATTACTATAAATTTGCTGTAGTTTTGAAGTTTGGAAATTTGAGTCCTCCAACTACATTCTTATTTTTCAAGATTATTTTGGCTATTTGGTGTCCCTTGACATTCTGTATGAATTTAGGATGGATTTTCCTATTTCTCCAAAAGATATCATTGGGATTTTTATAGGGATTGAATTGAATCTGTAGATCGCCTTGGGTAGTATTGTCATCTTAACAATACTAAGCCTTCCAATCCATGAACATGGGATGTCTTTCCATTTATTCATGTCTTCTTTAATTTCAGCAATGTTTTGCAGTGTTCAGTGTATACAGCCTGTCTTTTAATCTTATGGCCTGATATAAATTAAAGTAAATAAGGAATATAAGTAGACTAAGTTTGGAAAAGAAAAGAAAGATCATTATTTCAAAGTAGCTTAAGGCAGTGATTTCTTTTTATACAAAATAGAACTGCAGCTTTAAATTTTTTTTGTAAACTTTCTAGAGGTCACCTAATCCAGTTTTAAGATAGCTAAATGTCTTCTATTTCCTTAGGAGAAATTCTAGGAAGCAGAATTGCCAAGTAAAATACAGTGCAACTTGGGGCACCTAGGTGGCTCAGTCAGTTGAGCGTCCAACTCTTGGTTTTGGCTTGGGTCATGATCTCGGGGTCCTGAGATCAAGTCCTGAGTTGGGCTCTGCACTCAGCAGGGAGTCTGCTAGCGATTCTCTCTCTCCCTCTGCCCACCCCAGATAAATAAATCTTTAAAAAAATACAATGCAACTTTTATAGACTATTGATACACGCTGCTAACATACCCATCTGTTTACACTTGCCACATGAGTTGAGAGTTCCTTTGTTTTTGTGACTGTTGTTTGTCCTGAGTATTATCATCAAACACACACACACATACACACACACACACACACACACTCACTCATAAACTTTGTCAATTTGAAGGATGAAAAGGAATTTCAGCATTTGTAAACAACAATGTATAAAGTAAAAGGTCCTCCTTCCTAATCCAATTCCAAATGTAACAACTATTAAATACTTAAGGTTTTAATTGTTGATTTTGACCTACAAAAGATTTTTTAGTTTGGTTTTTTACTTGTTCTTTGTTTTTTTAAGATTGTCAAGATCCATTAGTTGCTTCCTGTTTTATATTAATGATATCATTGCTATATATTCATCTACATTTTCTTTCTGGCTTAATTTTTATGATTCGCATGTTAATTTAATATCTAAATGTTTCATTCTAAAACTTCAAAATTTACAAAAGTAGAAGGAATAGTTTAGTGACCTCCCATATGCTATCACCCAGCTTCAAGTTGTCAACTCATGCCTGACCTTATTTCATCTTAATCTTCACCAACTCCTCCAATTTTTTGAAGCAAATCTCAGATATACCACTTTATGTATCTTTAAAAAAAGACTTTAAAGATTTTTATGTTAAAAAATATTTTACATTTAAACGTTTATCAAGTTTATTTTACTGTTCAATGTTTTTCAGAGATTTAATTTTATTTCACTTCTCAAACTAGTTAGTTAGCTAGGTGTCCCAATACCATTTATCAAATCATTCATTCTTCAGGCCCACTGGTAAGAAGTGCTACCTTCATCGTATATTAAAATCTCATGTACTCACATCTGTTTCAGACCCTCTGTCCCACTGATAGTTTTCTCCTTCCTCCATCATCTTTTGGTTTTTATTTGACGTGACTTCATGTACATGAAAGTAGGATTAAATTTGTTATTAATCTAACATGAGAACAACAAAAACTAGGAGATTAAGAATATTTACTTAGTTAAATAACACGTTTATAACAACATTTATTCTCTTTCAGAGACCCTTTAATGTGGAGAGCTGTGATTGGAACTAATAGTATAAAAAGGCGTCATCCACAGTCCAAGAAGATAAAAGTTAAAGCAATCATTATCCATCCAGACTTCAACTTGGAAACCTATGTAAACGATATTGCCCTGTTTCATTTAAGAAAAGCAGTGAAGTATAATGACTATATTCAGCCTATTTGTCTGCCTTTTGATGTTTTCCAAAAACTGGACCAAAACACAAAGTGTTTTATAAGCGGCTGGGGAAGAACAGAAGAGGGAGGTAATTATAGTCTGAATTTTATTTATACATTTTCCCTAATTATTGGAGAGGGTGAACGCTTTTATGTCTTCATCACTTTATATCATGAATTTGAGCAATAGGTCTTTATAAACCATTGAAAAGGAAATGTCTTTTTTTCTTGTATTTTTTCTTCCTTGTAGGAAAGAGAAAATTATCTTCCAAAGCAGAAATAGAGACTTTCTCTAGTTATGCATGCTAAGATACTTGAACCTGTAAACATTCTCAGAGAGGATGATGGTTCTAAGTGTCTTTGTAGTTTCTGAGACTCATAGATGATAGAGCCAGCTCTGTAAGAGGATTGCTTATCATAAATAATAAGCTTCTGGCTGTAAGGAATCAAATTAAGTGTCCTTTTAATTTAATACCCTGTTTACTATCAAACAGGTTGAGTGCTATTTTCTTTAGTGCACAAATGAGCACTAATTACTGATTGGTTGAACTATTATGAATTATGAACAAATAAATGTAGAAAATAGTCTCTGCCTTGGTACTAAAAACAGTTACCTTTTGGGAGCATTTACCATGTTTTAGGTCATTTTCTAAATATATTATTTTATCTTATCTTCAAAATATTCCTAATTGGAAGTTTATGTCATTATTCCCATTTAACAGACCAGGAATTGTGGATCTTAGAGGCTGAGAAGCTAGGACACAAATCCAGGTCTTCTTTGTTCCACAGCCTGAATATCTAAGTACTGCATTAAGTATGAACTGTTCTTGACGGAATCAAAATTTAGTTAGTGATCTGTGAGATCAAGTGCTGAGACTAGAGAAATTAGCCATTTAAATATATGTAGAGGGGCGCCTGGGTGACTCAGCTGATTGGGGATCCAACTCTTGATTTTGGTTTGGGTCATGATCTCAGGGTCCCCGATGGAGCCCTGCATCCGTCTCCCCACTGAGTAGGAAGTCTGCTTGGGATTCTCTCTCTCTCTCTTTCTCTCTCTCTCTGTCTCTCTCTCCCTCTGACCTTCCCCCTCCTGTCTCTAGGATGGATGAATAAATCTTAAAAAGAAAAATAGGTGTAGATTAGGGGCACCTGGCTGGCTCAGTCTGAAAAACATGCAACTCTTGATCTTGGGGTTGTGAATTCGAGACCCATGTTGGGTGTAGAGATTACACACATACACACATACATTAACTTAAAAAAAACAACAACCCAACTTTTAAATAATTAAATAAATGTAGATTATTTAGATATGATACAGATAAATGTATGAAAGATCTGTGAATTATTATTTTTCTTTTTTTCCTCTATGAATACTGTTTAAACAAGTTAAGAAAGCAACATGTGTAGGGAAAAGAGTATGGGCTTTAGAATCACAGACCTGAGTGTGGATCTCAGCCCTGCAACATACTAGCAGAATGACGTGGGCAAGTTATTGACCCCTTAACAACAATTAGAACAACAATGATCAGAGTAGCTTGCATTTATTCAGGGCTAGGTACGTAATGCTAAGCACCCTTAATGCATTTCTCATTTAATGCCTCCACTAACACCATGAGAAGTACTATGACATGGATAAATAAACAGATTTAAACAGGCTGAGTGAGGGACGCCTGGGTGGCTCAATCGGTTAAGCATCTGCCTTCAGCTCAGGTCATGAACCCAGGGTCCTGGAATCAAGTCTTGCATCAGGCTCCCTGCTCCACAGGGAGCCAGCTTCTCCCTCTGCCTGCTGTTCCCCTGCTTGTGCTCTCTCTCTCTTTCTGACAAATAAATCTAAATAAATAAATATATAAATAAGTACGTATGTATGTAAGTAAAAAAATAAATACAATAAAGAGATTAAGTAAGCCACCCAAAGTCACACAGCTAAGTGAGGAGTAAAAATTCAATTCCAGATTGGCCTGCCTCAAAACTCATGTTTCCACCATATCATCTTTCACACTGTCCTACATTATCATGATCTGTAAGATGAGAGCGGTAATACCTGTCAGAGAGCTGTTTTAAGGATTAAGTTGGCTCCCCAGCAACTTGGTAGATTACATGCACACACCTACCTTCCCAGTGAAAACTATTTTTAAAATTTTTTTAAAAGATTTTATTTAATTAATTTATTTATTTTTTAAAAAGATTTTACTTCTTTATTTGAGAGAGAGAGAGAGAGACAGCCAGCGAGAGAGGGAACACAAGCAGGGGGAGTGGGAGAGGAAGAAGCAGGCTCCCAGCGGAGGAGCCCCATGCGGGGCTCGATCCCAGAACGCCGGGATCACGCCCTGAGCCGAAAGCAGATGCTTAACGACTTAGCCACCCAGGCGCCCCTAAAGATTTTATTTGTCAGAGAGAGGGCACATACAAGCAAAGGGAGTGGCAGACAGAGGGAGAAGCAGGCTTCCCGCTGAGCAAGGAGCCCCATGCGGGACTTGATTCCAGGACTCTGGGATCATGCCCTGAGCCGAAGGCAGACACTTAACCAACTGAGCCCCCCAGGCGCCCCCCAGTGAAAACAATTAAGAGAGAAAACACATAGGTCAAGGGCTGAATGTGAAGATGGGAACTTAGATAACGGAAGCACTGAAGTTGTCTTTTATCATGAGGGTATTTGCCAGTGGTAACACTGAATGTGAATTTCTGTGGTCCCATGGGCCTTGAGAGGGTCGAAGAACAAAGCCTGCTCGAGTGTGGGGGAAGATTCTCAAAGCTGGAGCCAGAGCGCTGACCTGAGTCAGACTCATGACCCAGCATAGAGTTCATCTATACATAGTTCACTTAAAATATGATATAGGAAGGTGAAAAATAAAAGGGTGGGTAAAGGTACATCACGGCCAAATTAATCAAAAGAAAACTGGAATGGCTACGTAATATCAGATAAAGTAGATTTAAGAGCAAATAAAACTACTAGGGACAGTGAGGAACAGAACAACGATATAAATGTAAACCCACAAAGAGACATGGCGGTCCTAAATCTGCACGCACTAAACACCAGAATACAGTTTCTCTCGCTTTTTTTTTTTAAGATTTATTTTGCACACACGTGAGTGGGGGTGGGGCAGAGAGAGAGACTCCTAAGCCGACTTTGTGCGGAGCTCCAAGCCTGACACAGGACTCAGTCCCAGGACCCTGAGATCATGACCTGAGCCGAAACCAAGAGTTGGACGCTTAACCAGCTGTGCCACCCAGGCGCCCCGAGATATCGTTTCTTAAAAACACACACATGTACATACATTTATGATATGACCCGGCAATCACACTCCTGGGCATTTATCCCAGAGAAATGAAAACATATTTCCGCACAAAAACCAATTTGCAAATGTTCATAAAAGCTTTATTTGCAGCGTCCAAAAGCTGGGAAAAACTAAATGTCCTTCATTAGGTGAATGATTAAACAGATGGTAGTATATCCTTAACCCAGAATGATACTTACCAGTTAACAGGAATTAACTATTGATACGTGCATCAACGTACATTATGCTGAGTGGGAAAAAAAAGCCATTTTCAAAAGACACATACGATTCCATTTATATACCATTCTCAAAATGACAAAATTATAGAGATGGAGAACGAATTACTGGTTGCTAGGTGTAAGAAGGCTAGATAGCCTGAAGATCTTTGTGATGGTGAAATAGTTCCCTATCTTAATTGTGGAGGTAATTATAAGATTATAGTCATACAACACAGTGGCCCGAACTACACAAACACACGTACCAATGTCAGTTTCTGGATTTTGATACTGTCCTTTAGTTACACAGATGTAACCATTGCAGGAAACAGGACAAAGAGTCCGCTGGACCTCACTGTCCTACCTTTGCAACTTCCTGTGACTATGATTATTTTGAAATGAAGTTTATTTTTTTTAAAAGAACAAGATATAACCAAAGCATCCTCAACACCCACCCTCACCTCCAGGATTTCTAGGAAAACTGCTTAATTGAAGGGGGAAAAGGCAGAAAATTTCCCAGAAAACATGTAATTACAAATACCACTCATATGGAGTTGCTGCCCCAAATCGCTCTGAATAGAAAGACTCAAGCTTAGGATTTAGTTGAAATAGGTCATGGACTGTTAAGGTCTCCAGGTGGCTGAGAGAATCAAATGCACATCATTTGTATAGAAACTGAATTTCACCTAAGACCTCAAAAGAATTCCACCTGATAAAGTTTCAATGAGAATGGATTATAATTTTAAAAACCACTAAACACCAAAGCAAATAAGGCATTAGGAGTAAGAGCCAGCAGAAACAATAAACATCCAAAAAAGACCTGCAAAAAGGTATTTAATATATTATAAGAAATAAAAGATGTGCTTAAAAATATGAATAAAAAGGAGCTATGAAAAAGAACCAAACAATGATAATAATTAAAAAATATAATAATTGAGGGGCACCTGGGTGGCTCAGTCAGTTAAGTGTCTGACTCTTGATTTCAGCTCAGGTCATGATCTCAGGGTTGTGAGATCGAGCCCCATGTCAGGATCCACACTGGATGTGGAACCTCTTTAAGATTCTCTCTCTCCCTCTGCCCCTCCCCCTCAGCTCGTGTGTGTGTGCTCTCTCTCTAAAAACAAAAAAAAAAAAAGTTAATAAAAATATGATAATTGAAATAAACTCAATGGACTAAATTAGTACCAAGCCAGAAAATACTTAGGATTCCCACAGATTGAAATCAACCAAATATCAGCTCACAATCAAAGATCACCAAACATATTAGGAGAAAAACCATAATAATGAAAGTCAACAGAAATAAAACAACAGATCCCCCAAGGATCTCCAATACTAATATTTTAGGTATAGAATACAAAATAATTATATGTAAATTGTTTGAGGAAATTAAAAAGTAGAATTAGAAATAAGCAATAGACTATCTAGAATGACCAAGCCGACTTAAAAGAGAACCAGGGGTGCCTGGGTGGCTCGGTGCATAAACATCTGACTCTTGATTTCATGATCTCAGGGTTGTGAGATCAAGCCCTGTGTCGGGGTCCATGCTGGTTATGAAGCCTACTTGGGATTCTCTCTCTCCCTCTCCTTCTGGTCCTCCCCCCCCCAAAAAAAAAGAGAGAGAGAGAGAGAGAACCAAATAGGATCTTTAAAAATGAAAAAACGTAACTGCTAAAGTTTGTAACTCACTAGGTGAATTCAGTGTCATACTAGACTCAGCTGAAGAGAAAATTTGTGAGCCAGAAGCTGTGTCTCAACAAACTGCCTAGACTGTGGCACAGAGGAATAAAAGGAGAGGTTATGACAGAAAGCAAAGTAGAAGAAGGATGGAATAAGAGAGTCAAATATACATGTAATGAGAGTGCTAGCAAGAACAAATGGAGAGAATGAGGACAGGCAATCTTCACTGGATTGGGGTTGAAATTTTTCTGTAACTGAGAGAAAACATGAACCCAGATATCCATGAGCAAAATGGATATTCCCATACAAATGGATATCCAAAACAAAACGTAATTCCTTTACACACACTGTAATGAAGTTGTAGAAAGAAAAAAGTGGTGTGAATACAGCCAGAAACAAAACTAAAATCCTTACAAAATAACTACAGATTGGCTTTCAGAAAACTTCTCAATCGCAATAATGACAATCAAAATACAATGAACTATCCCGGTCAAAATACTGAGAAAATAAATGAACCTTCAACTGTGTACCCAGCTAAGCTATCACTGGAGAGTAAGAGTGAACTAGAACTGACTTTACCACCAATAATCTTTCACCAAAGGAAAGAGGAAATGTATCGGAAAGAAAGAGAACGACGCCAAAAGGGAGGTACGTAATGCAGAAGTGAGCAAATAACTAACCATATAGGTAAATATCGTACACAGCAGTGGTTCTCAGCTAAGGACAGTTTTGTCCCCAGGCGACATGTGGTCCTGTCTGGAGAAAACTGTGTTTGTCCCTACTAGGCGGGGTGTACGTATGCCACCGGCATCTTCGCAGGCAGAAGCCAGGAATACTGCTCATCGTCCTCAGTGCACAGGGGGAGTGCTCTCACCCTCCACAACGAAGAATTATTGGCCTACAAGGTCAATAGCGCTGAGATTGGGAAACCTCAGAACACAATAAAAATAATGTATAATTCATGGAATTTAAAAAAATAGATACTTAAATATTGGGGAGAAGCTGTATTTCAGAATGGTGATCAGAATTAAAGTGGTCTCAGGTCTGTGTATTATTCAGAAGTGTTAAGATACTGATTAACATTAGATTGAAGCATGAATGGTCAAATTTGAATAATAGACATAGGGGATATAACTTGGAATGGAATAAGAAACCTATGGAATAAGAAAATAAAGAAAAAAATCTTTTTTTTTTCCCAAGGGCTTAGAGATAACCTCCCAGGAGCTGAGGTCACATGTCAGACTTATTTTTTTTTAATGATTTTTTATTATATTATGTTAGTCACCATACAGTACATCCCCGGTTTCCGATGTAAGGCTCGATGATTCATTAGTTGTGTATAACACCCAGTGCACCATGCAATACGTGCCCTCCTTACTACCCATCACCGGTCTATCCCATTCCCCCACCCCCCTCCCCTATGAGGCCCTCAGTTTGTTTCTCATAGTCCATAGTCTCTCATGCTTCATTCCCCCTTCTGATTACCCCCCTTTCTTTATCCCTTTCTTCCCCTACTGATCATCCTAGTTCTTATTTTCCATAGATGAGAGAAATCATATGATAGTTGTCTTTCTCTGCTTGACTTATTTCACTTACCATTATCTCCTCCAGTGCCGTCCATGTTGCAGCAAATGTTGAGAATTCGTTCTTTCTGATAGCTGAGTAATATTCCATTGTATATATGGACCACAACTTCTTAATCCAGTCATCTGTTGAAGGGCATCTCGGCTCCTTCCACGATTTAGCTATTGTGGACATTGCTGCTATGAACATTGGGGTGCATATGGCCCTTCTCTTCACTACGTCTGTATTAAAGAAAAAATCTTAATTAAAAAATCAAGAAAGGAGAAATAAGCTTAGGAAAAGTGAGAAAAATAGAAAGTATAAAATAAGACCATAGAAACAAACCCACATATACCCATAATCCCAATAAATGTTAATGGACTAAACCACTAGTTAAAAGACAGAAAATCAGATTAGGGAGTAGGAAATCCAGCTTACCTAGAGAGATACCTAAAATGTAAGGATATAGAAGGACTGAAGTACAACAATAGTAAAGAAACATATCAAGTAAATTAAGAGAAAGCTAGTATCACTATGCAAATTGCAGACAAAATAGACTGTAAGACAAAATATATCAAGTAAATTAAAATGAAAAGAAAGCTAGTACCACTATGCAAATTGCAGACAAAATAGACTGTAAGACAAAACAGACTTTAAGACAAAAGGATAAAAAAGATCATTTCTATTTAGAAAAGTTTCAACTCACCAAGAAGATAGAATAATTCTAGACTTCTGAGCCTAATAAGTAGGACCCAGATAATATTAAAGAAAAATATAATTGTACAGCAATTATTATAACTCCTCCTTGATAATAGAGAATTTAATACAACTCCCTTTTTATTGTTAGCATATCAGATAAAAACTTAGTAAAGATTTGGAATATTTGAACAACAAAATTAGCCAGCTTGATTTAACAGCCAAATGAGTACATTAAAAAATTCAGAGGCTTTTCTCTTTTGAAGTGCAGGTGGAATCTTTTAAAAATTGACCACTCGGGGTACCCGGGTGGCTCAGTTGGTTAAGCGTCCAACCCTTGGTTTTTGGCTCAGGTCATAATCCCATGGGTTATGAGATCAAGCCCCAAGTCAAGCTCCTCACTCACTGGGGAGTCTGCTTGAAGATTCTCCCCCTCTGCCCCTCCCCCCACTTGCACAGCTACACGCTCTCTCTCAAATAAATCAATCTTAAAAAAAATCGACTGCTTATTAGGCCATAAAACAAAACTCCAAGTTCAAAGATAGGTAATGTACAAACTGTGAACTCTGATTATGATTCATTTACAAATAATAAAAGGGGTGGGAATTTTGGCTACAACAGCATGGGGAGGCTGGCACATCCTCTTCCCCAAATAAATATAAGCTGGACAAAATCATCAAAAGCGACCATTTCAGGGTCCTGGAAATCAACCAAAGTATACAACAACTTGAGGAACATTGATCATACACAGCTATAAATTTGGGTAAAAAGATGACTCTGCAGCTTTCTTGCTCGTGGGTGCTCCCAACTCCCCTGTCCCATCAGTCAGTACGTAGTTCTCCCAAGGCCATGAAGAGCAGAGCGTTGTTGCCAGAGGAGGTGAACTCTGGTTGGAAGAGCAGTTGAAAATCCAGGCTAGCAGCACTGTCAGTAAAAGTAGTGGACTCAGCAGCAAGAGACAAATGGGGAAAATCCACAGCGCTGCTGGCCTGGGATTATAGTCCTAGAAAGAGCCGGCAGTAAGACAGCCAGAAATTTGACAGAAAAATCCCCCAAATGAGAGAGCTGCAGAATGGCTCAACAAGATCCCCAGACATTCTTGGCTTACTGGAAACCACACATGTATGGGGAAAACCCAAGAGAACTCACAAAAAGGTGAAAGTTAAGGTTGATTTGAACACTGACTGAAGGGCCCTGCATGGCTCAGTCGGTTAAGCATCCCACTTTTGATTTCAGCTCAGGTGGTCATCTCAGGGTTGGGAGATCAAGCCCTGAGTCAGGCTCTGTCCTGGGCGTGGAGCCCGCTTGAGATTCTCTCTCTCCCTCTCCTCTGCCCCTCCCCCACCTCTAAAAATTAAAACAAAAAACTGACTGAACTTGTTAAATGCATTCTCCAACCCCCACACACATTCATTCACCAACAGTCCAAATCATTGGCTGACCACTAAACTGCGCAGGTACCCAGGTAAGCCCTACGAAGCTGCGCTGAAGGTAAAAATCACTGTTAAATTAAAACGCTGAGCAGAGACGTCAACAGTCACATACCCTAGGGGACACAGACTGTATAATTTAAGTCCAGGCGAGTTACTTTCAAGAATGACAACATTGTTGAGGACGGAATCCAAACCTATCTAAACTGCTCCATTTTCAACAAAAATATAAGACGTGCAAAAACTCCCCCCCAAACCGTCACTTATACTGGGGGTGGGGGGGCTGGTCATTAGAAACTGACTCTGAATAGACTCAAATGTTGAATTTAGCAGATAAAGACTTCAAAGAAGCTCTTTAAATATGCATAATAAAGAAACTATTGTTCAAATAATTAAAGGAAAATGTGATAAAAAGGATTTATCCAATAGGGAATATGTGCGGAGAAATAGTCAATTTTAAAAAGAACTGAATAGAAATTCTAGATATTCGAAGTGGCACGAGAAAGAATCAGTGAACTAAAACAGCAATAGAAGTGGCCTAATCTGAAGAACATAGAAAAAAATACTGAAGTGAAACGAACGCACACAGAGTCCTGTGGCACAACATCAAGTGTACCAACGTGTGTGTAATGGGATTTCTGGAAGGGGGAAGAAAGAAAACGGGTAAGAAAAAATATTCAAAGAAAATATGGCTCCAAACTCCCTAAATTTCATAAAAATCAATTTTTAAGAGCTCAATAAATACCCAATTAAGGTTTTTAAAAAAGGGGATGCCTGGGTGGCTCAGTCAGTTGAGCGTCTGCCTTCAACTCAAGGTCATGAGCCTGGGGTCCTGGGATCGAGCCCTGTGTCAGGCTCCCAGCTCAGCGGGGAGTCTGCTCCTCCCTCTCCCTCTGCCTCTCTCCCTGCTTGTGCTCTGGCTCTCTCTCTCAAATAATAAAATCTTTTAGAAAAATGAGAGTGATCCATACCTATACTTATTGTAGTCAACAAAAGTTGTGCAAGGTCTATACACTGGAGACTGCAAAATATCACATAAAGAAATTAAAGACCACCTAAAAGATGAATGCCGTAGTACATTTGTGTATTGTGAGATTCGGTATTGTTAATCAGACAGTTACCTTGATTGACCTATATGTTCAATGCAATCCCTATCAGGATCCCAGCAAGATTTTTTTATACAAATTGACAAGCTTATATGAAAAGGCAAAGGACCTAAAGTAGCCAAAATTGTTTTAGAAAACAACAAAGTTGAGGGAGTTACTCTAATTTCAAAATATACTATAAAACTATAGCCTCAAGACAGTATGGTATTGGTTTGTTTAATGAGAGCACAGAGATCAATAGAACACAATAGAATCAAAAGAAGAAGAACCTACCTTATACTTATGGCCAACTGATTAATACAAAATTTCTAGAAAAGGCAAACCTATAGTGACAGAAACCATCAGTCTTTTTTTTTTTTTTTCTTTTTTTTCTGAGAGAGAGCGAGCAAGAGAGAAGGAGGGGCAGAGGGAGAGAGAGAATCCTAAGCAGGCTCCATGTCCAGCACAGAGCCTGATGTGGGGCTCATCTCATGACCCTGAGATCATGACCTGAGCCAAAATCAAGATTCAGATGCTTAACCAACTAAACCACCCAGGCACCCCTGAATTAGTAATTATTGTTTTCAAAAATAAAACATCAGAATTCAGAACAACTGAACCCTACCTTAATTACCACAGATAGTTTAAATCTTATATGAATACTTCCAAAGAATCCAAAAAGAGGGAACACACCCCAACTCGGCGTA
Organism: Ursus arctos; assembly: GCF_023065955.2. Taxonomy (NCBI): domain Eukaryota; kingdom Metazoa; phylum Chordata; class Mammalia; order Carnivora; family Ursidae; genus Ursus; species Ursus arctos. Next base: position 41,131,836 of record NW_026622941.1, read on the forward strand.
TGATTCCCAAGTCGAGTATAGTACAAGAAAGGCCAATATCATAAATGCAGACATTCCACACACATTAGCACACCACATCTATCAAGAGTAGTGTAAATAGAATTCAACATAATCGAGATGAGTTATCTAAGGAATTTAAGGGTGGCTTAATGTTCAAAGTCTCTTAATGTAGTTTACCTCATTAACTGATCAAAGGATTTTTTTAAAAATTATCTCAATAGGCGCAGAAGCAGCCCTGTTAAAAACATAACAGTCGAGACATGGAAGTGAACTTCCTGAACCTGATTAAGGTTATCCACCTCCAGGCTACAGTAAACATCATTATTACAGAAAAACATTTCTCTTAAAATCAGGAACAATTTCCCCCACCATCACTACTTTTATCAGTATTGTAGGAGAGGTTCTAGCAAGTGCAGTAACACTAGAAAAAGATGCAAAAACATGTTAAGACTCAGGTAATAACAGGGGCGCCTGGGTGGCACAGCGGTTAAGCGTCTGCCTTCGGCTCAGGGCGTGATCCCAGCGTGATGGGATCAAGCCCCGCATCAGGCTCCTCCGCTATGAGCCTGCTTCTTCCTCTCCCACTCCCCCTGCTTGTGGTCCCTCTCTCGCTGGCTGTCTCTATCTCTGTCCAATAAATAAATAAAATCTTTAAAAAAAAAAAAGACTCAGGTAATAAGAAAACACCCGTTATTCACAGGTGATGTGACTATCTGCAATAAACAATCTATAACACATTGGAATGAAGAGAGTCTAGTAAAATGTCCAGATATAAACCAAAATCTATTTCATTTTTATACACTATCCATAGTTAGGAAATGTAACTTTCAAAGTTAACAGATGTCACGCCCACGAGGATGTCTATAACCAAAAGTTAGGAACAAGTGTTGACAAGGGTGTGGGGAAATTGGAGCACTTACGCGTGGCTGGTGGGAATGTAAAATGGCACGGCTGTTTTGGAATACAGTTTGGTAGCTCCTTAAAAATGAAACATATAGTTACCGTACGATTCAGAAATTCCATGCTTAGGTGTATACCCAAGAGAAATGAAAACACATGTCCACACAAAAACCTGTACTCAGATGCTCATAGGAGCATTATTTGAAATAGCAAAAACAAAAAATAAAACCAAAGATCCATCAACTGATAAATGGATAAACAAAATGTAGTATATTCATACAATGGAGTATTACCTAGCTGTTAAAAGGAATGAAGTACTAATACGTGCTACAATGTGAGGCTAAGTGAAATAAGCTCGACCTAACAGCCGCCATATTGTCTGATCACATTTATATGATGAAATGTCCAGAATGGGCAAATCATAGAGACAGAAAGTGACTTAAAGGAATTAAACTATAGACAATGAAATTAAACTATAAAACAATAACAGAAAGATAGTTGGAAAATCCAATAATACGTGGAGATTAAACATGAATTAGTTAATAGTATTGTACCAATGTTAAATTTCCTGATCTTGATAAATGTACTGTGGTTATGTAAGAAAACGTCCTTGTTCTTAAGAAATATACACTAAAGTATTTACTGATATAGGAGTGCAATGTCTGCCATTTACTCTCAAATGATTCAGAAAAAAATTTTTTTTAAAGATTTTATTTATTTATTTGACAGAGATAGAGACAGCCAGCGAGAGAGGGAACACAAGCAGGGGGAGTGGGAGAGGAAGAAGCAGGCTCAAAGCTGAAGAGCCTGATGTGGGGCTCGATCCCATAACGTCGGGATCACGCCCTGAGCCGAAGGCAGACGCTTAACTGCTGTGCCACCCAGGCGCCCCGAAGTATCTGACTCTTGATTCCGGCTCAGGTATGATCTCAGGGTCATGAGACTGTGCCCCACGTCAGGCTCCACGCTCAGCAGGGAGTCTGCTCGAGATTCTCCCTCTGCCTCTCCCTCTCCCCCCGCCCCCTCTAAAATACATACATAAATAAATCTTTTTAAGAAACAGTTAACAGATGAAACAAAAATACTAAAGAATCTATAGGAAGTGGGCATATGGTTGTTTACTGAGAAATTCTTTTATCTTTGCTTTTGTTTGAAATTTTTCATAATAAAATGTTGGAGAAGAAAGTTAACAAATTAAATGTACAATAATACCAAACTGCTTAGGTAGCTAAGCACTATCTAACAAGAGATCGCAGGCCTTTTATGGGCAAGATCCTACAACATTTTTAAGACATTAAAGAGCACCTAAGGAATGGAACGGCATACGTCATGCTTGAATAGGGCAACTCACTGTCATAAAGATGGCAATTCTACCTGAAAAACTGAAAACAAAACAAAACAACAACAAAACAGGGAATGATAGACCCTAACATGTGTTTTGAGGCAATTAAAAAGCTCATTCTAAAAGACCCAAAAACAGCCAGACACTCCTCGAGAAGAAAAATATGTTAGAGGAGTTGCCATCCAGAAATCAAAGTTTATTTTAAAGCTGTAGTAATTAGTCTCTGTTATATTTGTGCAAGGATATTCTAAGTCACCAGGTGAACAGAATAGAAGACCAGACATCTGTTTCTCGGCTGTCTTATTCACTTTGAAAATCTCTAGTTATTTTTAATAGTCTTGCACCAATGCCTGCTAGTATTAGTATTGTTTAGACTCATAAATTGGGTGGTAGGTTCACAGGCGTTATTATATTCTGTAACTTACATGTGACAAATATTCTGTTATATGCAGCCAGTGTTACTTCAATTACTTTTAAATAAAGCGTAGAAATGTGGCTGGCCTCAAAGAAGCCTCTATCTAGGGATCTGAATGTCATCGGGACATATTTCATTTCTATTTCCTGTGCCTATTCTTTCTGCATATAGACTATTTTCTCGGGCTGCCTGTCATCAGAAAGTTCAAATTTGGCTGCAGCTGCTTTGAACTTAGAACTAAGCAGTCACGTGACGACAGTGAAAAAAGGTTTTCCTCCGGCAGCTCCAGTTAAAGCAGTGCTAGGGAAGCATTCCGAGTGGCTAGACTCACACTTAACAAAATACAACACAACACAACACAACAGGTACTCCTAGACCAACCGGTGTCCTAGGAGAATGGAATTCTCAGAATGGAACAGTTAGATCACTGGCCCACCTACGGCCAAGGGGACAATGGGGAAGGATGCAGGGCACACAGAATACTGGGGCACCGCATGTGAGGACAGCAGCTCTGGGGCTGATACTATCAGAGGCTGCCGTTACAGAAGCTTTTCTACAGACAAATCTTAAAATGATCTGTCCTTTAATAGTCCCTGAAGAATTGCCCTGTATTTTCCTCTTTGCAGTAACAAAGAGCCACTTACGTTCAGGAATTAACAGAGAAGTGAAGGGAGTGTATGATTTAAAAACCCGTTTTGTTTTCACGTAGACCATGCTTCAAAACTTAGCATTCTTAAGAAATTTAATAAAAATTATTCACAACGTAGAACCGAAGACGGATCTCAGCATTTACCTCCTTGGCCCTTGACAATTTTTTTACAGCTTTATTTTGTAAAAAGTATAGGTCCTTGGGGCGCCTGGGCAGTACAGTTGGTTGGGCGTCCAACTCTTGGTTTCCACTGGGGTGGTGATCCCAAGGCGGTGGGAGGGAGCCCTGCGAGGGCTCTGCACTCAGCGGGGCGTGTGCCTGAGACGCTCTCTCCCTCTGCCCCTCCCACCCCACGAGTAAAGGAATAAATCTCAAAAAAGTATAGATCCTTTTGAAAGACCTTCAAGGAATAGAGGAAAGCAAAGATAACCAACATTACCTGAAATCCCGACTATCTAGAGATAATGGTCATTAACATTTGACGACCATTCTTCCAGTCTTCCTAGGCATACGTGCACCGATGGATACGGTTTTATGTAATTGTTGAGCCACCTGGGGAAGAAAATCTATTCCACGCGAACATTTGCTATGACTGTCAAAATGGCTGCTCTCTGAAATCGTTCACTGGCGTTTTTGTTGTTGTTCACAGGTAATGTTACGGATGTGTTACAGGAAGCAAAAGTGCATTATATCTCTCGAAAGATGTGTGATTCTGAGCAGAGTTATGGGAACATGATTCCTAATACTTCATTTTGTGCAGGTGATGAAGATGGGATTTTTGATACTTGCCGGGTAAGACCAAATAATTTTCCTTTGAAATATTTTCTAAAGCTAGAAAGAAACTTCAACAAGGCCTTTGATCACTTTCAGAAGTCTTAATTATCAAGTTTACAAGTATTGCACTTTTTCCCCTCCTTTTTAACTACATTCTAACAATCCAAATCCTCTTGCTTTCCTGATACCCTGGTTTCGTGGTTAACTTGAGACAAATTTGCCTTGGATTCTTCTTTTTTTTATTACTACCTTTATTGAGGTATAATTTACATATATGCAATTCACCCATTTAAAGTGTACAACTCAATGGATTTTTAGTGTATTGACAGAGCAGTGGGACCATCATCGTAATCTAATTTTAGAACACTTTTGTCAACCCAAAAAGAAGCCTCTACCCATGAATCACTCCCCATTCTCCTCCCACCTGCCCCTAGACCTAGGCAACCACTAATCCCTATAGATTTGCCTAGTCTGGAAATTTCATGTGAATAGAATCATTCAATATGTAGTCTTTTGTGATTGGCTCCTTTCACTTAGCATAATGTTTCCAAGGTTCATCCATATTGTAGCATGGATTACTACTTTATTCATGTTATTGACAGTAATATTCCATTGTATGGATGTGCCTCATTTTATATCTATTCATTAGCTGATGGATATTTGAGCTAGTTCCACTTTTTAACCATTATGAATGTTGAGTATACATTTTTTTATGTGTAGGCAGGTTTTTGGTTCTCTTGGAAATTCCACCTAGGACTGGAATTGCTGGGTCGGTGTTTAACATTTTGAAGAACTGCCAAACTCCATCCCAGAGTGGCTGCAGTATTTTACATTCCCACCAGCAATATGAAGGCTCCAATTTCCCCACATCCTGGTTTGCACTTGTCTTTTTAATCTGAGCCATCCTTGTGGGTATGACGTGGTATTTCATTGTGGTTTTAATTTGTGTTCCCCGGTGACTAATGATGTGGAGCCTTTTTTCATGTAATTATTGGCCAGCCATTTGTAGATCTTTGGAGAAATGTCTATTCAGACCCTTTGCCCATTTTTAAATTGAGTTATTTATCTTCTTATTGTTGAGTATTAGCATTTTTTTATAGATTCTAGATACCAGTCCTTTACCAGATATATGGTTAGCAAATATTTTCTCCCATTCTGTGGTCTCTCTTTTCATTTCCCTGATGTTACCATTTGTAGCACAGAAGTTGTTTTATTTTTGTGAAGTCAATTTATCTTTTGGTTTTGTCTCTTGTGCTTTTTGAATCTATATTTCTCTTTTCCTCACTACTTCTGAATATATCAGCACTTCACTCGCGAGCAGTACCTCATACTCTAACCTTGTCCTACTCATTCTGGTTTCTGTAATCCAGGGTTTATCTTCCCGGTGTCCTTTTCCTTAAAAATTCTGCTGAGTAAAACAGTAGAGAATCTAATTGAGTTGCATTCATAAGCAAAACATCGTCGTTATCAAAAAAATAACTATGCGGGGCACCTGGGTGGCGCAGTCGTTAAGCGGCTGCCTTTGGCTCAGGGCGTGATCCTGGAGTTCTGGGATCGAGCCCCACATCAGGCTTCTGCGCTAGGAGCCTGCTTCTTCCTCTCCCATTCCCCCTGCCTGTGTTCCCTCTCTCGCTGGCTGTCTCTGTCAAATAAATACATAAAAAATCTTTAAAAAAAACCAAAAAACTATGCAATGCCTACCTTATATAGAGAAACTGAAAACACCTTAGAAATGCAGTCCTTAATCTTCAGGTGCTGAAACTGTTATCTCAAAGTCCTTGTTTTCAGTGAGTAACAGTCCTTAGTAATAGTGTTTTGGTGCACTGACCATCTTGCATAAACCAGGATGGACATCTGTGATTTGTAATAGAATTGAGAGCCCTAGCCATTTATTCCTGCTACCCCGCGCCAGCCGACGTTAACACTTAGAAAGACGCCACCCGTTGCGAGATGCTGGTTTACTCCTCTCCTCTAGTTCGCAAACCACGCACACGCCTTAAAGAATCCTTTATCCATCTTAAAGCTACGCTTTTCATATAAAACATTAAGCAACAGAAGTATCCTACTGGTGTTTACAGTATTTTGCACATTATTTCCTAAATTATATTTCTCCTGAGTAATTGTACTAAAAAATCCAAACAATGTGATTTATACAATTCTGGTTCAAAACCATGCAGATAGTTTATTCACCAGCTTTATGGCTCCTCTAAATATCAGGCCAGACTGAATGCCTCCTGTCTGAGTTGGAATATAAAACTGAAAATCTATGGATCTTTATAACTTGAAGGTATATTAAAAATGTGTATTTATATAAATGTATGATTAATGTGATTAATTTATTCCAGCTTTACTGTTGTTTAAAGATTGCTAGAAGCAACTAACCCTATTTGGGGACTTTTTTAATAGGGCGATAGTGGTGGACCATTAATGTGCTACTTACCAGAACATAAACGATTTTTTGTAATGGGAATTACCAGTTACGGATATGGCTGTGGTCGAAAAAATTTTCCTGGTGTCTATTGTGGGCCATCCTTCTACCAACAGTGGCTGACGGATCACCTCTACCGGGCAAGCAATACTGGCATATTTAACATAAATATTCTACTCGGACAGGTCCTTGTAGCCTCGGGTTCTGTTGTCTTACTAGCAATTCCATAATGAAATTCTGAAGAATCTTTGTTTTGCATTGTGTCCCTCTCCATGTTCTATATAATGAATATCGTTTATCCTTTGGGCAAGTAATTGCCCACTTTACAGTCCTCATGTGAACGTTTTTTGGAACAAAAGGATTGTGACATATTAAATATGTGGTTATAAATTTGGCACTGAATCACATGCTTCTTTGATATATTTTGATGATTTTTTATGTTATAATCATAATTTCACATTTGGAAGATCTTCCTAGAGTTTGTATAGAATATTCAGTTATTAAATATATACCTTACATATAAATGCCAAATAATAAAGAGTTTATAATTAAAATGAAAGCTGTTCTTCTGTTAAGTTAATCAAAACCATGTCCTTTTAAGTTAGATTTTATTTAAAGCCATTTATTTGATATATATTTTTTAATTATCTTCTTTCTGGTTCCAAAGTATACTTGGAGAAAGAGTATTTGCTATTTTTAAAACTCTAATTGAAACAATTTATGCCAAAAAAGAATGATGGTTCAGACACCCCCAAATAATTTACTTCTTATTTAAAAATTTATAATGTGACTTTCTTACAGCTTTTACCTACTTTTTAAACGTAGTTTCTAGAATCCCATGCTTGAATTTTGTATTCTTTGGGCTCTCTGAATTAACTGTGAGGAGAGGTGGCTAAAATGCTCGCTAGGTAAAGAGGGAATCCAACTTGAGATAAACTTTATGGTGACTAATCTATAAATTAAGTTATTTAAAACAAAAGAACAAGTTGATTGAATTAGTATCTACTATTAATAAATTCACATCTCTTTTGAACTTTGGGAACCCATGTAGTAAAGGAGAAATAATTTTCTCATCCTTGTTTTTATATTCAACTAGCTAAAACCAAGCATTTTGTTTTTGTTGTTGTCATTTTGTTTTGCTTTAACCTAATTTCAGGGTTTAACTGAAAGTAAACATGAGTTTCCATTTACTAATTCTCTTGGCAGGGGGGGCGCCTGGGTGGTTCAGTTGGTTAAGCATCCAACTCTTGATTTTTGGCTGAGGTCATAATCTCATTGAGCCCAGCATTGGGCTCCATGCTGAATGGGGAGCCTGCTTGAGGGTCTCTCACTCTCTCTCCCTCTGCCCCTCCCCTCCCTAGTCGTGCTCAAGTGCGTGCGTGCACACACACAGGTACGTTCATGCACTCTCTCGCCCTCTCTCTCTCTCTCTCAAAAAAAATTCTCTTAGGGATCATTACTGGTTTAATGCTCAAGAAGTAGAAGATTGTGATTTTTATAAGCTTATAAGCAACACTGCCGGGATACTGACTGTTCTTTCTTAAAAGAGACCCTACGTTACCCATTAACAAGGTCTTATAAGGAATTCGTTGGTAATGCTTGCATAGCAATCAGCATAATGTATTAGTCTTTTCCTATTTATACTATCTGAGTACCATTCAGATTCACTTGATAGCCCCGAATGTTAATATTAAGGAACTCTTCTAAAATACATTGACAGCAAGCTCTTGTTTTTCACTTCAAAGCAATGTCTTAATCACCCTTTAGGTATGTATTTCTAATCAGGCAGGAGCTGCTACCAGCAACTGCTTATCTTTTGCCCAGCTTAGATCACTTACGTCAGGCAACTGGAATTCAGTTATATAACATTTCCCTCCACCAAAAGAGACGATTAGAATACAGACTGCAATTTTATGTTTAATTTTTTGAGTCTAGTTGACACACAGTAACAAAATGGCAATAAGTACATACTTATCAGTAATTACTTTAAGTGTAAATGGACTTAATTCTTCAATAAAAAGACATCGGGTCACTGAATGGATTAAAAAAAAGAAAAGACCCACCTATATGGTACCCACAAGAGACTCGTTTCAGACTAAAGACACATGCAGACTGAAAAGTGAAAGCCTAGAAAAACATATACCATGCAAATGGAAGAAGAAAAAAAAGGGCCAGGGTAGCAATACTTATAACAAACAAAATAGACTTTAAAACAAAGACCGTGGATGCAAAAACCCTCCACAAAATATCAGCAAACTGAATTCAACAATACATTAAAAAGAATCATTTACCACAATCAAGTAGGATTTATTCCAGGGATGCAAGGATGTTCAATGTTTGCAAATCAATCAGCATGATACATCACATTAACAAGAGAAAGGATAAAAGCCATATTATCATCTCGACAAATGCCAGAGTGTTTGACAAAATACAATATCCATTCATGCTGAAAAACTCTCAACAAAGTGGATTTAGAGGTATGCTTCAACATAATAAAGGCCATATATGACAAAGCTACAGCTAACACCATACTCAATACTGAAAAACTGAGCTTTTTCTCTTAGATTGGGAACAAGACAAAGATGTCTACTCTTGCCACTTTTATTCACTATGGTACTGAAAGTCCCAGCCACAGCAATCAGACAAGAAAAAGGAGTAAAAGGCATTCAACTTGGTAAGGAAGAAGTAAGACTGTCACTATTTGTAGATGACATGGCATCATATAAAAAAAAAACCCTAAAGTCTCCACCAAAAAACTACTAGAACTAATAACTGAACTCAATAAAGCTGCAAAATATAAAATTAATATGTAGAAATTTGCTGCATTGCTATATACTTATAATGAAATAGCAGAAAGGGAAATTAAGAAAATCATCACACTTACAACTGCCCAAAAACAATAAACTACCTAGGAATAACTTCACCAACTGTGCTCTGAAAATCATAAAACACTGATGAAAGAAATTGAAGACAAATCAAATAAATGGAAAGATATACCACACTATGGTTAGCACGCACTAATTAATTTTGTTAAAATGTCCTTAGTACCCAAAGCAATTAGATCCAACATAATCCCTGTCAAAATACCAATAGCATTTTTCACAGAACTAGAACAAATAACCCTAAAATTTGTATGGAACTAAAAAACATCCTGACTAGCCAAATCAATCTTAAGAACAAAAATGAAGGTATCACACTCCCAGACTTCAAACTGTACTACAAAGCTCTAGTAGGAAAAATACTATGGTCATGGAACAAAAATAGAGACATAAATCAATAGAACAGAATAGAAAGCCCAGAAATAAACCCATGTTTATATAGTTACTTAAAAAGAGGCACAAACATACTATGGGGGACAAGACAGTCTCTTCAGTAAATGGTGTTAGAAAAACATATGCAAAAGAAAGCATATATGCAAAAAAAAAATGATACTGGACCACTTTCTTACACCATATAGAAAAACAAATTCAAAAGTCAATTAAAGACTTACATGAAAGGCCTGAAACCATAAAAATCCTAAAAACATAGGCAGTAATTTCCTGGACATTGGTTTTATTTAAGATTTTATTTGTTTATTTATCAGAGAGAGAAAGAGCGAGTGAGCACAAGCAGGGGAAGCGGCAGGCAGAGGGAAAAGGGGGCTCCCCACTAAGCAAGGAGCCCGATGTGGGACTCTGATCCCAGGCCCCTGGGATCATGACCTGAGCAGAAGGCAGATACTTAACCAACTGAGCCACCCAGACGTCCCTGGACATTGGTTTTAGCAATCTTTTTTTGGATCTGCCTCCTCAGGCAAGGGCAACAAAACCAAAAATAAACAGTTGGGACTACATCAAATTAAAAAGATTCTGCAAAGTAAAGGAAACCTTCAGCAAAATGAAAAAGCAACCCACTGAATAGGAGAAGATATTTGTGAAGTATATATTCAATAAGGGGTAAATATCCAAAATATATAAAGAACTCATGCAATGCAACACCAAATAACCACAATGTGATTTAAAAATGAGCAGAAGACAGGGGCACCTGAGTGGCTCAGTTGGTTAAGCATCCAACTCTTGGTTTCAGCTCACGTCATGATCTTGCGGTCGTGGGATCGAGCCCCATGTCAGTCTCTGCGCTCAGCACAGAGTGTGCTTCAGATTCTTTCTCCCTCTCTGCCCCCCGCACTCACTCTTTCTCTCTCTCAAATAAATAAAATCTTTTTAAAAAATAGGCAGAGGACCTGAATAGACATTTTCCCAAGAAGACACACAGATGGTCAACAGACACAAGAAAAGATGCTCAACATCACTCATCATCAGGGAAACGCAAATCAAAACCACAATATCACCTCACACCTGTCAGAATGGCTAGTATCAAACCCTCATGCACTAATGGTGGGAGTGTAAATTGGTGTAATCACTATGGAAAACCCTGTGGAGATTCCTCAAAAAATTAAAAATAGAAATACCATACAATCCAGCAATTCCACTATTAGGTATTTACCCAAAGAAAATGAAAACATCAATTTGAAAAGATATATACACCCCTGTGTTCCTTGCAGCACTATATGCAATAGCCAAGATATGGAATCGACCTAAGCGCCCACCAACACATGAATGGGTAAGGAAGTTTAGTGTGGGGTGCTCCTCAGCCATAAAAAGAGTGAAACCTCGCCATTTGCAACAACATGGATGGACCTGAAGGGTATTATGTTAAGTGAAATAAGTCAGACAGAAAAAGACAAATACGTATGATTTCACTTATATGTGGACTCTTAAAAACGAAACAAATGAACAAACAAAACAGAGACTCGGAAATACAGAGAACAAAGTGGTGGTTGCCATAGGGGAATGGGCAAAACAGGTGAAGGGGATTAAGAGGTACAAACTTAATTGCAATAAAATAAATAAGGATATAGAGTATACAGTGAAATAGAGTATAGCATAGGGAATGTAGTAAATAATATTGTAATAACTTTGTTTCTTTAATGTGACATTTCTCATTTTCACAATCAGAAAGTCAAATAGCAAATATCAGCACTTTTACAACAGCAAAGACCTTTCCACTTCTCCATTCACACAAGCTTGTACCTTGCTTCTTTTGCTCATTACTTAATGAGGACCAATCTGAACTGAGGGTCTCTGAGAGGGTAGGGGGTTAATTTTATTGTCTTTTTTCTTTTCTTTTTTTCCCAGTAACATTTGCATCCCCTCTTTTATTTATTATTCAGAATTTAAGCCATCATCTTCAAACATACAGGAAAGCTAGTCATATGTGAAATATTTATAAATGAATTAAGCAGTACAAAGAAAAATTCTTAAATTAGTCCAAGTTTCACATGATTTTTTTTAAAGTAATCTCTATACCCAAGTTGGGGTTTGAACTCATGACTCCGAGATCGAGTCACACACTCTATCAACTGAGCCCCCCAGGCGTCTCCATTATTGTAATAACTTTGTAATAGAAGATAACAACATTTATGGTGGTGAGCATTTTGTAATGCATATAAATGTTGAATGAGTATGTTGTACACCTGAAAGTAATATAATATTGTATTATGTATGTCAACTGTCCTTCAATTAAAAAAAAAAAAAACACAACAACAACAAACAACCAGGACACCTGGGTGGCTCAGTGGGTTAGTGTCTGACTATGGATTTTGGTTCAAGTCATGATCTCAGGGTCGTGAGACTGAGCCCCACATCGGGTTCCACACTGGGTATGGAGCCTGCTTAAGACTTCCCTCTCCCCCTGCCCTTCTGCACCCCCCCACCCCGCTCTCTCTCACTCTCGCTCTCCCCCTCCCAATCAAACAAAACAAAACTCTTCGACAAAACAGGAAAGAATGTCCAATGGAAAAAAGTCTCTCTAGCAAATGGTGTTGGGAAAATTGGACAGCAATATGGGGAAGAATGAAACTGGACCGCTTTCTTACACCATACACAAAAATAAATTCAAAATGGACGAAAGACCTAAATGTGAGACAGGAAACCATCAAAATCCTACAAGAGAACACAGTCAGCAACCTCTTTGACCTCAGCCACAGCAACTTCTTACAAGGTAAGTCTCCAGAGGCAAGGGAAACAAAAGCAAAAATGAACTACTGGGACATCATCAAGATAAAAAGCTTCTGCACAGCAAAGGAAACAATCAACAAAACTAAAAGGCACCCTACGAATGAGAGAAGATATTTGCAAATGACGTACCTGATAAAGGGTTAGTATTCAAAATCTATAAAGAACACCCCAAAAAACACAAATAATCCAGTTAAGAAATAGAATATATGTATAGACTTCTTTCCAAAGACGACATCCAGATGGCCAACAGACACATGAAAAGATGCTCAACATGACTCATCATCAGGGAAATGCAGATCAAAACCATGATGAGAGGGGCGCCTGGGTGGCACAGCGGTTAAGCGTCTGCCTTCGGCTCAGGGCGTGATCCAGGCGTTATGGGATCGAGTCCCACATCAGGCTCCACTGCTATGAGCCTGCTTCTTCCTCTCCCACTCCCCCTGCTTGTGTTCCCTCTCTCACTGGCTGTCTCTATCTCTGTCAAATAAATAAATAAAATCTTAAAAAAAAAAAAAAAAACCATGATGAGATATTATCTCACACCTGCCAGAATGGCTAAAATTGATAACACGGGAAACAATAGATGATGGCGAGGATGTGGAGAAAGGGGAACCCTCTTACACTGTGGGTAGGAATGCAAATTGGTGCAGGCACTGTGGAAAACAGTATGGCGGTTCCTCAAAAAGTTAAATAGAGCTACCCTATGATCCAGCAATTATACTTCTAGGGATCTACCCCAAAGGATACAAAAATACTGATTCAAAGGGGCACATGCACCATTATGTTTATAGAAGTACCATTAACAATAGTCAAATTATAGTAAGAGCCCAAATGTCCATTGACTGATGAATGGACAAAGAAGATGTGGTATATATCTACAATGGAATATTACTCAGCCATCAAAAAGAATGAGATCTTGCCATTTGCAACAACATGGATGGAGCTAGAGTATATTATGCTAAATAAAATAAGTTAGAGAAAGACAAATACCATATGATATCACTCATATACGGAATTTAGGAAACAAAACAGATGAATATAAGGGAAAGAAAAAAAAAGAGGGAGGCAAACCACAAGAGACTCTTAACTATAGGGAACAAACCGAGGGTTGCTGGAGGGGAGGTGGGCAGGGGATGGGTGAAATAGGTGATGGGGATTAAGGAGGGCACTTGTTATGATGAGCACTGGGTGTTAAATGTAAGTGATGAATCACTAAATTCTACTCCTGAAACCAATATTACTGTATGTTAACTAACTAGAATTTAAATAAAAATTTGGAAAAACAAAAACCTCTAGCTAAATTGACCAAAAAAAAAAAAAAAAGACACAAAATATCAGTATCAGTATGGAAAAGAAAGCATGTCTATAGATCCTACAGATATTAAAAGGATTAGAAGAGAATACTGTGAACAACTCTGTACCAATATATTCAACAATTTAGACTTGTTACGGTGGCAAACTTCTGAAAGACACGTTACCAAAATAGACACAAGAAGAACTAGAAAATCTTAATATTCCTGTATTTACTAAGGAAATTAAATTTGCAATGAAAAATAAACGATATGTATATTTATATAATTTTTAAAATTTCAAAATTTTATTTTAAAATGCAAATTACTTAGAATTGTCAAAACAATTCTGCGGATGAAGAACAAAGTCAAAGAACTTAGACTACCTGATTTCAAGATTTTCTATAAAACCACAGTAATCAAAACAGTGTGTTCCTGGCATATGGATGGACAAACAGACAATAAAGGAGAACAGAATTCCCAGCAGTAGACCCACGCGTATATGGGCGACTGATTCTCAACAAAGTTGCCAAGATAAGTCAATGGAGGACGGGATGGTCCTTTTGACAAATTATGCTGGAGTAACTATGTATCCATACAGAAAAAATACTAACATTTAGGCTATATACTTTAAACTTATAAAGTGCTTTCTGTCAATTATATCTCAATAAAACCAGAAAAAAAATCAACCTTGTCCTTTACCGCATATCCCATATATTAAAAAAAGAAAAAAAAAAAACTTCAATTGAATCAGACCTAACCTAAATACAAAATCTAAAACTATAAAACATGTAGAAAGAAAATATAAGAGAAACTTTTTACAACCATAAAATAGGCAAGGGTTTTTAGGGGGAAAAGTCATGGGCCATAAGAAGAAAATGTACAAATTGGACTTTATCAAAATAAGACACAGCTAAGATAATGACAACATGGATGGACTTTAACGGCGTTTTTTTTTTAAGATTGATTCATATTTAAAGACTTATTTATTTGAGAGAAAAAGAGAGAGAGAGAGCGGGAGAGGGGCAGATGGAGAGGGGGAGAGAGAATCCCAAGCTGACTCCCTGCTGAGTGCAGAGCCCGACTCGGGGCTTGATCCCACAACCCCAACATCGTGACCTGAGCTGAAACCAAGAGTCAGACGGATGCTCAACTGACCGAGCCACCCAGTCACCCCTTAACGGTATTCTAGGTGAGATAAGAGAAAGACAAATGCCATATGATTTCACTTACATGTAAGAAAAGGAAGGAAGGAAGGAGGAAGGAAGGAAGGAAGCAAGGAAGGAAGGAAGGGAAAACCAACCCCACAAAAAAGAAGAAAAAAAAAAAATTCATTATTGAACAGATTGGTGGTTGCCAGAGGCAGAGGAAGAGAGGACAAGATGGGGACAGTGCTAAGAGAATAAAAAGACAAGCCACAGACTAGGGAAAAAATCACGCATTTGGTAAATGACTTATACTGAGAATGTACAAAGAATTCTCAATCTTCAATATGAACCCAATTTAAAAATGGGCAAAATATTTGAACAGACACCTTATCAAACAATACACACAAATGGCAAATAAGCCCATTAAAGGTGCTCAACATCATTAATCATCAGGGAAACGCAAATTAAAAGTACAATGAGAGACTACTACATGCCTTTTAAAATGGCTAAAATTTAAAAAGACAGCCACACCAAGTATTGCTGAGGGTGTAAGCAGCTAAATCTCTCCTACCTTTACAGTGGGAATATAAAATGTTATACCTGCTTTGGAAAACAGTTTGGCAGTTTCTTAAAAAGTTAAATATTTGCCTACCATGTAACCCATACATTCTATTCGTAAGAATTTATCCAAGAGAAATGAAGGCCTATGTCCCCACAAAGACCTGTACACTAACGTTCACGTTAGCTCAATCTGTACAAGCCAAAAACAAAGAAACAACCCACATGTCCATCAACAGGTGAACGGATAAACAAACTGTTATCCATCCATACAAGGGAATGCTACTTAGCAATAAAATCAATGGATTCATGCAACAATGTTGCTGACCTTCCAAATAATTATGCTGAGTGAAAGGAGTCAGACCAAAAACGCACATGATTCCATGGTAATGCCGGATTCCATTTACTTAAAATTCTAGGAAATGTGTATCCATCTCTAGTGACAGAAAACAGATCAGTGCTTGCCTTGGAATGAGGAGGGCAGGAAGAAGAGATTACAAAAGGGCAATGGGAAACTTTTGGGGGTGATGGATACGTTCATTACTTTGAAGTGATGGCATCACAAGTCTGTACATAGGCCAAAATATATTGCACTGTACACTTTATGTAGTTTATTATATCAATTCCACCTCAAAAAAGCTGTTAAAAATGGAAAAGAGATAGTATTTATAAAATATGTATAGGATATAACAATAATGAAACAACAGAACACTCCTGTATCCATCACCCAGTTTAAAAAAGTAAATGTCACCAGGGCCACCTGGGGGGCTCGGTGGATAAGCCTCTGACTCTTGATTTCAGTTCCGGTCATGATCTCAGGGTTGTGGGATCCAGCCCAGCCCAGGGCTCCCCACTCCCAGGAGTCTGCTTAAGATTTTCTCTCCCTCTGCCCCTCCTCCCCCCCTCCCCCTGCTCACGCTCTCTAAATAAAATCTTTTAAAAAGAAAAAAATGTTACTATTATTTTTGAAAATTTCTGTGTTCCCTGACCCACTCTAAAGCCAAGGCTTTCTTGTTAAAAACAGATGAATGCTTGAAACTATTTTCTCTACACTTTAGGTTTTTAGTTTCCCAAAGATGAGTATTCTGCGGACGATTTTTATCTAAATTAGCTGAGTAACGTAGCAGTCCTGCACAATTTGAAGATGAAACTTCCCCTTTAAAAAACGGGCGGGCCAAAACAGTGACTTAAAAATAACCCTGTTGAGTTATGAATGTCTGAGAGCCTCAGCCCAGAATGCAAAAGGGGGACATTCTTATTGACTGTGGCCAAGCAAGCGTGTCTAGTCACTTCCTCTTTTTAAAAAAACGGCGTCGGGGAAGGAGAGGGACCAAAGGGTTAGTAGGAGGGGGGCACTTGGCAGCCGCCCTCCGGTAGGGTTTCACCAGGCTCCACCCACAGATTCTGTTTTCTTTGCAGATGTCATTGGAGCACCCGGAGAGGGCGTAAGTGCGCTGTGCTTATAAAACTGCGGCTGGAAACTCGCAGCAGCCCTAACCCAGCCAAGGAGAAGCGAGCGCTGCGTTGGAATAAGGGACTGTGATCAACTTTCCTTCTAAAGGAAGCTGGGAACCTTCTCCCTTTGCTTCATGAAAACTAAGCTGAATCTTTTGCCAAACGCCTATAAATTAGGTGAAACGGGCCTCTCGCCCCTGATTTGACTTCCACGGCGTCTCTCTCTCTCTCCCAGCCGGTTCTTTCCTCTGCAGTTGATTGGCTCTGGAGTGTGGCCAGAGCTCTTCCTCTCTCAATAAAGAAGTCCCGGGTAACTGGTCGCTCGCTGTCTCCTGAGTGATGGCTCTCACCATCTTCATCCTCAGGCTCTTCGTCTACATCCTGGCATCTCCCATGTTCCTGCTGAACTTTCTGGGCTTGTGGAGCCAGATATCCAAAAAATGGTTCCCCCACTTCATGCAGAGGTTCACCGTGATATACAATGAGCAGATGGCAAGCAAGAAGCGCGAGCTCTTCGGCAACCTGCAGGACTTTGTGGGCCCCTCCGGGACACTCTCCCTGCTGGAGGTAGGCTGCGGCACCGGGGCCAACTTCAAGTTCTACCCGCCGGGATGCAGGGTGACTTGTATTGACCCCAACCCCAACTTCGAGAAGTTCTTGATCAAGAGTGTTGCGGAGAACCAACACCTGCAGTTCGAGCGCTTTGTGGTGGCTGCGGGAGAGAACATGTCGCAGGTGGCCGATGGCTCCGTGGACGTGGTGGTCTGTACCCTGGTCCTGTGCTCGGTGAAGAGCCAGGAGCAGATGCTCCAGGAGGTGCGCAGGGTGCTGAGGCCGGTGAGTGAGGGGTTGTGAGGAGGACTGGGTGGTGGCAGCCCTATCACCTAGGCAGTTCGGTCAGTTTCAGGCGGATCAAACACTCAAACACAAAAAGTAAGGCTACTGGAGATGGCACTGTTGAATTTTTAAAAATCTTAGAGTCAGAAAGAAGCCATAAAGGGAAAGACTGATTCTGAGTACATAAAATTTAAAAACTTCTACAGAGAGAGAGAGAGAGAGAAAAAAAAGTACCGTAAATGATGTAGCAAAACATAGAAGTAGTATTTGCCCGGGAGGATAGACAAAAAGGTTAACTGCCTTAATTTCATTTATTTATTTTTAAAGATTTTATTTATTTGTCTGAGAGAGAGAGAGAGAGAGAGCACAAGCAGGGCGAGCAGCAGGCAGAAGGAGAAGCAGGCTCCCCACTGAGCAAGGAGCCCAATGTGGGACTCCACTCCAGGGCCCTGAGATCATGACCAAAGGCAGATGCTCAACCGACTGAGCCACCCAGGCGCCCCTCCTTCATTTTAAAAGACACTGCAAGGGATCAATAGGATTTTTTACAAATAAGAAAAACAGAAGAGAAAAATAGGCAAACAGCAGGAACAGAAATATAAATAAAAATAGTCAGTTACAGGAATGCCTGGGTGACTCAGTGGGTTAAGGAGGAACTCTTGATTTCCGCTGGGGTTCTAATCTCAGGGTAGTGGGATCACGCCTCGCCTCCGGCTGGAGCTGGGCATGGAGCCTGCTTGGGATTCTCTCTCTCTCCCTCTCTCTCTGCCCCTCCCCCACTTCCTCCCTCGCTCTCTTAAAAAAAAAAAGCCAATTATTTGATAAAAATGCTCAACCTTACACACAAAGAAACTAAAGCAAGATACATTTTTACCTATTATACTGTCAGAGGCTTTTAAGGTCAATATGGTATTGGGGTTTGTTTGAGAGGCAGAATACCCCCATAGCACTGGAGGAAGTGCCCTCTTTGGAGGGTAACTTGATAATATTCAAAACTTAAAGTGTACATAGTCTTTTAGCCAGTAGTAATTTATCCTATAGCTATACAGCAGAAATACGCAAAAACTTGTCTATATGCAAAGACATTCACTGGAGTATTTGTAACAGCACAAATTGGAATTATCCTAAATGTCCATCAGTAGGAGGCTGTTCAAGTAAATTGTCTGCCACATAGTATAAAAAAATTCTGTGCATCTGTTAAAAAGAACAAGGAAGAGTTATCTATGTTAATATGAAAAACTCCCCGAGATAATGTTAAATGACAAAAAGCAATAAAAACATAGACTATTAGAGTATAAGCCCATTGTGTGAGGGCTTATACCCACACACATACGTACATATACGTATGTCTGTATGTTCATGGGAATGATAGACAAGAAACTTTTTTTAAAAACATTTTTATTTATTTGTCAGAGCACAAGCAGGGGGAGCAGCAGCAGAGGGAGAGGGAGAAGCAGGCTCCCCACCGAGCAAGGAGCCCAATGCAGGACTCGATCCCAGGACCCTGGGATCATGACCTGAGCTGAAGGCAGACACTTAACCCACTGAGCCACCCAGGTGTCCCTTATCCACCTGTTTCAGAGAGAGAGAGAGAGCACATGGGGGACAGGCAGAGGGAGAGAGAGAGTCTCAAGCAGACTCCATGCTGAGCCAGAGCTGACATGGGGCTCAATCCCACGACCCTGAGGTCATGACGCGAGCCGAAATCAAGAGTCAGATGCTTAACCAACTGAGCCACTCAGGTGCCCTGAGATGTTCTGATTTTTACATCCAAATGCTGGGTTCTTATGTCCTAAGACAGGGCAGTGAGTGGGCAAGGCTAGTAAGTGTTTTGTTGACAGTGTTACCCCTACAAAGGAAGTAATGCTTACCTGCATTTTCTAGCAATCCTAATGAGATCTCATTCTTGGTCATCTCCCTTAGCTCCGGTGAGGCACCCGCCCTCTGCTGAACGTAACCAGGAGCTTTATCACAGTGTCATTTAACCCTCACAACAGTCCTTTAAAGCAGAGACTGTCTTCATGGTGTGTTGAGGAAACAGAGGTTGGTTGAGAAACTTCCTCAAGGTTACACAGCTAGTGGCTCTGACTTTCTCGAATGCAAATACTCTTACTGCTGCATCACAGTGCTTGTCATCAGGGCCTTATCATCTCTCCGACTTCAATATTTCTACCACTTTTGCTGGCTGCTCTCCCTCTGCCCATCTCTAAATACTGGACTTTCTTTTTTGGCTCTCATTTCACTTAAATACAGCCCCAAGGCAATCTCATGGACCTCCCCCCCCACCCCCACCCCTGCCAAAGTTGTCAATGACCCTGCGTACCCAGGTAGTTTCCAAATCTAAATACCTAGCCCAGATCTTTCTTCTAACCCCAAACCTGCATATCCAGCTCTCTATGCAACGGTCACCTGAATGGGTGACAGGCATCTCTTGCTTAACTTGTGTTACCCCAAGGGCTACATCCGCCTCCCCAGACCTGGGCCTCCTCCTGTTCTCATCTACGGAAAATTTTTTTTTTTTAACCCACTCAGGAAATTCCAGGTTTTCCAATCCTGAACACAGGTCTTACACCTAACCACAGAACTGGGAAACTGCCACCTCCCCGCTCTCTGTCTGGGACACGCAAGGCTCGAGTAGCCAGAGGAGGCTAAGAAGAGTGTGACCATCACTACGGGTTTTGGAGGGGATTTGGAGGTCCCTCTCCCCTTACTCCCCATCGAGGTAGAAGGGGAGAAGCCTTCCGAAGTCCTTCTGAGAACGTATAACGTCTATCTTGTCTGTATGTCACCCACATTTATAGGACTGTTCTAGATGAAAACAGCGGTTGCTAATTCCTACGGGACAGTGATTTACACATTATATCCACTGAATAAAATCCCTGACGATACGGTGGTACAGTGACTTCAGTAATGCTTCTAGATGCTTCGGTATTTTCATTCATCACAGTATTTACATCCTTGTGACAACGGTAGGGAAGTATAAGATGTGACTGTTTAGCCTCAGGCAGTGCTGGGGGTGGACTCAGACTCTCTCACAGGTTTGCGAAGCAGAACCCAAGAACAATGTTCAGATGAAGTTAAAAAAAAAAAAAGTTTTTAAGAAGAAGAAGTTAAAAAAAATTGTTAAAAGGCAAACAACTTGGGTGCCTGGTTGGCTCGGTCAAAGCATGTGACTTTTTTTTTTTTTTAAGATTTTATTTACTTATTTGAGAGAGAGCGAGCGAGCGCGCGAGCACAAGCAGAGGAGGGGCAGAGGGAGAAGCAGACTCCCCACTGCAGGGAGCCCAACAGGGGGCTGGATCCCCGGACCCTGGGATCACGACCTGAGCGGAAGGCAGCTGCTTAACAGACTGAGCCACCCAGGTGGGACTCTTGATCTCGAGGTTGTGAGTTTAAGCCCCATGTTGGGTGTAGAGATTCCTTAAAAATAAAATGTTAAAAAAAAGAAAAGGCAAACAACAAACTGGGGGAAACGTTTGTACGTAGTCTTATTATACTAAATGCCCTCACTAAGCAGTAAGAAAAACCCAACACCCTATTAGAAAACTGGTAAAGGACATCAACAGACGAAACAGAAGAAGTCCAAATCACCAATAAGGTTTAGCAAAAAAAAAAGTTATATATATTAAGAAATTAAAGATATGCATATTATTGAAAATGAAATACCATTTCACCCATCAAACTGACAGGATAGAGGAAAAAGGACTGATGAGTCTGTTGGAAATGGGCACTCGCACCCATTGCTCGTATGAATGTAAACTTGCGATGACTCTTCCAAAGGGCAGTCTGACAACCTGCACCGACAGCTTTAAGAAGGCACAGACCTGGGCGCCTGGGTGGCTCAGTTGGTCAAGCATCTGCCTTCGGCTCAGGGCATGACCCTGGGGTCCTGGGATCCAGGCCTGCCGGTCATGTCGGGCTCCCTGCTCAGTGGGGAGTCTGTTTCGCCCTCTGACCCTCCCCGCCATGCTCTCTCTCTCAAATAAGTAAAAATATTTTAAAAATAAAGAATAAATAAACTAATTAATTAAATCTTCAAGGTGGCACAGACTTTTGACTCAGCAGTTCCACTTTTTAGCAAGTTACTTATTTGGAAATAGAGATGGGCACCAAGATGTATATGGATAAAGATAGACACTATAATAGTATTTACAATAATGAAAAATTAGAAATAACTTCAATGAGAAGGATTAAGAGATGGTGCCCTCAGTGGCGTGAAATACTGTGTAAAGAGCTTTTAAATAATGTTTTAGAACAATATTCAAATGCATAAATAAAATAAAGCCGGTTACAAAACAGAAGGGACATTCTAGTCCCAGTTTTAGGGAAAAGAGGCATAATCACACGATGTACACACAAAATCTTAACAGCAGTTCCCTTGAGAGGAAGAATAGTCCTTGTTTTTCTGTTTAGACTTTTTACATTCCCTAAGATCCACATATGGGCGAGGCAGTATTACCAGCCTCCGGAGCCAGACTGTCCAGGTTCAAACCAAACCTGATCTGACATTTATAAGCTGTGTGACCTTGGGCAAGTTGCTCTTTCTTGTGTGACTCATTTTCCTCATCGGTAAAAATAGGAATGATAATACTTACCGAAGAAGTGTGTCATAAGGATTAAAGCAGTGGATACGTGATCGGCATTAAGGGTAGGACCTTGCAGGCAGGAGCTGCCACAAGTTTTAGCTATCATGACATATTGCTTTTATGATCAGAAAGTATGTGTTAATTGCGTTAGATTGGCAGCTCTGGATTAAATTTGACAGAAACTAAGAAACAGCCTCTTAGGGGTGCCTGGGTGGCTCAGTCGATAAGCATCTGCCTTCGGCTCAGGGCGTGATCCCGGCGTTCTGGGATCGAGCCCCACATCAGGCTCCCCCGCTATGAGCCTGCTTCTTCCTCTTCCACTCCCCCTGCTTGTGTTCCCTCTCTCGCTGGCTGTCTCTCTGTCAAATAAATAAACAAAATCTTAAAAAAAAAGAAAAGAAATGGCGTCTTAGTAAGTGCTAATGTATCCACGCCTTCTCATGAAGTTAGCCTTTAGGGCCCCTGAAATCGAAGCTTCCATCATCTTATAAACCTGTTCTTCCAAAACTAGAATCCTGTTTTTTGTTGTTTTTTTTTCCTTTCTCAGGGAGGGGCTTTCTATTTCCTGGAGCATGTCGTAGCTAAGAGCTCAAGTTGGAATTACTTCTGGCAGCAGATCCTGCATCCTTGCTGGTACATGCTGTTTGACGGGTGCCACCTGACCAGAGAGAGCTGGAAGGCGCTGGAGCGCGCACGCTTCTCCGAGCTCAAGCTGCAGCACTTCCAGGCTCCTCTGTCCTGGGAGCTGGTGCGCCCCCACGTCTGTGGGTATGCTGTGAAGTAACCCGAGTGGGGAGCAGAGAGCCAATGGCTCATAGCTTCAGGCTACACTTGTACACTTAAAATCCTAATTGGAACAAAGGAAATCTTTGGGTTTTTTTTAAGGTAAAGTTGCATTTCATCCCTAAGAATTTATGTTATAACCTCTTTGGCCATTTTCTGTCGTCTCCCAAGAGGGTCAAGACCAAACCAAAGCAACACAGGGCTCTCCCTTAAAAGGAAACGCTGGGCTTCATAATTGAAGTTTACCATTATCCCCAAACTTTAGTTTATGCGATAACTTCCAAATCCTTCCAATTGTCTTATTTCAATTGCTACCTGGCAGATGTTCCTTTCACCCCTTCTTCAAGGGCTTGGTGCTAAGAACCAGTGAAATCACCCAAAAGAGGACTTGAAAAGGGAGAAGTGACAAGATCTTAATACTTCACAAACTGAACCAAGAAATACTAACTCGCTGAAAACCCAAATCGAAATAGCCCAGGTCTTTTTGAAAGAGAAATAGGAATCTATTTGTCGTTCTTAGTATCAGGGGGCTGGTTTTCTAAATTAAGCCACACCCAGCTCCGCCCAGCATTGTTGTTTTTACTCCCGGATTCCACTGACGTTTGTTTCCCTGCATCCCAGTCTTCAGTTCTTAAGATGACGATGGTACCTGACACATTAGTATACCCAGAAAAACAGCCGAGGCACTTCGGTTTCTTGAGTACATTTTCCTTATGATGTAGCATATACTTTGCTGCATGTCTTAAATTGTAGGTAAGGAAAAGGCCCACTGTAACAAGGAAAACCTTGTATAATTAGGTACGCTTTGTAAGGGCCCCTAAAACCTAGGCACTCTGTCACGTAGACACGTATGGGGCGCCTGGGTGGCTCAGTCATTAAGCGTCTGCCTTCGGCTCAGGGCGTGATCCCGGCGTTGTGGGATCGAGCCCCACATCAGGCTCCTCCGCTGGGAGCCTGCTTCTTCCTCTCCCACTCCCCCTGCTGTGTTCCCTCTCTCGCTGGCTGTCTCTATCTCTGTCAAATGAATAAATAAAATCTTTAAAAAGAAAAGAATAAAAGAAAAAGAAGTAGACACGTAGTTGGGGGATTATTCTGACCAAATTTCCACTCCTGTCCCAAGATGATTTCTTCGTTCCTTGCCCCCATGGAAACCTCTGAAAATCGTAAGTGCTTTGAAAACAAGTGTTGGGTTGGTCAGTCAGAGGGATTAAGAATAGCATTTTCGGCAATAGTTTATGTGTATTTTAATAAATTTAGCATATTTTCTGTAAAGTATAATGACTCTACAAAGGGATGGTTTTAAATATGAAATCAATCAATCAATTCACATAGATTTTAGAAATGGAAATAAATGGTTTATATCTTTGCTGGCTTGGCTTCATTTTTTTTTTTTTTAATGTCTCTGGGAGGGGAAAATTAAGCTCTTTGAACATACAGATTTTTCTTTCTACTACCAGATAACTATAAACGCAGCTAGTGGATTTTAGAGAAAGCAATTTTGGAAGGATCAGAATGAGTTTTGAAAAGTTCAAGTCCAAAGACCCCCACTTGTAAAATCCACAGCATAGAAAGAAAGGACACTTACTATTCTAACTCTCTTGAACATGCAGACAGTTATTGTTATGATGAGGTTGGGACAGTCGTTGAAGGCCTCCTGAGGTCTACAACAGGAATCTCCTCCCTCTACAGTCTCCCCAAAGCAGGACCCTCCTTAACTACCCACCTCACTATTGGTTAGGTTAGTCTAGTGACTGAGAAATACGAAAAACCACGGGTTGACAGGCTGAAATGTTACCAGCACGCTGGAGAGAAGTAATGCCCGAGTACGAAGTATACACACATTCTTATCAATTCCTTCTTGTCTAAGTGGCATGGCAAATATTACCCTCACATTCTGTACAAAACGAAGATGCAGAGAAATAAATAAATGAGGTTTCTTACATTCTACAAGTTACCGAGCAGGTCCTAGAAGCCCCAATTCCCCAAACCACAAAACCCGTTTCGATATCATCGCTGCCATGTTACCTCCTCACGGCTTTCCTCCACGGGCCAGAAGACACACACGTATGGTCTTTCCAACAGCCTGTGGAAGTGACCTAAGCCCATGCAAAATGGGAACAGAGAAAGGCAAACACATTCACCGTGCTGGTTAGGATTCCTTGGATTGCGAGTGGCACAACTCTGAACTGAAACAAGGCTTTTGTAGAAAAAGGACTTTTATGACTCAAGTTAGTGGAAAGCACAGGGACAGAGAGCCTCAGGCACGGCTTGAGCGGGGCTCCGCTGATATTCTCAGATGTCCCCTCTGCCCTCCTGTCTGTCCTACCAGGTGCGGAGTCTGAGGAAGTAGCGCCGATCTTCATGCTTTCACAGGCCAAGACCAGTTGGAGAGATCGACTGTTTTTGCAAAAACTCCAACCAAAGTTCTGGATTGGGTCTCAGTTGGCTCCTACTGGCAATACTGAGTCACAAGCCCATGGCTGAACCAATGGTACTGTTTGGATCCGATGGATTACGTGCTGCCTGGCTCGAGAACAGGTGACAGTGCCTCATTCCTGGGGCTGAGCGCGCCCAGACCACATGCACTGGGACAGGGAGAGCTGTCATCCTCCAAATGAAAACAGGGCCTGTGACCGGGAGGAGCAGGGCTGCCCTCCGAGAAGGCCCACCACATACGCCCCCTAGAAGCACAGGGCTGCAGTTCCGTCAGACCCTCTGCCTGCTTTCCTGTGATAGACCACGTAGCACCAGGCTGAGAACGCCGGCAACGAGGAAAATGAAAGACAAAACGACACTGGCCTTGGCCTCAAAGTGACCAAAGTCCTGGCTGTGTCATTTGTTGACCATGTGACCTCAGGCAAGTTATGTCTCTGGTGTCGGTTTCCTCATCTCTCGATGAGAATATCCACCTAAAGGGTTAATGTGAGGAATGAAGGACGTGAAGCGCTTGGTACTTAATAAACGTTGAACTTTATTTAACAAATAGTTTCTGTGTACTTGGCTCGGGGCTCGGCGCGGGGCCCTGACTCAGCTCGACCTGCTCCTTGGCCTCACGGAGCCCACAGCAGGGAAAGATCGAGCTGCGAGGAGAAGTGCCAGGTGCCCTGCGAATGGAATCTGACCCAGCCGGGGAGGAGGGTCACAGGCTTCCTTGAGGAAGTGACATCCGACCTGAATTCCAGAGGACGTTAGTGTTTTGGTGTAAGAGGACAGCTTGAGCCATAGACAAATAAAAGGAGGAAACACAATCCGTTGGAGGAGCTGAAGGCCGGCAGGGCCGGGCACCAGAGCCCAAGGGGAGGAGTGGGGCTGACGGCTTACACCAGCTTCTTATCTTGTTAAGCCCCTGGATCTGTGAGTGCGATACTTAATATTAATGGCTAGCAAAACAAAACACCACTGAAATTGCTTATACTTATATTATAAAACATTCTGTTCCTAAGTTTTCTAACATTGTACTTGTTTCTTTTGAGTTCCTACACACTTCAGACTTGACTAACAAGTGAAGCAAACATTGTGTAACAGTTCCTTTTGTACTCTTGATCCTTAACAGAAGACTTTCCCTTTGGCATTGCTTTAAAAAACCCAGAACTTAACACAACTGAAATTCAATTCTTGTTAATCTACTAAAGGCCATCAGAGTGGACTGAATCACAGCCGCCTAATGTCAGCAAAAGCAAAAAAGAGAACTGTTCAGTAAGCATCACTTCATGATTTCAATACCGAAAACCAAAAGCATTCAGGCAACATTAAAGAATAATCAGAATCCCCTGACCCATGGAACCACCAGAACCAAGAACAGAGGTCATGTTAATTGAGGGCACAGGAAATGAATGTAGAGTGCCAATGTTCCCAATTTCTAGTTCACAAACATAACAACAACAACAAAAAAAACCATAGTAATTTGCCGACCAAGAAAGGTATTTATTTTATTCCCAAAGGAAAGTACTTGGGAACCTGTAAAGAATTACATAGAAACAAGGAAAACGGCCATTCAGAATTTACCACTCTAAAAGTAAACATTTCTCATGTCCAACAGCCTTAATTCAGGCTGTGTCTTTCTCAATCTTTAAAATGTGTCTGACACTGATGTCAACCTTTTCCTTGGAATGATCTTTTATTCCATGACTCGAATAGCTAACAATATAAATGTCCATTTATTATGTGCCTTCTTTATGCCAGGCACCAACTTTTTACACAATTATTTTTTTTAAGATTTTATTTATTTGAGGGAGAGCAAGCAGAGTGAGAGAAAGCAAGAGCACGAGCAGGGGTAAGGGGCAGAGGGAGAGGGAGAAGCAGACTCCTCGCTGAGCAGGGAACCTGATGCGGGGCTCGATCCCAGGACCCTGAGATCATGACCCGAGCCGAAGGCAGACAGTGAACCGACTGAGCCACCCAGGCGTCCCTACACAATTATTTTATATAATACTCATAACTCTACAAGGCAGGTAAGTTACTACAACTGACAAGTGAGAAAGCAGACCAGTGGATGCTCTATCATTTGCCCAAAGCCACATGGTGAGTGGTCACAGCAGGATGCCTACATAGCTTACCTGATTCCAGAGCCCAGGCCTCTCCACAATGTTACAGTGTTTCTTGAGGTCTTCTCGAACACAAGGCCCTGTGGTGAATGGTCCCCCAAGACTCTTTCGGTCTGTGTTCAATCCCTTGAGCCTTGCTTATACTCCTAGGTTGTGAGCCATCACCTATTTGAAAAAGATTCTTAAACCTCACACTTTTGCCATTTCTCTGAGAACTGAACATGTCAAAAACAAAATTGACTGGGTCCTTCCCTAAATAAGCAACACTTTCCAATTTCTTCAACACCTATAATTATTTCCCAAGACCAGATAAAGAGATGCCCTTCTAGAAAGCATTTGCTGGCTGTTTCAAGAAGCTTCCTCCTAGAGAAATCTCTTAGCATACTCACGGGTGTGATTTCACACCACCAATCTCTTCTTCCTTTCTTCTACATGCCAGACACAGTACTTAGGAGATAGCAGGTGCTCCAAAAGTATTTACCGATTAATTCATCATCAAGTCCTGCCTCTTCTACACACCTCTCAGCTGGTCCCTTCTACTGCATGGTCACAGCTGCCATCTTCATCTGGGAACTAAGCCCTGGATGGCTGCACATACAGACTGAGTGTGGACAGCTGGAATGACAAAGCATTTACACTGGAACTTGCTACGTAGTGCATGATTCAGGGACATGGCAGAAAAGTAGCTCTAAGGTGAGGGGAAGATACTACATGTGGATACAGTAGTTGGAAAACACTCCTCTTGCAACAGACTCAACCTTCTTTGCCTTCCTCCACCCAATTCACCCCACTAACCTAGGATGGAGAAACAGAACCTCAGCAAATAACTTTCCTGGGGCACAAAGACATGGTTTCCTAGGAAGGCACGAGTGTCTGATCCAAGTCACAATCTCTCGTGCTAGAAAATGCTTCAAACGGGTCTCCATGCCTTCACCACCTCTGTCTTCATGCCCATAATTTCCAGAACACTTCAGCCATTCCTGCAGCTCAAAACGATAAAGGAAGCTCCTCAGCATGAAGTTGAATGGAAGTTTCTCGGCTCTGCAGTTAGGAGAATCTGTCAGTAGACACCTCAACACTTCTCTCAGCTTTGTGGGCCCATGGCGAAAACATGGCATTTGGGGTCACAACATTTGAATCCAAATCTCATCACTGCACCTTACTAATATTTTGTTCACTTAGTATAAGAAGATACCACCACCTACATCTCCTACGGTTCTTGTGACGATGAAGGACATAAATGCAAAAGGAGTTGGTCAGCTACCGAACTGCCGTGGGGGCTGGAGCCTCTCCACACGGGGCAGGGCCCGGCCTCCGTAAGCACTTGAGAGAGGAACAGAACGGACTTTAACTTTCTGTGTAGGCAAAGATACTTTACTCCTATAAATGGGGTCCTGTAATTCCAATCGACTGGATTGCTATACACCATAACGCTTTCTGGGGACTCAGTACACTTTTTCTTTAAGATTTTATTTATTTATTTGAGAGCGCGCGCTCCCATCTGTGAGTACAAGCGAGGGGAGGGGCAGAGGGAGAGAGGAAATCTTTTTTTTTTTTTAAGATTTATTTATTTATTTGACAGAGATAGAGACAGCCAGCGAGAGAGGGAACACAAGCAGGGGGAGTGGGAGAGGAAGAAGCAGGATCATAGCGGAGGAGCCTGATATGGGGCTCGATCCCGTAACGCCGGGATCACGCCCTGAGCCGAAGGCAGACGCTTAACCGCTGTGCCACCCAGGCGCCCCAGGAGAGAGGAAATCTTAAGCAAACTTCCTGCTGAGTGCAGAGCCCGACTCAGGGCTCACTCAGGGCTTGACCCTACAACCCTGAGGGTCATGACCTGAGCCAAAACCAAGAGTTGGACACCTAACCGACTGTGCCACCCAGAAGCCCCTCTGGAGACTTGGTACACTTTTAAAGAAATCTCCCATAAAAAATAACTTGGGATGGGGGCGCCTGGGTGGCTCAGTCAGTTGGCATCTGGTTTCTGCTCAGGTCATGATCCCGGGATCGAGCCCCACGTGGGGCTCCCTGCTCAGCGGAGAACCTGCTTCTCCCTCTGCCAGCTGCTCTGCCTGCTCCTGCTCTCTCTCTCTCTGTCAAATTAATAAAATCTTTAAAATTTTTTTCAAAAAATAACTTGGCAAAGCTCCAGTTTTTGCATCTAACAATAAAAAGTTTGGCACCTACGCGAGATGCCGCAAAGAACTTCTACACAGAAATGCTAAAGATGCAGATATCATCTCCCAAATCCTTTCGATCTTGGCTCACATGTTACCTGTCAGGCTAAGCAGGCAGTATTAGGACCATGAAAGCAGCAGCA
This sequence comes from Ursus arctos, assembly GCF_023065955.2. Taxonomy (NCBI): domain Eukaryota; kingdom Metazoa; phylum Chordata; class Mammalia; order Carnivora; family Ursidae; genus Ursus; species Ursus arctos. The sequence goes on from NW_026622941.1 coordinate 41,161,926, forward strand.
CTCAGTTCAAATTCTATCTCACCTCTCAGGTTATGGGAACAGATCATTTACTCTGATCCCAGAGGAAGAGTTTCTTTTCGATTTTGTCTACCGAAGCTTAGGAAGAAAGAAATCTAAAAACCCTTTTTTAAAAGCAAAAGCTGCAATATAAAAATAAATATCTAATATTTATTTATAAATATAAATGTTGCCATATATTACACTGCTTACCAATCCATACAACCCCTTCTGCCCCAATGCTGAAACTGGGAGAAAACACTGGAGAAAGTGGACACAACTAATAAATCATTAACCTGTCAGCCCGCATTTTTGCTCTTGTGCTTTTATTTTCTTCCCTTCATATTCTGGGAAGGAGGCCTTCTGGGACCTTGTGTAAAATTTTATAAAAAAACATTTGCCTTTTGCTCACACAGCCAGTGCATACCACCTATACCTGGATGACAGATATGTCTGAAAATGTGAAGATTAGGTAAAAATGGTGCCACCTGGTATCAATTCTTCATTTTTATAGGGTCCTAAGGAACTTCTTGAGACTCTGATGAAAGGTCTAGATCCTCTCCCTGGAAAAATGCTGCTACAAATAAACCTACCATTTCTAGAAGGAAACAGACATGTCAAGTGCCTGAGTATACTGTCATCATTTCCAAATTGCCACATATGAATATTCAAACTCTGAAATCCTATTCTTGAAGTAGCCTTTAGCCTTTTACCTCCCCCACTAAACTTATTCTTCAGCTTAGAGACCTCTAACCCCACCACTCCGCCTCGGGCTGTCCCTGGCTGCCAGCCCACATGGCGTCCCTTTTCTAACCAGACTGGACAGCAGTCAAAACCAGTCCATCCTCACGTTCCTACTCACGCCTCCTTTTCCTCTTGCCATACAAACCTGCCAATTTCTGACTGCAGGGTCTCCTTTACCCTAATCTGCTGCTTCTATTTTTTTTTTTTTTATCTTAGTAAAATGGCAAAACTATTTTTGTCACTCTCACTCAAGCTGGAAACCAGGACATCATCCTGGCTTTCTCTCTTCCTCACCTCCCACAGCCAGTCAGACACTGTCCCTTCCTTTCTTCCCCCATCACGTCTGCTCACATCCCTCCTTACTTGGATTAACCGGCCTCAGCCTGACCCCTCCAATCTGTCTCAGTGCCGCTCCCTGGAACCGAAATTAAAATATCACTTCCTGCCTCAAATCCTTTGATGGCTTCTCACGGTTTTCAGATGAAACCTCAAAATCCTTCACCTAAAATGCAAGGCTCTTGTGATCCGGTCCCCCTGGCGACGAAGCTCGGTCCTCTATAGGCCACGCCCATCGCTGGCTCTCCACCCTGTGCTGTCTGGCTGTCTGCTCTCTGCCTGTCCCCAAGCTTCCTGGGGACAGGGCGCGGGTCTTAACTCAGCTTTCGATCTGCAGCACCCAGGCTCTGTGAAACGCACAACCGACTCCAGCCATTTGCCTCCTCTGCTGGGGCTGTCAGGAGAGAGTAGGAAGCCAGAGGTAGACATGTCAGGGCTGCTCAGAAATCTCACAATTTACCCTCAGCTGCCACAGAGGCCACACCCTGACGACGCTCATTTCCGCACTTCTGCTCTCAGCAGATGACTTTACTACTCACTGCGCAGAAGGAAAAACAAAAAGAGAGCCGCTGAGCCGGCCTGGGAGATTTAAGAACCTCATGGGTGCCCTCTCCTGACCACAGCAGCAAGGCCAGCCCTGAGCTCTTGAGTCATCTCTTTCAAGTCTTTTTTCTGCCAAGTCATATTCCTTTTTGCATCGTTACTCTTCCCCTGTGTTCAAATATCCTAAAATACACACCACCTTCCTCCAGTAAAACCAAAACACTAAAAACAAACAAAAAACCCCACGACAACAAAAAAAACCCAAACAAAAAACTTAGCTTTGCTTTCCCCTGAAATTGCTATGCTCTTTTCCTCCCTTCCCTGTCAAATCTCTTAAAAATATCAAATCCAGTTTTTTCCCCCACTGCCCACTCACTCCTCAATCCATTATCATTGGGCTTCCAGCCTATCTGAAACTGTTCTCCACAAAGTCATTACCGCTTTCCAAATACGAAGGCGTCGTCCTCCGTATGAGCGCTGTAATATCTGATTCTGGCTGCCCTTCTTGAGATCTTCCTCTATCTCTCGTGAGTCTTCTTGACCCTTTGGCTGCTCCATTTCAAGCTCCTTGGCTGCCCCCTGCTTCCCCAGGATTCCACCCTTAGTCCTCTCTATTCCCACAGACTTCCCTTTGTGGAATTCAACAGGGCTGTCACGTCCAAGGCCCCATCCCCGCCCTCTCCTGGCCTTTGGGGCAGACTGGCTGCGTAGCATGCCAGGCCCGTGTCAGCCATATTTGTTTCTTGTAGCTGCCACAACAAATGGCCATAGTCTTAGTGGTTTAAAACAATACAAATCTATTATCCTGCAGTTCTGGAGGGCAAAAGTCCAAAACGGGTCTCCCTGGGCTAAAATCAAGGTGTTGGCAGGGTTGTTTTTTCTGGAGGCCCTAGGGAAAATCTCTTCTCTTGCCTTCTCCAGCTTCTAGAGGCCACGCTGGTTCCTTGGCACATGGTTCCTTCCTCCATCTTCAAATCTCTCTCTGAAACTGACTTTCTTGCCTCCCAGTTTCACTTACAAGGGCCCTTGTGATTACATCGGCCCCACTCAGATAATCCAGAATAACCTCCCATCCCAAGGTCAACTGGATAGCAACCTTCATTCCATCTGCAACCTTAATTTCCCTCTGCCATGTAACATAATACATCCAACAGGTTGTGGGGATTAGGGTGCGGACATACCTGGGAGTGGGGAAGAGGAGGCATTATTCTGTCTACCATCTCAGCTAGACTGGACAAGAAAGAAAAGGCCAGTATGTAAATGATAGCAGGAACTGTAACGAGGCTCCAGATTGCACTAACACAGAGCCAAGGGGAGCACAGTGTGGAATGGCAAAACAGTTGCAGGAAGAACTGAATGAGGGCTACAAAGGGACAAACTGCTGTCTGCACACTCTAGGTCTCAAGAAGAAAACTGGGCTGCATTTTATAAGACAGTTCGTGTCTGTCCCTGACAAATCTCCCCATGTTACAACGATCATTTCTATTTCGGGAGCCTTCCCGTATGAATCCCGTAACTTGGAACCCTTTGATGAGCCTGAGGCTATCTTCCAGCCTTCCCCACATTCTTCAGGCACTTTAAAATTATGAAACCTAACAAATAATTTTTAACATGCAAAACTGGCCTTAAACGTATGAAAATACGTTTGAGCTCACTCACAATACATGAAATGCTAGTTAAAACTACTCTGAGGTACCATTTCTCACATATCGGATCGGCAAAGACTTCCAAAGTCTGACAACACATTCAGGTGAGCAGGCCACGGAGAGACAGGCATTTCCATATACTGCAATATATTTGGCGATATCTAACAACAGTAAGCCTGCATTTACGTTTTGGCTCAGCAAGCCTACCTCTAGAAATTCTTCCTGAAGATACACTTCCAACAATAAGAAAATCCAGATGCACAAGATAATTCGTGGTGGCATCGCTTGTAATGTTCCCAGGCTGGGTGCTCATACATGTGACTGCCTGGACGGACGAGGCCTTCTGCACAGTGGAGCGCTACACGCTCCTAAGGCAGGTGACACAGAGCTCCAGGAAGTGATAAGGTGTGATTTCAAGGAAATACTAAGTAAGCAATAGCTCTGTTAGGTAAAACTGTCTATCGTGTGGTACCTTCTCCAAAAAAAGAAGGGTAAATAAGAAAATACATAGGTACGTGTTTATTTTTGCAGAAAGAAACTTCAGAAGAATAAACCAGACACTAATGACATTGGTTATCTTTAGTGGGTGGGTGGGAAGAGAGTAGAAATAAAGAGGAGAAGTGATACGTTTTTAAATGTATCATTTTAGTTTTGATTTTTGCAACCATGTTAATGTCATACATAAAATATGCAAAAGAATGTCTATGTAAAAAAAAAAAGAAAGAAAAAAGAAAAATGAGGGGGGCCCTAAGATGGAAAAATAAAAAAACATCTAACTGTATTCCAAACGAAGACTAACCACATTGATGCAGGAGTGGGGGGAAAGAAAAAGCAACCCAAACAGCTTTTTTTCCAAGTAACTTAAAAAAAAAAAAAACTTTATTAACATATAATTCACATAGCATAAAATTTGCCTAAAGTATACAATTAAGTGGCTTTGTAAGAAGGATTTTTAAATTTATTTGAGAGAGAGAGAGCATGAGTGGTGGGAGGGCAGGGGGAGAGAATCCTCAAGCAGATTCTGTGCTGAGTGCAGAGCCCAACCCAGGGCCCGATCCCAGGACCCTGAGATCATGACCTGAGACTAAATCAACAGCTGCCAGCTTAAGCAACTGAGCCACCCAGGTGCCCCTACTGGTTTTTATTATATTCAGAGTTGTGCAACCATCATCTATCTCTATCTCTCTATCTCTCTATCTCTCTATCTATCTAAGATTTTATTTGACAGAGAGAGAGAGAGAGGCAGAGGCAGAGGCAGAGGCAGAGGCAGAGGGAGAGGGAGAGGGAGAGGGAGAGGGAGAGGGAGAGGGAGAAGCAGGCTCCCCCACTGACCAAGGAGCTCAACTCCGGGCTCGATCCCAGGACCCCAGAATCATGACCTGAGCCCAAGGCAGACACTTAACCAACTGAACTGCCCAGGTGCCCCCATCACAATCTATTTAAAATTTTTTTCATTAACCCCTGCAAAGGCTCTGTAACCATGAGCAGTCACTCCCTATTTTCCCCCCACTGTCTCTCAGAGCCCTAGGCAACCACTAATCGATTTTCTTTCTCTATAGATTTGCCTATTCTGGACATTTCATATAAATGGAATCACACATTATATGGTCTTTTGTGCCTGGCTTCTTTCATTTAGCATGTTTTCAAGATTCATCTATTGTATAGCACATCAGTATTTCATTTCTTTTTATGCCCAAGTAATATTCCATTGTATGGATAGATCACATTTTCTTTCTCCATCAAATGATGGATGTTTGGGTTGTTTCCATTTATTGGTCCTGAAAATAATGATGCTATGGATATCTGCACACAAGTTTTCATGTAGAAATATGTTTTCAGGGGCGCCTGGGTGGCACAGCGGTTAAGCATCTGCCTTCAGCTCAGGGCGTGATCCTGGCATTATGGGATCGAGCCCCACATCGGGCTCCTCCGCTATGAGCCTGCTTCTTCCTCTCCCACTCCCCCTGCTTGTGTTCCCTCTCTCGCTGGCTGTCTCTATCTCTGTCAAATAAACAAATAAAATCTTTAAAAAAAAAAAAAAAGAAATATGTTTTCATTCCAAGTGATTTTTGAAGACAGTATTTTGACTATTTTCCCTCTGACAAAAAAGAACTATAAGAAATATTTAATAGGTTTGTCTTTCACAGAAGTATGGGTCAGAAATTCTTAAATGAATTTTTGTGTTCTCCAGAATTAGGCAAATAAGTAAATATCCTGAAGATAGTGGGAGTCTTCTCAGAGAGAATCACAAATATGAAAAGGGGAAGACCAGAATGAACCCTGTGGAATTGGGTTAAACTTGGAGATGTTACTACCCACTCATGATTTTAATATAGATAGATACATAGGAATAAAATAGACTAGACACAGATACAAATCCTAATTCTGTCTGCTGAGAGGGCCTAGAAGTAATGACACTCCAGTAATGATGAACACCTGTAACGCCCAGAACTTGGTTTCTAAATACCATTCTTCACTAAAATGAGTTAGGGCTCCATAGAGAAATGGCCGATTTCAGGACTGGGGAAGAAAAAGTACAAATTTAGCCTGGAACATCTTGTTATGCCAGAATATAAAGAAGAATGTTTAAAGAATGATGGGGTCATGTCAATAGGACATAGAAGCCAGCTTAAAGGGGCTCCTAATAGCCAAATCTGGGACAATTTGATCATCAAAATAAATAATGATAGCAATGGATTATGAGCCACTGAATGAAATAGAAATTCATAAGTTCAAACAGATATAAATGAATAATTATATAGGAAAGAAGAAAAAAATAGTAAAATAAATGTGAGGGTTGGGGGAAGCACCTGGGAGCTCAATCAGTTAAGCATCTGACTCTTGATCTCAGCTCAGATCATGGTTTCAGGGTTGTGGGATTGAGCCCCACATCAGGCTCCATGCTCAGTGGGGAGTCTGCTTGGGATTCTCTCTCCCTCGGGGAAAGTAAGAAAGAAGGGAAAGCGATGCCTTTATTAGAATGCCAAGTGAAAATTATAAAAATGATGGACTTAGAAAATTACCATCTGGCAAACATAATATTAATTGATTCAGGCAAGGGTCATCAATGGATGCTGAAATTAATGGGTAAAGGTTTGAAAAATAACAGTATATTTATATCATATTAAAGTAGCTCCTCACAAAATACTTATATAGTATAAAGGGAAAAAATGGTAACTTTACAGAAATCGGCAGATACCACCTCAATCCCAATGATCAAAACTGTGGTGTGCCAGAGTAAACTCACACCGACTCAGGAGTGGCACATCTCTTGCCAATTTGTGTTTGGTGATGACAAACGGAAGCTTGAAATTGGCCACTGTGGGCGTATTTACACCATGGAAATGGGCAAATATTACAAATCAGGGCTCTTTTTCCTCTGGATAACCAGTTGTCAGTCACTTATCGGAACAGCAGATCAAAGTTACTACCACCAGACAAACTAACTTACGTGCCTCTGATATCGTACACCAAGGACACAGCATCCCCTTTCCGGTATTCTGACAAAAACGTGTAACTTCAACCTAATGATGAGAAAGGATCAGAAAAAGCTAAATTGAGAACCATCCTACACATTAACTGGCCTGCATTAGCAAAATATCAGGGTCGTGAGACAAAAGAAGATTGTGAGGATTAGCCTTATGTCAACTGGACTGCGATGCCCAGATAGCTGGTAAAACATTATTTCTAGGTGTGTCTGTGAAGGTGTTTCCCACAGAGATTAGCCCTTGAATTTGGAGACTGAATAAAGAACACCCTCACCAATGCAGCTGAACATCATCAAACCAACTGAGGGCCTGAACAGAACAGAAAGGCAGACGAAGGGGGAATTTGCTCCTTGCCTATGCTGGGACGTCCATCTTCTCCTGACCTCAGACATCAGGGCTCCTGGTTCGCAGGCCTTGGCCTTGGACAGGGACTTACACCATTGCCAGCTTGCAAATGGCAGATCATGAGACTTCGCAGCCCCCACAATCACGAGCCCATTCGTACAACAAATCTCCTCATCTCTAAGTATATATACATGAACAGAGGCCTATGGCGATACGCGAGCTCATACATACATACGTGTGTGTATATATGTATCTCCTACCGGTTCTGTTTCTCTAGAGAATCTTGACTAATACAACCACTAAGGAAACGTTCCAAGTTAGAGGGAAATAAAGAGACGTGACAACCAAACTCAGTATGTATTCCCACTGAGTCTTACACTAGGAAAAAAAATGGTCATTAAGGTCTTCATTGGGACCTTAACTGGTCAAATAAGAATAACACCTTTCGATTATAGTATTATAGCAATACTACTATTCTGATTTTGACTACGGTACTATGGCTACAGAAAAGAATGCCCCAAAAGCCTACAAGAGTTTTTAGGGGTTAGGGCGCACCAGTATACAACTTGCTTTCAGATGGTTCTCAGGAAGAAAGGGAGAGATTTTTCTTGAGAAAAATGATAAAGCAAATGTGGTTAAATGTTAACAAGAGGGAATCTGGGTGTCGGGCTTGCAATTCTGTGTAGTATTCTAGGAACTTCTCTGTAAATTTGAAATTATTTAAAAAAATTAAAGCTGTAAGGAAAAAACCGTGAACGCTACCTGGTCGTCTGCGCCCGTCTTTGTGGCTGCAGTCAGGAAGAGGCCGTGAGCCAGGACTTCCCCAGGCCTCAAGCGCCGGGGGGCAAAAGCGGCGTCCACACCAGCCTGCCCCAGGAGCCGTCCAAGACTCGTGCTCCCCGCACGGGCTCAGGGCAGCCGCTGACTCAGCACCTCCCGGCGCCCGCCCACCTGCCCGGCCCTCGGATTGGCCGCGGGTGCAGGGACTTCCCGCCCTTCCCAGCGGGGCGCTCGTGCAGCTCGAGGCTCTGCCGCGGTCACAGGTGTGAGGGCCTCGCCTCCAGGTGACCCCGGGCAGGCCCGTGGCACCTCACCCCAGGTGTCCCTCTCGCAAGTGCATATTCTTTAAAGACAAAAATCTTGGCCTCAGATGGCTAATAATGTCCGCTGCCACCCACGCCCAGTGTTGTAACAGTGGGCCCACTTTCCTCTTAACTTGGGGTCCTGGAATCAGGTAGGGGGACTCACAGCCAGAGAGGGAAGTTGGGAGCTCCCTGTGAAGGCAGAGTAAAAGTAAAAGCATCTTCTTCAAAGCCTTAATATTTCTTCAACGTCTTTGACAACCTAGCGTTTGTGGTCCAGGTGCTGTTAATAGCGAGTTTCCAAGCTGGGGATGTGGAAACCTTGGCCAATACCAGCTGGCCACGCCCCCTGGGGTGGGGGAGGATTGGTCCTGGGCTTTCCCATTGTCAATTAGTAGGAAATTGCACATAAATGTGTCCTGGACTTAAAAAGCCTCTTCTGATCTACAGCGTCCTGCTGAAGGAACACCAGGAGACAGACAGAGGTGGTGGGCTACGCCAAAGGTACGCTCCTTCTGCCACTTGCCAGGTTACATTTTCTGATGAAAGCGGATTCATAGGATGAAACCACCGTATTTGAATTTTTAGGTGAAAATGGTGGGTTGCACAAATAATGGACTGAGGTGCTTGCTAAACCATGGTGAGTGTGATTATGGTTGCTCTTGCGAGTTTCCTCATTCCTGTGTAGACAAGGGAGATTATTTCCACTGTCTGGCATAGCACCTGGGTCGTGGTCGGTGCTTGGTAAATCTCTCAATGACTTCATAATGCCCTGCACATCCCTCTCCCATCACCTGTAAATTGGGAGGTAATTTTGCCTATGTTGGCACTGCCATCGTTCTTTCAAATGATATTTTGTAAAAGTACGCTCTTTCTGTTTGTGGAAGCAGTGCTGAGGTTCCCAATGATCTCAAATGCTGAGCAGTGAAAGGAGACTGAATAACCCAATTACGATCTGTCTTTACTCTGTATTCATGGAATCTGATTATCATTACCCCTTAACCCAAACAAAATGAAAGGATTCCATAATGAAAAGGATGAAGGAAACATGACTGTTTATTTCCATTGAGCAGACAGGCAGATCAAGCAAATTGAAGACAGTCGAACACATGACCAACAACATAGTAGGAGAGGATAAACAGATTTTTAATGATTTGCAGCAACCACATTTATTCCCTCCTGTTACTAGAGAGAAATATGTCTTCAGATAACCAGTGGTCAGCAGATGAGGAAGAAGGCCAACTCTCCCGACTGCTCAGGAAATCTAGGGACTCCCCCTTTGTCCCCGTAGGTAAGTACAAGCCTTGACTGGACACCGGGGAACTCTTTGTAATAATGCTTTACCCAGTATCTTTGAGGAATGAGATGTTTTATATCATTGAATTTTTCATGTTAAGTGAAGCGAACCCCCTCTAAAGTGAGTTAAACTTTCAGAACAGTTTCTAGTATATGGCAAATCCCCAGTAAATGTTAGCTATTAATATTATGAAGCTTCAAATCTTGTTTATTTAAGTCCCCTTCATTCCAGGTCCATCTCAAATGACTGATTCCCAGCCACGCTAACTGGAATAGAGTGAATGAACTTTAACACTTTTGTGATGACTCAAGGTCATCAGCAGCATGGGCTCATTATACTGGAAGTCTGTTAGCGACGGAGATGCGTTATGTCTCTCTGTCCTCTCACTCCAACCCTTAAGTTCTCGTGTCTGGTATTTGCAGGTTTTTCTGTCGCTTCCATTACTGTTGAGTGCAATCAAAACCTGCCTCTAGCATTCGGTGGCACCAGAAGCTAGATACACAAGTTTCACGAACTGTGAGTCACTTCCGAGTCAAGCAGCTCTGAACGAAAGCCTAGGCCCCCTGCCTCCCTGCCTGTCTGTGCACTGGAGAGCACGGACTTCGTGATGCTTGTGTCCCGGGGCCCTTTTTGCAGGTTTCCCAATGTGTTCCAGATGTGGAGGCTGATGGTTAAGTAAACTGTAGATTAAAGAAGTGTGATTATAATTAGACCTGGAGTCTTAGCCTCTTTATCCTTTCCCAACACAGACTTAATATGTTTACATTTAGAACAAATACTCTGTATCTGGACTTTAAAAGACCCCACAAAATCTAAGCACATAAGCACAAAATATTATGTTTTAAAACTGAAGCTTTCTCTTTCTTCTTTTGGATGCGTAAGCTAATCTAAGCATTATTATATACTGCAGCCTTGACTCTTTCCTGGTGTTCATTTGGTCTGGAAACTATTAAAATAGCTTATTTAAATGAGACTTACATTATGTAAGTGTAATTTACGTAAGTGATTAATTCCTTAAGACCTTCCCAACAGGCATGTCGTTAGGTTTTCATTGTCACTGCCAATCTAGCAACTTCATAAATGTCATTATTTGCATATCAAAAAGAATCAAAATTTTACTTTATAGTAATATGCTGTTTAGAAGTCTAATTTAATTTGATTAAAACTTGATAATAGGGGCGCCTGGGTGGCGCAGTCGTTAAGCGTCTGCCTTCGGCTCAGGGCGTGATCCCAGAGTCCTGGGATCGAGCCCCACATCAGGCTCCTCCACTAGGAGCCTGCTTCTTCCTCTCCCACTCCCCCTGCCTGTGTTCCCTCTCTCGCTGGCTGTCTCTCTCTGTCAAATAAATAAATAAAATCTTTAAAACAAAACAAAACAACAACGTGATAATAACACCCATAAAAAATGGGAGCAAATAATGTTATAGTGATTAATTCAATTCATCTTCCTTAGCATTTTTAACTAGAAAAAAACTCAAGAACTTGACGCCACTTGTACAGACAGACCACTGTCATGAACAGAGATTAATCAGTGTGGCTATCATAAATCAAATTATTTTTCCAGAGACATTTAAGGTGATTAAAGTAGAAAGATAAAAGTGTTTCTAGCTAAATTCAATTATATACAAACTACAGTGACACTATATGGAAAACAGTAAATGTTCTGACTTTAATCTCCAAAGGAAACAAAACAATTTAACTAAGAACAGAGCCTTGATTTGATAAGGGAAGAGAATCAAGTTTTTGCTAGAAAATAAATGATAAAATTGAATATTGTTGAATAGTTTAGCTATTGTTATTTTAATAATATCTACGATGTATTTCCTGCTGCAGGAAATTTATAAAACATTTTTATTTATTAAACAACTTCCATCATTATAATCTATTTATATTGTTTAATATTGTCTTATGATCACTGTTAAGGTCTGTGCATACATTACATATATACTGAAACTCTGTTGATAATTTGTTTTTGCTCCTTTCACTTAACATTTTCATATGTATATTTCTGTGTTTTAGCACTTCCTATACTTCACAACTTTTTTCATAGCTCTGGCAGTGTTTCCTCTCTTTGGGCCATTTCAGTTTGTTGTTCAGTTTTTGTTGCTGTTTTTCAGTTTTTCCTCATACGTAGTGTAGCCATAAATATCTCTGTCAACTTCTTGATGTTTCTTTTGCTTAATTCCTTGGAATATGAATTTCCAGGGCAGGAAGGATGTTCAGTTTAATACCACTTACTATATATTTCCAGAGTTGGTGAGATGTGGCTAAACTTACAGAGCTTTCAGCATTGCACCTGCTTGTCAATGTGCCTACCACTGTTTTATTACTATTTGTTTTTTGCTGTTTTTGTCATTTTAATTTTTATTTCACTTGCTAATCAGCCTATAAAATATACGTGTAAATGCAATTACTCTCTTACTTCCATCTATTAAATGGATTCTGGGGGTGCCTGGGTGGCTCAGTCGTTAAGCGTCTGCCTTCGGCTCAGGGCATGATCCCGGCGTTCTGGGACCGAGCCCCACATCAGGCTCCTCCGCTGGGAGCCTGCTTCTTCCTCTCCCACTCCCCCTGCTTGTGTTCCCTCTCTCACTGGTTGCCTCTCACTCTGTCAAATAAATAAAATCTTTAAAAAAAATTAAAAAAAAAATAAATGGATTCTGAAAGAATATATCCTCACCCACCCAGAGACACACATGTGCCAACATAAATAATCCAAACTTGCTATCCTACATAAATATCAATTGCATGTCTATATATTAGCAACAAACATATGGAAACTGAAATTAAAAACATAACACTATTCACAATCACTCCAAAGAAAATGAAATGCTTAGATATATGCGTAACAAAACATGTATACAATCTGTATGCTGAAAATTACAAAATGTTAATGAAAGAAATCAGAAAGGACCCAAATAAATGTAAAGACTACATGTGGTATTGTGTCCACGGATTGCAAGACCAAATATATAGTAAAGAAGAATATAAATACAAAGAATATATGTCAGTTCTCCCCAAACTGACCTACAGGTTTCATGTAATTCCTATCTAAATCCCAGCAAGGTTTTGTAGATAAGACATGCTTATTCTAAAATTTACATGTGAAGGCAGAAGTCCTAAAATAATCTTAAAGGAAAAAAAAAAAGGATAAATTGGGAGAAATCACTGTATCTGATATTGAGGCCTACTATATGGCTATGGTAATCAAGACAGTGTAGTGTTGCTGGAGGGATAAATACATAATCAACAAGATAGAAGAGAGAACCCCAAAAATAGACCCATGCTTTTATCATGCAAGGATTTCTCTATTCTTATGTCAAAATATGGCATTTTGTCCTCATCATTTTCTCTAAAGTCTACTTTACCTTCTTTTAGATGTTATAAATATGCTATTCTGTTTTCTTCTAGTTTTTACTGATATTTTTGTGTTTGCATTTAAATCTAACCCATGCAGATTTTTTTGTACGGTTTGCTGTGAGATACAAATCCAAATTAGTTCACCATACCAAAAAATTGTACTGATGGTATTTATTAAGTAACTATTCCTTTATGTTATTTGGTTATTTTGATTTGTCATGAATTTGTTCTCACAGTGTTTTAAATCTCTTTCTAGAATCTTTCCTATTCAGTTGGTCAGTTTTCTGTCTTAGAGCCAATTACAGGATCTTGGTTGTCACAGCAGTATATTCACCCCTTGACATTTGTGGGGAATATAGAAATATTCGTGTGTGCTTCTGGAGTTTTCTAGAGTCACAGATCTTTCTGGAGTCACATATTTCTTGTGAAAATATTCATACCTTTTCATCTCATTAAAACTTAAATATCTCATTTCTTAGAAGATCAAAATTTTTATCACCTTACTAGGTTAACTCCTTATTTGATAACAAGTAGAGAGGAGGAAAGCCAAACATTTGAAAGCTATGGATGCTGGGATGTTTGGTTGGTTTGCTCACTGGCTTAGTGACTTGCCTCAAATAAAAGCCTTTCAGCATGCACAATAGAAGATTTTGCCTCAGGAACATTAGAAATTACTATACTACATGATTCAGGTTTTTCTGGTAAGAGTCAAAACCGTGTATATTGAATCCACATTTGTTAAGGGTCTATTTTAAAATCTGGCGGATCAGGGGCACTTGGCTCAGGTCATGGTCCCAGGGTCCTGGGTTTGAGCCAGCCCTGCATTGGGCTCCCTGCTCAGTGGGGAGCCTGCTTCTCCCTCTGCTGCTCCCCCTGCTTGTGCTCTCTCGCTCTCTCTGTCAAATAAATAAAATCTTAAAAAAATCAAATCAAATCAAATCAAATCCAGCAGGGTTCTTCTTAAAGTATTCTTGGGTGTCTGGCCTGCTTATCTTCCAAGTACTGATCCTTTGGACAGTCTTCTGTAAAGCTCTCTAAATCTTGGGGATTCTAGCCTACTATTTACATAACCTCTGTTTTTTTTAATTCACAGGAATAGCAGGTTTTATGACTGTGGTGTCCTATGGTCTTTACAAGTTAAAGTACAGAAAAGATCAGAAAATGTCCATCCATCTTATTCACATGAGAGTTGCTGCCCAAGGATTTGTTGTAGGAGCTGTGACTCTAGGTAACCTGCTTAATTCCTATCTTGTGTTCAGCTGTCTTTAAGAATATTTTAATTTATTTTAGAAAATGAATACTGGGTCAAGGTGATATAATGGAGGAGGAATGGTAAGAAAGACAGAGAACTTCACTTGGTTGAAGTTACTTCCCCATAAGAGGCTTTAACTTCTTGGTATTTTAAGCACTGAAAGAAAAAAACCGCAGACGAAAGGTACAAACTTCCAGTGATAAAATAAGTAAGTCCTGGGGAACCTGGGTAGCTCAATCCATTGAGCGTCCAACTCTTGATTTTGGCTCAGGTCATGATCTCAGGGTCATGGGATCGAGCCCCGCATTGGGCTCCACACTCAGTGGGGAGTCTGCTTGTCCCTCACCCTTCTCCCACCCCGGCTCTTGCATGCACTCTCTCTTTCTCTCTCTCAAACAGATAAATTGAATCTTTAAAAAAAATAAATAATGAAAAATAAAATAAGTCCTGGGGATGTAATGTACAGCATGGTGACTATAATTAATAATACTGTTTGGTATATCTGAAAGTTGCTAAGAGAGTAGATCTTCAAAGTTCTCATCACAAGAAAAAAACTTCTGTAACTATGCATGGTTACAGACGTTAACTGACTTACTGTGGTGATCACTACGGTATATGCAAATAATGAATCACTTTTGTACATCTGAAACAAATATAATGTTGTAGGTCAATTATACCTAAAAAATTTTAAAAAGGTAGAGAACTAGGTTATGGGTTCTGTTATCTTGCATAGTGAAAGGAGCAGTGAACGGTTTGTACCCTATGGAGCCCAACTAAAGCAGTGGTTCTAGATTCCAGCCTTTATCGCTCACCTAAGTCATAGCTCCCAGCCTACGTGAACAGCAGATATAATTATTAATGTAGTTTTAACTGGGAAGAATATATTTTTAGAGCCCACAAGTCTCAACATCTGTTCTCCTTTTATTCCCAGTCTGAGCAATAGGCAAACCTTTTTTAATTAGCCCATAAATTAAGCAATATTTAACACAGTCGAATCCAAAGAACAGGTGTCAAATTATCTGGTTAATTTCAGTTATATCAATAGCTAAACCAGATAGTTCTAACAAGAAGTCCACTTCGGGACCTTAGTTATCTAAAACTTTCTTTTTGTGCACATTAGTGAGAACAAGTCACAATGCTCTTAGTTCTCCTTCATGCTGTGCAGAGTTGAGTCAGCCTAAGAGGAGGTCTAGGATTACAGAATGATGGGTGTGGGGCTTGCGTATAGGGAGTTATATGGTAATTACTTTATTACCATGGGCTGTGAAATGCAGGTGTTGAACAAAATACAAGAAACTTCACTACAGAATCACAATGCTCATTTTCATCATTTAGCGAACATCTCCTGAGCACTTGCCATGTGCAAGGCCTGTGCCAGTCTAGAGATACAAAGATAAGACTCAGTCCCTACCCTCAAAGAGGCTAGTCTCCTTAGGGAGAACGACCAAGAACAGAAGGAGACAGTATAAAATCGCAGATACCATGCCAGAGATAGCACAGTTGCTCTGGGAGCACAAGCACAAAGGAGGGGCCTCTAACTAGCGCCCAGAGTCCAGGGGAGGCTTCTCTAAGGATGGAAACTATGTGAGCCAAGCATGTGGAGGAATTAGCTAGGCAGAGAAGGAGATCGCGATTCGAGACAGAGGAAAAAACAAAGACACAGAAGCATGGCACATTGTGGAACTCGACGTAGCTTGGTGTGGTGAGTGAAGCAGGCAGTGTTCGATGAGAGAAGCAGAGCTACCAGCAGTAATATATAAGAGACTTACTATAGGCATTTGGAATTACGTAACTGTGAGGCTCTCGCCTACGTATCAGCAGTTGGGGCCTGCAGTGGGCCGGGCAAGCACTTAGAATGAAAAAGTAGATGTAAAGTGAGAGAAGCAAGAAAAATCTGGAACCTGCAAGGATGAGCTGGGAACACACAGGATGGACCGTTTGGAACCCTTGTGGATTTCTCACCATCTCTATGCCTCTAAATTCGATGATGGGAGTGACAGAGGGAAAAAATGATGCCCTTCATTGGAGCTAAACATGGACCTGGCCAAGGAGTCAGAAAAGGTGAAGGAGGAAATGTGACAGAAGCCACAGCAGTTGTACTCCTAGTTGTTGCCCTGTGCCAACAAAGGGGACCAGCAGATAAGCAAAAATATGTTTCAGCAGTGCCTTCCAAGCATAAAATGAATTTGGCTGCTGCTTTACTTCTGCCTTCTAAATCTTATGCAAAATGTCCCTTTTGACGGCACTGGAGGAGATAATGCTAAGTGAAATAAGCAGAGAAAGACAATTATCATACGATTTCTCTCATCTATGGAACATAAGAACTGGGAAGATTGGTAGAAGAAAGGGATAAAGAAAGGGGGGGTAATCAGAAGGGGGAATGAAGCATGAGAGACTATGGACTCTGAGAAACAAACTGGGGGCCTCGGGGGGGGGGGAATGGGATAGACTGGCGATGGGTAGTAAGGAGGGCACGTATTGCATGGTGCACTGGGTGTTATACGCAACTAATGAATCATCGAACTTTACATCGGAAGTTAGTATGGTGACTAACATAATATAATAAAAAAAATTTTTAAATGTCCCTTTTGCAATAACTCAGGGAATAAAAGGAAAGGAATTCTGGAAAATGTAGTTATAATTTAGCTAAGCTGACACAATACAAATTCACCATTGTCTACCCCTTGTCAACCTGGCATCCATCTACACCTCTTTCAATACACTTAATTTTGAAATAAAGACGATGGCAAAGTCAACCATCCAATGTATAACCAAAAACATGTTAATTCTCTCCCAAAAGAGAATACAAAATCCGTTTATCCTTCTTTGAGTGGCGTTGATTTGTCTTTGAGCAGAGTCACATTTCCCTTTGATATCCTGTAAGCTAAATCCTGAAATATAAGGATAATTAATACTTCTTACATTAGACAGTAGATAAATGGAAGTGGCAAATAGGAAAAAAAAAGGTTAATGTATACACAAATGTATTCAAATCAAAATAAGGAAGAAATAGTCCTAGCTATCAGACTGTTTCTACAACTGGTCAGATGGTCATGGTTGGTGTTATCACCATGTTCGAGCCATTTCATACTCCCTTTCCTTCAGTAAGCACCTTGGCTATTAAAGGTTATTTGATTGGCATGGTGACCCATACCTTCATTCCTAAATGGTCTGGGTCATTAGCCATCCTGCTTGTATTGGGTATAGTTTTCCATTGTCTTTAATCACAGGATATGGGAGTACTAAAAAATACCCCAGAAGATACACATTCCAGACACACAGCTTTGTATAGTAGTGACCTAATTTCCCCTTGATAGATCAGATCTATATAATGGACTAACGTGATGTCCTGTGGAATGGAGAGATGATGACGGTCCCTGCAGACTAGATTACAGTGTAGGCTGGAGACTTCAGGTAGTCCTGAGACTGAATAGTGAAAGTATACTTTTGACCCTACCAGGTGAAAACACACTGCTTCTGAGAGTCTTTATTAAAAGGTATACAGGAACAAACAAACAAACAAATCAACCAGATTAATAGCTGCAAACCAAATAGCAAATATGTTTGTACCAACATGCTCTAGCCATGGAACCACAGCTGAATGGCAGCTGCAGTCAGAGTGATCACCTGATTCAGTTTATAGAAATCCACTATCATTCTCCAAAATCCATGTCTTCCCGACAAAGAGGCAAACTGAATGCGTATGTGGTGGGAATCACCACCCTAGCATCTTGAAAGTCCTTGATGATGGCACTAATCTCTACAATCCATCTGGGAAGGTAGTATTGCTTTGGTTTACTCTATTGGTAGATAGAAGCAAGTAGAATGGCTTACAGTTGGCTTTCCCGACCATAACAGCCCTTACACCACAGGTCAGGGAAGTGATGTGAGGATTCTGACAGTTGCTGGGTTTGTCCATTCCAATTACACATTCCACAACTGGGGAAATAATTCAGGGACCCACCAGGCCAACTGACTACCTGACCTCCATAAACTCCTAGCTTGACTGGTAGACCACCCTAATTTTCAAGGCATTGGTATCAATTCAGAACCAATATTTAATAATCTCCCACAAATGTGATTATTTGCCCTTCCTCGTGCCCAGGCACCTTGGTGAACGGTCGGTCACAGATCCCTTTAGGAAAGGCTAGATGGAGTATTTACAGTATTTATATTTTTGGCTGTGTAACAGGGTCTTTTCTTAAGGAGATCTGACCTCTCCTTTATTCAAGGGACTCGGGTCTGTGAAGTGACTCAAATCTGGGACTTGGTTAGGACATGGCTGTCTACTGTGATGACTCAGCTGAGACTTCTACTCACCAAACCTAGAGCTTTTCTGCTTGTATGCTGCCCATCTCTTTTATCTCCAGGGACACCATAATCGATTAGCCAACGCCAAAGATCTTTGTGGCTTAGACTATCCTGATTACTGTTTAGTCTTTGCTGCCCATTACAGTAATCATGCTTTCCTCATGTTTGTCAATTAAGTGATGCCACTTGACCCCTGCCACTCAGGATCCCACCATCTCTACTGAATTCAGGGAGCCTAGCAATTCCCACTGTCATTTCTGGCTTACAGAAGACAGTCACCACGGAACTCTCTTCGAGGATGCCAGGGACTCCCTTCACAAATGTATTTCTCACAGCCCTGGTGAAGGAAATAGATATATTTAGGGGGTGAGTGAGCAGCATAAATCACTTGAACATTCCAATCTCCCTAAGCCTTTGGATGCCTTCCGTAACGGCAGGGTCTCTCCACCTCCGCGCTGCTGACTTCTGGACGGGATGTTCCCTGTTGTGGAGGGCTGTCCTGTGCTTTACCAGACGTTCAGTAGCATCCCCAGCAGCTACGCAGCAGACGCAGATAGCACCCACCCACCTCCAATGTGACAACCAAAAATGCCTCCAGACATTGCCAGATTTCCCTGGGGAACAAAATTGCCCCCGTAAAGAATGACTGCCAGTACAGAATCCCTGCTGTACCCTGGACGTACACCAAGAAAGCTCTGGCATTTCAACTTCATTTAGTGGAGATTTCCTTTTGGTCCAAGTTTTAGTCATTCGCAGGAAGGAGTGGAAAGGAGTCTCAGTCAGATATAGGGGTTCAAGGACCTTGTTTCACAGAAACCTGCCCATAGGTCCCCCATCCCAATTTTCAGGATCCCACTCTTTCCAAAGCAATGCCCTAACTTGGACATAAGAGACTTTGTGAGGTCGGGGATTTTATTATTGTTGTGAGTAGCCACTAACAGGATTAGTTCCTGTGTATGTTTTTCAAAAATATCAGCCTCATAGCTACGGGAGCTAAGTTTCTTTCTGGAAAGTCATAAGGCTTTCAGGTCCTTCACAGGACCTGGATTAAGGAATTGAAAGCCCTGAGCCCATCATTTTGTTTTCCCAAGTTCTCCAGCACACTTGGAAGGAACCAACCTAATTATACTCCTTATTTCCACTAAATGTTCTATGACAGTAAATACCTGATCACCCAAAGCCTGTTTTCTGTAGGCATCTAATTAAGGTTACCTATAGGTGACAATCTAAAGAAATGTTTTACTACTGCATGCCATGGACTGCTAGCATCCTCTTTACTACTGAAAAAAAAATAGCCATTAATATCTTTAAATCTAATCAGATCAGAGAACCAATTCCAGATGACCCAGAACCAATTCAGAGAACCTACCTTCATGGTTATGTTCCTCTAGAAGCTTCGGATACCAAACTTTGTATCTTTGTTTCTCACAAAGAGTGAGAAACTCGAGTCAGTCTCTTACTGACTCCAACTTTGATCATGGCGTGACCTGTAGGAGAAGCTGGACCCTCTATCATGAAGCTCATCCCCTGGCCTAGGAGCTGAAGAAGCTCAAGGGGGAGATCCAGAAGGAGCTGAGGGATCTGTGGCTCTGACTGCTGCCCAGCAATGGCGAGGTGAGCCAGCAGGTAAACAACATGCCCAAGTGCAACAGCGCCTGGCACCTTGCACCAAGCCTTCCAAGTGTAAAAAGACCATAGCAGCTGCTGCTTCAACTTCCACCTTCAAATCTCAAGCAAAATGTCTCTTATGAGCCAAGCTAACCCAGAAATACGCAGGGACAGGAATTCTGCAAAAAAACAGTGACAGCATAGCTACACTGATAGAAAACAATCCCCGGGGGGCGCCTGGGTGGCACAGCGGTTAAAGCGTCTGCCTTCGGCTCAGGGCGTGATCCCGGCGTTACGGGATCTAGCCCCACATCAGGCTCCTCCGCTATGAGCCTGTTTCTTCCTCTCCCACTCCCCCTGCTTGTGTTCCCTCTCTCGCTGGCTGTCTCTATCTCTGTCAAATAAATAAATAAAATCTTTAAAAAAAAAAAAGAAAGAAAGAAAACAATCCCCGGTAGATGTATACAGCTGCAAGCTGAGGTGTCAACAAGATGACACGAGTCAGCGGAAGACTTCAACAGGGGACTAACGTAGTCAGGATGGCAGCTGAGAAAGATGCCTCTTCACACAGGCGATATGAAACTGTTTCAACAGAGGGTCACAACCGGAAAAGTCAGAACAGTGGTTATCTATGGAGAGGAGTGGGAGATATGGTCAGAGAGGGAAACCTAGGGGCTTCCAGGATGCTTGCCCCATCCTATTTCTTGACTTGCAATTCCAGGCAATTCACTCTACACCTGTCTGTTAATCTGGTCGTTTAGGTTGTGTCTACCATTTCCCATGCATATTATATTTCACTATGAGGAAAAAGAAAATGGTTAGTGGGGGTTTATAGAGCAGGGGTGAGAACAAAGGCAGAGAAGTCAATTAGATGATGAACTAGGTCTGAATTAAAGCAGTAATAATGAAAATGGAGAGGACGTGGATTCTAGAAATGTTCAGGACTCAGCAACTAAGTGATTAGGAGAAGGAAGGAAGGAGGAATCAAGGATGATTCCTAGGTTTCTGGTTTGGGCAACCAGATAAAAGGTGTGCCTTCACTAATATAAAGAATGAAGAAGAACAGGGTTGGTGCGAGGATAAGTGCATATTGGACAAAACAGTAACAGCTAATAGTTAATGTGTTTATGATGTGCAAGCCATTCTGCTTTATATATCACACTATCTCATTTAATCTTTTTTGGTAGGTAAACTTTATTATTAAGTTTTTATTTTCATTCCAGTATAGTTAACATATAGTATGATGTTAGTTTCAGGTATACACTACAGTGATTTAATCTTAATAAATACCACCTTCACACCACCTGGTGTGCACTTCAGTACCGATGCCAACCGTCTGCAGCTCACCTTAGATGCCACAGGTTTACGCACATGGTTCCCAGAGACTGCGGTTACTGCACACACCAGCCACGAGGGGGCGCCCAGGCCACCTGCCCTTCTGACCAACTGGCTACAAATTCAGGGGTTCCCAAGACTCCCTCAGGTTTGATATTTCACTAGAACTTATGAACTTAGGAAAGATCTATACGTATGACTACAGTTTTATTATAAAGTATATAAGTCAAGACCGGGCAATTTGAGACATATAGGGTAAGGTCTGGGAGGGTCCCAAACTCTAAAGCTCTATACCCTTTCCCTACGGAATCAGGGCATGCCACCCCTCCAGCACATCAGTGTGTCTACCAACCAAGCAACTCAACTGAGCTTCAGCCTCCAGAGGTTTTACTGTGGCTTCATTATGTAGGCATGATTGAATCACTGGCCCCACGACAGAGCTCAATCTCCAGTCCTACTCCCCTCCGTGGAGGTCTAAAGAGCCTGGAGGTCTAAGAACCCTCTGATCATACGGTTGGTCTTTCTGGCATGACTAGCCACATCCTGAAGTTATCTAGGAGCCTAGCATGGGTAACCCCATTAACAGAAATTCGGTATAATCCAAGGGGGATACTCCTCTATTTGGGAAAATTTTAAGATTTTATTTATTTGACAGAGAGAAAGAAAGAACACACACAAGCAGGGGGAGTGGCAGACAGAGTAAGAGAGGGAAGCAGGCTCCCCACTGAGCAAGGAGCCTGAGGCAGGGCTCCATCCCAGGACCCTGGACTCATGACCTGAGCCAGAGGCAGACGCTCAGCCAACTGAGCCACCCAGGCGCCCCTCTCTAGCTGGGAAATTCCAAGCATTTTAGAAGCTGTATGCCAGGAACTCCGGACAAAGACCAAAGTCTCTCTCAACAATACCGTAAGAGGTAAGTGCTGTTATAATCCCATTTCCAGATAAGGAAACCGAGGCTTAAAGAGGAAAAAAACTTCTCACTCACAATGGCATGGGCTATCTACTCCAGAGCCGGAACCCTTAATTTTATATTATACTGACTGAGGTGCCTATGGCAGATGTCTCCAAATCAGAGTACTCATACCCTAGGAGATGTATACGGAGATCCATGGGTATGCAGGAAGAAACTATTTTTATCTTTTTTTTTTTTTTTGGTGGGCAGCAATGCGAAGTTTATTGAGCGATAATAAAGTTTATTGAGTGAGAGTACAAAAGCTTCTGAAGAGGGGGCAGACCCAAGAGGGCTACCCGAAAAAAAATTTTTTTTAAGATTTTTATTTATTTATTCATTCGACAGAGATAGAGATAGCCAGCGAGAGAGGGAACACAAGCAGGGGGAGTGGGAGAGGAAGAAGCAGGCTCATAGCAGAAGAGCCTGATGTGGGGCTCGATCCCATAACGCTAGGATCATGCCCTGAGCCGAAGGCAGACGCTTAACCACTGTGCCACCCAGGCGCCCCCGAAAATATTTTTATCTTGAAAACAGAAAAGCTTTCCTCATAGGTAGACCAGCCATAGTACATTTCTATTGTTTATAAATAAATGAACACTTTGAGGGGCATGTTCAACTTATTTATTTATGCACAATTTAAGTGTCTGGCCGCCACCTATCTATGTATGTGGAAATTTCACATATGGTATAACGAATATATGGGTCTCACATTCAGAAGAGAGATCTTACTTGCTTACCAGTGAAGCAAGAGGTGTGAATGAGGTGAGAAAAGAGTTGAGATCAGAACTCCAGGGAACACCAACATTTAAGAGGTAGGCAAGAGGTAAGAATTATCTTTGTCTAGTAAGCACAGGGAAATGAGTTCTGCAATTCTCTCTGCATCTGAGAATGTTTCTATAGATACCACAGGGCATCAAGTACACATGTTTTTGCCTTGGGTTTTATACATCGGTGAGTTATACTACTATTGCGTTAGAAAACTGCAGACAGCTGCCTCACCTGGCGGCAGTGTGCAGACGAGAATAACAACTTTACCCACCCTTTACTCTCTGCGCACTCTTTGAAGATACTAACAAGCAGCGTCAGAAAAAAAAAAGCAGAAGGAAAGGAAGTAAAGGATTTAGTTTAGACAATCGACTAGATAGCTGGTGTCTGGATAACTGATATGGTGGGGGTGGGGGGGAGGTGAGCGGACTCTATTAACTCGCTCTGTGAACACATGCTGACATTCCTACACGTCAGTGAAAACAACTCTAGCCCTCAGGCTCTTTCCCTTGACTACTTACCCTTTCTGCACAGCCCTAGGACTTCACCCTTACGGAAGACCTGCATCAATCTCTCTGCCTAGCTCACAGCTAATTTAACCACTAGGCTGTAAACCTCTAGAAGCAAGGATTCGATCCCTTCACCTGTTTCCCTCGAGACACTGAACACAAGTAGGCACTGCAGACAGGTGTGCTAGGTTGAGATGTTTATTATTTCTATCTTATTATCTAGCCGAATCTCCCCACTCTCCCTCTCCATCAATATGTTAACATTCAAATTCTAGGGCGGCATAGTAACAGTATAAATTTGGATTTAGGTTTATATTGCTCTTAAAGGGCTCTAACGTTTTTAGGTTTGTTTGTCTGGAGCCACTTACATGATCCAAGCCAAAAGTTAATAAGATGGAAGGCATTTGTTTTTAAATTGAGGGATAGGGGGGCGCCTGGGTGGCACAGCGGTTAAGCGTCTGCCTTCGGCTCAGGGCGTGATCCTGGCGTTCTGGGATCGAGCCCCACATCAGGCTTCTCCACTGGGAGCCTGCTTCTTCCTCTCCCACTCCCCCTGCTTGTGTTCCCTCTCTCACTGGCTGTCTCTCTCTCTGTCAAATAAATAAATAAAATCTTTAAAAAAAAAAAAAATTGAGGGATAGGGGCGCCTGGGTGGCACAGCGGTTAAGCGTCTGCCTTCGGCTCAGGGCGTGATCCAGGCGTTCTGGGATCAAGCCCCACATCAGGCTCTTCCGCTATGAGCCTGCTTCTTCCTCTCCCACTCCCCCTGCTTGTGTTCCCTCTCTCGCTGGCTGTCTCTATCTCTGTCGAATAAATAAATTTTAAAAAATCTTTAAAAAATAAAATAAAATAAATTGAGGGATAGTTTTGGAAGAACACAAATGTAAGAAATTCAGTGCTTGTTTTCCACAAATACCGTATTGATATATGTCTTTTTGTTTCTAGGTGTTCTTTATTCTATGTATAAGGATTACGTCAGACCTCGATTCTTCAGTGGGTCCAAAAAATGAAGCTACGTATAAGACAAGAAGGCTTCTGAACACTATTTATTATGAAGAATAAATTTTCAATATGTAGCAAATTATACTGCAGAAGAATGAGACAGGATTCTCATAGCCTTGTATAGTAAGTCTCAATTGTTTACAAAGTTAATTTCCAAATCAACAATCACAGTCAACTTAAAAATATCCTTGTTGTCTTTCAGAACCTAGGACATGATTTTCTGACTTTCAGAATTTTCATTTTCTTGTTAGTGGCAAAAAATAATCTATATTATGCCAAACCAATCTGAAAATTAGAAATTATATAGTGGCTACAGAAAAGTTATCTATATCCATACTAAATGTGATGCTCAAGTCATCACTTAATTCTCTCCATACAGGACAAGGTAATTAGAGCTTTTATAAATTCCTTTAGAGAATGGGAAACAATTATAAGAGGAGAATGGTCATGCTGTTATTTAAATTTGGTTTACCGCTGTGCACCTTACTCTAATCTAAAAACTTGACTATTTTGCCACAAACATAAATGTTTAACAGTCAACTATATCTGTGTACTCATTTCTATACGTCTTGAAATTATTTCTAGGAAAACAAAGGTAAATTGCTAAAAAAAAAAAAAAAAATCCCTTTCCCCCAGATGGCAATTGTGGGTATGAAAGGAATTAGTCTCATGCTATTGCCAATCTAGTAATGACACTAGTAATGACACTAGAAAACACAGAAACCAAAGCAGACATTAAATGTTAACTGTGCCTGTGACCCCAGACTCCTCTATAACTGCCCTAAGCTTCTAAAAAATTAACTAGACTTGGTTGAAGTCCTAACTGTTATGACTCAGATTTACTCCCCTTAGACTCCAAGCCTGGGAAAAAAACAAATGAAAAAACATTCACTGAAATAAAATCAAGCATGTACTATAAAATGACCTGTGGTGGTGATTTCCTTTTCCTTGATGTCTCCTTTAGCGGAGGGTTAATTTGACAGAAGGTGAAGTCTAGTATTTGGAAGAGGAAAAGATGTAAGAATATCTGAAAATCTGTCTGCATTCCCGATATTAACCCACTGTTCTGTGTATTATATATACTTTTCTCCATTGGCACAGGTAATAATTTTTAAAATTGTCATATACCTATCACGAGGCTCTTCTAGGGCCAACAACAAGTATACAGATTTTGGTCAACACTGTCCTCTTCAGAAAATAGGCAAGGAAAGAATCCAACTACTTTATTCCACTAAATAGTCCAGCAGCTGGACCTACTATGTTCCATGGAGGTCAGGGAAATTGAGAACAGCTGGCATAGAAATGTCATCCTTCAAGTTGATTACATAATGAAAAGATATTTCTAATCAGGCTACTGGGAAGATTCTACTCTCTAAGTATACACTCTGCATTAAAAATAGACTTAAGGGGGCGCCTGGGTGGCTCAGTCAGTTAAGCGTCTGTCTTAGGCTCAGGTCATGATCCCAGGGTCCTGGGATGGAGCACTGAGTTAGGTTCCCTGCTCTTGGGGAGTTTGCTTCTCTCTCTCCCACTCCCCCTGCTTGTGCTCGCTCTCTCACTCTCTGTCAAATAAATAAATAAAATCTAAAAAAAAAAAAAAGGAAAAGAAAAGAAATCCAGATTTGTAAATCATAAATTAGAGAATAAGTGTTCTTAACTTAGAAAAGAAGTGTACCCAAGACTCACTCTTTAGAAATCACTCTTCTCTATTGGTTTTAGCATGACTCAGGTTATCAAATTTTTTGATTACAGGAGTTATATGACCTGAGGGTATACTTATAAACTTTTGTGAACTGTAATCTCTTCCTAGTAACATATAGCTAAAGGAGAGAGATAAGTGACAGAATCCCCCAAGTACTTAGTGTCTGTTTAACCAAGCACCTCATCTTTTTAGGAGTGGCAAAACAGGATTTTTTAACTTTTTTTTTTCTTTCTCCTAACACTCTCTAGTAATAAAACTGAGAAATTTAATTGCCCAGGAAGGGAGAAAAATCCAAATTGGTACATCTAGCATTGTTCTCTGTGTATAAAGAGTCTAAAATACTGACACTCATTTTAAAAATCTCTTTTTCAAGTGAAAACTGTTCATTGATGCTAACTCAGTTTCATTTTTAAGATTGGAAGGATGCTAATGTTCGTTGTAAGGATGCTACACTTACCAGAAGTTTCGAGGGCCCCTGACGTAGAAATGAGAGAATTTTAAAGTATCTTCTTAGAAAACTCGCCGCTTAGAGGGCCAAGTCTTTATAAATGAAGATGAGCACTGTCTGGGTTTAACAAAAGAAAAGTCTTACTGAAAATCCCTAAATTTTAAAATAAGACAGATCAGATATTTACCTTTTAAGCTGAAAGAGGAAAATGATTCTCAAAGTCATACAAAAGCCGCAGTGTTTGCAAACGCAATGCCTCTGTGGCTGGAAGGAAATGAAGGAGTTGTGCCGCCCCGCGGAAGCGTCCACGAAGATGGACAGCGGCCATTCATCCCAGCCAACTGTGATTCCATGCAGGAACGTGAGCCGTGCTGAAAATCTTCTTTCACTCAGATAATTATGCAAAAGCTTTCAATTTTTAAGTATTAACTTTTTTATTACAAAAATCATAAGGGAAAAGTCCCAGTGAAGAAAAGGGGTCAAAAAGGTCTATAACCCACATGTAGGCAGGCGGTTTATGACATAAGAACTAGTTGTCCAAGTCCTAGTCTAGTTCTAATCTCATATTACTTGGTATAAATATCTTAAAATAAAATGCTTAGCATTCAGGGAAATTCAACATTAGAAATATTAGCCATTCCCGGAAATAGACTTTGGACCCAGAAATGGTGTTTGGAGTTTTAATGGGAAAAATGGGAAGAAAAGACATGGTAGGACTCTACAAACATTAGAAAGAAAACAAACACCTCCAACATCTTCTGTTGGAACTTTACAAAATTAAATGTTAGAAGTTTCTTCTTTTATACCTAAAACCTGAAGGCTAGAATGGGCTGAGTTACCATGTCACATGGAAAACTGATCATTGGTTAGAGCACGGTTTCTGAATCTTATTACAAGGTATTAAGCTCTTTGGAAAATACCATCATACCTCTGACAAGATTTCAAGAAAAGCAACAGAGAGAATTGTAATTACAAAGCATGCCAATAACCAGGACCAAATATGACTGCTTGCAAAGAGGAAATGTTTTCCTTAGAAATGATGTGCTGGTATGAAGGAGTCGCTAAGGGTCTGGTCGATGAAAACCGACGTGGAATTTAACTGGCCATAGTCAAGTATCACTTTAAAAGGTAAGTTAATTTGACCAGATCATTCTGAAGAAGAGCATTACTCCCTCTCCTTTCTCACTTGGGACCCAGATAAAATAAGCATCTGATTTACCTGAATACTATCTTTAAAAAAATAAGACAGGCCTATCAATTTTATATAACCTTAAAACTCTACCCAAACTGATATGTTCAGGTTTACATAAATATATACACATATATATTTTTTTAAAATACCAGAAGTCAAGACACAAGCCCATAGGGGTGTGTGGCCATGACAGGCCAATCATTTAACTCTGGCTATTGTAGGACTGTTGAGATGGGTGGGTCTCTGTCCTACACTTAGAGCGGTCAGCTTTTAATGCCCTTCCCATGAGGAAATCTTTGCCTTTTGTTCAAAACATCTGAACAAAACTCACCTCTGAACTAACAGAGATATGTTAACAGGACACCTGGCACAAAAGGATTAAGGCAAAGGGGTTCTTATATAGTCTCAGGCTGTTGGTCATCTAGACACAAGTGAGTCAGCATCCACGGTGCTCAGGAGGTAGAGTTCAGGCTGAGCTGTCAATCCCAGACGGTACTAAGGACGAGAAAACGGAAAAGGGTTAGACTGATTTCCAAGTATTTATTTATTTATTTATTTATTTTTAAAGATTTTATTTATTTGACAGAAAGAGCACAAGCAGGGGGAGTGGCAGGCAGAGGGAGAAGCAGGCTCCCCGCTGAGAAGGGAGCCCCTTGTGGGACTTGATCCCAGGACCCTGGGACCACGACACTGAGCCACCCAGGTGCCCCCTGATTTGCAAGTATTTAAATACTGTAACTGGCATGTGAGGGACCTATCATCAGCACATCAACAGAGGCCTTTTTTCAGTACTGCTATATTGATTTTTATTTCAGAAAAGAAATGGCTTACAGATACATGAATGGTCTATGGCACATGAAATAATAGCTCGGAGCTGAAACAGTTAAGAACTGAGATAGTACCAAATGCCCTCAGCCAAGTTTGCACTGTGACTATTCTTGTGACACACTTGGCTCTTTTTTTTTTTTTTAAAGATTTTATTTATTTGACAGAGCGAGAGCACAAGCAGGGGGAGGGGCAGAGGGAGAGGGAGAAGCAGACTCCCCGCTGAGCAGGAAGCCCAGACTCCAACTCCTCCAGCTCGGACTCTGGGGCTGGATCCCAGGACCCCAGGATCATGACCTGAGCCGCTTAACTGACTGAACCAACCAGACCCCCAGGATGGCTACTTCTGATAAGGGCATTGAGAGCCAACAACACACTGGGTGCTTTTGTATTCTACTGTTTTAGAAATCAAATAAATTCTAAATAATTAAAATAAATATTAGAATTAAATGCTAATTCTAAATTATTAGAATTAAATACTAATTCTAAATCCTGAGCTCATTCTAAATCCTGAGCCGTATTATCCAGGCCTCATGATCTTCTGGCACCTGAGCAGAGAAAGCCTTTCATTAAAACAACAACAACAACAAAAAAAAACAGTGCTGAGAGAGGGAAATGAACTATGGGTCCCAAATGTTTGTCAGGCTGAACTGGAATCACTTGGACTGCTTTTTAAAAAACACTGCCAGACTGCCTTCCTGGAAACCTGAATCCCTATGGTTTGTTTTGTTTTGAAATAGGGTCCACACCCAGCACAGAGCCCAACACCGGGCTTGAACTCGTGACTCTGAGATAAAGACCTGAGCTGAGATCACGAGTCAGATGCTTAACCGACTGAGCCATCCAGGCGCCCCTTTTTTCTTCTTCTGTATCCCTATAGTTTGTGTTGGGATCCGTAAAGTTGGACTTGACTCCTTTTCTCTCCTCTGCATACACCATGAGATAATCACTGAATCTCAATTTAGCCCTACTGTTATTACTTAGGGCTTTAGGAATGCTATCACCCCTTGGCATCAACAGCCTGTGAGTTAATGCAGAACGTAGACCATAAACCCACAGAAGGAGAATGTCCCTATTCGAGTAGTGTAGTGGAAAAGGCACCAGAGTTGGGTTCAAGCTCCAACCCTGTCACTTCCTGTGACCTTAAGCAAGTTCGTGTACCCTTTTGGAGCCTCCTCCTACTTATTTGTAAAAGATGACCCCAGATGAAGCCCAAGATAAAACCATTCTAAGAACAGTGGACTAGGAAATGACTAACACTGGCCTTGGGCCAAAGAGACAACTCTTCAGTCAAGCCTCCTTATTCACTTCAGGGTCTTACATCTCAGGTTTTAGTAACCAAGAGCGATTGTCAGATACACTATGAATTCACTGAAGCCTTTTCACAAGAGCTGAAGTGGTGGGCTTCCTCACTATGTAGCAGGCAAGGGCTGCATTATTAGTCCTGTGATCCCCAGTCACTCAGATGCCTTACTAGACAGAACCTCCTCGTTGGAGGAGTTTGTCTTCTTGCTCTGTGACACTGAGAAATGGGGCTAAATGACACAGGAATAGGCTATATACTGTCAGGGGCAGAGAGGTAGTGCAAATGAGTAAGCTTGACAGATCTTAGCTACTCCTGGGGTAGGATCACAGAGCCCTGCCCTGTCCATTTTTTGCGCTTACCAAAAATCATTCCAAGTTGTTTCAAATTTAGAACAGGCCAAACAAAATTAGTCTTCCAGGTGGCAACTTGGGAGCTAAAACATATTCTATCACTAATCAGAGTATCACCCAAATGCTTTGATGTGTTCCTGGTCCTGCCAAACACCCAGCTTGGTGTCTTACCCTTGCACAGAGTGTGTCCTATGTATTATATAGGATGGTTTGGTAATGACTATGTGGGCTCTGGAGTTAAGCTATTCGAGTCAAAATGCCAACTGCCTATTTACCAGCAATGTGATGCTGGGAAGTTCCTTTTTGGCCTTTCAGTTGCCTCATCTATAAAGAGGTTGATCCTCTTGTTATAGCAATTAAATGAGATGATAGGGGCGCTCAGACCAGGACTAGCACACACTAGTCAGTGGGAGCCGTTTTTAACATTCGTAAGCTAAAGTGCCAAAAGAAGCTGACACCTATCCAATAAAGAAGCCAAAAGCATTCCAGAGGGTGGAGCTAAAAGAAACATCTCAAATCATGATCTCCACATTGTTGCATCCTAATGTAGTTTTGAAATTAAACCCAGGTTAAGAAAGGAGACCTAAATGAGGGAGGACAACATGGAGAACAAATTCCCAGATTACATCTATTGTGTTACGGTATTTGGCTCCTGTAAGACACACAGGAAAAGCTTACAACAGAGAAAGGGACGGTGAAATTCTAGTGACAACCTTGGGATAAATGAAGTGCTGACTTCAGTTTTCCTGTCACTCATATGGTGACAGGGCCTGTAGTTCAGTATGCCTGAGCTTTGTCTGTTTTATTAAATGGTGCCAATATTTCCATTTATATCAGTTCTGCCAAAATGCTTTCAATTTTTAAGCTAAACAATTTTGGTTTCTCTTTTCAAATACTCTTACGTTTCATTGGCAGCATATACGGAATATAAAAGCTTACTTCAATGGTGAAACCAGACTAGAGATAGAAAAACCTTAAGCTTAGAGCAAAGAAAGGCAGAATAACAAATTTTTTCGAGTCTAAATATGGCAATGATGTGACCTTTAGCAACAGCAGAACTATCTGAATAAGTGGGTGAACTGGTATTAGTGGTTGGTGTCTGTAGTTTATCAAGTCTTCTTGAGACTAACCCTATTTACACCTCCGTCCCTTTAAAAGAGAAAATCACTAACAGTGTGGGCTTAAAATGTCATGCAGGTGGTGGCTGATGTTGCAGTATTTCCTCCTCTTTTTTTAAAAAGATTTTATTTTTATTATTTGTCAGCGAGAGAGAGCACAAGTGCAAGCAGGGGGGGCGGCAGGCAGAGGGCGAAGCAGGCTCCCTGTTGAGCAAGGAGTCTGACGCAGGGCTTGATCCCGGGACCCCAGGATCACGACCTGAGCCGAAGGCAGAGGCTTCACCGACTGAACCACCCCGGTATCCCCGGAAGTATTTTCAAGATTCAAAAAATACCCAGGAAACCAAACAGGAAAAGGAAAAAAATTTTTTAATTACAAACCAAGTTTACATACTGTTAAATGGGCACTAACAGCTCAGTGTAACCACTTGTAATACCACTAGCAGGACCTCACAGGAGCCGAACTACAGCTCTTCCCCATCCATTAGCTCCCTGTGTGCTGTGACAGCACAATTATTTCATGTTACATTTATGGAGGACAAGGACCACTTTACATAAGGTACAACTGTATACCGTTAACATTCGGCACAAACACTGGCATGCTGGCACTGGGAGGCTTCATAAGCATTGTTTATTGCACCCGGAGTACTGGCTGACAGGATCAAATGGAATACAGTATAGAGTATTTTTAACACTGTCAAACACTACACACATAATATTATAAAATGCCACTTAACTGGGAAGAAATTTTCCATCATCTTAAGTCATAAACAAAACTTTTAAAAGAAAACAAGCAGCTTTACTTGAACTTCTAAATAGTGTGAATCTGAGCCTGACTGGACCCACCCAGACTCAGGACAAAGGTAGTGTTATTGTACTGTCTTTACAAAGAATTTTTCTTGTCAATTTTGCCTTCACCTAGTCCAGCCAGATGAGAGATGAAGATGTCAGTCCCCAATATCTTCAGAGTGCCCTTATGACCAGTTTGGGGAGTGACGACAGGGAGAGGGGCAGATGTGAGGAGGAAGAGTGAGGGAAATTTATCTTTCATGATCCTGTGCTATATTACTTGAGGGGCTAAGGTAATATGGTCAGTGATACACAGCAGTTGATCCTTATGCTTATAAAAGACAAGCCATCCAGTCTGTACTCTTGACTGTGTGCAAAATATCAGCAATAATGCATTTAGGGGCTCAGATGAATAGAGAATGTCCATCAACCAGGACTCTAGAAGGAAAGCTCCAAAACCGAGAAGTCCTTCAAACGCCATTCCCATTACTGTTCTCGTCAAGTCAATGGCTCTACCAGACTTGATTATTTATCTCCACCAGACAAGTGTGATTTGACTTGATATAATCACATGATCTCAGGCTCCACATGTAAAAATGTCAGCAGTGGCTGAAGAGCAGCAGCATCATGCTGAAGAGACCCATTTCCTCTGACTCCAGAGCTCCACCATCTGGTCTCAAAAGTTTTTCCCTCTGAGGGAATGGCTGAAGAGAGGGAGCCCAGGGCAACCTTGCTGAGAGAGAACTTTCCCTCATAGTGATTCCTACTGACTTGTTGAGAGAGAGAGAAAGAGCTTTGCAACGGTTAGGTCCACAGCTCCTGAGGCTGCCTTGCAAGTTGTCCTGGGCATGCTTCGGAAAACCACGACAATCCTGGTAGGAGGTGTCTTTTAGGAATAAAACAAGTGGTTCTTCTTTCCTTTAAAGTCTTTTCTCATTCCAAAATCTCATGAGAATGTCAGTTCATAAACGCTACCATCTTGTTTATAACCAACCTCCTGAAGGAGGAAGGTGAAGGATTTACAACTCTATGTGCTCAAGAGTAAGTGTCATCAGGAAAACTCCGTACTAACATGAAAGTTAAGGAAATCAGGACTCGCAAGAATACTCTGATAAGCCTTCAATCTCTGAGGAAAATTTGCTCAGTGATTTTCCAAGGTGATTAATAACCACCACCGACATGTCAGCTTTACTACTTATTACCCTCTTTATCCTTTCTCATCCCTCTTAACTTCCACCAAGAAATTTAAAGTGGAAAGAAGTTAAACCTGAAAGAGGTAGATGTTTCATAATTTTATATTTATTATGGATGAAACCAGTTTAGTTGAGATTTTATTTTTTATAATTAAAATAATTGATGGGGTACGCGTTAAGAGAAGTTATTTCTCAGTCTTTTAGCTTTTTATAAACCAAACCTGCATACCCATTCTGTAATCTGTCTTATGAAAACTTTATCACATTTCTCAAATATGTTCTTTTAATGCATAGCCTGGTTAAGAATCATGCATATAGGATTATCTCTCACAAGCATAAAACAAGCTGGCCCTTGGGCAGCTACTTAAGAGCTTGTGTTGGAATGACAGCAGCAAATGTCAGCTTTTCAAGGATCCTATCTAATCTAGTTCCCAGGTTAGAAGGTCAGGAAGAAAAAAAAATTCCATCTTTCGAACACATATTGAAACAAAGTCTTTCCCAACAAAGAGTTGAGTCTTAAGTGCAGTCTGTGCAACAGCACATACTTTTGGCTATGTTCACACAGTAAACCATAGAAACACACTGGCTCTGATGGCTACCTGTGGAAGACAGACTGATCCAGTGTTTACTTAGTATAGCCATCAGTGGCTTCTCCGGTCAGCAGGACTTTAGAGATGCTTACCGTGTGTCCACAGTCCAGGAAGGACATGCCCAATGCAATCAAACATTGCCAACCCTGAAAGATAAAGTACAGTCATCATTCACCAACCGCACTGCAGATCCCTCGTCCCATCACGACTGCTCACACCGCACTGCTCAGATGCAAACCTGCTCTCTTCTTTTTTTTTTTTTTTAAGATTTATTTGTCAGAGAGAGGGGAGAAGGGAGGGAGAGAGAGAGGAAGAGAGAGAGAGCGCGCAAACAGGGGGAGTGGCAGGCAGAGGGAGAAGCAGACTCCCCACTGAGCAGGGAGCCCGACGTGGGACTCGATCCCTGAACCCTGGGATCATGACCTGAGCCGAAGACAGACGCTTAACCGACTGAGCCACCAGGCGTCCCCCTGCTCTCTTCCTTGAACATCCAGCTCTGCTCATCTCCTACCACCCAGGTTGCAACCCCACACCCCCAAGACATCCTGGAATCTGCCTTCCTCAACATAATGTCTTTGTACTATTTTCAATATCGAGTTCCCTGTTCCTACCGCTGTTTGTAGTTTGTTTCTTTTGTCCAACTGGGAGTTCCCTGAAGACCATTTTCTTCAGTCCTACCCCATTCGTCATGATGCACGTGGAGGTAATGACTGACAGACCAACACAACTGGGATTGTATCCCAAACTGCTCTATGAAGTGTTTGGGGGCTTAACAGCACCGACTCTGGAATTAGTCCTCAGCCTAAAAATGTGTCAACAACCTCGACATTCTCAGGGTGACTGAGGACAACTCAGTCTCTCCATAGCTAATTTGCAGGAAGGAAGGATTCTCTTAACTTCTGTAATGAATTTTTTAAATAATTCCTGTCAAAGACATGTTCAGTTACTTGGGTTTCCTTGGAGTAAATCCCTAAAACACAGGTTCAGCATGACCCTAGCATGCTCAAGGGCTACTGGGGAGGAAAGAAGAAAAAATAAATCAATCCAGGACATAATTTTTCAATAGTTACTACAGTGATTTTCTCAATCTAGTACTTAACCTGTGTCAAGATACTGGCGTGCAGGCCAGGTAAGCGTTAAAAAGATCAGCAGGTCTCCAGCCTCCATCCTTAACCATTCTCTGCAGCATATGTGGTATAAATTCTGCTCTCCCTAACCCTCCACACATGCATTCTTCAGAGAAACCTGTATAAAACAGGGAGGTGGGTTTGTTGTCTTTGTTGCTAGAACTATTTTCCATCACTCTAAGTAATGTTAAAGAAGATTTGGAAAATAGAGAAAAGAATATACCATCAAGGAAACATCCTAACACAATTACTATCACCATTTTTTACATAATTTACCCCGGATTTTTGAAGAAAAATTTGACTATCTTGGAATACATTATTCTGCAGTAATTTTCTGTGCAGCTATGATTTTATAACCATCATTTTTAAATAACTCTAGAGTAATTTAATGAGAGAATATCACTCTTCTTTCTTTAGTAGACAGCTATTAAAATCTTGTATCACTCTCTACTTTCTATACTGTTCTTTTAATTCCTCAAACACTCTATACTCTCTTATCAGGTTTTTTTTTTTAAGTGATTTATTTACTTATTTGAGAGAGAGAGAAAGAGAGAGAGTGCAGGCATGAGTGGAGAGGGAGAAGGAGAAGCAGACTCCCCACTGAGCAGGGAGCCTGAAATGAGGCTCAATCCCAGAACCCTGAGATCATGACCTGAGCCGAAGGCAGATGCCTAACTGACTGAGCCACCCAGGTGCCCCTCTTATCAGGAATTAAGGATGGAAACCAGATAGAAGTAACATGACAGCTCTTAAGAGCCAAAATAAATTTTATGGTTAAAAATATTATTTAACCACAGGTGACTTAACAATTTCATGTAAACTGTCTCATTAACCTGGAGATTGGATTGCTATGTGCTATAATTAAAAAAAAAAGATTGCTATGTGCTCTTCTGGGTCCTTCCATTTTGGTGTTAATAACCCCCATCTCTACCATCTCTGATACCTATACCCCTGCCCCCTCCTGAATGGACTTACCAGGTAAAACACAAAGCTCAGATAAGCCACACTGACCACAGCAGCTACCACGTACAATGCCACATGCCCGAGTTCCTGGACATAAACCAGGACAAAGTACATGTTGATGGAACAGACGATAAGGACCAATATCCCGCCTGCAATCCTCCAGCCTCTGTAAAAGAATCATCAGTCACTGGTGGAACAGTCCAACCCATTCACAAGCAGAAAAGGACACTGTCCTGTAGGGCAGACAGGACAGAAGTAAGAGGCATTTCAAAATGAACCGAAAATTGTTACTATGTCCCAAGACATCAACAGGGAGAAAGAGGGGGTTAAATACTATCAAATAATCCTTAATATTTAAGTCCCTAGAAATGCAACAAGTCCTGAGTACCTACAGATGCAACAAGTAATTTCAAATACCCCAGACCATTTAAAGATGTATATAAAGGTATTCGTTTATGCTTTTCTCATTAAGATCATTTAACATGGAATTAAGGTGCTTTACAGTTCAGTGACTAAAGCTGAAGAATTAAAGCCCTAAGAGCGGAACTTTCTCGTGCTAGAAATGAAAAACGTGCTTGCCTTCTTTACCACATTCACAGTCTCTGTTCTCTGAGCCAAAGACTGAGGGGCAGGTCCAGCATTCACCTCTCAACACATGTGGTTCCCCTACATGACTCAGTTTCTGACTGGCCTAATTCAATGAAGATATGCTTCCCCACATATTTTTGGGGAACTGAGAGAAGTACACTCACATTCCATTGGCAAAGTCATTCATTACTGGCCGCAAGCTCGTAAACGTGAGGATGGGTATCAGAGCAAAGGGAAGCTGGAAAAGAAAGAATGAAGATCAGATGGGGCTACTGGAGATCCTTGTATTATCCTCAAGAGCAGCACTGTTAGCACCAGGGAAACACACATCCTGCCTCATCAACCCCATGAGAAATTATTCCTATCATCCCAAGATGCTCGTGCATTATGTTGAAACCTGTAGAGCCATCATTAACTTGGCATCAATTCTGATCCTGTATCTTTATAAACATTCGTATCTGCCTTGCCTTTTTAACCTCAATAGGACCTAGCAGTGTCCTAAGTTATTTAATGTTTGCTTGAATTAAAAAACAGTAATTTTATACTCTATATGTAATTATAGCAGATAATTCCCATTCAACAGGCTTTTACAAACCAAATCATTTCTAAAAGCTTTTTAGATACCAGGGATTCCATACATTTACTGTAGACTGAGACTGTGTCCTCTTTCTTCCTCTGAACTGTCCCCAGAACCCAGCACTACAGGCTTGGTACCTAAGGGCAATACATAATACCGCCTGATTAAATGAGATGGGAGTTTCCCCAGCTCCCTCCTCACCTGTAAGCTCTGCAGAACATTCAGGAAGTCATTCATTCCTGTTAGATGCTCTACATCCTGGAAGATGGCAACAAGCAGAGTGGGGATGATGGCAATAGAGCGGGTCAGAATCACTCGGGCAAAGCGTGACCATTTTAGGTTCAGGAATCCCTGGAAGAAAACAGAAGCAGGATGAATGTCAAGAATGGGAAACAGAGAAAGGTTTGGGGAGGTTCGGGAAGACCCTAGAAACATGGGATTAAGAAGTAACAAAAAGGATGGGGTGCCTGGGTGGCACAGCGGTTAAGTGTCTGCCTTCGGCTCAGGGCGTGATCCCGGTGTTCTGGGATCGAGCCCTACATCAGGCTCCTCCGCTATGAGCCTGCTTCTTCCTCTCCCACTCCCCCTGCTTGTGTTCCCTCTCTCGCTGGCTGTCTCTATCTCTGTCGAATAAATAAATAAAAAATCTTAATAAAAAAAAAAGTAACAAAAAAGCAAGCAATATTTTCTTCCTCTAATCTATACCGGTCAAAACAGCACATACCTCCATGACGAACTGGCCAGAATAGGTTCCTGTCATGGTGGAGCTCTGTCCTGCAGCCAGGATCCCCACTGCCCAGATGTAGAGTGCAGCAGGCCCAAAGTAACATCCCAGAACAACGCCCTGCGAGAGGAAAGGGAAAAAGATGTTTGTGTCAGTGGTCTGCTTAGACAATGACCAAAACAGAATTTCTCTGCAACATTTCTCCCTCTTCTTTGCTACGTACCAACCTACACCAAGTGCTGTGCTGGGTGCTACTCCCCAGAAGCTAGACTCAGAACCTGACCTCATTTTAGAGGCCTTCAACCTAAATTTTCCTGGATATTCCTTCACTCCTCTGCTTAGTCTTTTCTCCAAGTTCCTAAAGCCTTCATCGTCAACCTATATCTTAAATATGAAGGAAGGAAGGAAGGAAGGAAGGAAGGAAGGAAGGAAGGAAGGAAGGAAGAAAAAGAAAGAAAGAAAGAAAGAAAGAAAGAAAGAAAGAAAGAAAGAAAGAAAGAAAGAAAGAAAGAAAAAGAAAGAAAGAAAGAGAAAGAAAGAAAGGCAGGCAGTCTACACAACATTTCCCAAATTATATTACTTAACACACTATTCTGGAAGATAGTAACAGCAGTGAAGAGAAAGGTCGGCACATTTGGGAAACACGACATAAATTATGTATTCTACTCTTGGGAGATTCATAATGTAATGAGCATAAAAGAGACTGAGAGGTCCCAATAAAGAATACTTTACCAGGAGCACCTTCTTCAGTCTCCCCCTATTAACACCCTACAAAACTATGTACTACCAACATAACTCTGGGATTGCTGATACAGTTCATCTTTCAGCTGATCCTCTATTCCCTCCCACGTAATCCAAAAATGCTTGTCTGGCATCTAGACTCTGAAATAAATGACACTCCAAGGAAGATAGGTTCAGCTCCGAAGTGAACCCACAGAGAAGATCAGATACGATGGCAAGAATGCGGATTCAGGGGCAGTGATCACAAATCTGAAAAGGCTTACCCCTTTGTAGATGTCCACAGCCAGTGTCGAGTTATCGTCAGGAAAAAGGTGAGTGTGGGGACTGCTGTTATTTCTACAGACTGCAATCTGGAACACAAAGCAGTTTAGAAGCAACTTTTATTTTTGAGGCAAGGACCAGACCAGAAGAACTCTCCGGCAGACCACAAACTACAGGTCACACTCAAGTCATCTAGGAGAAAGGCTGGAGGTAAGACACTGGATACAGGCTGCAACGGGAGCAGGGACTGGCAGCAATGGCACTTGTGGTCTTCTTTCATAATCCTTCTACACCGTCATGCCATCAAAAATATTTACTGAGTTAAGAGTGTGCATGGTAGCATGTGAATGCTTGCTCACTTTAAGTGACGGCAGGAGCAGAGGCCCTTAAGAAACAGCAGAGGACTCCTGGGTCAGAGGAGTCCTACAGATAGGCAATCGGGTATCAAGATGATAGAGAACTCAAAATGCAGAAAAGTATAAGGCCAGTTTCTGCTTTCTGCTTGTTGACTCCTTCCTACCTATCCTCACCACTAAATGACAGGACTGGCAAAGCAGGCTGGCAGTTGATAAACAGGAAACAAAAGGGGATGACAAAGAACCAAACACACATGAAGCCACAAACACAACAGTGTGAGGCAACCTTTATTCTGAGGCAAACTCACTCTGAGCCAGTAGCTGGGAAAAATGGGTCTAGGCTTGGTCTGCCCCCAGACTCTAGACCCTAACTAGTGCAGTGATGATGGGGCAGCCCTGAGGCTGGAGATCTGTCTTCCCTGAGCTCCAAGTCATTGTCACTTTGCCTACCCCATTCCGGCCCTCACTACCCTCAACGTTCACTATCACTCACGACCCTGGCTTACTCACCACCTGGTCGTTGGTTTTTTCAAAAAATGCTTCGGCAAAGACTGAGACGACAAAGACGTTGATGATGAAGGAAACAAAGAGAGCAATGCAGGATTCAATGAAAAAGTACTTATTAGCTTCTCGGACTTCCTGCTTATTGGCTCGATTTACCTGTCTGGACTAGAGAGATAAACAGCAGTAGTCATTTTTTGATTAGTTAGAACAAGTTTCCTTGTAATATTCCATGAGTTTGAAGTTAGCTGAAAGGTTTAGAGGGCAAACAACTGACCATAAGAAATGTGAGAAAACTTACATTCTAGCTCGTGAAGTAAGGACTTCGTGACCCTCTGACAACACTGTACGTTCCCCAAACAGGAAATGATGACTACATGCTACTGAGCTCTCAGTTACTGTGGCTAGAAGAACCACTGACACACAAAAACAACCTGATTTTCAGTCCTAACAACCTTAATTATAAAGGTCTCTGAAATCTCCCAGCAAACTACTGTGTAAGACTGATAAAACCTTGGTTGGGCTCTGTACTCTTGATCTCAAGGTCACTCAGTCTTTTGGGATTTAAACACAAGAGATGTGGCATACTTTTGGACCTTTTACGAAGAATTTCAGTCCCATTTTCTCTGTGGAGTCACTTATTTCTGTCACCTTTGTGATAAAAACAGAGTCTGAGTGTGTGAAGTTTATAAACATCCAACCATGAAAAAACCTTCCACTCCTTTAGGGTTCTAACGCTTTTAAACTAAGTGTGTGTCCCCTGCAACTAAAAACATAGAAAGCTACTATTGCTGCATATAATGGTACCGATTCCTAGGCGTATCTGGGCTGGGGCACAAACCGGGAAACATGAACTATCTGGACGGCACGGATAGAAGAGCCATGCTCACCTTGACTAAGGCAGAATGCAGGTACATATTATGTGGCATGATGACAGCTCCCACGATGCCCACAGCCTGCTCGATCTGCGGGGTGTGACAGCCTGAACAGGATGGCAGGAACATGCCCTTGAGTACCTGGCTCTGGCTGGGTTTCACTGTAACATACTACATACCAACATAACAACTATTAGAATATGAGGCCCGGGGAGTAGCATCGTACCAGGAAACACTCAGCATCCATTGCTCCTTACAACACTTTCTTCAACAACCACCTAGAATAATGAGGACTATAGCACCATCAGCAAACCAAGCAGCATGAGTGCTTGCTTCCAGAGGTCTGAGAATTCAGGACTGGGATATCCAAATATTTCACACCATATTGTAGGTATACAAAGAAGATGTGTGGAGAATGTCTTTAATATTCTAAAGAATTAGCTGGCGGCTAAGGGCCTCATTGACATTAGCTTCACAACCACTCCTATGAGGCAGACCCAAGAATATAGTCAATTCTTGATTATCCATCCTTACACCTCTATTCACCTATGTTTATCTAAAAATCACGTACGTGTGCCACTAACGTATGCTGAGACTCGTTCATAAATACTTCTCATACATACTTTTTCCTGGTTCAGCACTTCTCTTGGAAGCCTGAGACTCATCTACTGCATAATCTACTCGGAGATTAGATATGCTGTTTTTTTTTTAAAGATTTTATTTCTTTTAGAAATAGAGATAGAGAGCGTGAGAAGGGGGAGGAACAGAGAAAGAGAGAGAATCAGATCCCCGAGGTCATGACCTGAGCTGAAATTGAGTCAGACACTTAACCAACTGAGCCACCCAGGCACCCCAGATTAGATGTACTTTTAAAAGTTTAGTCAGGCCACTGAGCAAAAATGAGTTTGTAACAATTGGATATAGAAAGCTACTACTACTGCATATAATGGTACTGATTCCTAGGAGTATCTGGGTTGGAGCACAAATCAGGAAATATCCATTATATACCTTATAGCTCATTAACAGTTGCAATACAGAGAAAGTTCAAGCTGCAGTTGGTATAAACCAGGATAAGCAAAACCAGAACCCCTCTAAGTTAATAGCCAGGAATCACCCTGCAACTCCCTCCTTAACCCTCTCCAAGGCTGCTCTGTTGTGGGGCTAGCCAACCTGGAACCAGGGAGTCTAGTCTAGAAAGTCCTAAAAAATCTGCTTATGTTTGACCTAGGAGACCCAGCAGGCCTTCCCAGAGACTGGTCTCTATAGATCGTATTTCTTCAAAACTGGCCTAGGCTGAATTGGCTTTTTGTTAATATGTGATACAATTAAACCATCCTACCATTATACAGTCTTGAAAGAAAAGGCAAAAAAAATCTTTTTTGTTTTAAAAAGTAATGAATAGCCTGCAACACTTGCCTCATATCCAAATGTGAGGGCCATAATGGTGATGAGAAAGCCAAAAAATGCTTCTAGCTTCCGTAAGCCTAGAGGGGAAAATGCAACAGTGAGCTCACAAAAGGGCAGACTTCTCCATCAGCTACTTGCTGCAAAGTAGCCCCTCTGACCCCTCCATTCCCACTCTCCTTACCATATTTGTCCAAAAAGAGAAATACAAAGGTATCTGCAATGGTGATGAGAACTCCACCCCACAGAGGAACCCTAGGTCAGAGATAAGAAATGGAGATTAGTGGGAAGAAAGGAAACATTGAAGAACACTTTCTTCAGAACAGCTCTCCAGATACACAATACTTGGAGAAGCAAGGACTCGTGGGAGAGGGGACAGTGGCAGGAGGTCAGGCCCTGGGTAGTTTAGGAACATAGCACCAACCGAATAAAGTACATTCATTCAAACACTGACTGTCTACGAAGTCAGACATTTAGGATACAAAGCTGAAAAGTGTGGGTCTTACCCCTCAAGGAGCTCACTGTCTAGTGGGACAAACTGATATACAAATAAATAATTGTAACGCACAATGTCACACACTGTATAATAGAGGGATGCACAACCCAACATGAGAACACGGAACATATAGAGCCTACAGCTGCTGGGAGAGAAGGTGGCTCCAGAAAGGTTCCACAGAAAAAATAATAGTTGAATTGAACCTTGAAAATTGAAAATTAGTTTGGTTTTTGTTTTTACATTTGCTTTGAAATCTAGCAAAATATTACTTTCTGGAGGAAAACCCCCTCACCTTCCTACAGACAGGAGATTGATGGCAATGGCTGAGCCAATAACTTCTTGCATATCTGAGCCAATGATAGCCAACTCCACCATCAGCCATAGGATAATTCGTGGGACCTAAATACCAAACAGCAGAAAGACATGGTTCTAATTAATCATTTCTAAGAACTTTCTCTATAGTTTGGAATTCACATTTGGCACTGACCCATCAACAGTCCTCCATAAGGCTTCAGTCTAGAGATGAAGTACCAGAACTGGGCTCCACGTGGCCTGTCATTGCACTGTGGGCCCCAGCTGGAGAAAGCAAGGGTGCTTCTATGTGGTGGTGCCTATAAACCAAGGTCAGGACAGCAGCTGATCCTAATTTCTTCTCTTACCTTCCACTCAACAGAGGAATGGAATCTCCAATCACTAATTTACACTTAATTTCCTGCCTAAAAACAATCCGAAAGTTTTAGGGGGAAATGAAGATGCTAATATGGTCAAAATATTGTTAAGAGAACAGAAAATGGCCACAGAAGAAAATATCCTGACCGTGGCTGAAGAGACAAAACAAAAATGAAGAGGTTAGGGTCAACCTTAATGTAATGATAATATATAAGCAAGTGAAAAAGGACAAATATGTAAAGGGACTCAGGGCAAAGTGGTTGAAACTGAGTGGCACATAACAAAACAGGTACCTAATCTGGTCGAACCACCCAGCTGAAAGGCAGATTTAGTTAATACTGGCTCACAGAGGCCAAGAAAAAACAAAAAACAAAACAAAAACCACCTTCCGGGATCTACTACACAAAAAATTGTCACAAAAAACAACTGTTAGGATACATGAAGAGAAACTACAAGAAATTATAAATTACTAAGGTTTTTTTGAGAAGCATATAAGGGGGAAAAAAACAGGTAAGGATAGTTTTTCACAGTCAGGAAAGGAGATTAAACACTTAGGACAAACCAGAGGCAGATCACTATCTTATCTCAAGATGAAGCTAGGTTACAACTACCTTCCAGACATAGGGTCCATTCCTGCCTTAGGTAGCAGTAAGAAAGGCCCAAAATGTCCAGAAAAAAAGCTGTGGAAGACAGTGTAACCTCCAGGATCAGGGTAAATTGAAGAATAATTATTAACAAATCCGAAGATCCTGCCACATAGAGTTTGCAGTAAAAGAGAAAACCTTATTTTTCAAATTGATGACAAAGTCAAACAAAAAAGAAAATATGTATAACAGGAATATGGATGTATGAATGAAAGTGCTTATAGCACTCCCACCCCTCCTTGGGCTGGGCGCTGCTGGATGTCAGAAGGCAGAATGAATGGTAAATATTTACTCAAACTGAATTTTTCTAAGGAAGCTTTCTGGCAAAAAGTGAATCTCAAAGTTAAATTCTGAAGGCGTACAGAAATATGAATTAGCAGCAAGAGGGGCTACAGAATTCCCCCTGGGACTCATCTGCAGGGTCACTGACCACCAAGTACTCCACTATTTCAGTATACCACAAGGCCAGCACACTCTGCCAGACACGCAGGTTTCTCTGAGATGAGTGACAAACAGGACACTCCACTGCTCACCTTGGGATACTGACGGTGACAGACTTCGGCAAGATGCAACCCCGTGACCACTCCCAGTCTGGCTGCAAGGCGCTGGAGCAGGAGCCCCACGATGGTGGCCAACAGAAGAACCCAGAGCAACTAGAGAAGAACAAGATCCCATCATAACACTCATTAGACAACTGGAGTGTTTTCGTCTGGTGATGTGAATGAGAAATACTACATTCGGGAAAGAGCCCAAGTCAGGAATCAAATGACCTGAGTTCTGTATCAGATTCTGCACATATCCTGCTACGTCACCTCAAACCTTTCTGAGCCTTAATTTTTCCCTAGTTCAAGGAAAACTATGCGGAGTAGATAAAATAAAATAAACTTTAAAAACCAGGTGGCAAAGTACTTGTCACCTAAGTGTCACTGCCAATGAAGCTGTGTGCATGTAAC
This sequence comes from Ursus arctos, assembly GCF_023065955.2. Classification (NCBI taxonomy): domain Eukaryota; kingdom Metazoa; phylum Chordata; class Mammalia; order Carnivora; family Ursidae; genus Ursus; species Ursus arctos. The sequence goes on from NW_026622941.1 coordinate 41,206,890, forward strand.
TGCTAAGGCTGATGATATCCAACAGGCAGAGTAGGGAAAGGATGTGAGGGTGTACTGTGTGCATTTAAAAGGGACAGGGGTAGGACTAGATGTTCACCTTAAATCCAGCCACTGCTCCAGACTGCAAATCAGATTCGATGTTTCCTGGATCCAAGTAGGCAATGCTCATAAGAAAGCCGGGCCCCGTGAAAGCCCAGAGTTTACGAAAGCTAAAACAAGAATGCTATACAAGAGAAGAAGAGATCAAACTAATTGTCACCTCCAAACTACTGATCTAATTTATCTGTTATTTTTTCACATATAAAGCAACAATATCAGCTTTACAAGAACAAAGGATTTAGGATGTTGGATACTAGGTATGTCCAAGTCAAACCTCCATCTTACCCACTTCTTATCAATAAACTGGCCACTTCTCTGTCCAAATAGGAGCCCTTCCCTTCCCCGCTCTTTCCATCAATCAGCCTCTCATTCTAAAACCTGAGTAACAGTATCAGTACCCTTGTGCCCAACCACTACCCAAAAGGGACAAAAGCCACTGTAAAAAAAAAAAAAGAACGTGAAATTCATACTTTCTAGATCAAAAAATAATCACTAGTACGATGTGGCAACTGTTTTCAAGGCCCTCGTTTTCCTGAACGGTTACTGTAAACAGTTACTCTGATTATAAAAGTCATCTTCAGAGACTGCTTGCCAAAATTAGATCTGAGGCTGTTGATCTTGAGTGTCCAGTAGACTTTTCACTCCTAAGTCTTCCCTAAATAACATTTTCCTCCAAGGATCTGTCACTAACCTCCTCCTCAGGAATGGTGATCTTCTCATCAAAGTAGGTGGTAAAGGGCTCCTGTGAGTCCTCAGCGGACTGGGGGAGAGATGAGCTACTGTAGGCAGGGTTGAGGGTACCAAGACTGGGAGAGTCCCCATGGTCTCCAGAAGCATCATCTAAATTGACAGATTTGAGAAGAAATAAAAATGAACAAAATACACTAACAACTTGTTCTTAGTAACTTTTAAATTAAATTTTTTAAATACCTAAATGCACAAGACCAACCTGGCTCTACTCAATTTATTTCTAATATTTTATTTTCATCTATATTTTTAATAAATTAATTCTTAACTAGGCAGTATATTCACATGGATGGAAATTCAGGAAATAAAACAAGCTGATGGTAAAAAAGCTCCCTCTCACCCCTCCTCCCCAGTCACTTTGCTCTAGATCAGTTTTAATGCTCATCTCACAATGGTTTTCCTACTTTCACATTTCTGTATTCCCAGTTGGCAATTTTTAGAATCATTTCATTTTCTTCTAAAAACATTGATGCCTAGGGCTCAAAATGTAACATTCCCCAACGAGCCACATTGGTAACCTAAAATCCTAACTTCGAGAAGAACAGAACTTGGGACAACACCTGGGTGGCTCAGTTGGTTAAGCGTCTGCCTTCGGCTCAGGTCATCATCCCAGGGTCCTGGGATCAAGTCCTGCATCAGGCTCCTTGCTAAGCAGGGAGCCTGCTTCTTCCTCTCCCTCTGCTGCTCCCCCTGCTCGTTCTCTCTCTCTCTCTAATAAATTAAAAAAAAAAAAAAAGAAGAAGAACAGAACTACATCTGTCTAGTGGGTTACTACTCTCCTCCGCCCCACCCCCAACCATTATTTGGTAGGACTTCGCTAAAGAATCATCCTTGGACATTATACCTCCATCAGGCTTCTCAAAAAACGTGGAAGTTGAAAAATCCTGCCAGTTGGGCTAAAATCTGAAGCTGCAGGGAAACCACCAAACAGGAACCCTGACTAAGGCCTGCAGTGAAGCGCTTCAGGTCACGGGGTGTGGGCACCCTTGTGACAGGAGGACTCATCTTAGACTGCTTATCAGTGTTTCCGAGTCCTGCATCTTACAGGTAATCTTAAATGCTGGGAAGGGGAGGGTCTAGGAGAAAAGGGCTAATCTGCCAGAAGGATACAAAGCCCAGTTTGGTAATCATCAAATGGCAACATCCAATTAGAAAAACAAAAGCTTTCTTTTTATAGGGAGCTGACCCACTTCGTGTGAAATGGCCCTGAATTGAAGAGGAAATTTAAAGAAAAGGAATGAAAATTCTATAAGGTGAAACTGAGAACTAGAAAGAATTAGAACACTCCAGAAGCTCTAACAGAATACAGAGTTTAATGCAGGCGCTCGGTATTTCACGGTTCCTTAACGTACCTGAAGTGCTGTGAAGAGCCCAAGCATTCTAAAGGTTTTTACACCAAACCTGTGATTAATACTTGCCCTTGCAAGCATCACTGCTACAGAAACCAAACTTGCAGCTAATCTTGGCTCATCTCAGAATTGGAAATAAGACAGGAGACAGATCTTTATGGTTATCATTTACAGCCCAAGTTACTAGATGTGATTGGACTGGACCTGATTGGAGCAGGTCTCCATGATGGCACTGTTAGCTAGGGAAGGACAATTTTTGTTGTAACAGATGACAAGAAGAACATTATGGTCAATTTTTATTGCTGATTTAAACCTAAGTCCAAGTAAAAACCAGACAATAACACAGCTGTAAATTACCATCTGGCATCTTCTGTTCAGGACCCAACACCATGGTGGATGCCTGAGTGTCCAAGTTCTTAGAATAGGATTCTGGAAAGGAGAAAAGGGAGACAAGAATCAGCAAGAAAAAGCTAACAAGTTCAGAACCAGCATTTTGTTACTCTGTACAACTGACCCATACTAGATGAAAAGAATAATTCTACTAAATTAGAGAACCTTGAAAATAATTACAGTTTTCAGAAATGATTAAGAGATATTTAGTACAAATTAAAAAGTCTTAATCACTTTTTGCTAGCAAGACTTTAAAACCAAACTGAAGCAAAAGGTATTTCAGGGAAGTAGGTGAATACTTTTAATACACCCACAAACAGGCTGCTAAGCAATCCCCCAGTCTCTCTGCCTTTGCTTCGACATTAACTCAAATATTTATTTAAAACCAGATTGATTTCCCCCAACTTTTACAAATTTTTAAGGACAAAGATCTATGACTCTCTCTGATCTAAGAAACAATTTAAGCTCACGATTCAATTTTCTGGAATGGAAGGAGAAAAGCACCTCACCACCATACTAGTAGTGGAGGGCCATTACTTCCCAGCCTCATATTTCCCTGAGGAGACAGAATTTTCCCCTATAATGTTTCTCATTCCCCAACCCTTCAGCACCAGAAGAAGAAACTAATCACCATGGCTCTACCTTCCTGGGCACTCAGAGAGAGATGAGGCACCAGGAAGACTAGGCATAGTTTGCAGGATGCCAGCACTTCTCTCCATCCGGCAAGGGAGTTAAGGACGAGGGGTTGTCCCAGAGGTCTAGCACCCTATTAGGTTAAGTTTAACTAGAGGGAGGGGAGGGATGGTGGTGAGCCCATGTGGCCACAGGTCTACGGAATACTCTCCAATCAACCTCACCAATAAGGTTGATTTTTTTTTTTTACATTTAATCTACTGATTAAGGAATCTATTTCTCAGGTGATTTGAAATTTAGAAGGAGAAAGATGAGGTAATATTTACTGTTAGCCCCAACCCCCACTTAAATCCCACTAAGAACGATCCTACTAAAAAAGTTATAAAGTCTCTCCTTAGTTATCTTTTACTGTAGAAAGTCTTTTTCTCTCTTCTCCCTTGTTCCTATCTGAACATTCTTCTACTTTCTTTTTTTAGATAATTTACCAATATATTCCGTATTTGTTTTAAAGAATTATGGAATTCAGACCGCAAGGGTTCTAGGTTTCATCCATCTTCCAAAATGTAAAACAAACCACCACTTGCTAATTTGGATAACATAATCTTTTACCTCTATACTCACCAATATCAAGTATTTTGTTACAGTGGACAACTAGCCATGTCTCTCCCATCAGGTTTTAAGCAACTAGATGGCTAAACACCAGCCAGTATATGCCAGTAACACTGACTACATTCAAACTCTCTTTAGCATCTCATCCGAATGGGATTTACATATCTGACCACTGAGAACAGCAGTAGACACTTGGATTCCAATTACAGCTCAGCCCCTTGGCCCCACCCAGAGCCTTTATACTTTTATTTTACACACAATTCTGAGAAGCCAGGTTATCCTAACCCATAATAAATTAGACACCACAAATCAGCTCCAGGACTTTAACTCTTATAGGAAAAGGTCTTGGGCCACTTCATATGAGGCAAAGAGCTCTTCTTTATACTTTGATCAACTCTGAGAACATTATTATTAAAAATAATGTTATTAATATTTTATTATTATTAATTATATTATTATTAAGAATAACTCAAGTTTCTTCTAATGTGGCTCTACTTACCAAGAACTGACTAAATTAGATTACTTTTGTGGTGACGACCTGTGTAAGTCACAGAAGTGTTTAATGCATCTGAGGAAATTTCCTACCCAAAATAAGCTTTTAAATTATATTTAAAAAACAAACAATTGAGATAGTAGTGCGTTTTCCCCTGAGTCTGTAGTCCATAAAGGTGATAGTCAGGGGTACCAGGGTGGCTCAGTCGGTTAAGCTCTGCCTTCGGCTCAGGTCATGATCCCAGGGTCCTAGGATGGGGTCCCGCATCGGGCTCCCTGCTCAGCAGGGAGTCTGCTTCTCCCTCTGCCTCTGCTGCTCCCCCCACTTGTGCTCATGCTCTTGCTCTCTCTCAAATAAATAAAATCTTTAAAAAAAAAGTGATAGTTGAATAATCTTAGATAGAAATATTTCATTATAAAATTTTAAACAATTGTTATTAGTATCCTAAGGGATTATTTCTATGTTACTTACATACAGAGCTAATAAACACAAGAAGTCTGATCTTCTCTCTGAAAGCTCAGGAATATATTATTCCAAGAAGGAAAAAATGATTCTAGATTCCAACTTTCTCATCAAAACTTTTAGTCACCAAACTATAAGCTCTATTGCTTCCAGTGTCTACGGAACGTGACTAGGGCAGGAAATAAAGTGGGTCAGTTATACTTGGTGAGCTGCACAGTATTTAATCTCCGTGGAAATTTAAGACCCATACAGAAGCAGTTAATATTAAAACAGTTTTGCTTTCTAGGACCATGCCACCAGGTTGTTTCAGTCGTTTAACTATATTAATGAAAAGATCAAGTTGCAACACAAGCAACCAGAATCAATCTGACAATACTTTGATAATTATGATTAATATAGCTTTTATATTCTAGCTCACCCTCAACCATAAAGTGTCACTTTCTTCCAAATCCAGTAAGTTTCCTCCTGTCAAACAGCAATTAACAGCAGAAAAAATGGCACTCTTGGTTAAATGTAATATAACTATTTTACCCCATTCCTTATCAAAAGTTGTTAAGAATGGGGGTGCCCGGGTGGCTCTGTCGGTTAAGTGTCCGACTCTTGACTTAGGCTCAGATCATATCTCAGGGTTGTAAGAGCAAGACTCACACACCCAGTGCAGAGCCTGCTTAAGATTCTCTCTCTCCCTTTGCCCTTCCTCCCCTCCACCAAAAAGAGGTTGTTAAGAATGTTTTACAAGTGGGGTGCTTGGTTGGCTCAGTCAGTAGAGCACGTGACTCTTGTCTCAGGGTCATGAGCTCAAGCCCCACACTGAGTGTAGAGGTTACTTAAAAAAAAAAGTTTTACAAGATAAAAAGGCCAATAAAATTACACTTTCTGTCTAAAATGCCAAAAGTGCACATACCCTTTGACCCACCAATTCTATTTCTAAGAATGGACCTTAAAGAAATACTCACACAAGGAAGTATGTGCAAGGAAATTTCCTGTAACATTGTAGTATCAAAAGACTACAAACAACCTAGATATTAGTGGAGGACTGGTTAAATAAACTACGTACATTTACAGGATGGCGTGCCGTACAGCTACTATAATCAAGCAAATCTAAATGTACTGATAGGAAACAATCTCCAAGACATGTTTTTAAGTAAAAAAACCCAATGTATAGAATGGCATGCATCATTTATGTCAAGAAGAAAAAGAAAGAGAGATAATACACACATGTACATGTATGGTCTCCTCCCGAGGCACACACCAAGACTGTAATGCTGTCCCCAAGATGAAGGAGTGGGGGAGCAAAAATGAGGTCAGGTGAAGGGAAGACCTCTCATTGAATATACACTGTACACCGTTTTGCACTTAAAAAATTTTTGTCATGTACTTGTATTACTTATTTTTAAAAAATATAAAGGTCATATGGATTCACTCAGCTTCCAAACAAACACTCTCAGGATGTGTAGTTGAACTCTGTCTGACAAAACTTCTGTAGTGGATAATCAGAGATCTACACCTATCCAGCTGGCAGGCACACACTGTCTTAAGCTTAACTTACTACTACTTTGTCTTAGTGCCCAAATAGCCATGCTCTGCAATTATGAACTGGGAGTTTCACATGAACGCAAAAAATTAAAGGCCACGTCGTCAGGAAAGATAATTTGGGTATCTCCCCAAACACATACTAGCTATAATCAATTTTGAACATCTAAGTAACATGAATTCACGTGTTCTTTTAGCATTCACAAGAACTCTAGAAGAACAATTTTCTGAAGAACAGTTTAGATAGGGGCATGTGGGTGACTCAGTCGGTTGGGCATCTGCCTTCAACTCAGGTCATGATCCCAGAGTCCTGGGATCCAGCCCCACATCGGACTCCCTGCTCAGCAGGGAACCTGTTTCTCCCTCTCCCTCTGCCACTCTCCCTGCTTTTGCTCTCTCTCAAATAAATAAATTAAAAAAAAAAAAGAACAATTTAGATAGCCCAACTCTGTTTTAAAAATTGCCCCTAAGAAAGTCTGAAATACTGAATACTAAAAAACATTTAAATGTTTTCCCCGTATGGTTAAAAGAAAGGTTGAATTTGAAATACTTCTTTCTTATAAAACTCCCCTATAGAAAACAAAGGTCCTCGAAATTATTTCACTGATTTCAGAGCTGTGTTCAACATTGCAAAGGTCTCCCTAAAATTAATTATAAGGTTTAAAGAGGAATGTTTTTGAACAGTCCTCTAATTCATCCCCTCTTTTTACCTTCCCTTCCCTACATGACTAAAATCAAAGACAGCATTAAAGTAGGAAAAGAACTCTTATAGAGAGAACCGGAAGTGTTTGTATGGTAGCAACTGGTTAAATAAATGTGAACAGGAATGTTTAACTTGACTGGCAAAATTCACAGCAAGGCAGTCAGGAATCGTTCTTGCGAAACAGGGAAAGACCAAACACCTCCACCTGTATTTAGACCTGTTGGTGCCGTCCCAACTTCTACCAAAGCATATGTAAGGTGCTAAGTCCTTAAACACCGAACAAAAACTGTTCTCTGGGGAAAAAATAAAATATAGATTATAATAAATAAAATAAAATGAGGTTGACTGGCAAAACCACCTCTTCTCCCTCTTGATGCTCCCCTCAGACAATTTTTCAGTGCCAGCAACATGCTGGTGACACAATCAAAAATGCCAAACGCAGAGAGCAAGGCTTTAGAAAGTGATACCCGAGTTACTTATTTGAGAATAACAGGAATTGTGATAAAAAGAAAAATTCCATTTGTCCTGAAATGTAAAAATTTCCAGATCTAAAATCCTTTTCCCTAAAAGTCTCCTTTATGGCTAAAGTAGTTGATATTTCTCTTAAACCATTATTATTGATCTACAACCTACGTCATATAAGATGTTCTTCATGAAAGTAAGCTCCTGTCCTGGATGACTGCAAGTCAACAAAACTCGGAAATATTCAAGTGGTTTGAACAGAGCTAATCGTTTTCTGAACCCTATGTATTTTAATAAGGAAGATTACTAGCCACTTTTTTTTTTTAAATAAGAGATTATTGTTTTGTTTTTCATTCCAAATCAATGAATAAGTACCATTTTCTGAGTCATTCCATTGAGGATGTCCACCTCATTAGTTCCAAAACTCAATTTGCCCCCACTGGGAATGAGGGGGGAAAGAAACAGCTTAGAAAAGCCATGTGAACCAATTACTAGTAATGGGATTGAAATGGTAATCAAAGCTCCCAACAAACAGAAGTGCAGGAGCAGATGGCTTCACAGGTGTATTTTACCAAACATTTAAATGACAGTTAATACCTATTCTTCTCAAACTATTCCAAAAAATACAAGAGAAAGGAAAACTTCTAATTTCATTCTTCAAGGTCAGCATAACCCTATGATACCAAAACCAAAAACACTACAAAACAAAGCACTTCGGGGGCACCTGGGTGTCTCAGTCGGTTAAGCATCCAACTCTTGATTTCGGTCTAGGTCAAGATCTCAGGGTCGTGAGATCAAACCCCATGTTGGGCTCTGTGCTCAGCAGGGAGTCTGCTTGAGATTCTCATTGTCTTCCTCTCTCTCTGCCCCTACCCCCATTCACTCTCTCTCTCAAATAAATAAACAAATAAATCTTAAAAAAAAAAACCACACACACCAAAAAACTATAGGCCAACATTCCTGATGAATATAGATGCAAAAACCCTCGACAAAATATCAGCAAACCAAATTCAACAGTACACTAATAGGATCATTCATCATGATCAAGTGGGATTTATTTCAGGGATGCAAAGGTGGTTCGATATCTGTAGATCAATGAGCTGTACCATATTAACAAGAGGAAGGATAAAACCATACAATCATCTCGGTAGATGCAAAAAAGCATTTGACAAAATATGACATCTGTTCATCATAAAAACTCAACAAAGTGGTACAGAATGAACATACCTCAACATAATAAAGGCCATATGTGACAAATCCACAGCTAACATCATACTCAATAGTGAAAAGCTGAAAGCCCTTCCTCTACGATCAAGAACAAGACAAGGATGTCCACTCTGACCACTTCTATTCGGCATAGTACTGGAAGTCCTAGCTGCAACAATCAGACAACAAATAAGGCATTCAAAATGGTAAAGAAGTAAAACTGGCACTACTTGCAGCTGACAGGATATTATATACAGAAAATCCTAAAGACCCCAGGAAAACTCTATTACAACTAAGAACTGAATTCAGTAAAGTTGCAGGATTCAAAATTAACATACAGAAATCTGTTGTGTTTCTATACACTAATAATGAAGTAACAGAAAGGGAAATTAAGAAAACAATTCCACTTAAAATTGCACCAAAAAAGAATAAAATACCTAGGAATAAATCTATTAAGCAATGAGGTGAAAGACCCGTACTCTGAAAACTACACGACATAAATGAAACAAACCGAAGATGACACAAGCAAACGGAAAGATTCACCAATGCTCATGGATTGGAAGAATTAATATTGTTAAAATGTCCATACTACCCAAAGCGGTCTACAGATTCAATGAAATCCCTAACCTAACCCTTTGAATCTGTATTTTTGTATCCTCTGGGTAAATAACTCATAGTGCAACTGCTGGGTTGTAAGGCAGTTCTATTTTCAACTTTTTGAGGAGCTCACATACTGTTTTCTAGAGTGGCTACATCAGTTTGCATTCCCAGCAACAGTGCAAAAGGGTTCCCCCTTCTCCACATCTTCACCAATACGTGTTGTTTCCTGTGTTGTTAATTTTAGCCATTCTGACTGGTGTGAGGTGATATCTCCTTGTAGTTTTGATTTGTATTTCCCTGATGATGGTATTGGCACAAAAACAGACACATAGTTCAATGGAAGAGAACAGAAAACCCAGAAATGAACCCACAACTATATGGTCAATTCATCTTTAACAAAGCAGGAAAGACGATCCAATGGAAAAAAGACCGTCTCTTCAACAAACGGTGTTGGAAAAACTGGACAGCCAACACGTAAAAGAATGAAACTGGACCACTTTCTTACACCATACACAAAATAAACTCAAAATGATTTAAAGACCTAAATGTGAGATCTGAAACCATAAAACTCCTAAAAGAAAACACAGGAAGTAATCTCTTGGACATCCGGCCTTAGCAACATAGTTATGGATATAACTCAGGCAAGGGATGCAAAAGCAAAATTAACTACTAGGACAACACCAAAATAAAAAGCTTTTGCACAGCAAAGGAAAACATCAACAGAACAAAAGCAACCTAGAGAAAGGGATAAGATATTTACAAATGAGGGGCGCCTGGGTGGCTCAGTCGTTAAGCATCTGCCTTTGGCTCAGGGCATGATCCTGGCGTTCTGGGATCAAGCCCCACATCAGGCTCCTCTGCTGGAAGCCTGCTTCTTCCTCTCCCACTCCCCCTGCTTGTGTTCCCTCTCTCGCTGGCTGTCTCTCTCTCTGTGTCAAATAAATAAATAAAATCTTAAAAAAAAAAAAGATATTTACAAATGATATATCTGATAAGGGGTTAATATCCAAAATACATAAAGAACTTCTAAAACTGAAAACAAACCAAAAAAAAAAAAAATCTGATTAAAAATGGACAGAGAACCTGAACAGACATTTTTCCAAATACATACAGATGACCAACAGACACATGAAAAGATGCTCAACATCACTAATCATCAGAGAAATGCAAATCAAAACCACAATGAGGTATCCCCTCATACCAGTGAGAATGGGAAGTATCAAAGGCACAAAACAGTGTTTATGAGGATGTGGAGAAAAGAGAACCTTTGTGCACTGTTAGTGGGAATGTGAACTGGTGCAATCACTGTAGAAAATGGTGATTCCTCAAAAAATTAAAAACAGAAATACCATATGATCTAGTATTTCCACTACTGGGTATTTACCCAAAGAAAATGAAAACACCACTTCAAAAAGACATATGCACCTCTAGGTTTACTGCAGAATTATTAACAAAAGCCAAGATATGGAAACAACCCAAGTGTATATAGATGAAAGGATAATGAAAAAGTGATAAATACACACACACACAGTAGACTATTACTCAGCCATAAAAAAGAATGATATCTTGCCATTTGTGACAACCCGGATGGACCTAGAGGATATTATGCCAAGATAAACAAGTCAGACAGGGAAAGACAAATACCATATGATTTCACTTACATGTGGAATCTAAAAAGCAAAACAAACAAATGAACAGACTCTTAAATATATACAACAAACTGATGGTTTATTGACCATATAGTTGTCATGGGCAAAATGTAAAGAGGGATTAAGAGGTACAAACTTCCACTTATAAAATTAGTAGTCAGTCAAGGAGATGAAAAGCACAGCATAGGGAATGTAGTCAATAATATTGTAATAACATGATATGGTGGCAAATGGTAACTCCACTTACCAGCAGTAAGCAAAACGTAGAGAATTGTCAAAGCACTGCTGTATACCTGACATTAAGGTAACACTGTATGTCAACTATAGTAATTAATTTTTTAAAGAGCCATGTGAACTCCTGAATTATTCTTGGGGATGTGAAGTTTACAATTTTTAAAATTTAAGGATAAGTGTATCCTATTTTTCTCTTATGAAGATGAATTTGATATAAAATGATAAAATGAAGAAAAGATAGGCTGAGGACTGATTACACCTACTTCTGTGAAGGAACAAACTGAAAAGTCCTTGTGGTGTTAGTTTAAGAAAAAGGTCTGAAAATTCTAATCCACACTACCTAAGTAGAGAATGTCTTCATATTAGAATGTTTTCAGCCAAAAGCCACACAAACACACCCAGTTCATAAAGTACAAACAGTACTCCTATTGTATCGTGTGCTTAACGCGCATCAGGGTTTCTGTGTGTCGCTCTTTCTCACGCTGGCACAACGGCCACCAGCTTAGGCTGCTCTTCCTTTTACTGACTTTGTATACCGTAGCAATCATCTCGAAATTGGGAGAATCTTGCTTAGTCTACCAGACAGCACAATTTCAACTCACCGTCAAGTCTGTGGTTTCTCACCTAAGCTGGACTTCTGAGAATCTATGTTTTAGAGTTGAAATAAAAACCTGACATTGAGAACATCTAATGATAAAAAAGAAGAAAAAGAAAATGTTAAGCAGCAAGGAGGGAAGAGTCAGATATGGGGAGAAAGAGGACAGCTGATAATGAAACTGGCTGACTGGGTGTCAAAGATGATAACAGCTGGGAGAAATGTGGCCAGGCTGTCAAGAAGTACTGATCTCTTAGACAAAAATATCACTCATCAAACAGAGACTTCAGAATTAGAAGGGCCTGATACCTACTAAACAGAACACTTTCTGCCCGAAGCTGAGGCTTAACCAGCTTTCACACCTCTTTGGCTGCTGACATGTCAGGGGCACTGAAGTCTTGCTTCTGTATAGGTTGGTCTTTGTTCCTCTTAGTTCTCAGACAGAGAGCTTCCTCTGATTTCCTCCTAACCAGAGGTATATAGCAGCGTGTTTCCCTTTGGGTGAACCAACACGGCCTCCCGGCCTGACACACTGATCCTAGAACACAACTCAAAGCTCTGTGAACAATTTCAGAGACCCTTTATATTGAAATAATACAGTCTATTAAACCAACTTACACCCACTCATGCCTCAGAAAAAATGTTCTGCCCTCACACTTGTTTGAATAATTTTTCTCTCGCAAATGTGAAGAATGCTTATTATTAGACTACTCAATTCATTTATTCCAATGACACATACTGCCCTCTTGGATATAGTCTGGCCTTAAAAATTTGAGTACATATTTTCCTCGACATGCCTTTTCTTAAAGCAAAGAAAAATTGTATGTACAGACAGACAACAGTTACTACAAGATTCTCCGGCTGCACATATGCCTCCTTCTGCTCTTTGGAGCCTGTTTAAATTTTAATAACTAACCTGTAGCCTTCTCCTTCCATTACCTAGGAGTTTTAACAGACACTTGATCATTAGTGATAAATGGGACCAATACAAACAAAAATAACCCATACACGATGACCCACTAGCAATAAGCACAAAGACAAGACTGAGAACCCTAACTTCCCAATTTAAGTTTTTACTGGAAGCTTTGGTCCTTACGTCAAAAAAAAACGTAAGTTACTTCATAAATTAAAAGTGGAAGAGGAATGAGACAATAAATATATTTTTATCATTCCCGGCCAAATGTTTTACATTCCATTCTGATGTTATGATAGTTTATAATACAAACAATGTCGCATTTTATCCATGATATTCCTGATGATACCTGAAGGGCTGTTCTTTGTGTCTCCACGGGCCAATAAATGTCAACTGTTCAATATGTGTTTGTTAAATTATCAAAACAGGGGCGCCTGGGTAGCGCAGTCGTTAAGCGTCTGCCTTCGGCTCAGGGCGTGATCCCGGCATTCTGGGATCGAGCCCTACATCAGGCTCCTCCGCTGTGAGCCTGCTTCTTCCTCTCCCACTCCCCCTGCTTGTGTTCCCTCTCTCGCTGGCTGTCTCTGTCAAATAAATAAATAAAATCTTAAAAAAAAAAAATTATCAAAACAATAAATGGCATCTGATGAGTGAGACGACAAGGGTCAGGGTCTTCCAAATTTTTATATTCTGCACATTCAGATGCTCCCGGCCTTCTTTTCCAAAATATTTTATTCAAACCACAGAGACAAAGATGACAACAATACCAGGGCAAAATGCTTCCCCTTCTGCCTCAAACACTCAACTCTTCCAAGACGTCACTCCCCTTCCTCCTTATTCAGGAACAAATAAAGAGGTTCCAAGACGACACTGTTCTCTACTCTCAACAAACCAAATTCAACTTTCAACCCTACAGAACTATTAAACTGCCTCATTCCAAAGTTAAATAAGTGAACTTATAGCATCCCTACTTCACCCAAATCGGGCCAGCATACTGCTGCAGTTAAGCGGTGCTCTTTTTCATAAACTCAGTTTCTCATTTTGTGATTATCCTATGTGTATAAAAAGCAGCTTTCATGGAAGGGAAGAATCAGAAGACAGAATAGTCTTTCAGTAGTGCCTTCCAGATAACTTAAAACTAACCTCATAGAAAGGGTATCTATCTGTCAGCAGACATTTGTATTTGTGTACGTGGAGAGAAGGCAAGGAATAAATAAAGAGGTCTCTGACTCCACAGCATCCCCCCAAAAGATGCTACTTTATGGATACCATTCTCTAACCTCTAACCTTCCCTTCCCTGAGTCCAAACTGACATAAAGCTGCTTAGTAGTTGCTCCAGAGAGTAATCCAAGGAACTACTGCTGATATCCTAACAGTAAAGTAAGATTAGAGTCATACCAAGCTTCCCCATTCATTAACAAGAAGTGCTGCCAGACTGCCCAGAAATTCCCCTCCCGAGTCCCACAGCCATTCCGGAAACATGAGAAACCAAGTATTGCTGCAATCATGGCCTTTTTGGTATTGGATCCAAAATAAACTGTGCCTAGCCTAAGACCGTAAATGAAGTATTTTCCGATGAAAAACTAAACAGCCAAAGAAGTTCCAAGGTTTCATTTACCCAACACAGCTATCACAGACACACCTAGTATAGTGATAGTTTCCAACCTTATTTAATGATAAAAATAAACACCCAGTAGAAAGCCTCTAATCATATGGAATTATACTATACCTTCAGGTCAACATTACGGTCACGGATAGAAAACAAGGGCCTAAGGGTTCTTTCACAATAGGCTCAGGATTCTGAGCAAACATTAAGTAGTAATGTCAGAATTCTTTAGTTTTGAATCTTCAGGGGAAGGAAGGCACAGGTAAGTAATAAAAACTACATGCCAAGAACTGTTCTAAGCACCTTATGTGTACTGTTACTTTATACTCACCAACAACCCTGTAAGATTGGTATTATCAATCCCCATTTTAAGTACCTGGAAACAAAAGAACCAAGAGACTAAGCAACTTGCTCAAAGGGTTACACAGCCAAGAAGTGGTGCAAACTGGTGGGCCTTCGATTTCACAGGAGTCAAGGTAAACAGTGTCCCCCGGTTTCACCAATATTCACTAAAATTATGGCCAGCAAGAGTTTCTGGAAGCCTATCTGCCCTTGCCTCTCCTTCCACAGAATTTTTCCTTTTGTCTTCCACTTCAAAGATATGCCACGTTCCTTTAACTTCACAGCGCTCCTCTTAAAGCAATAGACAACATGAAAACATGTTCATTTCACGCACAGGAAAACTCGCGCCCAGGTTTCTCAACTTCTCTCCTAATGATGCTCTTTGAAATCGTAGGATACATGAGGTGGGGTTTGGGGGGGGAGATCAAAAGAATTGTTTTGATAATTTAATATTCTTTTGGAAAAGAATCCAAAGACGGAATATCAAAATACAGCTTTAAAAGTAGGGCTATAAGAAACCGAACAGTCGGAAAGCATCTACCCCATTACACACCGTGCGCCACAATGCCGCCCTATAAAAGGACCTGGAGCCTGGCAGGCGCACAAACAGTCCTAAAACCGATCCACACGCGAGTACTCAGCGGCCTCCCCAGGCCCCGCACTCGATAGCTCTCCACGGATGCTGGCTGCACTGAAGTGAACTTTATTGTTGGAGAGGAGCGGCGGGAGGCCCAGGGAGCGGGCGCGGGCCCAGGGCTCTGCAGATAAGGAGGAGGCTGGCGGGACCTTGCCCTGTGCCCGTCGCCTCCACCGCGGCGTGAAGCGGGTTAGCGCACCCTCGGTCACGGGTTCCGGCGCGGTGGCAGGTCCGGCCGGGGGTTCTGCCATTTCTCCTAGGCCTCGGCGGGGAAGGGGCGAGGCCCCCACAACCTCAGGCGTCCGCTTCCCGCCCCCCGCTCTCCGTCTTCCTTCTAAGAATGCGGCTCCGACTGGCCCCCCGCGCCTCAGGCCCTCCCGAGCCGCACAGCCTCTCGCTGCTCCGCGCGGCGCCCTGCGCGCCCCATACTGGCCCCGGCGCCTGCTCCCTGGCGCACCCTCGAGCCGCCCTGCGCCCTCCCGGCCCGCCTAGGGAAAGCGGCGCGGGCGCGTGACCCCCGACCTCGCCGGCCCGTCGCCTTACCGGCTCTGCAACCACCTGACAAGAGGCCCTCGCGCTGGCCGCTCCATATCCCGGGAGCTAGCGCCAAGCCGGCCAACCCCCTACACGCCCCGCGATTGGCCCACAGGACCGCAGTTGCACATTCCCATTGGCTGGATTCCTCGTATTCCCCGTAGCTGCGGGCGCGCGTGGCCAGCCGACGGCGTCCCGAGGCTCCGCCCGCCCCGGGGTCAAGTTGGAGGCGGGGCCACGGCGGCCTGGGCGGGAGGTGCCTACAGCGGAGCCATTGCTTGCGCGCGTCCTGCTGGCCGAGTGTGGATTCGGAAGTTCCCACGGCGCGGGCGCTCCCGGGTCACATAAATTACCTACCGTAGTTAGCCGCTGCCTCACACTAGGTACCGGCGGTCGAGCCCCCTTTTTTTTCTGGAGACATTGCTCTACGAGGTAGGGCTCCACTACAGAAAGTTTAGCCAACCTGGCAGGACCGTGTCCTCTTGTCCCCAGAGCCACATCACAGTATCTGCTCCTCGCCAAAAGCAATCCATACCTGGGAGGAACCGCGAAACGGCAGCTAGTGCAGCCAGTTCCACCGCATCAGGTGCGCTGCTCCCATCCTACCGGTCTGTCTCGCTTCCTCCCCCCAGGCTTTATCTCTGTCTACCTAAAAGCAGTCCCACTCTAGTCTCAACCTCACGCGCCAGTCTTTCCCTGAAGATAATGGCCAGACTAGTAGTGCTTTGGAGGGAAGGAAAATGGTCTGACAAGCCACCCTCATTTTCTGTAGTGTCCTTCAGAACATCCAGAAGCATTCTTAGACACCCCCCTACAGCTTACATTAAAGATAACCAAGCTTATTTAACCAAATTGTAGGTCTAGAAAGGAAAAGCATCAACCCCTCCAACTTCTTTTTTCATGTAAAAACTGCTAGGAGAAAATTTTATTAGATAGTAAAAAGAGTCCGAGAGAGGACGATAGGAGAGTGAACTGCAAAAAGAAAAATCCAAATCAAATACAAAGTAAAAAACTCAGGGACAAAAAAACTGGGCCGAGCATCGTCAGTTATCTGATACAGGCTGTTCTCCATACAGAATTGCTCCTGGAGAGAGAAAGAAAACGCAGATTAGTTCTGAGAATCTCTCAACAAAACATCTGGGTAGTTTCAGCAAGACTTGATGAAGTCCCTCCAGACCAGAACCTTTCCTTTGGGAGCCTCTGCTGCCGCTAGAAAGTAAAATGGCTGGAGCCATTCTTGTCACCTGCCAGGCCTGCTCAGCTGAGCCACCTCCTTGGGCTTCTGCATAGTTGCTGGCTACTTACTGAGCTCACAGTGTGGGGCTTCCTCCGTCTTCGGTTGCTTCTTCATTGTGCAGACTGGATTTGACTTTTCCCAGTGTCGCCTCCTGCCTCTATATATGCAGACAAGTGCGCCTCCCTTGGTTAGATAAGGTCACTTGGGGCTACCCTGAGCAACACCGCATTGGTAAAGACACAGCGGGGAGTTTCAAGAGGCAAGCCACACCCTTCCAAGCCTGATCAGATTTCATCTTTGACCTGCCCTGAAAAGGGAAGCATCATATATCGGCCACTCCTGGATATTAATGAGCAATTAATTGAGTTAGAAAACTTTTATTCTAAGATTTCGTCTTTGATGCGTTTGGCAGGAGATGGAGGGCAGCCTGTGAATGCCAGTGGATGAAAGGGGTGGAGTTAAAGGAATTGCTTTCCTTCAGGACGCCACTCCCCTTAGTGTGAAGCTGGTTGCGGCACTTGTACCAGGCCAGCAAGTGTGCAAGGACTCTGCTCCCCTAAGGCGTGAGCTGAAACCAATTAACCCCAAGCCTGACAGTCTACTAGTATTTTCCATAGGTGCGTGCAGCACTGATGCAATTATGATGTGTCTCAGTGTGTGGGTAAAAATACCGCCCAGTCTATTCCTTGGGATCTGAGGGACCTGCTGGCATCAACCTGGTTAATCAGTGATCCGTAGGCCGACTACAAAGCCATGCAAACCCAGGACTGGGATGCCTGACGGAAAAGCAAAAGAAACAAAACAAAACAAAATTAAAAAAAACAAAACAAAAAAAAAAAAAACCCGAGACTCGAGAAAAACAAATCCAGAGCAAGTCCAGAATTTCTCAGTCTGGGAGGAAGGGAACTGAAAGAATGAGGAAATGATGCCTCTGGCAAATAGTTTAGTAGGCCAGCTGGAGGCACAGGTGGAAAGGAGACAGAAGGGGGAGGTGAGGAGAATGAAGTGGGATACTGGGAGGAAGAAGTTGCTGCCTTCAGAAAGTTTCCTGATAGTTTTAAAGAAAATCTGCTTAATACCATAAGAAACATACGCATATTAAGTATGATAGAAAGAAATATCTTACAATGGAAAAGAAAGAAAAGAGTAATAGATTTATATTAGTCAAAGTAGGCTTCTAGCAAGTGGCTCTGCTTCCGACTCAGAACAGCCATAGGGTCAGCAGAAGGATCTCTAGATCTCCTGCCCTGGACCCAGATGAAGATCTCTTTACTCCAGGACGCACACAAGCACTCAAAGTCCTACCGTTACAACTTGACCTGCTCCCTGTCCTGTTCTGCCTCAGACAAGTTCCCTAATCTAAAGCTGCCTTAGATGGGGTTGGCCACCAATTTGTCTCCTTCCACAGGAAAACAGAAGTACATATGAAATCAGCCACAAACTCAAATGTTGGAAGAAAAAGCCCTACGTTTGTTGAGGAATTCCAAAAATAGGAGTGGATTTTATAAGAGACTCCACCATAGCTCCTGTCTCCTTTCCCAGCAGTTTCTCCCAGCACGTACACTCCAGTCGTGCCTTCCAGCTCTGCAATTCCTACTGACAACATTAGCTCACTTTTTCTTACATATCTATATCAAACACCACATTTAACGTCACAAACTTGAATTATGCTCACAATAGATTTGTGAGGCAGGAACTATATTTTGCAGTTTGGGAACCGAAGTCTTAGGGAGGTTCTTACCTAAGTACATACATCTGTCAGTGGCAGAGCCAGGCTTTGAGCACAAATCTGTTCCTCAGGAACCAGCCCTCAACTACTATTCTGTACTGCCTCTATTGTGGACACCCGAAACAGTTCCCTTTCATTCACATCGAGCTTGAAAATAATCTTTCGTAACATCCTATTGTAAGTTCCCTCAACATTCCACACTACCACCCAGGCCAACTCATTTCTGTGTAGATGTTAATAAGTATTTGCATCATGTGTGCCCTTTATTGAAACAGAAGACTTTTCTTTCCATGCTTACCTTCTACTCACTCTCCAAGTATTCTTTTTGTTACTTTTGTTTTCCCTGAAACAGCTGCCTGGAATTTAACTACTCCTACCCCTCCCCTTCGTTACCTGGTAGACATTATTATTATTATTATTTAAGCTTCCCTTAAAATATACCCCCCTGACTCCTCCAGGCAGCATTAGCCCTACATTTTGTCTTCTACCCAAGGACCTCTTGTTCTACTCTACCACTGGCTCATTGTGTATATTTGAGAGCCTACTATGTGCTAGGCATACACGGGGTGGTACAGATAATGGCACAAATAAGATAAGCACAGCCCCTCATAGGGTTATTGCTTTTATACATTCTTCTTCTCCCATTAAATTGTAAGCTTCTCAATAGGGGTGATTATCTTTTTTTTTTTTTAAGATTTTATTTATTCATGGGGGGAGGCAAAGGGAGAAACAGTCTCCCCAAGGAGCAGGGAGCCTGATGTGGGACTCAATCCCAGGACCCCGGGATCATGACCTGAGCCAAAGGCAGACGCTTAACCATCTGAGCCACCCAGGTACCCTAGGGGTGATTATGTTATCTTTGTACACCTGCTGCTAACAAAGGCCAGATATATGGGAGGTGTTTCATAAATGTATTAGCCCGCTTTTTAATATGTTATGGCTGACATGTTTCCTGACAGGGCATTACAGAATAATAATTAGGATATATCTGTTTCTATTTATGTATCTATTTCCAAAGTTGAGTCTTACCTATCCTAAAAATATTCCTCCCTTGACTTCTGCTAGCCTTGTAAGGCTCTTCCTGGGATAAATGCTGGAATGCACAGGCAGGACCCCCTTTGAGAATGAAGGACTTAGGACCCCAGCTGTTTGAAGAGGGAATGCTGCTGGCAGCTGGCCCTCAGCCGTCCTGTCATGCCCCTTTCTCAGGCAGCCCATGCTGAATGACTGATTTACGTGGGAGTATAAAGATTCATCCTTCTCATCCCAAACGGACAGTTCTGAAGGTTGGCTGAGCCTTTGTCCTATGTCACAGCCCAACTTCTCCTTCTGTGCAGATTTGCTTCCTTCCCTTCCCTTAGCGGCGATCTCAAGATCACTTCCTAATAAAACTGCTGCCTCCATCTGAGTTGGCTTCCCTTCTTAATTCCTCCCGCAACCCAAAATCAGTGTTTCTGAAAAAGTGATCTGCACTCACTCTGCTTCCTGAACACCCATGTATTTTTCCACTCTTTGTGATCCACCCCGGAAATGGCTTTCTTGTTAGCTAAGTGATATCATCATTGGCTGTCTATGGTCAGAACCCACAAACTCTTCAGCTCTTGCCACATTTGAAATGTTGTACCACTCCTGTTCCAGTTCTTTCTTTGGATTCCATCATACTGTGTTTGCTGGGTAGCTCTCCTATTTTGTTTTGTTTAAAGATTTATTTATTTTAGAGAGAGAGAGGAAAAGAGCATGAGTGGGAGAGGCAGAAGGAGAGGGAGAGAGAACCTCAAAGCTGACTCTGCACTGAGCACGGAGCCCAACACCGGGCTGGATCTCACAGCCCCGAGATCACGACCGGAGCTGAAACCAAGAGCTGGTTGCTTAACCGACTGAGCCACCCAGGCGCCCCTAGTTCTCCTATTTGGATTGCCCTTCCTCAGCTTTCTTCAGTTGCTATTTTTCTTCTCTTTCCTCCTACTCCTTAAATGTAGGCATTCCTTAGGTTCAATCCTTAGTCCTCTAACTCTACCTAATCTTGGCAACTTCGATGTAATACCAGGACCCACCCAGCATTAGAGACATTTGTGGGACAGGTTGGAATAATGGAAAGAACAACCTCTTAAGAGTAAAGTAGACCAGGGTTCCGGGTCTAGCCAGCTGGGAAACTATGGGTATGTTATTAAATCTTTGTGTTTCATTTCTTTATCTGAAGTGGGGATGATACCAACTTCATAAAGATGCTCCCTCTATTTTTTTGTTCCCCAAACGTACCAGTGTTCTTTCTTGCCTCCCCATCTTTTCACATGCTGTGCTTCTGTCGGAACATTCTTGATTTATGCATCCTTCACCTGGCTGACTCCTACGTCACCACTGAGGTGTCACTTTAAATGCTTCTTCCTGCAAGAGCCTTCCCTGAGGCTAGTGTCTGAGTGAGGCCTGTCTTCTATGTAGTCCTATGTGCACTAGGCTGTATTCTTCCCTTCCATAGCACTACCCCCACAAATTGCTTTTGCTGTTTGTATTTCTCCTTGAGAGCCAGGACTTTTGTCATGTTCAGTGGTGTATCCTCAAGGAGGACTCCAAGGCCACGGTCACATCCCTTCATAGCCATGGCACCATTTCACGTTCTCGATGGTGATTCCCAAATGCCATTACTCCCTGCACCCTCTTTCCCTAAGCTACAACTGCCTCTTGGACTTTCTCCCTGGCTGTCCACCTAGAAAGTCAACATTTCTAATTATCCTCCTTTCTATTCAAACCAGGTTGTTCTTAAAATTTTCCTACATTCCCAGCATTTGGGACTTAAAAATTGAAAGTCATCATGGATTCCTCACCCTCCCTCACATCTAATAATGCCAGTTACCGTTGCCTACCTGCACAAGGTCAATTGTCCCCTTCTATTTCAACTGCTACCTTTTTGCTTGGGCCTCCACAGCACTGACCTCACAGCTTCAATGTCCCCCAATCGACCTGAGCATTTCCGTTCCCCACTTACAAATGTCCTATTGCCTGCGGAGTAAAGAAGGAAATGGGAGGTCTTATTAACTGAGTGCTACCTCATGCCATGTGGAGGATGTTTTACACACACACCACATTCAAATACAGAACAGACTTCATCTGACAAAGCTCCTCCCGCCACGGTTCCTGCCTTCTTTCCACCTCATCTTCCACCTCTCCACCATGCAAAGCCTTCATTCCAGTTGAATTTCATTTTCTTTCCCAAACACATGGCCTGACCCTATGCTGGCTCCTTCTGTTACCTCCACTCACAGTTCTAATAGCCGCTTCTCAAGACCTAACTCAAATGCTCCCTGCTCCTTAAAGCTTTTCCTGATTCTCACAGGATGTGATTTCTACTGCACCTGAATCTTTGCAGGGGGTTTTTTGGCTCATATTTTTCCCTTTATTAATTATTTGAGTTTATTCTCTGATTTCTGTCACTAGATTATGAGTGTCATATAGCTATACATACGTTATTTGTATCTTTCATTGCACCTAGCAATATACTTAGCACTCAATAAGCATTTGTGATATCGGACTTTAGCTTGGATTTGACTTTACATATACGTAACCTGTAACAGTGCTTTTTCAAACTGGGTTTCAATGCGTTTTATTGAATGATGAAATCAGTTTAGCGGGTCACAATCAGAATTTTAAAAAAGTGAAATGGGAAACATCAAAGACTGTCACAAGTACTAAGGTAGGTATTGCTTTTAAACTTTAAGAATGTGTGTATAGTTTCTTACCATTGCAGTCAGAAAAGGCAGAAAAACACCGCTGTAATACATATGCATTATTTCAGTCAGCTGATTATAAGCTCCTTGATGAGAGAAAGCAGATCTGGCAAACCCTAATCTTACCATCAGCGAGAGCCAACCCCCTACTCTGAGTCCCACTCATACCAGGAAGCTGTCAGGGGAAGTCAAACAGGGACTCAACACAAACAGCAACGTCCTGTCCTTAAGTGAGCTTCTCTTGTATCAAGAGAGACAAAAAAATTAATTCCTGAAGAAATCCTACAAGTACTTACGCAGATGAAGAGCTATAGAATAGGCCTGGGATTTGGAGCCAGAAGACCTACTTTAGAGTTTATTAGCTGTGTGATGCTGAATGAACTGCTGGGTTTCTCCGAGCTTCAGTTTGACCAACTGAAGGAATAAAATACATCCCACCTCACATAACTTTGTTAAAACTAGGTCCTCGGGGTGCCTGAGTGGTCAGTTGGTTAAGCGTCTGCCTTTGGCTCTGGTCATGATCTGCAGGTCAGGGGAATCAAGCTCCAGGGTGGGCTCCCTGCTCAGTGGGAAGTCTGATTCTCCCTCTCTCTCTCTTCCTCTGCCCCTCCCCACCCCTTGGTCCCTCTCTCTCAAATAAATTTTTTTTAAAAAATTAAGTTTTATAAACACACACGAGGTTATTTTGTGAAGTATAAAAGTGTTCAAAAATTTTAGGTAAAAACCTGCATGTGTTATTCAGTAAACAAGTGAAAATCGATGTGGTACAAATTTTACAGTTAAACGTGCACTAGGAAATAAAAATAAATGTGCACTAGGCATGATTTTCGTCTTGTTTTTGATTGTGAGTGACAGCCAGAAACCCATTCAGATCTGTTGTGCTCAAAGGGAAATGAATCTCTCACATCAGTGGGAAATCCAATGGCACATCTAGCTTTGAGCTGGGCTGGATCTGAGGACTCAAATATCGCCAAGCCACTGTCCACCTGTCTCCTTCTCTCTCTCACTCTGCGCTCTGCATCAGTCCGAGCATGACTTCATTCTCCGGCAGGTTCTCCTTGCTCGGTGGGACAACAGCCACCGTCTGCCCTGGACTGATGTCATCCTCACAGCTTGCAGGTTAGAGTACCTCTTCCCCTGCTGTTCCAGCAGAAGTGTCAGGGAGGGCTCTGTTTGTTACCTAGCATGGGTAGGTATTATCAGCTGAAAACAGTGCTCCAGGGGTGCCTGGAACACGAGCTGACCCTTAGAGCTAGGGGGTGTGGTCAGCCCTACCTGAGTCACCTGGACTGACAAAGAGATTGGTGGGGAGTCTTCTGTAGGGATGGGGTCAGAGATTCCGAATGACAGAGATTCCGAATGACCAAGTTTCTAAAGCTGAATAGAATTGGTTTAGAAAGACTTCATGGATGGGGCGCCTGGGTGGCACAGTGGTTAAGCGGTTAAGCGTCTGCCTTCGGCTCAGGGCGTGATCCTGGCGTTATGGGATCGAGCCCCACATCAGGCTCCTCCGCTATGAGCCTGCTTCTTCCTCTGAGCCTGCTTCTTCCTCTCCCACTCCCCCTGCTTGTGTTCCCTCTCTCGCTGGCTGTCTCTATCTCTGTCGAATAAATAAATAAATAAATAAATCTTAAAAAAAAAAAGAAAAGAAAGACTTCATGGTTTCTTCTGTTTAACTTCACCATACAACAGAAATCGGACCCAGGGGAAGCTCAGTAAAGGGTGCAAGTGAGGATAATGAGCCCCGTACAGTGAATGTCAGGACTGATGGTAGAGGTCCTGGGTGACCCTACCAACACTGGGTGGGGAGAACTTCCCTCTAGTTTTCTTACCTCTGTCCTTTTGCTCTAATTGCTGTGGACGTGCCAGGCAGCACAAAGTGGCTCTTGAGGGTGGTTCCTGCTGATGCTGGGTAAAGGTCCCTTATCCAAAGTCAAGGACTAACACAAAGGAAAAATTCCTCTGATCTCAGTCCTTAGCAAGGGTTATGGTTATGTCCCCTGTAAGAAGAAAAGCTTGGGGTGGGGCATGTGTGTGGAGGGTGGAAGGGAGTGGGAGAAGTCAGAAAGCAAGAGACTCGCCCTCCCTAATTGATTGGTGACAATTTCCCTGAACTTGGAACCCCTAAACCAATCCCTACTTGGCCCTGCTCTTCATCCAGCGATGCCCTTATCCTTGAATTGACCTGACTTCTGGCATGTTTGATGTTAATTCTTTACTGTCCACAGTGGCTAGATTGGTCTACATTTTTTTTAATTGTCAGATGGATATGTCCTTTGCTTATCTGTTTATATTAATTTTCATAGAGTACGAATTCTTAGACCATGTTCATGAAAAATATAGTCTACATTTAGTTCAGTGTCTACCTTAATTGCCCATTATAAGCAGGCGCTGATAAAGGCTTTTTGATGATGATTAAGACTGTAAATTACACTAGAAATCAAAGGCTACCTGCTGTAATTTTGGACTGCTGCCCCTCTGGAAATGCTAACCTCCTCTCTCATAAGTCTTTTCTTGCAAACTGGTTTCCACTGGACTCAGCTGACACCTTTCAGTTTGATGGCCAGGAGACCTGGGTTCTAATCTCAGATTCATCAACATCCATGTGATTCTTAACATGCCTTAGTTTCACATTCTTCTAGTGCAAGACAGAAGAGGTTCACAGGACTTGCAGGTACGGACGAGAGGTAAAATAAGAAACTAGATGGGGGGCACCTGGGTGGCTCAGTCGGTTAAGCATCTGCCTTCAGCTCAGATCATGATCTCTGGGTCATAGAATTGAGCCCCGCGTCGGGCTCCCTGCTCAGTGGGGAGTCTGCTTCTCCCTCTCCCCGTGCTCGTGTGCTCTCTCTCTCTTGCTCACTCTCTCTCTCTCAAATAAATAAATAAAATTAGAAAGGAAGGAAGGAAGGAAGGAAGGAAGGAAGGAAGGAAGGAAGACGGAGAAGGAAGGAAGGAAGGAAGGAAGGAAGGAAGGAAGGAAGGAAGGGAGGAAGAAAGGAAGAAAGAAAGATGGGGTAGATGTGGAAGGGCTTCAAAATTAGGATACAAGGATCCTGTCAGAAGTCTCTCTCCTTCAGGGCCAGCTCTGAGACACTCTTCTTTCTCCCTGCAAACGCAGTTCTCCTTCCAGGATCCTCAGGTTCCCGCTGTGAAGGATGAACCATCCTTGCGTATCATCTTTTCCAGAGATTCCTCCTGATGACTCTCTTCACCTCATTTTTGCCAACTGCTTCTTCTTTACAGGCCTCCAAACAGCTACTTTCCTTAGCCTGGAGATCATTTATAGTCCCATTCTGTTATTTCTAAGAGAAAGACTTAGAGGGAGGAGGCAATAAGATGCCTAGGGTGCCCGAGACAATTACTGAAATGGGACATGTGGTAGAGTCAAATGATGAGCCCCACATGTTTCAGGAGACGGAAAGGAACAGGCAAAAAGAAACTCCAGGTGAATTAAAGACCTAAAATTGTAAAACAAAACTTTCAAAATTATTTGAAAAATAGAGAATATTTTTATGATCTTAAGATAGAATTTAAAAGACCAAACTATGGGAACGCCTGGGTGGCTCAGTTGGTTGAGCGTCTGCCTTCGGCTCAGGTCAAGTTCCCAGGGTCCTGGGATCAAGTCCCACATCGGGCTCCCTGCTCAGCGGAGAGCTTGCTTCTCCCTCTGCCTCTGCCTGCTGCTCCCCCCTGCTCGCCCTCATTCTCTCTCTGACAAATAAATAAATAAAAATCTTTAAAAAGTAAAAAAAAAAATTAAAAATAAAAGATAAAATTATAAAAAAGCAGGAGTTATAAGAGCCAATTTTGATAAAACTGACTGTAACAAATCTTAAAAACTCGCACACAAAAGACATCTTTTTGTTAAAGTAGACTTCACACCAACGTGGGGCTTGAACTCACGGCCCTGAGATGAAGAGTCACGTGCTCCACCAACTGAGCCAGCCAGGTGACCCTCAACAGATATCCTAAACAAGGTTAAAATACAAATGACAGAGGGGGAGATAGGGAGAAGGTATCTGCAATATACATGCATATCAGAAAAGGATTGGTATTTAGCATCTGGAAAGGATTCCTATGAACTAATAATAACAAAAGGAAGATAAGCAACCCAATGAAAAAACGGACAAAAGGTATAAATAGATAATTACCAGAAGACATTCAAATAAGCAATAATACATGTAAAAATCTATTCCACCTCTCCAGTACCCAGGAAAATGCAAAGTAAACTAACAATGAGATTCATTTCATATCTATTGGGTTAGCAATAATTTTAAAGTCCGACCATTGCTAAGTGTTGGTGAGAAACTAGGACTTGCGTATCCTGTAGAACCGACACCACTACTTTGGAGAAGCAACCTGGCAACATTTACTCAAGTCCAAACTGTGCCTGTCCTTTGATGCAGAAAGTCCACTGCCTTAGAGCCGTGTTTTCAACCCATGAGCGGGTCATGAAATCAATTTAGGGACTCAGGTCCAGTAGTCTACAAAAATGAAATAGAATAGGAAATAGAATGCATATAACCTGAGTACATATTACTTCACTAAACTTTCATTTCATATATGAAATGAGTCTTGATATAAAATGTATTTTGTACTATGAGTTATGGTTTAAAAAAAACCACTCTGAAAACATTGCTTAAGAGAAACCTCCATACATAAGAACAAGGAGATTTGTTCAAGGGTGTTCCCTACAAGGCAGTGTTTGTAATAATGAAACACTGAAAACAACATTAATGTTTTTAGTAACAAATAGAATGACAAAATGGAGTATATTCATGTGATGGAATACCACACAGCAGCTGAAATTAATGAATTTGTCTACATGGATGGATTTGGAAAACAAATATATATTTTTTAAGTAGGCTCCACACCCAACATGGGGCTTGAACTCATGACCCCAAAATCAAGAGTCAGATGCTTAACCCACTGGGCCACCCAGGAAACCCAAAAATCCAGGTATAACTTTTGACTCCCCCAAAACTCAACTAATAGCCCACTAGTGATCAGAAGCCCTACCAAAAACACAATCAATTAATACATATTTTGTATGTTCTGTGTGTTATAGCCTGTATTCTTACAATAAAGTAAGCTAGAGAAAAGAAAATGTTATTTAGAAAACCATAAAGAAGAGAAAATGCATTTACAGTACTGTACTGCATTTATTGAAAAAAGTGGACCCGTGCAGTTCAAACCCATGTTGTTCAAGGTCAACTGTGTATGAATTTTTAAAACACTGGGGTGTTTTCAGTCAGTTGAGCTGGGTGGTTCAGTCAGTTGAGCTGTCTTCGGCTCAGGTCATGATCTCTGGGTCCTAGGATTGGGCCCCCCATTGGGCTCCCAGCTCAGTGGGGAGTCTGTTTCTCTCTCTCTCTCTCCCCCCGCCCCTCCCCCTGCTCATTCTCTCTCTCTCAAATAAAATCTTTAAAAAATTTTTTTAAAAGTACAAATACTACAAAAACAGACACATAGACCAATGGAACAGAATAGAGAGCCCAGAAATGGACCCTCGGCTCTTTGGGCAACTAATATTTGATAAAGCAGGAAAAAACATCCGGTGGGAAAAAGACAGTCTCTTCAATAAATGGTGCTGGGAAAATTGGACAGCTACATGCAAGAGAATGAAACTTGACCACTATCTCACACCATACACAAAAATAAACTCCAAATGGATGAAAGACCTCGATGTGAGACAGGAATCCATCAAAATTCTAGAGGAGAACATAGGCAACAACCTCTACGACATCGGCCAAAGCAACCTTTTTCATGACACATCCCCAAAGGCAAGAGAAACAAAAGATAAAATGAATTTATGGGACTTCATCAAGATTAAAAGTTTCTGCACATCCAAGGAAACAGTCAGAAAAACTAAGAGGCAGCCCACGGAATGGGAGAATATATTTGCAAATGACACTACAGATAAAGGACTGGTATCCAAGATCTACAAAGAACTTCTCAAACTCAATACACGAGAAACAAATAAACAAATCAAAAAATGGGCAGAAGATATGAACAGACACTTTTCCAATGAAGACATACAAATGGCTAACAGACACATGAAAAAATGTTCAAAATCATTAGCCATCAAGGAAATTCAAATCAAAACCACACTGAGATACCACCTTACGCCAGTTAGAATGGCAAAAATAGACAAGGCAAGAAACAACAATTGTTGGAGAGGATGTGGAGAAAGGGGATCCCTCCTACATTGTTGGTGGGAATGCAAGTTGGTACAGCCACTCTGGAAAACAGTGTGGAGGTCCCTTAAAAAGTTAAAAATTGAGCTACCCTATGATCCAGCCATTGCACTACTGGGTATTTACCCCAAAGATACAGACGTAGTGAAGAGAAGGGCCATATGCACCCCAATGTTCATAGCAGCAATGTCCACAATAGCTAAATCGTGGAAGGAGCCGAGATGCCCTTCAACAGATGACTGGATTAAGAAGTTGTGGTCCATATATACAATGGAATATTACTCAGCTATCAGAAAGAACGAGTTCTCAACATTTGCTACAACATGGACAGCACTGGAGGAGATAATGCTAAGTGAAATAAGTCAAGCAGAGAAAGACAACTATCATATGATTTCTCTCATCTATGGAACATAAGAACTAGGATGATCGGTAGGGGAAGAAAGGGATAAAGAAAGGGGGGGTAATCAGAAGGGGGAATGAAACATGAGAGACTATGGACTATGAGAAACAAACTGAGGACTTCAGAGGGGAGGGGGGTGGGGGAATGGGATAGACCGGTGATGGGTAGTAAGGAGGGCACGTATTGCATGGTGCACTGGGTGTTATACACAACTAATGAATCATCGAGCCTTACATCGGAAACCGGGGATGTACTGTATGGTGACTAACATAATATAATAAAAAATCATTTAAAAAAAAATAAATAAAAAAAATAAAAGTACAAATACTATTTGTGCAGATATATATATGCATGTTCAAAGATATATATTATACACTACAATATATATTTAATATATATAATTGTGTAATATATTCATATGTTCATACATATATAATATATATTCAATATATAATTATATATTATAATATATATATTCAAAGTATTAAAAGTGGACTGATATAAAGAGGATGCCCAATAAGGGAATAAAATGGGATTTTAGGTGGTAGATATGTAAATGAATGTTATAGTATTATGTTCTCTTCCTTTTAAAGATTAAAAAAGATTTCTTTAGTAATCTCCACCTAATGTGGGGCTTGAACTCACGACCCCAAAATCAAAAGGTTCATGCTCTTTGAGCCAACTAGGCACCCCAACATTTTTATTTTATTTATTTTTATTTTAGGGGGATGCCTGCCTGGTTCAGTCCATGGAGTGCACAATTCTTGACCTCAGGGTCATGAGTTCAAGCCCCAAGTTGGGTGTGGAGCCTACTTTAAAATATATATATATATATATATATATTTTTTTTTTTTTTTTAAGATTTTATTTTTTAAAGTAATCTCTACACTCCATATGGGGCTCAAACTCACCACCCTGAAATCAAGGGTCACATGCTCTACCAACTGGGCCAGCCACATGCCCCCCAACAACATTTTTCTTAAAGATTTTTTATTTATTTATTTGACAGAGAGAGAGGGATAAAGCACAAGCAGAGCGAGCAGCAGCAGGAGAGGGAAAAGCAGGCTCCCCATTGAGCAGGGAGCCCGACGTGGGGTTCGATCCCAGGACCCTTGGATCATGCCCTGAGCCTAAGCCAGATGCTTAACCGACTGAGCCACCCAGGCACCCCCCCAACAACATTTTTAATACAGAAGAAAAAAATGCAAATAAGAAGTTTTCATCTCGCTCAGAATTTTGAGAGGGTATCATAAAATTGTATTAAGCAATGGTTATTAAAACTCTTTCATCCTGGGACTTTTTTTTATTTTAGTGCCGTGGGAAGAATAACCTGCCAAAGGCAGCCTGTCAAACTCAATGAATTGGTATCTGAAGTTGGCAAATCACTGCGGTTGGTATTTCTCCTAGCAAAAGAGATTTCTCTTTCCCTGAAGTTTCAGTCTGTCCTGTCTTTGGACATGCTGCTGCTTCTTCTCACAAAGCCCTTCCTTCCAGTACTTGTCTGCCAGGCACTCTCCAATTCATCTCCCACGATCTAGTTCAAACCTGACTTCTCTTCATCTGGATGCCCTACTCCCCACCACCAGAATTTATCAATTACTACTCCTTCTTTCAACTTGCACTGTGCCTTGGACATTTCTCTGTTACAGCACCTATCATGTGATAGCACAATAATTTTTGAATGGAATCTTCTCTACTAAACATCTGAACTTTTTGAGGGAAAGTCCTGCCTCTTATTTGCCTTTATTTTCCTAGAATCTAGCAGAATGGCTGTAGGGTGGACCCTCAGATGTTTGTAAAATGAACACCAAATTCCGATGGCTAACTAAATTACATGGGTTTTGGGAGCTCAAATCGGATTCCCATTTTCACACTGCAAATCTGGGCCACTTAAAGATGGTCACCATTTTGAGGCATTCTACTGGTTCCTCACTATGTCTTGTCCAGATCCTTATAAAAACCTTTTTGGTGTCCTTAATCTCCAGTCTCTTCCCATTCTGATCCACCCTGGACACCGCTCCAGACTAATTTTTATAAAACATCATCTTCACCTTGTCATTCCTTTGGGCAAAATGCAGTAGGACTCTCTAACCCTTTCCAATCAAATCTAAATCTCTAGTTTTCACACATGAGGCCCCCAGAAATGCAGCCTCACTTTAGTATTCCAAACACATCGCTCGATCATTCTAGGGCTGGAATCTTTACCTGTCTGACCTCCGACTTATTCCGAGAAGTAGGAACAATGGCTGGCCTGGGGGAGATGCTCAATAATTGGTAAGTTAATGAACAGACGAACTATTCCTAGTATATAATCATTTGTTTCAGCTAGTTTTCTTCTTGTTCTCTATATACGCCAAGCTCCTATCAGCCCATCTTTGTGTCTGCTAATACTTAATAAACAGCACTTAATAAAATGTATTGCAAGTTTTAATATATGTGCCCAAACACAAGGCAGTGCCTTGTTTTCTCAAAAAGAACAACTGAAAAAAAAAAAGGATTTTGGTCAACTTCATATATATGAATAGTCAAATATCTACTTTAAGTAGGTACTAATTTAGTGAAAATATAAGTCTAACATCATTCAGCAACACATATTTAAAATCACGTGTGAAATATTTATTTAGAGAGAATGCTTTCTCACTCAAACTTTATAACACAATTCAAATTACCAATGCCTTCTTCATCATTCAAGCCACTTTCATCATTAATTAGCTCAATTTACAGATCACACCATCCTCACATATATCCAAATTGTTTGAGGACAGTTTTTTTTTAATTCATACCATGCATATATATTCCTGATATCCACAGTATAACTCCTTCCTATTGCTTTCTAAAAGGCTTACAACAAGATCAAACACTTGAAACTGTAAAGTCCTAATCCAAGAATAATTCCTTAAATCTATGTTAAGTTTTTTGGCCTCCTTTTTGTTTTTAAGTGATTCCATCCAGTGATGTCTATAAGCTTGTGGAACTAGCACCAACTGGGGCGCCTGGTTGGCTCAGTCGGTTGGGCATCTGCCTTCGGCTCAGGTCATGATCCCTCTGCCCCTCCTCCCATTCATTCTTTCAATCTCTCTCTCTCTCTCAAATAAATAAATTTTAAAAATCTTAAAAGAAAAAAAAAGAACTAGCATCAACTGAGGTTATTTCAGGATGCATCTTCCCCAAACCCTTCAACTCAAAACAAAATGTATAAAAGAGACATCATGCACTCTAATAAGAGGCTTTGTAAGAACACAAATTACAAGGCAACTTCTTTTCTGAAAAATTATTTTGAGAGGAAAAATAAACCTTATATTCAGGTATATGAGACATTTGTTCATTTCACAAATATTTAATGAGCATTTCTTGTGTGCCAGGCACTGTGCCAGGGACTAGATACAGTGACCTTAGAATCCCATGGGGAATGCAGTCATTAAATGTATAATGCCACAGCTAATTATGATCCTTTTAAGCACTATTAAATATACCTGGATACTTAAGATAGAGGTGTAATAGAGGAACCTAAGTCTGTGGGATTAAAAAATAGTTTCTCGGGCGCCTGGGTGGCTCAGTCGTTAAGCGTCTGCCTTCGGCTCAGGGCGTGATCCCAGCATTCTGGGATCGAGCCCCATATCGGGCTCCTCCACTGGGAGCCTGCTTCTTCCTCTCCCACTCCCCCTGCTGTGTTCCCTCTCTCGCTGGCTGTCTCTCTCTGTCAAAAAAAAAAAAAACTTTAAAAAACAGTCTCTCCAACAGTGCTATTTATATACAGTCCAGCAGTAATTCATGTACCCAGTCTACCTGGGTTCAAATACTGACTCAGATCTTGAATAGGTTTCTTAGGCTCACTTTCCTCATTTATAAAGTGGAGCTAACAATAGTACCTACCTCATGAAGTTACACTGATGATTAAATGACTTAATACACATAAAGCATTAAGTACAATGTTGGCACGTGGTCCCTGCTTAATAAATGCCAGCGGTTATTGTCATTTCAGCTGGAACTGGAAAGACAAGCTGGGAGGAAGGGAAGAAACTCCAAGCAGGGGTGCTCAGGTGGGTCAGTCAGTTAAGCGTCTGACTTTGGCTCAGGTCATGATCCCAAGGTCGTAGCATGGAGTCCCGCATGAAACTCCCTGCTCAGCACGGAGTCTGCTTGAGATTCTCTCCCTCTGCCCCTCCTCCACTCGCTCTCACTCTCTCTCTCTCAAATAAATAAATAAAATCTTCAAGGAAAGGAAGAAAGAAAAGAAAAAACTCTAAGCGAAGAGCAACATGAGCAACAGCCCAGAGCATAAAGTTGCTTGGCCTACAGAACTGAAAGGCCAGCGTTTCTAGGCATAGAAAGCTAAGCGGCAAAGGACACCATGAGATATGAGATGAGGCTGCGAAGACAGGCTGAGGTCAATAATGCAAAGCCTTGTAGGTCGGGTTAAGGAGTCTGAACTTTATCCTAAGAGTGAGGAAACCTGGAAGGTTTTATAAAGGGGAGTGACAAGCTTAGATTTGCAATTTTCAAAGCTTTCTCTGGCTATGGAATGGGAAACTGGTTGGAAAGAGGCCTTTGGCCTCTATTTAATAGATGACAGAGAAACCAGTAAGGAAGTTGATCCAGTCTTCTAGATCAGGGGTGGGTGGTGGCACAGAAGAGAGAAGTAAACTGGACGACTAAAGAAATAGTTAGAAGGCAGAACCAGCAAGACTTACTGGGTGTATGCTGCAGTGAGGGGGCATGGAGGGAGAGGCACTAAACAATAAACACGTATTTGAGGAAGGAAGGAGGGATGGAAGGAATTCGTATTCCTGCCATATTTACTGCACGAAATGCCTTCCCTCTACGCCATCTTTCCAGGCACAATACCTTCCCATTTCCTCTACAAAACTGACTCTGATTGATCTTGTCCCCTTCTTTCCAGGAGTGTTCTAGAATTTTAGAGCTGAACATTTCTGAGATACATAGTGGTTGAGAGAACTTAGACACTGCCTGAAGACAGAGATCATGTTTTAGTCAACTTTCTATCCCACCCACCTCATCTACCCAACACTTGTAGAGATCGTCATTAGAGAACACTTTCTCTGACTTCATGAGTGGTGCAGTCATAAACAGCCTATGCTAATAGAATGCTCCCTGACCCATTAGGCATTCTATGGAGCTTTCACAACCATTTTCTTCTTGAATCTTCCCAGAATTCTTATAAAATGAGTACTATTGCAGAGGAAATAAGCCCAGAGCTAAAGTGACATGTCCAAGGTCACACATGCTAAAGGAAATGGCAGTGCTAAGATTTGAACCTAGATCCTGTTTCCAAATGGGATGCTTTTTACAACTCTCCATGGAGGGTAAATATTCATATGTACTTGAGACAGTAAACTCTCAGAGGCAGCTAAGTGCTACTTCTAAGAATCCTTCCCAGTTTCAGTAATTAATTTATTCAACAATATTTAGTGAGCACCTAGGGGTGCCTGGATGACTCAGTTGGTTAAGACTCTGACTCTTGATCTCAGCTCAGGTCTTGATCTCAGGGTAGTAAGTTCGAGCACTGCATTGGGCTCCTCACTGGGGTGGAACCTACTTAAAAAAAATACATAATATTTATTGAGCACCTACTACATTCTAGGAATGGCACCTAGGATTAGGAGTAAGGTACAGCAATGAACAAGGCAAGAAGGTGCTTGCCCTCAGTCTAGTTGAGGGAGCCGGCCAAACAAGGAAACAAATGTATAAACAGTTTTAAGTGGGAAATGCTATAAAGAAAATATACAAGGTGATGGAGGTAAATGTGTATCCTTATCATGGGCATTACTTTGAATAGAGTAGTCAGAGAAAGCCTCTTAGAAAACTGACATTTGAAACCCGACCTTGGTCTTCAGGAGGCGCTTAACGAAAGTTTGCATTTCCCCACAAACCTAGTTTGGAAACCAGCGTCTAAAATAAAAACGTACTTAGTGTGCACAGGGGCCGCTCCCAGGCCTCCAACGCGGGCCACCTCACTGGCACTGGACAGTTCCCGGACTAGTCTGGCCGCCACCACTAGAGGGCGCCGCGGGTCTCCCCAGGCCCCAGGAGGCGCCGCGGCCTGAGGCACTGCTACACTGACACCTGGCACCCACCGCGTCGTGGCCCCGAAGCCCGGGGTACGGACAGAGGGCAAGGGCGGCGCTAGGAAGCCCTAGGGAATCGCGAGGGATCAGCAGGCCCTCAGCGAGAGGACGCCCTCAGGATCACAAACCCGACCACTGCCATACGTCCTCACTGCCTCGAGGACAGCCCGTTTCCGGCGCCTTTAAATCAGGAAATACTGGCTGCGTCCAATCCTGGTCCTTCTTTCGCCACTCAGTCTTAGCGTCGGTTCCTCACCGGGGGAGCGCAAGGCAGGCTAGCTATGGATACCAATCAGCACTCAGGAAAGGCGCATGCGTTCTGGAACGAACGTGACGTCCGGTGAACTTTGACCTAAAGGCGACCTCCTCTCCTCTCCCCCTCCCTCGCTGTGAAGATGGCGCTCTCCAGGGTGTGCTGGGCTCGGGCTGCTCTGTGGGGTTCAGCGGTCACTCCCGGACCTCATGTCACCCGGAAGCTGCAACTTGTTCGCTGTGGCCTGGCCTGGGGGGCCCCTCGGTGAGGGACCTGGGAGAAAGGAAAGCGTTTCTGACGTACAGGCCTTTCCAAGTGTCTCAACCTTGTTTGCATGCTGTCTCTTAATTCTCAGCGTTCCACGCCCTGGCCCGGGGGCTTTTATGCTGCTGGGAACTCGCATCCCGATCGCCGCTAGTGATACGGCTTCCTGACCCTCACAACTCTTAGTGCCCCATGTTTTCCGAAATACCCAAGTGTCCTGAACTCATCCTTCAGCCTCCCTTTTTGGCTTAGGTTTTACGGCTTCTTATCTGGATCCCATCTCTTTGGCCTTAGCATGCTGTTCAAATGGTCCCTCAGGCTTTGCGCTCCCTGCAGACTCCTACCACACCCGACATTGCTTCCTGCCTGATGTCTCAACTGCCCGATGTTTTTCTCCGTCTGCTTATCTGTCCTTGTGCCCAAGATCTTCCTTGGATTTCAGAAGATTCAGGTCTTAGAATACATTTTCTGAGACTGGTGTTTTACATTAGTGAAAGGGGCTCCAGGACTGATTCCCAGACAGTCTCTTTGATCTTCCTTGTAGGTCTTCAAAGCTTCACCTTTCACCAAAGGCAGATGTGAAGAGCTTGATTTCTTATGTGGTGGCCAAGACTAAAGTGATTAATGGGAAATATCATCGTTTCTTGGGTCGTCATTTCCCCCGCTTCTATGTCCTGTACACAGTCTTCATGAAAGGTAAAACCAAAACAAATCCCTTGAATCCGTTCGTGGGCAATGCCAAAGAGTTTAGAATAAGTAAGATTACTTGCATGTTCTGCTATGTGGGTGTGAACTGGGGTGTTCTCTGTTTCATAAATGCTTGAGGATTAAATTAGTTCTTCTAAGTTAGCACTTCTGAAGAATGTTTCTAGAAAAGTATTATGACAAACAACTTATGACAACATCCAGGGGGAATATAGGTATTTTTGCATTTTTCTTAACC
Source organism: Ursus arctos (assembly GCF_023065955.2). NCBI lineage: Eukaryota > Metazoa > Chordata > Mammalia > Carnivora > Ursidae > Ursus > Ursus arctos. The sequence goes on from NW_026622941.1 coordinate 41,243,520, forward strand.
ACACACAGCTGACTGTTGCAGAAATTCTTTGACATGTATAAGGCCAGGCATCTACAGCTTCACAGACCGGCCCTATGATTCATCAGTTGACTGGGCCCATAAGAAAATGTGGTCTAATGCTTGTCACAAATCTGCCCTAGGTAGCATATCGTGGAAATAGCACTACATATATTTATTTTCTGAATGTTTTCATTCAGATCAGAGCTGTGCTGGTTACTAGAAGATGGTATAATGACAGGTGTCCACACCGGTGCCGGACTGCCTGGCTTCAGATCCCAGCTTGTCACTGGCTGTGTGACTGGACTAGTTACTTAACGTCCCTGTCCCTTGATTTTCTTGTCTGTAAAATATGGAAAATAATAGGACCTACATACTGACCACGTAGTTGTGAAAACTAAATAAATACATCAATACATGTAAAGTACTTATGGCCTGATCATAGTATGTGCTCAATAAATGTATCTATACCTATTATTGTACTCTATACTTTTATCGTAACAGCAGTTACAATAAACTACTGTATTGTCGGCTGTGAATATTATCATGACTATTACTAACTTCATGGACTTGCAAAATCTAAAGTAGAAATAGAATGGCTGCTTTGTCTGCTACCAGGTTTATAACTAGAATTAAATGAGAAAAGGGTCTGGAAAAGCATTTTGGTTGGTTTGTTTTTAAGCTTTTTTTTTTTTTTTTAGATTTTATTTATTTTTGAGAGAGAGAGCACGAGCAGGGGGAGGGGCAGGCAGAGGGAGAGGGAGAAGCAGAGTCCCCACTGAGCAGGGAACTCGACTGGGGGCTCGATCCCAGCACCCTGGGATCGTGACCTGAGCCAAAGGCAGAACGCTTAACTGACTGAGCCAGCCCGGTGCTCCTGTTTTTAAACTTATTAATTATGGAAAATTTTAAATATACACAAATATAGAATAATGTAATGAATTTTCATGTACTCAGCCTCACTTCAACAATTATCAACTCGTGGCCATCAATCTCAATTCATTTATACACTTGCCTTCGCCTGTATTATTTTGAAGCCAGCCTAGACATTATATCATTTCATTTATAAATAGGAAGGCATTTTTAAAAAACTAAAGCCTTCGGTAAAATATAAGAATTATCAGATGAACAACAACAAAAAAGATGCAGTCATAGAAATATGTTGAATTATATTTCTTTTTTTTTTTTTTTTTTTAAAGATTTTATTTATTTATTCGACAGAGAGAGAGACAGCCAGCGAGAGAGGGAACACAAGCAGGGGGAGTGGGAGAGGAAGAAGCAGGCTCATAGCGGAGGAGCCTGATGCGGGGCTCGATCCCGGAACGCCGGGATCACGCCCTGAGCCGAAGGCAGACGCTTAACCACTGTGCCACCCAGGCGCCCCTGAATTATATTTCTGAAAGTCTTCTAGAAAGGAAATAAGTTAATATCTGGTTGGGGACTACCTAAGGTTAATTGAGCAAGATTTCCTGAGGTTAGGGAGCTTTTGATTTTTTGTCTTAAAGAGGGAGTGAGTAGTGAACTGGAAGAGGAAGAGCATCCCATAGTAGATCACAGAAGGCCAACTTGGCTGGAAGAAAGGTGATGTGCTGGGGGGATAAGGAATGAGAAGAGAGATCTAGGTTGGCCTCACAAGAGTTTCAAGTGTCCTAGGTTAGAGCTCTGATTTAGAGTAGTGTTGGGGAGGGACAAGTATGTGTGTTGTGGGTAAACGTGGAGTTGGAAGCTGTGGTAAGATTCAAACTGGGATAACATCACTCTCTGTCCTCTACTTCAATGAGGCAGGATTGCAGATGTTATGGGCTGATGCCAAAAAGGCTAGAAGAATAAAGGCAAATATGTGGAAGCACAATATAAAGTTTCATCAACTTCCGTACCGGGAGATGGAGCATTTGAGACAGGTATGGGCCAGGGGCAGATATCCAGAAGTTCATGGTGACGTAATTCAAGTTAACCAAGGGCTCAAGCTTTTTTCTTTCCTATCTTGTTCACCCCCGATCACCCTTTTCCCCTGCACTGGGAGATCAAAGTATTGAACTAAAGGAGAGCGTCAGGTTATAACCTGTCAGCATTGGGTTTATTCAGAGGTGTAGCCCTCTGTAACAGAGCTCCGTGGCGATTCTGGCCTCCGTCCTGAATAAAAGTGATAAAATACTAAAATCCAGTTCTGACTATATAAAAATCTGCAAGGATCCAAAAGGCAGCGGGAAAGTAGTATTTGGTGGTGACTTGATGGGTAGTTTTGAAGCTGAGAGTGAGAACCTAGGACCCGTTCAGCATATCAAGAAGAATTTGTTGAGGGATTTAGCATAATGTCGGGCCCCGTACTAGACATTATTTGGGATACAAAAATGAACACATCAGGGCTTCTGTCCCCGAGGAACTTGCTAACCAGAGGTAGATAGAAATAACCTTGATCCTTCTCTGGGCGCAATAGAAGTTTACTGCACAGTGTGGGGGAGGGATTGTTAATTGTATTAAGAACTTACTTGGGTTAAAACTGCATCTGTCTTTATTTCTGCTTAGTTCCGTCGAGACGTCACCAAGTGTCTTTTCCTAGGTATTATTTCCATTCCACCCTTTGCCAACTACCTGGTCTTCTTGCTAATGTGAGTACAGATTTCTGTCTTGCCAGCATATTGAAGAAATATAGATTTTTTTAATTAAAAATTATTTCAAGAACTTTCCATTTCAGAAGTAGGCAGAGATGATCACACCTCCTGCTCCAGTGAGCCACTCAGTAGCACTTGGATTACTGGATCAGCTGGCTGCAGGTGTAGGTCGCCTAGCTTTACCCGTCTCTTAGCAGCCCCTATGTGATGGGCAATAATATTATGACCTTTTCCATCATCCCTAGAGGCAGCAACCCACTCCCTGAGAAGCATAGCAATTTGGGAGAATCTTTTTTTTTTTTCAGGAGAGAAATGCATTTCATATTCTGATAACATAAATCTTTATTACTTTACTTTGTATCCAGAGATGACAGTTTTATTTTATTTTATTTATTTACTTTAAAGATTTTATTTATTTATTTGAGAGAGAGAGAGCATGAGCTGGGGGAGGGGCAGAGGGAGAAGGAGGGGCAGACTCCCTGCTGAGCAGGGAGCCCAATGCAGGACTTGATTCCAGGACCCTGGGATCACGACCTGAGCTGAAGGCAGACACTTAACCGACAGAGCCACCTAGGTGCCCCAGTTTTTTTTTTTTTTTTTTTTTTTTTTAATAATTTATTTTGAGAGAGAGAGAGCAAGAATGAGTGAGCTCGGGAGGAGGACAGAGGGAGAGAATCTCAAGCAGACTGAGCATGGAGCCCAACAGGGGGCTCGATCCCATAATGGTAAGATCATGACCTGAGCCAAAATCAGGAGTCAGACACTTAACCAACTGAGCCACCCAGGCCCCCCAAAGGTGACACTTTTAAGCTCTGATCTTGCATGGTATTTTAGTTATCTGTTGCTATATAACGAACAGCCGCGAAGCTTAGTAGCTTTTCATGGTTTTGTGGGCCAGGAAATTGGGCAGGGTTCAGGTGGGTGACTGAATTTTCTCTTCCATGTGGTGTTGACGGAAGTCCTTCAGGGGTATTTAGCTGATGAAGGGACTAATCTAGATGGTCTAAAGTCACTCTTCTGTCTGGTGCCTTAGCAGGGATGGCTGGAAGGCTGGAGCTCTGAGTTAGAGTGCCTACGGGTGGCCTCTTAAATATGGTGGCCTCAGAGTCATGGGGCTTCCTACCTGACAGCTCAGGGCTCCGGGGGTCAGTGTTTCAGCAAATAAGAATCTGGTTGACCTTTTATAACCTAGCCTCCGAGGTCACAAAGACTCACTCTGCTCTGTTTTATTGGTTCAATCAGTCACCCGGATTTAAAAAGTAAGGAGACAGGGACCTTCTCAATAAGAGGAATGCCAGGGAATTTGCGGCCATGCTTTAAACCACCACCCATGTAGAAAAATGAATTAAAACCGCCTTTGCCTTGAACATTTTATACACACGAACGGACTGCGCTACAGTGTGAGGTTGTCAGCGTCACATACGGTGACCGGCTCTGTCTGCAGCTCTCTCCAGCTCGGTCCAAAGTGTGTTCTTCAAATGCTTTAGTTCCCGTGAAGTCATTTCGTCTCGTGACCGCACGCGAGGCTGCCCCGCTACCGCGTCCTTTCACGTGACCTCAGTCATGTTGCCTGGAATTGTGCTTCCGTGTACCTTTAAGCCTCGGTCTGAGACTCATTTACAGGAAAGAGCAGTGAGGTAGGGAAGTCACGTCTCCGTCTCTCCTTCCTGGCGTTCATGTCTTCCAAACGCTCTCTTGGATCGCTTTGAAAGATGCCTGTTTCAGCAGGTGACCTCGCGGTTCCTTTTCCTTTCAGGTACCTGTTTCCTAGGCAGCTACTGATCCAACATTTCTGGACCCCAAGGCAACAGATTGATTTCTTAGATATCTATCATGCTCGCCGGAAGCAGTCGCACCCAGAAATCCTTTGTCATTTAGAAAAGGCTCTCCCTCTCGTCTCTGATGCAGGACTCCGGTGGCATATGACAGAGCTATGCACCAAGGTACTCTTCCAGCTAACCCTTCCTGCAAACTCCGACTCTTGTGCGATCCCGTTTGCACTAAAACTAGGACAAAGGGCCAGGCAGAACCTTCCTAACCTCTACCAATCTCTCACCTCTCCCAAGATCCAGCATGGTACCCACCCAGCAATACATGATATCCTGGCTCTGAGAGAGTGTTTCTCTAACCATCCTCTGGGCATGAAGCAACTCCATGCTTTGCAAATGGTGAGCACTCTGAGGCTTTCTGTGTCCCGCAGCCTCACCTTGCCTCAGGTCTTGCGTGTGGTAATAACCGTGCTGACTTTCTCCTCCTGTGTTGTTGTGTTACAGAAAGCCTTGAGTCGAGCCATGCTTCTCACGCCTTATCTGCCTCCTTTCTTGTTGAGGCACCGTTTAAAGACTCACACCACTGTGATTCACCAACTGGACAAAGCTTTGGCAAAGCTCGGGATTAGCCAGCTGACTCCTCAGGAGGTGAAATCGGTAAGAACTCATTGCGATATCAACCCTCGGTCCTTGGTGGGCTCTTGGGCTCACGGGGCTGGGAGCTTACAGAGAGCTCCCTGTTTTGCTTCTTAGAACAAAGCCCAAACTCTTTATTCTTTCACCTCACTTCTGTGTCTTTTTTCTCAGCGAACTTAACTCATGGAAAAGGAATTGCCCATAGTAATTTTGGTTTATGTTTCTCTTGGCCCTTCAGAAACCAAAGACACTATTCTTTAGACCTACTGTTTCCGATTATATAGGCCCCTTTGCATGTCCTCTTGTCCGTCGTAGTTCAGATTGCTGTGGAGAAAGGTTTCTTGTGGGCGTGAGGTTATAACTTTTGTTATATTTTGTATTATTTGTGGGTTTACATTTCATGGGCATATTTGCTATGTGATTCTTGAGGACTGTTCCCTTCTGAGTGATACAGGCTTGTTATCTTCGTGGCCTGAATTCAACCCATATTGCTGAAGAGAGGTGTCGAACTTGGCTAGGAGAGTGGCTACAGATTTCCTGCAGCCTGAAAGGTAAGACACAGCCCTGTGGTTATGACACTAAAATCCGAAGCATTTTTCTATTTGATTCTAAGATTATTTTGGAGTTGATTATTGAGTACTGTGAGACCCTTATTTAATGTATGTATCTAATTGAAAGGGCATAAACTCATTTGCCTGCAGGACCTTAGCAGGTAATGAAGTGGACTGTACAAGACAAGAGGGAGTAGTGAGGGTTGTGGGAGCCCGAGACGGCACGCATGCCCGTCTGAGGCAGCTTCTCAGCCCCAGCACTGTCGATGCTAATGTCCTGGGCGTTAGAGGATCTCTAGCAGTATCCGTGGTCTCTACCCACTAGGTGCCAACAGCATCCTCCACACCAGTTGTTTTTCTTTCTTTTTTTTTTTTTTTTTTTAAGATTTTTATTTATTTATTTGACAGAGAGACAGCGAGAGGGGGAACACAAGCGGGGGGAGTGGGAGAGGGAGAAGCAGTCCTCCCACCGAGCAGGGAGCCCGATGGGGGGCTCGATCCGAGGACCCTGGGATCATGACCTGAGCTTAAGGCAGATGCTTAACGACTGAGCCACCAGGTGCCCCTCCACACCAGTTTGGCAACCAAAACTGTCTCCAGACATTGCCAGATGTCCAGTGGGGGAGAGGAGAATAGAATTACCTCAACTGAGGAGCACTAGTCGAAAGGCACTCAAATTCAGAACAAAAACACTCAATTTGGTTAAATAAAAAGTACCTGCAGGTGGGTGTTCGGCCTGTGGGTCTCTCGTTGGAACCTTTGGCTAGGCCTTGATGTTTTCTAAGCATGTGAATGTCAGGGTAGGCCTACTACTCTCCTTGGAGCCAAGAAATGTTTCCAGAGCACCAGCTTCTACCAGAAGAATCCCAAGGGTGGCAGTGGTGTTTAGTATCGTTACCATCTCCTGATTTTCTACCGCCCCCCCTTAAGAGTCAAGGACTGAGGAGGGGTAGAAAGGAGTATCCTGAAGGAAAGGAAAACATACATGCAGGGACTGGAACGAAGCAGGGGAACTTTGAGAACAGTAGCCCCTTGACGTCACCTCTGCACGGCTTCCGCCTCTTGTCTTAAGCCCTGTCCCCCGAGGCTTAGGAGGCTTCGCTGTTCCTGGCCCGGCCACTGACGCTTACGGTGTTTACAGAAGCTGAGCTGTCCCTCTTGCTGCACAGCGTGGTCCTGCTCTCCATCAACTACACGGGGACGAGGCGCTGAGCGAGCGTGGCGCGGACGGCACCGTCCTGCAGTCACACGGGGCGGCATGCGTCCCGAGCGGCACCGGTCAGCAGGGGTCTGTGCGCGGTGGGGTGTGCGGGAGGCGGAGGACCAGGCGCCTGGCCTTCGCGGCCTGGTGCCCGGGTTGGAGCTGGAACCGAAACACGCCCTCTGACCGGGGGCGGCCCACGTGAGCTGTCACCCAGCTTCCTCGGAATCAGCCCGAGCTGGCAGCAGCCTCTGCCCTGGCCTTTCCTTGTGGCGTGTGAGGTTCAGAGCTGAGGAAGCGGGCTCTTGCCTCAGCTGGAAACCCTGGGGCTTACCCGCTGCCACGTTCTTCACAGCCGCGTTTTTGTTACGCTTTCTGGCCGGTGGGGGGACGGCGCTGTTTAAATTGGAGCATTTACGTCTCTGCGTGTACTTCGATGCTGCCCTCAAATCTTTTTTGTGATGACCAAAAATAGGCTTTTTAAAAAAATTTTTTGGTCCCCTCACTGGGTTAACCACTCTCTTTCCTTTCCTAATCCTTGAACATTTTTTTTTAAAAGCCAATAGTCATTCATACATGGGCACTTTCTAATGGAAAAGATGAAAGGAAATGCCAAGTGCTTCTTGCCCCTTCCCGTGTTTACAGCCTTCACCCCCCTTGTCTTACTCGTTTCTGGGCTGTGGTGCAGCCCCGAAGGATCTTCAACTCCGCTACCTCCACTGTGCTGCAGCGGTCCGGCTGTACCGGCCGGGGGCTGCCTCCTCCGGGCCGTGGAGTAAACCTCTAAGGTACTGATCCCGCCCCGCCTGGGACCCCAGGAGAGGCCCGCATTGTGAGTTGGGGTTAGCTGTTGTCTGTGTACATTGACCTGTAGTGACTTATTGTGCATGCATGAAGCACTGTTTTAAAGCCAAGTAAAGATTGCCTGAAACCAGTTGCTGGAAGTGACTTCTGCATACTCTAATTATTTTGCTGAAGCTCCTTTGACAAGACTGACAAAACCGAACTAATGGGGGAGGTAGTCGGTTGGAATAGAAGCTTCTGGTGGAAGTTCGGGGGGAACTGATTTGACATTGATCCTCTTTTTTTGCTGGACTTTAAGATGGTAACAGGGAATAGAGACTTTGGAATGAACAAATGAGCCCCCAGAGGAGGGACTACAGGAAGGGAAAAGCTCCAACAGCGCAGGGTCGAGGCCTGCTTCAGCTGAAGAGCTGCATAAGGGCCTATGATGCAAGTCAAGCTCTTGATGCTCCAAAGAGAATGTTCTGGTTTTTTCCACCATAATGTTGTTAACATTAATCTCTAACTGACCTAATTAGTTTTATGTATGACGCTAGAGAAATACCCTTTCTCTAACAAGTAACGAGCCTGCCAAGATAAAGAATAACACACTGTTCTTCTGAATATTTCTTTAATATTACATTTAAATATTCTCTTTAAATACAGCATTATCACAATGTAAAGGACCTAAAAGGCAAAAAAAAAAAAAAAACTTTTCGGAGAACCAGACAAGCTTTGGATTCACATTGAAAATACTACCTGTATACAGTTTGTGAGAAAGGAAACTGGAAAATAACGAGTTGCAATAAGATTTCCTTTATCTAGGCCGAGACTGAGCAGGACCGAAGCCATCTGCTCCTGTGATCAGAGGCCTAGGCTTAGCTTTTCTAGCAACCGTGAGCTAGAATTCTGTCCAGCTCAGGTAGCACCAGAAACGAGATGGACTAGGTTGTAGAAAAGGCCCTTTGCTTGACAAGACAATTAATGCTCAATGTTAATATTCAGCATTAAAAACTCGGGATCAGCATGAGTCAGAATTGTTAATGGAGGGATGGACTTGGATTAAGAAACTAGTTTTTCAGATATCGCTTCTTGGCCTTTTGGCTAAGATCAAGTGAAGAAACTAGTGTTTCAGAAAAACCAAATATTTTGGGGGCTGGCAGGCAGTTTGACAATTAGATTCAGATTCTTGGTTTGATCCCAAAGGCTAAAGTGTCTCTTAATGAGCAGCTGGAATCCACTTCCTAGGTGAGGCTGGAGCCTTCCTAAGGAGGGAATGTATGGAGCCCACCCTCCCCCTCCAACACAAACTTTCAGGAAGATTCTTCTCCGGAGTCAAATTTGCAGCGAAGCTTCAGACTTGTATTCAAGGAGCCGGCTGAAGGTGGGAGAGTGTCTAGATCTCGGGTACTTAAGACTGTTTCGTGAGGCTAGAGGATGGGGGGAGACAAGGTCCTGTACTTAAGAACTCCCCTCCAAATGTAAAACCAAGCAAAACCAGAATGAACAGGAGAGGCAGACTGGGTTACAAGATCTAAGTACAAGGCCTCGCAGGCTCAGTTGAGAGCTCTCATGGGTGGGACGCTGCTGCGACGTACGTACAGGGTGCGTTAACGTTCCACGAAGCAGCTCGGTGAGCAAGGGAAGTGGGAAGAGTTCTCTCCCCCACCCAAACCGAAAAGGTTTTATCGCTGTTCTTTCCTGGTTAATGAACCATACCAGAAGTGAAGCATGATGTCAAGGGTGCTGGAGAAGAGTGTTTTGCTCCCTCCTGCCTCCGAATGGAGCGGAGGTAACTGCTAATAAAAAGAATTCAGTGGTGGTCAGTGGAGCACATCCTGGAACGTAAGCTGGACATAAGGTGAATAGGAACTGTGCCCGCCCCCCCCCCCCCCCCGGAGAGGTAAGAACTGAGTTTGCGTCCCACTTGATCGATCTCAAAGGTTATAGTCAGAACTTGAATTCTTTGGAACCTGGGAGCTGCATTTAAGAATTAGTTTGGCTTGCAGTTTTGACATTATCAAGATGGAGGGACCCAATAAACGTCTGCAGTTCTTGGGGCGGGGGCGGTGGGTGGACAGGAATAGTTTAAGAACTCTCCAACCCTGTCTATCCAAGGACCACGAGGGTAGATACAGAAAAAAAGAACAAAAACTAGTCAGTGACTTTAGATTGCCACATCCTATGTTCCTTTAAAGCTCAAACCTCCCAGAGTGGGAGGGACCTGGGTGAGAAAGCAAGTGTGGCACAAATAAAGTCTTCTTTCCAGACGGCAGCCTGTTCCTGCTGCCTCTTTTGGACGCAGTTAGTGCTCCGTATATGCCTCCCATGGGACGTGCGAGTCCCAGCCTAGAGCCGCCTGACAGAGCGGGCATTAGACGCAGACAGAAGACTCCGGCTCTTCAGGCCACATCCCTAGCCAATCTAGCTTTTTCTTCGAGGGAAACAGAGGAGGGGGGAAAAAGATAAATGGACAAGCTTAACTCTAATACCTAAGAACATGTGAAAGAAATAATTCAAGTTACAGACCAGGAATCCCCAGTGTGGGGAACAGGTCAGAGAACACCAAACATGTCAAATATTAACTTATTTACCAAATAGGGGCCAGGGAAGGCAGGGTACATTTGTATAAATCCTGGAGGTCGTCTACAGAAGCAGAGACCCTTCGATCCACTCCTCCTTAGATGTGACCAGATGACATTCCAGCTGATGACGGTAACACCAAAGTGGGGTATCGGGCTGACTGATGAGACAATGAGCTTGTACCCCATCTGGAGCTCAGGAAAGGAGAAGGGGCTTTGCCATGCTGTTCAAATTATTGTGTTCTGGTCCCTACATAAAGAATAGCTGCTTGAATTACCCAGCTTCTCCTGTGAGATCCTCATTCTTTGATCCAGTGGCCCAGAGAGCTCAGCGTTCAGCACCACGCAGCCGCCTCGGCCCCGGGACTCTCCCCAGATCAAGCCGGGACTGATCTCCTTGGTTCCGTTTACCCTTTAAAAAATACCTTTACAAACAATTCTTTCCCACCCATTCCCCCAAGACCCCAATAAAATAACATGGGAGTAGCAGCTGCGTCTACAGTTTTGTTTTGAAATGGTGTTAGGTAAAATAAGGGAATAAATAGAGAACGGGTAAGAGGCAGAATCTCCATCCCCGTGTCACACTGCCAGAGGGGGTTCTAGGGAAGAATCTTCGGGGGGCCTGTCCTCACTCTGCTGTGAGGCTCTCTCCACCACACAGCCCTCTTCGTTGTCCGTGCGGAAGGGGAGGCTCGAGGGGGACCAAGAGGGGCGGAAGTCTTCATTCTCGGGCTCCTCAGGGTTACAATCTTCGGGCACTAGCGCTTCTAGAGTGGACGTTTTCCCCACTTCCGATTTACACAGGGCGGCTGGGTCTGTGGGGCTACAGGCCACCAGTGAGGTAACAGGGAGAGAGAAGACGCTCAGATCCTTCTCCTTGGGGAAAGAGGGTGGGACTTCCTCTGTACTCGGCTCTCCTTTCACCCCCAGGACCGGCCTCTGCTCCACCTGATAATAGACCAGCGGCCCACTGTTCAAGTAGGATGGGCTGTTCACCGCCGAGGCAGCAGCGTGGTCTGAGTTCTCGGCAAAGCACAGCACCGACGAGCCCGGGGGCAGCTGAGCCTGGATGAGAATGGGGGCTGTCAGGCCCGGGCACAGCTCTTCGGGCACCGCCAGGGGCTCCTCCAGGATGCACACGCCCAGGCTCTCTATGCTGGAGTCCAGGCTGGCACTAGAGCCGCTGGAATCTTCCTCTGCCTTGAGCCGCTCCAGCTCCTCCGCGCTCTGCAGGTGCATGACCGCCGTCTCGTTCTCGGCAATGAACTCCTGGAAGTCCTGTGTCTCCGAGCCCTGGGCCCCTGTCGGGCTGCCGCTGGCCGCGGGGGACGGCTCCTCGTCGGGGGCGGGGGGGCGGCTCACCTGCCGCTTGTTCTCCAGCTCCAGCTTCATGATGGTGTGGAGGTAATGAGTCCGGACCCGGATTGGATTGAATTCTATGCGCCCCGCCATGTTCCCGCAGCCGTCCCGCGAACAGCCACATGGAAAGGACATGCGGTCCACCTGAGGAGGGGACGAGAAGGGTGAGGGAAGATGAGACCCACAGATTCAATGATGGAGACAGGAGACATGAGCTGGCAAACACAGGCAGCTGGGATTCGAGGTCTTAAAAGAGAAATAAGCAGGACAAATGTAACGCGCGGCCTGACCGACCAGAGCACCAGGGGGTAGTTATCAGACCACCTGCATTTCAGCTCCAGCACAGCCAGTAAGTAGCACTGTGCCCTCAGGAGGGCCCCTTACCTCAGGGGCGCCCGGGTGGTGCCATCAGTCAAGCATACGACCCTTGGTTTAGGCTCAGGCCATGATCTCAGGGTCATGGGATGGAGCCCCGCATCGGGCTCCGGGCTCAGCGCAGTCTTCTTGGCCCTCTGCCCTTTCCCCTGCTTGTGCTCTCTCTCAAATAAATAAAATCTTTTTTTTTTTAAGGTTTTATTCATTTGAGAGAGAGAGAGCGGGAGCAGAGCAGAGGGAGAGGGAGAAGCAGACTCCCTGCTGAGCTGGGAGCCGGCCCTGGGGCTTGATCCCAGGACCTGGAGATTGAGACCTGAACCAGAAGCAGATGCCCAACCATCGGAGCCACCCAGGCGCCCCTCAAATAAACAAAATCTTTAAAAAGAAAAAAAAAAAAGTCCTTTATCTCTCCAGGGCTTTGTTTCCTGTTCCAAATAAAATGTAGCCAAAAATCACGTTAAAGGGCCTTTCCAGTTAAGAGTCCAGAGATACCGCTCTGAATGCTGACAGTTCTCAGAGTAGAAGAAATTTTTGTGCCTCAGAGACTTCCAGAACTTCCCTAGTCTATTGAGAAAACAAAGGCAGAGGCCCAAGCCTACTGCCTTCTGCAACGACAGGGAAAGGAAGCAGAAGATCTAGCTGCTTGGTCCAAAGCAATATTTTCTAGGGAAACTAAGCGGAAGTGCCTTGGTTTTGCTAGGGTACTGTAGTGACGATTCAAACATAATAACGGCCAGCTTTTCACCACCCACTTCATTTTTCCCTGACGGTTGACCAGTTTGCGTCTGGAGCAGTTACTAAGATAACGAACTTACAGACCAGGAATATCTGGAAAGGAGATCCTCTCTGCCTCCTTATCCCCCTTTTGGACTCCCAAAAGGAAAGAAGCCCACACATACCAAAAATAAAATAAAATAAACGTAAGCAAATATGTATATACAAATACACAATGTCTTCCTATGGTATCAACTTCTAGAACTCTCCATTCCAGTTCTTAGGAGCAGTCCAATTCTTAGGACTATTCTCAGGACTGTATAACAGACTGACTCATTATGGGACTTCAGTCTGAAAAGAAGTGTTTGGCCAGATCTGCTACCGCTATTACCTACCTAAAAATAAGACAGAAAAAGTTCATTAGCATATACTCAACCACAAGGACTCGGCACCCACATCCTCAGTATACAAGTTTGAAATAAATGTCATCCGTTGGGATGGTACTGCTGTTTTCAACGGAGATATGCCTTCTAAACTGTCCCTTCCTTGTCAGGCCAGCTAGCGGATGATGTCTTCCATCTTTTAAGACACTGGACTTAAGCTCTGCCAGGCCAAGTCCGATCCTGAGTTACAGAAACCCGAGAATTACTGTGAGTTTCACAAAACTGGAGTAGAGGTCCTCTGAGTGTTTGCAAGATAAGATCTAAAGGCCTACACCATCTCTCTGCTTCTCTTTAGCTCATGACATCAGTCAATATTTAAGGAACAGCTACTAATGTTAAACTTACTAACCCATGTTCCCCCCTTTGCTCACAGCTGCTGCTTATCACTTATGAGGTGAGAACTACAGAAAAGATCACTGTTATCTCCCCAGCCTAGGAATCCCGCCATGCTTGGTTTTTCCCTTGGTGGAGGAGGGCTGTGGAACTAGGCAGTGTTCCCAGCCCTGGGGAATCCACCCACGGACGATAGGCAGCCCCCCGTGTTCCCTGGTACCCCCATCACATCCCCCGGACTCTGGAGGAGATCTACCGTCTCAGGCCAACTTGGACTGACCTGGCATTTAATCCCAGCCTGACTACAGGCACACGCTTCTGGATCACAATACAGGCGACAGTCACAACCACACTCTTCCCGTGACAGGCGGATGGCTCGCAGTTCTTGCTTCTCTTCAGCATCGATGCGGTGGACCCCCGAAGCCCTCAGCAAGGCTCGTCGCCGTTTGGTGGGCAGGGGCTGCAGGAAGAAGTAATCGTCCACCTCCACGTTCTCCACGTCAATATCTTCATCTGAAACATCATCCAGGGTCAGGCCGTCGGCCTCCACCGACTCCACTGTCCCATTCTTGGTCAGCTGCCAGGAGACGGGAAGGGAAGGTTAGCCTCCAGTGTCCTCAGCAGGCGCCGCCCCACACCCAGCATCTAGAGCTGCAGAGCCCAACTGAACTTTCTGCGATGAGGGGCACATCCGCGCTGCTCGCGGCACACGGGGCTCCTGCGCGCTGTACCCGTGGCTAGTGCTAAGCAGAAGGGGGACTTTTAATTTTACTTCATATTAATAAAGTAAAAATAGCCCCACGTGGCTAGTCACGACCATACTGGGTAGTTGAAGAGAATCAGTCTAGAGCAGGACGGCAGGAAGCCGTATGCAGCTCTGTCACCTCCCTGTCAACACAGGGGCTATCACCTTTCCAGATCGAAGTTCCTCAAAGCCCGCGTCTCATCTTCCCTCCCAGAAGATAGGATTTTCCCACAAATATACCCTCCACCCCCCAGACCTGTGTCCCGTAACTTCAGCTAACTTGCCTTCCAACACAGGGAGGAGAAGGTCTATCCATGGCCGATGTTCCTTGGATGTACAGATAACCTCTGGATGTACAGATAACCTTTGGCAAAACACCCTTCGATCTGCACCCCAAAGGACCCAAAACCACACTGTGGGAAGAAGAGCACACTAAAGTGTAGAACGAGGCTACCAGGTCTTTGTCAATGACCCTGAATCCCCACAGTGTGAAGAATCATCTGCAGACACAGAAGAGCTTCGTGTCACTGGGAGGAGGAGAAAAGGACCAAATTCCTCACGGCTCTCCGAGAAAGCCCGCACTTCCAACGCCACAGCCTAGAATGTAGTCGTCGCCCTTTCTAACCTCCCTGTTTGATTTCAGAGAAGAGCCGTGTGTGACGTAGGCTGGCATGTATGATACTGAGGCGCGATCTGTACGCAGGAATCTGGGTTCTCTGGGCTAAGAAGGACGGAGAACCGGGAAAGGGAGTGTTCGTGGAAGGACGGGCTGAAGACAGCTGGCTGAATGAGTTCTGAAAACTCAGTGGAGAATTCAAGGAAAGAAAATGAGACTTCGGGATTCCCAGAGCTCTGGAAGCTCCTAGCAGGATGCGAGGCAAGCTCCTGGCGGGCGGGTTCGTTTCATCAGACCCAGCCGCGCTCGTGGAGGAACAACTCCTGGGACAGACATGATGCAACAGGGCCGCTAATCAGCGCCACACCTGTTCTGTTTGTTTGTGGGCAGGGGGGGGGGCGCAGTGGTGTTTCTGGGGGTTTCCTGGTCTGGTATTTCTGTCCCAGGCAGACCCACGCGGAGGGGCCCTTCTGCCGACCTTGGGGCTGCTCCCGCCTGTTTTGCTGGGCATGGCCTCCTTCCTCCCCAGCACCCTCCCTCCTGCTGTCCTCTCAAGGGAAAGAGATCAGAGATGCAATCGGAAGAAACCCACGTAGATGTAAGAATTTCATGCAACACGACAGAGGTGGCATTTCAAACCAAGTGAGAAAGACAGTACTCTGCTCATTAAATGATAGTGGGATAACTGGATATTCTTCTGAAAAAGAAGTGAAGTTGGATTCCCAATTCATACTACCCATGATAATGAATTCCAAGTGAATAAAAGGCCAAAATTTTTTTTAAAAAATAGTGAAAGTATTAGAAGAAGTATAGGTCATTAAAGCTACGGAGCACCAGCTTTTCTGGGGGGAAGGGGACAACCTAAAGAGGAAAATTAATAGGAGACGGCACACGGAGATGTGAAAGATGTATTTTTTTTACATCGACAGTCTCCCCTGTAGAGTATTAAAGATAAGAAAAATTTCTAAGAAAAGAGTAAACTGGACCCGGGAAGGGCAAAGTGAGGGTTTCTCTCGACACAAAGATGCGTTCGTTGCCACTAGTGCGGCTGTTCACCAAATCGGCTAGTAAGCAGGAGTCTTCTGTCGGCCTTGAGTTTGCCCAGCTCCGTCCCTAGACCTCGGACAAGGGGCCACAGAACAGGATGGAATCATGCTTTGACAGGTCATCCCTCTACCAGATCCAGGAGAGAGATTTCTTCTAGGGAAAAGGAAGAAAAGCCTTCACGGCCAACGAGGAGAACAGTGTTTATTTCCCCCGCTGTTGCTATAGCAGCGGGAAGGCCACAGGGTCAGGGACGGAATTCCTCAGACACAAGAAAGGGACGCCTCGATGTCGTTCCAGTCAGAAAAACAGGTGGGAGGCTTTGGGAGGCGGCTGCGCGAAGGGGACGGAGCTGTCAGAGGGAGAGAGGAAGGGGACGTCGTTAGCCCCCATCCTCCGGCCACACGACATTTTGGCGTGGCTCGTGAGGACTTCGCCCTGGACCCTGGCAGACGCAGCCCCGTTTGAATAGGGCCGCACGGAACTTGGCCAGGCCGAAAGCAGCGGTGCCCAAACCGGGAGCTAGGAGCTCCGGGGAAGTTTCTGCGGCCTGGCGTGGAGCGCCACGCGGTGCCGAGAGCAAACGGGCAGCTGCGAAGGGCGCCCTGGAACAGCCGGGTCCCCTTCCGGCGCCTGAAGAGCTGGTGTGGCGGCAGAGGGCGCGCGGCGCCCCACGAAGTGAAACAGCCCTTTGGCAACGCTGTGGCGGACACCCGACAGAGCGCCCCGCGGGAGACGGGGTCACAGAGACCGCAGGGTCTCTCGGAGGAAACCCGTTCTGTGCCCCGGGACACTAGACGGTCGTTTGACGAGAGCCTGCAACACTGTGCTTCCTCAGGTTCCGCCGGTGGCGCACCTGAATATTTTCAGGTAGTCGCACCTCCAACTTTCAAAAAATCTGCCGAGGGGGCGAGGGGAGGGAAGTCTAGGCAAGCCATTTTGCTATCTTGTATCCCCACCAGAGACAACAAGGAGGTGTCTCAGACCGAGATTTGATTCCAAATGTGAGGCTTCTCACTAGAAAGATCTGGAATCTTTACATGCCAAAGGCAAGAGTGAAATTAAAAAGAACAAATAATCAAGAGACCTAGGCAGTTTCCCACTTTATCTTGGCACATGGTTAAGAACCCGGACCCCAGGCCCCTTGGGCACCTTCATCTTCTTGGCATGGAGTTTCTCCTCCTTCAGGTGCTCGCGAAGAATCTCCCGATGGTTCACCTCCTGCTCCTGAGCGAACTCACAGAGCGTGTAGCTGCGAACCGAGTTATGGCGCTGGGCCATGCCCAGAGAGCTCCCGCCCTGGCTGGGCACGCTGGTGAAGCCCTGGCGCCGGGCAAAGTAGTACACGGTCACCTGGTCAAAGCGCACATTCTTCCTCCGCAGCTGCTTCTGCCGCTTGAGGATGGAGGTGGCTGAGAAGGGAGCACAGAGCGGTCTCACCAACCCCGAATCGGCCTGCCCGCGGCCCTCATTCTTTCTCATCCGGCTAGGCACTCAACTGTTGTCCGAAGCGCTCTCTGTACCTTGAGACAGTTCTAATCCTCACATGATAAATGCACAGTGGGGAGGGACCCTGAACATCAGCAGGTCCGTACCACGGCCTCCAGACTGACTTCCCCGAACAGATGACCACAAGAGCTAATTCTGGACATCAGCTGGGAAGAGGATCTCTAGGTAATCTTTTCAGGATATAACCATCTATATGGCTTCACTGTCCAATGCGACAACTACTAGCCACACGTGGCGATTTAAAATAATGATTTAAAAGAAAATTTAAAATTCGGCTCCTCGGTTACACCAATCACATTTCAAGTGCTCAAAGCTACATATGGCTAATGGCTACCGTACTGGGCAGTGTGGATATAAAACATTTCTATCATAACAGAAAATTCTATTGGACAGTGTTCTCTATAGCTGGGGATGGTGTACTTCTTCTCTAACGGGCCAGACAGCAAATACTTTAGGCTTTGCAGGCCATGAGGTCTCTGCTGCAACTACTCAACTCTGCCACTGTATCACGAAAGCAATTACACTGTGTGTGGCTGTGTGCCAATAAAACTTTATTTACAAAAATGGGCAGTGGCCCAGATCTGGTCTGTAGGCAACCTCTGGTCTATAGAATCAGAAGTTCTTTCCAAGAAATTAACGGAGCCATTAGAACTAAGAAATCCGGAGCTGCCCCAGTTGTCCAGGCACCATTTGTCCTGCTAGAGTGACAACTGTGTGGGACTCTGGTGGGTAAGGGTAAAATCCTGGATTTCTGCTTCTTCAATTTAATTCAGCCCATTCTGGGGACCTATAAACCACAGCGTAAGAAAAATCAGCTAGAATAAGTCAGACCTACGTCTATGATATTAGAGCAATAAAGTCCTCCAAAGAGTGAGGCTGGGCTAAGAGTGGAAAAGATCACGGTTAAGGGAAAATCCCCCAGCCAGAGAGAAGCTGTCTCAGGGACTGCAATGGGCTCTGATGCTCAGAGGATGTGGGTGGAGGCAGGGGGTGGAGGGGCTCACTCACGTGTGAAGCTGGCAGTTGTAGGAGGATTGAGGCTGTCACAGCTGTCAGCACTGTCACTGCTGGAGATCTCATCATCTGAGTTGGAAACTGATGAGCCCACGTCCACATCATCAAACTTCCTCTTGAGACTCGAGCCCGCGAATGCATCCATTGGTTTCAAAGGGGTTTCCTTGGGGAGCCCACCACGTTGGCCCCAAAGCCCCTGCTCACCACCAGTTAGCCAGGTGCATTAGGATTCTGCCCAGGGGAAAAGAGGAATCAGCATTCCCATCCTGAGCCAGACCCCTCCCAAGTCTATACGCACAGCTCTCCAAGCGAAGACAGAGAGTCCCTGAGCTAGCACTGATGTCTGGTCTCTCGAGACTAGGTCATTTCTCTACTTATTCTGGCCAACAATCTCCTACTTTTATTTCCCTTTAGCCCCTCCAGTCTCAGTGGCTCATAGAATAACGAGATGAGTAACAGCGGCACCTTTCCGAGCAGAGTGAAGGCCTTTGGTTCCAAGCCAGCTGGGCTCTGGGTTTCATTAGCCCGGGGATAACGGGAGCTGCTCCTGTGCTCACACAGGAGAGCTCTCCAAGGGGCCAGTAGGAGGGACTGGGGATCAGAGGCAGAATTAGGCTGTGCCTGAACCTAGAGTAGATCCAATTATTTTTCCTAGTGAAAATTTAGCCTGGCTTTTCCCAAAGTGTATATATTAAATAAACCAGTTCCATGGATATTAATAGCTTTACATGGAAATAGGACCGCTGTCTCCAAACAGTTTAGAAAAGTGCTTTTGAGAGGATAGCTTGGAGGCTTTAAATATGTTAATAAGCATGGTGAAGGGTGAGAGCAAACACAGGGCAGGGGTCCCCATACCCGATTATGGAACCCTGTTCCCAGAGCGTCTCAGGGGGCAAATGATTCTTGGAACGCACTTTGGGAAATACTGCTCTCGGTTCTAAGGTTCACAGTACATCAGAAGCCAGGGAAACACTTTACCCAGATTTTCACAAGGGTGAAGTGTCTCACCAGGCTCCTAGAAAGGTCAAATTTGGTTCCAAAGAATGGACTGAAGGTTAGAATCTGCACTGCCTTCAAAACCCAGAATCTCTTCCAATCTCACACAGCTCCATAAAATAGGGCTCAGCGGGTCTATCATCATCATCCCCTGTGCGAGGAAAACTTAGCTTTACCATTTTAGTCCTCCGTAAAGAAGCTGGCAAGGGGAAAACAAATAGCTAAAGAAGTGACAGTGGACTCTGGTGACATCAATATGGCGGGCAGTGTTTTCAACATGTCGCGCACACACAGAGTCTGGGATGGTCCATTTCCCAGGTACAAATCTTTCTCCTTCTCCTTCTTTGGACTTAAGTTCCCAAGAAGATAAATCTGCTTGACAGAAATGCTGTCAGAGCCGGGGCCACATGTGATGATACGAAGCCTCCCTGCTTCGCCTCAGTAATGCCCGAATCTCCCCAGACTATGATCTCACTAGTTGCTAATTATGCAGCAGGAATAACAACACTGCCCAGAAAGACAGGGCCGCATTACTGCAGAGCTACCCAGAATATACTGTGGTGTCAAGAGATGCCTGCTACAGAGCTGTTTTTCTGGTCTGTGTCTCTCAGAAGCAATTCGCCTGCTCTTGGATCAGCTCTACGTAGTCAACCAGACCTAATAAGTACTCGAGCAAAGAGATTTCCTGATCTATCCATCCAGCTCTCATCAAAATTCTGCATTCGAGTCCCAAGATGTACCTAAGAAACCTCAGCCATCATAGGTCTCAGACAAGCACATTCCTGAAATAAATTTGGCCGGGGGGGGGGGGGAATCAAGTACTTGGTAAGAATTGTAATGAAATTTAAAAACGAACCCAGAGTGTCAATTCTGTTCCTCAGGTTCCTGATCTTCCCATTAGAGCTCACATTCCTAGGACATATTAAGCATGGAGAGAGCCAAGGACCTTTGAATGGGGTAAGGTTGGAGCTGGGTTTAAAGACACCTCTTAACTAACAAATTTCTTATTCCATTCGAAGACGGGGGTTGGTAATCTTTACAACTGAGAACTTAGGTGGGTGGGATAAAAAAAAAAAGAGAGAGAATAGTGTTGACCACCGAATTTTTTCCTCCCCACCTGAAGACGTTCTCAACCACATGAAAACTCAGATGGAGCTGAAAATCTGCTTTCTCAGAAAGGGCCTAATAAGCCCAGCTTCAGTTTTAACTGAGATGTCTAGTGTTGCTACTGGGAAAGTGGCTTTTTCCTCAGTCAGGAAGCATGCAGGGCTTTATGACTGGAAGCAAATGTGGAGACCTGTTCTTTCCTCCCGTGTCCCTTTGCTTCCAATAGTTGTGGCTTCCCTTTGAATATTTCTCTTTAAGCCCTGCATGAGGTTGGGTTTGGTCCAAAGTCATCTTTATTATTAAAATCCTCACTGGCTTAACCCAACTGCCCTCAGGGGTACGGCTTCCTCTGGTGCAGCAAGGACTGCTGGCTCTTTGTTCCGTTCTCCTTCGCCCTTGTCTCTAGGTCTTCCCCACTCCCACTCCCGGAACAGTGGCTTCTGGGCAATGATAAGAGGGAGGTAAGAAAGAGGAAAAAAAAAAAGAAAGAAAAGACGTGAAACCTAGGAGAAAGATATTTTCCTTAAAATGCCGGAGAATCATCTGAACCCATGGCTACATGTGTGAGTCGTGTGCATACCGACTGAGCTCTCCTCACCCTACCCAGGATGTCTGCATCACGTTCTCTGACTTTCACTCCACTATATATATATTATACACACACACACACACACACACACACATAAATAAAATCCATCGATTCTGTCCTGACAACCAGTATATATTTAAATTTCAACCCAGCCTTCCTTGTCCAACTCTGGTGTGAACTTGTCAGAAAAAGATACTCGTTGGGCACCAAAAGCAAACCTCCCATCCACTTCCAGAGTGGCCTGAAGAGACCTTTCTTTGCAACAGAAAGAACTAGAATAGGTCCCACACTTTCCAGTTCATCAAATCAATCTCTTTTCAAACCATAATTCGAAATCCGTCATTCCCACCTCTCTCAACAATTCACTGGCAGAGGATCAATGCCTGTGTTCGAGAAACACTTGCGAGTTACACTCCAAGCACTTAAACCCCTACAGAAATAATGAAGGGGAGACTGGAAACGCAGGCCATAACTGACAGTTAACTGTCAAAATGACCAACTCAAACAACAAATGCTTTTGGAGAAAATAATACAAACCCCTATAAAAGCTTTTTAATGCCAGTGAAATGAAAGGTCAGCTGACACTTTCTGGCTACATGCCTTATGGTCTTTTCTCAAGTGTTTCTAGCTGAATATTTCCCAGAGGTATATGAAATAAAGCATATCCACGGTAAAGAGAAGATACGAGGCTAGCACCAAATAAGGATCTATAGCGTATATGCATTGTAGTCCTACATCTAAGCCTTTTCAGGCCTGTAGGATTCCTATTACAACCTCCCAAAAAACAAAACAAAACAAAAAATACAGCCTATGTGAGACCAGCAAAAAAGGGACCGCCAGAAAAAAGTCTGTGGATTCAAAATGTTATTTGCAAAGTTAGGTAACGAAAGCCTCTCTCTTAATTGAATATAAAATCATAAGACAAGGTAGATCTCACAGGAGAAAGCCTCCTCACTCCACTGGAACCCAACCTTTTGCTAAAGGTCAAGGGACGAAAATCTCTGGTAAGACTGTCGGAGTTGCCTTCTGTAGCTGGGTTAGAGGAAGGCAGGCTTGCTGCTAAATGTTTGGATAAACCTGAGTAAGATGACCTGACCTGTTTCTCCTTTCACAAGATATTGCAGTTGATTCTCAAATACTATGAATTTCATGGATCCATGTGTCCTTGTGATTACCAGGATCATGAACTTATAAAGTGCTTGAGTGCAAACATACTGTTTAAACTAGGTATTTTAAGGAAGCCCCCCTCTAACCCTCACGTTTTTTGTTTTTTTACCCATTCACTGACACAAGGTTAGAATTTGGTTTCCATGTCTAAACCACCATCGTATGGAGGACACAAGATCTTTGTGGAAGACCAGGCACATGATGCTGCAGGAACCATTGACTCTCAAGGATATCCAGTCATTTCTAACTCTGGCACACACCAACATCCTCCCGGCTTTGGAGATTAGCAAGATGTGAAGTCAGAAAAGAAAATGAAAATCTGAATCAACTACGGATTTACCTTAAACTGAAAACTGCAGGACAAGAGGACACTGTGTCTCTTGGGGATAACTTCTAACATTGCATATTGAAGAACGGTTTGTGTATCACACTGCCACTCTAACCCCTTTAAAGGGATAAATCAAGACCATGGCACTAAAAGGGATGGATGGCAGTCAGCTGCGTGTTTGGGCCTGTGAAAAATGATCAAGCTAGCAGCCAGGGCAAGTGATGCTTTCGTTTTCCCCCACAACGCCAGAAAAATGGGCGACATCAGGAACCTGAGCTGAAAGGACATGTCAAGGCATCAGTTCCCTTTAATGGACACCCATGCTGAACCCTTCAGCTCCCGTCCCATTTCTCTGATTCCTGCTAACCTTCCCGCTCATTCCAATCGTCTGCAGCCCCTGCCCAGCTTTCCTCATCCCTTCCTGCCTGCTACTCACAAATTCCCAACCACTCCTCCCACATTTTCCTCTATCCGCCCTCCCCTTCCCTCACTTCCCTCCATCCTACATCATCTCCACTCCATTCCGAACTCAACCCTCATCCGCAATCCTGCCAGCCTCCAAGCCGCCCATCGGTCTCCCCCGAGCTGCCCCCGCAGTCCGGGCCCGCGTCCTCCGTGCCCCTAGCTCCCACGCCTCTCCCGACTCTTTCCCTTCCCAGCGGCGCCCTGGCTCCCCGCCCCCCGACCGCTCCCGTCCGAGCCTCCCTCATTTCTGACCCCTCCATCCGCGCAGCTCTGGGTTGACCACTCCTCCACAGCCGCCCGAGGGCCGATCCCGAGAAAGGACGAGGCGGCACCCTCTGCCCCGCACCCCCAGGCCCATTACCGGCCCCGCCGCAGCTGCCTCCTCCCGTGATGGTCTCTGCCGCCCCCGCTGCCGCCGCCGCCGCCGCCCTAGCCCGGGTGGGAAGGAGAGAGGAGATAGCGAGTCCCGGGCCCGGGGCGACGGTCGGGGAGTTCCCAGGGCGGCAGGGCTGGGAGGGAGGGCGGGTGGGCAGATCGGCCGGCAGGCGGCGGAGGGCGGGCGGCTCCAGCAACTCGGGCGCCCCCGGTAGCAGACGCCCAGAACCGCCCCGGCTCCGGCTAACAATAGGCTCCGGTCGCAGCGCTCTGGCTCTTATAGGCGCCGGCACGTCCTGACCGAGCCCCGGGGCAAGCTGGGAAATGGAGTCTACGTGCCAGCCCCACGCCCGCGGCATGCCGGGAATTGGAGGCGGCGACCGGCGCAGAGCCGAAAGTCGCCTGCAGATGGGCTCTGGAGGCGGGGTCTTTGCTGCAGTGGAACCTGGGAAAGCGAGTTTGGCGCCTCTGCAGCCTTTCGAACAGGAGGGGGGACAGCCTCAGCCACAGATCTTCAATGACTAAAGGAACCTGCCTCTAAAGCTCCCGTTTTCCTTTCTCCAGGACCACACTCCCATGCCTAAAGAACATAATCCCCCTTTCGCTCGCCCATGGGAGCTCAGTCTTAAGCAGCATGAAGTGCTGCAGCCTGCCCAAGGTATAGAGAAGGAAATATAACGTATTGTTACCGCAATACGTATGACGGGTTGATGTGTTTTCTGTCAAAAATATTCTTACATGATCTCTGATCTTCACAACTTCGCAACTCATTTTTAAGATGGAAAAAACGAAGACTCAGAAGTCAGAAGTTATATGTCATTTGCCAAGGACACCCAGCCTTGGCTTCCGGTCTCACTCAGAATACAAGTGTATGTCTCTTCTTTGACTTATAAGGCCTTACCACATATAGGTAGGTACATCCCCTCTCCCCACTACCCTCACCACCCCCTATCCTATCTGTCATCCATCTTGTTTCCTTCTATTATTCTCCTCCTGTACTCTAACTACATCGGCCCACTGGCCTCTTCGCAGTTCCTTCAACCATCGTGCTCTCACCTCGGGGCCTTTTCCCTAAAACACTCCTTCACTTAATTATTTGCTCAACTATCCCCATATCAGGCTTCCCTTAACCATTTTTCTAAAATGGTTCTTCCCCTTAGTCTCTATCCTCTTGACTTAGATTTCTTCTTAGCATTTGCCACCTGATGTATATTTTTCAGTCTTCTCTCACTTGACTAAATTCCATGAGAACAAGGAATTGCTTTGTTTACTCGCATCGTGAGCATCCCCTACAAGGCCTGGCATTTGACATTTAGGAACTCACTAGATATTTACTGGATATTTAGTGGCTGGATGGCAGGACTTAAACTCAGGTTAGGCTGCTTCCATAGCCTAGTGCACTTTTCACTGCAACCAAGAACTATGGAACCAGATCTGCTGGCTACCAAGCCATCTCAGTTTTAGAACTGAGAAGTTGGCTGGCTTGGATATAATGCCAAAAATTCCAGTCCTCTCACCTAGGTGACATCAGAGGCTCCATGAGGCCAGGAAACAACAGTGAAAAAGCACATCGTAAAAAAGCAGTCCTTAGCGTACCATGCACTGATCATCTCCCTATCTGCTGAAATGTAGGTATGATATAACATGTGATCCAGAGCCAGACTGCCTGAATACAAACCCACTCCTCCACTCAGTAGTAGTATAGCCCTTGGCAAGGTATGTAACTTCTCTGTGCCTTAGCTTCCTCATCTGCAAAATACGGAGAACCGTATATATCTCATAGGATTTCATGAAGATTAAATAGTTAATATAGTATCAAATGTTTACAATATAGTCAGTGCTATGTAAATGTTCATGACTCTGTCTTTCCTGGACACACAGATAACAAAAAGAGAAAGCCCCAGACCACTCTGTAGAATCAGTGAGTGGAGTTACAAAGTAATAGCCAAAAGGCCATGTTGGATAGGCTTAAAAAGTGTCTCATATGCCTACGGATCCACAGTCTGAGTCATGGAAATTCATCGGGGTACCATCAGCCTCAATGCCCATGATTTGTAGGTTAATGACGCCAAATTAGAAGAGAGCCAAACCAAAGTTAGCACATGCTTTGAAATCACCGCAGAATCCAACTTGGCAATAAGTTCTGTATTAGTCAGAAGATCAGCTGGACCTGTAGCAAACATCACGACTACATATCACAGAGTCACTTATTCACCATATTGCACTGTCTTGGTAGAAACACTAGGTAAGTTACTACAATGGTGCCAGTTTGCCCATAATTGCAATTCTGCCTCCCACCTAAGCAGGGCCTCTAGAGGGCAAATGACCAGGAAGCTCAAATGCGGAACAGAAACTGACAAAAACAAAGTGAAAAGAAGTGCCGATAGCCTTTGACATCTAATTCTAAATGTTACTGCTTTGTTCCAAACCACACTGCAACATATGTACGAACCAGCTCAGAATGCACAAATCACGAATGGGTGGTTTGTTTTAGGGACAAAAATCTCAAAGCAGAACAGGAAGAAAAGACATACAACCAAGAACAGCAGCCACAGATGGAAACCAAAGGTCAGATTTCATGTCCGAGGCAGTTTACAAATCTGTCTCGCTGTTATGTCTCTACACGTCGAGGTGATTTTGTAATCAGTAGTATCCTCAGCTTACTGAGCAACTGGGTGAGTGTACTAAATACAAAACTGTGTTTTATACTCAATATCCTTTTTAATGTCCCAAACAATCGTATGAATTAAGTATGATCTCCCTTTTAAGAGAACCTCGAGGTTGAAGAGAATATTTTGTCCAAGGTCACATCCGGGAAGAGCAAGATTTGAGATTTGAACAGAGGCTTATCTGACACCAAAGTACATACTGTATCAACTATTCTTTACCACCCGAACCAGAATACACTCTGCGGGGGGGGGGGGGGGGGGTTGAAAATGAAAAGGTCAGAGGATACTATGTGCTTAACTTCTTAGAGAAAAAGAGTTAACCTGCAGATTTAGCCCTGAGGTTGACATTGCTTTACTAATTTACATTTAATTATAATCCAAATCCAGAGAGGCAGGCACCTCTTTGTGACTAGGTGCACAACAACAGAGAGAGATCAGGAGGCACCAACCTGGGGGGAAGTGCCACAGCAATTTAAAGGCACAAATAAGGAAGGAGCCGTATGCTTCAGGAAGATTTCAAAAAGGACACACACAAATTAGTCTATATATGTGCACAACACACACCCTATTTAAAAAAGCGAAATAACAATCGGATTTAAGGGGGTAGAGAGCAAGGGTTGAGTTTAGCCAGGGCCAGCTTAATAAGCCTAAAGGAAGTGAATGGAAGTCTGAAGCCAAGTTTTAAAGATGTGTAGGGAAAGATAAATAAAAAAATCAGTCATTAGAGTTCAGGAAGAAAACAGGAATCTGTAGGGATTAAAATGAGGGCTGCTGACCTCCACTTATACAGACGTGTGACAACACAGGTTCCACGAGACCGGTTAGTACTCACGCCCACAAAGAGCCCATCTAGTACAAAATAGTACGATAATATAAATACACTAGTGTTTTTAAAATAGCAAGTTTCCTTATAATTCAAATTAAGCCAATTGAAAATTTTAATTCATATAGAACTTTTAAACTTCTGAATTTGAGAATGCAAATGCTAGACTTAGGTACAATTTGTTGATTGGGCCTGTGTTCATAAGGAACAACAGAGGAGATCTAGAAGTGAAAAGAAAGATGAAGAAAGAGGAGGAAGTGGAAATAGATGGACATATAAGATCAAGGTAAAATATAAGGTCATTAAATGAAGCAAGGAGAAATAAAATATTAACAATTCAGGGGGAAAAAACAGATGCTGATGTCACATAGGACATCTTTTTTCCAGTCCATCATTTTTGCAGTGGTAGTAAATTCTTTCTCATTTAAACCTTAGAGCTTGTATAATGAAACAAATTTAATCACAAACTAAAAAAAATAAATATTTGAGCTCTAGGGAAAGCCCTAGCCTACAACTGAGAACATAGATCATTTTTAGGAGAAGCAGAAGAATGATGCGGGATACTCTGTATGAATTAGTACATAAATGATGCAGCTAGGTGGGGCCTTTGTGCCATTCCTGTTGAGATTGGCGTTCTCATAACAGACCAGGAGAGGCTACAAACAGATCAAATTCCTATAGAGGACCCATCCACAGCCAAAGAAGCAGAACAATTCAGTAAAATGATAAAAACGGCTCAACTTCAGCTCTCTGATCAAGCTATCTGGAATTGTTATGTATTGGCTAGAGAAAAAAGCTACAGTGAAGAGGGGTAAGTTCAGACTTGACTTCAAATATTTGCACCCCAAATCTGTGTTGCTTTCAAAGCCAAAAACTGAACCTTCATTCAATCCTTCACAGTAGTTTACAAGGCAGCCCCGATCTCTGCGGCAACCCTGCCCAAAGATTTGCTGAGGGGCGCCTGGGGGGCTCGGTCGGTCGGGCATCTGCCTTCGGCTCAGGTCAAGATCCCGGTGTCCTGGGATTGAGCCCCACATCGGGCTCCTTGCTTAGTGTGGAGCCTGCTTCTCCTCTACCCTCTGCCTGCTGCTCCCCCTGCTTGTGCTTGTGTTCTATCAAATAAATGAAATCTTTAAAAAAAATTTTTTTTGCTGAGAATATTTGGGGACAAAAGGTTTTCAGAACACTCCTCCATTAGCCATAAATTAGAAAGGACTAGTTCCATTTTGCCAAGCCTTCTTCACTCACCAAGCCTCCCCGCACTCCTCCAACCCAGCAGTGAGATCACGCTCTACCCCTCACAGCATACGTAGGCCTGACTGTGCCTGACTGTGCCCAACATCCAGGAATCAGAGTATCTGACCCCTCGTGTGAACCTCACTTTCTCAGGTCTCTCGGGCTCCGACGGTCTTGTGCTTGGTGTACTGTACTCTCTTTCCAGGCACTCTCACTTTCTCAGGTCTCTCGGGCTCCGACGGTCTTGTGCTTGGTGTACTGTACTCTCTTTCCAGGCACTCTCACTTTCTCAGGTCTCTCGGGCTCCGACGGTCTTGTGCTTGGTGTACTGTACTCTCTTTCCAGGCACTACGACCATTTCCATTTCCCCTTCCTTTAAATAGCTTCCTGAATAAATCATTTCTGTGGGTAAACATTCTTCCTAGGCCATAATATTAGACAATCTTATTATTTAATAGCCATGTTTCCATAATGACTAGTACTTTAATCCTTGGAGTCCTAAAATGACCTACCCCCCTTTTATTTCCCAATAACTCCCTTTTAACTCTCAAGTCTTTACATAGCTTCTTCTAGATAGATCCTACCCCTTTCAAGGGAACAGTACACACAATACTCAAATAGGAGCCAATCCGCTTCTCAGGAGGGCCTAAATCGAACCATCGTCCTTCTCAAATACTTTCACTCTAATAAAATCATTAAACCGTCTACTCAGTTTAAGTATCAACTGTTACATTGTTAAAAAGATAAAATCCAGTAAATTTTACTTCTAGGAATATATCTTAGAGGCACATGCAAAAAATGCACTTCACCTCAACAACATCCACAGGGAAAGGCCATCTTCGAAAGAGAACGATGCAGAACTATAAATTCTAATAGGAAGATGTTCAAAATACGTTAAATACAAAAAGCAAACCTCAGACCATAGTGTAACATGAGCCCATCTGAGTATTTGTGTGTGTGCGAGAGACAGGGAGAGAGGGAGGGAGGAGGGAGGGGGATGAGGGGTATTTTGCAGTTATTATCTCTTTAGAGTGGGACTAGGAGGTAAGTAGAAAAAAGTTATACCCCTCTTTACTGTTTGGATTTATCACTGTGTATTATTTTCATAATAAAAAAGCTAGTTTAAAATTTTCATTTAATTGAAAGGATCAATAATAGTAAACAGATGTGATTCTTAAAAGCAAGTTGAATAATCACAGTGTTCTATCACTATACCAATTCTTACCAATTGTATAGCATTGGCACTATAAATACTTTTGGAGCTAAAGAAAGCCTAAACGATTTTCTGGTTAATTTAGGATCTGTGATTGCAAACTCGTATAAACTCATTTCTTTTTTTTTAAAGGTTTATTTGAGAGAGAGTGTGCACAAGCAGGGGTGGGGGACGGGGCAGAGGGAGAGCGAGAGAACCTCAAGCAGACTCTCTGCCAAGCACGGAGCCCAATGCCAATGCTGGGCACGATCTCACAACACTGACATCATGGCCTGAGCCGAAATCAAGAGTTGGACGCCCAACTAACTGACTGAGCCATGCTGGCGCCCCTATAATTTCTAAAAAAAAAAAAAAAATTCTATAATAAATTTGAAGACTACTCTGAAAAAACTCTAACCCTAATTAGTAACTGTAATTTGTGGTAAATACATCAAAAATATTTCTATATGTCATTTACAGGAAAGAAGAATCACAGATTGAGAAGGGACCTTAAAAGTCATCTAGTCCAACCCTCCCAGCCTAATATTCAGACAGAATCATAAAAAAACAGGAACAAAAACAAAAACAACCACAAACAAAAAACTAATAGCCTGCTGAGGAGAGAACTGACTTCTCTGAAACTGAGAACAGTCCCAGGAACATAATACAACCAGAAACGTCCCCCTTCTGAAACAGGGACATCTGGTAATCAATACTTTCATTTAAAAAGTATTTTTGCCTGGTATGTCAAATTGCCCAGGTCAGTTTTTAAAAGTCACTTAACTTCATTTTCCAGTTTCAAAGTCTTCAATTTGTTTCAAACCAAAAGAAATCAGACCGTATTGTGGGTTGATTTTAATGAACAAAATTCTCTGTATAAAAACATTGAAACTTTATCAAATGCTTTAAAAACACACACGCACAGATCCAAATCCATTACAGAAGCTTTGAACATTATCTTTTTTCACCTCAACGTAATGTGTAAAGGGATTTCTGGATAAAACTCTACATGTGAAAAAAGACAACCCATAGTCTTACACACGTATGCACACACACGCATACACACGCACGGACACACACACGCACACTCTTCAAGAACTAAGATAAATGGGAAGAGTGTGACGGGGATCGGAATGAATGTCTCATAAAGCTTATATAAAAGAGCACTACAGGAGTAAAAGAACTTCCTATACCGAGGAAAGATGCAGAGAGGGGAACAGAAAGCAGGGGCTAGCCAAACTCATTAATAGTTCGAGAAGCTCATTCAGGAACAGTGAATTTGGGGAGTTACAGATGACCCCTCGTCTTCACTACCTCAGAGTCTGTGAATCTGATAGCTGATGCTTCAAAAGCACGTGTGTTTTCGGTTTTTGTAGGCCTTCGTTTGGGCGTCATTATTTAGGTGTGGTTTGTCCCTGTCAGTGGTTGATTCCTTGGTTGTCAGGCGGTGTTCCGTCCTATCCACCAGAACAGCCGCGGTTACAGACGGCGACAAGCACGGGTACTGCAAGGGCAGCGTCGTGGCCGGCAGTTAAAATGAGCAAGATTGCCTGGGTTTGGATTTCAGCGACACCGCTTGCTAGGTGCCTGTCACTTGGCAAGCTCCTTAGCCACTCTAGGTCTCCACTTCCTCACCTTCAGTTAGGGGCCATCATTACCTCCTTCAGAGAGGATTATTAAAAAGGAGTTCAACAAGGTAATCCACTTAAAGAATTTATCACACTACTAGGCACAAGTAAATGCTCAGTAAATGTTAGCTAAAATTACTATTAGTCTTGGTATTACAGGGCAACCAAAAGAAAAATTCTATTCTATCTCTGTATTTCTCCTCTTTGGTGAGGTTTTCAGGGGCCGACTGTGGCGAAAGCTAGTATGTACGATGCAAAAGAGACTGAGGGTCTAGTCTTAGGAATATAGACGTTCGCTTTTATATTAGAAAAAAATTACATGGCTCCATATCACAAAATTTAACATCTTTCCATTAAACATCACACGATTCTCATCATCATTATGCCCTACAAACACCCTAAATGGTGTGGAGTTTCTAATGATATTCAACAACAACAGGGTCCATAAATTTTAACTAAGAAACAGCTGCAGAAATGCATGTTGGGCAATAATCCGTGGGTGCCACGAGAGCTTGGGCCAACAGATGGCTGGGATTCTGCCTCCGTGGCCTGGACTCCCCCCCCCACAGTCAGATGGGTCAGTTCCTGCAGACCTTCCAATCTCCGTTAGCGAGCGACTCCCTTCAAGAGAGAAGCTTCCAGGGGCTGAAGGAAGCAGCAGCCACTGCGGACGGACTGCCCGGCACCTACTTCAGTATGATATGATAGCTGTCATTGGTTTCTGCTGTAAAAAAAAGAGAGAGAGAGACAGAGAGAGAATCATCTTTAGTCACCTCTAAAACAGAGTAGGAGAAAAAAAACATATGGTAAGGATCTTTTGAGAAGGGAAAAAACCCCAGCAGGGTAAAGGGCAACCTACTTATTATCACACAATAGTTACAATAAATATGCATTATAAAAACAACATGCCTTAATTTCCTCATTTGTCCTCGGAAGGTGGGAGAGAGTAGAGTCATCAGTTACACTTAGTCCATTCTGATAATGGCAAGAAGCCAATTCATACAAAGGAACAATCTCCAAAGACATCACCTTCTCTACCTCAAATATGGTGGTTGATACTTTCCCCTCTCCTCAAAGAAGTAAACTAAGAAAAAAATCTCTTAAACTCCTTAGAGAGAGGCATCTGTCTTACTATTTTATTACCTTTCATTGTGTCCAGAATAAAACAGGCTTCTTCCTGAAAGTTCTGTATCATCTGAGAAAAGCAAGAAAAGTTGCTAATTATTAAAAACTTGGGTTTGCTGCATTTATTTAGACTAGATGGCTTTTTATTATATTGGACTTAAGGGAAAAATAATCCTTGGTTTTGTTTTCTCCCGCTCAGTTTTTAAGTTTTAAAAGCTGAGCAGTCTAGGGGCGCCTGACTGGCTCAGTTGGTAGAGCACGTGACTCTTAATCTCAGGGTCATGAGTTTAAGCACCATGTTGGGCATTGGAGCCTACTTAAAAAATAAATAAATAAATAAAAATAAAAGCTAAGCAGTCTAAAACAAGTGATCTTAAAATTATAGGATGCATCTCCCTGGAATAACCCCAAGACGTTGCAAGGGTACACAGACACTGGTAGGCCCATTCGGGAGAAATGACTTCCAGGTCTTCATCTGCCATATGACTCTTTCCCAAAACTGCCCGAGCACCTCTTCGGTTTTCCCTACCCACTTTCCTTTCTAAACTCCCTTCTCCCATTTTATAAAATAGAGTCAGACGTTTCACCCTCCTGGAATCTTACCAAGATGGCCCACCCCAGGGTACAAAAGCCTCTGGTACAGAATGCCAAAGTGTAACTGTTAATGTGAACTTTCATGACTGGGTAACAAAGTCTTCTGTGAGTCACATGGTTTCTAATTCGTTCCTTGCACCAGAACTGAAGACTGACCTAATCACAAACTGTCAAATGATAGGTGATTCAAAATAATTCTTTGTAACATCACTATATAATTTTGGTACCTAACTCCAAAGTTCAAAAAAAAAAAAAAAAAAATTCCAGTGACTCTGTTATAAGAAAACTCCATCCATTCCTGTCTGTCAATTTATGTGAATCAGATTCCACAGCACTACATCTAGGGGAATAAAACAGAACGGAAGTGGTGCCAAACTCTATTTCATTCTAGAGATCAGTACAGAGTATTCACCTATACATGAATTAATGTGGGCAGGGCGGGCAGGGAATCAGACAATACCATCCATCTCATTAATAGATACACTTCTAATACATTTTTCTTAATGTTTAAAAATTTATCAAAACATATAATACATTATGTTCATTGATTATATAGTGGTGATCATTCTACTCAGAAGAAATAATTTTTAAATTTTTATTGAAACAAATTCTTTGGTTGAAGCAAATTTGTTTCAAAGAAATACGGTAGGATGATTAATAAAAGATGTTTGAACATAAAAACAGGTTATGGGAAGATAAAATTCTATGGGAGAAGTGACTGGAAATAAGACTTCAAGGAAAGAAAGAAATGATATAAAAACTCTGTTAAAGAAAAGTATATTCATGTATTTAAGACAGTGATGGCAGTATTAAATCACTCTTCTATTTGGGTTACATGGAATATAGTTAGAATAGTGATGTGACCATTTCCTTTTTAAAGGTTATATAATATGCCCAGAAATGACATATTTTGCAACTATTTAAACTTAAAACAAAAAATTTTAAGTCAACCTAAAAATGTGCAAGGGGATACACGGTTTTTTAAAAAATTCTTTTGGAAAGTAAGCGAAAACATTCGAAAAGCCCCGGTCTGGTAAACAGAGCCTGCGCCCCAGGAGGACGGCTCTCGCTCCCGTCACGCGGCCTGACAAACCGCCACGTGGCCTTTCAGCGGCACTGAAATCTACCTCGTCGCTAATGAGCACGTGGATCCCCGTCGGCCCCTGCTTGTAGATCTGGCTGATCTGGCGAGGGGAGATGCTGAAGAGCTGAGCAATTTTTTCTGTCAGTTCAACAGCTGTCAGTTCTTCTAGATAGATGGCGTGGTACACTGCAAAAGGGACAGGGCAAAGGCAGTCAACACAGGTTTCTCTGCTCTGAAAGGTCACCCCATCACCAGGGATGCCCACCTTTCTAAAGGACTCGCGGACTGCCCGAGTTCAAATCCTGGCTCGGCCACTTGCCAGCTGCGGGACTGGGCCGAGCTACGTAACGCCCCTAAGCCTCACGTTCTCATCTACGTGCCGGCGAGAACAACAACGGTACTGCAAGGAAGAGATACCGCTTGTATAAATTAAAGCACGTAAATGCGCTGAGAAGAGTGCCCGGTACGTAGGAGGAACCCCGTAAACGTCGGTAGTTACCATTATCCTAGCAAACGCTGATTCTGCCGTCTGATCGCACGGCTCCTAAGGCCTCTCCTCCCCTGGCCTTAGCGCGCGTCCTGGCCCGTCCAGAACGACCTACCGAAGAAAGTACCGTTTGCGTCTCCGTCCTCGTGCTTCTGCGGCTGCTGCTGCTGCTGTTGCTGCTCCCTCAACTGTACGGATTCCTGACAAACATAAATGGTTAGCCTTGGGCGCACCATCCTGAGGAGGAAAACAAGGCTG
Source organism: Ursus arctos (assembly GCF_023065955.2). Taxonomy (NCBI): domain Eukaryota; kingdom Metazoa; phylum Chordata; class Mammalia; order Carnivora; family Ursidae; genus Ursus; species Ursus arctos. The sequence goes on from NW_026622941.1 coordinate 41,277,926, forward strand.
TTAGTCTTACGGTTGTCGTGGGAAGCACATTTCAAGGGAGAACTTGCGAGCCTAGACGAGCGCTAGGGAGCGGAGTCGAACACGGGCAGCCCGCGGCCGAGGCGGCTCATCCGCCGCTCGCTAGCCCCCCGCTGGGGCGTACGTGTGCGCAGGAGAGCGCGCGTGCACGCATTTTAACGGAATTCGTTCCAACCTCTGCGATTTGGGCTTTTCTTGAAAAATCAGGTCTGGCAATCTGAGACCCTCGTTCTTACAAGAAGACAATCGGCCGTTCTCCTTGCATGATACATGCATTCTTCAGTATACCCCAGATTTGACTGTCCCTCTCGTTTACATGCGGCCTCTGTAGTCATTTGAGTTTATGACCTTGGATGTAAATGTTAGAAATATTCGAAACGTGGGAGCTGCTGTTGCGTGGGTCCATTCTCCTGAAAAGCCCCGCTATAAAACGAAGAATCGTATTTCCTTCATTACCTTCTCCTAAGTAGCCTAAGCCTCCTGTCTGTTCTTATTTCTTAGACGATGGAATTCGACTACCTCTCGATCTGATCATCGCATTTCTATTTTGAAATGTTCTTTTATTTTTTAAGAGAGCGCACATGTGCACACATGAGCCGGGGCGGGGGTGGGGGGTGGGGGTGGGAGAGGAATAGAGGGAGAGAGAGAGAATCTTAGGCAGGCTCCATGCCCAGTGCAGAGCCCAAGGAGGGGCTCAATCTCATGACCATGAGATCATGACCTGAGCTGAAATCACGACTCGGACTCTTAACTGACTGCACCACCCAGGTGCCCCTTAAATGCTCTTTAAATAGTATGTTTAAAAAACTGAAGACCCACTCTTTTTTCTCCAAATCATCAACCCCTAAATTTTTCCTCTTTCTTCAAAATTTTCCAAGATTAGAGCCAACCTGATTCGACATTTCTTGTGATGTACCCAAACAAAATACTTCATGGTCTGTTTCATTATTGAGTCACTGATTTGGTTCTCTGGCATTAACCTGTATGTTTTTTCCACTAATACTATTACCTATTTGAAACTGAAAATCCCAAATAGGGACTACCAATTACTCTGTTTTACAGTTTGTAAGTGGACACTTAAGTAGTTCCTATACAATTCAAGAATGACCTCTTCTCCAGTGAAAGTGGACTCGGGGCCTTTGCACCTGTTTTGTTCCTCCTAGAGTGTTCTTCCCTCATATGACCCCATAACTCCGCCCCCCCCCCCATATAACCCCTGCTTCACAGAGGTCTTTCCTGACCATATTCTGGGTACTCTACAGGTTATAACCTTGTTTTTATTTATTTGTTTGGTTTTCCTTCAAAGCACTTACCACTATCAAAAATATTCACTGTTCATATTTTTCTCTCTCCCCCCATTACAAAGTAAACTCCTAATAATGGTCCCTTGTCTGTTCTACTCACCAATGTATCCCTAGAGCCTACAATAGTACCTGGTTTGTAACAGGGATAATGAGTATTTATCAAATGAAAAAACTACCTAGAAATGAAAAACGGGATATCATGAGGAATTCCTCGGATCAACTGTAGGAAACATTATTTTTCGTCTTCGTTTATTTGGTACATAGCTGGCATTCAAAAAGAATGTTTTGACAAGATGCAGTGAGCTGTGGAAAGAATACTGTGAAGAATCCCTGAATCCAAATCCATTTGAAATTCAACCTCACTGATATTTTTTACACGAATTACATACCGGCCTTTTAATGCATTAAAAAGTCTGATTCCATCGGCAGGGCCACAGATTTGGATCACATCATCCCTAGTTAGTTTCAATAAATCTGCCCCTGGAATAAATATAAGAAAATGGGTGATAAAGGCAAAGACTGTCTTTGTTAATGACCACTGAAAAGGCTCTATCACATTATAGTCCAAAATCTTTTACATGGTACATAAGCCTCTCCATGACCTGGCCCGTTTCCTTTCTCACCTCAACTGCCACCCCATTAACTCATCCACTTAACCCTATGCTTTCATCATACTGATGGGGTCTAATGAGCAGGTTGTTCCTCCTGACTGAAATATCTCCCACTGTCTGACCAACAGACAAGATCTACCCTGTGCGTTACACACGCTCCCTAACCACAGACGCTCTCCCAACACCCTGCTTTGTACCACTCATCTACTGCGTCACAACTGGTTACTTGTTTTTTCAGGCTTTTCTTTTGATTTGATTTGGGGTGTTTTTTGTTTTTTTGTTTTTTGATACTAGATGATGAATGATCAGAAAGTATGTCTTACCCATCTGTGTAGTCCTCCCATACCTGGTACCCAGGAGGTGCTAAATAAGGTGGGATGTGCAAATAAAATACAACACAGTGATATCAAGGGGGGAGTTTCAGACCACCTACAAATGCCCTTGATAAAATACTGTATGGAATATACTTTAAAAAGTATTGTAGAGAATAAATATTTTTAAATTAAAGTGAGTTTAAATTAAGAAGTCTTTCTTTTTAAGTATTTCACAGCACAGATGCCGCTGGTGAGAAAGTCTGAAGGGTTCTATGAAATTCACTTAATCCTAAAAATGCACGAAGATCTCTCCTTCCCTCCTTCCCTCCCTTCCTCCCTCTCCCTCCCCAACACACACACCACACACCACACACACACACACCCCCTCACACGGATGCTAGGAGGCCCTAGAATGTAAAGGAATATCCTGTGTTGGGAAGAACAAAAGGACAAATAAATTTAACCTGAGAAGTTTGTAAAAAGCCTCGTGAACGTAGAAAAACGATTTCGATGCAACCACTGCTGAGCTTCCTGAGGTGTGGTTGTCGGCAAGAGGTTCTAAAAGAGAAAGCAAGCATTTTTTTTCTTTTTTGGTAAGTAGAGAGATTTCTCTCTGACATCATTAGGTAATACGGAGCTAAACACACCCGCACTCGGGCCTAGTTTGCTTGGAAGTTGTTTATACCTCATCAGTCTTTCCCTGACCGTGCAAGAAGCCCACGGGATTCCATCCTTATCTTTCTTACTAGACTATAAACTCTTTAAATGCAGGGGTCCTGCATTAACTTGTTTCACATCCCTGGTCCCCAGCATAGTGTCTAGTTCATAGTCAAAATTCAATACATGTCTGTTTAATGAATGAATAAATATTATTCCTTAAAAGTTGGGCATTTCTACTGAACTGCACATTTATCAAAGTATTAGTATTAGACATTGCAAATAACTTACATTTAACTTTAGACTTACATCTGTGACTGGAGGGGGTGGCTCTGGCTGGTGGTTTGGTGAACCATTTCTAAGGAAACATTGAAAATGAAAAGGATGAGTCCACGACACCTACTAGGGTTCATCATCTCATTCTTCATCCTCATAGTAAGTCTCAAGCTAAAGATTTTTTTTCTTTTAAGATTTTATTTGTAAGTAATCTCTACACCCAACATGGGGCCCCAAACTCCAACTCTGAGATCAAGGGCTCCACCGACTGAGCCAGCCAGGGGCCCTCAAGCTAGAGATTTAAAGGAATCTGTGCTCTCTCCCAAAGCAGTCTTCGTCTGATAGTCAGTACTTCAGTTATCTGTTAATTTAACATTAAGATTATGGGGAGAGGGGAAGAAACTCTCATTTCCAACATTTTTTATTATTGGACAAATTGAAAAAAAATGAAAATTTCAGTAAATTGGGATTCACTAGATAAATTATGGCATGAAGAATACTTAATGTAAGAAATTTATAAGAATAGAAACAAAAATATCAGAACATAAAAGCAATCAATATTGGGGCGCCTGGGTGGCTCAGCCATTAAGTGGCTGCCTTCGGCTCAGGTCATGATCTCAGGGTCCTGGGATCGAGCCCCAAGTTAGGCTCTCTGCTCAGCAGGGAGCCTGCTTCTCCCTCCTCTGCCTGCCGCTCTACCTACTCTCTCTGTGTCAAATAAGTAAATAAAATCTTTAAAAAAGTAAAATAATTTTTAAAAAAGTAACAAAACAGATTTTCGCGTTTGTACAACTGTGTTTCAGTTCCTGAGGACCACTGGTGAAAGTATGCGCAGGAAGTGACATGACCACAAGATAAGCAGTGACAGCAAGAAGTGAAAAGCCCAAAAATCAGTCTCTGAATCACTAAAAACCGACTATAAATGCTGGTTTTTTTTCTTTAAATGCTGTTTTCTAGTAGGAAGAAAAAAGAGGAGAAAGGACTGCATAGAACTCTTCAGTCACTTTCGAAGATAATCCAAACCTCAGCTCATCTACGGATCTACCGAAGCGGGACCGAATAGGACGTACTGATTTAGAAAGAGCTTCTACATGGCAGATAATGAAAGAAGACGTATTTAGGACAAATACAACCTCATTTCATTTCCCACACTTACCCTTCCCCAAGAGAAAAACTGCTGTGGGAACTGTTGAAGCCAGGTGATGGGGAATTGTTGACGTATGTGATCTCAGGCCATGGAGAACACTAAAAACAAAGAACAACTTAAATACTGAAAAAGTACATTTGACCCTAGTGTCCCACCAAAATACCGTTACATGAATAGCACATCTTGACTAGTAAATCTTAATTGCACGGAGGGCCCTATAATTAAGAGAAAATATACCCAGGACAAGTAAATCTTGACCAGGCTAGGAATTATGGGTTTGTTATGTTTGTTTGTTTGCAATGACACACAACATTGCATTAGTATCAGGTGTACAACATAACTATTTGATATACGTATATAATGCAAAATGATGGGATTTTCTTTTAAGAATAGAATGTATCAACTGAAATCATCACCAAAAGAAATCCTTTCACCTCTGTGAGTATAGTTGTCTCATAAGAAGGCTGGTATTTCTCCTTTTCGTGAGGTGTTCGTTTCTCCATTTTCTCCCGATCCGTTTTTTGCTTTCTGTCTGCACCTTTGGGCTGGAAAGAGAAATGTTTTGTTTTGACTCATCGACTGACTTTTGACCCAACAATATTATTTCTAAAAGCTTAAACAGTCCCATGCAAAACAACGATGTATGTACAATGATGTAAAGACAAGAGGCATCCTCGCATCTAAGTCTGAAAATAGGAAATTTAACAGTGTGATGGAGTTGAAGAAGAGTAAGAGATCCATAGCGATGGACATGGAAAGATCTCTACAGCACACAGCTAACTAAAAACAAGCGAGCCTCCCCAATTCATACAACACAACCATACTGATGTTTTTAGAAAATACGTATATACTTATGTACATGCGTATATAAAAGCACAGAAGGGGACTAGAAGGATACGTGCTAAATTATGATAGCTGCGATCTCTGGGAAAGGTTGGGAAGTCAGCGTAAAACTGGTAAAGGGGCACTTTGGTCTGAATACTTCAGTATTAATGAATCTTTTGCAATGAGAATACATTTATCCATATGATAAAAACAAATAAAGACCAAATTAACAAAAGAAAGTCAAGTACCAACGTAACCAAAACTATAAACATTTCATAATTTTGTGAGCTTTTACAAGAGCTTGTAATTTCAACAGACTTTAAGAGCTTTCGGTGAAAATCCATGTTTTAGCCTCTAACTCCCTTTCCAAGTTCCTCTTCTCCCATGCCCAACCCCAAATAAATTCATTTCCAGGCATCTCAGGAATTATCTCAAGGACTCTAGCCTAGACTGAATTTTCACAGTTGTTGAGAAAAGACAAGATGACTTTCTGACTTGGTAGCTAATGTTAAAACGATGAGGGGGAAAGATAGAAGGGACAGCAGGAGGCCCAGGAATACCTTGAAGACTTTGATCTGGCAGCTGGCGGAGTGTAAGTGCTCAGTATATTCCCCATTTTCATTTTCCTTGAAGGTATCAATTTGTACTCGGAACGGCACTCCCTTTTCTCCTCCATGCTTCCTCATAGTGAATTCCGTGCTAATGCAGTGTACCTACGAAGAATACAGCATCCAGGTTGCAGTACCGCCAGCTAGCCACATCAGTCAACGATATTTTTTGAGCAACTACTAACAGCAAAACCTTTAAAAACACTACGAACACCTATAGAAAAAACTTTTATGCTAGGAGCACCTGGCTGGCTCAGTCGGTAGAGCATAGGACTCTTGATCTCGGGGTCATAAATTCGAGCCTCACATTGGGCGTAGACTTTACTTAAAAACATCTATGTAAATAAAACCTTCAAAAAAAAAAAAAAAAACACTTTTAGGGGCTCCTGGGTGGCTCAGTCGGTTGAGCACCTGCCTTCAGCTCGGGAAATGATCCTGGGGTCCTGGGATTGAGTCCCACATCGGGCTCCCTGCTCCTTGGGGAGCCTGCTGCTCCCTCTGCATCTCTCGAATAAATAAATAAAATCTTTGGGGGCAAAAAAAAAAAAAAAAAAAAAAGAAAAACTTTGAGGGATGTCTCGGTTAAGTATCCGACTCTTGATTTCTATTCAGGTCATGATCTCGGGATAGTGAGATTAAGCCCTGTGTCATGCTCTACACTCAGTGCGGAGCCTCCTTGAGATTCTCTCTCCCTCTCCCTCTGCCCCTCCCCCTGCTTGTGTTTGAGTGCTCTCTCACTCTCTCTTTCTAAATAAATAGATAAAATCCTTAAAAAAATTAAAAAATTAAAAAACCCCTTTTACTCTCCTTTTGATGTTAAAGAGTGTTATGTTCTAATGGAGGAAATAAGGAAACTTAATTATTTACAAATGAAACAAAGTAGGGACGCCTGGGTGGCTCAGTCAGTTAAGTGCCTTCAGCTCAGGTCATGACGGAGCCCCACACAGGACTCCCTGCTCAGCGGGGAATCTGCTTCTCTCTCTACCTCTGCCCTTCCCCTGGCTGGTGCTCTCTGGCTCGCTCTTTGTCAAATAAATAAATAAAATCTTTTTTTAAAAAAATGAAACAAAGTAAATATACAGATCCAATGCTAACAACACTTACTGGGAGGAACTAAATTCATTAACTGTTTCAGAGAATACAGTTAATATAAACGAGAAATGATTTCTGTTAGTAAGTTTCCTGGACTTGAAGTTAAAGTTGAGAAAGCAGAGGCAACATCCATGCTGGGAAAACAGCAAATATGAAAGCGCACAGGCAACAGTGGGAAAAAGGTTTGCAAAGACTCGCTTGCTACCGCACAAAGTGAAGACCTCGTGAATCGTAACAGTGAAACTTTGACCAAATATTAGCTTAGGTAGGTTGTTCATTTCTAAGTCTCAAAACGATTTCTACTCTACAGGATTACTGCTGAAAGTTTTAAATAAAATCATGTACACAAACTGTTTACTTAACATAGTGACTATCTAATGGGACATAATAAACCACAGCCTCCATTACAAATAAGAATTTTAAAGGAGTCTGCCCAACAGACATCATCGGATATGTAAAACAAATTTTAAGCATAAAGATGTTCAAAATAACTTTACAGGTAATAGGGAAAATTTAGAACAATCTAAATGCTACATAAGAGGGAAGTTATAGTGCACCCAAAGAACGGAATATTATACAGCCATTAGCAAGCAACTTTTTTGTTTGTTTATTTTGTTTTGTCATGCAAATAAAGAAATTGGGGAAATGAGAAGGGCAATTCAGGCACTCCTCATTGCCCTCAGGCAAGTATTGAGGAGTCTGGACTTGATAGTCAGGCTGGAACCCTATAAAAATTTCAAATTCAACATGTTTTATCCTTCAAGAAACAAACTGGCAGGGGAGGCTGGGTGGCTCAGCAGGTTAAGCATCTGACTCTTGATTTTGGCCCTAGTCACGATCTCAGCGTCCTGGGATCAAGCCCTGCATCAGGCTGTGTGCTCAGTGGGGAGTCTGCTTGGATTCTCTCTCCCTCTGCCCCTCCCTCTGCTTGCGCTCGCATCTCTCTCTCCTAAATAAATAAATAAATAAATCTTTAAAAAAAAGGAAACACATTGGTAGGAAGAAATGCTCCTCATAACTGGAACCCCATCTGCAGTGCCCTACCTGAATAAACACAGATGTCCTCTTTGCCGGGTCCCACAGGAACTCCACTGTATTCAGTTGGGTTGGATTGGCTCTAGGATCGATTATACCAACAGACATTGGGATATCTGAGAAACAAAATGGTAATCACTGAACAACTGTGAGGGCTACTGGGTTTAAATAAGATAGTACTGATTGTTTTATTATTGGTCCCCAGTTACCAAGATTTTTACGTTATTACGCCCTAAACCTCTTTTTGCCAATGAAAAGGTTTGTTTAGAGCTAAAATTGACCTAAGTACTTTCCTTCTATCTTTTTTCCATTTTAAAAGGTTTTTTAAATAAGACAATTTAAACACAGTTTCTTTTTAATCTGCCAAAATTCTACTTAAAGATAGATTTAGTCTACACGCTAGCTCTAGTGTCATGAAAATTGTAATATTATCTGCTTCACTTACAGTCTTAGGATTAGAGTTACTGATAGAAGTACAGTAACAGGATTGCTACAGAAAGATAAAGCAGAGTGTCTGAATAAAGGTAGAAGCATTGTATTACAGATAGAAGTGGGAAAAAATTAGCATAAAGATCGATGTTGGCCTTCAAGTCATCAAATAGCCCTGTAACAGAGCAGCGAATCTGATACTCAAGAGGGAAGCAAACCTGAACGAGCTCCAGCAGGACGCTGCTTGCCATTCTACACAGCCTCTCCTCAAATAGCATTTCCTGACTTCTCCTACTGATATTCAAACTGGGGAGAGAAAACCGGGCTGATATTTATGATCGTAACTATCACTATACTACTGTTTACTGTCAGTTCGGACAAGAAGGTGGCTCCAACAGTGTGAGCTGTAGTGGATTTATCCTAAGGTCACTTTATCAAATGGGTATCAGGATATCTGCACAAGAGTCAGTGTTTTCTCAGGTAAAATTAGTAGGTACTTTTTTGATAAACAACAGTGTTTACTAGTTGGAGATAATGACCAATAAAAGATCAAAGACATAGATGCCAGGATTAAAAGTACATTCATGAAGAGAGACCACATGTATGTTTGTAAAGGAACTTCCCTTAAGCCCTATGATTTAAGAAAAATAAACTCTACTCTATTTAGCAGAGCAGTAGGGAAGAAACCCAAATTGCAAATCAAGAGACATAGATTCTAATCCCAGGTCTCTTAACTTAGGTAAAACGAACCACTAATCTGCCTCTCAGGTATTAGTGAAATAAAAGAACTTGCAGCATTTGGGGAAAAAACCTGGCCCCTCTTACAGACACACAAAACAAATGATCAGATCCTGAACAGCCAAAACGATCCTGAAAAGTAAAGTTGGAAGTGTCACATTTCCAGATTTCAAAACGTACTACAAATTATTGTTATCAACAGTGTGGTACTGGCATAAAGATGGAGACATAGACAAAGAGAATACAATGGAGAGCCCAGAAATGAGTCCTCACATACAAGGTCAAATGATGGTTGACAAAGTCGCCAAGACCATTCAGTGGGGCAAGGATGGTTGTTTCAACAAATGGTGTTGGGAAAACAATATCCACATACAAGGAATGAAGGCAAACTCTTACCTTATACCATATACAAAAATCAACTAAAAAATGGATCAAACACCTAAACCAGGAAAAGCTTCGTTGGGTTTTGCGATATTCTTAGGTATGACACCAAAAGCATAGGCAAGGCAATAAAATTAGTAAATAAGCCGGACTACATCAAAATGTAAGACTTTTACGCATCAAAGGACATTATCAACACGGTGAAAAGACAACCCACAAAGAAGGAAAGAAAATATTGCAAATCATCTATCTGATATGGGGTTAATATCCAGAATATATAAAGAATGCCTACAACTCACAACTCAATAACAACAAAACCAACCAACCAGATTCAAAAGTGAGGAAAGGACTCGAATACACATTTCTCCAGAGAAGATACATACATGGCCAAAAAATACACAAAAAGATGCCCAACATCACTAATCATTAGAGAAGTAGAAATCAAAACCACAATCAGCCACTTCACATTCATTAAGATGGCGACTATTAAAAAAAAATAGAGAATAGCACGTGTTGGCAAGGAGGTAGAGCATTTAGAACCCTTGTTCACTTCTGATGAGAATGTAAAATACGCAGCTGCTGTGGAAACAGTATGGCAGTTCCCCCAAAATTCAAAATAGAATTACCATATATGATCTAGCAGTCCCATTTCTGGGTATATACCCAGAACTGAAAGCAGAGACTGAACTAAATATCTGTATACCCACGTCCATAAGCTGCATTATTCACAATAACCAAAAGGTAGAATCAACCCAAGTATCTACTAAAGGATGAACAGATAAACCAAATGTGGTACACACACACAACGGAATATTATACGGTCTTTAAAAGGAGGAAAATTCTGATGCATACTGCTATACGGATGAACCTTGAGGATTAGGTTAAGTGAAATAAGCCAATCACAAAAAAGACACACACTGGATGATTTCACTTATATGAGGCACCTGGAGTAATCAAGGTCATATGGACAAAAAGTAGAACGGTGGTGGCCAGGGGCTGGGGAGAAGAGGGAATAGGGAGAATAGGGAGTTATTGTTTAATGGGTACAGAGTTTCAGTTTTGCAAGATGACAAAAGTTCTGGAGATGGATGGTAGTGATGGCTACATAATGTGAATGTACTTAATGTCACTGAATTTACTTTAAAATGTTTCATAATTGTAACTTTTATGTTATGTGTATTTTACCACAACTACATTAAAACAAACAAAAACAAAATAAAATCACCCTAAAGTAATAGATGTGCAAATGTTACGGAACTGAATTGTCTACACTTCCAACTTCAATTTTGGTATTAACATCCCAGTAATTTTTTTTATGTTTAGTCAATAAATACTTCCGGGTTTATGCTAATTGAGCCCCTGAGGCACTCTGAGTCAACGTAAACATCAAGGAAGGAAAACCAATTCTCAGACCATACTTAAAGGCATTTCCTGGGCAAGAGATTCCCTTAACTCACCAATGTCAAGAATTCTATCTCCAGGTCGGTTCCACCTCCAGCCCTCCAGCTGCTGATGTTCAGTATACTGGAGCCGCCGGTCATGGAACACTACACGGAATATACTCTAAACGGAAGCAACAAAATCGAATGATAATAGGATCCTTTAAAGATCAGCGCTGATAAAGGAAAACTATCAGAAGTCACCTCCAGTTGGTTTCCAGATACAATGTAAAATTATTTTTCTTAAGATCTGTTTCACTCTAAAACCCATACCATACCAAACTCTATTTGAGGGTAAATTTTATAATTGCTCAGATACAATCTTTATAGTTAAGTGGTACCATATTTAAAACTTGGCTTAAACATCAGTCCTCATGGACCGGGCATAAAGGACTCCTACGAGAAGCATTCCTACCTGTCTCTACTGTTACCATGTAATAGCCAGCTCAGCTCTTCACCAAGTTCCCTGCTTGCTAACCCACCAGTCAAGCACTGAGAGTGAGCTGGGGTTGTATCTGTCAACTTTCCTTTTGTTATTCTTACTTTGTGAAGGTGGTTATTAATATCCCTCCCACTAACTTTTATAGTTGCTGACCAAATTCCTCTGTCCCAATTGTGCTGTGAATCCATTGCTGTAAGTCTAGACTAAGGAAACTGCTATTTGTCAACAGTAGTTTTTGTTTTTCTTGCTACTAGACCACACATCCAATGAAAGACTGGAGTTTCTCTAAAAATCTCAAGGAGGTCACTCTATTCCACCCCAAAGAACTTCACTGAACCAGGAGACAACTTTGACATGGAGTAATAAGCCTTCTGTTTTTGCAGCTCTGAAAAAAATCCATGTGAATGGGGGGGGCTCACTCACTCCAAAGAAATAACAGTTTACCACCCTGCCAGCAAATGGTAGTAGCAAAGAAGCAAACGAACATTACCCAAAAAGGGTCAGTAAAAGGACATTGTGCAGAGGAATGATTTTTTCATTTTCTTTTACCTTTACCAACTTGCCATTAATTTCTGGAAGTTCTCCAAGTTTCCTATTGTCTAGCATACGAATTTCATAAGACTGTCCTGGAAGAAAAAGTAGCTATATATTATATTCATCATAAATTAACTCTGCAAGATTCAGAAAGGATAAAATTCAGCTGACTGAATATAATATTATTAGTATTAGTAACAACTATAATCCTTTACTATATGCCAGGCACAGTGCTAAGTGTTTTCATATATTATATCATTAATCGATACAAGTCTCAAAAGTATTATCAATCCCATTTTTACAGATAAAGGAATTGAAATGTAAAGAGTTTAAGTAACTTGTCCAAGGTCACACAATTGGTGAATAGAGCTGGGTAAGGATTAGAAAGAAAGAGGGAGATAAGAGCTAAAACTGGGCAGGTACACAAAAGAAGTCAGTGAGATACATCAAATATGACATGAAAGTGAAAATCTCTGATATAAGGCTTCAACTCTGACAGGTCACACTAGAAAGATGTACTTTTTACATATAAGTACACCTAATAAAATATCATCAATCCATCAGATCTTCAATAATACTAACAAATAATGAAGCAGCTGACCTTGATTGAGATATGTCAGGGTTTCATCATGGAGTTTCACTGCTGGAGAGGTGGCAGCACAGAGCACATATTGAAAAGGCAGGATTTTATTCTCATTATCAGGGGGCAAACTTGACTCTTCTTGCTTAAAAATGGGCAACGCAAGGACATCACTGAAATAAAGCAAACAACTTATGTTAACAGCCGACCGTGTTGCAAAAGCGGACTTGTGTTGGACAAGGTGACTGCAATTCGGTTTGGAAAACTATAAACACTACTCATTTTGATGAAGTCTCTTCCCAACCATTCGGTTCAGACTACCTGCTGTACCACCCCTCACCACAACAACGTGGGCAATGACAGATACTCACTGCTAAAACTGTTTACACAGGGGTTCCTAGAAGGGCTCTGAAAATTATACGCAGAGTTCCAAAATGTCAATTTAGGACACTCAGTAATGTATTTGTTCTTTGAAAGGCACCAACTGCAGGTATCTCTATAACCATATCAGCTGATCTACTCTAGGGACTAAAACGAGATTCAGAATTCCTAGAAGCCACTTGAAAAGGACAAATCAATGAGCAGGATGTATTTCAAGGTCAGCTTACATTCTGTGGAATACAACTAACTAAAAGTGCTATGTTTCAGTCCCTAAAAGCCTTAGGCAAATCTTAGACAAGCTTTCTAGTCTTCATTCCTTCATCTATAAAACGGGAATCACATTTGCTATCTAGAGTAAATATGTGAGAAAATATTCTGGAAACCACAAGGGACTAAAATTGATGTACAGGATTAACATTAATTTTCCCTCATAAACTCTAGCCACGGATTAGTGGCAAAGAATATCCTGGGCCCTATCCTGGAGACCTACTGCTGCGATTAACATTCGCCCCAGACGAACCTTTAAAAGAATCTTAAGAGATGTACCAAATTAGGGGCGCGTGGGCGGCTCAGTCAGTTAAGCGTCTGCCTTGGGCTCAGGTCATGATCCTGGAGTTCTGGGATTGAGGCCCTCCTGCGGCAACCTGCTTGGCAGGAAAGCCGCTTCTCCCTCTCCCTCCGCTCCTCCCCCCACTCGTGCTCGCGCGTGCGCACACTCCCTCTCTCGCTCTCTCTCGCTCTCCCTCTCAAATAAATAATCTTTTACAAAAATGTATTTTGATTCACTTATAGAATTTGTACCTGTATTCACCAGAACAGCTAAAGTGAAAAAGAATGACAACCCAAAAGCTAGCAAGGATGTGGAACAGCCAGAACTCCTACCCTTTGCCAGTGGGAGTGTAAAATAACACAGCCAATTTAGAAAAAGGTTTGGCTGTTTCTTATAAAAGTAAACATCTATCTGCCCTTTGATCCAACAATTCTACTCATAGGTGTTTATCCAAGAGAAACGAAAATATAAGTCCACTCAAGGCTTGTACATAAATGCTCACAGCATAAAAGCAAAAATGGGAGAGAATCCAAATGTTTGTAATCAAGAGAACGGGACGCACAAACTGTGGCATATTCCCACAATGGAATACCAGTCAGCAAAGCAAACGGATGCAACAACATGGATGCATCGCGCAGACATAATACTGAACAGAAGCAGCTAGATAAAAAGAATATATAATGTATGATTCCATTTATATGATGTTCTCAAACAGGCAAAGCTAAGGAGAACAGTGGTTTCCTGGCAGGGCAGAGACTGACTTGGATGATATACAAGGGAACTTTCTGGGGAGATAAAAATGTTCTATAGAACGCTAAGTGTGTGGGTTACATGGCAATTCTTTATACGCACCCTCGGCAGGAGACATTCTCCCCAAACATTACAGAATCATTACATTCAGGCAAAAACCACCATTGACAGGAAAATGGCTGAATGCCTATAAATTTTAGAAACATTATAAATTCTTATGGAAAACAAAATAAGCAGAAAATTTTCTGATTATTGTCTTAACAATCCACATAGGATTAATAAACATTTAATGGCATAAATGCTTAAAAAGGGGGGGGCGCTGGGGGAGGGAAGAGAAAAGAAAGAAACTTCTCTTTCTGCTGGTGTCTAAATAGCAAGGCTATAGGTTATTAGTTGAATCCGGGCACCTGAGATGCAAACCAGTTTTTATGAAACACAAGTTTCTTGTTGCTAAAAAGTATTTCAAAGGCTAGAAAAGCAAAGGGTGCTTTCCTCTCCCTGAGGTCTGGAGGTGTGTGTGCTTTGCTCAAAGGACTGGGGTTGAGTGGAGAAGGTGAGGAATCCTTCTTTCTGTCTATATTGTCAGGTGAAACATACTACGGATCCCTTGAGACTATATAAAACTGTGGAAGCACTGGGTTTCCTAGAAAAGTACTAACCCAGTTCTTCCATTTCTCAAAATCAGGAAGCTACCAATCCTCCCACAACAAATAGTACAGAAAATAAAGCAAAACACTACAAAACTTCAGAAACATGGTGCTAGTCTTTGGGAGACTTTGTTGCCTTATCATTCTCAACAAGTATCTCGATACCTATCATGCTCAAATACACCACAGCTGACGACGCCTTGAAAGATTAGGGAAGATTATCAGGAATCAAGGCAAATCGGATTTTGCAACATAGCAACAGCTCAAACTTTTAGAATGT
Organism: Ursus arctos; assembly: GCF_023065955.2. Classification (NCBI taxonomy): domain Eukaryota; kingdom Metazoa; phylum Chordata; class Mammalia; order Carnivora; family Ursidae; genus Ursus; species Ursus arctos. The sequence goes on from NW_026622941.1 coordinate 41,292,964, forward strand.
AGGGTGGTTTTTTTTTTTCTTCTCAAATATTACTGCCTAGCAAGGTTAATACATAGCAATAGTCCCTAGTCTTCTCAATATAATGTGGCTTTACACCTAATCCCTCATGACTAAGCAATTTGATGCTGAAATTTTAAAAATGACTCTAAAAGTTACCCCTAAAATTAGCTTACTCTAAACAGCCAAACCATGGGGCGCCTGGGTGGCACAGCAGTTAAGCGTCTGCCTTCAGCTCAGGGCGTGATCCCAGCGTTATGGGATCGAGCCCCACATCAGGCTCCTCTGCTGGGAGCCTGCATCTTCCTCTCCCACTCCCCCTGCCTGTGTTCCCTCTCTCGCTGGCTGTCTCTCTGTCGAATAAATAAATAAAATCTTTAAAACAAAATCTTAAAAAAAAAAAACACCAAAAAAACACAAAACAGCCAAATACACAAAACTATATTTTCTCATCAGAGATTTTAAGATCTTGGGGCGCCTGGGTGGCTCAGTCGGTTGAGTATCTGCCTTCCTTCGGCTCAGGTTATGATCCCGGGATCCTGGGATCGAGGCCCACAGGGGGTTCCCTGCTCTGCGGGGAGCCTGCTTCTCTCTCTCCCTCTGCCATCCTCCCCACCCCCCACCCCCGCTTGTGCTCTGTGGCTCTCCCTGTCGAATAAATAAAATAAAACCTTTTAAAAAAAAGAGAGAGATTTTAAGATCCAAAAACCTCAAATATATTTGAATTACTCATGTTCTTGCTACACTGCATTTCTTTTTCTCTGCTGTGGGAGCAAGAGCACCATTCAGTTCCACATTCCTAGAGATGGAGGCTAAAGGTCACTGGTGAGCACAGTTCTAGGACCCTGTCTATAGCAAAACAGTAACAGATTAAGTAAGCAACAATTTTGGAAATTCAAAAGTCTACTCCTTCTCAGAGGTAAACTGAGCATTGATTAGGAAAACCCACTCTGGGGGCGCCTGGGTGGCTCAGTCGTTAAGCGTCTGCCTTCGGCTCAGGGTGTGATCCCGGCGTTCTGGGATCGAGCTCTGTATTGGGATCCCTGCTCAGTGGGGAACCCGCTTCTCCTTCTGTTCCCTGCTCTTGCTCTCTATCTCAAATAAATAAATAAAAATCTTTTTTAAAAATTTTAAGAAAAAATGACTTGGATGAGGACACTGAAGAGGACGATGATCAAATATATAAATGATAGGATGAGAAAGCAAATATCCCGTACGATAGAATCAACTTTTAAAGTAATTCTAATTGGCTGGAACAGGAGGCTAAATCTAACGAGGTAAGATTTAATAAGGATAAATATAACATCACGCACTTAGAACTAAAAACAGCAAAATGGGCCAATACATGTGAGATAGACTAGGACTTTGCAATCTATTTCAATGAGATGAACGGTGTAACACGGCTGCCAAAAATGCTGATAGCAGGTTTTGTTAAAAACAAAGTCTGATAAGGGAAATGACATTCTTCTCTATGCAAATCAGACTACACTTGAGTACTGTGCTTAGTTCTGAGCGCGGACTTTTAAAAGGAGGACTTTAAGGGGCGACTGGGTGGCTCAGTTAAGTGTCTGACTCTTGGTTTTGTCCCAGGTCCTGATCTTAGGGCTGTGGGATCGACCCCCACATTGAGCTCCGCACTTAGTGCGGAACCTGCTTGTCCCTTTTCCTCTGCTCTTCCCCCCGCTCACTCTCTCTCTCATAAATAAAAATAAAATCTTTTAAATTAAAAGAGAGAGAGAGAGGACTTTAGGAATCTAAGTAAAGAGTGAGGGGACCTGGAGTCATGCCATCTGAAGAGGAAGTAAAGGAAATGAGGATGTTTGTCTGAAGCAAAGTCTTGTTAGGTCTGCTCCATAAAGAGATTTAATCATCAGTTCAGGGTTGGACAAGCTGACCTTTATCTCCTCCAAATCAATTCTATTATTTTATTATTCTAAAAAGAATAAATGTTTTGAGGCTGTTTGGGTTTTAGCAGCTGCACTGAGATAAGCTTAGGGTTCCTACGGATTATTAGAAAGTAGTAATTGGTATACAGTAGCCTCTAGCAGGCGGAAATCTCACTATTGCCCTGTGATTATAGTCCAACGTCTATTCCACAGCATCTGCTACAGAAGCTAGCAGCCGAATGGTAACTACACAAGCCTATACACTGGCTAGACCGACTGGCTTGTAAACCTGTCTACGCAGTTGTTGTTGTTTTTAATTTCATTTTGACCCTTGAGTATTTGCCATGACAAAACAAGGACTAAATGAATCATCATAAAGGCACGGACAACATCTAGGCATGCAAACTCTTCTGTATACCAAATCCAAAAGACTCATCACTGTTGTTTTCTTTAACATAGACAATTTCTAAAATTGCTATTCTCGGGATGCCTGGGTGGCTCAGTTGGTTAAGTGGCTGCCTTTGGCTCAGATCATGATCCCAGAGTCCTGGGACTGAGTCCCACATCGGGCTCCTTGCTCCGGGGGGAGCCTACTTGTCCCTCTGCCTGCCGCTCCCCCTGCTTGTGCTAACAAATAAATAAAATCTTAAAAAAAAAAAAAATTAATGGTATTCTCAGTTAAAGTCAAAACATACAAGGTTTTGAATTCTTAGAAAAAGCCCACATCTTATTTAGCCAAACATGATTCTAATGAACTACACTCTCAGAATACATTCTTCTAAACTAGGTATGAACCAGCCGGTAAGTAGAACACAAGTTTCCTGAGGTACTGGTAACTCCCTTTCTAAAAAGAAAACTTCAATTATTCGTTCAAATATTTATTGAGTACCTACTAGTGCCAGACACTATTCTAAGTACTAGAAACTATGTATCAATTTTTTTAAGTGAAATTATTTTCCTTCTTTCTTTTATTCCCCCGCCCTTTGGTCTTCCATGTTTCAGTAATAGGCAATGAATGGGACATCTTTTTAGTTCTTACAATTTAACGCAAAGTTTATATCATCTGTTCTCCATCCTGTACTCACTTCCCCCTAACCAATTTATTAAGTTCTTTTCAATTTATGCTTAACTTATACTAAACAGTTGCTAGACAGTCCCTATCTATAGCACAGCAAATGCTGGACACAGACCTTCGGGGAGAAATGGAAATAAATGAAATCTGAGTGATCCAAATGTAGCCTTGTTCTTTGTTGTTGTGGGTTTTTGGGTTTTTTTTAGCAGGGAGGGGCAGAGGGCAAGGGAGAGAGAGAACCTTTTTTAAGATTTTATGTATTTATTTTGAGAGCGAGCACGCGCGTGCACGCACATGTGAGCAGAAGGGAAAGGGAGAGAAAGAATATCAAGCAGACTCCACACTGAGCATGGAGCCAGACTCAGGGCTCAATCTCATGACTGTGAGATCATGACCCAAGCAGAAATCGGAGTCTGACGCTTAACGGACTAAGCCACCCAGGCACCCCGGGAGTAATCTTTAAGGATAGTCAGCTTTCACTTTTGTGTCTTGGGGAACCTTCTTGAACTGCCATATGATTTCACTCATATCTGGACTCTAAATAAACAAATGAGTAAACAAACAAAAGGCAGAATCAGACCTGTGGAGAACTGATGACTGCCAAAGGGAAGAGGGGAGGGAGGGGATGGGCAAAATGGGTGAAGGGGAGGGGAAGATACAGGCATCCAGTTATGGAACGAGTAAGTCACGGGGATAAAAGGTGCAGCGTAAGGAATACAGTCAGTAATACTGTAAGAGCGTAGTATGGTGACGGATGGCAGCTACACCTGTGGTGAACACACCATGACATACAGAGAAGTGGAATCATTGTGTTGTACACCTGATACTAATGTAATACTGTATGTAAATTATACTCAAATTTTAAAAATGTAAATAATAAATAAATTAATTAAAAAACAGGTTAATGCTATAAAAACTACACTGCCAATGAAACACACTTATTTTCACTCTTCTGGTAAAGAAACAGTAGTAAAGAATTTGAACAATGTGGTTAGATCCAAAGAATAAGCAACTGGGTAAAAAAACAAAAGTGTGAGACAGTAAGAGAAAAAGAGAGTCTGGCCCCGTTAAGAGAATAATAGGACGACCACCTCTTTCCTCCATCTTTTTCTAGTCCTACGGCTTTCAATTTTCTTCTTTTCTTTTTTACTTAAAAAAATATATTATTTATTTGTCAGAGAGAGAGGGCACAAGCAGGGGGAGTGGCAGGCAAAGGGAGACACAGGCGTCCCTCAAATTTGTCTGAATACCATTTACATTAAGTGACTGGGGGTGGGCGGCAGAGGAAGAGGGAGAGAGAGAATCTTAAGAAGGCCTGACGTGGGGCTCAATCCCACAACCCTGACATCATGACCGGAGCCGAAATCAAGAGCTGGACACTTAACCGACTGAGCCAGCCAGGCGCCCCGAGTTAGTCATTTTTATATTAAGACCCAGTACGTGTCTACAGAACTGAAACAAGTTTCACAAAACAATACTTCTTACTGTTGGTATTTTCTATTTGACTTCAGTTTGTAAAATGCTGACCACAACCAGCAGTTTGAAAACACTGCTGCTCATCTTTTCCTTAAAACTGCGCTAAAGGGGCACCTGGGGGGCTCAGTCCGTTTAGCGTCTGCCTTCAGCTCAGGTCATGATCCTGGGGTCCTTGGATTGAGCCCCACATCGGGCTCCCTGCTCAGCAGGGAGCCTGCTTCTCCCTCTCCCTCTCCCTGCTTGTGCTCTTTCTCTGTCAAATAAATAAATAAAATCTTAACAAAACAAAACAAAAAAAACTTTGCACTAAATTAAATTAATTTACAGTCCCTTCAACAGTATTCAAAAAACTAATATAGGGGCACCTGGGTGGCTCAGTTGGTTAAGTGTCTGCTTGGGTCATGATCCCAGGACCCTGGGATGGAGCCCCGAGTTGGGCTCCCTGCTCAGCTGGGAGTCTGCTTCTCTCTCTCCCTCTGCCCACGCACTCTCTCTCAAATAAATTAAAAAATCTTCTTTTTTTTCTTTTGGTGGGCAGCAAACCAAGGTGTATTGAGTGATAGTAAAGTGATAGTACAAAGCTTCTCAGGAGGGAGGGGACCCGAGAGGGTTGCCCTAAATTTAAAAATCTTAAAACAAAACAAAACAAAACAAACAACTAACACAATAAAAGACAAGTCTTCCAGATCAGACTGTCATTCAGCTACTTAAGAAGAGATCTACTCTAACAGATAATTAACCAAATACAGACTCACACAAAGAGTAAACACAGACGGTACCCAACAGGAAAGTAGCTCTTATTAGCTCCCCTTTGGCTCTCTCATTTTTAAACTCATAGAGCACAGAACTCTTCACTGCAAAGCAACAAAGAGCAATGCTAAATTCAACGGCCAGCATGGTAGCACTGAAGACTGTCTTAAAAACTGCAATCCCGATCCTGCTTTTTAAGTCAGAAAATATTTGGAAGTAAAATAGTTCTCAAGTCATTTTCTGCCGTAACTCGTAGACTGCGTAACTAAATTAAAAGGAGTCAGGTCTGTATGGAAGGCATATAAATAGCAGTGGCTGTCAACCTTGGGTGCATATTAACAATCATGGCGGGGGTGGGGGGCTGGTTAAAACTTCTTTCCAGGCCACATCCTGTGCCAATTAAATCAGAAGGGGGAGGGGAGATCGTGAGCTTAATTACTAAATGCTATGTCTTAATAAGTCAACGAAATGGGTTTGATCTCTGTCATCTAAGATGACCACCTCTCTATACCAAAATCTGATTTTATAGAGGTCCTCACTGAGCCATCCTGAAACATCATCTCTAAGGGAAAGGGAGTTTGTTCAGGTCTATGCATATGCATATATCACCAAAGCCAACTACTAAAGGGAAACACTCAGCTTGACATTGAATCACTAAATCTCTTCAATCTTTTTTTTTTTTTTTTCATTTATTCAGCAAATGTCTTTGAGCACCTATTATCTTCTGGGTCTATTTTAGGTGGCAGGGCTAGAACAATAATCAAGTTATAGATGAGGTCCCCTTACAAAGTATTGCATCATTGTCTAAATTTCTATCTCTGCACAGCAATAAATCATACTGCATTATTCTATAAATACCTATTGTTTTCCTACATTCCAGTTCATTGTCCTTACAGTATTACAAGTAAGCATAAATTATTTTAAAATATAGAGCAAAAATGATGTAACTCAGAAAGGCTTAGTATATCTCTAGCAGGTGTTTTATGCAACTCTGCCCCGAGCAGCCTAACTCCACGACGCCCTTCCAACTTCAAACCTGGGGTGCAGACTGTCCAGTGGGTAGGACATTAGAAGGCAAGTGAGCAGCAGACTAAAACACCACGTCGGACTTTATGCGGACGCTGCCCCGACAGAGATACTGGTCATCCGACAAGTCTCTCTTTAGAAACAGTACTTCTAAAACTTCTTTCTAGATCTCAATTCTGGGCTTACTGTTCTTTAAGCACTTTAAGAAGTACTTCTAGATATGAACCATTCTATTTCTTCACAATTATGAGAGACCAGCGGTTTGAAAGTCGTCATTCATTACGTATATCTCAAAGTTTACCCCAAAATGAAGCTAATTTCTCTCCCCCCACCCCAGTCTCTGAATCTTCCTCATTTCTACTCTGCTGAATTATTTGCCAATTACTACTTACTTACTTCTAGAGCAATGTGCTTTTTATTTTCCTTTAGCTTAGAAAGTCACTAAAAAAAAACCTTCTCACTTCAAACTTGTCTGCAAGCCTTACTACTTTGGAAGCTGAAAAGTATCTGACCAATGTCAGATACAAATCTACTTCCAGAAAACTCGTAAGATATTACAAGTTTAATCAAAGAGATCCGAATCAGCAAAGCCCCACCTCAGGAGATTTGCCAGATATAGGCCTGCTTTCTCAGTTTTTTTCCTACATTACAGGATTAGCTCTTACCAGCCTATAAATCTCATTAAAACACTGCTAATTGAAAACATCACCTGTGGCATCATTAGTACCAGGCTCTTCTATTAAATTTGAAATTACCGACTCTTCGCATTAGGTGATGAATGGCAGCCTGCAACAATATGCGTGGGTTATATATTCCAAGAATCTGACAATTTTGATATAGAAAGTGGAACTCCCATTTCAGTATTCAAAATCTGGTATCTACCATCATAGTATGACTATATGGGAAAACAACAAGGGAAACCACACTTAGACCCTTATGGTGCTGAGCCTCGAAGCTTCTTTTCAGGTCCAAATGTCTACCAGTTTGTTGTTTGGGTTCCCTCCAGTTCAGCTTCCCTCCCTCTTCATGGGCAAGCATCACTCCGCACCTATCCTTTGAGGGTCTTCTGCCATGCTTGTCCCATCCCCACTACCACGGCCTCGCTTCAAAGCCCCCAAATCTCCCTGGTCTCCCATTCCTCCCCGCAGTGGAAGACAAGGCTAGATCTTTTTGTTTTTTTAAGGTTTTAACTGCTAATGACTTTTGGGAAAATCCTAAAGCTACGAGAGCATTAGTCCTATGAAATGGTAAAAAGGTTTTAGCTATCTCTCTCCCCTTCATGCTCACAGTGGTAAGACTCTGCAAATTGCTCTTCCTTCAGACCATACTTGATGAAAGCCCAGTCTTCTAAAATGGCCAACACACTCCCTCAAGGTATCTCAAATTAGGCCTGATGATGTAATCCGAGCAGAACTGTTATTTGCTCCCTTTCTTTTATGGATAGTAGACAGACGAAAGTATAATTTGCATTTCTAAAGATATGCAGAGCAGAAGATACCCAGTTCACTAAGCTTCAACCCTTCTCTGGAATGATAACTAGCTTTTTATCATTATCCTCCAATCTGCAGTCAGAGTAACCTTTAAAAATGTAAATTTGAAATGTCATTACTCTGTTGACGACTCTTCATCACTTCCCAGGGAAATCATGGTAAAGCACTAGCTCCTCAACTGGGTTCCCAAGGTCTTTCCAAAGTGGACCCAGTTTACCTTTTCATGTCTCATCTCTCATATGTCCCACATCTCTGTCCCCCTTTTAAAAGTTCCAGCCAACAAACGAACAAACTGCAGTTCCTTTCCCTTGTTCTTCACTCCCACTCAACTGTTGCCACAGATTTTTTTACACATAAATTCACATTTAACCCATATAATAAAGCTGCGGGGCAGGAGGAACTGTCTCCCCCTCCTCGCTTGCCAGTGGAGAAAACTGAGACTCAAGTAATAGGAGAGGTTACACAGCTTGTGAAAAGCAGATATAAATCCGAGTTTATGCATCCATTCATCCAATAAATACTTTTGTGAGCACTTATGTGCCTCCTTGGCACTGTTTCAGGCCGTGGGGAAACAGTAAACAAATTTTATCCAAATTTTGTCCTTCTTTATTATAACTCAATGACTGGCAGAAAGCAGCAGCTGTTCAAAAGATTCCTGGTGGGGGGCGCCTGGGTGGCTCAGTCCATTAAGCCTCCGACTCTTGATTTCCACTCAGGTCATGATCTCAGGGGTGTGAGATCCTGCCCCTCAGGGAGGGTATGGAGCGTGGAGCCTGCTCAAGATTCTCTCTCTCGGGGTGCCACGGTGGTTGGGCATCAGGTCATGATCTCAGGGTCCTGGGATGGAGCCCTACATCAGGCTCCCTGCTCAGTGGGGAGTCTGCTTGTCCCTCTACCTCTGCCACCTCTTCTCAGCTTGTGTTCTCTCCCTCTCTCTCTCACCCTCTCTCTCGCTAATAAACACATAAAAGTAAAAAATAAAAATAAAAAAAAGATTCTCTCTCTCCCTCTCCCACTCTTCATAAAAAAAACAAAACAAAAAACAACAAAAACATTCCTGAGGAAAAAAGCATCATCAAAAGCTTCCATTCAATGCTTCAAAGATATTTCTAAAGGTGGTGTGTTCCAACACTTCCATGTGGCTATTGGTTCAATTCATACTACGAGAATGATGGTATCAATAACTGACTTCACAAAAATATTAAATACTTAAATACCTACATAACTTCGCCTCCTTGATGCCTCTCAGGGATAGCAAATGGACCAGACTCAAAGAACTCTTGCTTTTCCTACCCAGCCTACCTCCCTGCCATGTTTCTCACCCTTGTATTGGATGGCAATATGATCAATCAAAATGCTCAAACGAGGGGCGCATGGCTGGCTCAGCCAGTAGAGCATGTGACTCTTGATCTCTGGGTTGTGAGGTTGAGCCCCATGTTGGGTATAGAGATTACTTAAAAATTTTTAATTGTTATTTATGTATGTATGTATGTATATAGTCTCCATGCCCAATGTGGGCCTTGACCTCTCTCTCAAATAAATAAAAAATCTAAAAAAAATTAATAATAGCATTTATTGAACATTTACTGTTTGCCTGATGCTGTCCTAATTATCTTACATATATTAACTCATTTAATCTTCATAATAACCCCATGAGGTAGGTACTACTATTATCTCTTAAATTAAAGCAAGAGAGGTTAAAGTTAACTTGCCCAATACTGATGGAACCAGAATTCAAGCTCCTAAATCTGGTTCCAGACCTCACTATGCCAGGCTGCCTCTTGCAAAAAGGAGACTAAAGATACAGAGATCAGTTCAAAGTTAATTCAATAGCCCAAGTAAGAAATGATAATCTGAACCAGCAATGAAAGTAGGGAGACAAAGGGACAAATTCAAAAGATATTCAGATAAGACCTAAACAGAGTGCTATATCATGTTCAAGAACTGAAAGACGGATAAAGGTGTCAATTTTTCCAAAATTGATCTATAGATTCAATAAATTCAATTTGACACATTAATTCAAAAATGTGTACCAATGAGCAAAGCCAAGAAGAGCTAAGATACTCTTTTTTTAAGATTTTATTTATTTATTTATTTTAGAGAGAGTATACACACACAAGTAGGGGGAGGAGCAGAGGGAAAAGGACAAGCAGACTCAGAGCTGAGTGGAGGCCAATGCCGGACTTGATCTCATGACCCTGAGACCATGACCTGAGCTGAAACCAAGAGTCGGATGCTTAACCAACTGAGCCACCCCAGGCGCCCAGAGCCAAGATACTCTTGAAGAAGAACAAGACTAGAGATTTATCCTGTCAGATATCAAGAGTTATTTCAAAGCATTAGTAATTAAGACATCATGGAATTGACTCAGATAAATTAACCTATATAACAGAATACAGAGCCCATAAAACAACTCTGCATATACAAAAATTTGATTTACGACAGAGGTGGTATTGCTGCTCAGTGAAGAAAGTTTGAACTTTTCAAAAAATAATGCTGGGAAAAAGTCAACATCTATATGGGAGGAAAAATGGAATTGGAGCCTCACCAACACTCAGTACGAAAATCATTATTTTTAAAAATTAATTCTAAATGGATTAAAGACTTAAGCATGAAAATAAAAAATGTAAAACTTATTTTTTTTAAGATTTTATTGATTGATTTGAGAAAGACAGAACACAAGTGCGGGGGCAGGAGGGTGCAGAGGGGGAGGGAGAGGGAGAGAGATTCTTGAGCAGACTCCATGCTGAACACAGAATACGACTTGGGGCTGGATCTCAGGACCCTGAGATCATGACCTGAGCTAAAACCAAAAGTCTGACGCTTAACAGACTGAGCCAGCCAGGCGCCTCAGAAATGTAAAACTTTCAGAAGACACTGATAGGAGAATAACTCTATTACCTTAGAGTAGGAAGAATTTCTTAGATGAAATAAAAATCATATGCCATCAAGGAAAAGATTTGATAAGTTATAATACATTAAATTTAGAACTTTGGAACCAAAGACACATAAAGTGAAATAACAATCCATAAACAGGAAGAATACCAGCTATACAGATAACTGACAAAAAATGAGGACTCAAAATATATTTAAAACTCCTACAAATTAATATGAAAAAGACCAAACCCCACCTCCCCCCCAAAAAAAAAACTTGAATACTTAATTCTCAGGAGAAAACAGGATTAGCTAGTAAACATATTAAAAAGGTGCTCAGACTCATCAAAAATCAGGAAAATGCAAATAAAACCACGATGAAATTCACATCCGCTGACAAAAATTAAAACACTGACTAAATAAGTACTGGTTAGGATATATAACAACATAAACACTTAAACTCCCAAGTATACCAGGGAAAACAATTTAGTATTATTTTGTATAAAGATACACAAACTTCATAATCCAGCAATTACATTAATCCTACAATCCCCCTGCCCTGAATTATCTTCTTTCTCCACCTTTGCATGGCCAAACCTTACTCTTCTTTCAGATACCCCCTCAGGAGGTAAAAGTAGTATTTCTATGCTCTGAACTCCTACAGCACTTTATAAGTGTTTTGGCATATCAGTTTCTAGCCTGTATCATACCTACTTATATACATGTCTCATCTTCTCTAGCAAATTGTAAGCAAATAGAGACAAAAACCTGCTTGATTTGTCTTTTAATCCTATAGCACCAGACACAGCACTGCATATAGGAGCATACGGTAAAGACTCAAAGCTACACAGCCAAGCTGTACAAAACCTAGCATTCAAAAGGCACTCAAATATTTGTGGAATGAAGAAAAATCTGCTGAGTGACTGAATCAACCAAGACTTGATGTGCACACCAAGCACGAACTAGCAGCGAAAGGAAAATCGGAACAACAATTTGTGTATCCAAAGTCCCCAATCTATCTTTCTCCCAGATTCTAGCTCCGTGATGCATCAGGAGAACCAGCTCTCAGCTACAAATGGCAATTACTGCCCAGAAGGCGGACAAAGAAAGAGGGCAGGGCAGGAGGAGGAGGAAAAAAGAAAGAAGGTAACAAAGTAGGAGAAGGAAGGAACGGCAACACTGACTGGAGGGCATCTTCCGTAAGAATTATTAGAGCGAGAAACTGTAAGGAAGCAAAGAAAAATTTACAGACCTTTGGTAAAAAAGGCAATGAATGATAGGACAACTTAAAAAGATGAGGAAAGCTAGCCAGCAATCGTTATGTGCTGGACACTTTTTTCCTTAAATTTATGATGCGCTATTTCAGACATGTAAAAAGGAAAAAAAGTCTGATCGATACCTGTGTACGCTGCACTCAGTTTAAGAAACAGAGCACTAACAGGTGAAGCCCTCTGTGTCCTTCTCCCATTATGCCCCCCTCCGACTTCCAGAGGCAACAGCAACCTGAATTTTGAGTTAAACATTCTTACTCATTTCTTTTCTTCTTCTTTTTTAAGATTTTATTAATTTATTTGACAGAGAGAGAGACAGCGAGAGAGGGAACACAAGCAAGGGGAGGGAGAGAGGGAGAAGCAGGCTTCCCACTGAGCGGGGAGCCCGATGCGGGGCTCGATCCCAGGACCCTGGGACCATGACCCGAGCCGAAGGCAGACGCTTAACGGCTGAGCCACCCAGGCGCCCCCACTAGTTGCCTTTCAAACAAAATAAGGAGTGAGTGAGTTCAGTTCACATACCCAACAAATCCACACAAACTACCTGGTAGGTACACCCTTCTAAAACATGGTATACTGCCTTCGTGGAACATTTATTCTAGTTGGGGAAAGAGGCAAACAAATGAATAAGACATCAGATGTTCAGAAAAAGATAAAGCAGAGTGGAGAAGGCAGAGTACCGGCGAGAAGGGGGCGCTTGCTCTTTTATGTGAAAGTGGCTACGGAACCTCTCCCTGATAAAGTGACATTTGAGCAGAAACCTAAAGGAAGTGGGGAATGCAAAAGGCTGTTTCAGGAAGAGTAACAGCAAATGCAAAGGTCCTGAGGTGGGAGTGTGCATAGTGTTTTAGGAATTGCAAGACAGCCAGATGTGGCTGGGACAGAGCCGGCTGTGAGGAGAGTCCATACAGACGCGATGATTAGAAGGGCATCCTGTGTACACCAGAACCAGAACTGAGGCTTGAATTCAAAGTGAGATGCAAAATCATTGGACAGTTTTTGAAAGAAAAAATAACTTATTTATTTTTTTCTCTACATTTTAAATAAGGTGATCCTATCACCTTGATGATTTAATGATCATAAATATATCATTTAAACAGGGACACTTGGGGGAGCGAACGAAGGCGTTATTAGTAGTTACCACAGGACAAAAGACATTAACAAGATCTTAATTTTTTTTTTTAAGACCTTAATTTTAGGGGCGCCTGGGTGGCACAGTGGTTAAGCGTCTGCCTTCGGCTCAGGGCGTGATCCCAGCGTTATGGGATCGAGCCCCACATCAGGCTCTTCTGCTATGAGCCTGCTTCTTCCTCTCCCACTCCCCCTGCTGTGTTCCCTCTCTCGCTGGCTGTCTCTATCTCTGTCAAATAAATAAATAAAATCTTTAAAAAAAAAAAAAAAAGACCTTAATTTTAGGGGCGCCTGGGTGGCTCAGTCGTTGAGCGTCTGCCTTCGGCTCAGGGTGTGATCCCGGCGTTCTGGGATAGAGCCCCACATCAGGCTCCTCCACTGGGAGCCTGCTTCTTCCTCTCCCACTCCCCCTGCCTGTGTTCCCTCTCTCGCTGGCTGTCTCTCTAATAAATAAATAAAATCTTTAAAAAAAAAAAAAAAAAGACCTTAATTTTAAAAGGCTTCTTTGCACAGCCAGTTTGAAGGCGTTTTTCTGGCCAAATCTGGAACAATCTGATCAAAATATAGAGTGGTAGTAAAAGATTACAACATACTGAATAAAGTAAAAATCTCCGAGGCAACATTGTTAAACATAAATAAAGAGGGAAAAGTTCCTTCTTACAGCAGAAAGCCAACCAATAAATGTAGAAGGAAAGACATAATTAGAAAATCATCATTTAGCAATCATCATAAAGAAAACTGATTGGGGCAAGAATCATCCACAAATGGATAAAAGGTAGGTGAAAGTTTGAAAGTAACAAGATATTTTCACAGTCTCAGAATATATCCTAACAAGATACTTACTAATTACAAAAAGCAAAATAATAAATTTATAATCGAGAAAATTGGCACACACCACCTTAACTTAGTAGTCAGAATTAGCATTGCCAGTAACGGGACCAATCAATAGCACGTGCATCCTAATACGACAGAGAACTCAGCATCCCTTCTTAAGTAGTACACCCAAAGTGCATGACCTGAATCTATCATGAGCAAACAGTTCAAACAAACCCAAACTGAGGGATATTCTACAAAATAACCGGCCTATACTCATCAAGTTGTTAATATCATAAAAATACAGAGTCAGGGGCGCCTGGGTAGCTCAGTCAGTTAAGCCTCTGCGTTCGGCTCAGGTCATGATCCCAGTGTCCTGGGATCGAGACCCGCATGGGCTCTCTGCTCAGTGGGGACCCTGTTTCTCCCTCTCCCGATTCTTGCTGCTCCCCCTGCTTATGCTGGCTCTCTCTGCATGTCAAATAAATAAATAAAATCTCAAAAAAAAAAAAAAATACAGGGATGCCTGGGTGGCTTGGTCAGTTAAGCGGGTGCCTTCCACTCAGGTCATGATCTCAGGGTTCTGGGATCAAATCCCACATCGGGCTCCTTGCTCAGCAGGGAGCCTGCTTCTCCTCTGCCTGCTGCTCCCCCTGCTTGTACTCTCTCTCTGACAAATAAATAAAATCTTAAAAAAAAACAAAAAAAAACAAAAAAACAAAGAGTCAGGAACCGTTCTAGATTAAAAGAGACAAAAAACATGACAACTGAATCAATACAATATTGGATATTTTTCTGCTATAAAGGACATTATTGGGACAGTTGGCAAAATCTGAGTAAGGTCCACAGATTAGATCGCAATATCGTGTGCTAAGTTCCTAATTTTGATCATTATACTACAGTTATGTAAGAGAATACACACTGAAGGGGCACCTACGTGGCTCAGTCAGTTAAGTGCCTGCCTTCGGCTTGGGTCATGATCTCAGGGTCCTGGAACTGAGTCTGCATCGGGCTCCCTGCTCAGCAGGGGAGTCTGCTTCTCTCTCTGCCCCTCCCCTCAGTCGTGCACACACTCTCCCTCTCTCTCTCTCGCTCTCTCTCTCTCTCAAATAAATAAAATCCTTGAAAAACAAAAACCACACTGAAGCATTAGGTGTTAAGAGGCACTGCATCTGCAACTTAAACAGTTTATTATTTTTTTAAATCAAGTAGGCTCCATGCCCAGCATGGAGTCCAATGTGGGTCTCGAACTCACGACCCTGAGATCGAGACCTGAGCTGAGACCAAGAGTGAGACACTTAACCGACTCAGCCACCAAAGGAACCCCTTAAACAGTTCAGAAAAAAAAATTATAGGTGTTGGAGAGAAGAGGGAGGGAAAAAGATAAAACGAATACAGCAAAATGTTAACATCTGAGTAATCTCGGTGAAGAGTATTTACAAATTCTTTGTAGTGTTTTTGCAAGTCTGAAATTACTATTTTTTATAAACAAAATACACATGCACTTATAAAAGTTTCGGTGTAGAGAACAGGCTGCGGGGGTAACGAGTGCAGAGCTGGAAGCAGGGCTGGACCAATTAAAAGGCTGCTACAGATTAAGGCCAGCGGTCATGAAAGACGGCAAAGTAGGAAGCTCCAGGAATTGGTCCCTCCACCAAAAATAACTACTGAGCTGGCCAGAAATGCTTGAACCAACTACTTTGGAAACCTGGAATCTAGTCAAACATCAGCAGCATCCAAGGGAATGCCTGATGAAGAAAGACGCTGGTAAATGTTAGTGAATTTCAGCATTTGGCCTACCATCTATCTTCCCCCAGTTCCCAGTCCCATGGCAGGCAGCTGTGGGGACCATAGCCTGAGATCCTGTTGCAGGCTGCTGGTGTCCGGGTGGGACCCTGTCCTCCAAAAATCAAGGTTGTATGTTCTGATCACTGCTTTGGATTGCTGAAGAGCTGGCACACAGGCTGGCCACTGTACCAACCCCCGTGCCTGAGGTGGCTTCCTCAGCAGAGTCAGACAAGGGCATTTAAAGAAACAGAACATTCTTTTTTCCTCTCTTCTTATTAGATTCAGGCATTTAAGGGAATTTCTGTCAAATCACTGGCTGACCATGGACGTAACAGAAGAGACATCAGTGACCACATAAAACAAGGAACATACTCTTTGCAAAAATACTTTGGGAAAGTCACTAAACAAATGGATGACTTCAGCTTTAAATAAGTAACAACAGTAATCTCCAGGGAGGGAGTAGAATCTGATTTCCAGAGTTACCATATTACAATACTCAAAATGTCCAGTTCTAAACAAAAAAAATTACAAAATATATAAAGACAAAGGAAAGCATGGCCAATTCACAAGAAAAGAGAAATTGACAGAAACTATCCTTGAGCAAGCCCAGATACTAAACTTAATATCAAAAACCTTAAATATGCTCAAAGAGCTGAAGGAAACGTGGACAAATAACTAAAGGAAATCAGGAGAACCATGTATGAACAAGTAAAGAACAGCAATAAAAGATAAAAGTTATAAAAAGGAAACAAATAGAAAATCTGGACCCAAAAGTACAAGAGCTGGAATTAAAAATTCACTACAGGGATTCACATCAGATCAGCAGAATAAAGAATCAGCAAACTTGGAAGATAGCAAATTGAGATTACTCAGACTGAGGGGCAGAAAGAAAAATAAATGAAGAAAAACAAACAGAAATAAGAGGCCTATAACACACCATCAAGTGTAACAATGTACATATTATGAGATTCCCAGAGAAGAGGGAGAGGAAGACACAGAAAAAATTTTGAAGAAACAATGGTTAAGGGGGCGCCTGGGTGGCGCAGTCATTAAGCGTCTGCTTTCGGCTCAGGGCGTGATCCCGGTGCTCTGGGATCGAGCCCCACATCAGGCTCCTCCGCTAGGAGCCTGCTTCTTCCTCTCCCACTCCCCCTGCTTGTGATTCCTCTCTCGCTGGCTGTCTCTCTCTGTCAAATAAATAAATAAAATCTTTAAAAAAAATTAAAAAAAAAAAGAAAAAAACAAATAATGGTTAAAAACTTTCCACGTTGGGACGCCTGGTGGATGAGTCGGATAAGCATCTGCCTTTGGCTCAGGTCATGATCCCAGGGTCCTGGGATCAAGCCCCACATCAGGCTCCCTGCTCAGAGGGGACTCCGCTTCTCCCTCTCCCTCTGCCCTTCCCCACTTATGCAAGCACTCTCTCTCTAATAAATAAATAAAATCTATTAAAAAAAAAAAACACCTTTCCAAATCGATGAGACAGGAACCTACACATCCAAGGAGCTCAACAAACTTCGAAAGAATAAATTCAAAGAAAGCCACACCAATGTGCATTAGTTGGAAAACAGAATCTTCAAAGATCACATTTTGAGGGAACCTCAATGAACGTAACAGCCAATATCTCATCAGAAAACATGGAGGCCAGAAGGCAGTGGGATGATATGTGTAAAGTGATTAAACTAAAAACCAAGAATTCTAAAATGATGGAATAATTAAGCTATATTTCGACAAAAGCTACAGGAGTTCATTACTAGTAAACATGCCCTACAAGAAATGCTAAAGGGAATCCTTCAGCCTGAAATGAAACATTAGATGGTAACTCACAGGCATATGAAGAAAAAGGATCATTATACAGGTTACATAGGTAAATATAAAAGCTAGTATACTGTATTTTTGGTATGTAACTCCTCTTTTTGTTTCCTATACGATTTAAAATACAAATGCGTAAGGGTGCCTGACTGGCTCAGTCAGTGGAGCACATGACTCTTGATCTCAGGGTTGTAAGTTTAAGCCCCATGTTAGGTGTAGAACTTACTTAAAAAAAAAAAAAAAAAAGGACAAACGAATAAAACAATGATTATAAATCTATGGTAACAGGCACACAATGTATAAAGACATAATTGGTGAAAATAAGAAAATAAAAACAGGAAATGGAATTGGATAGGAACAGAGTTAATGTATGCTGTTCTTTAAAACTGAGATATAATTGACATAACAGTATATTAGTTTCACGTGTACGACATAATGATTTGATATCTATACATATTTATGTCTACTGCAAAATGATCACCAGAGTAAGTCTAGCTGGTATCAGATCAGATCGCTATATACTAAGGATGTTAACTGTAATCCCCACAGTAACCACTAAGAAAATAACTTAAAAAATATACAAAATTAAAAAAAGGAAATAAAGAGGGAATTAAAATGGTACCTTAGAAAAAATCAAACACAAAAGAAGAGTAATTGAAAAACAACAATAACAACAACACGACCTGTAGAAAACAAATAGCACAGGGCGCCTGGTGGCGTAGCTGGTTGAGCGTCCAACTCTTGATTTCAGCTCAGGTCATGACTTCAGGGTTGTGGGATGGAGCCCTACGTTGGTCTTTGTACTCAGCATGGAGACTGCTTGTCCCCCTTCTTCTGCTCCTCCCCCACTGCTGTCTCTCTCTCTCTAAACTAAATAAAATCTTAAAAAAAAAAAAATAGCACAATGACTGAAACTAGTCCTTCATTATCAGTAATCACTTTAAGTACAAATGGATTAACTCAATAATTAAAGACACAGATTGACAGAAAAGATTTTTTTTTAAATGACCAACCATATGTTGCTTACAGAAGACTCACTTTGGATACAACACACAAAGAGGCTAAAAGTGAAAGAATGGAAGAAGATATTCCATGCAAATAGTAACCGTAAGAGACCTGCAGTGACTAACCAAATATCAAACAAAATAGAACTTAAGTCAAAAGTTGTTATAAGAGACAAAGAAGGACTTTTATATTGATTTAAAAGACAATTTATCGGGGGCGCCTGGGTGGCGCAGTCGTTAAGCGTCTGCCTTCGGCTCAGGGCGTGATCCCAGCGTTCTGGGATCGAGCCCCACATCAGGCTCCTCTGCTGGGAGCCTGCTTCTTCCTCTCCCACTCCCCCTGCTTGTGTTCCCTCTCTTGCTGGCTGTTTCTCTGTCAAATTAATAAATAAAATCTTTAAAAAATAAAATAAAATAAAAGACAATTTATCAAAAAAATATAATTAAAGGGGTGCCTGGGTGGCACAGTCGGTTAAGTGTTAAGTGTCTGCCTTTGGCTCAGGTCACAATTCCGGGTCCTGGGATCAAGCCCAACATAGGGCTCTCTGCTCAGCTAGACACCTGCTCCTGCCTGCCACTCTGCCTGCTTGGGCATGCACTCTCTCCCTCTCTCCCTCTCTCTCTCTAATAAATAAATAAAATCTTGAAAAAGGAAAATATAAATATGTACACACCAAATAACACAGCCCCCAAATATAAGAAGCAAACACTGAAAGAATTGAAGGTAAAAATAGACATTTCTACCAGTGGTTAGAGACTTCAATACCCCCACTTTAAATAATGAGTAGGACATCTAGACAGAAGATCAATAAGGAAACAGAGGACTTGAACAACTTGAACAATTATAAATCAACTAGACCTCACAGAAATATACAGAACACTTCAACCAACAACAGGAAAATATATATTTTTCGCAAGCACACATAAAACATTCTCCAGGGTAGACCACATGTTTGGCCGTAAACCAATTCTCAGTAACTTTTAAAAAATCAAAATCATACCGATTTTCTCTGACCACAATGGAATGAAGCTAGGAATCAATAAAAGGAAAAGGAAAACTGCAAAATCTGCAAATATGTGGAAATTAAGCAACATACTCTGAAACAACCAATAAGTGAAAGAAAAAAAATCACTAGGGAAATTAGAAAATACTGAAATAAATGAAAACACAAGATATCGAAACTTATAGGACACAGTGAAAGCAGTACTTGGGGAAATTCATAGCTGTAAATGCCTACATAAAAAGGAAGAAAGACTTGAAATCAAATAATCTAACTTTACATCTTAAGGAAATATAAATAAATAAATAAATAAATAAGCAAACTAAATCCAAAACCAGCAGAAGGAAAGAAATAATAAAGATGATGAGGGAAAAATGAAGTAGAAAATAAAAAAAAAATAGTAATGAATCCACAAAACCAAAAGCCAGTTCTTTAAAAAGATCAACAAAACTGACAAACTTTTAGCTAGAGTGTCCAGGAAAAAAAGGGAGAAGACACAAATAAATAAATCAGAAATGAAAGTGGGCTATTACCACCAATTTTATAGAAATGAAAGGATTATTAAGAGAACACGATGAACAATTTTACACCAAAAAATAAGATAACTTAGATACAAAAATTTTTTCTAGAAACAAAATACTGAAACTGACTCAAGAAGAAGTAACAAATCTCAGTAAACCGATAACAAGAGATTGAATCGGTAATCAAAATCCTTTCAACAAAGAAAAGTCTAGAACCAGATCCCTTCATTGGCGAATTCTACCAAACACTTAAAGAATTAACAGCCATCTTGCTCAAACTCTTCCAAAAAAAGAGAACACTTTCCAACATTCTACAAGGCCAGCATTATCCAACACCAAAGCCAGACAGAAATAGCATGGGAAAGAACACCACAGACCGACATCCCTGAATAAAGACGGAAAAATCCTCAACAAAATACTGGCAAACTGAATCCAATGGCACATTAAAATGATTGTACACTATGACCAAGTAGGATTTCCCCAGTAATACAAGGTGGTTCAACATAAGGAAATCAGTGTAATCCACACGATCATCTCAATAGACACAGAAAAGTCCTGGATAAAATTTAACACATTTGCCTGAAAAACCCACTCAGCAAAACCTTGAAGACATTATGCTGAGTGAAATAAGGCAGTGACATAAGGACAAATGTGTACGATTCCACTAGCATGAGATTTCCAGAGTGTCAAACGCACAGAGACAGAAACTAGAACGGTGGTGCCAGAGACTAGGCGCATTAGTGGTTAATGAGTAGAGAGTTTCAGTTTGGGATGATGTAAAATTCTCGAGATGGATGGTGGTAGTAGTTGCACAACAATGTGAGTGTATTTAACGCCACTGAACTAACTGCACACTTAACAACAGCTAAAATGGTGAATCTAATGTGTATTTTACCATGATAAAGCATACACACACACACACACACGCACGCACACACGCACGCACACACACACAGAGCCAACCAGGAATAAAAGGAAACTTCCTTAACATTAAAAGGGCATTTATGAAAAATTCACAGCTCAATGGTGCAAGACTGATAGCTTTCGCTCTAAAATTAGGACTAAGATAAGGATGGCCACTTTCACCACTGCTGTTCAACACTGTACTGGAAGTCCTTGCAAGAACAATTATGCAAGAAAAAGAAATAAAAGGCATATAAATAGGAAAAGAAAAATGAAGCTATACATGATTCTACATATAGAAAATCCTGTAGGACCCAGAAAAATACTACCAGAGCTAATAAATGAATTCAGCAAAGTTGCAGGGTATGAGAGCAACACACACAAATAAATCAGTTGTTTCTACATACCAGCAATAAACAATCCCAAAAGAAAATTAAGAAAACAATTACATGTATAATAGCAACCCAAAGAATAAAATACACAGGAATAAATTTAACCAATGATATGAAAGACATGTACAGATCTTCCTGGACTTACAATGGGGTTATGTCCCAATAAACCGATCCTCAGTTGCAAATATTGTCAGTCAAATATGTATTTAATACATCTAACCGGGGCGCCTGGGTGGCGCAGTCGTTAAGCGTCTGCCTTCGGCTCAGGGCGTGATCCCAGAGTCCTGGGATGGAGCCCCGCATCAGGCTCCTCCGCTGGGAGCCTGCTTCTTCCTCTCCCACTCCCCCTGCCTGTGCTCCCTCTCTCACTGGCTGTCTCTCTGTCTGTGTCAAATCAAGCAATCATTAAAAAAAAGTACATTTAACCTACCAAACATCATAGCTTAGCCTAGCTTACTACCTTAAGTATACTCAGAACACTTAACATTAGCCTACAGCTGGGTAAAATCATCTTACAGTAAGCCTATTTTATAATAAAGTACTGAATATCATAGAACTTACCGAATACTGTACTGAAAGTAAAAAATGGAATGGTTGTATGGATACAGAGTAGTTACAAGCGTATCATTTGTTTTCGCTTGTGATCGCCTGGCAGACTGGGAGCTGTGGCTCACTGCCACTATCCAGCTTCATGAGAAAGTATTGTATTGCATCTCCCCAGCCCAGGAAAAGTTCAAAATTCAAGATTAGAAGTATGGTTTCTACTGAATGCATACCACTTTCCCACCATTGTAAAGTGAAAAAATCATAAGCTAAACCATCGTAACTTGGAGACCATATGTTGATGGGGCACCTGGCTGGCTCAGTCGGTAGAACGTGTGACTCTTGATCTCGGGGTTGTGAGTTTGAGCCCCACATTGGGTGGAGAGATCATTTAAAAATAAAATCTTAAAAAAAAAGTGGGGGCACCTGGGTGGCTTAGTCGGTTGAGTGGCCAACTCTTGGTTTTGGTTCAGGTCATGACCTCATGGGTAGTGGGATCAAGCCCCACAACATGCTCCGCACTCAGCTGGGAGTCTGCCTGAAGATCCTCCCCTCTGCTCCTCCCCCATGCACTCATGCATGCTCTAAAAATTAATTAATTAAAAAAAAAACCAAAACAACAAAAAAGGCTTGAATAGACACTTCTCCAAATAAGATACACATAGAAATGGCCAGCAAGCACATGAAAAGATGTTCAACTTCATGGTGACTAAGGAATACAACAAAACACAATCACAATGACATACCACTTCACCCTCCCTAGGATAGGTTTAATCAGAACAACAACAACAAAAACAGGAAAAAAGAAGTGCTGACAAGAGTGTAGAGAAATAGGACCACTAGCACGTTGCTGGTGGAACATAAACTGGTTCAGCTGCTGTGTAAAACAGCTTGACAGTTCTTGAAAAAGGTTCGTATATACTACACACCTATTAGAATGGCCAAAATCTGGAACCCTGACAACACCAAATACTGACAAGGATGTGGAGCAAAGGGAGCTCTCACTAATTTCCAGTGAGAATGCAAAATGGTACAGCCACTTTGGAGGACAGTTTGGCAGTTTCTTACAAAGCTAAACATACTCTTACTATATGATCTGGAATTGCATTCCTTGCTATTATTTACCCAAAGGAGTTGGAAACTCTCCCTACACAAAACCCTGCACATGGACGTTTTGTAACGGTTTTATTCATAATTGCCAACACTTTGAAGGAAACAAGATATCCTTCAGTAGATGAATGAATAAACTGTGATACATCCAGACCAGACTATTATTGAGCACTAAAAAGAAATTAGCTATCAAGCCATGAAAAGACATGGAGGCATGTTAAACGCATATTTCTAAGTGAAAGAAGCAAACCCGAAAAGGCTACATATTGCATGATTCCAATTATATGACATTCTATAAAGGCAAAATTGGAAACACTAAAAAAAAATCAGTGGCTGTCAGGGTTGAGTGGGGGAATGAATAGGCAGAACACAGGATTTTTAAGGCAGGGAAAATACTCTGTATGATACTCTAATGATGGATACACATCATTATATATTCGTCCAAAATCACAGAATGTATACCACCAAGAGTGAACTCTAAGGTGAACTACGGACTTTGGGTGATTATGGTATGTCAATGCAGGCTCATCAATGTAGGTACAGAGTGTGGACCACTGTGGTAAAGGCTGTTGATAAAAGAGGAGTATATACAAGCGTGGAGGCAGGGGGTATATGGCAAATCTCCGTACCTTCCTCTCACTATTTCTGTGGGCCTAAAATTGCTCTAAAAAGACTTTAAATTTAAAAAAAAAAAAAAGTTAAGCATTGAATTACCATATGACTCAGCAATTCCAGGCCTAGAAATATATCCAAAAGAAATGAAAACTTATGTCTAATAAGCATTGTGATTAGTCAATAATACTGTATTGCATATTTGAAAGTTGCTAAGAGAGTAGATCTTAAAAGTTCCCATCACAAGAAAACAATTTTTTTATAACTATGTATGGTGAAAGATGTTAACTAGACTTATCGTTCTGATCATTTTGCAATTTATACAAATATCTAATCATTATGTTCCGCACCTTAAACTAATACAACGTTATATATCAATTATACCCCAATTAAAAGAAATCTACACAGAAATTTGTACACGAATGCTTATAAATATTTCATGGTCATCTCCTTTATAAACATAATGATACACTAGCATTATTCATAAGAGTCAAAAGGTGGAAACAACCCCTACATCTACCAATGGATGAACAGATAAACGAGCTGTGATATCTATCTATCTATCTATAGATTATTCAGACATAAAAAGGAATGAAATACTGAAGTACTAATACATGCTACATTATGAATGGACCCTGAAAACATGATGCTAAGTGAAAGAAGTCAAATACAAAAGGTCACACATTATATGACTCCATTTATATGAAATATCCAGAATAGGTAAATCCTTACAGACGGACTGCCAGGGAGAAAGGGGAGGGGGAAATGGGGAGCCACTGCATAAAAGGTACAGGTTTTTCTTTTGGACTGACGAGGTGGTGGTTGTACAACATTGTGAATAGACTAGCAACACTGAATTGTTCACTTTTAAATGGCTAATTTTTATGATGTGAATTTCACATCAACTTCAAAAAAATGAAAGATGGAAAATTCTTTATAAACTACAGAATTTAGGCAACTTCCTGGATCCCTTCACTCTTTGGGAGCTTTGTACTCTAAATAAACCTTGCTTTGCTGCCCACCATAAATAAGTAAATAGGGGCGCCTGGGTGGCTCAGTTGGTTAAGTGTCTGCCTTCAGCTCAGGTCCTGATCTCAGGGACCTGGGATAGAGCCCAGTGTCAGGCTCCCTGCTCAGCAGGGAGTCTGCTTCTCCCTCTGACCATCCCTCCCATGCTTGCTCGCACACTCTCTCTCTCTCAAATAAATAAAAATCTTTGAAAAATAAATAAATAAACTACAAAATTTAATCTTCATTCTTTTTAAAGGTTTATTTGTGAGAGAGAGAGCAAGAGAGAAAGAGCCCTTCTTTACTTTTTAAATAACAGCTCTATTCTGATATAATTCATACACTATACAATTCACCCATCTGAAGCGTATAGTTCAGGGGCACCTGTGTGGCTCAGTCCGTTAACTGTCTGCTTTCGGGCTCAGGTCACAATCCCAGGGTCCTGGGATCAAGCCCCATGTCAGGTTCCCGGCTCAAGCCAAGAATCTGCTTCTTCTCTCCCTCTGCCCCTCCCCCTCCCACTCCTGCACGCTCTCACTCTGCTCTCTCTCACAAATAAATAAAATATTAAAAAATAAATAAATAAAGGGTATAGTTCAGGGACACCTGGGTGGCTCAGTCGGTTAAGTGTCTGCCTTCAGCTCAGGTCATGATCCCAAGGTCCTGGGATCAAATCCCATATCGGGCTCCTTGCTCAGCAGGGAGCCTGCTTCTCAACTCTGCCTGCTGTTCCCCTGCTTGTGCGCCCTCTCTCCCTCTGATAAATAAATGAATAAATCTTAAAAAAAATAAAGTGTAGGGGCACCTGGGTGGCACAGTCATTAAGCGTCTGCCTTCGGCTCAGGGCGTGATCCCAGCGTTCTGGGATCAAGCCCCCCATCAGGCTCCTCCACTGGGAGCCTGCTTCTTCCTCTCCCACTCCCCCTGCTTGTGTTCCCTCTCTCGCTGGCTGTCTCTGTCAAATAAATTAAATTTAATTTAATTTAAAAATAAATAAATAAAGTGTATAGTTAGTTGTCTTTAGTGTAGTCACAGAATTGTGCAACCATCCCACATTTATTTTTATATATGTATGTATGTATTTTAAGTAATCTCTACACCCAACATGGGGCTCAAACTCATCACCCCAAGATCAAGAGTCACATGCTCTACCACCTGAGCCAGCCAGGTCCCCCTTACCACTATTTTAGAACATTTTTATCAACCCCCTTCCCCCAAAACACCCAATACCATTGGCAATCAATCCCCTCTTTCCCCAGGCTCTAGTCAATCACTATTCTACTTTCTGTCTCTATAGGTTTGCCTATTCTGGACATTTCATAAAAGTGGAATCATATGCTATGTGGTCTTTTGTGACTGGGTCCTTTCACTTAGCATGTTTTCAGGGAATTTCCTTTATTTTAACTATAAAATTTGTTCCATGCATTAAAATGTAAGAAAAAAAAGTAAGAATATTAAAGAACCACTTAGAAAAAGAACATTACTGAATACAACAGCAGACCAAGAGTCCAAAACAGAAATCCAGTTAAGATGAATCTTTATAAAATATAAATCAATAGACTTGAAGTGCAACCATTATAAGATGCAGCAAAAAATGCAAATTAGGGTAAAATGACTACACTAGGGAATATATTTTACAAAACCAAATAGCTTATAAAAGAGAACATTTTCCCTAAGAGGGTGTAGGAAAATTGATTATAAGGTTTAATTAAAGGGAGAAACACAAAGAGCAAAGAATCATTGTCTTTCTGTTTGAAAACTCCTCCAGCCGGTGTTTCTTAAAATGTGGTCATTGGACTACCTGCATCAAAATCTCAGAACTTGTTTTAAAAATCAGATTTCTGGCCTTTGCCCCAGAAAAATCACTGAAGATGAGGCCCTGGGAATCTTTTTTTTTTTTTAAGATTTTATTTATTCATGAGAGAGGTAGAGAGAGAGAGAGAGAGAGAGAGGAAGGCAGAGGGAGAGGGAGGCTCCCAGCAGGGCAGGGAGCCCAATGCGGAATTCGATCCCAGGATCCCGGGATCACAACCGGAGCCGAAGGCAGATGCTTAACCAACTAAGCCACCCAGGTGCCCCCGGAAACTATTTTTAATAAGTACTCTGGATGACTCTCATGAACACTAAAGTTTGAGAACTGGTATCTAATCAACCCAAGTTAACACAAATGATTAAATATGTATCAGAGTCAAGGGAAGAGTGACAAGAGCAAAACGCATAAAAAAGAGGAAGGTGAAAAACCAAAGAAAAATACTTCAAATTTTGGCACACTGTGCTCTAGGGAAAACAGAAAGTGATGTTTGAAAACTGTTGTAGAACTGATGTTGGCAAAAAATTCTAAATGTGTAAATACACAAACCCCTGTGCTAATACCAATGAAGATCACTCAGGGAATGACATAGGGAAGCATTTTTAAATGTAAGGTTGCCTGGTACAGAAAGCACATAACAGATTAACAGAATGTTTGGTGACGATGTCAACTATTTTTATAACAAGTACAGTTATATTTAATTATCTTCATCCTCTGATAATCTAGAGAAAACTAAACTTTTTGCTGTGTTAGTCTTTACGTGAACAACAGCATGAATTGTCAAATATGATGTCAGCTACTGCTGTGCAAGCTCAGGGTTGGGACATTTACTTTCAGACCAAGATAATCTCTATTTTTAAGGGCAGACTTATGTAAACACGGACAGGCAAAACCAGAGTTAAATTTCTCAACACTAAGAGCACTGCATGATAGTGCTTAAATTTCCCTGAAAATCACTAAAATTATGTATACAAGGATAGCCTTTATTATTCTAACTGTAAGCAAAGATTCCTGAAGATGAGGTATTAAGTTCTAACTCATTACTTTACTTCAGTGAGGAAAATCCATTTTGGTTTAGCAGGGATAGAGACAAGAATTTTACATTACATAACTCTCAAAGGATCTCACTATCAGAATACAGAATTTGTCTACCTTCCCCATAAAAAAAAAATCTTTCCCCTATAAACTCATAAATTCGAACTGACGCTCTAAAGTCTCTTTTGCCTCACTTATTTAGATTGAGCCTTATAATGCATTTGGAAACCCAATTATATTCCATGTAACCCTAAGGTGCATATGTTTCAACATTTCCAGACATGATTCCTGTACATCTCATAAATGAAAC
Organism: Ursus arctos; assembly: GCF_023065955.2. NCBI lineage: Eukaryota > Metazoa > Chordata > Mammalia > Carnivora > Ursidae > Ursus > Ursus arctos. The sequence continues at coordinate 41,320,599 of NW_026622941.1, forward strand.
CATACTGGGGGAATGAAGTAGTTAATGCATATGCAAATAAACTACATGGGAAGTTACGCTACTTTCATAGGAGATTTTTATGATCAACATTTGACTTGATACACTAAAGTCTAGAAGTATCTAAAAGTTCTCTGACACTTTTTCTTTTCATAGTTTATGTTTCAAAAGGCAGACATCCTACAATTATTCCTTAAAGCTGACTAAGGTACAGATGTGTGGACTTCTTCACCAAGGTCTCACATTTCCTTGCAACAAGCAGTCAACCAATATTCACCATTAAGCCCCAGCTCCCAACTCCCGAGACATCCCTAACATGCTCAATGTGGCCCCTTTACACACTTCCAGTCCAACCTACCCACACATACACACACACCATCGGGTCTCCAAGTCTCCCACACTGGCACAACAAACAGCCTCTCAACATTCATCTGTTTTGCTAACCAAGGGCCATTCTTGCTTCTTCCACTGATCCTGCACAGACTTGACACTGCCTACAATCTCTTGTTCCATTTCTTCCACAATAGTCACTATTCAAAGCAACAAAGAAACAAGTCAATGTTCCCTAACCGCAGACAGCTTATTTAACTAAATACCTCCCTCCACCCCACCCCACCCCCTTATTCTCTTTCCTGCTTTTGTTATTTAGAAGGTGCAGGGTCTGGGAAAAATCTCACTCACCTCATGCTATAGGCACCAGCACCCAGTTCCTGGCCGATCCCGGACAGACTAGCATCAAAGTCCTGCACCAGCCCAGATTCAATCACTTCATCGGCCAGAGGCAGCTTCAGAGCCCAGGCCATGCTGGCTCCTTCCTTGCCCCAGAAGACACCGTTTCTTGTACAAAGGCAAGTAGTCTGATTCTACCCAATGGGGCCAAGACTGTCGAAAACTCCAACCAAGATCTCCCACGCAGTTCCCACTGGCCAACCCCAAGCCTGAACCGCACTGCCCGCACAACTAATCTGCTGTACCCTCGGCTCCTAACTCCTGCCTCGACTTCCAAAATCCCTCCCTCCCAGCTCTCTGGAGCCACGCGCGGGCCCCTCTGCTTAACTATTCCAGATTCCCCCGAAGCAGCCCTGGACTCCCGTACTCTCAATCCCTGGGCTCTCCCCTTGAGCTCGTGGTAGTCACTTGCTGCCTTCCAAACAGACCAGCAGCAGCGACCCGCTGACTGCCCGGCGCTCCCACGCCGCTTTCGCACCTTTTCCCCCGGTCCCCTTCTGCGGGAAGCCCCCCTCCCTCCGGGGACCCGCTCTCTCTTTCCCCTCCAGGCCTCGCTTCCGGTCAGTCCCACGATCACTTCCGGTCACCCCTTCTCAACCCCAAGGCTCTTAGAACCAAATCCAGGTCTCCGCCGAGCCAACTCCCCGCCCTCTGCAGTTCCCCACGGCCTCGGAACATGGAAGGGGAAAGTCCAGCACCGGCTGGAAACCCAGACTCGCGAGGGTCCTCCACCGCCCGCCGCCCCAGCGCCAACCAATCATGGCGCCCTCTTCCTTTGCAGGTCCGGAGAACGTGACGTCACCCTGTGGCTCGCCAATGAGGAAGAGAGTTCGCGGGCTTGGGCAGTGATAATAGGCTAGCGGCGCGACGGCCCCCCGCCCCCGGAGATGGGCTGGGCGGTTTGGGAGAGGACCCGGCGTGCGTCAGGTGTCTCCTGTTTAAATGGCCCTCTCTGTGGCTACCTGGCGACTGCCTTCCGCCTTGTGCTGAGTTGGCACTCTAAGGCGTGGGTGGAGCCTTCACTCTAGTCTTACGAACCCACCCCTACCGTTGGAGGATTCTGCCCCGTTTCCCCCCCCCCCCCCCCCACCGCGTACCCTGTAGGGCTCCTTTGCTCCCGGAATCCTCTCTCCTTAAACTCACCTCTCCGAAGGTCAAGACTCTGCTTATGCTGATCTTCCGCATTCTCCCTAATGCATTTGAACAGGAAAGCAGGAGATAGGTGAAAGTTGGAGTTTTTAAAAGGTCGTGGTCTGAAGATTAGGATTTGGGCTGGCATTTACTACTTTGGTGGTTCTCAAATAATGGTTTCATCTCGTTAAGATTTCGATTCCTCATTTGAAAAGTAGAGATAACCATCCCTGCTCCACCTTCCTTGTTTTTTAATTGAGCATCAACTATATACAAGGAACTTTATGACATCATTAGTAATCCTCAAGGCAATTTTGTAATTAGAATTATAGTTCTAAAGTTAAATATGATGACCCTCATTTTACCAGTAGGGAAAGAAGCCTACGGGCTGAAATTTGCCACGGCTAAATTGCTATGCCAACTTCAGAGCTGATTCCAAAACCTGAAATTTTTCTATAAAATATTGTCTATATGTTAAAGTAGTGGTTCATTGTTGTATTCCATTATTGGACTTTTTACAATTTGTCTTGAGTCATATATATCTGCCTTTTTCGCTAAACTGTGATTTCCTAAATAAGAGAAAATAAATCGTTTTCAGGCTTGTGTTCTACGTATCTCCTAGTATAGTTTCTGCATTCAATAGGACTTAAAAAAAAATCTTATTGAATTAAGAAAGGAAAGAGGTTGACGTGAAGTTAACAGCATGCCCCCAGTTTCAGCCACAAGATTCTCTCTTTGAGGGCTCTAGGCTTACCTTCATAAGCCCTGGCATCCAAGTCTTGGTTCGTTCCTGGGATGTTCAATATCTCTTCCAGCCATTTCTTCTTCTCTTGAGCCAGTTTTATCTCAAAACACGTGCTTATGAGTAAAGCAACTGGTCCTGGGCTCAGAAACCAAAAGAGAGATGCCATAATCAAAGTCCTTTGTAAAGAAATATTATATCTAGAGTATTTTTACATGCCTGTTAGGTGGAACCATGCCTCCTTGAGTAACAGCACCATCACCACCTGCATAATCTCAGCAAGTAATTTTAAATCCCTGATGTAATAATGAGAGGCTCATATTTACTGAGCCCCTCCTCGGTGCCAAGCCCTGACGAGGTGCTCTATGTATAGAATCTCATTTAATTCTCAGACCACTCCCGTAAGAAAGGTACCATGATTAGATTCATTTCATAGATAAGGAAACGGCCTAGAAAAATTAATTGCCTTGTTCAGGATCACCCAGCTTGTGAGTGGTGAAGCCTGACTGATCTCATAGTCTGGACATCTAAAAAAGATCTGCTTCCTACCTCTTCTTCTTTTCAGAGGTGAATTTTGAAGCTTGTGGAGGTAAGAATATTAAATTATCAAAAAATGCACACATGAAGATATCTTGGATGAAGCATTTTTTAATATGCAAAAAAAAAACCAGCTCAAAGTGAATGGATTTAAAATAAAACAAGAGATATTCATATTAGATGTTTGGAGGAGATAATTACCATATCCGGGAATCTTATGGAGCCCTGTCCTCTGGAAAATATTTAGAAAAAAACAGTCTCGTCTTTCTCAGAAATGTTTGAGCTTAAGTTTAAAATCTGAACCAAAATAAAGGCCACAAAAGTCCTTGTCATTTATTAATTCTAAAATAAACTGAGATAAGATGAGAAGTAATTCCTAAGCCTCGGCCCCTCCCAACAGGAATGCAGATCAGTCTTGAGATTTATGTCTGTGAGCCCAGATCCCCCTGTGGGGAAATGATTTTACAGACTGTTTACCCCTAGAATGCTATGACTGGGGGGAGTGAGCTTTTCCCTTCCTCTCTCTTTCCCAATGTAACTAAAAGTGATACTGGAGTGCCAGGTCTGGAAATAGGGATTTCAGGGATAGCCCTGGGAGCTCTGCTTCCAAAAAATAATTACCAGGTATTCCCCCCGGAAATCCAGCACCACCTATCAATAAACCAAATTTTGTATGGGTAAAATTTATCCCACAACAAAAATCATGGTTCTTATTAGCTAGAATAAATATGACTAATTAATTAGAGCACCCACGGCACAGAGCTCCAAATTCAGTATTCTGGACCATTGGGTGGAATTCAGGCTTATCTGTAAGTGGTTTATTTCCCTAGATTTACGTCCTGAAACAAGACACGGTTTAGATGGAACCGAAGGGGTTCAGAATGAGCCTCCCCTAAATATGCATTTTTGGCTTGAGGATTACTTTGAGCTGAAGTCAATCAAGGCCTGAAAAGCTAAGGAAGAGCTTTTATCTTCCCTTTCACTGCCTAAAATGATTTAGATAGAGGACCTAGTCCAGGAAGAAAACTAAGATCAGGGGCGCCTGGGTGGCACAGCGGTTAAGCGTCTGCCTTCGGCTCAGGGTGTGATCCCAGCGTTACGGGATCGAGCCCCACGTCAGGCTCCTCCACTATGAGCCTGCTTCTTCCTCTCCCACTCCCCCTGCTTGTGTTCCCTCTCTTGCTGGCTGTCTCTATTTCTGTCGAATAAATAAATAAAATCTTTAAAAAAAAAAAAAGAAAAAAGAAAACTATGATCAGAGATAACTACAAAGAAGATGAGCTAAGTATGGTAGCTGTGGAAAGCTCAGTAGGGCCTGTTTGTTCAGATTCCTTTCTGGCTCCATTGTCTCTGCATGCCATGGCAAACGTTTGCTTACCAAACCTTTGCTCTTCCCATCTTCCTGTAAATTATCTTCTTCCCCTTTGAAGTCTCAGACCCCTACCCACTTTGCCATAGCTCAGGATGGGTATAAGCCTCAATTGCCTGACCACCTGTGGGGCTCATATTCTTATGGGGCTGTTGTACATATGTAATTAGATTTGTTTTTCTCCTGTTTGTGTGTTCTTTGCCAATGTAATTAATAGACCCACCAAAAGAACCTAAAAGGGTAAAGAAAAATTCTTCCTCCTCTACGGAACACAGCAGAGCTAACCCTGGGTGGTAAAAACATGTGGAAATCCTCCCAATAAGATCAGGACAGAAGGGCAATTCCCAAGTGCCATCCTGCATGGGGTAAGGTTAAGCAACAGGCTTTAGAGACAACCTACCTGGGTTCAAGACCTGGTTTTGCAGCTCACAAACAAAGCAACCCTAAGTAGATTCCTCATCTTCTCTGTGCCTCAAGTCCTTATCTATAAAATGGGTATAATAGTACTCCTTTACAGAATTATGGTGAGAATTAACTGACATAATGCATGTTAAGTGCTTTGAAGAGTACCTAGCACATAGTCAGTGATGAGTAAGGGTTAGCTATTATGAATGACAAAAAGGGGACTTTAGCACTTGTCCTGCCTACTTTTCAAAAGAAACCAATTCTCTCAGAGGCTTGAGGGCTCAAGCTTCTGGGTCAGCACCCATCTATCCCCTAGGCTTGCCACTGATTTACTGAAATCAGTCACTGTTGTTGGGTTCCCCAGTTAGTGGACATTTTCTTCTAGATAAAGGAAGAAACCATTATCCAGGCAGGCCTTGTTGAGGGACTGACCACCTAATTTCAACTCTTCACATCTTCCTACATCCCACCCAGACAAGACTGTGAGCCACAGTCTGGCTTCTTTGAAGGACTCTGTAGTTGAGAGAAAAGAAAATCAAAACCTTTCACAGCCATGCAGCTCCAAGCAACTTTGGGTTCCCTTCGTCTCTTATCTGTAATCTAGAAACAAGCCCACATCTTCTCCAGTCCAAAGAAGATCCGTTCCCGCCTCACAGCAGTCCTCAGCACAGTAGACATCTGCAATATTGTGATTTGTAAGAAATATATATACATCCAGATGACCAAAATATGTTCTCACATATATTTGGTCTTCACCCACAGTTATGGGCTCACAGCTTCCAAAACTGTTGGAATTTCCTGAACAATACAGCTATGGGAACATCTTCTGTGATATTTGATCTCTGTCCTCAGTTCCTGAAAATGCTTCAGAGCCATGAAGGTGAAATGTGTGTCTTGTTATTCATAACAAGCTCCTTTCCACCACGGATGGGTTTGTTAATGAAGATGGCTTTTGGAAAGCACTTAAGGATGGGGGCTGGTTGCCAGGGAAACCAACCATGAATAGTGGGTTTGAATTTTTAGTCCCAGTCCCTGATTTCTGGGAAAGGGAGAGGGGCTAGAGTTTGAATCAATCACAAATGGCCAATGAATTGATCAACTATGCCTATGTAATGAAGCCTCCGTAAAAATCCCAAAGGAGGGTGTTTAGAGATTCCAGATTGGGAAACTGAACCATTCCATGTGCCACTGCGCCAGGGCCCCAAGCTCCATGAACACAGAAGCTCCTTTGTTCTGGACCTTGCCGTATGAATCTCTCCATAGGTCTGTTGATTTGTATCCTTTAATAACCTTTGTAATAAAGCAGTAATCTAGCAAGTAAATGGGTTTTCCTGAGTTCTGTGAGCCATTCTAGTAAATTAATTGAACCCAAAGAAGCATTCATGGGAACCTCTCATTTAGAGCCCGTTGATCAGAAGTGTGGGTAACAGCCTATACTCAGGGGCGCCTGGGTGGCTCAGTCGTTAAGCATCTGCCTTCGGCTCAGGTCATGATCCCAGGGTCCTGGGATCAAGCCCCGCATTGGGCTCCCTGCTCAGTGGGAAGCCTGCTTCTCCCTCTCCCTCTCCCCCCTGCTTGTGTTCCCTCTCTCACTGTCTCTCTCTGTCAAATAAATAAATAAAATCTTGGGGAAAAAAAACAACAACCTATACTCAGAATTGGCATCCTGTTGGAAGGGAACCATTGGAACCTCCACTTTGTAGCTGGTCAGTCAGAAGCACAGTTAACAACCTGGGTGTGTGATGGTGTCCCAAGTGGAGGGTGGTCTTGTGGGACTGAGCCTTTTACCTGTGGAATCTGATGCTATCTTCAGGTAGATAGTGTCAGAATTGAGTTGAATTAGTGAATACCTTGTTGGTGTCCAAGAATTGCTTATTGGTATGGGAACGTTTCCACACACACATCGGTATTGGGTCTGGGAACCCAAAAGAACTTCTCAGGCCTGGGAATAGAAACTGCAGTCTTCCACACACACACCCCCATTCCTTTCAGGCTGTCGGGGGGCCCAATGCCAGGAACCACAGTCAACTGGTTTAAGCCAGAGATATCAGCTTCCACAAACTCTTCTGGTGGGAGCAGCTGGGAGCTGCCTTTCTTGGGTCAGGGCCAGTCGCTGCCCAGATTCCATTCACTCCCACATATCACAGACTAAACCCTGCATAGCTAAGCAGAATCCCTGTACCTGCTTTCTCCCAGTAGTGTGAAGTCAGGGACTCAGCTCTCATTATTTCCTTGAAGGAGAGGACAGCAAATGCATTCAGTCATTAAGCACCTACTGTGTGCCCCTGACCTGGGTACTGAGGAGTCCCAGCCTAGTGTGGACAGCTAATATCAGGGTCGTGAGATCTATGCAGAGGTAAGCGCTGGCTTCTATCTGCCCCATTAGTTCAGAGTGCTGTAAAGCTCCTCTGATCCCTAGGCCTTGCATCAGAATGTTGGACACCTATTGTCCCTTGAGCAGACGTGGGGTGATAGGGCATGATCTAGAATCCAGCACGGGGCCTGGTTCAGGGATGTTGATTGGGTGAAATCAAAGGTGATACCCTCCTCTCACCAGTTTAGATGATGGAGCCCAGACCTCTCCAATACCAGCTAGGTGGAAGGGGGAGGAGGGAGGGCTGCAGACATGCATGGCATGAACCCAACTCCTAGGAGATAGACAAGTAAAGAGTGAGGCCTGTATTGCAGTCATGCTCTCCCTGCTCGAAGCCCAAGTGCCAGGTCTGCCCCTAACATTTGTAGGCCTATGGAAGAGCACAAATTAAGATCCACTTACCACACAGCTAAATTTGTGTCAAGTCTAAGGAATGATCTCGTCTCGTATTCATAATAACCTGGAAGGCCAGGTTTGAATTTAGACTTCTAGCACTCTTTGAAGTTCTGTGTTAGAATGTTCCGCAGCCTTGGTCCCCAGCCTACAGCCTGCGTTCTCTTTCCCCTGGCAGACCCACCTCACACGGCAAAGGGCTTTGTGGCTATTTATAAACACTCCAGCTTGCATATCCAAGCTCCATCCATTCAGCTCTCTGACAAATAGTCGCCCTTTGGTCACCTCTGGGGTGTAAGAGAGTGCACACCCACAGCACAGTCTGTCAAGACCCAGAGAAGAGAGGTCGGAAGTGGGCTTTGCAGGGAATTCTGAGGTCCTGGAAGGAGAAAGGGCACATCCTCTTGACTCTGCATTCCGTGGGGAGGGTCACGGCTGGAGGGTCACGGCAGGGCTTTCTGAAGCGAGAGGCCACGGCACTGACCCTCGCCCTCTTGCAATGGGGTTTTCCAGGCTGCGAGCTCTGATAGAGGCAGCTCCCCAGTACTTCTCTGGCTCCTCCCTATCAGCCCCACCTTGAGAGGCGAAGGATAAACAAGCAGATCCGTACAAAAGAAAAATACTGTTTATTCCACACAACTACATCAAGTGCTTCTTCCCCATTCTTCCCTCCCCACCCCGCACTCCAGCCCTCAGCAGGCTTTGCCCCTTGTCGGGGGGACAGTCAGAACCTCAGTGTCAGGGCCTGGCCTATGAGACAGGAAGGGAATCTAGGCATAGGAAGGTGAGTGGGTCCAAGGACACAAAAAACGTCAGTGTCTCTCTCATTCCAAATTCAAGTGTGTTTCTCAATCTGCGTGGCCAAATTCTTTCCTGGGCCCCCACTGGACAGAATGCCGTGGATAGCGCAGGGCCGAAGACCCCAGCTGATTCACTGGGCCATAGAAAGTTTTGGTCTTTCTTTCATTTAAAACAAAAACAAACAATACCACACGCAGACAGTTAAATCACTTCTGCCCCTTCTCCTGCTTAAGCTCTGGCTTCCGTCCAGAGTCCAGAAAGGTGCTTTCAAAACAAAAGTTATATAGACTCCCCTCGGAGCCTGGTGCTACCAGAAACAAAGCAGAAAACCCACCTCGGGTACAGATAGCTGCTCCGCAAGGGGCCTACGGTGGGGGAGCAGGAGCAGAGACAGCAAGCCTGTGAGCTCTGCCTTGGGCCCTATCAGGGATACTCTGCACGCCCCTGCCTGCGGAATTCAGCCTGCAAAAATTCTGCCCCTCGGAAAGACCTACCCATCCTTCTTGGAGAGGACAAAATGGTTTCATTCTCGTCCAGCCTCAGAAGACAGATTTAGAAAAGGGAGGAGCTGAGAAAGCATGGCCAGGCCTAATTTAGACCAGAACTTCATTATCTCTTTTCTTTTCCCAGACCAGGACAGATGGTATCCCCCTGCATCTCCCCTGCTATGGACACACCCTGGATTATAGGCTACTCCCAGGGCTCCAGCTGTGACCCACTTGTCTCTCCCAAAAAAGAACGCATATCTGAACGCAAGTGTTCGAGGGTGAAAAGCTGCTTCTCTCTAATTTACTGAAGGGTAAGTCACTGAATCCTTTACCAACCCCAGTACTTTGTCTTCTTACTGAAAATGTTTACCATGTCTCTCCCCAGTGAGCTCCTCACCCCATGCAGACAGGGTGGATAACCTTAACCTTGAGTGTGAAGCCTCCCCCCCCACCCCGGGGAGACACTCTGTCTCCTGGGAGCCTGGGGCAGGCAAGGTGCCCGCCTGCTTCCTCATTCTCACCACACTCGTGAAGGTTTAGTTGGTCTGAACGCAGTGGGGCAGGTAGGGATGTGTGTGTGTGTGTGGCAATTTGACACACACTTGTCCTCTCACTGGCAGGGCTACCAAGAGGGTGGCCACTGCGGCAAGGGAGGGCCTGCCAGGGACCAGGTGTAGGCAGGAAACAACAGCAAGCCAGAGGACGCCAGACTAGGTGACAGCTCTGCCACCAGTGACAGTGGGGGTGGGGATGTGCCCTCGCCTCACAGCCACTTCATCAGGCTGTATCGTGTGAGGTCTGGTGGAGGGCAGCTGCTACGGACCTGGCTCTGTGACTTGTGCCCCTTTAGGGGACGGTCTACACAGCAAGTCTGGGTTCACCTAAGCTCTCCTCTTAGCGCTCTCCTGACCTCCCAGAGAAATAATACTAAGTTCCGGGGGCTGTCCAGCCACCGTGAGGCTGCAAACTCACTTAGCAGCTCGGACGAGATGCCAGCCCTCAACGTGCCATAGCTAGCCTCTCTACAGGTGACACCCATCCTGCCTTGGGGGTCTTCTTGATTCAGAGGAGCACGGGGGGGATGGGGGGAGACAGGGACTGTTTGCACAAACACGTGGTCTCCGACTTTGGACAAAATAAGATTTCTCCTCCAGTATCCAAGGCTCTAGTCTCAAAGAAAATTAGAGTTAAGTCACCTTCTGCAAGAGACCTTCCTGGGCTGCCATCCGTTCTTTCTGGATGTTGGCCTTTTCCCTAGGGCCTTGCTCTGGTTTAGTGCTTCATTTGCCCCCTCTGAGAAGGCCCGGTACTGGGTGGGGGGTGAGTAGGAGGACCAGAGAGAGAGTCAGCGTTCCTTCCCTCATTTTTCTCCAGGCTGCTGCGAGCTTGGGCAATGGGATTTTCCAGGCTGCCCATTCTTTAACCCTCCCTGTTAGTGGGGGAGATAGGGTTAGGGCAGGGATCAGATGAAAGTCTGGGAGGATGGGCTTATTTACCAAGTTCCCACCCTGCTGTCGGCCCAGGTCAACTCCAGGACAGCTAGAATTCAAAGCTGCTTCCTTCCAACATGGATTAAAGTGAAAAGATTCTGCTTTAGTGCAATTCCCCCCAAAAGGAATCAGGAAGAAGTGGGAAAGGAGATCACGTGTTCTAGCCCCAGGGCTGTGGGAACCTTCTGACCTTGAAGGCAAGGCAGACACTGAGCCTGACCTTCTGAGCAGTTCATCACACTTTTCAGACCTGTGCCTCTTGGGTCCTTTGGGGGGGACAGTGTGCCTGCAGGCAAAGGGTGGGAGGGGAGGCTGCGGGTTCACGGGCAAGCTGCTATACCTGTCGCACTTACACACAGGAGCAAAGGGGAAGAGAGGGCGGAGAGAGAATGCCATCAAAAACAAGAGCTAATGGCCAGGGGTCCTTTGGGGGCTGCTGCGGCCCTGCCCCAAGGACGGGGCGTGTCTGGTTCCCAACCAGAATTCACCCTTCGAAAACCACATTAGCAAAGTGCTTCTTTAAGTGACACCACTTAAGGGAGGGGTCCCTCGGCGTGACCGGCCCGAGCCTGGGGCTCTCCGGTGGGCCCCTCCGCCCTCCCCATGCTGTGAGAGACGTGGAGGAGAGGAGGGAGGCAGTGGACACACATGCACACAGTGGAGTCTCACGACCCAGGACAAGCACAGCTGCACGCGGCAGAACACAGGTGCCGTCCCGGCAGTGGCTGCAGCCGGTGCCGAGGGAAAAGTACAAAGTGCTGGAACGCAGGGCTGGGGGCCGAGCCCTAGGGGATCTGAAAGACATTCAGCTTGCTGGTGTTCTTGAGGGTCTGGCGCCGATTGCAGAACCAGACCCGCACGACCTCCCGGTCATAGTTGAGCTCCTTAGCAATCTCGGTGATCTCCTGGCCTGTGGGCAGTGGGTTCTTCTCGAAGTAGGCATTCAGAGCCTCTATGGCCTGGGGGGTGAAGGAGGTGCGGCGTTTGCGTTTCTTGGAGGGCTCACCTCCCACAAACTCCATCAGGTTCTGCTGCCCTTCCTGGTTCCGGAGTTCGGCTTCATTCAGCCACTTTTCCAGCACTGGCTTCAGCTTCTGGGCACTCTTGGGCGTGATGTCCAGCTTCTCGAACCTGTGGGTGACCCGAGGCCGGCCAGGGAAGGGACAGGGAGAATGTCTTATTCCCTGCACTGGGCTGTGAGTACTCTCCACAAGGGGCCACTCCTCTCAGGAGTGGTGACACTGGACTAAATGTACCCCTCACCGCCCCCACCAAGACCACCCTGGCCCAGCCAAGCCCAGACTCCTCAGACTGTCCTGTATCCCAGGTCATACCTGGGAGACCACTCCCATGGCCTCAGTTCAGTAGTGCAAGGTTAACAGCGCAACTGCTGTATGAATAACTCTTCCAGAACATTCACACCCCAGTGAGTGAGGTCCTCTGAGGAGTTGTCTAGAGAGGCCTTCAGAGATGGCACATGGATGTCACGAGTGCCACCTCTCCAATTCAGCCTCACAGCAGTGTCACTAAGTCAGCAACTCTTTCTGGCCAAGCCCAGATGCGACCGGGCACCCGCTCTAGCAGTCACGCTCGGCTAACCCGGGGAGCGCGCAGGCACCTTTGGGCCATCCCTGAGCCACGCGCTCCTTCTTGTTTGAAACCCTCTGCCCTCCTTTGATGCTGGCACCAGCACCAGTTTGAACACTGCACACAGAAAACCCAGCGCCATCCCTTTGTAGTCATGCTTGGAGGAGTGGGAGATGGAGCATGACAGGGGCCGGGGGAGCGGGGGCGCGGTGGAGAGCCCAGTCAGTACGGAAGGTCCCGCTTTTGTGACCAGCCTCATAGGCTGTACTTCTTTCCCCGTAGGGTTCCTGAATGGATTAGGGTCTTGGGTTCTCCCCACCAAACGACCACAGAAATGCTCAGAATTGGAGGATAAACTTCAGAGGGCCCTCAGATGGATGGGATCAGTCTTTGGCTACTCTAGGTGTTCATGTCGACCCTTAAAACAGCCTTCCTGATGTGGAAGGAGGCAGGAGCACAGGAGAACATGGAAAGGAGCCATGCGCCTAGGTCCCGATGAGTGCCCGGCAACATGAGGGGCCCGAGCAGGCCTTACTCACCGGCAGATAGCTGACTGGCTATAGGCTGGGCCTTCCGTGGCAGTCAGAGCCTGACCCACCTGAGTCTGCGTGAGGCCCAGGGACAGCCGTCGGATCTTAAAGTTCTTGGCAAACTCCCGGATCTCCTCCAAGTTGATTCCATCCTCATCCAGACTTGGGGTATGTGGCTCTAGGCCAGAGGAAGGGACCAGAGGTGAGTGTGTAAGACAGAGGATATCATTGCTTATCTAGCTTATTGGCCTGGCCTGGTAAAGTAGTGAGGGATGAGGACATTTGACAAAAGGCCCATGTACCCACCCTTATTACCCTCCTCACCCCTATTCCCTAAACACAAAGACTTGTGGGAAAGGAGCCTGGACTAACCTGTCTGGAAGTAGGGGTCTATTTTCAAGTTCTTTTCGCTCTAATGGCCGACCCTCCCCCATTCTCCCTACTCCTAGCTCCAAACACACCATAGCCATCCACATTCCTCAAATACTGGGTGAGAGACCAAAGGAGAGACAGCCAATGGGTTGGTTTCTCAAGGAAGCAGCCTCCACTATCATTATGCCTAGAATCCAGCTCAGCAGGAATGAGAATAAGAAAACCAATCCCAGGTGTCAGGCCTTTGCCCTTCCCCTTTGGACTCTAGAAAGTTTATTAAGGACAACAGCATCTAAAGGCGCTGAGGTATTTGAATTAATGCCTCCTGTCCTCTTCTCTACAACCTTCTCCAGGAGCCACTTACTGGATACCAACTGGCTGACAGTAGGGGTCTCAGAGCAGGTGATTGGAATGGGAGCAGAGGCAGACGGCTTGGCCGCTGGGGCTGGGCTGGCGATGACCACCGCAGGCTGGGGCACGGCTGGCGTGGGCTGGATGGGCTGCACCTATGAGAAGAGAGCCAATGAGTCCCTACCGCCCACCTGCCTGGCTCAGGGGGCTGCAGTCCCTGCAAGGACCAGAGGCAGGGTAAGATGGGCATGAAATCCTCACTCACCTGGCACACTCCTACCTATGTGCCATCACAAAGCAAGACCAGAAGCTACTTACTAGCACTCACCCAACAATCATGACCAAGTTGGAGCCTCACAGGCACCTGTGACGCAGGCAGGTCAGAGGCTCAGAAGGGCTCAGTACACTTGGTCAAAGCCCCAACAAGTGTCCACCCTTGAGATAACTGCTCTCAAATCCTTTCCCTCATAGCAGAAACCGAAACCTGATTCTAGGGCCTCCCAGGTCCAAACTGTCCATTGACAGGGAACTGGCAAGTGATTCCTGGGACTTCCCTACAGTGAGATTCTGTGCAGCTATTAAAAAGAGTAGAGTAAATCTTCCAATTACTGACAAGCAAAGAGCTCTGGGTCACAGTGCTAAGTGGAAAAAAAGGTAAAGTGAAAACAGTTTTTGGAGAATAATTCCTATTAAAAATACATATGAGTTTCCAGGAAAAAAAAATCTGGAGGCATATAAGGCGAGTTGTCAACAGAAGTCATCTCTGGAGGTGGAACTGGAAAGGATTTTTACTTTTTTCCATTACACATAATATTGGGATTGTTATAAAAATCATGTATCATATTTATCATCAAGAGAAACTATAAATATATGAAATTAGTATTTTTTGTATGATTTTTTTGAGTAAACTCTACCCCCAACATGGGGCTAGAACTCATGACCCCGAGATCAAGAGTCACATGCTCTACTCGGAGGGGAGGGGGGTGGCGGAATGGGATAGGCTGGTGATGGGTAGTAAGGAGGGCACATATTGCATGGTGCACTGGGTGTTATACGCAACTAATGAATCATCAAACTTTACATCAAAAACCAGGGATGTACTGTATGGTGACTAACATTATATAAAAAAAAATTAAAAAAAAAAAGAGTCCCATGCCCTACTGACTGAGCCAGCCAGGTGCCCCAGTATGATTTTTTTTTTTTAAAGCTTCCTGAAAAGTGCAGATTTCTCTAGGCTGGGTCCTATTCCCTGGATTCTACCTCTTGATAGCTTTTAAGTCTATTCCCTCTTCAACTCCAGAACCTTATTAGCCTTTGGTCAGGTCTCCTCGTTTCTTGCTAGAACCGTCTCAGCTGCTTCCTCACAGGGGACAAGGACTCAAGTCTTGCCACTGTTCAGTTCTTAGCTCCACCTGGATAAGAGCTAATGCTTGTTTGTGTTTTTTAAGTAGGTTTCATCCCTAGAGTAGATCCCAGCATGGGGCTTGAACTCACAACCCTGAGATCAAGACCTGAACTGGAACCAAGAGTCAGATGCTTAACTGACTGAGCCACCCAGGCTCCCCTCGGGGCAATTTCTTTTTAATACACATCTAGCCACTTCCCTGCTAAAAACCCTTCCATGACTCCCCGCTACATAATAACAGTGATAAAATAAAAGCACCATTTCCCCAGTGCTTCCTGTATACCAGAATGTTAACTGTCTTATGTGTAACATATCCGTTAACATTCATAACCTTCTGAAGTTGGTACTCTGATCATCTCCATGTTACAGATAGGCTAAGGCATTATTCACAAAGCTTGGAAGCAGCACACTGCATTTGAGAGCCATGGCCTCAACATCACCTGAGAACTTGCTAGAAATGCAAACTCTTGGGCTCCACTCCAGCCCTACGGAATAAGAAACTCTGGGGGTGGCGGGATATGTGTGTGTGCCGGGAATCTGCATTCCAACAAGCCCTCCGGGTGGTCCTGACACACACTCAAGTTTGGGAACCGCTGCTCTGTCTGGCACATTATCATTCCTGCATTAGGTAAAGGGGGGCCCACTCTCCCACCCAACTCATCCCTTTAGATTAGTTCACCGTCCCTTCTCTATGCAGCCTTGCTGAACTCCCCAGTCTGTCAGGAGCTCCCTTCTCTGGGTCCCCAGGGCATCTTATCAGGTCCCTATCATAGTCTTTGTCACGCTGGCTTGCAACTGTCTCCCGCGCTGGGCTACCTAAGACTAGGAAGGACGTCTTACTCATGTCTAGATCTTCAGCACCTGGAATATAGTAGGTACTCAAAAACTGCTCCTGGAATGAACAAATAAAGGAATAATCAAAGCCACAGTGCAGAGTGAAGGGGTGAGGTGGGAGGGGGTGCCAAATAACCTCCTGGGGCTCTTCTGGTGGTCTGTTCACCCCGGAGCTGATCGAGACGCAGTTTACTTTGACCACCTCTCTGGCCTTCTCAGCCTGACACTGGCCTCTGAGGGCACGTCCGCGTGTTTTGGGTGTGTGGGGGTGGGGGTGGGGGAGTGCTCCTTCCCTAGGGGGGAGTATGTGGGGACTCTCTTGGGCCTTCTACCCTGGGATTTCCCCTCACTTTGGAGAGATGCTCTGTTTCCCAGGGACTTCAGAAGATAATCTTGTCCTGCCCTGCAGTCTTGAGGGAGGCAGCCCATGCCAGACAGCCCTGACGGCCGCCCACCCCCCCACCCCTGCCCTTGCCCCACCCCAGCCCTGGTACCTCACTCTTAGCAGGGGACTCAGGCGTGCTTGCCTTCCGGACAGCCACAGGCGGAGGCAGGGGGCTGCTAGCCAGGGTTGCAATCACCTGGCCCTGGGCGTTCAGCAACAGCTGGGGTGTCACAGCCTGGACCTGCAGGCCCTGGGCTGGTGCTGGGGCTGCCACGCTGGCCGAGTTCACGACCCACGGAAGTGCTCCAATAACCTGGGAGGAAACAACGCAGGGCCCCGCGGGTGTGAGGCCAGTGTCCAGTCCTGCCCTTGACCCAAACCCCCACGCTGGCAGGGGAAGGGACTTAAATCATTTCACCCTTCTGCACCTCAGTTTCGTCATCACTAAAGAAAGGGTTCATCCTCTGGGAGCCGTTCCCTTTATTCGATCTCCAGAGTGGTGGTGGGGCGGGAGTGGGTCTGCACAGTGATTCACACAGCCCTGATGCGAGTCCCTGCCCTGCCACATTTTAGCAGGTGGCTTCATTTCTCCGAACCTCAGCCTTCTCCCCGGTGAAAGGGGAATGAAAATCTCCACCTAATAGGCCTGCACTCAAACTGAGGTGAGCTGATGTGTGAGAAAGCACCTCACACAGAGCCGGGCTGCAGAGTGGGTGCTCCACCGATGAAAGCCCCCAACTAGAGGGAACGCCTAGAGGGCGGGGTGGGGGCTATGCCCCTGCCTGGCACCGGCGCAGAGCGGCCGCACCAGGCACAGCGACAGCGGCCAGACACCCTGTTCGAGTTTCTTTGACACTTCGCCCGAGTCGTGGCCCCCCCAGGCAGCTTCTCCACGGCCCCCGCCCCTCGGCCCTGCCTTTGACCACTTGCCTGTCCCTGAGCGTTGGTGAGGATCTGACTGCTGATCCCCGGCATGCTGGGAATGGCGTTGGCAATGACCGGAGTGGTAGTGAGGGAGCCTAGGATCTGGGTCTGTCCCCCGAGGGAAGCAGCACTGATCTGTGGGTGGAGAAAGAGCCTTGCTCAGAGGCCAAGGGGCAAGAAGGAGCCCAAGGCAGAGAGGAGAAGGCTGAGGGCTGGGGGGGCGGGGAGAGATACAGGCGCTGGGCAGATGTGACTGTGGCCTGCAGGCCCGTGTCCACCAGCTGAAGAGTATCCAGGGCCAGGGGCTGCAGGGGGCTGGCAGGGAGGGGTGGGGCCGCTGCCATGGAAGGGTAACTCTGGCTCATCTCTCAGGCCAGGCCTGGGAGGACGGAAAGTCCAGACTGGAGGAACCGATGTGATTCTAGTCACATCGAACAGCTCCCCTGCCAAGCCAGGAGCCACGCTGGCCAGACGCTGGCGTGGGGCCGGGAGCCTCTCGTTCCGCCTTAGCTACGGCTCCCAAGCGTGCAATCCCCAGACATCCTCCCACCCTCCAAGGCCGGTCCAGTGGTTCAGGTTCTGGAGAATTTGCCCGGCCCTCTTGGCGGAGCTTGTCTGCTCTTGTCTGGCAGACACAAGGAGGAGGCCTCAGAGGGAGCCGTCTCTGCTGATGTGTTGGAAAAGAGCCGTATTCGGGGGGTTGGTCCTCCACCTCCTTCCTCCCCTGTGGGAAGGGCCAGTTTCCACCCTTGGCCCAAGATTCGGTCCATCCCTGGTCAGCTTACAATTCCTGGGCTCAGCGCGAAGCCCGCAGGCTGGACGGCGATCTGTGGGGGGGTGTCCGGCTTGGGGGTGGGGGCAGTAGCGGCGGCAGCAGTGGGCTGCGGGAGAACAGGCGTGGTCTGCAGCAGCGGCTGGGTCTGGAACAGCGTCTGGGGCTGGGCTGCCGGCCGGGGCTGGGTGGGCGAGGAGGCGGCCTGTACCGGTGGGACGGCTTGTACCGGTGTCGGGAGAG
Organism: Ursus arctos; assembly: GCF_023065955.2. Taxonomy (NCBI): domain Eukaryota; kingdom Metazoa; phylum Chordata; class Mammalia; order Carnivora; family Ursidae; genus Ursus; species Ursus arctos. The sequence continues at coordinate 41,338,458 of NW_026622941.1, forward strand.
CGGCGTTCAGCACGGCAGCTGCTACGGAGCAAGGCAGAGACAGGGGTGCTCAAACGCCTAGCCGCGGCCCCAGAGCGGCTCCTCCCAAGGGATGTGGCACAAGCATGAGAGGGGGTTGGGAGAGCGGGGCAGAGGGGACAGGCGGCTGTGATTCCCTTGATCCTTGCAGGGGCAGCACAAGACAACATCTCTCATCCCCCCTCCCTTGGGCCTGGAGATGCAGAGGTTCAAAACCAGAAGTCGGATCTTCTTGCAGTCCTTCTCAGGAGGCTGGTCATGGGGTGCATTCTGGCGTGGGGGGAGAGGGGCAGTCTCAGTTGGCGGAAGTAGGAGAGGCCTGCTGGGCCAGCATGGTGTCATGGCCTAGAGTCCGAGGTGGTGCAGCAGCTCTGTGGCTGGGTGCCTGGGACACCGAATCCAGACTCCAGGGCTGTGGCCCCGGTGGGCCAAGGGTTCTGAGTCCAACATGGCAAGCACGCGTGCAGGGAGAGTAGTATAGGGTGGTGGGGGGCCTGGTGCAGTCCTGGGGAAGAGCTGCCGTTACCTTGCAGACCGGCTAAAGGTGGCTTGAAAATCCCCCCCGTGGGAGAAGCAGCTGTCAGTCCTGGGAGGGTGGCCACGGTTGCTGTAGGAATTGTCCACACGGCCAGCCCCTGCTGACCAGCCACTTGACCTGCAATACTGATGGGGATAAGAAGAGGTTGAGTAACTGCCCCTGCTGGAACCATAACTCCTGTCAGAACTGTGGCTAAGTTTTCCTGAGTCAAGACCTGCAAAAGCAAACAAGATTTCAAAAAGAAAAGAAAAAATAAAAAATCAACATCCATAGCGCAAACACCGGGTCTCTCGGACCCAGCTGAGCACAAACAAAGCATTCTGAGGGCGGTGGGGGGAGAGGCCGCGTGAGGGTGGGGAAGAGACAAGCCCTAGCCGGAGGCCCAACCCTGAGGGGGTGCCTGGAGCGCACGATCCTGTCTTCAGAGAAGCTGCCCCCATCGGAGACAGCGCCTGGCCCTGCTCACGGGACAGCAAAGGAGGCACAGGCACCGTCTGTCGCCTCCTAGGCCTTTCCTCGGCCCTTGCCCACAGGACTGGTGCTTTGTGGCCAGGAAGCAGGGGCGGGCACTGGTGGAACCAACTGGTTGAGGGCCGACACGGGCCTCTGGGAAGCTCTGATAGAGGAAGCCCCTGCTGGATGCCTGGCAAATCTGTGCCTGGAGCGAAAGGCCACAGGGAGCTCAGCATGGCTCGGGGATCCGGGAGGCAGCTTCTCACTGCGCTGGGGCTGCCCCCTGGCTCGAAATGAGGACTCTGAACAATCCATTAACTCTTCCAGGCATCCCCACTGGAGGGGCTAACAAGGGCATTCACTCCTTTAGTCATGAGATAAATGGAGACGCCTGTGGCACCAAAGAGTTAATGCTATCCCTCCCTACAGTCCTCCCTGGACCCACGGATATGACTTGGCAAACACGCATCTAATTTTCCCAGTGGGCCTGATCTGGGGTAGGGGAGAGGCCAGGGGGTGCCTAGTAGGGGATTCCCTCCTCCACGCCACAGCCCCTTCCCTGTTCTGCCCGTGGAAATTCCCACATCCCGCGGCCACCCCACATTGGCTGTCCCATGCTTTGCTCCTGCCCGGGACCCTCTGTTCAGCTCTCCGGGTGGCCCTTACCTGGGGGGCAGCTTGTACAGCCAGTGGCGTCAGGGTCTGCGATGCCTGAGGCTGGCTCGGGGCTTGGCTGAAGGTGGCAAGAGCAGGGGCAGGGCTCGGAGGGATCCCCGGGAGAGACTTCACTTCACGTGGCATGGAGAGAAAGGACAAGGAGTGAGCCTGGCGTGAGCGGAGGGAGCACAGCATCTTGCTGTAGCCTGAAGTGGCAGCTCCCAGCCTCACACTGTGTTTCTGCATAACCCAAGGCCAATCGCTGGCCTTCCCTGGCCCCGCAGAGACTGCTTCCCCAGTGCTGCCGGTTGTGAGAACGGGAGGCTGGGGAGCCCTGTGCCAGACCTGCAAGGTAGGTTACCCTCTTCCCACCTCTAGTTGAAGAGAACGCAGGTATGCACAGCTGGCTCTGTCTCTCATTTCCTGGCTCCGCAGGACACCGTGGCCTATCACATAATCAGTAGAAGGGCCTGAAGGGAATGCGTGTCAGGGAGGGAAGGAGCTAGGATGGATGGGAGCAACTTTCCTTGGCTCATCAGGTGACAGAATCACGGTTCACGCCACCTGCGGGCTTCTTTTTGGATGCAGGTGCTGGCTTGGGGAAGGCCACAAGGATTCCCGTAGGGTGAAGCCCTTGAAGTGACAGTCCCTGAAAACTGGACTCCGGAACCCAGGGGCACTCCAGGCTGGGCAGCGTTTCTCTGCCAGTGCCTGAGGTCTGAAGTCTGGAAGAGAAGCTTCACTGAGCTTCTAAAGGAACGTCCTATAAACCGGAGCTTTTCACCCACGTTATCGCTTCCCCTTGTTCCCTTGGCTTAGTCAGGTCCTGAGGACCCCCACCAGGAAACCTCTTCAAAGCCACACAACAATAAGGAGAGGGGCTATTATTTAATACATGGTGAGACTATGGATGGGGTGATGGAGGTTAGACCAGATTGGTGGCCTCTTAAGCCTGGCTGGGCATGGATTTCCAGGCCCTCATCTAGGCCTCCTGAATCAGAATGTCCAGGAGTGGGGGCCAGCAACCTCTCCTCTCTCCCTTCTTTCTTTTAAGCTCACTTGTGATACAGCTCACAGCCAGAGTGGGAGCCACAGAATTAGATAGCCTTCCAACCTGCGTTCCCAGCCCCCCTTTTAATCTGGAAAGGCAGCAACCTAACTCCGGCCTGTAATGTTCACAGTATATAATGACAAAAAATCCAATTGCTTAAGGAATTAAAGAGACAAACAGGCAACAACTAAAGCCTTCTAAAATTCAAACAGAAAACAAAATGGCAGGTTTATCTCCACTGTGGAGGGGAAATACAGTTCTAACTACTGAAAAAAATCAGAGAACGTAAGGACACTCTGAACCTATGAAAATTTAAAAAATATTTTGCTTGACAAAATTTTATGAAATTTAAAAAAGAGAAAGTAGGAACATGGGAATGTGATGGACATGAATGAAAAAAGCTTACCATCTAAAGAAAGGACATGTTCATTTTACTAGGATTTATTTCCAAAGTGGGGCCCAGGGTCCAAGGGTTTGCATACAGTCAGGGCTTTTGTCACTTCCTGTGAGACTGCTTTTCAGAAAGACTGAACCAATTCACAGCATTTTCAATAATGTTCCTATTTCTTCACAGGGCCACCCAACTTAGGTTTTATCACTGTTTATTTATTTTTCTGGCTTAATAGGCCTGTGGTACCTTATAGGCAATTACATGTCCTCTCATCGATAGATTTTGTATTTTTCCATGTGATGACTCCCTCCTATGTACACAACGGACTTCTCTTCAAAAGGAATTCGAGTAGACTATACCTCAAAGGAAAAAACAAATTTTTCAAAGGACCAGTACAAAGGCACTCAAAGCAGTACCGGTTATGACAATGAACAACCAGACAGTTTGGCCACAGCCAAACCCAGAATCAGGTGTGTGAATCTATAACAATAAGGAAAGGGGCCTATGAATAATATGGTGGTTAAGTGTTCTATTACGGTCTACCCTTGGTGGCCACAACCATATAAACACATACTTGCGACAAGGAGCGGGTAGTAATTTAGAGCGATCTAAATCACTCGATCTTTTTCATCCTGAAAAGGTTTCCCATTACTTAGTTTTGTTTGAAGAGGAAACTCTTCTTAATATTGCGTAACTAGAAAGACTGCAAGGCCACAGTCTAAGCTGGCAACTTCTTGGAGGTACGGTCAAAATGCCTCCCTTACCTTCTTGGTGACCACTAAAATTTCCTTTCCAGAGAACAGGACTTTCGTGAAAGGCTTAAATATACAAACCTCCGGAAGAAGACGCACACTGCCATGAACAGTCATACTAAGGTGTAAATAGTTGATTTAGGGTCCGTTTCTGAGAGCAGGTTTGGACGAGAACAGAATTAAGGCACCAGAAGAAATGAGATATGGAAGACAGATTAAAGAGTAAAAAGGGATGGGGCGCCTGGGTGGCTCAGTCGGTTAAGCGTCCGACTCTTGACTTCAGCCTAGGTCACCATCTCAGGGTCCTGAGATCGAGCCCCACATCAGGCTCCATGCTGAGCATGAGCTTGCTTAAGATTCTCTCTCTCCCTCTGCCCCTCCCTGACCTCCCTCTCTTAAAAAAGAAAAAAAAAGAGTGAATAGGGAAATCAGGACACTGTGGATAAACCTGGGATACCTCCCAAATTTTCTGAAAAGGGGCCCGATCCCCACCATGGAAAGGAATCAGAAGGGGGGCCAGATGAACATCCTTGTCTTGGCTGCCTGCTCTCCAGGGCACTGCCCCACGGGGGCAGGTGACGCCCACCCTGGCCTCAACACGGATCGGAGCATTTCTAGGCTAGGAGAAAACAGTCATGTTCTTGCCATTCCTTTATTCAAAAGGAGAAAAAATAACCCAGGGTTACTAGGGTCCCCAGTGAATCTGCACACTGATTTGCGGGTATAGCAAGGGATGCGACGCCTTGCAGTTCTCTTACTCGGGAGTTGCTGTTTCCCGAAAGCCTGTCCTCACTTGCTCTCTTCTTGGCTCCGGCTCTTGGCCCACCCCCATCTCAGCCCAGATCTCCAACCTAGGGAAGGGAAGATAAGCAGAAGCCTAGGGGAGATGAATCGTGGAGTTCTGGGGGGACTGACTAAGGAGGTCCCAGGTTTCCAGCAAAAGCTGGAAAGCATCAGTGACGAAAGTCCAGGAAAGGGTGCCCCACGGCGAGAAAACCACGCCTGGCACCAGTCCCAGCCTCTAGAATGGCCCTGGTTGTGTCGCAGCTACACTGCAGGGTAATTAGGAGAGGCCGTGTGGGTGAATCACGTCTCTCCATTCCCCATACAGGAGAATCGAACTCTCGCCCCGAAGTTGTCTTTAGAGGACAACACAAATTAGGCCACCAGGCTTGACTCACAGCAGCCCAGCTGGGAAGTAAGGAGCTGAGATTCTGGAAGGTCCTACCTCACTCACACCCTCAGTCCAGGGGGGGGTAACATGCCCTCCTACCCCCAGCTGCTGGGACCTCCCAGACGTACCACTGAAGGTACCGAGTTGGAAGGGCTGTCAGGATCCCAAAGACCTAGTCCTTTCTGCATTGGGCCTGAGGGTCTGGCCTAGACAGGGAGAGCTCCCTCTCTCAGGTGACTTCAATCCCTTCAACGGAGCCTTGCCTCTCCCCATGCACCTTAGCCTGACCATCTCAGCTCAGGTGTGGAAGTGACTGAAACCAGATCTAGAGTTCCCGGGACAAGGAGGGCAGGACAGCCCTGGCAGCTGAGTGGAAGGAGAGCTGTGGCCAGAGGCTGCCCAGTGGACAGGAAGACAACAAGACCCTAAGGCCACCCAGGGCCCAGGGGCTCATGCTGGCTCTCCAAGGAGCCCGAGAAAGAGACTCGGGTAGAGCAATGCCAGATAGGAGCGATGGCCTCATACCAGTTGCCTCAGCAGAGGAGTCCGGGTTGTCTGGCCCGGCTTCGCCAGCGGGTTCACTCGCTTCGCCAGGGCCTCTGCTCTGGGAGCCCTCGGCAGCCACACCCTCCAGCCCTTTGCCCTCCTCCTCGGCAGAGATCTGGGCATCCACTCCGACTTCCAGCACGCGGATGGTCTCGTGGCCTGACATCACGATGACCTGCAAACACAGCACAGGGGACTTCGCTGGTGCGGAGCGGCCGGTCGAGCTCCTGGGGCGCACAGCTCTGGGTTTGCTGGGCGACAGCGGAGAGGGCACTTCAAGACTCGGACCTCCTGCCTGAGGGCTGCGTCCTCTGTGGCAATTTCACAGCCTGGGGCAGGCTGCAGCTCCCTGATTCCAGGAAAGGAGCTTCTAAAAGGAACTGGGGGCCTGGTGACAGGGGAGGGCTTGACATGTGCTGGAAAAAGCCCCACAGAGCCAAACCACTTGGGGATATTTCTATTTGCCCCCCTTCGTGGACTCAGTTCAGGGAGTGGCAAGTGGCCTATCCCACTGCCTTGCAAGGGTGTCCTCTTAGCTGCTAGGATATCGGAGTGTGGGGATGAAGGTCCCTCACACAGTACCCACAGCTTCAGCTGGGCCAAGAAGCAAATCCCTCTTCCCTTCTTTGGAAACCTTATAGAAGTTCCCTCAAAGATAGAAGGGGGTGGAAAATGAATGCTCCACAATGTTGAGTAACTGTTTAAGCTCGTGATTCCTTTATTTCCAAGACCCCGGGGTAAAGGCCAAGATTTCCCTGCGAGCTAACTTCCTGAAATGAGGGTCAGGAATCCTGGAGATGCGGCTTCATGCCCCACCTCCCTGGACTGGAGCTTTGGACCCTGTGGGCCTGCCTGCAGGTCCAGTCGTGCCATCTGCGGGCATGCCCGACCTCAAGGGAAGCTTCCACATCCCAGTGGTGCAGGCAGCCCCTGGGCCTCCTTGGAACACCCGGTCTTCTTCTCCTGCTCCAACAGCCAACACGCCTTGGCTCTTTACCTCCAGCACTGATGGGCTCTGAATTGGGCCACTCAAGAGTCAGGAACACTCTGTATATTCAAAAGCTCTGTCAGGCCTCGCCTGCACTTGGCCTGTACCCAAAGGCACTCCCACAACACAGTCCTGAAGCCTGAAAATTGAATCCAGCCAGAGATTGCTGGAAAAAGTGACAATGTAACCCATCAGGGACGTATGAGTGAAACAAACTTCCAAAAGCAGTTCCCTTTCTGATGCAAACTTGACCTATGAGGGACTTCAGTCCAATTACATTTTAAGAGATGTTAGTCTTTTTTTTTCCCTTTTAAAAAGTGATGTAATAAATATGTTCAGTACAAAAAATGATAAAATATATATAAGAAAAAACAGTAAATTACATGATGTCCAAATCTTTCCTTCTGTAAACATATACATATTGGTGTATATATTTTTAAATTTTTATTTAACTTGTCTTTTTATTTTTATTTTTATTTTTTTTTTTTAAAGATTTATTTATTTATTTATTTGACAGAGACAGCCAGCGAGAGAGGGAACACAGCAGGGGGAGTGGGAGAGGAAGAAGCAGGCTCCCAGCGGAGGAGCCCGACGTGGGACTCGATCCCGGAACGCCAGGATCACGCCCTGAGCAGAAGGCAGACGCCTTAACGACTGCGCCACCCAGGCGCCCCTAACTTGTCTTTTTAAAGTAAACTCTACCTCAGTGTGGGGCTTGAACTCAGGACCCCAAAATCAAGAGTCACAACCAAGCCAGCCAGGTGCCCCACACACATTTGTTTATTTTAATTTCACTTTTTAAAGTCACAGCTTAGGGGCACCTGGGTGGCTCAGTCAGTTAAGTGTCAGTCTTCGGCTCAGGTCATGATCCCGGGGTCCTGGGATCGAGTCCTGCATCAGGGCTCCCTGCTCAGCGGGGGCCTGCTTCTCCCTCTGCCCCTCCCCCCCAGCTCGTGCTCTCTCTCACACTCTCTGTCTGTAATAAATAAATAAAATCTTAAAAAAAAAAAAATGAAGTCACAGCTTAAATCCCCCAACTCAGCCCCTAAGAAGCCCTAGCTGGTAACTACATCTGGATGGGTGAAGTGACCAAGAACTTTGGTAAGAAACAGATACCGACAGGCTCTGTGGAGTCTTCCCTCCCAGCCATACCCCGGGGTCCATGACACTCACTCCCCCCGCCTCTTCCTGCCCCGGCATATACCTGCTCATTGACAGTCAGAGATGACTCTGGCCCGGCTCCAGGATCCATGGTCACTTGTCAGGGTGGGGTGGGGGCCAGCCCAAACCTAGCACATCTGTGGGATGACATGGGACAGGAAAAGCAAAGGCTGATGTGACACAGTAATACAATTTCTGCATCATCTCGAAAAGTCAGGAGTAGAATGGTAGGAAGAGAGAGAATCTAAGTTCTCCCAAATATCGGTAGAAGTAAACAGGATTCTAGAGGCTTTAAAACTGAAGAGTCTTCCTACAGCATCCCCGGAGAGCCTACACTCAGGAGGAACCAGGGTGACAAGAGGAAAGAGACGGCCAGGCATCTGTCCCTGGGAGTCCCCTGGTCTGTAGGGAGAGAGCAGACCCAGCCGAACCCAAGCTGACTTTGGCCCAGACACTAAGAACCTCAGACACAGGGAAGGAGCACTCTGGCTAATCAGAGCGCTTCTCAGGGGAGGAGTCCGAGCAGACTTCCTGGAGGAGACGGTAAAGACAGGAATAAATGAAACCGGCAGTCCCCAACTTGAACATGCACGACCATCACCTGGAGCATTTATGAAAAATACAGACACCAGATTCCCCTGAAGCAAGCATCCCCAGAGAGTCTGATTCAGCAGGGGAGTCCCACAAAATCAGCTCTTAAGTGATTCTGTGGCAGTGGCCTAACGACCCTACTGGCCTTTCACACCAGAGGCAGGACAACCTCCCAGATGCATCTGGCCCAAGGCAGGGAGAGGGAGTGGGAGGAGCCCTTGTGAAGAACAGATCGGCAGACTGGAGCCACGACCCATAGGGTCATAAGAAATAAAGATATAAAAGGGGACAAATAGGTTTAGATACTTACATAGAAAAGAAGGCAATCAACATTGACCCTGAGTGCCTCGGTGCTAAGTGTTTCTGTAACACTTTATTCGTGCTCCTTACTCAACAGTTGGGGGGATGGGGCATTATTACCACCACGGTACAGATGAGGAAACTAAACTCAGAGAAATGTTCCAGATTCCCGATCTTTCCCTTCCTCCTCTTTCAACCCTGGGTTGGTTGATCGGTCTTCCTTTTTTTTTGTTATTTTACGGATTGAGATAAACTTCACCACTGTAACCATTTTAAAGTGCCAAACTCAGTGGAATTTAACAGATCTACAATGTGGTACAACCATCACCACGATTCAGTTCCAGAACATTTTCATCACCCCCAAAGGAAACCCCACACCCATTAGCTGTTACTCCCTTTCTCTGCCACCCCCAGCCTCTGGCAGCCACTAAACTGCTTTTTTCTCTATGGATTTGTCTATTCTCCATATTTCATATAAACGGAATCGTACAATCAGTGGTCTTTGTGCCTGCCTTTTCTTACTTAGCAACATGTTTTGTCCACGTTGTAGCCCGTATCGAGACTTTAATCCTTTTTATAGCGATGTTATAATGGATAATATTGGGTGGGTTTTTGGCACTCTCTGCACCAGCTCAGGGAGGGGCAAACCGAGGTTTCCTTTCCGAGATGGAAAGTGCAAGAGACCGAGCTGCGACTATACCGAGCACTCCCGGAGGCCCGTGCCGACCCACCACCTCCCCACACAAGCAGTTCCAGAGAAAAATCTGTAAGGGCAACACTGAAACAATGATTAAGGAAAACAAGATCTTCACTTAATCCCCGTTACAGCATGTCCTGGAGTCGAGAATGAAGAAGACTATCAGACCTTTTCAAAGAAACCAGCATCTTTGCCAGAAGGAAACTTTGGAATTTTAAGAACATTTTAAACACATAGATCGTGAATGTGAAGAAAGCACAAATTCCGTAAAATACCTTCAAGAATATTTATGCACGTGAATCTATGCACTTGATCCTGGGTCATGCAGCGGTCTCCAACACGATTTTGTGAAATGAGGATTCCCAAACAAGGATGAAAGGAAGACCAAGCAAAACCGGAGGAAGCAGGTTCAGGAAAAGGAACACCTTCTTCGGGGACCAAAACTAGCATCAGGTACAGACCAAAGAATGCCTTGTGTCAGGGACGGGGTGGCTCGAAGAGAAGTGGAGAAGCTGTGACCGGCTGTTGCTTTACGCGGGGCAGTGGGCTCAGCCTTGCTCAGGTGCCAGTCCACGCCGGGTTAGAAGGCCCACTGCTGCCCTACAGCAGAAATGAAGAACTTACGGGGTCTAATTCATAGTTTTTCCCCTAGGATTTCTTTGAAAATGATAACATAATTAAAGATATTTATACACCTTTTAAAGATATTTATACATTTTGAAGGGAAGATATAAACCATTAGGGCTTAGAGAAAGGTATCCTGCTGAACGTCAATGTAGGGCATTCTGTTAGATAAACTAAGTCATCACACAAAAATTGAGTATTTTGAGTAAATTTGCCAAAGAAAATGTGATATTTAAAGAAATACGAAAAAGTTTAATCATGATTAAAAAATAATTTGGACAATTCTGAGAGTCAGTTTTAACATATTGTTCTGTTTATTGTGGTAAAAAGTTTTATTTTATTTTATTTTATTTTTATTTTATTTTATTTTATTTTTTTTAAGATTTTATTTATTTATTCGACAGAGATAGACAGCCAGCAAGAGAGGGAACACAAGCAGGGGGAGTGGGAGAGGAAGAAGCAGGCTCACAGCAGAGGAGCCTGATGTGGGGCTCAATCCCAGAACACCGGGATCACGCCCTGAGCCGAAGGCAGACGCTTAACCGCTGTGCCACCCAGGCGCCCCAAAAGTTTTATTTTAAATGTTAAAAAAAAAAAAAAAGTCCAACCTGGTGAATGTCTAGACCTGAACTGGTCTAAAAATGCCTGCCTCTCTCCTAATTTTGTGACCCTGGTTTCCATTCATTTACCACATATTTCCATCTGGATGGTCTAGTAGGCAATTAAACTCTCATGTCTCAAAAAAAAAAAAAAATCCATCGTATGGATACACCACATTTTGCTTATCCATTCATCAGTGGGTGGTTTGGATTGTTTCTTTTTTTTTTTTTTTTTTAATTTTTTTCAAAGATTTTATTTATTTGACAGAGACAGCCAGCGAGAGAGGGAACACAAGCAGGGGGAGTGGGAGAGGAAGAAGCAGGCTCCCAACAGGGAGCCCGATGTGGGGCTCGATCCCAGGCTCCGGGATCACACCCTGAGCCGAAGGCTGACGCCCAACGACTGAGCCACCCAGGCGCCCCTGGTTTGGATTGTTTCTCCCTTTTGGCTATGTGCATAGTGCTTCAGTAAATTTTTCTGTACAAGTTTTTGTCTGAACCCTTGTTTTCAATTCTTTCGTGTATATACCTAAGAGTGTAACTGTTGGCTCACCTCAGAGATTTTAGGGTCTTCACTCTTTGGCAGAATGTTCCCTGGCCAAGGAGGCAAGGAGAACCATGAGGTTCCTTCTCGCCCTTTCTTTCCCTAATCACCTAGAGTAGAGATGAAAGGAAGGGCAAGGAATTCAAGACACCTAGCAATTTGAAAAAAAAAAAAAAAAAACAGAGTAAACAAGGCTTCCCTTTAGGACAAGGGAGGGCAGGAAGGGCCGAGGAATTTGCTGGAAGAGCTAGTAGGCATCTCCCACCCTCACCGGGACTCTGGCCTCATTCCTGGGTGACGTCCTCCTCCAGATTTTGTACATGGGAGCCTTCCATGAGTTTTGCCAAGAACTTGGCAATTTACCACACTTCTGGATGGGAATCGGGATGAGCCATGAAATTCGTTACGTATAGAAGTTAATTAGCAAGTATTTTGCAAATTCAAATAAAAGGCAGAGACAAAACAGAGTGGAAAGGTGTGCAAAGTAAATTTGGGCCCATTATAGCGTGATACATACATTTCACAGCGGAAGAACTTTCCAACTCCAAAGGCGTTTGGGCAGGAAGCCTCAGTAGCCAGGCACTGTGGGGCAAGGACCATCTGCTCAAGAAGGGCTTAAAGCCTGCTCCTAGTCTTGGGCCACTGGTTCCCTGGGGCCAGTCAGGGCCACTCGCAGGGAGTGGTTAAGCAAGTGTGCACTTTATGACTGTGTTATTCGGGGAATTCAAGCAGTAGAGAGGCTCGGGTAATTCTAACACCCCTTCCACCCTCGAAATTCTATGAGCTTATGCGGACGTGGGTCCTCAATCTTTAGTCCTTTGTACCAAGGGAAAAGGCAGTCCTGGCTCAGGGCTCTGGCCACACACAGGCGCACTCTGACCCACCAACCAGGCTTCTCCCACCGGAAATGCAGGCAGAAGAGAGGCAAATGCCTCCCTCATCTCAGACCCCAGAACTTACTTGTCTCTCTTCGTCTTGGCTTTAGATGGCTCCTATCAGAGATATGCATGCGACAGAAACACCTCTCCAAGCTGCAGACACTCAGCATTTTGACTCGGAGCTCTGTCCTGTGTGTCCCCTAGCTCAGTATCTGGGCAGGCATTCTCCTGCACCTGGTTCCAGCCCCTTGTCAGGAACTTTCCACATTTTTCAAGCCTAAAGCTGGGGGTGCCTGGCTGGCTCAGTCGGTTAAGCCACTGCCTTCGGCTCAGGTCATGATCCTGGGGTCCTGGGATCGAGTCCCAGGTCGGGCTCCCCGCTCAGTCTGCTTCTCCCCCTGCCCGTCCCCCTGCTTGTGCTCTTTCACGCTCTCTCCTGCTCTCTGTCCAGAAAAAAAAAAAGAGTTTCAAGCGTAAGGCTGTGGCTTGGTCTCACTGGCGAGCCAGCCGTCTTCAGTTCGCTTTGTGACCAGTTCCCCAATGACTGGGGTGAACGGCCTCCTTTGAGCTCACAAGGCCACGCCGTGTCCATAGCCTGACAGCCAGTGAGGAGAGACGATCCGCAGTCTGTTTTAAGAGAAGGGACTCCTGTGTTGGCCCTGGCAGTAGAAGCCCACACCATACAGGGTGCTCAGTGGAGCTGCTCCAGGGAAAGCTGGGACGGGAGCTGGAGCCCACCCAGAGCCTCCTCCTTGGTCTTCTTTCTCCAGGGAGATGAAGGACAAACACCTGACTCAAACCTGGCAAAGCATCTCAGCTGGTTCCCAGAGAGTTCATTTACCCCTCGCTTTCCTGGGCTAACATCTAAAAACGCAGGTAACCTCGTGGGGGGATGAACTGCGGGTGCTGAGGCATTTGCCCACCATCCGAAAATCGGAGGCCTGGGACCATCCAGGAGTTCCAGCGGAGGGGACTGAGTTAGGGGGCCTGGTTCTATGTTCATTCTCCTTTGGCAACTGCTTTGGGCTTGCTTAGGGCAACCTTCCAAGGCACCCAGAGGAGCATTAGGAAATCTCAAACAGGGGCGCCTGGGTGGCTCAATCAGTTAAGCATCTGCCTTCAGCTCAGGTCATGATCCCAGGGTTCTGGGATCGAGCCCCACGTCGAGCTCCCTGCTCAGCGGAGAGCCTGCTTCTCCCTCTGCCTGCCGCTCCCCCTGCTTGTGCTCTCTCTCTCTCTCTGACAAATAAATAAAATCTTAAAAAAAAAAAAAAGTAATCTCAAACACATCCGAACCCCCTAGAATAGCCTGAGATCCTATTAGGAAAAATCCTGAAGTGTTTCGTCCTTCATTTATTCAACAAATATTTCAGTGGCTACTACGTGCTGGGCGTTGGGGGTACAGCGGGGGAGAAAACCTTCCCCGGCTTTGTCGAGAAGCCCTCGGTCTGACATGGGAGTCAAGGAAACAAAGAGAGAACCCCAATACAGTCCGTGCTAGAGGATCCACAGAAGGGTTACCTACGGCAGTTTGGGGCGGTCCTCCCCCCCCTTGTTCCTGGGTGGCATGTGGCTCCAACATGAAATTTTATGGATGAAGAATCTTTTGCCATGTGGAGGAAAATGGAAATTCTCATATGGGATGCAGACTTTTAACTCAGACTCATTCCTGTGGTTTTTTTTTTTTTTAAGATTTTTTATTTATTTTTTTGTCAGAGAGGGAGAGACAGAGAGAGCACAAGCAGGGGGAGCGGCAGAGGCAGAGGGAGAAGCAGGCTCCCCGCGGAGCTGGGAGCCCGACGTGGGGCTTGATCCCAGGACTCTGGAGATCATGGATAGCTTAACCATCTGAGCCACCCAGGTGCCCCTCGTTTCTGTGGTTTTCATCCCTCCCTTCACACTTCACGTGGTTGAGGTTTTCAAGGTGTAAGATACCTTCTCAGTCTACAGTCCGTTTTGGAGCTGGGAGAGCCTCTTCGTGAAGTTAGTGGGCTCTAAGGAATGGCTGCTTAAGCTGAATCAGCTTTACCTGTAATCAATTGAAAGAAAGCCACATTGGGGCACCTGGGTGGCTCAGTTGGTTAAGTATCTGCCTTCGGCTCAGGTCATGATCCCAGAGTCCTGGGATGGAGCCCCACATCGTGCCCCTTGCTCAGCAGGAAGCCTGCTTCTCCCTCTCCCAACTCCCCCCCACCCCCCGCTCATGGGCTCTCTCTCGCTCACTCTATCTCTCAAATAAATAAAATCTTACAAAAGAAAGAAAGAAAGAAAGAGAAAGAAAGAAAGAAAAAGAAAGAAAGAAAGAAAAAGAAAGAAAAAGAAAAAGAAAGAGAAAGAAAGAAAGAAAGAAGAAAGAAAGAAAGAAGAAAGAAAGAAAGAAAGAAAGAAAGAAAGGGAGAGAAAGAAAGAAAAAGAAAGAAAGCCACATTTATTCTAGGAAATCACCCTTCAAAAATTTGTCTTAATTCTCTCAGGCTAGGTTTTGTGGGCATCAGTCCGTCCAGCGCTGAGCTACTTTGACATTTAAATTGGGTCTGCACCTACCTCTTTCAGAGCTGCCAATCAAAAGGAACACAATGCCGGGACGCAGGAGACCGGCACAGATCGGTAACTGGGGCTGAGCTGGGCGGTGCCATCAACGCTTTACCCCTTCCCTAGATGGGCTCACTCAGTCACACAAGGACCAAATCTCAATCTCCGGCTGGGACCTTATCTGCGAACGGCAGCCTCAGATACCCAAACGCCTACCGATTGTTCGTATCATCTCGTCCTCAACATGTTCACAACCAAACTCCTGATTTCTCTCTCTTTTTTAAGTAGGCTCCACACCCGATGTGGAGCCCGACACAGGGCATGAACTCACGACCCTGAGATCAAGACCTGAGTTGAGATCAAGAGTCAGACGCTTAACTGACTGTGCCGCCCAGACGCCCCTAAACCTGTCCCACCCGCATGCAGCCTTCCCCATCTCAGCCCACGGGCAGCTTCATCCTTCCATAGATGCTCGGGCCACAAACCTTGCCATCATCCTTGCCTTCTCTCTTATTATTCACATTTGCTCCTTCACCGAATCCCACGGGCTCTCCCTTCCAATAGGCCCAGAACTCCGGACTTGACAGCACCACGCTGGTCCACACGCTTTAGTACCTGGTGCGAAGGACACCACATCCCCGCACACAAGTATTATCGGCCCTTTTCTTAAATTGCCAGACTCCAGAGAGGCTGCCACCTCTAAGTCATTCTTGCCTGATGGATTTTCTGCATGTCCCCCCATCCTTCCCCATTTCTGGTCCCACGACAGATTTCCCTCCTTAAACCTACTGAAGAGTCATAATCATTGCTAGTTTATGGGGACCCACGCCCTTTACACACAGTATTATCATGAACACCCTCTGGAGACAGACTGTCGAGTTCATCATCTCAGCTTTGGTATTTATTAGCTGTGGGCCTCAGGACAAATGATTAACTTTCGTGCCTCAGTTTCTTAATCGGAAAAGATGAGAGAACTAGCACCGACTTCCTAGGGTTATAGCGAGGGTTGAATAAATTAATGCATGTAGGGGCACCTGGGTGGCTCAGTCGTTAAGCGTCTGCCTTCGGCTCAGGTCTTGATGCCAGGGTCCTGGGATCGAGCCCCGCATCGGGCTCCCTGCTCAGCGGGAAGCCTGCTTCTCCCTCTCCCACTCCCCTTGCTTGTGTTCCCTCTCCCGCTATTTCCCTCTGTAAAATTAAAAAAAAAAAATTAATGCATGTAAAAAGTTTAGATCAATGCCTGGCACATAGTAAAGGCTCAGAAAATGGCAGCTGTTATAAAAATTTACATACATGATGTCATTTCAGTTTAGTGGCAGCAGTTAAGAAGCTAGAGTCATCTCTCAGTGTTAAGATTTCTTAGCTGTGAGACCTTGGACAAGGACCTAACCTCTCTATGCCTCAGTTATCATATTTGAAACAGGGCTAGCATTACAGTAAATCGCATAAGGGGTCAATGTATATTAACTATTATTACTCAATTCTGACACCAGCGCCCCCAGACCATAGTGCAAACACACACTGAAACTTGACCAACTGTGTGACTTTCCACAGGGGGGCAGGTCACTTCTCTGTTTTCTGAGGGATACATAATAGGAAACCTTACCTCGGAATTATTGTATAAAACGCTAAGAACAATTAGCTATTATTACTCCCATTTTTATAGATAGAAAGTTGAGGATTAAAGAGAGGTAAGAGTATAGGCTTTGGAGGGAAACCTACACTCAAATCCCAGTTTGGCCATGAAATAGCTGTGAGATCTTGGGCAATTGACTTAATCTCTCTGAAACTTAATTTCCTCATCTTTTTTTTTTTTTAAGATTTTATTTATTTAGGGACGCCTGGGTGGCTCAGTCAGTTAAGCATCTGCCTTCGGCTCAGGTCATGATCCCAGGGTCCCGGGATGAAGTCCCGCATCCAGCTGCCTGCTCAGCAGGGAGTCTGCTGCTCCCTCTGCCTGCCTCTCCCCATGCTTGTGCTCGCTCTCTCTCTCTTTGACAAATAAAATCTTTAAAATTTTTTTTCAAAAAAATTATTTTATTTATTTATTTGGGAGAGAGAGAGAGAGAGAACAAGGAGAGAGCAAAAATGAGTGGGGGGAGGAGAGGAAGGGCAGAAGGAGAGGGAGAAGCAGACTCCCCACAGAGTAGGGAGCCCAACGTGGGGCTCGATCCAAGGACCCTGGGATCGTGACCTGAGCCGGAGGTAGATGCTTAGCCTACTGAGCCACCCAGGCGCCCCTAATCGGCATTTTAAAGATGAGGAAATTAAGGGGGGCTGGGTGGCTCAGGCGGTTAAGTAGTTAAGCCCCTGAGTTCAGCTCAGGTCATGGTCTCGGGGCCCTGGGATCCCCCACTCCACGCTCAGTGGGGAATCTGCTTCTCTCTCTCCCTCTGCCCCCCTCCCGCCCCGGCTCATGCTCTCTCTCTTTCAAATAAAAAAATAAAATCTTTAAGGAAAAATAAATAAAATGGTGATTAAATGGGAAAACCTCATCGGGTTGTTATAACAGTGATACGAGATCATGTAAGTGAAATGCTTAGCGTGGTGGTCTTATTATGATCCCCAGTTTTATTGACAGGGAAATGGAGGTAGAGAAAGGTCAGGTGACTTGCCCAAGGGCATAGGAAAGTCAACGGCAGATTCAAAATTCAGTGCAGTGTCCACCTGTCCCAGACCCCTATCCTCCTAACACAACACCAAACTTCCTCTCTGGAATTGTAAGGGGCCTATTTTGGCCCCCAAGGATCAGGACACATTGTAAAATGGAAACTCAGTTCTCCTCCAGCACCCTCCCACCCCCATCCATGAGCAGAGATAAATAGCTTGGTAAGCTGTTGACAGACCAGGTAGGCATTCACATGGGCCAGAAAAAAGGGAAGGAGAAAAAGATAGGAAAGTAGTGAACAACTTTAATTCCCCCTTTCCAAACTATCCTGTATAATCTTAGACATATATAGACAAACAGTAAACACTAGCTTAATAAGGACACGTTTATATTTAGTTTCTCCTCCTGTTCCCTTTCCCTTGTGCCCAAACATGATTCATCCCAGGCAGGGTGAAGGGAGGGGGCAAACTAAATGTGAAAAATAAAAAGTAGGAATATTCCCTTACTAGCCTGTAAGCTCCAAGACATATCTACTTATTAACATACCCCAGTGCCTGGTATAATATGGTATATAACCGGGGGGGGGGGGGTGTCCATGACTATGAGCCAAAAATACAAACTAAGAAATCAGGTCATATCACTTGCTCTCCTCATATTTCCCACCTTCTCCCTCAAAACACAGATCCTATTTCGATTTTTTTGCCCTCATTTACAGTCCTAGGACCACTTAAAAATTATTTCAAAGAAGTAGCAGTAAGTTCTGGAGAACCGTAACCACACTTACCCTTCCTAATGTGGCAATCCAGCTTCCCTCCCATTCCCTCTGTGGCCTCACTGACCTTCATTTTGACACAGAAATAGCTTGGGGCTTAAAGGTAGAAGACCCAGGTTGGGTACTGCTTCCCCTTGGGTAATCGCCCTAAGCCTCAGTTTTCTTATCTGTAAAATGGGGCTAAATAATAGTACCCACCTCATGGGTTATTGTAAGGATTAAATTGGTAACATTTAGGGGCGCCTGGGTGGCACAGCGGTTAAGCGTCTGCCTTCGGCTCAGGGCGTGATCCCGGCGTTGTGGGATCGAGCCCCACATCAGACTCCTCTGCTATGAGCCTGCTTCTTCCTCTCCCACTCCCCCTGCTTGTGTTCCCTCTCTTGCTGGCTGTCTCTATCTCTGTTGAATAAATAAATAAAATCTTTAAAAAAATAAATAAATAAATAAATAAATTGTTAACATTTATGTAAGGCACTTAGAACTGGGCCTGGCACACAGCAAACACTATGTAACAGTTACTACTAGTGTTATTATTACTTTTAAAGCAGGCTCTACGCGCAAGGCTTGAACTCACAACCTGACTCAAGACCTGAGCTGAGATCAAGAGTTGGATGCTTAACGACTGAACCACCCAGGCTCAGTAAAATAATAATTGTTATTATTTTTCATTGAAGTAAAGCATGCGTATAAAAATGTTTTCAATTGTAAAGTGTTAAAAACTATAAAACATTGCTATTACGATCTTATAGCCAGTACATCTTGGGGAGAGGAATATGATTTTATCCCACGTTCCTTCGTAATGCAGAGAACCCTTAGGGAAGCAAACTTCTTCTGATTCACTTTTTCTTAGTTCCTAGGTAGTACCTTCAATAGAGAAGAAATAGCTCATCTCTCTCTCACACACACACACACACACGCACACGCGCACACGTTATCACGTGATGGAATTACCTTGTACGCTTTCATGTTTACAATCTGCCTTCCCTTGACCCCTAACCACCACCACCACCACCACCACCACCACCACCACCACCACCACCACCTAACCTGAAATGAAAACTCCATGACAGGGAAGTTCTATCTGTATTGTTCAGAGCATGGCACGTACTAGGTATTTTTGTTCGACCGATGAACAAAATGAAGTTCTACTGCACATATACAAAAACAAAACAAACAGGGGCGCCTGGGTGGCACAGCGGTTAAGCGTCTGCCTTCGGCTCAGGGCGTGATCCCGGCGTTATGGGATCGAGCCCCACATCAGGCTCCTCTGCTGGGAGCCTGCTTCTTCCTCTCCCACTCCCCCTGCTTGTGTTCCCTCTCTCGTTGGCTGTCTCTATCTCTGTCGAATAAATAAATAAAATAAAATCTTTAAAAAAAACACAAAAAAACAAAAAACAGGTCACAGAACTACCACCCTGAGCACCAGGACTTCAATCAAAATGGAATAAATGTAATGACTCCTCAGAAAGGCCCTGCTTGTCACTGTCGGCTGCCTTAGAATACCAAGATAAGGGGAGGAGGGGGATATACGTCCATGAACAATTAAAGACCAGCCCCTACTTTTGGAGCAAGGAATCTGGAAAGGCAGATGAGGCTAAAATCTCTGCGAAGAACTTCTTTTCATTTGCCCAGAAAGGCTCGCTGACCGTGTTTCATTTCCCCCTGCTCTGCAGCAGCGGCTAGTCTGTGATTTTAGGCTTCCAATCACCGCTGAGTGGGGGATCCCAACGCTAACGTGGGGATTACAAGGCACCCGGGGCTCCCTTGGCCTTGCCAGGTGAGAATGGCCAGGACGCACATAGCGGGCCCATTATTATGACTATTTATTAATAATAATACTGTTATTAAATATTTATGAAGTGCTCATGCTCTGCTCGATGGTGACCCTCCCACCATCCCTCCACGCTTCCAGCAACGTCTGGGTTCCTAATCCCGAGACCCACCAGTCCTCCCAGTGTACTGTGGCTGGGGAGAATTGTGACAGGTCGCCCAGGCTGACTCAGTTGACCTTAACCGCCGGGAACCCAGGCGTCCGGGCTCGCCGGTGGGGCGGGAATCCGCTCCGGTCGCCACGGGGTCTGTGTCTAACGTCCGCTCTGGGCCGTATCCCACCTGGGCTCCAGGGGAGGGGCCAGGTCCAAGCTCCCCACGGGGTCCACCTGGCGGCCGCCCCCTCCCCTGCCCCGGTCCCCGCCGGCCCCCGGGCGGGCGAGGGCGCGGCCCCCGGGGTCTCCGGCCCCAGGCGGGCGGCCGCGCGCAGTCTCATTCCCAGAGCTCCCCGCCGCCCCGGCCCGGCATCCCGGCACCCCGGCCCCGCGGCATTTTTTCTCTTTATCATAAATATATAAATTATGCTAATTACGGGCATTGCATATTAACCAAACCCGAAACCTCCCCTGCCCGGCCCCCTCCCCCTCCGTGCAAACCCCTCCCCGCCCCGGACCCCGCTACTTACCGGAGCCCGAGCCCGAGCCGCCTTCGCCCCGGGTGCCCGGCGGCCACCGATTAGAGATTCATCTCACAGCTCGGGCCAGGGGGCCGGGGCCGGGGCCGGGCGGCCGCCGCCCGCAGACAAAGAAGCCAGTGCGGCTTGGCTGGGCTCGGCTCGGCCCGGGAGCCGGTCGGGACCCGCCGCCACCCCCGGGCCCCCAGGCCGGGCTAGGCAGAGCCGAAGGGGACTCCGCGGGCTGCGCTGGGCGGAGGGGGGCGGCCGGGAAGCGGGAAGGGGGAGCCCGGGGGGGGGGCGGGCAGGTATATATATTTTTCTTCTTTTCCCCCTTCCACAGCCCCCCCTTTTTTCTTCCCCCCCCTTTTTTCCCTCCTTCTGCTACTTGGATTTTTTTAGCTGCTGCGTCATGAGCATAATTTATGCAAAGAGCTTTGCCGCATGCTGCACCGCGCGCGCCAGCCGCCGGGGGCGGCGGGCTGGGCGGGCGGTGGAGGAAGGGAGGGCATCTGGGGAGCCGGGAAAGAGGAGGGGTGGGGGTGGGGTGGGCACCCTCAGCCCTCGGTCACGCCGGGAGGCCCCAGGGGCTCTCTTCCCGGGCTGGAGTGGAGGGTCCGTGGGGCGGGTCACGCAGCCCCCTCGGAGGTGCCGCTCGAGGTGGTTTCATTTTGGAAGGTGCGAGAGAGCGAGCAGGAGCCTGGGAGTCCGAAGTGGTCACCCTATGCCACATTCCGTTCAGTCTAGGGTTGGGGCGGTGACTCCCAGCCACCGCCGCCTTTCCTGTCTAGTCAACTGCGCGCCTCATCGCCGAAAGTCAAGTTCAGGCCATTCCCAAACCCCAGGCCAGAACCCCAGTGCAAGACCGGAGGGGGGCTCAGACGGCCGTTCAGGCAGCGTCGAACCTCCAGTTGGTTGTGCCCCGGCTCCATTTCAGGGAGGGGACCCAGGTCCTGAATGCTCCCTCCGCCTCACCCCAGTGGCGGTTGGTTGTGGGCTGTATTGTCTAAAGACAACTTCCCTGCCTTCTTATCCAAATAGCCACGAAAATGTAAAGAAAAAAAAAGTTCAGTAGAAAAAAAGAACAACGTTGTGCTTTGCTGGTGGTGATGGTGCAGACGGTTTGGTTTATCTAGAGGCTTTTGAAGGTAGGGGAAGGGGAAGGGATTGGAAGAGTTTGGGGCCGAGGGTAGAGCAGATTGGAGAGGTAGTTGACAAGTGGAAGAGGAAGGAGTTGAAGACCAAAGGGGAAGAAAAGGAATGAGGGGAGAAGAACTGAGTCGGGAGGCTCTGTAAATTCAGACTGGGGATCCCTCAAGGTAGGCGGCCTGCTGTCCGTCTGGGCTGCCCTCCCTCCCCCCCGCCCCCGCCTGCCCTCCCTCCCCAATTTGGTGGTTAATGGAGAGCGGGGAGAAAGTTCCATAGTGTGAGGAGAAGGGAAGTGGAGCCCCAGCCCGCCCAGGACTGTTCCTGAAGCCCCCTGGTGGAAGACACTGCAGGGGAGGAGAAGAGGGGGAGCAGCCCAGGTGGCTCCACACCGGCACTAGTACACACTTTTCCAGAATGTTGCCTGGCTGCCTGGCGCTTGCTCACCCCCAGAGGTCCTGCTCACGAAAGCTTCCATTGAGGCCTGACGTTATCATTTGCCTGGCCAGCAGGGCTCGGGGTTCTATCCGTTTGCTGTTTCTACCCGAGGGCGAGGAGGTAAGGCTGGTGGCAGATTTATAAGAAGCCAATGGATTAGGAGTCAGAATATTTAGGTGTGAGTCCCAACTCTTCTGCTCACAGTCCAGGCAAGTAATTTCACTTCTTCATTACTTATAAAATGAGGATGCTATCTATGATCTCGACTTCAGAGGGTTAAGAAGTTGAACAGTGAGGATAGGGAGGATGTATGTGAAAGCTCTCTGAAAACCATAAGCTCTCTACAGTTGCAACCATTTTTAAAAACCGATTGTATTTATTTAGTTATTTGTCAGAGAGAGAGAGCACAAGCAGGGGGAGAAGCAGGCTGGATCCCGGCACCCTGGGATCATGACCCGAGCCGGAGGCAGACGCTTAGCCGACTGAGCCACGCAGGTGTCCCATAGTCGCATCCATTTTAATGGCCTTGTGCGCCTCTGACACATGTCATGGTATTCTGTCTCTTGGGAGTTTTGTCTGGTCTGTCTGTAGTCTCTCTGGTTTTCCCCTCAGACTGTAAATTCCTCGAGAGCACAGGGTGTGACTTAATCCTTCTTGTATTTCCTACTACTCTGCGTGAAGGAGGGGCACAGTCTTGCTGTTGGATGTTGTCACACGAAGGCAGAAACTCTCGGTCCGTGTGACCTGGTTTGGTGCTTCACACAGCTCAAATGCTCTGAATGACGTGACGTCAAAGATAGTCTTTAAAAATATGTTATTTATTTATTTATTTTTTGACACAGAGAGAGCTTGAGCAGGGGGGAGAAGCAAGGGGAGAGGGAACAGCAGACTCCCCGCTGAGCAGGGAGCCCAGTGTGGGACTTGATCGCAGGACCCTGGGTTCATGACCTGAGCTGAAGGCACATGCTTAACCGATTGAGCCACCCGGGCGCCCTGCCAAGGATAGTTGGGAGAAAGAAATGGATGTGATGGAAGGGGTTGAGGGAAACATACACCGGAATGTTAATTGTGGTTTTCTCTGGAAAAAGGAAACCTTTAATTTATACTGTATATACTTCTACATTGCTTGAATTTTTGATGATGAGCATATATTAACTTTTTTGTATGTTTAATTTTTTCATTCAGGTCTAATATGGGCACACAGTAAAGTACCTAAGTCTTAAAAGTACAACTTGAATTTTTACATAATTTTATATCACCACCCACAACAAGATATAGAGCATTTCCGGGCCCCTGGCTGGCTCAGGTGGCAGAGGATACGACTCTTGATCTCAGGGTTGTGAGTTCAAACCCCATGTTGGGCGTAGAGCCTATTTAAAAAAAAAAAAAAAAAAAAGAGGGGCGCCTGGGTGGCACAGCAGTTGGGCGTCTGCCTTCAGCTCAGGGCGTGATCCCGGCGTTATGGGATCGAGCCCCACATCAGGCTCCTCCGCTATGAGCCTGCTTCTTCCTCTCCCACTTCCCCTGCTTGTGTTCCCTCTCTCGCTGGCTGTCTCTATCTCTGTCGAATAAATAAATAAAATCTTAAAAATAAATAAATAAATAAATAAATAAATAGATAAATAAATAATTAAAAAAAAAGAAAGAAAAGAGCATTTCTAACACCCAAGACGACTCTCCTGTGCTCCTTGCTAGTCAATAAACTCCCAGTTACCACTATTCTGAATTCTACCACCATAGATTAGTTTTGCTGGTTCCTGACCTTCATATAAATGGCATCAGACAGTATGTGCTCTTGCGTCTGCCTTCTGTCACTCAACATACGTTTCTGAGACTCATCCATGTTGTTGTGTCTAGCAGTACTGTTCTTTTTTTATTGCTGTATATATTCCATTGCGTAATTATGCCATGATTTATCCATTCTACTATTGATGGGCATTTGGGCTACTCCTGGTTTTGTCCCTTATATGGATAAAGCTGCTATGAACAGTCTCGTACAAGTCTTTTGGTGAATATATGCACTCATTTCTCCTGGGTACATACTGAGGAGTGGAATTGCTAGGTTTGGAGAATATATTTAACTTTTGTAGATACTGCTAGTTTTCAACAATCTTTGAACCAATTTATTTCTTTAGTAGTAACATAGGAGAGTTCTCGTTGTTCCACATCCCCTCCAACACTTGTAATACAGTTTTTTAAAAACATTGCAGCACAGTCTTTTTTGGAATAAGTATGTATTTGATAATCAGAAAAAAGCTTCAACAATATAAATATTTTCATGGATGGGTAGAGAGAGATGTTGCCAGTGGCTTCCTTCTGCTTCCCATGCCAAAGACAACTCTTCTGCAGTCTCCTCAGCCCCGCACATTTTCTTTTTCTCCCGCACTCCCACTTCCCATGCCTTCCGAGCCTTCTGAGGCTGCATTTCTTTAACAAATCGTTATTATCTACTGTGCACCAGGTGCTAAGTGTCCAGTGGAAACAAAACGGACTGCTCTCTTGGAATTTATAGTCTACTAGGGAAACAGACATTAAACAAAAAAATAAGCACAAATATATCATTACACGTGATGTTTAAGAAAACACGGTGGTACAAAAGAGTAACGCTGGGGTGCAGGGCAGGGCAGACCTCTGAAGGAGTCAAATATAATGCAAAGCGTAAAAGACAGGACAAGCAGGAGGCAGAAGGAACAGCAGAGGCAGGGCAGAGGCCATGAGGCAGGGAAGAACTTGGCGTTTAAGAAACCGAAAGAGGATCCATATGGCTGGAACACAGCCAGTGACAGTGGCCCGAAATGGGGCTGGGAAGACAGGCCGGGCCCACATCGGGAAGGCCTGGTCATATATACCTCTAATCTTTCAGTTTAATTAGGTTCTTGCTTTCTTTGCAAACTCCACTCAACGTTTATCTCCTCCCAAAAGCCTTCTTGAATAATAGCACATTGTTCTAATTAGTATTATTTTAATTACATCATTGTTCCAATGACTTCATTATATAATTGGTAGTTTATAGGGTTTCATTCTTTTTCTGGAGACTATATTGGTTTCCCCAACAGAGGTGGGGCAGGGCCTTATTTCCTCTTTTGTCTGATCTCCTCCGAGCACTGAGCATATCAGGGGGACAGCAAGAGGCTGTTGACAGGAAGAGGCTCCCTTAGCACTGTCCTCCATTCCTGGAAAGCTCTGGAAATCTGAGCAAATAATCCCTGGTGTCCTGTCTTCCCTGCCTTGAGAACTAACCCAGCTCCAGGTCTTCAAAAATTGTCGTGGAACGATCACATTTCTCCAGGACCCACGCCTACTTTCCCCAACACCTCCTTGTGTCCATAGTTGATTTTGCCCCTCCCCCTCTCTAATCACCAGATTACAGGCTGCGCTGCTGTTGCTAAGGGAATGAGGGTGGGCAGGTGGGCGTGAGTCGCAGGATGGTACCGAGGGAGTCAGGGTGGTCAGCGGGAAAAGCCTCCCAACGGGGAGGAGGCGAAAGACAGCGATGCGTTTCCAAGGGCTTCTCCGCCACTTTATTCCCTTCTCTGTGCTACCTGCTTGTTCTCTCTGGAAGCTATTAGGCTTTTTTTTTTTTTTAAATCTCTGGAGTCTCAATTTTACCACCTTATAGCTTGTGGTCGGCCAGTTTTCAGGAAACAAGGAAGCTGTTGTCCATCTTGACTTGTCATATTGAAGTCCTTGTGAGAATGGGTGATGAAGGAGAAGGTCCCCGAGGACCGCTGACAATGCGGGATATTTTAAGGTGAGAAGCCAGAAGGGTTTTCTTCTTCTTCTTTTTTTCCCCAAGAAGCCAGAGTTTTTGAAAACTTGTGACAGAGAGTAGGGCTACGCATACTCCATTTTTTTTTCACAGACCTCCCACCCTGAAATGCGTATATTTTATTCTATTTACTTTAATTTTAGCAATGATGTAGAATTGTAGTACTAGGCTGCTGTCACTCTGACAGATCACCCTACCAGCTCAAAGGGTAAATATGTGGTTTTTTCCCCATAATTTTTGTATAGTAACAAGGTGAGGAACATTTTAGCTCATAAATTATTTACCAAACCTCACAGGCGTAATAGGCTGTGTGCATATTCATCAGGCCATCATCCATTATTCATAAGAAGTTCACTTCAACTGTTAGAAGAAAATGAGGTTGTTGATTGAAATGCTGAAGAAATGTGGTCTTTTGTTCTCCCCCCTCCTTTCTCCCATCTGAGTAAGTCTGGAAGTTTCCATCAAAAAATGATATTGTAGGAAGCAGAAATTTATTCCTGACATGCAGATGTGTAGATAAGAGGGAAAGAAAGCCTGGAGTAGGAAATAAATTGGCAGAATCAACCACCATTCATTTAGCTTGGCTAAAGGCCCCTGATTCCTGCTTGCATAGAGATTGTGCCCAGGAAGTGGCCAGAGGGGGTATCCTTCCTTGCAATAAAAGAGCAGCTTCAGCAAATCTGATAGAGTACTTACATTAACTAAGAGACAGGTCGCATTCTACAACTCAAGGAGTATTTATCATTTATCTTCTTATTTGACCTTCACACCAAATCTGTGAGGTAGGAATAATGCTCAAGATGAGAAAACTGAGGCTCAGAGAGGTTAAGTCACTTGTCTAAGGCCAGACAGCTGGTGATGACCAGACCAAGAGTAGAGCCTACATTTTCTTTCACATTCCATGTTCTTTATATAGTCTTCCTAAGGCCTCTGGATGATAAAGCCCACCAGTCCCAAGATAGAAGCATTTCACAATGCTTTCCATGAACCTTTGATTTTATTATTTTCCTTTTTTTGTATCTGGATTATTTCTGTGAACTGCAAAAGCAGTCTAGGCTTGAAAGCATCAAATAATACTAAGTTCCATAGAATGGAGAATAACAGATGTCCCTGGGACCTGCACAGGTAGTTAGCTGCTGTGACTGCCAACCCCCACCGCCACAGGAGCAAGCTGGGGATGTTATAGTCCAATCAGATCCACGGATCTGCGTTCAGCTGTGACCATGGTCGCTTACGAGCTGTGCAACCTTGGCCAAGTTAGCTTTTTTAAGCCATAGTTTCCCATTTGGAGAATGGGAATAACGCTCACTCCTAAGTTTTTGTAAGTGTTGAGGGAGATAATGTATATGAAACCCAAGTGTCAGCATTTTCGTCTCTTTTCCCCCTCCATTTTAAGGGTCACTTCTTTCTAGTGTATTTGGGGAAGCAGAATGCAAGGCAAGGTTTGTCTCATGCCTGTCTCCCAAATCTTCTGCTTGACCTTCTGTTCCATTTGGTCCTGGGCCACTCACTTGGCTGCTGGTCACAGCCTGGACCTCCTGGTGTGGTTCCTCTGGATGAAATGCAACTGTATTCACAGTGGGGCAGAGCTGTGAATTCTCCCCAACATGACTACACACAGTATTCTCTTCTGAAGGTTGGGGGAAGACTAAAGAGAATTCCAATGAATAAGGGAAAGCTTAAAATTTGCCTTTAACTTTGCCTATAAGCCAAATGAAAAACAGCTGAGAAGTTCAATCTTTATTAAAGGGTCTGTTCCTTTCATGGGTGTAGCCCCGACCCTGACCTGGCTCCCTGTCCTCAGGTCTGTTCCCTCCCCAGAAACTCCTCCTTCAAATCTCCATTTCTTTCTGGGAAGCTCCAGGCCCTCCCTCCCTCTTGTTCTTCAGCTACCCCCAGTATATTCCCCTAAATCTGACAAATCCAGTCTGGAAGAGGTGAATGGAGTGTGTGTGGTGAAACGGAGGGAAGACGCCACACAGCATGTGTCCCAGTACGTCCACCCGGCAGAACAGTCTAGCGGGGGCTGGCGCCCAAGTCCAGAACCGTTCCAGTCTCTTGGCCAGACTGAGATGCAGATGAGGCTCTATTCTTCTGTCTTTTGGAAAGTAAGTAATCTTGGGAACACAAACACACACCTTGAAGGAGAAAATGAAGTCTCCACCCCCAAACCGGCAAACGTCGGTGTGTGTTAACATTACTCCATTTCTTTGACTTTTAATGAGGACGGGATGGTTCTGATGCAGGTAGCTTGTGATTTCACATTGAGAAAAACTGATCAAAACCCCCAAAGAAGAGACACAGCCGCAGGATTTCCTAGGCTGCCCCTGCCACGGGGGAGCCCGCCCTCTGCATTATTATGCAGAGCTGGGTTAGTGCCTCTCCTACAAAGGCTGGCCTGGAATGAGCAAGGAGGGTCCATTTCTGAGTCAGATATCTTGTAATCCCTGTTCCCTTAGTTACACAAAAACCAGCCAAAGCTTTCAAAAAGCTGCTTCAAAGAGCCTGACTGGATTCTTCCACAAACCTCTGCCCTCCCTCTTTGGGCTGGAAAATGCGAGGTGGTTTTGTTCTTGCAGTTACAGGAGTCACGAGCAGAACACATAGTAGGTGTTCAATAAAGGTACATAAAATAGCTCTACCCAGCCTGACCGATTGGGAGTAGGGACCCAGCAGGAGGAGGCAAGGGGACTCCCTGAGCCCTCAGCCCACAGCGTACCCATCTCTACTGCAGCACTTACCAAGTTCTGCCCGAATTTTGCTCCCAGCGTCTGTCTTGCCAGGCACACTGGCAGTTCATTAGCCATCATCCTTGGCTTTTCCCTTTTCTTCATCCCAACATTATTTTTTAAAACACCTTTACTGTCACACAATAAGCCGCACATTTAAAATGCATGATTTGATAATTTTTGACATATATATTCACCCATGAAACCATTTCCACAATCAAGATAATTAACACATCCATCACCCCCCAAAGTTTCCCAGAGTCCATCTCTCCCTCCTGTCTCCTCTCCCCCAGGCTTTTTGTTACCACGGCTTAATTTATATTTTCCAAAATCTTATATAAATGGAATCCTACAGTATGCATTCTCTCTGGTTTTTTTTTGGCCAGGTTTCTTTCACTCAGCATAATTGGCATCACCCATGTTGTGTGGATCCATGGTTCATTCATTTTTACTGCACGGCAATATCTTTATCCATTGACCTACTGCCAGTCATTTGTGTTGTTCCCAGTCTGGGGCTGTTACAACTAAAGCTGGTATAGATACCCTGGTAAACCCTTGTGTGCTCACATGCTTTCATTTCTCTTGGGTTAAAGGGAGTGGAATGGCTGGATCATATGGTACGTGAATGTCTAATTTAAAAAAAATTATTTTGTTTATTGTTTTTTGTTATTTCAAGTTTTTATTTAAATTCTAGTTCATGGGGCGCTTAGGTGGCGCAGTTGGTTAAGCGCCCAGCTCTTGGTTTCGGCTCAGGTCTGACCTCAGGGTCCTGAGCGCCTTCCACGCTCAGCAGGGAGTCTGCTTGAGATTCCCTCCCTCTCCCTTTGCCCCTCCCCCTGCTCGCTCTCTCTCTGTAAAATAAATAAATAAATAAATCTTTAAAAAAATAAATTCCAGTTTGTCAACATATAGTGCAACATTAGTTCCAGGAGTAGAATCCAGTGATTCATCACCCTCCATACAACACTCAGTACTCGTCACTAAGTACACGCCTTAATACCCATCACCCATCTAATCCATCCCCCTGCCCACCTCCCCTGCAGCAACCTCTACAGTTAAGAATCTGTTTTACCGTTAGCCTCTTTTTTTTCCCCCGCCCATGTTCATCTATTTTGGGTTTCTTTAACTCCACACAAGTGAAATCATATGGCATTTGTCTTTTCTCTGACTGAATTATTTCACTTAGCATAATACACTCTAGTTCCATCCAGGTCACTGCAAATCGCAAGATTTCATGCTTCCTTACGGATGAGTAATATTCCATTGTATATATGTACACCACATCTTATCCATTCACCAACTGACGGACATTTGAGCCCTTTCCATAATTCGGCTACTGTTGATAATGCTGCGACAAACATCGGGGTATGTGTGCCCCTTCGAATTAGTACTTTTGTATCCTTTGGGTAAATACGTAGTAGTGCAATTGCTGGATCATAAGGTAGTTATGTGTATGTTTAACTTTTAAAGATCCTGCCATACTGTTTTCAAAGTGGTTGTACCATTTTACACTCTTAACAGCAGTGTGTAAGAGTTCTAATAGCTCTATATTCTAACACCTGATATATTCAGGCTTTTTATATTAGCCATTTTAATAGGTGTGCCAACATTGTTTTACTTTTTTGACTTGATAAGAGTTCGCATGGTTCAAAAAATTTTTTAAAATTTAAAGGTATACGGTGAAAAGTCTCACTTTTGCCTCCGTCTCCCCATGCCAACCAGTAACCACTTTTATAGGTATCTTGTGTATTCTTTCAGAATTTCTTTACTCAAATGCTAATGAATATTCTTAGTTTTTCTGCTCTTTTGCAAAAGGTATCAAGCTAACCACACTGTTCTGAACCTTTCATTTAAAAAAACATTTTGGAGAGCCTTCTCATTCTTTGTAACAGCCACACAGTATTTAATTGTAT
Organism: Ursus arctos; assembly: GCF_023065955.2. NCBI lineage: Eukaryota > Metazoa > Chordata > Mammalia > Carnivora > Ursidae > Ursus > Ursus arctos. The sequence continues at coordinate 41,368,770 of NW_026622941.1, forward strand.
GGACGTACTAAGATTTATTTTACTAATTCCCCATTGATGGACATATGGGTTCTTTTTTAAAAAGATTTTATTTTTATTTGAGAGAGAGACAGAGAGAGAGATTAGAGAATGGGTGGGAGGAGGGACAGACAGAGAAGCAGACTCCCCGCCCAGCAGGGAGGCTGACATGGGACTGGATCCCAGGACCCTGGGATCATGACCTGAGCCAAAGGCAGATGCTTAAGTGACTGAGCCACCCAGGTGCCCTAGACATATGGGTTATTTCTAATCTTTTGCTATTATGATACTGCAGTGAACACCTTATACACACTGTGTCTCATGAGCGCAAATATATCTGTAGGGATCATTCCTAGAAGTGGGGATGGTGAGACAACTGGGTGGCTCAGTCGGTTAAGCATCTGCCTTCAGCTCAGGTCACAATCCCAGGGTCCAGGGATGAGTCCCGCATGGGCTCCCTGCTTGGCGGAGAGCCTGCTTCTTCCTCTCCCTTTGCCTGTGGTTCCCCGTGCTTGTGCTCTGACAAATAAATAAAATCTTAAAAAAAAAAAAAAAGAAGAAGAAGAAGAAGAAGTGGGGATGGTAATGCATAATATTGACAGATATTGCCAAATAAACCCAATAGGAGTTGTGTCAATTTACACTCCCACAATCAAATTAGATTGTAGTCAGAGAAAGATAAATACCATATGTGGAATTTAAGAAACAAAACAAACAAGCAAAGGGAAAAATGGAGAGACAGAGACACACAAACTGAGAAGCAGATTTAATTATAGAGAACTGATGGGTACCAGAGGGGGGTGTTGGGGGGTAGGTGAAATAGGTGGTGGGGATGAAGGAATGCACTTGTTAAATGTAAGTGGGGTTTTTTTGTGTTTTTTTTTAAGATTTTATTTATTTGACAGGGAGAGAGACAGCCAGTGAGAGGGAACACAAGCAGGGGGAGTGGGAGAGGAAGAAGCAGGCTTCCAGCAGAGGAGCCTGATGTGGGGCTCGATCCCATAACACCGGGATCATGCCCTAAGCCGAAGGCAGACGCTTAAGGACTGAGCCACCCGGGCGCCCCCAAAAAGTAATGCACTTGTTGTGGTGAGTACCACCCAGTGTTGTATGGAAGTCTTGAATCACTATATTGTACAACTGAAACTAATATTACACTGTATGCTAAGTAACTGGAATTAAAAAAAAAAAACTTCAAAAAACCCAAAAAGAAATAAATTAGAGTGTTTTATTCACAGCACTGCAAATAAAGTTAGCAAATGTTTGGATTTTACCAATCTGAAAACGGTGTTTGTGTGGTTTTTAATTTGCCTTTTTCTTATTAAGAGTGAAGCTGAACAGCATTTCACATGTTTAAAAGCCATTTGTATCTCCTTTTCTCTGAACTGTCTGCAAACGTCATTTTCTACTTTTTCTGATGGCTGGTCCTGTACTTACTGATGTCTGTGAGTTCTGGGACAGGGAGATTAGCCCTTTGTGATACAAATCACAAATATCTTTTCTCCAATTTGTCATTTGTCTTTTCGCTTTATGTAGTTTTCATCCCTGATATCAATTCTCTTAATTAGTCATGGACATTAACCCTGAGTATTAGTCCAGTCGTTTTTGCCTCCTATGTAGTTCTGGAATGCTGCCCTCCTTCTTTCTACCCCCTGCCATTTCCCTGGGCCAGTCGTCCATCAGCACTCACTAAAATTACTACATTGGTATTCTGACTGCTCTCCCAGACATATTTCCACTCTTGTCTCCTTCTAATCTATTCTACATTTTGTAGCCAGAAAGCTATTTCTAAAATAAAAACAGGATCACGTCACTTTTCTGCTTAAAACTCTTCAGTGGCTAACCAGTGCCCTTAGTTAGAAACCAATGTCTTTTTTTTTTTTTTTTTAAGATAGCAGACTCCTCACTGAGCAAGGAGCCGATGTGGGATCAATCCCAGGACCCTAGGATCATGACCTGAGCTGAGGTCACCAACTGAGCCACCCAGGTGCCCCCAAGTATCCAATGCCTTAAGATGGAATCCTTCACAAGCTCCAAGGTCCCCTGCATGGTCTGGCTCCTGTTTACCTCTTTAGCGTCACGTTTTACTAGACTTCACCTCCCATTCCATGGTCCCGCCATACTCAAGTGTTTCCACATTCTCCCTTTCCTTTCCATAAGCTCTCTGCATAAGCTGTTCCTTCTTGGAGGAATTCCCTTCACTTGCTAAACTTACACTCAGCCTTCAGATTTCCTATCAAACATCACTCCCAGCAGGAAGCCCTCCCTGAGCCCCGTGCAAGAGATTAGGAACCTCATCTGTGTGTTCTCCTAACACCCCACACTGTCCTCATGTCAGCGCTAGTCACATTACGTTAGGATTATTGGTTTACTTCTCTGTCTCTCTCATTGGTTGGACTGAGTTCTGGGAGGGTAGGGACTAAGCCTGCTTTTTCACTACTGTTTCCCTAGTGCCTATCTCAGGGCCTGGCACATAGTAGGTGCTCAATAAATAGTCGCTGAATTCATTCAAGAAAGGATGTCTGATAAATGCCTAAACGAACATTTCCTCTTGGTGGGGGAACCCAGGAGAACAAAGAAAACAGAAAGGTTCTTGACTCCTGTCCAAGAAAGTAGCCAGTTGCTCCGTAATCCCACCTGCCAGAGAAAACAGTGGCTTGTGACCCTTCCATTTCTCTTGGTAACCTCATTTGGCTCCGCCCTCCCTTGCTCTCTGCCCAGGTCCCAGAGTGATAAGCAAAATACCTAACGTCCTGCAGGGGAGGCACTGACCAATCTGAGGGCAACTTGCCTTGGCTGGAGCTAGGTCCTGGGCTGGGGGTGGGCTCCAGTGGAGGGCCAGAGCAGAGAGGTGTACTTGGGGAGACAATCTGGGGCAATGGCTATTTACCATCCAGTAGAAGTATCTGAATTTTTAACACCTGGTAGGGCCTGACCAAAACTTACAACCTGATTATCAGCTCTGCCCACTTCCCCTCTGTCCTCTCAGGCTTCCCTTTGCTCCTTTCCTTCCCTAAAACAGAGTCTAGAGTGGGAGGTGACACAAGGATTGTGTGACCTTTTTGGCAGACAATGAAACTGAGACCCTTGGGATGCAACAGATTTAAAAACAATGTAAACAGATTAAACAATGTGAACAAATTAAAAACAGTGCTTATAAAGTCACAGACCTGAGTTTGAATACTGGCTTTGCAGCTGTGTAACTTAGTTCAACTACTTAACTGCTCTGAAATACAGTTTCCTGATCTGCACCTTTCCTCAGTCTGCGATGGACAATGGATTACACATCTGTTAAGTTCACCCGTGCAAGATCTGATTAATAAATAGTATGGGATAGGTGGGAGCTGAATAGATGAGGACCAAAATCAGTCGGTGACAGAGTGAGAACCAGAACTAGTGTCTTGATTTGGTGGCCACTTCTTACACTCTCATTGACACGGGCTGCTTCAGTCAACACAATTTTAGGGTCCCCAAGGGCCACAGAGAGAATAAGGAAAGAAAACCTTTCCCAGGTTCAGTCCTTTATTTTCTGAAGCCTTGAGCATAGGGTAAGAGTTAGGATAGATTAGTGACTTCTCCAGTTTCAGGCTTTGGGGTAGACTCAATTTAGGATCTAATTTGGAAAAGTTAGGATACAGGGAAGATTTGTCTGATCTGACCTTCAAGGATTTATTCACTCCTTTACTGACCAATTACTGACTGCAAACTTCATGCTAAGAAAAGTACAGGGCTCTGGAGATCCAAGTCTACTAAAAACCACTGTTTTTCAAGCTGTGGGTCCTGACTTGTTAGTGGGATGAGAAACCACAACCAGATTTGAAAAAAATAAACACGAGAATAGAAAATACTACAGTGCACTGTATGTAGAAGGATTAAATACTAGGTCAAAAAAATTTTTGTTATAAATGTGTGTGTGTGTGTGTGCGCGCGCGCGCACTGGGTCATGATTTAAACCATAGCATTGTGGATTGTGGTCAAAAAAGTTTGCAAGCCCCTGCACCAGAAGGTGAGCTTCAAGAGAGCAAGGGCTTTGTTTTGTCGTAGAGCAGTGCGTGGCATTTGTGTTTCACAAATAAGCTGAATGGGTGAATATCTAACACTATGCCGCCTTCGGGAAGATTAGAGTCAAACACAAAGGAAAAGGTAAATATGATAGGATTTTCAATACTAATATTAGTCTGAACCAAATTAAAAATGTCTTGCTCAGTTCCATCTCTGTACTTGCACATAGGAGGCATATTATAAAATGTAGGATGTAAGGAAAATCTTAATTGCTGCGCTCAAGGATGGCATCTTTGCCCTTAAGGACAATTAGGTTAGGGGCGAAACGAAACAGAGAAAATATACACAAGGCACCATACAGGTCACCTGTAACAAGTGCCAAACCAAGGGCAGGGGCCACAAGCACTCCCTGGGAACCGCGAGCGTGTCGGTTTTAGTGCTGGCTGCTGGGGAAGACACCGCAGCGCACGCCCTGCCTTTGGTAAGAAAGACGGCGACACAAGTAAACACTGGCAGCCTGTCGGTGGAACAGACAAGGCAACGAATATTCCGCCGATGGTCTACCTTGAAAAAGGACAATGACAGCCAGACTGGCAAAATAAATCTGGACGGAGCTGAGGCTTAAATCGGGCTTCGTAGGAGGGAAACTGCTCGATAGGTTAAGGTTCGGGGAGCGTATTTCAGGCAGTTAGGGAAGCAATGAGAAATCCCTGCCCCTTTTGGAAAGGCTGTCAAGGTGAGGTGACCTTGAGTTGCTGCGCGTAGGTGGAAAAAGGTTCCGGAGAATAGTTTAATGGTTCTGCCTCCGAGTGCCCAAAAGAGAAAAAATTCCTGTTTTGAGACAATACCTGTATTTGGTTTTCTTCCCGTCGTGGGACGCGGGTGGGGGTTGGAAGACAAGACCCAAGGGGCGGGCCCAACGCGCGCGAGTAGGCGGGACCACGAGAGCCCTCCCTCTAGCTACTGGAAGCCAGGCAAAGGGGCGGGGTTTCCGGTGGTAGCGGCAGTCGGGCGTCGGGTGACGCTAGGCGGACGAATCGTCACGTGACACGGAAGTGACTACGAACAGGAAGAGGACGAAAAAAATAACCGTCCGCGACGCCGAGCCGAACCGGACCAGCAGCCACCATGAACAGCAAAGGCAAGGACAGGGGGCGGCTGGGGCCGTCGGGGGGAATAGTGCTAGCCTGGAGCGAGTGGGCCCGGAGCCCAGGGTCGCCAAGCGCCAGGCTTGGGGCGAGCTGCGCCTCGCTCCTGGACCAGCTGCAGTCCCGGCGGCTGCGCCAGACGCCTTCGTCATCCCCGAACTACGGCTACTCGCTCCTTCCCGGCCCTTTCCTCCTTTAACTCTGTGGCGCAGTTTGGAGCTGCGGGCTCGGGTGGAGGGGTGGGGGGGGAAAGGCTTGTCATGATGGGCATCTGCAGGAGCAAATGGGGAGCTATAGCAGGGATTTGGGTAGGCCAATGGAGAGCCGGCGGAGGCGGGGCGCCGCGCTCCGGAACCAGAGGCTGGCGCCCGGGCTTAACTAGTGAGGTGCCGGCGCTGGTGGGCGGACCAGGGGGCCAGAAGGGTCTCTCTCTCCCCCTTTTCCTTCGATGGTGGCCCGAAGTTCTCCCGATTCTTGTAATTGTACTAGTGCCTGGCAGAGCACGATCCTCAGCTGTTTCTCAGGACGTTTCCCTTTATCTTCTCTCGAGTCTGAAGGTTCACTTCCACCACTCACTTTATTTGGAAGTCGACCTTGAGTAGGCATCTATGCGGCAAATAGTCATAAGCACTATGACTCAACGGGGTCTTGGGCCGTTACACCAGGCTTGTGAAGACCACCCAGAGCAGGGGCAGGATGTACCCACCGTTGGGGTGCCCAGACCTGCCTTGCATCGGTGGAGAAACTTGGGTCCAGCTAGACTTTCCCTTACACCAGTATGTTAATGGAAGAGCGCTCTTTCTGTCCAGTTAGAATCCAACATCTTCAGCTATAAGTGGGGATGAGGGTGCAAAGAGAATGCGTAGTTTTCTTGGCCTCCGAAATCAAATCTGCTTGCTGCCACAGGGTTAGCTACCCAGTATGCTCTGTGCCATTTTGGTGGCTCTGTATGGTAGGCAACGTGCATTTTTGTCTTGTTTTCCAGGTCAATATCCAACGCAGCCAACCTACCCCGTGCAGCCTCCTGGGAATCCAGTGTACCCTCAGACCTTGCATCTTCCTCAGGCTCCACCCTATACTGATGCCCCACCTGCCTACTCAGAGGTGCTTCCACTTTACTAGACTTGAACTGAATACGCTTGGATCCCGCTTTCAGTCCTTAGCTAAGCCTGACTCCACATAGTTATTTACTCTCCACGAAGAGGAGAGAGTGCTCACATGAATAGTCTGAAGCACTGTATACTTCAGCAATTTCTGTTGGGGTTGAGAATGCATTATCTGATTATTCTGTGTTTTTTTTGGCACAGGCTGAGGTTAAGAAGATGAGTTTGCGTTCCTTGAGCCTAACATTAGCTATAGCAGGAAGTGACCTAGGAGAATACTGAGTGGCAGTGGAAAGGCAGTTTGTGTAACTCACAGTGTAATGTGCACAAGGACAATTAAGAATTGACTCATGAAAGAGATCTGAAATTGGAATGTCGTAAAGTAACTTGTTCCCTTCTCTTCTAGCTCTATCGTCCGAGCTTTGTGCACCCAGGGGCTGCCACAGTCCCCACCATGTCAGCTGCATTTCCTGGCGCCTCACTGTATCTTCCCATGGCCCAATCTGTAGCTGTTGGACCTTTGGGTTCCACAATCCCTATGGCTTATTATCCAGTTGGTCCCATCTATCCACCTGGTTCAGCAGTGCTGGTGGAAGGAGGGTATGATGCAGGTGCCAGATTTGGAGCTGGGGCTACCGCTGGCAACATTCCTGTGAGTATGACCTTACCAGAAAAACTCCGCTCTTGTGTGTTTTAACTTTCAGAAGAGATTACATATTCATCCTTTCACCATCCCTGGCTAATAGCTGTGGTTTTGGTGTAACCACTGATACCCAGTAGTCAGGCAGAAAGCAGTTGAGGGGGCAGGAGAACTGTGGCAACTCAGTAGCATCTGGCACATTCCCTGGGGTCTGAGTTAACCAGATGCCTTTGTTTTCCTATCTTAGGAGGAGTCCCGCCTGCTGCCTTTTCAGTTCCAGTTTGAAACTGGTCTAGTAATACTCCTTATTCATTCCATAAGCATTTACTTCAAATTTGCCATCAGCACGGCATTCCATCAGGAACCATGATGATTAAAAATGGAGAAAGCATCATCCCTATTAAGTAGCGTTTAGAAAGATACTAGAAATTTTAGTTGTTTCCGGCTTAGTTCTCCCACGGATAGGGATTAGAGCCCAAATGGTCCTCCCTGGGGCCATCCACTCAAAACCATATACCTAAAATGAGGTGAGAACGCTTTTGAATGAGTGGTAGGCTCTTGTTTGTATCTCTGGGTTCACAGAGAATACAGACCTGCTTTACAACCCAAATTGGTGGCAGGACTAGCTTTAAGATGTAATTGGTCAGCACACTGCCATCTTCCTAACGGATCCTGTTTCCCTTGTGTCCCACCTCCCTTGTCTCAGCTGCCCTGTGCCCAATCAACCTTGTCTTTTCCTTCCAGCCTCCACCCCCTGGATGCCCTCCCAACGCTGCTCAGCTTGCAGTCATGCAGGGAGCCAATGTCCTCGTAACTCAGCGGAAGGGAAACTTCTTCATGGGTGGCTCAGATGGTGGCTACACCATCTGGTGAAGAACCAAGGCCACCTCTGTGCCGGGAAAGACATCACATACCTTCAGCACTTCTCACAATGTAACTGCTTTAGTCATATTAACCTGAAGTTGCAGTTTAGACACATGTTGTTGGGGTGTCTTTCTGGTGCCCAAACTTTCAGGCACTTTTCAAACTTAATAAGGAACCATGTATTGGTAGCAGTACCTCCTTAAAGCATTTTGAGGTAGGGGAGGCATCCATTCATAAAATGAATGTGGGTAAAGCAGCCCTAAGGATCTTCCTTTAATTCCTCTGGAGTAATACTGTACCTTACTGGTCTTTGCTCTTAGTAATAAAACATCAAATTAGGTTTGGAGGGAACTTTGATCTTCCTAAGAATTAAAGTTGCCAAATTATTCTGATTGGTCTTTAATCTCCTTTAAGTCTTTGATTTCTATTACTTGTTATAAATGAAACGCATTAGTTGTCTGCCTTTCCCTTTCCATCCTTTGCCCCATGTCCCACCCTCACCCCTAGTCTTCCAGTTCCTTCCCGCCAATCTCCATTGAATCAATGGTGCAGGACAGAAAGCCAGTCAAACTAACTTCCTTCTCTCCTTGCACTTGTCCCCACTCGCCATCTTTTCACTAGTCTTTCACAAGGATCCTCTGAAACCCCCTCTGTGCCCCGAGCACAGGCCCCATTACTTCTGCTTTTGCATCTCCTCAGGCAAAAGTGGAGGGTGCCTCTAGGACCCTTCTCATAGGTTGTTTCTTCGTCCATGAACCAAACCCAAATTTGCTTCGGTGCCAGAAAAACAGAGCTCTGTTTGAACAAAGGGTTTCAATGCAAACTGTACTGTAAACGGGTTTGTGTAAAACGGGGGGGCAAGGAGGAGGATGCATTTCAAAAGCCTGATGACGTGAGAGCCAAATTAGGGGATGTCTTCCCATCCAAAAATTGGTTACCGTTTATTGTCGGAGCGTCTGATGTAGGCCCTCGTGGCTCCCGAGAATTCCTCAGCTGGGTTCGTGGGGTCATTTTATGAATCCCTCACTACAAAATGACTTGAGTCCAGTGAAATCTCATTAGGGTTAAGACTATTTCAGGGATCCTTAATATTTTGATTTTTGTTTTCTGAAATTGGATTTTATTTTATTTTATCTTATAATTTCAGTTCATCTAAATTTTGTGTTCTGTACATGTGATGTTTGACTGTACCATTGACTGTTATGGAAGTTCAGCGTTGTATGTCTCTCTCTACACTGTGGTGCACTTAACTTGTGGATTTTTTATACTAAAAATGTAGAATAAAGACTATTTTGAAGATTTGAATAAAGTGATGAAGTTGCATTACACCTCACTTCAAGGATTCCTTACTCAACTTGTTTTTACATTTCTTCTCCATCTATCTTTTACGTCCTACCCAGAATTCAGATAGGTGCTGCTGCTGTTCTCGGTGGTTTTGTTTTGTTTTTTTAAATGGAGCCTTTGAAATAAATTCAGGAGTACGAGGCAAAGATCTGACCATTTTCATGAGTCCCAAACTAAATGTTTTACTTTTCTTCATTTTACTTCCTAAGCTCTTTCAGAATCTTAAGAGCCTGTTATGCCAGAGGTATTCAGAACACAAACTTAGAAATAAGGCAACGACTGATTCTAACTTGCTCTAGAATTTGACTTGAGGAAAATATTTTAGTATGACAGTCTGTGTAAGTTCAAGGTGACCTTCAGTTTCTCCAAAATTCTGTGTGGAGAAATACTGAAAACGAATTGTCAAAATTGATTCTTCAACTCTTGGGTCTTACCTCGGGAGGAACTGAGCTTGGACAAGGGAGGCAATACAATTAAGACCTCAAAGGAGATTTAGCTTAATTCCAAAGTAAACAGTATTTGCGGAGCTATGATTTCTATGAAAACGTTGTGTCTTTTAAACACATCTCATCTGGGGACTGAGAACCAAGAAGCTTCTCTGGGCTTGATTCAAAGGACACTGGTGGGAAGAGTGGTAGGGTGATTGTTCTGGTTCCCTCTGTGTATACAAAGAATGGGTCTGGGAAGGGATGTCTGGGTGGCTCAGTCGGCAGAGCATCTGCCTTCAGCTCAGGTCATGATCCACGGTCCTGGGATGGAGTCCCGAGTTGGGTTCCCTGCTCAGTGGAGAGTCTGCTTCTCCTCTCCCTCTGCTCCTCCCCCACTCACTCATCCTTTCTCCCGAGTGTACTCTTTCTCAAATAAATAAATCTTAAAAAAAAAAAAAAAAAAAAGACGAGTCTGAGAAATTCTGGCCCTTGCCAGGATGGAAGGTAAACCATTTCATCTCCCAGGGTATGTTTCTAATGACACTCCCCTGGGACAAGCTTCCCACAACCATCTTTGTTTCAAACTCCTGAGACTGTTGTGGGAACTTCTGAAACTTCCCTAGGGTTCTTTTTGTTTGGGAGAACATAGGCAAACGAGTTAAACAAGCAAAAGAAAATGTCAAAAAAGTTTAAGCATGGATAAGTCAAAATATAAAGGTGGTTATTTCTGGCACGTAAGAATCAGATTTCTGTATCAATGAACATTTTTAATTGTGGTAAAAATAACATCAGTATAAGGTTGTTGGGGAATATGGGCAGGAAGGGCTCAGATTAGGAGATAGAACACATTCATCAGGGGGTGGGGTCTCCATAGTCTCCTGCCCCTCCCCGCGTGGCCTTTTACCATGGCATCCAGCACCTGGGAAGAACTTCTGCGGACACTTATCCCTGCTCGGGCTGTCACCAGTTGACCAGGCAGGGGACAGAGGAGCAGCCAGCGACCCTAACTCTCCTTCCCTTCGATCTTGAAAAAAGTGGAGATGACTGGGCACGTACTCATATGGCCTCGTGTCGCTCTGCCCTGTTGGGCAGCCACCAAACCCAGCTACACCACAAGGGCCTGGCTAAAGACATCATCGACAGCTTTCTCTGTGTCCCTGGCATCAGTGATGTTGGCATTTGGGCCTGTGTCCTAGAAGGAGCTCAGGTTTGCCCATATCAGTCAGTGCTCCTCACTGGTTTCAGATAAAACTTTCACCTAATAAATAGTGTGTGAGCCCTGGAGCCTGGAAAAGCTCCTTGGGGCCCGGGACTCGTTAGATGAAATATTCCTCCTTGTCCCTGCCCTTGGCTGAGTCACTCTCCATTTGGAGGACGGCGCCGGGCTCGCCTTCTGCGGGTTCGTAGGTGACGTAGCTGCCTTTGTTCTTGTACAGGTAAAAGAAGATCAAGACCGCGACTGAGAGCAGGGTGAGGAAGACCACGGTGATAACGACTTGGAAAGGAGAGGGGAGAATGCAGAGAGGGTCAGGATTGAGGCTGTCTCCGGAATTCATGGGGGCCCCCGAAATCAATGATTCCCTCACTTTTTATAAGGACCCTCCTGTTCTAGTTATCCGGCGTCCACCTCCAAGATCCATATTCCCCCCAAGTCCACTTCCACGGTGCATGGTATCCAGAATACCCTGGTGCTTAAACTAAGCACACGCGGCTTTTGATTTCTAACAAAACAACCCCCTCTCAACCAGTGCCTGATGATTCTGATAGAAACAGGAAGGAGGGAAACAGGAAATAGCTTATCCCAACAGGAAGGCGTTTTTAAATCCACAGCCGCCTGCAGGGATGTCTCTAATCCCTCCTATCCTCGTCCTCACCCACCTGACAAACCACGCAGACCCTCATCCCTACCCGCACACCGGAGTGTCGCGCCCGTACACACTTAACGTCTATTGGTGGCCACGTCCCACGCTCACTGGCAGTGTCTTTGGCGTGAAGCCTCTAAGTCTTTTATAGCCTTGCGTGTGTGCGTAGAAGATAACCTACATGCCAAAGGGACCCCAGTAACGGATTTGGTCTCCACTATGTGGTGCTTTCCTGCGTCGGGAAAATCCTTGATCACCACACTGGCTTCCCAGTCTATGGAGCGAGACAGCCCTTGAATTCACAAAGCCTTCTGGATGTGGCTCAGGGCCTTTGTTACCTGCAATGAGTGCTGTGCTGGCCTCGGCTTCTGGGGACAGGGCTTCAGTGGTCTGCAGAACTGGGGTGGTCATCAGTTCTTCTAGAACATTTAGAAAAGTGAAAAAGGAAATGGGGTGAGTTCTTTTGTCCTAAGGCATACATTTGTCCTTCAAAGTTCACCACCCCACCTCTTCCCTGAGAAACTTTATCATTCAACTCCTATAGGAAATCTGTATAGAAAAACCTGCAGAACGGAAGAGAAAATAAACTACCATCCAAAGACAATTAACATTTTGATGGATTTCTCCCTGTCCAATATAGTGGTTAAGAGTATGGGCCCTGGAGCCTAACTGATGAGGTTCGAATTGGAGCTCTGTCCTTTACTGGCTGCGTTACCTTCAGAAAATCACCTAACCCCTCTGTGCGTTAGCGTCTTCATCTGCAAAATGGAGATAATAGTATCTACTTTATAGGGCCGCTGTGACAGGTAGTAAGAAACTCAATAAGGGTAAGCTATTATTAGCTTTTACAAAGATGAGATCAAATAATGATTCTATATACGTGTATACATATTTACATTATATTGGCACAGGCATTTCCTTAATGTTCTTACAAACTGTTCGTAAACATTATTTTTATTTAGTTTTTTTCTCTTAATTGCTTTTTTTTAAAGTAGGCTTCATGCCCACCTTGGGCCTTGAACTCATGACCTCGAGATCGAGAGTGACATGTTCTGCTAACTGAGCCAGCCAGACGCCCAACATTATTTTTAAATAATGAAATAATGCTCCTCCCTTATTAAAACCCCTTCCTACAGCACCAGAGTAGGCCCTGTAATTGAAAGGTTCTGAGATAAGGCCTCTTCTAACCCTAAGATATATCGCACACCTCCTCCTGCTATTGGTCTATCCATCCTTTACAGCCTGTGAGCCCCACCCCTGAAGTCACTACCCAGGGTTGGAACACTCAAAGCTAGTGGTCTCCAGGGGTCCCTTTTAAAAGTATTTACGTAGGCAGTCAGGGAGTCCCTGAGCTCTGCCCCTAGTTAGCATTTGAGTGTAGGGATTTGAAAAGGCACCGAGTTAAGGTTACTGCAGGACAGAAGTATCCTGGGGAGAACAGGCCGGCTGACCTTGACATCGCCCACAGGAGGCGCTGTTCAATATTCATTCAACAAGTAATAGCAGCACTCATTCACCGCCTACCCTTCGCCAGGTACGGGGCTAGGCGCACTGGGGATATAATGGTAAGCAATGGAGCGGACCCTCCACCATGCCAGGGGTCACAGTGAATGACTGCAGTACACGAGACAAAGGACGTCTCGGGCGCGCAGGAGAGCACGGGACCGAGGGCCTTGATCTAGTCTTCCAGCAGGCACAGCCTCCCCCGGAGGTGAGATCTGAGCTGGGAGCTGAAGCAGGGGTGGCAGTTTACGGGGTAAAAGGAACAAGAGCCGGTGCGGCTGGAGCACAGGGCACAACCTGACTCCTGGCTGACGCCTGCTGCCTTCGGGTTTCCATCCAGGGCAAGGGAGATGCAGTCACCAGCGCTGGGCCTGGGAGCCTGCGAGCAGTGCTGAAAGGGGCCACTGGTGTTGGGGGGTCTTTTCACACAGGCCTAGAAGAGGGCTGATGAACCTGGTCCAGCAACAGAGAAAGCAGGATGGGCTGTCTAGAGCACCTCCCCTCCCAAGGCCGGGCCCAATGGTTACTTCTCTGGATTCCCTCCTGCACTCTCCTGCTGCCACTGGGGGCGACGTTAGCCCAACTCTGCGGGAGGCCTGAGTGACAGAGCAGGAAGCAATCACAGAGTGACGCTGTTCATGTGCTTGGTGGTTAAAGGGGAAAGCGACTCGGGGTTTGAACCTTGCCCCAGCATATTACTGGGTGACCTTAAGGAAGTTACTAAACCTCTCTGAGCTTTAGTTTCTTGAATCACAAAATGGGAGTGTGGCGGGCGGCTGGTGAGGCGGCTCCAGCTCCGGGTGGCCCCTGCTACCTGGTATTTATTTACAGCCTGTCTAAGCCCCTCTCCCTGTGTGTGGGCTGGACCCACGGGCTGGCTTCTCACAGAGAGACTACAGCAAAAGGGACGGGCTGTCACTTCTGAGATCACGCTGTGCCTTCCATCAAAGAGAAGCCCTGAACTTCACCCTTCTGATCCCTGCCTCAGACTGAGGCCCTCACCGCGCACGCTCTCCTCCCCCAGACCTCCGGGGGCTGCACTGCAGCTTCCCACCACTGATCTGGAATTCTGCACCGATGCTCTTAGCTTTGCCTTTCTTCAACATCACAAAACGTAAGATACACAGAGCACTGAGAAGAACAGCTTATGTACGGAAGCTTGACGCAGATTCAGAAGATTCAGGTCAATCAGTCGACAGCAATTTACTTTGCCCCCACCACGTGCTGGCGGCACAGTCAGAGATGCTGAGAAAGGGGTAGTGACGAGGTCAGCCAGGGCCCGGACCATGGAGCTCCATCTCAGTGAGGGTTCAGAGGACAGGTACGTATGACTCCCGGAGGACGGAGGACGATCGCTAGCTGGGAAATTCTGCAGACGCTCCCGATTATAACAGCTGCCACTTACAAAGTCCCTGCTTCGAGCTGCGTGCTTTATACACATACTCATTAATCCTCACATCAATCACTTCAAAGTAGGGGTTTTTATTTGCTAACGTGGACCCCGAGGCCCTGGGGGAGTTAAGTGACAAGGCTCGTATCACACATGAAGGAACAGTGCACGGAGCCAGGATCTGAATCCAGGACTACCCTCCCCAAAGCCCAAGCGAGGCATTTATACTAGTCCTTCCTCCTGTGTCCTTTTCTTTTTTCCAACAGGGAACAAGAGGAAGAGATCATGAAAGATTACCACGGGGCAGCACAACAAGCTTTCCAGAAAGTTCGAGGGTTTAAAAAATAGAGCTAAAAGTGGGAGGAACACCAGCTGACCACAATCAACTCTACGCTATTGGGCCACAAAGAATGTGTCCTTAATGTGGACTGCTCCGGGGCAACTGGTAAGCGGGCAGCGACGTCAGTGAAAGGGGCAAGCGTGTTGCTTCACGGGCAGCCTCCCTAACTCGAACGCTTCATGGGCTCAGAGGCAGGCTCGCTACAACTACAGAGCACATTTCGGCAACGCAGGAAGACCTTCAGAAACATACGATTCGGGGCGCCCGGGTGGCTCCGTCCGTTAGGCGTGTGCCTTTGGCTCAGGTCAGGTCCCAGGGTCCTGTCCCCAGCTGGGCTCCCTGCTCAGCGGGGAGCCTGCTTCCGGTCCTCCACCCCCACCCCCCTCCCACGCGTGCTCTCTTGCTGTCTCTCATACAAATAATAAAATCTTAAAAAAGAAAAGAAACACACACTTCGACAGATGTGCCTTCCCTGGACGCAGTTAATGTTGGTTTGGACTTAGAATAAGCCATCTGGTGATGAAGGGGCTACAAGAAATTTACCTCTTCGTGAAGACAACGGATTAATGCAGGAGGCCGACCCTGCATCAGAGTTTTACTTCTGATGAAACTGGTCTCTGTTGGGAGCAAAGGCTCTCTGGAATCTACTTCTAAAAGGAGGAAGCACACACCTCAGGAACAAAGGCTCATCCATTTTGTAGCATGTGCCAGAATTTCCTTTGTTTTTAAGGCGGGACAATATAACAAAGGAAGTTCTGACATATGCTATGAAATGGATGCCACTTATATGAGGTTTCTAGAATAGATTCATAGGGACGGGGGGAAGTAGAATGGTGGTTGTCAGGGACTGGGGAGAGAGGGGATGGGCAGCTGTGACTGTTTTTTTTTATTTTTTAAGATTTTATTTTTAAGTAATCTCTCCACCTATGTGGGGCTTGAACCTCAAACCCCGAGATCAAGAGTTGCGTGCTCTACTGACGGAGCCAGCCAGAGGCCCCGGGCTGGGAGTTGTTGTTTAACGCGTACGAAGTTCCGTTTGGGAAGATGAAAAAGTTCTGGACATGGATAGTGGTGATGGCTGCACAACAGTGTGAATGTATTTAACGCCACTGAATTGTATCCTTAAATATTGTAAATTTTATGTTATGTATAATTTTACTGTAATTAAAAAAACCCTTTGCTTCATCCAGTTTACATTCTGAGAAGGTGAGATGGGGAATAAATAAGTAAATAAGTGAAAGATATGCTGTATTAGATGCTGATTAGTGCTATGCAGAATAGAAGAGCAGGAAGTGGGGCGGGGGGTTGGCATGTGGACAGGGGTGGTCAGGGAGTCTCCCTGAGGAGGTGGCTTGAGTAAAGACCCCTAGAAGGTGAGAAAGGGAGGCCGGCAGAGATCTGGGCAGAGGGAACAGCAAGAGTGAAAAGCACTGAGGCTGAGCCTGCTTGGCGTGCTTAAAGCACAGCACAGAGGTCACTGAACAGAGCAAGGGAGAGGCAAGACGAGATGAAATCCAGGGGACTGTATACTATGGGTGCTGCAGGCCATGGAAGGGCTTTGGCTTTTTCAGTGACTGAAATGAGAACCTTTTAGAGGTTTTGGGGCAGAGACTGGATTTATATTCAAAGCAGTGCTTTTCGACCTCTGTTGTGCATAAAAATCTCCTAGGGATCTTGTTAAAATGATTCAGGGGGTCTGGGGTAAGGCCTGAAATTCCAAAGAACACACTTTTGAAACACTGAGACCGCCGTGTTGTGAGGAAGCCCAATGTAGCCCAGTGAAAAAGTGGTAGGATTCTGGAGGCGTTCGACGCTAAGACTGACAGGATATGGGGTGGAGTCAAGGATGACATGAAGGTTTTGGGCTTGAGTAACTGGAGAGAAGGAAGCATGGTGTCACCCGAGCTGGGAAGCCTACGGGAGGAACAGATTTGGAAGGGAAGATCAGAGTTCAATTTTGGACACGACTGCTTATTAGATACCCAAGTGCAGCTATTAAGACTGGAATTTTGGGAAGAGGTCTGGACTGGAGATTTAAAGAGTCAGCATATTTAAGCCCTTGAGTATGGGTGAGATCATCAATGGAAGAAGTACCGATAAAGAGGCCCAAAGGGCTGAGCCCAGAAAGGAAAGAGCAAAAGAAACTGAGAAGTAGAAGGCAAACAGATCAAGTACAAGGACTACTGGGTTTTGCTATGCGGGGCTCAGGAAAGACCCACACAAGAGAGGCTCTGGTGACGTGCTGTGTGTAATACCCTGGGTGACACTGGATTCAAGGGGAAAAGAAAAAAAGGAAGAAGAGGAACTGGAGGCAGAATACAGATAAACTCTTTTTTTCTGTAAATGTGAGCAGAGAAATGGGGCTGTAGTTGGAGGGGGAAGGGAGTTCAAGTTTTTTTGTTTGTTTTTTCAAGGATGGGAGAAATGATAGCATGTTTATGTACGGATAGGAAGGATAGGAATAACTTGGATGAGAGGAAGCAGCTGGGGATGCTGAGGGAAGACAGTGATGCAAGCACGTCCTCGAAGGGATGGGATCCGGTGCCTGGAGAGAGGGGCTGGCTGCAGACAGGGCAGAGTGTGCGCTACTGACATGCACATGGAAACAGAGGCAGGCGCCAGAGAGATGGGGGCAGTGGGGGCCTTGGCAGTTCTTTCTGAGAACTTTAATTTGCTCAAGAAAATAGAATGCAGGGTCATCACTGAGAGTGAGGATGGGGATCGGAGTTTAAGGAGAGCTGAAGGTGCTGCAGGAATAAATGGTGCCTTATCACAGAACACGGATAAGGCTGTTTATAATAGGGGCGCCTGGGTGGCTCAGTCAGTGAAGCTTCTGACTCGTGGTTTCAGCTCAGGTCATGGTCCCAGGGTCCGGGGACTGCTCAGGGGGGAGTCTGCTTCTCTCTCTCCCTCTCTGCCTTCCCCAGCTCATGCCCACACTCTCTTCCCCAGATAAATAAATAAATATTTTTAAACAGACTGTTTATAATCTCCAGCGAGGTAATACAGCCTGGCTCTAAGGACTAGGTCGAGCAGTAACCGGCCATCAAGGAATGAAGCGGTGCAAGTCTAACCACAGCTCCTTCCACTGGGATTGGACCTTGATTGATACTCTCATGTCAAGCCATGCCAGGACCAAACTTAAGGTCTTCCTGTAATTCAAAATAAAAATATGACATCACAAGACAGGTATAAGAAAGTTCGATATCATTGTTCCCTGGCTTTTTTTTGCTTGACTTTTCTAAAACACTGCACATTCAATTCTTTGCAAGATCTCTGTTTTGGTGACCTGCTTGCTTGGTGCCTTCCACATAAGCTGGGTGTGCAAGGGCTTCGTGCCCTTTGGGTAAACGCGGGCTCCTGCAGGCCCAGGAAAAGTCTGGCAAATTCGTGCAAGTCTCCAAACAAGAGGGGCAGCTAATAAGTTGATAACCAGAGAGATTTCAAACAACTGGAGAAATGGGCCAAACTGAACCAGACGAGAATCTGACAGATTCCTCAGTCTTGCTCAACTACTGACAAAGAAAGAATGGGGATGCCATGGCTTGGCAGCAGCTTATATAAAAGAGTGAGATCACTGGAAGGATATACCCTCAAATGGCAACATGAGTGACAGCTAGGTTGTAGAATTTGGGATGGCTTTTATTTTCTTCTATATGCTTCCCTTTATCTTCCAAATCTCTTAAGATGATACAGTTGGCCCTTGAACACATGGGTTTGGACTGCATGGGTCCACTTACCACAAATACAGTACAGTACTGTAACTATATTTTCTCCTATGATTTTCTTAACAACATTGTCTTTTTCTCTAGCTTCCTTTATTGCAAGAATACAGTAGATAGTACGTATATCATGTAAAATATGAGTTAACTGACTGTTATTGGTAAGGCTCTGGTCAACAGTAGGCTATTAGCAGTTAAGTTTTGGGGGAGTCAAAACTTACACGTGGATTTTTGACTGTGGGGGTCAGCGCCCCTAGTCGCCATGTTGTTCAAGGGTCAACTGTTCTTTTATAATCTAAAAAATTTTAAAGCTTGCTGTTATTCTAGGCCCCATTAATATGAATATGGTCTTTAACAATGGAGGCAACAGTGCGGCCCTACTTTGTGCCGCTCTTAGGCTGCTGAGCGGTGTCTGGGTATGACAATTTTGTGGTAAGCAGCCAACATAGTGAATGGCCTGGAAATTCTATCAGGTGAGGAAAGCTGGCAAAAGAAAGCCCAGAGAGGAAACTTCGGGAGAGCCTAGAACTTGAATGCTATCTTCAAATATGCTGATGGATAACCCGTGCAAGAGGACCCCCGGCGGAAACTAATGGGAGAGAGAGCTCTCTCCCAGAGAAGGAAAAGCAAAACTGGTCAAAGCTTCACGGGGCACTGGAGAGAGAATTCTAGCACAGAATGGGTGGTTCAACCAGCTGACCCTCAGGACCCTTCTCAGCCTTAATTTTGGAATTTTTATAAATCGGAAGTGTTCTATCAGAATTCTCCTCAAAACCAAAGTTTTGCACAGGTGAAATCTCAGCGAAGGCGTAGTTTAGTTATCAGTATTATACCAATGTTAATTTCTTGGTTTTCACAACATGCCATGGTCATATAAGATACTGACATTAGGGAAAACTGGCTGAAGGGCACATGGGAACTTTCTGTACTATTTTTGTAACTTTTCTATAAACCTAAAATGACTCCAAAATAAAATGTTTGCATTAAAAAAAAAATCAAATTTTTGAACTCTTCTCCACATAAAAGCACTGTTTCAGACTAAAGGTCCCCAGGTGTCCTACGACGTGCTAATGAGCTAGGGTCTTCAGGCCTCAAGTGCCAGAACCGTAATCGGTGGGCGCGCCCCGCTGGCTCACTCGGTAGAGCACGCGACTGTTAATCTAAGGATCTAAAAGTCGTAAGTTCAAGCCTCGCGTTGGGCGTGAAGCCTACTTAAAAAGAAAAAAAAAAGAACTGTCATCTATATTTGTTATTTACAGATTACAAAACTTTATACATTATTTTCTCTCCACTCCACGGCAGTGACGTAAGCAGGGCTGGTATCATCATTACATTCAAGCTCAGCAAACTGCATCGACCAGCCCAGGTTCACTCAGCTGTTGGCCGACCTGGGCTTCGAATCTATCTCCTCATTCCAAGGTTTTTCCCACCACATACTCTCAACTCTCCAGGTTCTGGAAACATCTCTGCTCTGCCTCAGCTAACCATTTTGTTCATGTGTCCACTGGGTTTGGTTCCCTGAGTTTTACTGCAGAACGGAAAGGGTGTTCCCTGTAGGACTGTTTGCAAGAGTGACACATATCTGAATGTCCATCAGCAGAGGAATGATTAAATAAATTACAGGCCATTCATTCTGGAAACACTATACAGTTGTCAAAAGGAATGTGGTAGATCTGTAATTCCACAGGATATATCTTGAGATGAAAAAAGCAAATTGCTAGGGCAGTAATGTGTAGTAAGATTACATGTTTGAAAAAAAGCAAATGAAACTATGAACACACATACACACACATATATATGTCTGCACATACACAGAAAAGGTCTAGAAGGCTATTCCTTAAGGGGCATGTAAGAGCTTTTTAATGAAAAAATGAACAACAAAGTAAACTTAAGTTCAGGAAGCCTGGCATAAAAGGGGGTGAATGGCTTACCGCTCTCCCCCCATTATCTCGTTTCTGTACCATTTCTCTCCTGTCTCCCTGTTCAAACAAAGGATGTTACTCTCTTCCTTCCCTCTCCTCAGGCTAGGAAGGACTGTAATACCATTTTTCTCTCTGGTGGGGGGCCTTGGGGTAGAGGACCACAAGATTTGAGGCTCCACCCAAATCCTGACCCACAGCAAACGAACTTCAAGATCTATTTTGCTTCCGTACCTTTTTCTGGTTGTTGTTGACCCAGATACCTGTTGGTTTCTTTGTGGCCCTTGTTTCCAGGCTAAATCTCTTATCACCGAGGCATCAGATCCTTTACCACCTGAGTCTGCCAACCTACTTATTTGCTTTAGACCTACCCAACAAAGGGCGGCTCCCCCAGTTCTCCTTTCCATGGGAACCCGCCCTGGAATTCTGCTTCCTTTCTCATTCCTTCTCTTTCGTGTCCTTGGACCAGTGGGGTGCAGTGAGACTCTGAGAGCAGTGTACCATGACAGAAAGAACACAGGCTTTGGAGTAAATCTAGACTGGGCACAAAATCCTGCCTCGGCCTTTATTAGTCACACGACCTTGGGAGAATTTAACCTCTTGAAATTTCTTAATTGTCCCAAACCTTGGTTTTTGCTTCTGTAAAATGAGAATAACACCTGTTCACAAGGTTGGGATAAGAAATAAGCAAGATGAAAAACAACAACAAAACAAGCCAATTAAAAAAAATGGGTAAGGGGCGCCTGGGTGGCGCAGTCGTTAGGCGTCTGCCTTCGGCTCAGGGCGTGATCCCGGCGTTCCAGGATCGAGTCCCACATCGGGCTCCACTGCTGGGAGCCTGCCTCTTCCTCTCCCTCTCCCCTGCTGTGTTCCCTCTCTCACTGGCTGTCTCTCTGTCACATAAATAAGTAAAATCTTTAAAAAAAAAATGGGTAAGGACTTGAACACGAGATTTCTCTAAAGGAGATATGCAAAAAAGAAAAAAGAGAAAAGAAGATATGCAGATGGCCCATTAGGATGGCTACTATAGGGGCGCCTGGGTGGCTCAGTCGTTAAGCCACTGCCTTAGGCTCAGGGCGTGATCTCAGAGTCCTGGGATTGAGCCCCACATCAGGCTCCTCCGCTGGGAGCCTGCTTCTCCCTCTCCCACTCCCCCTGCTTGTGTTCCCTCTCTTGCTGGCTGTCTCTCTCTCTCTGTCAAATAAATAAATAAATAAATAAAATCTTAAAAAAAAAAAAAAGGATGGCTACTATCAAGAAAGAAAGAAAGAAAAAGGAAAGAACAAATGTTAAGGATGCAGAGAAATCAGAACCCTTATGCACTGCTGGTAGGGCTGTAACATGGTGCAGCTGCTGTGGAAAACAGTGTGGCAGGTCCTCAAAAATTTAAACGGAATTACCACGTGATCCAGCCATTCCACTTCTGGGTATATACCCGAAAGAACTGAAAGCAGATACTCGAGAAGAAACTTGTAGACCCATATTCTTAGCGGCCTTGTTCACAACAGCCAAAGGGTGGAAGCAATCTCTTGATGGAGGAGTGGACACACGAAATGGTGTATTACATGTATATATAATGATAGGTGTATGATATTATCCAGCCTTAAAAAGGAAGGACGTTCTGACACATGCTACAAGATGGATGAACTTGAGATGCCAAGCGAAAAAGCCGGACGCAAAATGACAACTACTGTATGGTCCCCTTATATGAGGTACCTAGTCAGATTTATACAGACAGAAAGTGAAATGCTGGTCATTAGGAGCTGGAGGGATGGGAGATGGGGAGTTTCTGTTTAATCGACTTTCAGTTTGGGAAGATGACAGAGTTCTGGAGATGGATGGTAATGAAGATGGCACAACTGTGTGAACGTTAATCAATACTTCCTGCCACTGAACTACCAAAACATGGTTAAAATGGGAACATTTATATTATGTATATTTCACCACAAATTTAAAAAAAGAAACAAGAAACAAAAGAATTTGCCCAAGTCCTAACTTCTCAGTTAGCTGCCAAAGCATCACCTCTTTTCCCTATGGGCAGGTTTATTCTAGAGGTCCTCTGCCTTCTCCTTCAGAACACCTGCCAGGACAGATGCAGTCCGTGGTCTCACGCACGACACTAACTTGATCTGGAACAGCCACTGCACCCTTCTGGGTCTGTACAGACCTCAGCTATTCTTCATTGGTAAGGGCTCCATCCCATCCCATTCCCTACGCATGAAGCCTTTGCTGACCAATCTAGACTTCTATCCACTTCTCCCTCTTCTCGTCTCTCGCTGGACAATAGCCATTCTGAATTGCGTGCATCACGGTCACAGAGGACAGCGTCTTCAACTTCCCTGGGGTTGTCACTCACCTGTTTCCACATCAGGACAGTAGATAATATTTGCCCTAATGAATGACGAATGAGACTTCGTACATGAAAACAGAGGTGCACAGACCAACCAAGGCTTTGCTCCTCCCTTACCCTACAGTACACAACAAAACCATCAACGACTATTGGTTTGTCTGGCTCACCTTGGTCACTAACAAAAGGTGGGAATTCTTTCTCAGTGTGATGAGAGGTGGATCCCTGCCTGAGCACAGCTCCAGGAAACAACGGGTTTTGATGCTGGAGTGTATCATCAGAGGAGTGCAATTAAACAGCAGGCACAATTCCTTTCCAGGAAAAGAGGGTCTCTAACAAGCACCCGTTAATAATAACAACCTGTGTTACTGAGTGCTTACTAGATATGAGACACTGGTGCTAGGTATTTTATATGGGTTATCTCACTTAATCTTCACGAATAATCTCATAAGATAAGTACTATTTCCTCCATTTTACAAATGAGAAAACTGGAGCTTACAGAGTGGTCACCCACTCAAGGTCACAGAGCTTTAAGTGGTGGTACTGGGAACTGGCCCAGGCCCGTGAGACTTCAGATTCCAAATGCACCGAAGTAAGCATTTTGGTTGCCCTCTGCAGCTTCCCAGGACCTCTTCCGGTGTGAGGCGGGCACATGGAAGTGGGAGGGTCAACACATCTGGGCTGAGGCCTCAGGGAATTCCAGGCCTGGGCTGGAGGTGGGGGAATGTTAACAGTTCTCTACCATTGCTACTGGGAAAGGCCTTCACCTACCTCCAGGAGAAGGCGTGGTTAGCAGGCTAGGCATTGCAGCAAGGGGATGGGCACCTCCGGGCAGCAGCAGATCTGTAGGAAGCGGGACAAAGACAGGCAATGAGATGCGCGGGCCCCTCCCTGGGCCTGGAGACGCTGAAGTCCCAGGAAAGCCTTTGGGGCCAGGTTTTCCCGGATTCCTTCCCTTATGGGAAGTCCTAAACCCTTCTCTTTTGGTTTCCATGAGTTATCTCCTCAGGCTGCAGGTGCCAAGAGCAGAGCCGAGACGTCTGGTACTTGCTGTCGGTTGCCTTTGAACGTACTACCCCGAGATGCTTTCACCTGGCCACCACATTTACCTAAGGGATTTCTCCCGGCCTGAGAAAGTTAGGCGAAGGTATGCAAATTAGCACTGGACCCGGTTTCGCCCAGAGGCAGGCACAGGTACCCCGCTCCTCCCGAGCCGGGAGTCTGCGCGCAGACGTCCACTAGGGGTCAGGAGAGGGCCGGGAGGGCCGGACCCGCCGGCTCCGGTGCCCGCGTGGGGGCAGGGCCGGGGCCTGGGGGCGGGGAGCCGGACACAGGAACGTGGAGGTGAGGGGCCTCAGTCCCCTCAGGCGCGTCCCCGAGCAGCGGCTGTCCGGCCCCGGCCCGCTCCCGCCCAGTCGTCCCTTCTCTGTCCGCTGTGCCGCCCGCGTACCGCCGACCGCACCCCACCGGCCGGCCGGTAGCGCCGACCGCACTTGGCCCGGCCCGGGACTCGGCGCCCGGCGCGGACGTCGGGACTGGCGCGGCGAGGACCCAGCGACTGGGTCTCGGCCCCGCCCCCGCCTCGGCCCTCCCGCGTTACCGGCACACGGCTCCCGGGGCAGCCCGCGGCGCGCGGCCGTCCGTCCGTCTGTCCGGGGCAGCCCGCTCCGAGCGGCCGCGACGGGAGGCTCCGGCCGCTCTGGGCTCGCGTCGCTGCCGTGGCCGAGGCGACCGCGGTGTGCGTGCGGCCCCCGGGCTCGCCCGGCCCTGCCGCCCTCCCCCGTGCCCTGCTCCGGTGCCCTCCTCCGCGTGCTCACCTTACCAGTCGGACGGGCGGCCGGGGGAGGGCCGGGCGCCGCTCCGCGCGTCCTTTTGAACTCGCCGGGGGCGGGAACGGCGGAGATTCGCGGAGAAGGGCCGCGGGCCGCGGAGCGGGAGGAAACGGGACGGACGCGCCGAGCGAGCTGCGGAGGCCGGCCGGGAGGGGGGGTGGAGGGACCGGCCGACTGGGTGGGACAGGAAAAGAGGAGAGAAACCGCCCTCTGCAGGTTCCCTCTGCCCGCCCGGCGGCCGCTGCTCCCCCGGGAGGAAAGGCTGCTTTTCCTTGTCCGATTGTCACTTTACTCTTCGTCCGGAGCCGCTTCCTCCCTCGCCCCGAGGCTCCAGACGGCGTGCGATCGGAACTGGGATAACTGGGATCTGTCCGCTTGCCCCCATCGACGTTAATTTGAATTTCCAGCAAATGTGGAAAGTTACATTTACTTGCGTTTGCATATCATTTACGTAAATGGGTCGATGTCCAGAAGCTTGGAGAGTAAGCTAACATAGCACAGTAGGCGCACCGCGGCCGCGAAGCTGGGAGGATTGGGGGGGTGGGGACCGGTGCCCCATCCGGATCTTCCTCGGCTGACGTTCTTCGGAGGCCGGGTGGTATACAGGTTAAGAGTGTCATGGACTTCGGGTTCAAACAGCCCCAGCCCCGCCGCTTGTTCGCTGTGTGACTCTGGGCGAATTACTTAACATCTTTAAAATCTGTGGCCTCATCCCTGAAATGAAGCCATATCATAGGCACACGTTTAGCACATGGTGAGCGCCTCAATTTAACTGCTCATCAGTGCCGTACTTCAGCCATCTTGACTCACTTCTCTCTGTGGCAGGAAATGTTCCCAAATTAATGAACTCAGTGACTAAGGATGTAATACTATAAACACAGGCTCTGGAATCCCCTCTGCTGTGTGATCTCAGACAAGCGACTTGGGTTTCTTTTCTCTCCCTAGGGCAGTATCTGTCTCTTGAAGTTACTGGGGGGAGAGAATGAATTAATACATCTAAAGCATTAGAACCTTACCCGGCACGTATCTTGGCTTCCTATTTACGGTTAGGACTCAAGTGGTTGTTCTGCCAGTGAAAGAGATTTCCTTGCATACTTATTCCTGTGAGGAGTTCTGTAGTTTTGGAAATCAATATTTCTATAGACTGATAGGTCTGGTGCATGTTATTTGCGAACAAAGACTGAGAAAAAAATCTCAGAGAATAGAGGCGTAGTGTGAGAAAAAAAGCAAAAACATAAAATAAGGGTGATTGCATTCATTCCTAAAGATATTATTTGGTTGGTAAAAACCAGAGGGAAAAACAGTAAATTGATGAAATTCATTTTATTTAAATAGATTTTTAAAGGCACGGTAGTTATCAATGAGGAAGAAGAAAGCTCATGTGTGGGAAAACTACCAGTCCAACTAAGAAAGGCAAAGAAAGTAACATGTAGGCAAGATGTATGTAAGTTAAGAAAAAGGTCAGCCTGGCCAGTTCTCAGATAAAAGAATACCCAAGAGAAAAGGAAATTCAAATCTTAAGGGTTATATTCCAAAGGTGGACAATTGCTTGCATTTCCTGACAAGCTGATCAAGAATTCCAGGACAGGCTGAGATTTTTTGTTATCTGCTTAATCTCCCCCATAGCCTATTCCATTATGTACTAAAGATTCTCCCGACCCACCGCGGACTTGGAGTCGTCAAGCCCAACAGACTCTACTGAAACATGTTACTTTCACAATTTGATGGTTCATCACTCACAAGTAACTTTTTTCTCTTTAAAATGTCACCTTAAAAGGTTTGCTGGTACATGATTTTATCCCTGGAGGCACATACCATTCATTTAAAAAGTGTAAATATGCAGAAAAATAAGATCCACTATGCCTATGCTCAGCACCTAATTTAGCACAAAACAGCAACACTGTAAACAGCGTGCGGATGCTGTTCTTTGGTGTATCCTGTATAAACATGACATAACACTGTCATGTTTCCAGTGTTCTCCAGATATCTCACCTTGCCTGTCAACATTGTCCTTCAGATCGCCGGAAGGCAGGGACTGGGTGATGTTCTTGCAATTAATTTTATATAGAGATGCATACAGATGGATGATGAATGGAGCCTCACTGGTGGTGAACTGGCGGTGTTCTCCAAGGAGTGAATGCTAAACTTCAGAAACTGGAGCAGCGGTTCTTTTGTCAACAGAGCTCAGGGGCCTCAGGGCAGGGAATGAGAGATACTCATCTCTGGTCAGTTGATCGGCTTCTAGCCCCTTCCTGTGCTGCTGCAGGATGGCAGTCTTCTAAATCCTAGGCTTTCCCCTGGACATCTCTACCATTACATATATATATATATATATATATATATATATATATAGTATTTATTTATTTGAGAGGGAAAGACAGAACACAAGCAGGAGGAGGAGAAGAGAGAGAAGCAGACTCCCCTCTGAGCATTGAGCCCCCGGGATCATGAACTGAGCCGAAGGCAGACGCTTGAGCCACGGAGGAGCCCCAACTATACCATTTTGTAAATCGGTAAACAACTTGGTTCCTAGCCAAGACTATCTGCCTTAAATAAGCAAAATTTCTAGTTACTCCGGCATACTGGCCCCTTCCCCTTCCTTCTTGGAACCTCCTACAGGGCCACCTGCTCACGAAGCGTCAATCTCAAAATGCGGTAAATGTCTCCACTTCTGTGGTGCCTGTCGTAGCAGTTACCTTGGCTGCTTGTCCCCCTAGAAGCAGGTCCCTAGAAGTCCTCGCCGGCACACTCTTTTCCTAGGAGGGAAAGCCCTGCAGAGAAAAGGCTCGAATTGGATTTTGCTGGATGAATGTGGGAGAGGCGATTCCAAGCAGGTCACGGAAGGCCTTGGACGGCTAGGGGCCTGTATTCCCAGCATCTCCCCCACGCTGCCGATCCCCCCGGAGTCTCTCTCCCAGCCGTGATTCTGAGTGCCAAGGGAATGGGACGCCTTATGGGGAAGGTATTAAAATATAGGCAGTAGGTATTAAAATATAGTTCATAGGGGGCATGCAACCTCTTCTCCATTTCAGCAGAAATCTTTTGAGAGTAGCAGGATTAGATCTTAGAAGAATGACTCTTAAATACAAACATTTATTTCCAGCTCCCTGACGGACACATCCTCTGGAAAGTCCTGCAAGTTCTCAAGCTCCTTGTATCTGACGTTTGTACAGGACGCCCAATAAACTACACAGGTGTATCATGTGATCAGTTTTGACACATGTATGTAGTCAGTAAACAATCGCCACAACATTATGCATATTTCCATCTCTCTAAAAGTTCCCTTGTGCACCCCGTCCCACCCCCGCCGCTGGTCTACCGGTCACTGTAGACACTACCACGCCTCTCCATAAACTGGGCCAGTGTCATTCTTTCTCCAGGGAACCTGGATCTGGAAAGGACACAGAAGCAGAAGGGGGTGGCAGCTGAGTCTTGCTTAGAGGGGCAGTCTAACACCTTCCTGCCACAGACATCGCTGGGCTGGTTCTCCTGTTCTTTCAGTTCTGTGAGCTGCCTCACGTCCTTCCAACATATTCTTTACTGCTTAATTGGGGCGGTTTGTTGTTTGTAACCAGAGAACCCACAGGCAATGATGCCGTCCTCCTATAGTCACCATTTCAGAGAATGGCTCCACGAAATCCTAGTCTCTCAAGCCCAACCCAGAGTAATTCCTCACGACCTCAGTCATGTCTCCTCCTCTCACCCCTTCCGCTCCCTGCTCAACAGCCTGTCTCCATGAAGTTCTCACTCTTTCCTCCTCGTTGTTTCTCTAGTACCTGGTAGGGTGCTTGGTCTGGAGCACCGACTAATGAATGCTTGCCGGAACGACTGCCTGAACGGTGACATCGTCCACAACCCCGAGGCCAGCGAAGAGGGAGGGGCATTTGCACATATGTGCTTATTGGGGCGGCAGGACTTCAAAGTGAGTGTTTAATGTTTTCACAGGTAAATGATAGGACTGGAATCCAGGATTTCGGATTCTAAATTCCGCACCGTTTCCGTTCTATTGTTATATTTTGTATCCTTTGCCTTCACTTGGGAGTTCCATTTCTCCTTCCACCCCGCTCAGATGCTCATTTACACCAGGTGGCGGACTGTACACACTAGCAATAGCTCTAAAATGTAACCCCTTTCCCAGGGTATTTGCTCGTTAGCTGGAAGCGGGCGGGGGGGGGGGGGGCATGCCGTGGGGCATCTGGATTGAGGAAAGGAGCCTGTGGCCCCTGGCGTGGTTCCGACTGGGGCTGGGGGTCAAGGATGTGAGTAAAGCTATCTGAACGCGGGGTAGAAGCAATAAGCTTACCTGAGAGGAGAACGGAGTGCGGGGCTGGCGCAGCCCCCTGGGTCCAACAAACCAATCTGTACACAGTCAGAATAATACTTTATTTAACAATCCGAAAATCTGTTCTTTTGGCTCTAAGTCTTGCAAAATGAGTGGTAAGGCAAAGATCGGTTCACTGTTCTCTGAGTCTGTGTGGTTATGCGTTTCCATGTGGACCTGTCTCTGTCTACAGGTGCTCACGCTTTCTAGTCATTTTAGGCCCACTTTGCTTAACATGGGAAGTCTTCTTATTCTAACAATGCTAAAGCCTGAATTAAATATTCCCGGGATCTAACAGTTTCTTCTCCCAAGCCTGCCGCCCTCCCTCCCCTAAGTCTGCTCCTCAGCCTCCATTAATGCTAGATCTTTAGAGACTGCCAGCATTCACAGGGTTGGACAACCTAAAAATGAACGCTAGATCTTAAGCGCCTCTGACCTATGTACCCTCTAGCTGAGGGGCTTCTCTGGGGAGGTGTGTGTGGAGGTCTTGGCAGCTCCTCTTCAGAGGCAGTCAGTTTGAACTGCAGATACCTGGAGAGTAAACAGGATTGGGTTAGATGCTGACCGGCCCTCCACCAACCACACTGGGGGGGGGGGGGGAGGGAAGGATTCATTTTGCTTCTATCGAAGTCTATTTCTTGTAAGGCACTGGCCTCTGTTGAGAAAGGTGTGTGAAACTGGTTGTTGGAATTACCGTGAAGACTTGTTGCAGATACTCACTGAACCATTTGCCTTCTCTTTAAGAGGATTCACAGGAGAACTTTCTTTTTCATCTTAGTAGTTGGAACTGTTGCTCTCTTAAGGAATGGGCACCATGAACTGGGTGAACTGACCAGGTTTGCCTCTTCTTCTTGGATGTTAGCAAGTGTGAAACCAACTTTGTGGTCCATCCTCAGTAATTTTATTATTTTATAGAATGCATTTTTGTATTTGCCTAATTCATGGCTCCATTTTACGTCACTGTTACTAATGTACTTCTGAGTATATTTTGTGTGTGTGTATTTACCTTTTTGTGTGCCTTTTATATATCTTAACTCCTTTTTTGGGGTGGGGGGAGAGAGCACATGCGTGCACACAAGTGGGGGAGGGGAGGGGCAGGGAGAGAGAGAATCTTAAACAGGTTCCATGCCCAGCGAGAAGCCTGATGTGGGACTGGATCTCATGAACCTGAGATCATGACCTGAGCTGAAATCAAGAGTCTGACGCTTAACTGAGTCACCCAGGCGCCCCACTTAACTCCTTTTTGCAGTAAGTTCAGATAAAAATATTTAGGGGGCGCCTGGGTGACTCAGTCAGTTAAGCGTCTGCCTTCGGCTCAGGTCGTGATCTGGGGTCCTGGGATCAAGCCCCCGCGTGAGGCTCCCTGCTCCCTGGGGAGTCTGTTTCTCCCTCTCCCTGTCTCTCCCCCTGCTTGTGCTCTCTCTCTGTCAAATAAATAAATAAAAACTTAAAAAAAATATTTAGGAGACAAGGCTATGGTGAGAGGTCAAGAGGTTCAAGGCCAAATGTTGGGAAATGGGCACAGAAACCACAAAGTCCCAGGTTACTCTTGGTTCCTCTGGCTCCCGCCTGCTTGACTTTGCCCTGAGGATGTTGTTCGCAGCCGGGTTCCCCTGGTAGCCCATGGTGAGGTTTCCAGCCTGTAGCCAAACCTCCGTCCACCCCCAATGCCCAGTCCTACCACTCGCCCCGTTCTCTGTGTAATCTGGCCTCCTTACCTCTTCTTGAGGCGCAGCTGCCATGACATTGCTCTCTTCTGGAACTGCAGAGACATGAAGCTGAAGATCTTGGCTCTACAAAAAGAAGAGTGCTGCCAGTGAGAGGTGGCTCAACCCTTAGAAGGGTCTTCTGCGCCCTACACTTTACGAGGGTCCTAGACAATACAAAGGGCAGACCTACAATGTCGTTTTCCTATGGCCTGAGAGCATCAGGGAAGGCTTTACTGTCACTCTCTGTCACGGATCAAGAGATCGAGATTCAAAGGGTCAAATGACCTCCGGGGAGCGGGAACCAGGTCTTAGGACTCCCATTGTTTCCATGATCAGACACCGTGTGATCTGTGTGACACGCATCTGTATATAAATCTACGTGGGAGTCCATGAGGGTATAAATATAGGCCTTAAAACCACTACCTACCACTTTTAGACTGACCCTCCCTGGGAACGCACCGCAGCTCTCACACTCACGTGATCCTAAGCCGTGGTGGTTAGGAAAGGCAAGCGGTACGACGGTTTCTTTGGGAAAAGTTCTCGGTTCTGAGATGGGAACCCGAGGTGTGGAAAGCTAAGCCAGGGGAAGAAGACCTTGGCACTCAGAGTGCTTTAGCCTTTAAGGAATTTTCCTTATTCCCTCCTCCAATTCCAGGCTCTGAACGGTCCCAAAGGTAATACCACCTCCCAGAAAGTCACTGTTCTTTCAGAGAACCTTTGTTCTCTCTCAGGTGATTCAAACGCTGAGCAAGAACAGATTTGCTCGCGGTTTATTTACCCGTTTTTATATGTGATCTATCCGTAATCCTGCTTGAGGGAAACCATGACTTATGGCGCCTCTGTAAGGGAAGTGAACAGATCTCGGAGGACACAGGCTCAGGAGGTTGAGGACTCTGACAGGCTAGGATCTAAGCGCTAGCTGCTTAATTCCACAGGAAAAATATGCCTCCTTAGCTGATGACCAAGCAATCCCAGAGGAGAGGCTGAGAGTAGAGAACACTATAAATCTCCAACAGAAGGAGGTATCTTCAGGGGGAAGGAGGTTGTGCCCTGTATCTCTTTCCCAAGGACAGCGTTACCAGCCTGTTCCTCAAAAATAGACAGTATCTTGGCCCCCGTCATCTCCCTACAATAAGAGAACGTCCAAGAGGCAAACCTGTTTTATTCACTCTTGAGGACCCCACATACTAAAATCATATAATACATGACGAAGTCCAATTTAAATTAATTTTGAATTTTCCACGCTGTTGAATTTCTTTTTTTAGTGCAGGGAAGTGAAAAGTGGCTACACTTTACCTACTCAAAACCGCACATTTCTCCTGCGGCTTATTCACTGTCTACACGCCCTGCACATCTCCCCCCATCAGTAGAGCTTCCTCAGCCTAGGAGCCAACGAAGGGAGAAAGTTTCATCTCTTGCTCCGTTGGGACGTCCCGCACCTCGGGTGAATCAAGCCTGAGCATAATAGCACCGACGACTTAGATGTCACTACCTCAGGGGAGTCCGCAGCGGTGAGCTGATTGTTCTCTTCCTTGTCCTCGATCTTCTTTGCCGTGTCAGACTCTGAAAATACCTGTGGATCAAAGTGGACAACGTAGGAGAGAGTCCCACACCTCCACACCCTGGATGCCACCCCGGGACACTTAGTCTGTGCTAGCCGGTACCCACGGTAGCGGCATGGGACCCGTGTCCAGAGAACGGGAAGCTCTCAACATAGCCCGGTCAGCCTTCAGTGAGGCACGGGCAGTCCCAGGGTGGTGTGAACTGGGGGGCGCCAGAAGTCTCAGACTCCCGGATATCTGCATGGCTCATGGCCTGGCCTCCTTCTTTGCCCAAATGTCTCCTCTGACCACTCTGTTTAAAACTGCAATTTAGCCTTCACTCCCTGTACCTTCCCCTATTAATTTTTCTACCTCTATCATCACTAAATTGTCATTTTACTTATTTATTGTTTCTTGCGTATCTCCCTTTTTCCTCCCATCCCCCACCCACCAGAATGTAAGATGCAGGAAGGCAGAGAATTTTTGGTTTTGTTTACTGTAATATCCCACCTCCTAGAAAAGTGCCTGGCACATAGCAGGGGCTCAGTAAATAATTAGGGAATGAATGAATGAATGAATGAATGAATGAATGAATGAATGTTGGTGCCATCTCTAGTTAGATGTCTCACATAATCTTCTCTACAATGCACCTGACAGGTGATCATATATCCTCAGCTTTTAACAGCAAGGAAGGAGGGCTATTTCTCAAGGTGGCCTATTCTATTTTTGTTTTTCGAAGTCCCTGTGCCCCCTTTCCCCTATATTTCAAATTGGTTTTCCGTATCATTTTTTAACAGAGCTAACTGCTGAAAGTTCCTCTTATACTGATCCAAAATGTACTTGAAAAAAAAACTTTACACATAGTTCTGCCCTCAGGAATCTCATAAAACAAGTCCAACCTCTCTCCTATATGATAAGCCTTTCCATATAATTTGAATAGAATATGACTTGATTTCCAGATCCTTCATGGAACTGGTTGCTCTCCACGGGATCTCCGCCACTATTTTAACACAATCCTTCTCTCATCCATATCCTCACCTTTCAAAAGACCGTCCCTTTTGCTCTACTTTCCCCGGTGAGTTCCTTCTTCTACGCCTCTCTCATCAAAGAAGATAGACCTCGGAAATTCGTAAATGCCATTTTGCTGACCATAGTCATAAGTAGGACAAACTGAAATGAGACCCTCCTCCCCATGCCCCTAAAGAAGGTAAAGCTCAGGATGCCAGTTGTAGATTCTTTATATTGGGAACTCCCAGAACTTGGAGCAAAAGAAAGAAATTAGCAAGAATCTGCTCATAATAATAATAATAATAATATTAGAGACAATCCTTTGCAGAAGTCAACTACCCTAAGAGTACAGGTCATGAATATGTGAAACAATCCCCAGAACCAAAAAACGTGTCCAAGAAGATCCTTAAAACTGTAATCTAATGACATAAGATCTTATCAATTGGGGCCAGCTGACTATAGTAAAGATGATCTATATGGAGGTTATAAAAGGGAATAAAGACTCAACCTGGGGGCACCTGGGTGGCTCAGTCAGTTAAGTGTCTGCCTTCTGTTCGGGTCATGATCCCAGGGTCCCAGGACCAAGCCCTGCATCAAGCTCCCCGCTCAGTGGGGAGTCTGCTTCTCCCTCTGACCCTCCCCCCTCTCGTGCACTTCCTCTCTCTCAAATAAATAAAATCTTAAAAAAAAAAAAAAAAAGACAACCAGATCCAATCTCACCTCAGACATCATCAGGGTAGGGGAAGTACAAAGTTCTTCTGGGTTCAGATTGTTGATGTTTTCCTTTTCTCTGGCCTCAGGAGTTCTTACTGGCTTCTCTGGTGGCTGTGGGTCAGGAGACACCTCTAAGGAGGCCCTAGGACTTGGAGTCCCAGCCCCCAAGAAGGCCCTGGGGCTGGGAGGTGAACCCTGCTCAGTGGCTAGAGGGCTGGAGGGTATGTTCCCTGAGGACAGCCTGGGGCTGGGAGTGGCTCTGGGTGGAGGAGGCCTATTCGGAGGTGCTGAGGTCCTCTGGATAGAAGCTTTCTTCTTTGCTTGTTCAGATCCTTCACTTGAGGTGCGGGTCCGGAGGACTACTTCTGGGAGGGATGAGGGCTGCTCTGAAGGGATAAGGGCACTGCCTGGTGATGGAGGTGGTGAGCACGGGACAACTTCCTCCTGGGGCTTGCTGCCCTCCTTGGCGGGAGAGGGCTGGGCCTGGGCGGGGCCATTGCAAGTTGAGAGAGGCTCTTCCTCCTCAGACAAGCTTGCTTCAGACTCTTCCTCCTCTATTTCCTTGTCTTTGAAGGGCTCTTTAGTCTCAGAATCCTCTTCTCCCTGGGCCACATCAGATGCCAGCTCTTCTTCACTTGCTGAGGTGGAGTCCCTCTCATTCTTCAAAGAAAGCGCAGAGGGACTGGTAGGTGAGGTCAGGGGGCTCGAGACGGCGGACGTGCGGACTGGGGAAGAGATGACTAAGGAGCGTCGGCTGCTGCTGCGAAAGTAAAAGCATTCAGATTCAGAAGAAAACCTGGAAGCAGCCCAGACACCCCCAAAGAAATAATGACGCACGCGCATAAGAATAAAACAGAATACAGCAATGTAAAATATGGGAACGTCTGTATACGTTGCCATAATGCTTCACAAAGCGAAAAAGAGGCTATGTTATCCATATCACGATCTCAAGGATGTAAAAATGTATAAAGAAAACAAGACTAGAAAGAAACACAGCAACACACTGACAAAATATTTTCTCCGTGGAAAAGATTCCGTGGGTGATATACAGTCAATCCTTGAGGATTCTGTATTTACAAATTCACTCAATGGATTTGCAACTGCAAAATTAATACTCATGATACTTTCGCAGCCAGCCACGGACATATGTGAGCTTTGAAAAACGAGCTCCTGGCGAGCACCTTCCCAGGTGAGGTCTAAGAAGGCAGTCCTCTGCCTTGTTTCAACTCTTACACTGCAAATGTGTCCTTTTTGCCATGTTGTTCAGATTGTTGTGCTTTTTGTTGATTTTACTGTTTAAAATGGCCTCCAACTATGGCACTAAAGTGCTTAGAGCCAGAAGACTGTGATGTGCCTTACAGCGAAAAAACACGTTAGAGAAGCTTCACTCCAGCGTGAGCACTGGTGCTGCTGGCTAGGAGTTCAATATGAAGGAATCAACAATATGCATTATTTATTTATTTATTTAGAGAGCAAGCACAAATGGGGGGGAGGGGAGAAGCAGAGGGAGAGGGAGAGTCTCAAGCAGACTCTATGCTGAATGTGAAGCCCGACTCAGGGCCAGATCCTACAACCCTGAGATCATGACCTGAACCGAGATCAAGAGTCAGACATAACCAACTGAGCCACGCAGGCACCCCAGCAATATGTGTTGAATAAGGTGCCTTTAAACAGAAACACACATGAGACAAGGTTACGTATTGACTGGCTGACGAAAATGTTGGGAGCAGGGGCTCACAGGAACCGAACTCTGTGTTCCCCTTAGCAGCAATGGTTCGGTATTCACTAATCCAGTGCTCCCTGTGACTTTATAGAACGCAAGTGCCACGAATAACGAAACTGACTAGAACATTTAGCGAGTATGCTGGGTACCCCACTGGGTGCTTCTACAGCCAACATCAGCTTGTCTCCTACTCACCTCCTCCTACGTACTGTCCACAGGCTGATTAAGCAACGCACAAATATTTACTCGACAGGTACAATTATGTGGGCACAAGGATGGGAGATAGGGAGAGGAAGAGAGAGAAACTTAGTTCCTGCCTTGTGGGCATTTCTGATGTGAGATAAGTTGAGTGACAAAGGTTCTTTCCAGCACTAGCATTCTCGGGGTCAGCAGGTTTAGAAGGTCCAGGACATAGCAAGAAAAAAACAGATTTCCCTACAAGGTCCTGGGACATCCTGGTTTAAGTGAGAGTGGGTTTCAGATGAATGGACAATGAGAAAGAACTCTGGCTTTCCATGCTGGGAAAAGGAGAAACAGAATTTTTGGAGCAAAATGGAATTCATCTAGGAAATCTACATTGACCCTTAAGTAATTATTTTTAATGGTCTGTAACAAATTGCTAGATGAATAGTACAAATAACAAACGTGAGCCCGATTCTTCCTGCAAGTCCCAAGATCAGTTTCACCACCTCCTTTTAAAGTCTCCCCTGCCCATCCATACAATGGCAAGTACTTACCTCTCTGGAATTCCTACTGGTCTCATTAGGTACTTAGTATGGGCAGGCTTATATCGTTCCTTGTCTCCTTAGGTACATACTTTCTGTCCTTCCAACTTTCGGTAAATCACCCAAACGACACGTCTCCTCTGTCTTCGGATCCCTAACTCTCAGCATAAAACCTTGTACATAGAAGGAGCTTAAATCTTCCCGAACAAAGGCTTCAGAACGAGAAAGTGACCACATTCTAAAGGACCACTGAATTGGTTATGTTTATCAGCATAAAGAATGTATGCAAACACACACACAGGAAAAGTAAACCGTAACAGGATATTTGCCGTGCACATCATTAAAAGAGTAATATCCCGAAAAACACACACAAAAATACCTTCTACAAATCAATTTTTTTAAAAAGGTAAACATCTAGGGACACCTGGGTGGCTCAGTCGGTTAAGCATCTGCCTTCCATTCAGGTCATGATCCCAGGGTCCTGGGACTGAGCCCCACATCAGGCTCCCTGCTCAGCGGGGAGTCTGCTTCTCTCTCTCCCTCTGCTGCTCCCCCTGATCGTGCTCACTCTCTCTCTCTCTGACAAATAAGTAAGAAAATAAAATCTTACCAAAAAAAATAAAAAAAGGTAAACAATCAAAATGAAAAATGTGAAAACAAGGATAAAGAGGAAAGTCACAGAAAGGAACCTTAAATGGCCAATAACATGCAAAGATGTTCAAGCAACTGTGGAGATATGAATTACAATTGCAAAGAATCCCACTTCACACCTGTCAGTTTGGAAAAATTAGTAAGTCTGGCAGTCAGTCACGTGTAGCAAGAATACGGTGCAGCGGGGGCTTTATGTACGGCTGGCGGGCTGCGAATTGGACCGGTCACTTAGGAGAGCCATTTGACTAGGCCAGGGCTGAGGAGGCCGAGAGGCAGAGACCCTGATTCAGCAACTCCACGCCCACTACGCACCCTAAGACGCTCTTGCTAATGGTCACAGGAGCAGTGGACAATGTGTCCACTGCAACATTATTGGTAATAACAAGAACCTGGAAAACAACCCAATGTCTATTAGCAGGAGGACAGATAAATAAATTGCAGACTAGCTACGCAACAGCATCCATAACAGTTGGGGAAAGGGAAGACTGACCGCGTGTAGCAACAGGATGAATGAAGCTCGCCAACAGTACAAAGAGAACAAAAGGAGTTGCCAAAGTACACGTGCAGTAGAATTCCATTTTATGAAGTTTAAAAACACGCAGAACAATATTTTCTGTGTGTGTATATATGTGTATAAGAAAAGTAAGAAAGAAAAACATGGAAAAAGTAAATACTAAATTCAAGACAGTGCTTACCTTTGCTGAGGGGCAGGATGAGTGGGGAGGGGGACACTGGGCACTTCACTAGTACACAGAATAGCTGAGCTCTTAAATTTGGTAGCTATATGGCTACTTTACTGTACTCTTCTCATTTAGTGTATTATTCTTTATACCTTTAGTGATAGCGGAAATATTTCATACAAGGAAAAAGCATTTATATACGGCATAATGCAGATAACAAACAATTTCATGCACGTGAACACGCAGGGAAGGCCAGATCGGGGATGGAAATGAGGGTGAGGCATACGTTCGCAGGACAAGCGAAGGAGCAGAGAGTCTCCGGAGTTGCTCACCTTGATACTCCCTTCACCACAAAGACTTTGTTGGAATGTTGCTTCTCCAGTTTGCTCATCACCTCGTAGAGACTGTGGTTCAGCTACAGCCAGCAAGAGAGATGGGTTGCTAGCCAATGGGAACCGGAGACGGGCATAGCCCTCGTCTCCTCCCTTTCAGACGGTTCCCCAAATAAAACCTCCCCACCCTGAACTATAAAATTCCCCCTCGTCTCTTTTGCACTAGTGTTCAGGGTCCTGTCCTGCCGCCCCTTCTTCCTCAACTGTCTGTGTCTTAATTTCTGCCTCTTCCCTCAGACTGGAGGCTCTCTCAAGGCTGGGTCCTTGATGTTTCATGTTTGAGTTGAGGTTCCAGCTTCTCTCAGGTAATCCAGGGAAGGAAAATCCATTTTAATACTAACGAGGCAAACCATAATTTAGCTAAAGCGACTATGGAGAGAAATGTGTAAATGTGTGCACGAATTTAATTAATGTTGGAACAGCAGAGTCTTGGAATCCCAGGACTAGAAAAGGCCCCAGGAGGTGGTGTTCTGGGGCTTCCTGTCACCGAACAGGACTGGCCTTCCCTATTCACGCCCAAATACCTGAGAGACTGACCTGTGTTTAAACACGGCCCTTTTTGCTCCCTAGCAACGAAAGATAAAGATTTCACAGCTTGGTTCCCCATTCCAGCTATTCCTTCCACAGGCCTAACCTCCTTTGTTTATCTGAAGCTCAAGTCTGGACGCCATTATTCAGTGGTTAATGGCGATCGGGTGGACCCTCTGATAGGTACACATGTGCTTTACCGCAGTTCAACACAGTCAACGAAGTGCTATTTTTTATCACGAGAGAAAAGTAAAAACCTGTGGTGCCAATATCAATATTCAAGGCGATGATGTAAATTAGGGCTACTTTCATATTTCCTAGAAAAACCCACCTAGGAGTCTACGTGGGCCAGAGATTTCTCACCTTGCTCATCTCCCTGTAGAAGACATCCCTCAGATTGGAAATGTTTTGGAAGATGGTCACGTAACAGCCAATACGACTATCAGGAGGCAAAAAACAACAACAACAAAACAAAAACAAAAAACCCCACATACAGGTAAGGGTCGGTAAAGGAAACCTTTGCAATACAAGGTAGGAGCTTAAGCCAACGCCAGCCAACACCAAGACTCCCCAGAGAAAAGCACCCCACACCCTAGACTCGGGATGTTCTGGGATCTGGATTCAGCAGAGCCAGGCCAGTAGCACACTTGACTCTCGGAAGGGTGGGAAGGTCAACGGAGACCCTTATCAGCCCCGTCTGACACCAAAGTATAAGAGACCTCGAGTTGCATGAAGCTCTCTTGATTCAGGCTCGTTGGGTATTACAGTGATAGGAATGCAAGTATTCTGAAGGTTTTTTAAAGTGTGCTATAAATATATGGTCATACAATTATAATTATCATAACAAATAATTATTCTTTCTTACTATGCAATACTTGGACTGCTATGGAGCTGTACGCACATTAATGGAATTCTACTATAAATGAATTGGGGAAGTTTATATTTAAAGAAACTGTATTCAATTTCAATGCTATTTAGATTAGGAATCACATAATTAGTGTTTCAGGATACAAGTAGTTATTAAAAAGGCTCCATCATACATAGACTAAATTTAAGTAGCAATATAAAATACTGACTACAACTGCATTGCAGCATATCTTGTCAATGAAAACCGGATACAAATAGAATTTCGATGCAGATACACCTAAAACACGTTTACCTTCTGTGAAGCAAAGACATCATTAATAGAAATAATCATCCCATGGTTTATCTTCGAGGTCTGGATGTTCACGAACCAAGCTAGTTTAAAACAATACACACTTAAGCATGAAACCAGACATTCCTAGTTCCCATGATGACAGTAGTTTACTTGCCAAGATCTCTCCTATCCAAGAAGCATCTTGCCTTTAAACCGGAAAAGCCGGCAGGGCAAGCTCGGCTATCTCGGTATTGCAGATGAAGAAACCAGGGTCTGGGGCAATAAGGCAGTTTGCCTATTATCACCCAGCAGGTCAGTAGCAGGGCTGAGGCGACATCCCACTCTTCGAACAGAGCTCTTTTCACGAGGTGACACGCCTGGGTTGCCAGGTCGCCGGGGCCTCCAGTGGCCCCGGAATCCAGGCCTCTCCTGCCTGTCAATCATTACCTGTGATAAAGAACGGGCAGCTCCTCCAGTAGTTCCTGGTTCAGGTCTTCAAACACACTCTGGGCTCTGTTGAACTCTTCCTCTGCCTGGGGGGTAAGAGAGACAGGATCGCTTCCCTCAATCCCGAATCGAAGGCTCCAGACTGCCTCCTTTATTCCCCGCATTCTTTCAGGGACTAGGCTTCCCTGGAACCATGCATGCCTCTCCCTTCCCAGACCCACGCCCTCCCCAGCCTTGCGTCTCTGACTATCCTTCGAGCACCGGTGTCAGGGGAAACAGGATTTCCTTCAGGACGCTGGATGCTGAATTTATCGTTTCCTACACCCGGCTTGGCCCAGCCACCTGCCACCGTTATGGGGGGACGGAGGGCAGGAAGGTTTCACCAGGCTTTTTTTTTTTTCTTACCTTGGCAGTCTTGGCCTCATCTTTCTTCTTGGCATTCTGCACGGCCTCCAGGTGGTGTCGGGCACTGTCATAGTCCACAAGTTTCCGACCCCGCTTGGCAATTCTTTCCTAACCCAGAGTCAGGAGAGAGGGCCTTGATATTCACTTTTCAGGGGCCAGGAGGAAGATAACAGAGTAGCACGATTATTGCGTCCTATTACCAAATTTCACTTTCTAACAGCTTTGTGCCCATGGGACTTCCCTCACTATTTGGATAGAACGGGAATTCTCGTTAGAGCGTAGGGGAGAGAGAGAGAAAGGGAAATCCTACAGAGCACGGAGAAGCCTGCACTAAGTATTAATATTTCCTATGAACCCCCTAAAAACGGGTTCAGCCTCCAGGAGAAATGGCCTTGAGGATCCAGCTGAATTCAAGTCAGAAGTTTGGGGTCTTACTCCCAAGGCTGCCACTTATTGGCCTCGTGACGGAGGGTGAGGCACATCTCTTCTGGAACCTCAGCAGCCTCATCTGCTCTACGGTGTTATTTTAAAGATCAAACGCTGACTACAAAGTGCTTTGAAAACCCTAAAGCATAATAAAAATAGTAAATTACTGTGTGCACTGAGGGAGCGTCTACTCAGGCTCATCCCAACTGCAAATCCAATCATAGACTTTGCAAGGATCTTCGTGATTATCTGGTCCAACTTCCTATTTAATACATGGAGCTTCTCTGTAATATTCAAAATAAGTAGTTCAACTTCTGCTTGAAGATGAACTCAACTCCCAACTTCACAGTATATGTCAGTGTTGGAAAGCTCTACGAGAAACAAGTCAGGATCCCTCTAATTTCTCCCTATTAATCTACAAGCAGCGCAGTGCCTGACGGAGTAGACGTTTCATAAATCTGAGTTGAATGAATACATGAATTCTAACTCTGCTTTCTGAGGCCGTTTAGAACAGGCTGCGTCCCTCTTTCACCTAACAGACCTCCCAGTATTGGAAGATAATTATTATGACTCCTCCAAGTTTCCTCTTCTCTACAATAAACATATCAGCTGTTTTTTAAAAAATTTTTATCTATTAATTTGTCAGAGAGAGAGAGAGAGAAAGCACAAGCAGGGGGAGTGGCAGAGGCAGAGAGAGAAGCAGGCTCTCCGGGAAGCAAGGAGCCTGATGTGGAACTCGATCCCAGGACCCTGGGATCATGACAGGAGCTGAAGGCAGACGCTTAACCAACTGAGCCACCCAGATGTCCCTATCAGCTGTTGTTGTTGTTTTTTTTTTTTCCCACCACTAAAAGGGATGCCCTGACCTGGATCTAATTCAAAACCAGCTCGGATCTAGTTCACCAAAACCTAATTCTAAACATGCCCTTGACACCTCTAATCCTCTCCCCTAACCTCCCCGACTTTTAATCCTTTTTCCGAAATTTCATTCCTAGCCATGGGCTTGAACTCTACTTAGGATGTTTACCCCATAGGTTCTCTAACGTCTGGGGGCCACCCTTGGCGTCGTAAACTGATTACCTTAATCTCGCTGAACTGGGCTACGTAGTTTTCCATGGTCCTCAACGCCTGGTCAGCTAATTTCTCTTCATAGTCTTCCCAAAGGAGATCATTATTCTGTGGGGCAGAGGCAGAGGGCAGAGG
Source organism: Ursus arctos (assembly GCF_023065955.2). NCBI lineage: Eukaryota > Metazoa > Chordata > Mammalia > Carnivora > Ursidae > Ursus > Ursus arctos. The sequence goes on from NW_026622941.1 coordinate 41,410,822, forward strand.
TGAGGGCCCTGCTTCTCGGAAACAACTGCATACCGGGGAAAAACCCAAATTCTTCCTGCAGCAAACTTCCTTTTTGGAGCGCTGTGTTGAGAATGTCATGTTGGGTTCTGGTGAAGAGTCAGATGAAGAAACAGCCCTGGCCCTAGAAACTGCCCTATAAGACACTGGACATACATTCAGGGGTCAAGGCAGGAATAGATGGTCAGTCTTGCACTCTAGAGCTTGAAGGACAGGGAAATTTGGGGGGAAAAACTACATGAAGTTAGTTCTCAAAGATAACCAGTTGGGTGTATGTAGGCACAACGTCCATAAGGCTTTAAAGAGGGGAAGATGGCCGACCGCAGAGGAATCCGCAGATCAGGGAACGCTTGGTCTGACCTTCATGGCTGTGGCTTTGTGCTACCACCCATGACTGAGGCTACACACATGAAGGAGGCGGACTGGCTCCTTTGCTTTCCTATTTGCGTGGATGGAGAAGCTAAGAGAAGGCTGAGCTGAGGGCAGAGTGAGCGCTGAGGAGCTGGACGCCGGGACACTCTTACCCCTACGATGGCCTTCAGCTCCTCGTGACCGTCCCACTCGCTGCTGTAGATCTCCTGCAGGGTTTCTGACACTCTCTTCGAGCTTTCGTGCATCACTGAAAGGAGAGAAGTCGGTCCTACCACACAGCTTCCCCCAAAGCAGGCTGCTATAATCATACCGGTGAACGGGCAGAGCAGCAGGTCCACTTCAGAAGGACAAGCACACCCAGAAGGTTCGGGTGACCCGTGAGGAAAGCTGGGCGGGGCTGGGACAGGAAAAGTCGCTCTTCTGATGCCCACAAGTTCCGGGCATCAGGGGCAGGCAAGTGAAAACGCCTGAGAGGTTGTTTTCTTTTCCATCCTCAGAGCTCTCAGGAGCTCGCTTCTCCTGTGCTACACGCTACCCACCTTTGACTGCACTGAGGAAGTTCTTCAGGTCCTTGTAGAGCTTCTGGCCTTCTGCCTGAAAGGGAGAAGTGCTTTTGGTGACTAAAGAGATACATTTGGAAAGATGCTTTAAAGGTCAAAGTAGAAAAAGAGGTTAATAAAAGCAGAAGTCAATCCCGGAATCTGCAAACGTTATAAATGAGCCTCTGTTCTCTTTACCAAGAAGATGTAGGTTGTCTTTTGGGGGGTAGTTTTTGTTTGGAGATTGTTCCCACGGCACTGGCAGGCCTTCTTTCCTCTGTTCTCCCTTCTGGTGAACTAAAGCCTGTACCCCAGTTCCTCTGCTGAAATTTAAGTGTCCTGTGTGACACTCTCTCTGTGAGCCTCTGGCTTACGCCTTCCTCTCTGGGTGAGTAAACTGCCACCATCTTCTGCAGACACTCCGCCTTCTTCCTCCTGTGAACCCCCACACAGCCATTCCTCTCCTCCCCCGACGTCCTTCTCTGCCTTGCCTCCCTTTGCCCTTCCCTTCCATCCGTCACGTGCTTTACATTTCTCTTCCAAATGGCTTGTCACTGATTCTCCCTCTGTCCCAACTCTGATGGCCTCATCTCTATCTCTATCCATCTACCCAGTCCTATCTTTGCTCCTGTGTCTGAATTCTTATTTTTTTAGGCTAGGCCTCCCAAACACAGATTAGATCTCCTCCCTGGGGGGAAAAAAAAAGAAGAAAGAAGAAAAGGAAAGGAAGGTATTATTTAAGTTTGGAAGATCGCATCTCAAGCCAACAGATGAACCACGTTGGTTTTAACCCTGACAAATGTTCATTCATTGCTGAATACCTCCAGCAACCAGAAGCTCATGAGCTCTTGCTAAGGTTGTGCTTCAGCTTTCAAGAGCTCTACTAGAGCCCTGGCCCACTGGCCTTGGGCTGGTCCTCCGTACTCAGAGCAGACCTGATAACTCCTGCACATATGTTGCAAGACATCTTTCACAGACTCCTCACTGAGTCTTCTCTTTCATCGACTCCCTCTATTGTTCCTCACGGCGTTACTTAGAGCCCCTTCCGATTCCGGTGTCTTTCCTCTGCGTGGACTCCAGCTTCTAGAAGTTGTGTGAGAAGGGAGTTTGAGGCCAGACTACTGACGTTTGGAGCCTGACTTCAGGAGTGTGGGCCTGGACTGAAAGGGGCAGCCCACTTAAGGGTGTTCTACTGGGCAGGGCCTATGGGTCAGAATAGTGATCCTCACGCCAGTTCTGGAGGAGGAGGATTTAAGCTAAGATGCATGATGCGGTCCACCATAAAGCACTTGTGAACTTGTTCATCTGTGTTACTTGCTTGTGTTCAGCATTAGAAAGGCTATTGAGCATAACAACGGTATAAAAAAATTTATGGGGAAAAACTGAAAATCAGAAAATCTATCTAACAAAGATTGTTTAATCTCTGTTGGGGGGGGCGCCTGGGTGGCTCAGTCACTTAAGTGTCTGACTCTTGGTTTTGGCTCAGATGGTAATCCCATAGGTCGTGGGATTGGCCCCACGTTGGGTTCCGTGCTCAGTGGGGAGTCTGCTTGGGGTTCTCTCTCCCCCTCAGCCTCTGCGCCTCCCCCCCCCACTCTCTCCCTCAAATAAATAAATCTTCAAAAAAATTTTTTTAAATCTGTAGAAATCTTTGCAGGAAAGATCATTATGATGTAAATTTAGCAAGAGAAAATCTAGGTCAACTCAGTCAAAGAAAACTGGACTATTTATTTCATCCATCTTTTTGCCTCACTTCTAAGCCAGTCCGAACTCTTGACCATACCTCAGGTTAAAAGTCCTTGGGGCTGAATGCCAGGGCTCAAGGGAGACAAACCCAGGGAAGGTCTCAAGGGAGTTTAGGACACTGTCAGAGAGGTGGGAGAAGAACCGACATTGTGTGGGGTGTCACAGCAAGAGAGGATCAGGAGAGCGTCAGAGAAATGACCAAGGAGGGACCAGATGCTACGGAGAGGTTAGAGGGCAGGAAGAACCGTCACAGTCACTGGACTTGGGAACTGGAGGTCACCGGTGACCTTGAGAAAGTGCTTTCAACAGCATGATGGAGACAGTCAGTCACCAAAATTCAGAAACACTCAGCATTCACCAGGAAGGATGTCTCATTTCCTCTTTGCTTTTTCATTTATGGGAAAAAAGTTGAAATCATCTAAAGATGTTCAATGTACACAAAATCTTTTAAACATGGATATGGTAGGTGTGTCTAAGTTTGAGAGCTTTAAAAATGTGATAGCCGAGGTTCGAGAGAGCTCTGAAAAAGTTTTGAGGATTATAAAAATCAACAAGGGTTTCAAGTTCTTTTTTGAAAGAAAAGAACATGGGCTCAACTTTTTACTTCACCCTGAAATTTGGTCTCCAAAATACACATCTGAGTAACAAAAGCTGTTAAACCATCTTGCATAATTTCTACAAATAATTTCTACAAATCAAAATTGGTTTTTTATTCCATTAGATATTATATGGCCTGAAAAATCGGATCTGTAATCAAGGCTACCACGCATGACTATGCAGGCTGTATGCGGCTGTTCAAAACCAGGCGTTCTATTGATACCCCAGTCCATAAAATGTGAATGTCTGCTGCCTTCCACTGCGCCTCACAAAAGCCCAACCCCACTTCCGTGTTTTAGGATCAAACCTTTAGGTCAAAGTTCTTTCTTTATGCTCTTGTTCTTTCCTTTGAGAAGGTGAAGTGTGTGTGTGTGTGTGTGTGTGTGTGTGCGTGTGTGCGTGCGCACGCATGTGTGGTGGTAGCGGGAAGTGGGGTGGTAGGACACCACTGGGTGTCATTTTACTTCGCTGGCCTGTCTGTCCCTGTCCCCCAGGCCTGAAATGTCTCCAGGCTGAAGAATCCCAGCACCGTTCTTTTTTCTCGACAGATACAACTTTCACACTCTTAGGTTCCCACTTGTCTGGGAGTTAAAAATCTGCAAGTTATTCCACTTTTCTGGCTTTATTTTCCTCCTCTATAAACGTCGGGTAACAGCGTTTCTAGTCTTTATGATTTTATCACTCTGGCTCTCTGAATCCTTGCCAAATTCTTGGCAGCACCATAGAGAGTCTGAGTTGGCCCTTCCTATCCCTTACACAAACAGCCCCAGCCCTCAGTTAATGGACCACTCACTCCGGAAGCTTGTCCTCAGCACCTAGGCAGACAAAGCTATGTGCTAAGGAGGTCCTTGTCCTGGGGTTCCCCGCTTGCTGGAGAGAAATGGACCCAGAGAAACCCAAACACTCAGCAAAACAGTAAGGAGCATGACCAATCCTGAGCAAGTGCTGAAAGTGCTTGATCTGATGGAGGTCCAGAAGGGAGAGAAGAGGCTGAATTGTTAGATTTGATTTTATTTGAGACAGAGAGCGAGAGAGCTCGTACGCGCGCACAGGGGGAGAGAGACTCTCCAACAGACTCCCTGCTGAGCATGGAGCCCAATGTGGGGCTTGATCTCAAGACCCTGAGACCATGACCCGAGCCGAAATCAAGAGTCAGAGGCTTAACCTACTGAGCCACCCAAGTGCCCCATTAGGTTTGATATTAAAGGCAATGAACTGGAAGCAGCTGTCACTACCAGAAACAAGAGACTAAAATGCTGCTTGAGGGTAACAATTCTTCTTATTTCATATAGTTTAAAGAGGAAGCAAAGCAGAGCCCTCAAGGAGAACTTACCCATGGAAATTTGATTAGGAACCCAGGCAAGTGGCAAGGCCTTGAACTCAGGCTGGGAAGTTCGGGAGTGATATTTATTTATTAATGAAAAGTTACCTACAAGTTGATTGTGCTAAGGCACTGGGCACATGGCCAACTGGTCCACCTTCTGGTATACTTCACTTTCAAACTCCTTGACCTTGTCTTTTGCCCTCCTGTTCGTCTTAGCTACCCCAGGTCCAGTCTCAGACCGGACTGTATTGTCGCTGTCTTTCTCCTGAAACCGTGACAGCCTGAGGGCAGGCGTGTTGTCTTAGTCACAGCAAAGTTCCAGAATGTAGCACAGATGCCCGGCGCGCAGCAGGCTCCCGTGACATGCTTGTGAAATGACCTTTCCACGCATGCTCAAACACCAGTTACTAGAGGAAAATCCTGCTCTCGGGAGAAAAGTCTCCCCTATTCCTAGGCTACCTCCATTTCATTTCTCAAATCTAGCTCCTCTCCCCTTCAAGCGATGTTCAGTTGGTGGGCTCACCCGCGAAATTCTGAGGGGACTGTCAACATGTGATCCTCTTCTTCTTCTCGACGGTCTTTCCTTCATCTCCTACCCTTTCTACCCACACACCTGCCATTCATCGGTAGATCCATCCTTTAAGGCAGAGAGGAAGAGGAAAGAGCGAGGTACAGAATGGGCCTAGAGTCGGAAACCTCTCGATGTGGGTGTCGACTTACTGGTTCCTATTCGTTTCAGGCTGCAGTTAGAAGCAAACAGTCCCTGCCGCTGAGCGGAGGCCCGCGGAGGCCTCCTAGTGAGGTGCTGGCGGAAAAGCACAGGGTTTAAGATGGAGCCCTAGCTCTGCAACTCTGAGGCTCCTCCCTTGATTAAATCACCTCCTTCTCAGATCCTACTCCCCCTGCCCAGAGTTAGACCAAATCAGTGGCTGCCAAATGCTGTTCTCAGACTAGCTACTACATCATAATTACCTGGAAACTTTATATAAAACATAGATTTCCTGGTTAATGATCAACCAAGGCTGTTAATGTCACACGAAAAAAGGAGACGCGCAGACATTCTGTGCCTCCAGATGGAAAACTCTCACACCTATAAAAATAACAAGTATTCTTGCCACCCAAACAAACAAAAACAAAAATCTGAATCTCATCAAGCCTCTAAATCTAACTGTTAATTTACAGAAAATACCAGAGACAGAGGAGCATGCTAAACTGTACTGTGGGGACTCAGTCAAGTTTAGGCTGCAGGAAACTTCCAGAGAATAACCCAGTGTCACCGACAAACAAACCGCAAAGAGGGAGGGATCAGAAACCCGCAGATGAAGGGATTTAACTTTAAACCTAAGAGACTTAAACATGCCAACAAGTTGCTGATTTAAACAAACTAAAAAAAAAAAGACATCGTTAGGGGAGTGTGAACATTGACTGGATATTTTGTATTAAGAAATTATTCCTACTTTTTAAAGATACCACTTAATCTTACATTTTAGTGGAATATCAGAAAAGATATTTGTATTATATTGTTAACTGAAAAGGGCAAGTTATAAAACCAGTATCAATGGAATAATCTCACTTTTGGTTTTTTTTTTGTTGTTTTTTGTTTTTTAAAGATTTTATTTATTTATTTGACAGAGAGAGAGGCAGCAAGAGAGGGAACACAAGCAGGGGGAGAGGGAGAAGCAGGCTTCCTGCTGAGCAGGGACCCCAATGCGGGGCTCGATCCCAGGACCTGGGATCATGACCTGAGCTGAAGGCAGACGCTTAACGACTGAGCCACCCAGGCACCCCAATAATCTCACTTTTGTAAACCTATTTATTTATTGTGGATTTACTTAAAGATCATACACATTCATAGCAGAGTGATTGTAAGGATATAAAACAACAGTGGTGGTAGCATGGGACGGTGTGAAATCAGGTTTTTTAAAACAGATTTTATTAGTTTATTTGAGAGAGAGAACACATGGGGGGGGGCAGAAGGAAAGAGAGAAACAGGCGCCCCGCTGAGAAGGGAGCCTCATTTGGCTCCATTCCAGGACCCTGGGATAGTGACCCGAGCCGAACACAGGTGCTACTGAGCCACCCAGGTGCCTCCAAATCAGGATTTTTTAAATTCATGTTTTCCTTGTCCTTTCTGGTTAGTTGTAATGAGTAAATATCTCACAGAAAATATTTTTAGGTGTGATAATGGCTTTGTGGTTATATTTTAAAAGAGTCCTTATCTTTTAGAGATTGATAATGAAATTTTTATGGATAAAATTATGTGATACATAGAATTTGCTTCATAGTAATCAAGGATGGGGGAAAGTAGGTGGAAACAGAAATGAGCTGATTAATTATTAAAGCTGAGAGATGGGTATGTACGTGTGGATTAATTATACAAGTTTTCCTAGCTTTGCATATATTTGAAAACTTCCATTAAAACAAGTTTAAAAGTACAGATTCCCAAGCGCTACTATCAGAGACCTCACATGTAAAAATATTTCCCAAACGGCGCCTGGGTGGCTCAGTTGTTAAGTGTCTGCCTTTGGCTCAGGTCATGATCCCAGGCTGCTAGGACTGAGCTCCACATCGAACCTCCCTCCCCCAAATCAGACTCCCTGCTCAGCAGGGAGTCTGCTGCTTCTCCCCCTCCTTCTCCCCCTCCCTCTGCTTCTCCCCCACCTCATGCTCTCTCTCTCAAATAAATAAAATCTTAAAATATATATATATATATATATATATATATTCCCAAATGATTCTAATATACAATCAACTGCTGAATTAGATTATAGTGAATGACCTTTTAATAGAATTTTAGAGAATTATTTTCCATATAATTCAATTTACTGATACTGTCCAGTAAAGAAGTTGGCTGGCCTTTGTCCCCAGTTCCTGGGAAGTAACTTCTAACTCCTTCGGATTTCCTGAGTGATAGGAATGTGTTTGTTATTCATGGTGGGCCTCTCAGATCCTAGTCAGTCTATGCGAAACAAATGACTCAGGATGGTGGCCGGCAGGCTGGAAAGAGGAACCATGTGATGAGAGGGGTGGGCCTTTGAGACAGGTGATGTCAGCCTGACCTCCAGTGGAGCCAGAGAGAAAGGGAGCTAGAGATTAAATTCAATCATGTGGCCAGTGATTTACTAGGTTAATAAATCACAATTAAAAAAAACTCTAGACACCTGACATGTGGGTGAGCTTCCCTGGTTGGTAATCCTCTATCAACGTGCTGGGAAGGTGACATGTCTTGGGAACACAGAAGCTTCTGGTCTGGAGCTCTCCCAGACCTCACTTTATGTGTCTCTTCACTTGGCTCGTCCTCATTTGTATCGTTGGTAATAAAACAGTAATTGTAAATAGAGCAGTTTCCTGAGTTCTGTGAGTTGTTCTCATGGACTGTGGATGCTGAGTGGCTAGTAGGAACCCCCAAGTCTATAGCGTTGGTATAGTGCAGGGGGCCTGGGAGCTCCAGGCTTGTGGCTGGTGTCTGCAGCGAAGCAGTCTAGTGGGCGACTGTGCCCTTAACGTTGAGCTGTGACCTGACTCCGCGGAGTTAAGTGGTGAAACTGCATGACAATGGGATATTCATGGAGGTTAATAACCCCCTTCTATGACAAGGAGGGGATTGCAACCTCCAAACTCCGGGGCTGAGGCGACAGTTAAATGAGATCATGTGCATGAAAGTACCCAGCACAGTGCCTCGCACATGGAGACAGGAAATGAAATATCCCCTGGGAGGTGAAACCCGGTATCCACTTCTTAATGGAAATTTCTACATAAAATTACCTGTAGTATCCAGTGAAGACAGAAGGCGCAGGGAGAATAGGAGGTTTGCTGGGGAGAACGACAGGTGAAAGACGGAGGGATGATTTAGAAACGAGGGCTCAGGGGAGGCAGAGGGAGTGGACAAAGAGGAAACAAGGAAAATAGGGTGCTACTCTGACGAGAAGAGCCGGAGGGTGGGAAAGAGGCACCCTGGGGAAGTGATAAGCCAAAAACAGAGGGAGCGGGGGCTCGCTACAACTTTGTCTAAGGACCTGGTGATGCCACTGTAGCTGGGGGAACCACTAAGAGAAAAGAAGAGCACTTGTCTGTCCCCCAAAACCCAGGGCAGCAGGAACGGGAAATGGAAGTTTCTCTGTAAGCAGCAGGTCACCCTGTGGCCCTCTCCCCAGGGGGGAAGATGGCTTAGGAGGGATGCCTTTTGGTTCTCAGAGCCTGCTGTTCTCCTGCCAGTCAGCCCTCCCTTCCTGCTTCCTCCAAGCCTCCCTTCCCTACCCTCCGGATTACCTGTTGATGGTAGAAGTTGTTGGCATTTTGTTCAAACCGTTCATCTTTGGTTTCCACAGTTTTCCCCAACTTCTGCAGTACCTGGGAATGTGAGTTGGAAAGGGCCACAAGGTTATAGTCAAGTCTCTCTCACCCGTTGGCCTCATGGGACCCTGGCTTCTGAGTCTCAGATGCAGTTGAAGGGGTCTGTGTTTCTATCAGCCCAGTGGAATTTAAAATATAGCACATTGCTGCAAAAAAGATCACATTTTGGGGTTCTTCTCAAATTGGGATAGTCCTGTGGGTACGTAGCAGTGTGCGAAGGGGTATATAGAAAGCCTGGAATAAACGGCATATAGGCTGGGAATGACATTGTTATTTACAGTGGGGTTTTTTTGGGGGGGGTATTATATTAAAACAAGGATTAATAAGAAGAATGTAAAAGGTACGTTGCTTTTAAAGGTAAAACATGAGCCTTGAAGACTTTTCACTTGAGAGACACTCTTCCAGCCACAGCCACAGATTCCTCTAGATAGATGAGGTGAGAAAGGCAGGCAGGAGACTCTTTTCTTGGGAGGCCCCTTGTGGAAAACTGTGAGGAGCAGATAGAAGGCATTTAACACTCAGCTCAAAATGAATGCTCTCTGTGTCTGTCTCCTCTCCCCTGGGGACCTGAGAGCCAGCCACCACACTGGTCTCAGTGCTAAAGCAAAGGGGAGGGAAATGAAAAAGATACAGTGCCTGTTCTTACAGGGGACACTCACCTATAAACAAGCAAGCAAGCCCTGGCTCTACTGCCTGTAGCCCCCATTTTGAAAGGAGGCACCACTAACACTCCCCCAGGTCCAAGTAAGGATCTCAGGGCTGCCCTCAACTACTTCTCTCTCACCTCCTTCATGGAATTCCTCACTGTGCCCATCTCTGGAAACCACCCCACGTCTTCGAGTCTCTCCATCATGGCTTTGTTCTCAGCACTCCCTGTTTCTCGCCTGGCCTGCTTCAACAGGCCTATCATGCTGCTGCTTAAAACCTTCTAATGATTCTCCACTCGTCTGCTCAATGGATTTGTAGTAAATGCCCATACGTGTCTATCTGCTGTAGTTCAAATTCTAGTATGCAGACGGGTCTCCACGATCCGACGCCGCAGCAAGCTCACCCCCCATTATTCCTCCTTCCTGCAGGTCTCCTTCCCTAACACTTGTTTAGTTTCCTGACTAAGCCGTCCTGTGGCTCGTTGTAGATGCTGTGCCCTCTTTCTGGAATGTTCTTCCCCTCCTTGTCTCTCAGGCAACTATCTAAAAAACAATGCCCCAATTTAGGGGCACCTGGCTGGCTCAGTCAGAAGAGCAGGAGACTCGGGGCGCCTGGGTGGCACAGCGGTTAAGCATCTGCCTTCGGCTCAGGGCGTGATCCCGGCGTTATGTGATCGAGCCCCACATCAGGCTCCTCTGCTATGAGCCTGCTTCTTCCTCTCCCACTCCCCCTGCTTGTGTTCCCTCTCTCACTGGCTGTTTCTATCTCTAATAAATAAATAAATAAAATCTTAAAAAAAAAAAAAGAAGAAGAAGAGCAGGAGACTCTTGATCTCAGGGTTGCGAGTTTGAGTCCCAGGTTGGCTGTAGAGATTACTTAAGTAAATAAACTTAAAAAAATTAAAAAAAAAACCAATTCATATTCCACATCCTTTATGACACTTAACCACATTCTCCTTCATCCTGTTACTTGAGTTAATCACTCCCTCCTAAGCGCTTGCACCTTCTGCACCTTGCAGACACTTCTATTACTGTTTTATTATTTGTATTTATCTAATTATGTCTCCTTCTAAACTGTGGGCACCTTGAGAAGCGGGTACTTGCCTTACTCATCTAGATTTCTCAGTATCCAGCAAAGAGATACTTAATACTTCTAACAGGAAGGAGAGTGGGCCTGATATAGGAGAGGATCAACTGGGGGGGCCTTAAATGAAGATTTTGCTAAACTACAGGGCATCTGGGTACTTCAGCTGGTTAAGTGTCTGCCTTTGGCTCAGGTCACGATCCCACCCTCCTGGAATTAAGCCCTGCCTTGGACTCCCTGCTAAGCAGAGTCTGCTCTTCTCCCTCTGCCCCTCCCCCCGCTCATGCTCTGTCTCTCTCAAATAAATAAATAAAATCTTAAAAAACGAAGATTTTGCTAGACTGGAATAGAGTATAAGGGGGGAGAGTGGAAAGAAGACAAAGTCAGGAAAGTAAGTACCGATCCTCACACAGCTCCATGAGATGGCTCAGTGTGGCTGCTTTAGGGTGTGTCATGGGGCGTGGTGGGTAAGGGGGCTAGAAGCGGAGATGGCAGTCTCACCGTGAAGGGCTGTGAATCATACGCAAAAGTGTCAGGGTCTCGGGAGTGAGGAAGGCTCTATGCACAGCCTCGGACCCATGTGTCCCCATTCTTAATCCCGGGGTTAGCATCTCAGACTTCTGGAGCTCTCTCTGGAGCGGTTATGATCTAAGGCTCCAGAGTCAAACAGATACAGGCCCTGCCTTGGCCTTTACACTTACGGTATAAGCCTTTGGGCAAATAAGCCTATGCGTCTCTTGAGTCTCCTTTACAAAACTCCCCTTCCCCCACTAAGATAACAGCACCTCCTGGAGCTGTTGGGAGAATTCAACGACATTATACCTGTAAATGCTTTCCCAGGGCGGCCCTGCAGGGAGCGCTTAACACAAATCCACCATTGTTCTGTGCAGTTCCACCCCCTTCCCTAGGAGTACCTGTCTGTTTCCTTCTCAGTTTAGCCAGACGTCTGTGTCTCTGACTTCATCTCACCGAACACCTGACCCTGGGTACGCAGAGTCTGCCGGCTTCCCTGACCCTCCCCTCCCTCCCCCGCCAACAAAACACCATCCTCTACCAGAAAGTTGCAAAACCACCTTGTCTAAGTGGTAAGTACTGCTCTCACTTCCTTCCTGCTACTCCTCCCTTCCTTTGCCCGGGGCATGGTTCTTCTTAGGTGGAGGGGGCTGAAAGGATGGTCAGCTCAGTCTAGAGTTAATGTGGCATACCCCATCTCCCCAGCCCCCACAAGGTTCGAGGCAAAAAGTCTTCAAGGGGGTGGGAGTGCGTGTGCTGAACACTCCCACCTTTAACTCTGAAACTGAAAAAAGGAGTGTGATCACCCTGAAAGCATAACCCAGTGCCCCAGGCCCAAAGTCGCTTGTTGCCATTAGCAACAGGGCTGGGTCTATCAGGGCACGTGAACTATGCTACTGACGTTCTTCCGCTAGAACTAGAGTTCCCTGACGGAAGAGAACGCACAGGTGCTCAACAAAGATCTGAAAGACCGAATAAATTCCACCTTTGGGCCACTTCCCAATGAAAGCCCACCCAAGGAGAGTCCCTAACGTGCTACACTAAGAATTTAGCCCCCGGGGGGGGGGGCAGAGACATTTAGACAGAAAGAACAGGAACACGAGACAAAGTGAATGTGGCAAAATGTTAACGCTTGGTGAAAAAGGTAAAGAATATTCCCGGGTTCTTGACCTATTTTAACGTCTACGTAGATTGGGGTATGAGGATAAAGCTTAAAAAAAAAAAATCATTGCAGATATGTTCGGTGGCTATAGTTCTTTACCAGGACCCTCCCCCATAATCGCTTATTATATTTTAGTTAACTCTCTCAGTTGGAATAATTTGAATAGAGGCCCCGGGTAAGATACTATGGAATTTTGTTACAAATTTTTTCTTAGGTGTGATAACAGTACTGTAGTTTATGTGAGAAATCCTCATTTTCAGGATATATGCTAAAGTAGGCTCTTCCTTAACATGGCCGTAAAATACTTTCCAGCCTTTTCTGCCACCACTCCCTGTACTCCAGCTCAGCTGCATTTCTCACTGTTCTGCCTAAAACGGTTTCCACACTCCAGGCCGCGCTCATGCTGGCATTCCTCAGCTGGAATGCTCCCCCACCGCTCGCCTGAGGAACTACTAATCAGCCGTAATTCCCAGCTTAAATTCCGCCCTCTACCACAAAACCTCCTTCGATTCTCCTCCGTCGTTCTCGCCTCTGAATTCCCACAGAGTGCAGATCTCTCAGGTGACTCATTGCACCCTTTTTTTTTTTTTTAAACTAGACTGTAAGCTTCTGGCAGGTTCGAGAGTGCCTCTTACTCATCTTTAAACTCCTTCCTGGGTCCAGGCCAGGATCCTGGACAAAGGAATTTTTCTGTAAGTATTGTTGACAGAACCCTCTGGGAGACAAGTTGAGTAAAAGTCAGTAGAGGAAAAGACCAACAAAGAAGTGGTAAACAATGCCCCTTCTCCGGGGAGAACGGAGAGGTTTGCCACAGAGAAATCACAAACAGATGGTGAAAGCATTCATCTGAAATGCGAAGAAGTATCTTGCTGTAAAAACACAATTCAGTCTTATGTTGAGTCTGGGTGGAAACTGGAAAATAAAACAAGAAGAACACTTCATCTCCACTGTGTGTAACAGTCCCTGGGCCTTCACTCCTAGCACTTCAGAGGAGGAGGCCTGAGCAGAAGGTGTTTCTACTCCTGGTTTTGCTCCTGAGAGATCCGCAGGAAGTGGGCAGACCCAGATGTGAGAATGGTTCATCAGGAGCTTTGTCAAGAGCGCAGCCTGAGGTTGGGATCCAAGGCGGGCCACCTGGCCTTCAGTGACAGTTCTGCCACTTGCCAATCTCTTTTGAGTCTCATTTCTTCATTCTAAAATTGGGATGTTAATAACATCCTCCAAGTGTTGCAAAGATGAAGTGAGATCGTGTCATGAGTGTTGGCTCCATAAAGAGAGAGATCGTGTCTTCCTTAATTTCCTGTGCCTTGTCAATCGTAGGTGCTCGATATCTGAGCCATCTATTTGATAGCCGAGTTACCTCATACTAGTCAGAAGGTTACAGCCAACAGCTTACAGTAAACTATAAAGTGTTCCAGGGACTCCTTTCTTTTGACCCGAGCTTTTCCTCTCTTTTGCTTGCCTTCAGAAACCTCCCAAGACTCAAGGACTGGCCCCTCCCTGCATTCCAGGCCATTTTCCCCGCTCTATCCAAGCAGCATCCACGACCTCTAGGGCCCAGAGGTACTGCTCCGAGTTCAGTGTCTGCCTGCCCTTGTGTTTATGTCTGGGTTCACAGCATCTTCCTGTTTTCAGCCTTAACCTGCGAGTTCCCTAAGGCAGATGGGAGGTGGCTCCTCTCTCTGTTCTTCTCGGGGTTCAGACCAGGGTGTACCTGGGTGGCTGGTTCTCCCTTTGGGAAGTATTTGCCTCCGAGGTTTAAGGCACCCTCGCCCCTTCTCTCGCTTTGCTATCCTTACCACGTTGAATTTCCAAATCACTGAACATCGACGCTCTCATTTTACAGGTGCAGAATCTGAAGCCCAGAGCAGAGACATTATTTATCTAAGGCTTTGGAGTCCATGTTTAGAAAAGGAAAGGAATCCCACGCCAAGGGCGTAGCGTTGATGATAGGCTGGATGAGGACAGATGGTGAAAGAGTGAGGTAAAATCAATTGCTGTGTCTTTTTTTTTTTTTTTTTAAAGATTTTATTTATTCGACAGAGACAGCCAGCAAGAGAGGGAACACAAGCAGGGGGAGTGGGAGAGGAAGAAGCAGGCTCCCAGCGGAGGAGCCCGATGTGGGGCTCGATCCCAGAACGCTGGGATCACGCCCTGAGCCAAAGGCAGACACTTAATGACTGCGCCACCCAGGCGCCCCCAATTGCTGTGTCTTTTCAAAATAATTCTCATCCATGAGTTTTTGGTCTTCTGGGTTTTCTTTGTATTTCCAACCCATAGTGCAGCGGGTGCCTTCTGTTCCTCCACACCCCTTCTAACTAGACCTACCCACAGGCTCTGATCGCTATCAGATTTGTAACTAGACCTCCTTTCAAGATGCTGAAACCACGATCAAGGTGAAGTTAGAGTAAGGTGAAGTAATGAAGTCCAGCCACACAGAATCTTTCCTTTTCCTCCACTCTTTCACATGACCCTGGCTTCCTCAAGACAGAAAGAGGAGATTCATCTACCAGGGTTGATAGGTAGAGAGCAGAGAGGTTCAGGTTAGCAGGGAAGGACATACTCTGGACAGGTAGAAACAAGAATGTCATTAAAATGTGTAGAGAGGTGTTCCGGGGGGACAGCCTACCTAAATGCCAGTGCTGGAGTAGGGCCACCCAGAGCTAAACCAAGGACACAATCTAGAAAGAGAGGCTCCTTCATCACCCTGGGCCGGTACTTTCCAACACCAAAGAGACCGCACAGAAGGCAGATACGGGCTACTGCTTACATCAGCTTCAACAAGGCACAGAGACCAGGCAGGGGTGGGTACAGAGGGAGCCCTGCAGAATTACTCTGTGCTTGTGGACCAGGTGGTCCTCGCGGGCAGCACAGCTGGTCACGGCTGCCTTATGACTCTGCGCAGAGTATCTCCTTCGAACCTTCAATTTCATCATCTGTAAAGTACCGTCCTCGCTGGGCTGCTAGGACAAAAACTCCCACCTTTTCTGGGTCGGCCTGAGCCTTGTTTAGGGTTCCAGAGGGAGACTGTTGTCTCCTCTGCGTCTCTATCCTTGCCGAAGATCGGGTGATTTCCTCCGTGCTCTCAAATCTTTCCGTTTTAAGGGAAACCCAGTCCCACTCCCGTCTGCCGGGGAAGCGGGGGACCCCTCAGTTCGGCCCAGGCCCCCCGGGCACCCTGCACGCCCCTCTGTCCGCGTCGGGCCGGCGGGACGGGCGGGTGGTGCGGCCCGGCCACCTACCTTCTCCTGGGCCCTGCTGAACTTCTTCTGCACCTGCTTGGCGAACAGGCCGGCCGCGCCTCCCGCCTTGCCCTCCGCCATCCTGCCGGCTCCGGGCGCCTGGCCCGGCGGCCTGTGGTTTTCTGGAGGCCCCCGAGGAGGAAGTGCGGTTCCCGGCATGCCTCGCATCCGGCCGTGGCCGTGGCCGCCCCGCCCCACGCCGCTCGCGACCCCCGCGGCCGCGCAGGCTCCTCGGGAGGCCCCCTCCGCGCGCAGCCACCACGGCCCGGAGGCCTCCGGGGCCACCAGCGCTCAGCCCCGGCCCCCGAGGGGGACCCCAGGAGCGCAGGCGGGGCTGCCCCTGTTCGGAGGAGGAGGCTGGACACTTGGGCCTGCCCTCAGGGGGTGCTCCTTCAAATCCAGCGTCGAAGCTGCGCACCCCGCAGGGACAGGAGCACCCGCCCCACGGAACAGAGTTTTCGAAAGTGGGCCGAGACCCATTCGTGCCCGCAGGCAATTCGCCATAACCATCAGCACTGGGAAAGAACTGGAACGATGGGGTAGAAAGATTGCGATTTCCGCTTAGCCAGAGTACTGGGAAACGTTGTTTCACTTGCATGCGCGTGTCCTCTGGGTTGCCGGGTAAAATGCTCGTCTTATTCCAGGCTACGGTTTTTAAAGATGGAAAGCCTCTGCCGGGGACGTTGGCTGTAAGCCTAGAACCGGTAGGGACGGAGTGCGGGAAGGGGCAGGACTCCACGGTGGGATTTGAAAGGGAGGAGCCAGCGGTAGAAATGGAGAGGATCTTACTGGAAAAGGACTGAGGAGGAGAGAATGGAAGCCCGCGCTGGGGAGGGGAGCACACTTCCCTAGCTGGACGGACTGGTGCGTGTACTGGGTGGAGGCAGAGACAGACACAGGCTGGGAAAGTGGGGACGAGGCTGCCCAGACACACCTGTTGCTCCCACCGAGGTCTCCTAAGCCAGGCTGACCCTTTGAGGGGGATAGCTGGATATTAGGACACTGGGTTTGGAGGTATCATTGACTCACAGATTTTTAGAGTGGTGTAACTTTCCTCCAAGAGGGGAAGAGGGTCAAGATGACTTTCCTGAGGAGTGGAGAGGGAAGCTGGAGGCCCTTGTCTGCTGTCATTTTCTAGGCCATTCCCCCAAACAGACATACTGCACTCAGGGTCAGCTGTGTGACGGGCATTGCTGAAAGTGTCAGGAAACCAAGGATAAATAAAAAGAGAGAGAGAGAGAGAGATCTGACCTCAAGATGCTTAAAGTCTGGAGGTGGAGAGAGGTTGGTCATCAGATGATTATAATATTGTGTGCTTGATGCATTTATAGAGATGGATACAAAATTGTCAGGTCCTAGGTCATTGGGGTTTATTCTGGACGTGAGCTGTGGGGATGGTCTAGAAGGGGCAGAGTGCTGAAAATGGAAGGACTTGATGTTGGATAGGAAGAAGAGGGGAGAAGCCCAGGGGATGGCGGTACTGTGGGAATACTGAGAGAAGATGGTCGCGATAACGGGTCTGTAACTAGCAGGAGGAGGCCAACACCTCTGTCCCTCTCGGCAGTCCACAGCATCGTCAGCAATGCAGCCCAGCCAATGCCTCCTAAGAAACCCTCTTCTGTGCCAATCTCTTAGGAACGAAAATGGTCATTTGATGGTCATCAAATCATGTGGTTTTAGAGCAGGGACAATCTTTAGAAGTTGACTGGATGAGGAAACTCACAGAAAAAGCTGGTGACTTGCCCAAGGTTACCCAGTTCCCCAGTGTTGGAACTGAGTTGGGAACATCGGCGTCCTGACCCAGCTTCTAACAGTGCATATACTGTTCCAGAGGCTTCTGCAGACATTGCAGCCTACAAACGCCAGGACCGGTCTTAGCCGGTTTCTCCGGTTATAACGTTAACTACCTATTCCCTCTTGTCTGGTCCTCCGGGATCGCTATGAACATCTGCTTCTCATCCTCTTCGCCTTCTTTCAGTTCCCTCTTCAGTCTATTGTAGGCCACTCCGAAAGACTGAACCCAGGCCAGGATCGGGCAGAATATCAGCTTCCCAGTTCTCTGTGGTTTATAGAACCCCGGATCCGGTTGTCTATTTTAGTCCCAGCCTTGAAATGCTGACTCACACTTAGTTGGAGGCCCTATATTGTTGTCTCTTCTTCCTTTTTGTTCTGCTCAACCCTTTCCTCTCTTTGTTCAGTATCTTCTTTTCTCCTGGTTTCTATTCTTGCCTTCCTCGTCTCCTTTGAAATTTGTCACTTTCTTTCTCTGCTGGCCTCTGACCTACCACCGAATCCTATACTCCTATCTCTAGTGTACGCTAGTAGCTGCCATCACCCAGAACTTTGGGGGGAGCCCCTGTTCTAGGCACTGAAGGCCGGGAACAAGAGAAGGATGAGCCCACAGTGTGCCTGGGAGAGTCTGGGCACTTTTAGGCACTCAAGACCATTTTAAAGCACTCTGTGCCTTTGAATATAGCAAATCTACGTGGGAGGAAGAGCAGATGGGCAGGTTGATAGATAGGTAGATCCGAAAATAATGCAAAAAGGGTAATGTAAAACCACTCCCACTCGGCTTAGTTTGTGAACTGGTAGAGGAGGCGGTAAATGGAAGAACGAGCACAGAGATGGTGACATCCCATGTGGACCCTAGAACTGCATTTCCTTTAGAAGGCTCCATTGCAAATGAAAGGACTCAGGATGATAATGTATATATTCAGTTTTATTTGCTTTTCTGTATCTGGCTCGGTGGTCTCTCAGAATGGTTTTTCCTTGATGGCCTCAAGTCCTAGTGTGGACCTAAGCATCATCCTGGGCAGGCCATTGGACTCAAGGAAGATTTTCAGTTGGAGGCAATGACCTGGAGGAAAAGCCGATATGTCCACAGTCAGTAACTTCTGCCCACCTCCCTTCTGTTTTCTTCCGGGACTCCTGGTTGAGTGTGGCCCTGCACTGGGTTTCTGGGGGAGTTGGGGGGGGCAGGAAGTAGATCTCAGCTGTGTCAGGACAATTCGGTGTTATAGGCACATACCCAGCACTTAGTGGCAAGGACAGGCCTCGGAATGGTTGTGAAGCAAAGTTCATGCCACAAGACTCCCGAGTGTGTTTGAAGGCTGGAGGGCATAGGCGGGCTGATGGTGAAGCCATTAGGTCAGTGTGTAGGTAAAGTCTCACTAACCTTTGAGCATTGTCTAGGATAGTAAAACCGCTTGCCAAAGGGTAGAGCAGATCCTCATAATGCCCTTAGAAAGAGCTCATGAGAGAAAATGTTAGTGACTCTTCTGTTGCCTGGGAGCACGGGGGCCTTGCTGCAGCCGTTTTTCCCTTGGCTTTGACTTAGGACAGCACTGATGTGTGCCTGGTTGAGGTCTGCTGTTGTCACTGTCTTGCCCTAAGCAGTAAACACTTTGGTGAAGCCCGAGTGGGTATGCGGAGGGGAACCCAGGACTGCAGCATTATCGAGGGAAAGTGCCCCACGGAGGCAAGGGACAGGAATAAACAAATGAATGTGGTGAGGAAGATGACGGCTTCCCCTGGCCAGCTTCTGCTCTCCCACCCAGCCAGTGCATGGGTCTTCAGGTGACCCTGTTTCAACCTGTCATGTGCGAAGACTCACTCTGTTTATCCAGGAGATGTAGGCAGAGACCCGGGTGAAGACTGTGGGCTTCCTGGAGACATTACAGCCCAGGCTGGACACAAAGCTGGTCACTCCATGGACGGTGTACTTGCCACTCACCAAGCAATGGAGGGGGCCCCCAGAATCACCCTGCAGGGAGGAGAAGGAGGGGCCTAAAACTCCATTTTTAAATCTTTGAGCCTTTGCTTTTGCTTATACCCCCTCCCCATTTCTGCTTGTAAAATCCGGTGAGTTTTAAAGCTCCAATTGAAACCCCCACTTCCTTCATATCCCCACAATGCAGATGAAATCTCTTCTTCCTGTCCGAACAACCGCAGTACCTCTTCCTTTCTTTTGCTGCACTCATGTCGTGTTCTGCCTTGTATTTTGGTTTCATAATTTGTTTCTACCTGCCACGCCTATCTATGAGCTTCTTGAGACAGGAACTGTGTCTCACTGATATGTTTCCTCTCCTCAATGCTGGCATAGAACTTGGACCATCTTAAGCTCAATAGCTTTTATTGACTTACATCGCACCTGGGAATAGGGGGAGTAGAGTGTTCTAAGGAATTTTTCATCCCCAGCACACAGACCAATGGTTCTCATTAGACTTAGTGTTTAGACACAGGGTGGGTAGTCAACATGTTAAACTAAACTTGGGTAAGGAAAAAAATACTTGGGTAAAGAGGAGTGAAAGTGACATATTGGGTAGTGGTTACATGCTCAGGCTTAGAATCAGAGGAACCTGGGTGGATAGAATATGACCTTGACACTCTCCTCCTTATTCAGCTCCCAGGGTGCCAGTTCTGTAATTCCAGACAGAAAATGGAGATATTTCTCTGGAAAATCTGACCAGCATAAGAGGGAAGACCAGATGATACAGCCATTGGAGGTCCCCGGCTGCCGTGGCCTCACTAAATCACCCTAAAGACCAGCTTACTGTGGATGAATCCCACCGAAGGCTCAGAGGTACTGATCAGCTTTTTATTACCCTCACTCTGAAATAAGAGCAGATGGTGAAGGCGTACCAAACATCTGAAGAAAGCCCCTAATGTAACAATAAAGTTCAAAACAAGGAGACAAAGAAATAAAAAAATGAAGGCAACCAAGATTTGCAGGGAGAAGGAAACAAGCAATAGAAAACTATGATTAATATTGCATTCGTGATACAAGAACAGCATGTTATTAAACAGAACATTCAGAAAACAAAAAGAACCTTTGGAAATTATGACTATGATCATAGAAACGAAAGATCAGAAGGGTTGGAAGATAAAACAGAACAAACGAAATATAGAGAAACGAAGAAAATAAGAGGACTAAGGAGGTAAGTAGGTGAATAACAGAAATTCTAGAGAGAACAGGAAAATGGAGAGGAGGAAATCATCAACCAATAAACATTTTCAGAACCAAAGTTCTGGAGTTTCTAAAATGAGAAAACCCCCCCAAGTCTCTTTCACAATAAATGCAAATAGACCCATACCAAGACACAACACCCTGGGGTCAAGAGAGGATAAAGTAAGTCACTTACAAACCAGTGTGGGGCTGAATTAGTGATGAGAGGAATATACATTATTCAAATTAAAAAGACAGTTATTAACTCCAGGGAAAACAAAGTTCTGCAGGAAATGAAAGGTAATTTTAGAATATAATACAGACGAGAGGTCAGGCATGAAAAAAGCGGTAATCTTGCCAATTGCAAGGACATGGATGGACTTCGAGGGCAGTATGCTCAGTGAGACAAGTCAGACAAAGAAAGACAGGTCCATTATGATCTCTCTTCTATGTGAAATCTAAACACAAAACAAAACAAGCTCATAGATACAGAGGACAGACTGGTGGTTGCCAAAGTGGGGATGGTGGGGGTGGGGGAAGAAATGGAAAAAAAAACCCCAAACAACCTGCTTCCCTTTCTCATGAACTTACTGAAGGATTTGCAACATCAAATAGTGTTTAAGACAAGAAAGAGAAATAGAGGAACACATGACCAGGGACCCACAATAAAACATATACACGCTTGGGTGTGCCAAGCATGTCTCTGGAAGAACAGAGACAGACAAGAGCAGCTGTTGACTCCATGAAGATATATATAATTCACTTATAAGCTGCTTTTGATCACAAAGCACTCTTCCAAAATGTTCCAACTGTTAAAAAATGACAGCAGGCCCCAAATAAAGTCACTTATGCCAAACTCTACTGAGACTTAATACCTGCCTAATTGTACCTTCAGCTTCTCCCAGAAATGGGACCTTTAACCAGCCAACCTAGAATTTCCCAGTCAGCCTAGGAGGTAATCCGCTGATAGACCTCTTAGGAGGGCAGCCTTGCCTAAAACAAGGTATTCTTTGCTAATAATTTCCTTTTTCCATTCTCTCTTTGCCTTTAAAACCTTTTTCTTTTCCACAGTTTAATGAAGCTCTTTTCTATTTTCTAGATAGGATGCTATCTGATTCATGAATCAGTGAAGCCACTTGGATCTCTAAATTTATTCAGCTGAATTTTTGTTACTTAACAGATTTGGTGGCAGAGGCCAGACCAAAGGACACTTCTGACAGCTCTGGGGACACCAAGAAATAGGCATGGGTGACATTTTGCGAACACTGAGTTTACGGTCTTTCTCGCCATTTCCAAGGGCCACAGGTAAGTCCCTTTGTCAGTTCCATTATAATGAACTCTCATCAGATCTTTAAAAATGGGCATTTTGAAGTCTTTTATCATTTACAGAGTTACTGTTTTACTCAGATGATTTTACAAAAGCTTCCTGCAGATGTGTTTTATCTTCAGAGAAATTCATGGAAAAGAATCTGACAGTACTCTAGAATGTAGGTTTCTGGTACTTTCAGATCAAGCAACTGAACTGGTTGAAAATTTCCAGAACTAATGGGGAAAAAAATGGATTCAAATAGGACGAATGTTAATTTCATGGGCCCTCATGAATTGGGGAGGATGATTATAATTTGTATGACTTCTCGTTTAAAACATTGCTGGTTCTCTAATGTTTTGCTTTTCCAGATTTTAGGAAACCTTTTTTCTTTTCTTTGCTTTTCAGCTATCAACAATTTGGTGAGATATATCTTTGTGACCAAAGATGAAACATTTCCTTTTTCTCCCTACCTGATCTCTCCAGAATTCAAAAATTCTCGAGTATTCTTTTCTTGATAATATATAGTTGACCCTTGAACGACATGGGGGTTAGGGACACCGACCGTCCCTCCCTGCATAGTCAAAAATGCCCGTATAACTTTTTACTCCTCAAAACTGTAACTACAGGACTCCTGGGTGGCTCAGTTGGTTAGGCGTCTGCCTTCAGCTTAGGTCATGATCCCAGGGTCCTAGGATTGAGTCCCGCATGGGGCTCCTTGCTTAGCGGGGAGCCTGTTTCTCTCTCTGCCTGCTGCTCCCCCTGCTTGTGCTCTTGTGCTCTCTCTCTCTCTGACAAATAAATAAATAAAATCTTAAAAAAAAAAAAAAAAGAAAAGGTAACTACTAGTAGCCTACTACTGACCAGAAGCCTTACTGGTTAATATAAACAGTCGATTAACACATATTTTTTGTTATATGTGTTCTATACTGTATTCTTACAGTAAAATAACCCAGATAAAAGAAAATGTTATTTAAAAATCATAAGGAAGAGAAATACACTTATTGTTCTATATTTTTTGAAAAAGTCCACATGTAAGTGGACCCACACAGTTCAAACCCATGTTGTTCCAGGGAAACTGTTGTTATTTATATAGGTTCAATGAGAATCTGATCTCCTTGTAAAACAAGACACAATTGGAAACATTGGTTATATTACCAAAGCTCTGATTAGAATATCATATTTGAGAAAGTTGTGCATAGACTTAGATATGACCAGACAGTTTTAAGGAACTAAGGTTGACCTTACAGAGTCAATAAAGTCTCAGGGAAAAATTGAGCTGGTACTTTGCTTACAAGGTTCCAGCAAAGCAGTCTTAAAAAGAGCTTATGTTGAAACTAATAATACATTCTATGTTAATTAATTGGATTTAAATGAAGTTAAACATTTTTTTAAAAAGAACTTACGTGGTAATCACTATTCTTGCTTCACTTATGTAAATAATCAGGCAAAGTTTAATGCAAACAAATTAGTTTTACTATAAAAATGAAGGTAATTGTGAGAGAAGAAATTATGTTTACACTTTCCTGTGGATTAGAGTCTAATCCTGTTAATTGTCTTAGAGGTTCTAATTATATACCTGTCAATTGGACTGGATCCTGAATTCTTCTAGTTTCCTGAAAAATCTGGCTATGACTCTTCAAACTAACACTTCCAATTTTCTCTCACCCTTCTGATTTGGAATCACTAAGAACAAAGACTGCCCTTGAATCTCCTTCGAAGGGAGGACACCAGGTCCTCCTCACCACCCAGAAGGCAGCCAGTCTCCAGGGACTTAAACCTTGGATATGCATCTCACAGCTGGAGAAGGCCCCACCTGACATCTGGTGCCACACAAGTGTTAGAGACCTCCCAGTCAAAGTGACTAGGGAGAGAAGTAGTTGACGTCGAGGTAGACTGCTTCCTCCCAAGACGCCAGATCAAGACTTCATACTTTAACTGAATTTGAAGTCCTTTCCTCTTCCCTTTCCTTTACTCTGGTGCTGGCCTGGAAAGATAACACCATCCTCCACATCGTCCTGGGCCACGGCTAAGGAGGGGGTAACCTTTGGAACTTAGAACAACTTTTTATTTCAGGCTAAGAGAAGACCTAACTGACCCCTGGCTCGAATGGGCAAACGCAACAATCCCCGAGAATGAATCCACCTAACAGTGCCACCTGATCGAGAAGCGGTTTGTGCCCCGAGAGGGTTTGTCTTTGTCCCTGGTGGTTAGCACTCTCCTTGGGCCTCCAAAGGACTAGATAGCTGGCACACAGCCAGGAAGTGCCTTTTAGGTCATCCAAGTGTGTCCCCAGCTTGCCATCTATGAACTAAGACCCCTCCTTGTACGACTCCCCTGGATTTACATCATCGAGTTAGAGGAAGAATTGAGTTAGAAAGGAATCATTGATTATTCATGACTCGGGATTCACTTCCTTTGGTAGAGCCACACTTCCCTGGTTAGGAGTAGAGGAAATGTACATCAGAATATGATCAGAAACCTCTTTAACTCTTGAAGATATGGTAAAGTCTGTTGCCAAGACAAAGATAAGAGCTGCCCATCAAAGACCCTTAGATTCTCTGGCCACAGCCGCTCTTGCTGATAGCATAGTCCTTAATTATCTTTAGCTGAGCAAGGGGATGTCCCCGCTGTGGCCAACACCACCTGTTGCACCTGGATGAACACTTCTGGAGGAGTTGAAACTCACATAAGATCACTGAGCAAGCCAACTTGACTGAAAAGGGTAACCCCACAATGGGACCTCCCTTTGACTTCTTTGATTTTGATTGGTTTGGGCGTTGGGGACCATGGCTCCAAAGTGCATTCCCAAACACCAGGAATTAATCATCATAGTCTCCTTGGCCCACTGTTATCCTCTCAACAGCTTCAAATGCATGTTCACAGGCACTGACCACCAAGCAAATGATCTCCCCAAAACAGAAACACCAAGAAAGGAATGAAGAGAATGAGCAACTTATAGATTGTGAACCTGATGTCGCTTGGCCTGTAGAATATCACAGGTTAAGCCAAAAACCACAGTGACCTGTGAATACCACACAAAGGATCAACAGAATTTCACAAAAAGCCGTGAGAACTTCAGAGCAGGAGCAGAGAGCGGCCCTAATGCCTTCCATTTTGATCGTACCGCTCAGTTAAGCTGAGACGCTGATCAAAAGTGGGAGATTTTTTTTTTTTAAAGATTTACTTATTTCAGAGAGAGAGAGAGCTCGAGTGGCAGAGGGAGAGAGAGAATTGCAAGCAGACTCAGATGGGGCTCAATCCGGTGACCTCGAGATCACAACCACGAGATCACGATCTGAGCCTAAACCAAGAGCTGGTCGCCCAACTGACTGCACCACCCAGGCGCCCCTCTTCCCCCCAAATTCTAGTAGGGGTTTGAGAATATTTCAGGACTAGAGGAATGGAAGGTAATTAAGTTATATATAATTCTATTGTCCTATGCTAATTGAACTAAAAAGAAACAGGCTCTGGAGAGATGGAAGGTGTGGCTGAGGAGTTGAGGGTAGAAGGAAGAGCCGGAAAAGAGCTCAGTGGGAATGAGTGGATCGAGGCGAGAGGGGCTCAGCGAATCCAGTCTGAGGGAAAGGGTTGGGGCCCAGCAGTCTGAAAACCCAGAAGACATAGTCTTGGTAAACTGCAGTGGGAAAAGCCATGGAGACACAACTGCCTCAGAGAATTGTCAATTTGGAGCCAACTGCCAGAAGAAAAGCACTCTACTTTTTCAGAGTTCGAGACTCTGAGAGAGCAGAGGGAAAGTGAATTAATTCAGAAAGGTTAAACCTTAAGGTAAAAGGGGAAGCTAGCGGGTGACGACCTGGCAGAGACTGCCTCGTGTATCAGGCCCTACTTGCATGTGGGGCTCCCAGGATACAGGACACTGGGCAAACTGGGAGGCGTTGGCCCGCCTTACTTCCGTGGTTCTAAGTGCTCACCAGAAGTCTTTGATCATTCGATTCTATTTCAGTCAGCCTCCCAGCCTGCTGCTGGCTTCTGTTTCACCTGTCGCAGACCTTGCCGTCGGTCTGCACTCTTGTCCTTTTGCTCCAGTTCAGGCAGGAAAACCCAGCCCTGGATTAACCCATTCCCTGCAACTGGGTCTCCAGTTAAACGGAATGAATCATATACTCAGTCATTGCGTGGTCTCCAGCCTCTCAGGAACATCCTGGAGGCCGATCATTGTCCCACTCACTTGCATTAATCCAGACCCGTACAACCCTTGCTCCTTCATGTTCAGTGTTCAAACTGGCTGCTAGTTTACAAGTTAATTGAAAAAATAATGCAGAACCCCTGTCGTCCCCCAGCGGCCCAGCCCTCACACTCTTTCAGATCCGTGCACATTTTGGTCTCTTGCTGTCTCCCTTCCTGTTCCAGCTCCACCTGTGCCCTTGGCTCCTCCTCTCCTCCTCTGGGATCTTGTGCCATTATTCACTCCTTCCTCTCTCTGACTCTACAAGATCCCTTCTTCTCTGCCTATTAACACACTCAGTGGTACCATACTATACTCACCCCTCCGTGACCTGCCATCCTCCTGAAAGCTACCCGACTAGTCCCTTTCTTTCATCCAAGATTCTTGGAAGAGGATTCTCCATTCCTTACTATGTTTCTCATTGCCTCTTCATTTCTTACCTTCCATAAAGCTTCTCCCCTCTGCCCTCTCCTGACACTGTTCTTGCCTCAGTTACCAGTGACCCACCAACTGCCCAAGTAGGCGCTTCTGGTTATCTCCTGTGGCTCCCGGATGCACTGGATACTGTGTGTGACACATCAGTATTTCCTGACATTCTGGAAAACCCTTATGATCTCTAATCCCTTTCTAGTTTTACGGGTTCTCTGTCTTCCACCTATCCAGAAGTGCTCAAGTATTCATGTTATCACAGTTCTTTCCTCAACTCACTGTTCTTTTCTCATTCTACAACTTCTCCCCGGTGGGATGGCGGTGGGTGGGGGTTGGGGGGTGGATCTCACTTGCTGTATCTCTAGTCTGGCTCTCCCCACAAGTTCTACTTCCTTATATCTAATTACTTACTGGTTAACTATACCTGAGGGTCCCACTGGGATTTCAGACTCAACTTGTTCAGAACCAAATTCATCACCTTCTCTCCCAAGTCCTATAAACCTTCTCTGATTGGATGCAACAAACCCCTCCCCAGATCGCTTAAACCAGACGCCTGAAAGTCATTCCAGATCCTCCTTCTTTCTCCCTCCTCTCTGCTGCCCTAGTTCAAGCCCTCAAATCTATTGCCCAGATAATTACAGTAGTCTCCTAACCTGTCTTGGCCAACCTTACCCTCTTCAAAGACATGCTTACCTTGTCATCAGACAATGCTTCTAAAAGGCAAATCTGATCATGCTATTCTCCTGTTCATAACTCTTCAATGGTTTCCCAGGCCTAGGAGATGAAGTTCATGTCCCTAAGCATATGGTGGAGGTTCATGGCTGGCTGCTGCCCCCACATATGCCACTTCGGGTTATTGATTATTCTGAATTGAAGTTACTTAAGAACAGACAGTGTAAGGACATTCTAACCCTACTTTGTTCCTCTGCAAGCAGAAAATAACCTCCCATGTGAAAGGCACTCTTCCTGTACCAGGAGGTATCTCTTTATCACTAGAGAGAGGGAATTGAGGGCTATATGACAAACCTTGTTAACTTCACCCTGTTGCTTCTTCACTCATTTACCCCAAGACCAAACTTCTTTGCCCTCTCAATTCTTCACAAATTCACTATTTCTTTATCTAAAAGGCCTTTGTCTTTGAGTCTCATATTTTTATGAGCTTCTGCACATATGAAATTCAATCTGTTTTTCTCCTGTTAATCTGTCTTATGCCAATTTAATTATTAGATGAGCCAAAGAACCTAGAAGGGAGGAAGGGAAAAATTTTCTTCCCCTACACATGGCACTTGAAGCACTAAGTCAAGAGACTCCTACTTGCCTCTAGCGTCATTTCCTGACATTCCCTGGTATGGGGATAGTTTATGTTCTAGCCCAGGGGTCAGCACACTTTTTCTATAAAAGGCCAAATAGAAAATATTTTAGATTCTGCAGGCTATAGAGTCTTTGTCATAACTATTCAACTCTATGGAAGTAGCCATAAACAATATGCAAGTAAACAAGGAAACAAATATGGCTATATTTATTCCAATTAAATGCTTTTTTATAAACATTGGAATTTTATATTTTTCATGTGTCATGACATTATTCTTTTTAAAATTTATTCTCCACCATTTAAAAATGTAAAAACTGGGGCGCCTGGGTGCTGGTCAGTTAAGCAGCCAGCTCTTGGTTTGGGCTCAGGTCGTGATCTCAGGGTGGGGAGATCAAGCTCCACGTCAGCCTCCCCACTGAGCAGAGTCAGCTTGAGATTCTGTCTCCTTCTCCTTCTGTCCCTCCTGCTTGTGCTCTCTCTCTCAAAATAAATAAACAAACCTTAAAAAAAACTTTAAAAAAATGTAAAAACCATTCTTAGCTCATAGACTATAGAGAAACGGGCAGCAGGCAGGATTTGGAAGTTTGTGGGCTCTGACCTCTGCTCTAGCTGTAGGGCACGCCCTGTAATTCTCAAGTGTTCTAGATGGTTTCTTGGCCCATGCCCTCATTCATGTTGTTCTCTCTGAATAGCTTTTCCCCTTTTGCCTGGCTTTCTCCTGTGTAAGCATCAGGACTCACCTACAGACTCTGCTTTCTTGGGGAAGGCAAGTCTTTTTCGACTCCAACAGGTACAGGTTAGTGCCTATCTTTTAGGCTCCTATATTGCTCTTTGCATATTTTTATTATAACACTTACTCACATTGTATTACAATGTTCCATCACGTGTCTGCTCCTGTCCTTCCTCCACTGACCATTCAGTTTGAGTCATCTTTGTATTCCTAACACTTAGCACAGTGCCTGGCATTTCACAGGTAATCAAGAACATTTGTTGACCTGCATTAAGAAATCTGTAAGATGGTATACTGCTGATTGATCTTGTCTAAATAGAAGAAGATTCTATTTATTATACATAAATATATATATATATGATTATAACACTATTTTGTGCACTTTCTCCTGCCATATTCACCTGTCTATCCTCCTGGAGATACTACTGAGGTAAAGGGCTGGTGGAGGAGGAACTCAAGAAAAGCTGGGGTTGATGGGAAGACAGCTTCCTCGTGCACAATTGCAACCACCACTCTGGGCTGTAAAAAGTCTAGGTGGCTAACAGCTTCTAAGGACCACACGCATACACCAACACACAAATGTTGGGCCACATACCAGCTTTTGAGGTCAGGGCATTGGGCACGATGAATTTTAGGGGTCGTTTCAACTTTGAGATTCTGTGAGTCTAGAGTTCCGGGCACAGACTCACTCTCACTCGGACGCCAGAGTAGCAAGTCAGGTCTGTACGTGGGGGTGGGAGTAGGTATGGAAAAGGGAGTGAGGAGAAGGTAGGGGGTGGGAGGCAGAGAGGGGAGGGACCTAGTGTGGGACTTCTGACACTCCCTGCACGTGTTCACCTGGCATCCAGAGCGAGCCCCGTCTCCTCCAGCGCACACCATGGTGTTCTTCACGGTGGAGCCCCAGTAGGAGGAGCTGGAGCAGGTGGCGTAGTCCACGGTGGGCAGGTAAGCCTGCTGCAGGGTCTGGGCCAGCTGCCCGTTGGCTGAACAGGACACAGAGCTGGAGGTCAACCCCAGATGCTCTCCAGGGGGAAAGCCTTCCACATCCCGCCTAGCCTTCCCAAGCTCTGCTGAAAGCTGAACTCAGGGCAAGCACCTTCTCTCTGCACCTTGCATTCCATAGAACCCCACCCCCTTCTGTGGAAGCTACAGGCCCCTTCCTTCAGGGGTCATCCTCCATCACTGTTCCCAAGCTCCAAACCACCAACCTCCAATCTCTACTCCTGCTTAAAAAAAGAAAAAAAAAAAAAAAAAAGAAAGTGAACAAAATGGTCTTCTTTGCTGATGACTCTCCTGCTTTTACCTTACACTGCAAACCGTAGGAAGCAGAACTGGGACCGTACACCCTTATTTTCATTCCGTAAGAGCTTGGTGCGGTTTTCCTTTATCTGGCTCTTTGGACTTTCCAAAGCCTTGGCACATGAATTACTTCTTTGTATCCTTACAACAACCCCTTCA
This sequence comes from Ursus arctos, assembly GCF_023065955.2. Lineage (NCBI taxonomy): Eukaryota > Metazoa > Chordata > Mammalia > Carnivora > Ursidae > Ursus > Ursus arctos. The sequence continues at coordinate 41,440,788 of NW_026622941.1, forward strand.
AGTTATAGATCAGGAGATAGAACCACTATGACTTTAAGTCAACTGAGAGCAGCTGCATTAGAAGCGTGTCTCTCTCTCTCTCTCTCTCAGCTCCTGGTTCTACCAGTAGACTGGCCGCCTAGAGCGAGGCCTCGCCTCTCCTCTCCTCCAGAGCTCAAATACTGCCTCCTGGCTGACAGACTTCTGTCAGGCCCACTGTCTCTGCCCTTCTTAACTGTCTCTGCTCAAAGCCCTCCTGCCTTTCCATGTCGTCTGGAGGGCAGTCCCCACCAGAAGTCTTCCCAAGATGGTCAGGGGAGAGCTGAGGCCTCTTCTGCCTTCACGTCTCTGGACCTACAGCTCCTTCTGGTTTATTCTCTCCAACCCACAGCCCGGTGACTATCTACGGACGTAGCATGATGGTGTAATGACCACCAAAGTGGGAGCCAAGATACCTGGGTCCCGGCCCCAGCTAACTAGTTACTAACTAGTCACATGATCTTACACAAGGTCTTTACTTTTGTTGGGCCTTAGTTTCCTCACGTATAAAATGAGAGGCAGGGGCGCCTGGGTGGCTCAGTCGGTGAAGCGTCCGACTCTTGATTTCCACTCAGGTTGTGATCTCAGGACCCTGAGATCGGGCCCCATGGGGGGCTCTGGGCTCAGCAGGGAGTCTGCTAGAGACTCCCTCTCCCTCTGCTCCTCCCCACCACGCTCACTTGCGCACTCTCTCTCAAATAAATAAATAAATCTTTTAAAATTAAATTAAATGAGAGGCGGGTACAAAATATTCTCTGCAGTAGGGTTTTTTGTTTTTGTTTTGTTGTTGTGTTTTAGTTATGACGCGGGTGAGTGACTTGACTATTGCGTGGCCCGTTCTTAGCTTGATTTCATGCCCCAGTTATCTTATCTCTGGTTCCTTGATTCTGGCTCTGAACAACTAGGACCACAGGAAAATGTGCCCCAGAAACCCTGCTGCCTTCTCAAGATCCACGTGGTGGGTGGTGCCCATGCAGGTGACTTACTCTTGGTCCTGCCCCAGCCTGTGATGTAGCAGGGGCTGTTGTTGGCCAGGATGCTTCCCTCCGGGGGCAGAACACCCAGCTGGACATAGCTGTTGAGGGTAACTGTCTGGGCCAGGCGCAGCAGGGCAATGTCGTAGCTGTGGGAGGAAAGGAGCCAGCTCAGGCCTTCCTTCAGGTCAGCGTAGGGGCCGGCCCTCACTAAGTCTTGGTGTCCCCAGAGAATCAGAAACTAACAGCTTTAGTTAGTTAGTTTAGCTGGATGGCTCAGTTGGTTAAGCGTCTGCCTTCGGCTCAGGTCATGATCTCGGGGTCCTGGGATCAAGTTCCACATTGGGCTCCCTGCTCAGCGGGGAGTCTACTTCTTCCTCTCCCTCTGCCCCCATTTGTGCTTGCTCTCTCTCTAGTGCACTCTCTCTCAAATAAATAAATAAATAAATAAATAAAATCTTAAACCCAAAACTATCAACTTTAGGGGTCCCTGGGTGGCTCAGTTGGCTAGGCGTCCGACTCTTGATTTTGGCTCAGGTCATGATCTCAGGGTTGTGGAATCGAGCCCCACATGGGGTTCTGCGCTCAGCGGGGAGTCTGCTTGAGATTTTCTCTCCCTCCCCCTCCCCCATGCATGCACTGTCTCTCTCTCTCTCTCTCTCTCTAGAATAAACAAGTCAATCTTTAAAGGAAAAAAAAAAGAAAAGAAGAAAAAGTTATTAGAAAAAAAAGAAACTAATGACTTTGAAGGAGGAGGGGACTGATTCCCTGGGGCTCACAGGCGACATAGCCGGGTGGTAGGCTATTCCTTGTCTAACAGCAGCACCTGCTGGCGAGCTGTTGTTGGTGTGGTCTAGCTGCGACCTCTGCAACCCAGGGGAGTGGAGCCTGCAGCTTTCACTTATGAAGGGGGAATCAGAAAGGAGCCAAGTGGTATGATCTTGGTAGCAGAGAAAAATTCTCAAAGAAGAAAGATGAAAAGCACTGCGTGGTTCTGAAAGCTCTGCAGAAATATCCCAGTTACCCGAATCCCCCCCCCCACCAATGCCCCCACTCCAGAAAACCCACCACCATTTTAACCACTTCCTCTCCAAAAGTTCACAGCTCAGTATTGCAGGAGTTTTTTCATATAAGATTCATTTTAAGAAATGTACTTTTGCTGATGGAGTCTCTTCCAGAAAATGAATAATAACAACACAAATGGAGCCCTTAAACTCTGCAGGGAAGTTTAAGGGGATCCAGTCATGCAGACCAGCTTAGATCCAAGAAATCCCAAAGACCTTCAAAAATTCCGAAGCCTTCCAAAATCCCAATCGTCAGAGTCCTTCTGGATGAACGTGAGGGACGCCAAGACACTGTTGCTGGCCAGCCAGCCCTCCACCTCCCAGCCCAAGGCCAGCCCAGCCTCGCCCCTACCCAGCAGCCACGTTATTGCTGTTCCAGGATGGGTGGACCACGATCTTCTGCACACTCACAGACTGCTCCGTGCCGTCGTTCTGGTTCAGGTTGTGTTCTCCAGCCACCACACGGAAGGTCATTTGACTGCAGTGACAGAAGAGAAGACCCTGAGGGATCCAGGGGGCTCTTTCCCCTCAGAGAAAAGCTGGGAAACCATCTCACGTCCTGTCTTTAAGACAGGAAGCCATTTTTCAAGCCCAGACAGAGGGCGGACGAAAGACCCTGGAAGGCGAGCAAGTACCAAGCTCTCTCCTCCTCTAATTTACTGACTTGGTGGAGGGACAAAAACTACCATCAACTTCATTGCCCAGTTCATGAAGCTAACCCTCATGGACTGAATATCTCATAACCTGGGCGAGGCGTGGTGAGCATGAATGATGTAATGGCTCATGGCCACAGAGGGATCTGAGGGAGATTATAAACCAACAGTTCTTAAAGCATGATCCCCTGGACCAGCAGCATCAGCATAACCTGGAAACTTGTTAGAAATGCAGATTATCAGGTTCAGCCTGAACCTACCAAGTCAGAAGCGCTGCCGGGCCAGACCCAGCAATCCATGCCTTCCAGGTGACTCTGACTCATGCTCAGATTTGAGAACAATGGCTCAAGGCAAATATGAAAAAAATGGTTACCAGCCAGGCGTTGACCAGGCACGGAGATGTTCATCTACTTAATCCTCCTAGTAACTCTACGAAGTGGGTATTGCGACCCCATGTTAGAAATAAGAGAATGAGAGCTTAGAGAAGCCAAGTAAGTCAGCCAAGGTCACAAAGGTAGAAGAAGGTCGGATGGGATTTGACCTAAGCTTGCCTGGTGCCAAAATCTGTACTTTTCATTATATCCTACTACCTCCCTGCCGGCCCCCCAACACTCCCTTAAAGTCTTGCCCCGAATGCTCAAAGACACATATTCCTGCAGAAAGGCCAGACTCCTCCCCTTCTAGGGGCTCAGCAAGGCTGGTTTTTGTTTTTCTCACCTGTCCACGCAGTGAGCAGCTGTCATCACCCAGTTCTGTTTGATGAGAGTCCCTCCACAGGTATGATACCATTTGCCCCCAGACAGGTACTGGAGGGAAATCTAGAAGGGGAGGGGAGAAAAGAAGGAGAGGTTGGGGTTTCTTAAAAGATTTTGCTCCAAACTACCTGTTACACTTCCTTCAATTCCTGCCATCCTTCAGAACTTTCTCCAACTTTGTGGGCCAGAGATGGCCAATGCGTTTCGTTGGACCTGCCGATTGCTACTGATCGGTTGCTGGTGGCTTCCTGGAGTGGTGGCGAGAGGGGGTGTGCAGATGGCCCTGGGATCAGCAGCAGAGTGCTCCGTTGTTGGGTGATGTTTGCTGTGTCCATGGGTGAGGGAGGAAAGGCACACAACAGTGTATTTGACATCCCTACTCTGGCTTGTTGCAAAGGGCCAAGAACCCAGGTCCTGTTACCTCCATTCCCTCTTGGTAGGAAATGTGGCCATGGAATTTCGCCATCACCTGAGCCCACAGGCTCAGGTCTCCAGAGCTCCGCCTCCAAGGTCAAGACATACCCTGTCCCCCTCCTTCAGGGAATACTCAGAATGGCCCCTGAAATACTCATTTTTATCAGCTCAGGTCGTCTTCAGCACCTGCTATTCCACAACAGCTCTACTTCTGAAAATTGCGCCGCAGACTTTTGTGAACTGAGTTTCATTCTAACTGTCGTGATGCTTCTGAAAATGTGGCCATTCGCCAGTTCATTTGCCAGTTTTACACATTTAGAACTGCTTGAATCAAAGCCTGGCTGGCCTGTTACAAAGGTAGAAACTCTAAATAGCCAAATAAGCAACAAGCTCTCCTCGGGGTGGGGGTGTGCCCGGATGCAGAGACACGCGGTGCGCAGTGGGGGGGGTGTGTGTGAGGAGTCGGAGGTGTGGGTCTGGCACAGTCTTGCTAGTGCGGCACAGTGGTGTCTCTGGGGACGTAAATGTGGTTTGTGCTTGGGTGTGTCCTGGGACAGTGAGTGGGGTTGGGGTTCAAATCCCCTCCTCCAAAACCTTCGCGTGCCTTCTCCACCTAAGCCTGGTCCCATTCATCTTCTAAATCTAGACTCCAGACAGTCGGAGAGCTTCTTCTGGATACGGGCGTACACAAACACACATAATCTCGTCCACCAGCTACAGGCAACGCTTGTTTTGCTAGAAGTCCGGGGCTGTGAAGGAACACCCACCTGAGAGGGCCAGGAATTCTTCCTGGCCTCAGTCCCTCCAACTACCCGGGCATTGGTTTCTGGAAAGTCCTCGGTGCTGTGTCCTTTGTGGGGCAGAAGAAAAGTGAGTGATGACTAAGCATGGGGTCAGCTCAGGGTGGGGGGCAGGGCGGCAGTTTGCTTTGTCTGCGAATTCGCAGTTCCTCCCTAGCAAATGAGGGGCCCCGCTGAGAGTTAGGAGAGCCCCTTTTGACAATGGGGGAGTCTGAACAACTTCTGCCTCCCCCAGGCGTCCTCAGAACTGTCGCATGCTGTGAAGGAGGCATCTCACGTCACTAGGCTAGGGTTTCTAGAGGCTCCCTGTGCCTCAGCCTTGCTCGGGGCATCTCATGGCCTGAGGTGATCCCCCATCTCTACCCACACATACAGTCTTTGGCACGGTTCTCCAGGGGGCAAGGAAGGCAGTGCTCATCCCAGTCAGCACCTGCTGAGGATGTCTTCCTTTTCAGTGGGGGTGGTGAGAAAGCCCAGGCCCCCGAAAGGGGCTTCTCTGCTTCGTGGTTCAAGGTCCTGCCAACCAGAGGGTTCTGCACGGAGAGTGCCCTGACTGTTCCTGTCCTGGGCTCCAGGAGGGTAAAGTTTTTGCTAGACTCACAGAATGCTCCATCCCGCTCTGGGATAGAGAACAGGCCTGGATTAAGGATCGCTTTTAACCTTCCTGTTCAAATCCTCCCCCTTCTAGAGCTCAGGCCGAACGACCCACTTACCATAAAGGACCAGGGTGGCGAACACCAGGAAACGTAGCATGTTGCCAGCTGAGTAGACCACTGCCCCCTTGCCATGGACCAAGCCTTCTTTATAGTCCTCTCATCAGCAGCTTTGCTGACCTTCTTGCTGCCAGCTGGCAGGGCTGCGGGTGGAAGGCGGGAAAATCCCAGGTGACATGGAAATACAAACGAAAAGATCGATTTTCAAGTAAACTAATTTGTCTGTTGTTCAAAGACAGAACAAGGTCCGGTTAGGGCTGAATTAATCATCTGCCTTCAGGCGAAAAGCATCCAATAAACTCCTTCTCAGAAATGAGAAGCGGGGGCCAGGACCGGCCTTGTCCTCACAGTGCCCCCCTCATGGGCTGTCACTGCCTTCCTGTCCTCACGGCGCTGCAGGTGCACACATCCATTCCGCGCACGGGGAGCTGGAGGCAAGGGGTAGGTGTGGAGGAGGGAAGGGTGCTCAGCGAAAAGAAGAGACAGCAATGGCCCCCTGCCCAAGCAGGGAGGTGGGACATGCTCGCAGGACGCAGACAGAGGTGTAAACGCAGGGAGATAAAGCAGAGTAGATAACAGTGGAGAGAATTCCGGTGCAGGAAGGTACTAAGAAACAGGTCTGGGGAGACTCAGACGGAGAGCCACAAAGAGAGCTGCTCCCAGGGAAGGAGAACGTGAGGCAGGTTAGAAGGGGGGGCTCCCGGGCTAGGGAGAGAGTCTGAGGGCTGTGAGCATGGAGGGCAGAGAGCAGGTGGGGAACAGGCACGTGCTGCAGAAGAGGCAAGGCTCGGCCCATCAAAGTCGGGAGGGAGGACGGAAGGAGCAGGTGCTCTGGGTGGGAAAGGACTTCGGGTTGGGAGGCCCCAGAGGGAGGACCATGAGTGGAGCTGTGATTTAGGCAAAGAGGAGCCAGGAAGCCTGTAGCGAGGCAGCAAAGTCACCTGGTTCAGCTGGGGGTTTGTGACCTAGATGCTTTCAAGAATTCTAGTCCTTCTCTTCCTTCCTTTCTTTCTTTTTCTTTCTCTTTCTTTCTTTCTTTTTCTTTCTTTCTCTTTCCTCTCTCTTTCTTGTCCTTCCTTCCTTCGTTCCTTTCTTTTTTACAATTTTATTTATTTATTTTAAAGAGAGAGAGAGAACATGGGCAGGGGGAGGGGCAGAGGAAGAGAGAGAGAGAGAGAGAATCGCAAGCAGACTCTGCACTGAGCTCAGAGCCCGACATGGGGCTCAATCTTACGACCCCGAGATCATGCCCTGAGCCAAAACCAGGAGTCAGACGCCCTAGAATTCTAGGCGCCCCTAGAATTCAAGTTTTGAGCCTGCAGGTGCAGGAGAGGCCCGGAAAAGGCTGTTGGAAGGAGTTCTGTACTCTTCGTCCCTGAGGTGTTCAGGGCAATCACATATGGCTCTCTGGTCACCCCGAGGGCCCCCTTTCCAGCCCCATCCCCAGTATTCTAACAGAAGTAGATGGGGAAGAGGGCTGAGCTTAGCTGGGAAACTAGGGCCTTTTTTGTCATCCTCCCCCCACCTCCCTGCCTGCTCTGGAGCTAAGGACACAGCTCTAGCCCTGGGACAAGGAGCCAGGAGGAGGCTTTAGCGCCACCTAAAGGTCACTCCTCCACATCACATACTCCAAAGCGAGCCTGTAAGGGCAGGGCCAAGGTCCCATCCACCTCTGCATGCTTGGCCTATCTCAGAGCAGCCCCATCTGTATTTGCATAAAACCCCAACTCTTTAGGTCGGCGCTTGAGGCCCTCACAGCCCGCCTCACCTGCACCTGCAGCCTCACCTCTCCTGCTGGGCTGACTCTTCTAGTCTCACTCCTAGGGTTAGGCGTAGACAGTGGTCTGGGTTTCAATTTCAAGGCACTGCGTTTCTTCTAAGCAATTCTAATTCTAGGAATGCATCCTTTTGAAATAAACACATGCACACAAATAAATGTACGAGGCTGTGGGTTATGTCGTTTGTCACCAAGTTGTCGCAAAATTTGGGAAAAACCCAAGTATTCATCAGCAGGGAAAGGTTAAAGAAATTGGGTTTAACCATATTATGGAATACTCTCCAGCTTCTAAAGAATGAGTTAGACTTAAATGGACATGAAAAGATGTCCTCGAGATAGTGAATGAAGGCATCCCATTGCACATGATATGGTCCTGGGTGTGTGTCTATTCGTATACGCATAGGAAGAGGGGACGGAAGGGTCTATACACAGAAGTTATTACGTCCAGAGAATGAATCGATAGGTCTGGGGACATTGTGAGGATCGATTTCACTTCTTAAATTCATATTGTTCTGTATTATTTGGCTTCTCTACAGCATTACTTTTGTAATTAAAAATAAGAATACCTTCTGAGGTATTAGCTGTTTTTGGCAATGGCACCAATACTCTTCAGGTGGGAAACAGGTCCCTAGGAGGGACCAGCCATTCAGTGCCAAGGCGAGAGGCTTCTGGAGCCGGGAGATAGTGGCACAGGGGTAGCGTCGAGGTTTTAAGCGAGATGTAAGCAAGGTTTTAAGGTTTTAGGTTAACTCTGAGAATGGTCAGAGGGATGAATTTAAGCAATTGTGTAGATACTGGGTTACGGTGAGCCCAGCCTCAGCGAAGGGGAGGCCATGAAGCCTTATACCACCCCATTAGTGCCCTCTCCCTCTTCTGGACCACGTACCTTCCCTAGTCCTCCCCTCGCCCCCAAATCTGGGCCTACTCTCTAGGTGTGGTGTGTGGTTTTTTTCCCTCTTCTGCTGCACCTCTCACTCCCTGTGAGTCACTCTTAGCTGCCTGCCCCCAGGAGAGGTTATGCTTGGCACAACGGGGCACCTCGGTTGGGCACATAGCATAAGATTGGGCTGGAGGGCTGTTGAGTGATGCCAGAGAGTAGGAGGGGAAGTGGGATAATTGGCAAGTAATCAACACCTGACAAACATCCGGATGTTTAGTGGAACCAAGAGTAGCGTTAGGACTAGAATTAGGAACTATGGCTCCCTATGGTTTACCCTCATGAGCATGACCTTCAAAGCCTGTAGAACAGGGTTGACTTACCCAGTAGGCACAGCAGGCAGAGCGCCGAGGGCCCACAGTTTTAGTTTCTTTAAAAATCAGAAGAAATAAAAGGAATACCATCAGCCTGGATTATATTCATCTTTGTACCAATGCAGTTGTAAAACATAATTTAAGAATTTTGTGAAGACAAGAGGACTTAGGTCCCGTGAGTCATGTGGCCCAACCCTCCGCTTCTGCATCCACTCTTCCTTTGCCCTGATGTCGCCTTGCTTTCTCAGAGCCACTGCAGCCTCGTCTCTCTGTGACTTTTCTCATCCCAGATCCCACCTGCTTGCGTGAGATCCCAGCTAAGAACTCATCCCTGAGGCCGAAGGTCAAATGTCACCGTCTTTGTGAGGCCTTCCCCGATTCCCCTAGATGGCAGGAATTGCTCTTTCCATGTCACCTAGCACAGCTCTGAACACCTCCAGGCTCGTCCTGACTGGCTTCCATCTGCTTCCCCAGCGAGAGTGTGGGTTCCACGGGGGAAGAGTCTCATCTTAACATCACCTCATGTCTACGTGGGCTTGACACACAGTATGTAGGCAAGATCGGGGGCCAGAGGATGTCTGGGGACAAGAGACAGTGACATGACAGGACTTTTCAGACGTGTGTGGCTCTCCACAGCCTGAATCAATGGATTCTCCAATGGGCCAGCTAAGGGGCAACGTGGGGGAGGGGGAACAAAAGGCAAGTTTGCTTCCCCAGCGCCATAAGACCTTTATTTTCATTGGGATCTCAGGTCCAATTCTCTTTCCAGCAAAGAATTTTCCCTTTCCCCATCGCTGGCTGTATCCTGGCCACTCTCTCCTCTCCCACTAGCTGGGCTAGCCCAGAATGTTTCCCCTACAGGGTCGCGAAGGCTCTCAGAATTGAGGAGACCCCCTGCAGTGGGGGCTGTGCCGGGAGAGGCGGCTGTGGTCCCATGGCACCCTCATGTGGGGATGCCCGAGATGACAGCCTGCTACCGAAAGTCTGAAGCCCTTCTGGGCAGCTGGGCTCTCTCGTTCAGGCCAAGTGGCCAGGCATGGTGGGGTCCAACTTGCTTGGAGAAGAGATGACACGCGTGTGGGTCTGCCCCACGCGGGGACTCCGTGCGGGTACAGCAGACGAGGCCAGTGCTGTGGTCATGCTCAATTCTCCACACTGTCCCCGCTTCCTCAGACTGCCCAGGGCTCTTGCTGGACTCATCGGGGGTCTGGTCTCAGGTTGCCGATACCTTGCCGTGTGGTGTTAGACAAATTACTCATCTGGCCTCAGGTTCACAATAGGAAAACGGTAGGGTTAGACTAAAACAACAGTTTCGAATGGTGCTCACAGACCTTTAGAAGTTCAGGGGCTGTCGGGATTATCCTCACCTACCCTCAACCTCGCCCCTGCCACTCGGCTTGTCATCTACGTTATATACGGGGCATTGAAAAAAGGCTTCTGGGACTGAGAGCTGAGACTCACTGGCTGCACGAGCTTGCTCTCGGCACTAACATCCCAGGACGCCCAACGGTGGTCTCCCTCGTGGCTGCCTGGAGCCGCCGTTCTAGGCTGTACGGAAGCAGGCCAGCCGGAAGTGGTCAACACGGAGGGAAGAGAGACCGGGAAGGTTGATGGCTCGGGGTCTAGTGTTCTTGTGGTGTGGCGGAAGGAGCTCCGGCCCAGCATTCGAGATCAAGTCTCAGTCTTGGCTCCCACCATCCACTAGCTGTGGGACTACAGACAAGCCTCTTTCTCTCTCTCTGCCTCTGCTTTCTTATCTGTAAAATGGGCCTGGTGGTTCCCGGCCTGTCTTCCTCACAGGGTTACTGTGCAGACGAAAGAAGATGAAGGATTTCTATCAGAGTGCTTTCTAGAAACTAATTGGCTCTAGGACCTTCGGGCAATATGAGCAGGGAGACTCTTGTAGACCCCTCGTCTCTGTTCGAAGGTGCTACCTCACTAGTCTGTGGGTGCCCCGCATGGCCAGGGACTTTTCTCGAATTCAGTATTGCTGCCTCGCGCCCTCCCTAGGCTGCCTTCTCCGCCTGGAAGTCTGTTTCAAGGACAGGAGGCAAGCCCTAGACCAAGTGTCATGTGTTCCAACGGCCTCTTTTGTCAACGTGGAGGAAGGAAAATGGGCCCTGTGTTGTTGCAAGCAGTAGGAAGATCCTGCCCTGACAGCCACTGGGTTTAGAAATCCATCTTTAAGGCCATAGAGAAGCTGATAATCAGGTTCTCAAATATCAGATTCTCTAAAATCCTATTTCCTGAGAGGCTTGCTTCCCCATGGGAAATCCCACGGGGGTGACCGAGGGCTTAGTTGAAGATCCAGTGCTGGTGGGGGTCACTGGGGTTGCAGGAGGCCATGGCTGGCTTTTTGTCCTCAGACGTCAGGCAGGTACCAGATCCTGAGTTCCTGATTAGCTGGTCCTAAAAGATGACACAGTAAAAGGTCAACCTGGGCTTCAGATCTCTAACGGTGCTACTAGGGGCAATGAGATGGGGAACAATAAGTAAAAAGCAAAGGAAATACAACAAGGCACAAAGAAGACACTTCCAAATTTCTTTCTTTGCATGCCAGATACCCTGACAGGGTGCATTCCTGAGTTTGCCCCTGTGTCCAGTGTCAGTTTCCCACTTCCGGCTTTAGCCTGAGCAGCTGGAATAGAGGAAGGCCGGGCACGGGGCTAACGCTTTCAGGGACCCCTCCTCTGGATGCCCAGGCTCAAAGGCCTGAGCCCCCGCTGCACACTTTCACTTTCTGCCTTCAATCTTATTTATACTCTTCCCTTCCCTAGAGTCCCGATCTTCCTTGAAGACTGGGGGAGGCTGGGGTGTGGAGGCTCATGGGTCGTGCTAGTTTGGGTCCAGTATTATAGAAGTTACATTCTACACCCTGGGGCAGTGTGGTGTACTAGAAAGAACCCAGGCTTTTAAGTCAGAATGATCTAGGTCTGAATCCCAGGTCTGCCACTTACTACGATGGGGCTTGGGCCAGTCACAGACTGGCTGAGGCTTCAGCTGGCTCATCGCTACACGTGGGGGCACTCCCTCCCTGGGAAGAGCCTCTGAGAGAGGAGCCGCACTCATGCTGTGTGGGTACATAGCTTTGTACCTGGCACACACAGGGCGGGCAGGAGCCACGGGTGAATCTTCACCTTCATCGACTTGGGTTCAGCCTTAAAAATACCTGAGCCATGACAGTGATGGCCACGGACCATAACTCCCAACCTCAACTTTGTATCAGCCAGAGCCAGACCTCACCAGACATCACTGACGCCCCGAGAACCCTGCCCGTGACCAAGCCCACTCTCTCCAGACGTTCTCCATTGTTCTGATCCGCTACATGGCTGAAGATGCAGAAAAGAAGCGGGGGGGGGGGGGGGGGGGCGGGGGGGGAGGGTCGTGGCTGAAGGTTCTCGATTCTGAGCTTTCCGGGCAGCTGACTCACCTGGGTCAATTCCCATTCCTCATCCTTGGGGACTTGGCTGTTTTTGCCAGTGAAGTGACAGCTCCTCAGGCCCAGAGTGCCAGCGCTGGCGTGTAGACACAGCTGCTTTGCGATGTTGTGGCGAAGGTCCCTCTGCGTCGTGTACTCAAAGTACTAGGAGTCAAGACAAGAGGAGGCTGAGAGTTTGCCCACTCCCTTCCAGAGCCAGCTGCCTAAGATTCCACCAGGCCTGACCTTCCGGGGGAGGCGAGGGAGGGGGCGCCAAGACATCGGTAATTCGTGTGCTACCTTCAGGATTTTTACCATATCTGGGTTATACTTGGAATAATAGTTACTTAATATTTATTTTTATTTTTAAAAAAGACTTTACTTATTTGACAGAGAGAGAGAGAAAGCACAAGCAGGGGGAGTGGCAGAAGCAGTCTCCTCACCAAGCAGGGACCCCCATATAGGGCTCGATCCCAGGACCCTGGGATCATGACCTGAGCCGAAGGCAGACACTTAATCCACTGAGCCACCCGGGTGCCCCAGTATTTTTTCTTTAAAATCATTCAAAATTTAACTTAGCCTCATTGTATGCATTATCTGTGAAATCATGGGCTTGCTACGCTAGTTTCTTTGTTTAAAACAAAAAATGTTCACCAAGGTACCGCTAAAATCATCGTGTGGGCCAGCGGTATAGGACATGGCTTGATAATGAGTTCGTCTTGACTGCACAGGTTGGCAGCCTGTCCAGTGTCCCACGCCACTCCTTTCCTGGCTTCAGCTCTGGGTCAAGTGCCTCTTCCTTACCAAACACTGGGCATTCAGAGCAGGCTGAGGGACCGGGGTCAGGGAGGTCACTAGTTAGTCCTCAGGGAAGAGCTGGGACACCGTAAAACATGGGGCACATTCCCAGCAGGCCAGGTAACTGTGACATGTCAGTAGATGGTTGTTTTGGGGTCACTGCTGGGTGACAGAGTCAGAGCGGTGGCTTCTGGGCAGGGGAGGCGTTGAAGCTGGGCGTGGGTGAAATCAAGTGCTCCAAAAGTTTCCACAGTTACTCCAAAACCTCCCTCAGCAACTGGGCCCTTCCAGGAAGCCCTCCTGATTAATAATCATCCCCTCCCGCGCCCTCTCTAGGCCCTGCCGCTGGTGCCCAGTGCTCCCGAGATGTGCCTACTCCATACTTCAGACCGCGTCCATCTCAGACGGGGAGCTTTCTGAGGGCAGGGGTACTGCTATCTCTTCCTCTCCCTGGATCTCCTGACCCTAGTCCTCAGAAAGGTTTTTTTTTTTTTTTTTTTTTTTTAAGATTTAACATTTTATTGAGAGAGAGAGAGTGCGAGCAGGGGGAGGGGCAGAGGGAGAGAGAGAGTCCCAAGCAGACTCCCCGCAGAGCCCAGAGCCCAACGTGGGGCTCGATCCCGTGACCCTGAGATCACCTCCTGAGCCGAAACCAAGAGCTGGCCCCTTAACCGAATGCGCCAGCCAGGCACCCCAGGAAAGGACTATTTTGAGTGGAGAAAGAAGCCCGTGAAGAGAGGAGTTGTTCCAGAAGCTGGCTTCGCGGGGCCTGCCGGCTCCGGTGGGGGGCTGGGTACCTGGTTGCCGCCCAGGCCGTGGCAGGTGTACATGATGAGGGGCTTCCCCCCGTGGTTGTTCTCACCCACATCCAGGCACTGATTGATGCCGAGGTTCCTGATCTGCAGGATGAGAGCAGAGAGGGGAGCCAGGATGGCTCGGTTAGGAATGGTTTGGGTTGTGGTGTGGGGCTCAACTGGACTCAATCTGCACGGCTGGGTTTCTCCTCTGCTCACGGACCCAAGACGCCTGGACGTAATAGCAAAGTGAGGTGCTGAGCCCAGAGGCTGGGCACGGGCCGGCTGGGGAGCCTCCCAGGCTGCCAGGTCTCTGCGAGAAGCCCTCAGCACGTGGGAATTTCCTCAGGAGCAGGGATTCCCCAAGTGTGATCCCCAGACCGTCGGCCTCACCGGAGGACTTGTTAGAAATGCATATTCTCAGGCCCCGTTCCAGTCCTGCTGAGTCAGCAATCTGTGTTTTAACATGCCTTCCAGGTGATTCTTATGCAGGTGAATGTTTGAGAACCACTGCTTATGGGTCGTTTCCCCCTTACAAAGTTTGAGTTCTCTCTAGAAGCCCCAGAGTGGCCCTTCAGTCTTCCTTGGGATAAAGGAGTGTAGAGAGTAAAAATGGATTCTTTTTGCCACCCCTGGGTGGGGTAAGTGGTTCTGAACTACTCCTGGGGGTTCTTGTGAAGATGGGTGGGCAAGCTGGCCTGTGAGACTTACGGCTCCGTAGAAGGTGGGCTTCAGGTCGGGGACAAACATCTCTGGGTAGATGTTGGTCAGGAACCAGGAGAAGTTGTGACAGTGTAGCTGTTCCCTCAGCTTCAGTCGTTCCGAAATGTCCCCGAAAGATTTCTGCCAACCAAGCCAGGCCCCAAAGGGTCAGTCCTGCCGGCCTTGACCTGCTTGTACGGATGAAGTTGCCCAGAGTTTCTGGGGCCACTTTCTCCCAGAATGGGTCTCCTGCTCATTCCTGCTCAGAACCTGTTGGGGCTACTGGCTTAGCCCCACATCTAACTGCCCCCTCCTCCGCTTTGGCTTTGGGACCCCCACCCACAGCCTCCTCCTTCCTGCATCTCCTGTGACTTCTCTGTCGGTTTCCTCCCAGCGCTCACTTCTCAGCCTCTCAGAGCAAAGACCCTCCTCCTGTAAGAGGTTCTTCAAGTCCATTCTCCTTCCCCTCCTAAAAGATGCCAGGACTGCTCAGGCTCCTCTCATCGCTAGCCTTCAAACTCTGGCCTCCCTGGGCTCCAGCTCACAGGGTCTGAGGAGTAAAGGGAGGCACCAGCTGGGAGAGATGGGCGGGCCTCTACCATTAAGCCCCTGACTAGGGTCTGGGATGCTGCACTTCTCTTCCCCCCAACCCCTACCCAGCGCCATTTCCTCTCACCTCTTGGGCCATCTTGGCTGCCTGCATATTTCTCCGATAGAAAATCTCCTTGTAGCCATCCATCCAGACCTCAGCTAGGCGCACCTGGTTGCGAGCAATGACACTGATGCCCTTGGGGAAGCTGTGAGGGCTCTTGGTACGGAACACGTGGCCCACCACAGAGCAGGGGATGATCTCCAGCTGGCCCCCACATTGCCACACCTGCCACAAGAGGACACAAGATAGGGCCATCAGAGGGGTCGTGGGTCACCGTCCCCCCCAAGCAGCTGTGCTAGTCCCAGGGCACTAGGGTCCCAGGTCTAAGCACTCAGGGAAATTCTGCTCTCTCTCCTAGAAAAAAAGGGCATGGACCAGGATCCTTCCTAGGCCATGACTACGCAATCCCTCGCTCTATGGTGTTAGTTCAACTCTTATTTACACAAATGGAGATTTGCAGGGTCCTGAGGGTTGTCAAGGCCCACTTTAGAGAAAAGATGGTCGGCTAACTTTGTTGTCTGTATACCTACTCTGAGCTCCGGTCCCTTGGCTTGTTGACCTGGAAATGTGATTTTATTCAGCTCACCCAGGTGTTACTGGAAACTCAAGCTCCCTCAAATCAAGATACACTTGTGATCCCATGAGAGCACTGGTGCCTCACTTATGGCAAGGATAGTCAATTTCCAGGGGGGCTGGGGTAGTCGCCTGAACCTTTAGCACATTAGCTTCCCAGGAGAGAGAACAGAGGTCAGAGGCTCCTGGATGAGCCTAGAATCAGAACCCTGGGAGTTACGGGGCCGGACCTGGTGGCCCGTCTCTATGCTAGCGGGCTGGGTTAAGACATCCCTCCCACCTGCGTCCTCTCTTTCTTAGGTTTTATATTAGTAGATAAGTTGTTACTCATTTTCGTACAGCAGCAACAGAAATACACGGTCCTAGTCATAGTGACACAGGCATCAATGACATGCTTGATACATGCCAGATGCCGTGAGAGGTGACTTCGCACACGAGCTCATCTACTTGCAAATCACCTCTCCCCCCTCACGCGGGGATTTGTGCGGACTTCATGCAGGGGGAATTCTTTCTTCCTAACCTAATCCTGATTTGCCTTATTCCCGGAATTCCCTCAGACTTGTGGGGTCCACCAGAGTTGGGGCCACCATCTTCAGTGATACACAGCTTGCTGAGCAGAGGGTAGGAAAGCTTCAAAGGCCACCAGGGCCTGTGTCCTCTAACCTGGAAGGGGAAACCTGACTTCTCCTGAGAAAGGACAGTGACTGCTGACTGAGCTGTTCCACCTTCGCCCTAACACTTTTCCCCACAGACCTCACGAAAGCCGTCACCGAGCCTCAGACGTCCGGTTCCTTTACCACTATAATCCCTTCCCTCTGAGGAATTCTGCCCAGTAATTTGTTCCGAGTTGTCCAATCTGATTCCCAAAGCCCTCCTGCCACGGACGGGGGTGGGGGGAGCAGAGGAAAGGTGCCGCCAGGACGGGAAACAAACACCCTTTTAAGTCCAGTTCCAGCTGTGATATCCCCGAGGCTGCCACGGCCTGAGAGACAGGGGCTCAGGCCGTCCCCTGGGCCATGGTGGCTCCCCCACGAAGCCCTCTTCACTCTCACCCGGAAGGACATTTCCACGTTCTCCCCTCCCCAGATCTCCATCTGATTATCATAGGTACCGATGTGCTCAAAGTAGGCCTTGGAGATGGAGAAGAGGCCGCCGGCAAACGTCGGGGATCTGGAGAGACAGAGGGAGAAGCAAGTGCATCTTGGGGGTGGGGGGAAGACAAGCAGAAGCCTGGTGTGGAAAGCTGTGGACTTGGTGCTAGGCTGCCACTGGCCCCCTCCCCCTGCCCCCAGTCTGCCTCCTTTCTTCTTTCCTGGGATGCGCAGCCCCTCTTCCACTACCTTATTCATTCAGCAAACGTTTCCGGAGCTCTGATGTGCTCTTTCCCACCTTCTGGGACCAGGTCAAGGAGAGATGTCATTATCATCACTCTCTTTGAAAAGGCGCTCATTCATTCGTTCCAGGCAGGATATGTCAAACACGGGCCACCAGGGCCCATGCTGCCCATTAGTCATGCAGCCGAGAAAGTTCTCGTTGGCTGAGAGCTCAGTCCAGCAGCCGACGGGAGAGGCACCGTCGTTTGCTTTGTGGCGGCAAAGTTCCTAGAGCGCTGTAAATACTGTTGTCAGAAGCTGTGTCAAACTGTCCTCGGAACGAGGATTCAAACCAGGAACGCATGAATGTCATGACCTGGAGGGACCCCATTGTTTCAGAATCCCTGGTCCTTTTCAGGGACTAGAAAACCATGGTGTTAGGAGGGCCTAGTCCTGCTGCATGAGAAACTTCCGCTTTGGGGAAAGCTGCCAGCTGCTTTGAGCAGAGGAAACTGATGAGATGCTCCCGGAACCAGAGTAGGAAGTGAGGTGAAATTTGGCTCCATTTGGACTAACGGGAGCATTTGGATGTTCCAAGAAGCTTCTCCTGGCTTTCAGACAAAGGCAGGGAGGTGCAGATCCACTGGAAGCCAAACTGGCCAAAAAAAAAAGTCTCAGTCCTAGACCTCACACAGCACGTTGCTCACAAGAGAGGCTGGGCTAAGGGCTGAGGGCAGGGTCGGAACCCGAGGAAGACAGGGGCGGGGGTCTGTACGTAATCATAAGCCGCTGGCATCCGCGCCCTGCCCGGCCTGGCTTGGGTAGGGCTTTGCTGCCCTCAGTGGGTGGCTGTAGGTGCCACACTCAAGCAGAAAGGGGCTGAAACCTTCTCTGTAAATCCAGAACCTATCAAGGTGCTTTACACACAGCAGGGCCTCCGTCAGTATTCACCAGACTGGACTGAGTGGTCTAGAAGCCTGACCTTGGCATTACCCTGTGGCTGCACTTGTCACTCCTTAAGTAGGAGGTGGCTCCCAGAGCCACTTTCTGGAAGGAATTTCAATCAGCAGACTCTCGTGCTCAGGCAGGCTTTCTGTCCCTGATTCTGGCCTCTCCCAGGCACTCTAAGCACCCCCCCAGAGAAGTCCTGGAAAGACTCCGAGAGCCCTGGGACTCCAGGTGAGCACTTTGGAGCTCATCTGCTTCTTCTTGAGAGCTTCTCTGACCTGGGCCTGTTTCTTGGCCTTGAGGGGTCTCTCTGACCAAGATGGCGCTGACCAATTACCTCTGAGGATAAGCCCTACCTGGGGACTTCACTGCAGACCCACACCCAACACTCCTCTGGCAACACCCTGTACTTCCTGGGTCCTTTACCGCTCCTCTTAGGCACCTGCTAGCTTCGAGAATGAGGATGGGAGGGTACTGCCCACAGGCTTCCTGGTGGGGCACCATGCAAAATGCCTGGGGGAAGCCATGCATACAACCAGGGCGCTTACACCTGGAGCAAATTCATTCCTCGAACACTGGAGCTTTGTCTTCTAGTTGCATGGTCCTCGGACACTGGAGCAGGGGCCAGCAGTGATGGGCAGGGGCCAGGTGCCCTGTCCCTGACTGTCCCACTGTATGCCTGTCCCCCCGTTTGGGGGAGGGGGGCTTTGGTGCTGTGCACACCAAACACAAGACATCTACGAAACAGGCGGAGGGTCAATAGGGACTTCCAATTTCTTTTCTCTCTCCTGCCTTCTCTTCTTTCCCTCTCCGGTTGCTTCTTTTCCTTCTAATGGAGCCAAAGCAAGCAGGCTGTTCAGGGTCCATGGGATTCCTCCCTGTGGCCCCCACAGGGTCCACTCTACTGAGGCTCTGGGCGGCATGTCTTAGGATTTGGGCCCGTGGAGGGGGAGGAACTCTGACCCTTTCCTCCTTTCAAGCCTTTCCTCTTACCTCTCTGCTCACTGGATCCCCAGCCTCTGCTTCCCTCCATCCCTGAAGTATAATCAGTTAAGTTTCCTAGCCAGTATGGGAACCCAGTGGCACAGACGATCCAAAACCAGAGGATTCTCTAAAAGTCACTCCCCAACTCAGGCTGGCTGAGACATCTGTTAAAAGAAACTGGTGGGGGTGCCCGGCTGGCTCAGTCAGCAGAGCACGCGACTCTTGGTCTCAGGGTGGTGAATTCAAGCCCTGTGTTGGGCGCGGGGCCTACTTTAAAAAAAAATAAACAAAATGAAATGAACTTGTCGTCTCTAACAATGCCAACGGGCAATCCGGAGAGGGAAGGCCAGGGCGGGGGAACGAGGGGCAGACCCGGCTGGGCATTAACCCGTGGGTAAACTTTCAAGTATCCACCGTATAACTCAGCGGCAGGCACACGACGGCCTACGGGCCAGAGCCGGCCTGACTTCGTAAGGTGCTGGGCAAAGAATGATTTTTACACTTTCCAACGGTGGTGACACAAAAACTAACAACAAGGAAGAATACGCAACAGACTGTCCGGAGCTGGCAGAACCCAAACGACTTGCTGTCGGGCCCGCTACCGGAGAAACTCAGGGCGTCTGTAACAAACTGCAAACGGCAGAATGTTTAGGCGATGTAACAGTGGCCTCTACCCGCCCTCGGCACCTCTGCACGCACCCGTCACGACCTTCTAGTGCGGGGAGGAACAAGCAGACAAACTACGTGAAGCCCTTAGTGCCTGGCGCAGAGCAAGTGGTGAAGAAGAGCCGTCGGTCATGGTGGCAGGGAGCGCAGGGCCGCGGTTGGGGGCGTGGGCTCTGGATCCTTATTCCACCAGCTGCTAGCTGCACCATCTGAGGCCGACTGCTCACCCCTAGAAGGCTGTGTTCTTCCCCGTCAAATAGGCTAATCCTAGTATCCGCCTCACAGGGGATGAGGAGTAAGGAAACTACATCCCACGCTTTGTGGCGTGCCTGATAAATGTGGACCTAAGACGGCCCGGGGCCCTGGAAGCCAGCTTGGGGCTGAGCAGGCTACGGTCCTTACTTGACGGGGTAGGTCTCATCCTTGCGCCTCTGCTTCTCATGGGCGGGGAGAGCCTCCCAGCCAAAGGTCAGGCTCCAGTCAAAGTTGCCACGGCTGTGGATTCTGCCACTCGGGACGGGCTTGGAGAACTCAAAAGTGTTCAGGTCGATGGTGACGATGTCTGGGCTCACCACCGCTGTCTCTTCCTCAGCAATGCGAGCCAGGAGGGGCTCCAGCCAGCCGTGGAAGCACTCACCTGCAGGTCGGGGCCAGGAGACAGCAGTCAGGGTCGTGCCACAGCTGAGCCCAGGCCCCACACCAACAGGGAGACTCAGGAGGACAAGAGAACCTTCCCCCTACTCCGCAGAGTTCGAGAAACATGGGCAAGCTCCACAGTTGTAGAAAGCAGAGAGAGATCTCCTGGGACCCTCCTACCCACCCCCAAAAGGTGGAGGTAACTCTGAAGGGAAGACTGGAGGTCTCAGGGGAATAACACAGTCAACTGGAGTGATCCAAAGCACAGGGAAGAGCCCGGGTTTCCAGCCTGTCCGAATCCGCCCTCCCCACCCCGGTGTGGATTTCAGAAGGGGGGGTGTCCCCTCTCCCAGGGGGACCGCACCTCAAGCTTCAGTTCTGCTTGCGGAACAATAATCCCTTTCGCTCGTCTAGCCCTCTGAGATTCTCAGTGAACTGTATAGATTACTTTATCTGGCCCTTGGAGTAGTAATTCTGTTGGTGGGTGGGGTTGGTATCCTCATTCCCACTTTACAAATGGGGAAACTGAGGCTTAATTACTGGCAGAGTCAGAAGGCAAACCCAGGTTTCCTGACTCCGAGTCTAGAACTTTCCCTAATACATATCACTGCTTTCAGGGAACAATTTCCTTCCAGACCACCGTGGGGAGGTGTTTGGGTGTGGGGCAAAGGGGAGGCCTTTTCGGCTCCACGTGGCCCTATGGGACAGCACCACAAACTAGTTCCCAGTGCTGACAGGGGGCCTCTCCGAGGGGTGAGCTCAGAATGAGGGACAGAGCAAGCAAGGAAGAGAGAGAGGAGTCTGGGGTTCCAGAGCACACTCCCAGCAACTGCGGGGTGACGATTACTTTAGGGCCCTGTGTGCCTGCTGATTCGACATCCTTGGGGTTGGGATGAGAAGAGGGCACGAGACGCTAGCTGACGCTAGCTGACGCGAGCCCCAAGCCACCTTTAATCCCAGAAGAGCGGGGGCCTTGGTGATGCCCTGGCCCCGGCTCTTCGTTCTGCCGGGGAGCGGGGGAGGGGACCGGCCCGCCCTCAGGCCTCCTGGGTGCCAGGCTGGTCGGCTTGTACTCACAGTGGGCATCGAGGAAGGTGAGCACCTCGGCCTGGGCCACGCTGGCCCCCAGCAGCCGGGCAGTGATCAAGCCCTTCCGCTCCTCCTGCCGCACAACCCTCACGACCTGCAGCGTCTTCACGTACTGCTCCAGCTGGTCCTTTAGGTAGTCTGGAAGGGACAGTGTCGTTGGTGCCGGCTCAGGGCTCCGTCAGCGCCCAGCTCGGGGCTCCCGGGGCTCTCGGGGCTCCCGGGGCTCTCGGGGCTCCCGGGGCTCCCGGTGGCCGGACACCTACCGAACGAGGGAATGCCGTAGGCACCGGAGGTCGGGGGCGGGTGCAAGCAGGAAGCCCTGCGTGTGGCCCAGCACCCCGTGCACCCCAAGCCCACCGTGTCGGGAGCCTGGCTCTGCCCTGCCGATCCTGGGCCTGTTTACCTAGGAACCTCTTCTACTCCCCAAGCCAGGACCTCGGAGTTGCGTTTCTTTGGTCTCAAATCAAGTATAAACTTCCGCCAAAGGCTCTCGGCGGCCCCTTGGTCTCTGCATCTTCTCAGCCACTATCTTTCGGAACTGTGACTCCGGCCTCCTCTCCTTTCCACGCCTGGGGGTGTGGCAGTCCTCTCTCAGTACCTCTGACTCCCTGTCTCCCAGGCTCCTCCGAGTGAGCGGACAGGTAGGGCACCACAAATGCTGATTGCTGGCTTGCTGGGTCAGCAGCAAGAAGTCGTACTCTAATCCTCTTTATTAACCCCTCTGCATGGAGAAATCTTTAAGAAGATGAAAGGATACTGAGCAGCTTTTTAATTAAATTAAAAAAAAAAACCATGTACCAAGTATTGGCCCTGTGCCAGGCACAGGGGTGAGCCTGCCGCCCAGGGAAGTGGCGATTGCAGGGAGGTGATCAGTGACCCCCCCAGAGGTCATGCAGGGCTGGGGGAGCCTGCAGTAGGCACAGACATCCTGAATTTGGCGGGGGGGAGTAGCTCTGCTGAGATCTCCAGCTCCTTCAGAGTGGGGGGCTTACTTCATGACCCTGCTACTCATTCTGAAATCCTCAGGGCTTAAAAATAGCTCTCTTTTGAAATAATCCATCTTGAACCACATTCGGAATCTTACTTATGGTTTATTCACCACTATATGGTTTATCTGTGCCACAGTTCTGTTCCCGACTGTGCAGAATGGAGGGGCCTAGAGTTTTGAAAGAGGAGGCAGAGGGCAGGCGTGACAGAGGAGTGTGGCCTTTCTGTTCGGGGCTCTGGGATCAGCCCAGTGCTTGGGCCTTGCTTCAAATGTGGTGTTATACGAACGGTGGGGCCTGAAATCAATTCATTTTGGGGGGAGTCTGATTTCTCTCCCTCCCCCTCTCTCTCCCTTTCACACACACACTCACATACACATGCGCACGCACATGCCCGTACACACGCGCATGCACACACATATACACACACACACACGCACACACCCGCACGCACACCCGCACGCGCACACCCGCACGCGCGCACACACACGCACACACGTACGCACACGCACACACACGCACGCACACACACATGCACACCCGCACGCACACACACGCACACACCCCCGCACGCGCACACCCGCACACACGCACGCACACGCGCGCACACACACACACATGCACACACGCACGCACGCACACGCACACGCTATGCCCAAATACTTGAGCACCTACCACGTGGCTGCCATTGAACAAGATGCTTACATGCTGACTTTCTTACTTATTCTTTCCTAGGAAGACTAACATGTTCTGAAACCGGGGCACTGTCCCTGACGTTTAGGCGTCCAAATCGACCTCATTTGGCAGCTGCAGCCCAGAACTCCACAAACACCTGCTCACACGCCGCCCAGGTGCCAGACATCATCCAGGGCAGGGATGGGCCTGGTCCGGGTCTTGCCCTCAAGAAGCTCCTGGACTCCTAATGTAACGACAGCCCCAAGTGCTGGCTCTAACAGGAAGGAGGAGGGAGGAACACCAACCAGGAGCCTCACCATCTCAGCGTGGCTGATGTGTCCCCCTGAGAACTTGCCTAACTGTGCTCAGAGGAAGTTCATGGTGGTGGAGATAACCCAAGGACAAAGCATCATAGGAAGTGGGTTTTGTGGTAAGAGACTGAGAAGCGCTGAGCTGTGAACCCCAGGGGGTGCTAAGCTCTACAGAGCCCTCCTCCCACGCCTTCCTTCCAGTCTCAGGTGGTTAGGCTGGACCTGGGGATTCTGAGCATGAGCCTCAGGCCCTTCTAGGGGACAACTCCCCTAAGTAATGCCTCTCCTTCCCGTCACACCCCTGGACCCACCGAACATATGGTCCAGAGATGAGCATAGCTGACCTGAGTGTGGGGATACAGGCAAGCCCATCCCTACTCTCTTATGTCCCCCAGACGTTCACCTCCTAACTTGGGTTCAACAACCCACCACCCCAGCCCAGCTCCATTCCTCATGACTGGAGTCTATGCGACTCCTGGGACCTCGGACACACGCACATTACTCGGTCCCATGGTTTGAAATAGCATCTATACGCAGGCGGCTCCTAGGTCTTTTCTCCTGGCCTTGCCATCTCCACTTGGGTGTCTAACAGAACCACAAACCTAACACGCCCAAAATGGATCCAGATTCTCTCCCAACCTGCCCCTGCTAGTCTCCCCCTGTCAGTATGTGGTACCAGCTTCCCTCCAGCTGGTTTAACCCAGGAGTCATGCTGGATTCTTCCCTTTTCTCACTCACCACAATCAGTCCATCAGCCAGTACTGATGCTCTCTCTCTCTCTCTCTCTCAAATAAATAAATAAATAAATAAAACCTTAAAAAAAAAAAAAAAAAAGAATAAAATACCTAGGAATATATTTCACCGAAGAAGTGAAAGACCTATATTCTGAAAACTATAAGATGTTGAAAGAAATTGCAGATGACACAAATAAATGGAAAGATATACCATGCTTTGGATTGGGAGAATTAATATTGTGAAAATGTCCTTACTACCCAAAGCAATCTATAGATTCAATGCAGTCCCTATAACATACCAATAGCATTTTTCACAGAAGTAGGACAAATAATTCTAAAGGTTGCATGGAACCACAAAAGATCCCAAATAGCCAAACCAATCTTGAGAAAGAGTAACAAAGATAGAGATATCAAAATTCCAGATTTCAAACCACAAGTTATAGTGTTCAAAGCACAAAAACAGACACATAGATCAATGGAACAGAATACAGAGCCCAGAAATAAACCCACGCTTATATAGTCATTCCATGACAAAGGAGGCAAAAACATACATTGCAGGAAAAAAAAATAGTCTCTTCAATAAGTGGTGTTGGGAAAACTGGACAGCCACACGCAGAAGGATGAAACTGGACCACTTTTTCCACCATACACAAGAATAAAATCAAAATGGTTTCAAGGCCCAAACGTAAAACCTGAAACCATAAAGTTCCTAAAAAAAATAGGCAGTAATCTCTTGAACATCAACGTTGGCAATATTTTTCTGGATATGTCTCCCCAGGCAAGAGACACAAAAGCAAAAATAAACAATTGGCACTATGACAAATCACAAGGCTTTTGCACAGAGAAGGAAACCATCAACAAGATGAAAAGGCAACCCACTGAAAGGGAGACGGTATTTGTAAATGATATAGTCAATATAATACCCAAAATATATAAAGACCTCATACAACTCAACACCAAAAACCAAATAACCTGATTAAAAAGTGGGCAGATGACCTGAATAGACGATTTTCTAAAGAAGACACCCAGATGGCCAACAGACACATGAAGAAAAGATGCTCGACGTCACTCATCATCAGGGAAATGCAAATCAAAACCATAAGGAGATATCACCTCACGCCAGGCAGAATGGCCAGTATCAAAAAGACAAGAAACACGTGTCGGTGAGGAGGAGGAGAAAAGGGAATCCTGTGCGCTGTTGGGGGGAATGTGCCCTGGTGCGGCCACTGTGGAAAACAATATGGCGGCTCCTCAAAAAACTGAAGATGGAAGTACCAACGCTCCATTAATTCCATTTCTGGGTATTTACCTGAAGAACACAAACACCCTAATTTGAAAAGATATGTGCGTCCCTATGTATATTGCAGCATTATTTATAGTAGCCAACACACGGAAGCAACCTAAGCATCCATCGACTGAATGCATAAAGATGTGGTGTAGATACACAAGGGAATACTGCTCCGCCATGACAAATAATGAAATCTCTCCATTCGTGACAACATAGATGGACCTAGAGGGTGTAACACTAAGTGAAAGAAGTTAGCCGAGAAAGACAAATATTGTATGATTTCACTCATCTGTGGAATCTAAAGATTTCATTTATTTATTTTAGAGAGAGAGAGAGCGCGCACGAGTGGGGGGAGGAGCAGAGGAAGAGGGACAAGCAGACTCCCTGCTGAGCACAGAGCCCCAATGTGGGACTCAATCGCACAACCCTGAGATCATGACCTGAGCCGAAATCAAGAGTCGGAGGACACTGAAGACATTATAAACCAGAAACAAAAGGACAAATACTGAATAATTCCACTTGTATGAGGTCCTTAGTCAAATTCAGAGAGACAGAAAAGTAGAATGGGGTTGACGGGCTGGGGGAAGGAAGGATGCGGGCATTATTGTTTAAAGGGTGCAGGGTTTTAGTTTGGGAAGATGAGGGAGTTCTGGTGATGGATGGTTTCACAACAATACGAACGTATTAAACGGCACCGAAGGGTGCACTTAAAAATGGTTAAGATGGTAAATTTTGTGTTATGTACATGTTACCACACACACATACACACACAGGAACAATCCAAACACTGACCGTTGCTTACAAAGGTCTTGTGATTCAGTTTTGCTCATCTCTTAAACTCACTTTGTACCAGTATTCTTTTTGTCTCTTTGCTCACTGCAGCCTCGCGGCCTTATTTCTGCCCCATTAATACACCGAGCTTCAGGGCCTTTCCACTGCTGTTCCCTTTACAGGGGACCAGCCAGAGTCGCCTTTCCTGGCTACTGTGACTAAAAGAGCTCCCTGATTATTCACTAGCCCATCACCCTGCATTCTTTTTCTTTTTCCTCTAATTTAATTGCTTCAGAGCACTTATTATCTGAAGTTATTTATTTTCTGTCTTTCCCATTAAAAAAGTAGGCTCTAAGACGACAGAGACCCTGCCCTGCGTGTTCACTGCTGTCGCCCCATGGCCCAGCACAGGGTGTGGTCCCCGGTAGGTAACTAAAAAAAAACCTTATTAAGCAAATCAGTGAAAGCCTGCCTTTGTTTTCTCTTCTCTTGTGGGCTGTCCCACTCTTCCTTGGCTTCTGAAAAAGCTAGAAAAGAACAAGAGAAAAGCCTTTCTTGTAGGCAGGACTTCCTCACTCATTTTTCCTGTTTTGTTTGTTTTTATTCTATTTTCATGCCCATCTGTGTTCTATTCAGCCTTGAATCTAACTGCAACTGGGAAATTTTTCTTGATTAATCCCTTTGGAAGGATAAGAGGAGAAATAAAGAAGTATGACACCCTTTGGGCGTGCTCAACAATGCACTGGTCCAGATAGAAGATACGGACACAGGGCCCTACGTTCAAACCTAAATCACGATTCATTGTTGGCCACTTTCCATTTCCAGGTGTAAGGAGGAGGCCGGCAGATGAAATAACACGTGGAAACAGAATTTCTCTATGGGCAGAAACAGAAGGAAACAGCGAAATGGAAACTTCCCCGGAAAATCCAGGACACAGAGTTACCATCAAGAGGCCTTCTTATATCATAAAACACGTGCAGAGGGAGGAGCTAGAGGTGATCCGGCAACTTGACCTGTTGAAATACACACTGGAAGTTGTAATGCGACTGAAATCAGGGGCTTTGAACAATTCCCAACTTGCATTACTCAGGAGTTCAGGAGGCCCCGAGCGGACCTACCACTCCAATTCTGAGCAGCATGGGGAGATGGAAGTGGGGGAAATCTTGAATTAATCCAAAGTGCTCCCCAAATGTCTCCTCTCCTGGGTTTCAGTGTGTTTCCCTCCTCCGGGGCTGCCCTTCCCTCCTTCCCTTCCTAAAGCAACGCCTGCTGCCATCGCCACCTGCTCACTCCTCTCTCCCTAAGGTACTCGCTCCCTTTCTTCCCATCCATCTAGCAAATTCCCACAGGAGGGAGGCCTAGGTTCCCTCCCCCTCAGGCTCCCCGACAGGCAGGGCAGGGCTTTCAACACAGTGATGCCCTGTTGGGGGCACGGTTGCCTGGGCTTCGGACTCCAAAGTGGGAAAGAGAAAGTTCCCCAGCCTGGCCCCAGGCCTCTTCCCGCCAGGCCAGTATCCAATGGCAGTACACTCATGGCCACACCGCTGCCGCCCGGCGCCAGAGAGGAGGGCACGAGAGCACGGACATTGTGTTTCCGCAGAGACACAGCCCGTGTGTGTGTGTGTGTGTGTGTGTGTGTGTGTGTGTGTGTGTGCGCGCGCGTAACGAGAGCCAGTTAATCTGATCAAATGGTCAGACACGTGGGAAATGTTATCCCGCTGTGGGCTGTGGTGATCTCTGACCATGGATCTGAGTTTTTTTCCTTTTCCCCACGGAACTGAGCGCTGCTGAAAGCACCTCTAGGTCCAAAAGCCCTCAAGGTTTATCTTAGGGTCTGCGAATTCCCTGGAATTACATGCCAAAAATGTGGGTGCGTGCCCACTGATGTAGCAATTGTACGCTCTTCTAGGGAGGGGGGCGGAGCTTTTAACAGATTGTCAAAGAGGCCAGGATGCAGCCGCAGAAGAAGGACTGCTTTTGGTTTTCAGGCAGGTGATTCTGGGTCACTGGAACCGGCTCTGAGACAGAATGGGAGCACGTGTCTGGGGGCCAGCTAGGGGCAGACCCTCTGGAGGAGCCACGGGGGCTCCCGCCAAGTCCACTCCACTAGGCACAGGCTGCTGTGCCCTTCAGATGCTGCCCACGCCAGCCTGGCATTATGTCACTTGTCCTGCCTGGTCAGAAGAGTTGTCCCTTACGGATGCACAAAATTCCGGGTGGCAAGCTGAGACAGTTTAGAACTTCCACCACCTGTGATTCAAGGTAAGCTGCTTCTGCAGGCTGGGCAGCCAAGATCTGGGTGGGGGGCGGGGGGTGGTGGTGGGGAGAAGGGTCTCCAGAGAACCGTGTTTGAGAGGAAGGGCAGCTGATACACTTGCTCTCGTTCCAGCCATCCCATTGCTCCCGAGATTCCCTGCAGGACCCTCCCACGCCACTCCTCTGTCTGCCAAACTCTGTGTTCCTCCCTTCTAGAAAACTAATCTCTAGCCCCTTGTCCACCAGACCCTCTCACTGCATCCCAGATACTGGCTTGCCCTTGCTTTCTAAGTGTTGCTGCTGGGTGTCTGTTCTCCCTGGGGAAGTGTGAACACCCTGCAGGCATGGTGCTCACACTCGGCTCCTCCTTCTAGCACCTTCCCTGGCCCTACTCCATTTTTTGGCATCAGCCTTCCTCTAGGACAGGAGGGAGACTGGGGAAGGTATGGAGGCAGCAGCAAAACTGGAGTGGCCCCAGGACATACACTGGGAAGTGTGGGATTAGTTCCTGCCCCTGAAAAGGGGGCACAGGTGCCCGAGGCCAAGTCAGAAGAGCCACAGATGTCATGTGCCACAGGGGAGAGGAGGAGGTGCCAAGCCTAATGGGAATGGCATCGGTCCCACAGCCCCTGTCCTCGTTCTGGCCCGTCATCCCACTCTCAGGTGACTCTAAGAACTTCTTCTCCAGAGTTGGGGTCCTCTGCCTCCCTTCCTGACACTTACCCTTCCCCAAAGCTGCCACCCTTCTAAGATAATGTCATTCTCCAGCTTAAACACCTTCAATGACTCCTCATTTTTGTCCTAAATACATTTAGCATGGCATGAATTTCAATTCAACACCTTTTGTGTTATTTCCTACAACAAACCTAAGCTTCCGCCACACCAAACCTCTCGATTGTCCACACTACGTCTCTAGGACTCAATTTTTGCTATTCTCTCCTCTAGGAATGCCCTTCAGCGCCTCGTCTCTCCCCAGACACCCGGGCTTCAAGGCCCAGCTTCCGTCTGGCCTGCACCGTGGGCCACTCTCGGCGTCCCATGCAGAAATAACTCTGGCCACGTACCCTCACGGCGCACTGCTCCCGTACAAAGAATAAACTGAATCTCAGGCTTACGGAGCTCTTACTTGATGCTGAGTTCTCCGTGGGGCGTGAATTATCTCCTTTATCCCCCATCTCGGATCCCTCGCCCAGCATGTGAGGGAGTCAACCGTCTTCATTTTTAGGAGAGAAAACTGAGGTTCAGAGGGGGTAAGTATCTTGCCCAAGGTCACAGAGCTTGGAAGAGTCAGGGCTAGGATTTGAATTCCTGGGTGTCAGACCCTCGAGTCCATGTTCTTTCACGTTTGTTAGGGCTGTCTTATGGGCCACACCACGTGACTGGTGTCGTAAGCGGCCCTCTGACCTATGTGGGTTGTTGGCCTTTTCAGGGCAGCTCTGTCTCCTTTGTCATTTGTCATGGTGTCCCCTCTGCCTGGGTCAAGGCCAGGCAGACTATTCAGTAGGTGTTTGTGGAATTTCTTTAAAGGGTGGAAGTTTGGGTAGCAACCTCACTTACCTCTCACCGACTACAGCAAAGAGAGCGTCTGAGCTAGATTCTTCCGGGAGTAGAAGAGTGCTCTGGCAGGTAGAAGACAGAGAGGAAGGCCCACCCCCACCGCTGCCCTGCCTTCTCCCAGCACGTCTGACCTGGAGTTGGGCTGGACAGCTCTAAGAGTCTTAGAAACCAGAACTGCAAGGCCTTGGGAACTCACTGGCTGAAGTGGGAATAGAATTCAGGCTCCGGGAATGGGGTCTACCTGCCCCCTGTCCCCACCTTCCTCTCCCTTACCTGCCTTCTCCCTGCTCCTGGCCTTTAAGATGAACCGTGGTGTCAGGCAACAGGTGGTGGGGGTGCCTGCGCCCCTGAGAGGACCCGCCCTCCTCCCCAGAGTACAGGGGACACAGCGGCCCCCTCCTCAGGGCCCCCTCCGGCCTCACCGTCAGTGCTGGCGTCATCCACCAGTATGATCTCCCTCAGCAGGATGGCAGGGGAGGTGTGCAGGACGCTGTACACGGTTCGCAGCAGCGTGGACCAGGCCTCGTTGTGAAACACGATGATGACGCTGGTGGTGGGCAGCGGAGGGCAGCGGCGGAACTTCTGGTCGACACATCTAGAAGGATGGAGGCGTAGATACAGCTCTCCAGGTCCCCGGGAGTTCCAGGGGTGGGAGGGCCCTGTCCACAGGCTGCCATCACCATCCTCTGCTCCCTGTTCCCGGCTTACTCTGATTTTCCACCGACTCTGAGCTTCTGCACAGGTCCTAGTGAACCCACTCCAAACCCCATGTGCCCCACAGCTGGCTCGGTGCCCCAGCTCCGATGCGGAGGGCTCCCCTGCCCTCCCCGCGATTTCTCTCGTCTGCTCTAGGAGTTCCCAGGGCTGGCTCTCTCTTCCTCAGTAATGTGCGTACTGCAAGAAGTGTAATCCAATCCAGAGGTCCCCGAGGGGAAGTAATAAAGGGCAAATCTGACATCTGAGAAAAGTGGCTACAATTTCCGTACTCAAGGAGAGAAAAAGACTCTTTTCTTTACAATTTACAGTGCTGCTTTAACTCATTTCCTCATTAATCCCCTGTAATCTGATACTACCATCACGCACGATTTCCTGTGACCTTTCCTCTGTCTTCACTGACTCCACTCCAGCTACGCTGGGCATGTGGCCACGCCGCCACACTCCTGACACTCTGCCTCGCCTGGGGGTGGGACAGTGTGAATCCTAGACCTCAGCGAATCATGTGGTCTGACAGCCTTTCTATTTTTTTCTCTCTCTCTTTTCTAAGATTTTATTTTACTTATTAGAGAGTGAGAGAAGGAGCAGGGGGAGGGACAGAGGGAGCAGCAGACTCCCCACTGAGCAGGAAGCGGGCGTGGGGCTCCATCCCAGGACCCGGGGATCATGACTTGAGCCGAAGGCAGGCGTTTAACCGACTGAGCCCCCCAGGCACCCCTGACAGCCTTTCTCATCCGCCTCTGCCATCAGAAAGATTGCTTACGAATCCTGCAGAACAGACTCCCCAGCTTCCTCCACTGGCTGCCCTCCTGCCCTGCCCGCCTCCCTGCTGAGGAGCTCCTGATAACTCCCAGCGGCCCCACCTTCTAGGGCTTTCATACTTGGGCCAAGTCGGAGGCACCCTAGGTTCACAGCCCTAAGGAATCCTGAACTCAAGGGAGGGGCCTGCCCTGTAAGAAAAGGCCAGAAAGGGTCTAACTCTTGAGCTGGGAGAGACAACATCTTTGACTTGAGGACCGGGTGAGCTCAGCCACGGCAGCCTCGGGGCAAGGTGGCCACAGCTCAGAGATCCAAGTGCTGGTTCACTGCCCAGAACCGTAAGTATACACGGCTTCACTTAGAGGCTGGAATGAATTCCTGGTCCTGTGGCCCTTCACAGAGGGAAACCAGGAGGCGGGGGGATAGTCCTGACGATCCGGGCTGTGTCTGGAAACGTCCCTTTCTCAACGGCAGAGTCCCACAGGCTCTCGGGCAGGCCTCTGTGGAGTCTGAGGTCTGGAACCATCCCTTCCAGTTACCCTTATGCCAGGTCCTGGTCCCAGGCCCTGCGCTCCTCCTCCTGGATCCTGTCACCTTCGTAACTGTAATTTCATAATTGGTCATTTAACTGTCATGGTCTCCCTGGGCCTCTGGCCTGACCACGATACCAACCGTGAAGATAAGGGCACTGTTCAGGAAAGGAAGGGAGGGCTTAGAGGAAATCCTTGCCCATATCATACAATCACCAACAGTTCTTTACCTGGCCTTTGGCCCATGGCCATGACCACACCAGTCACACCTCGGGCAGAGCCCTGGCCCCACCCCAGGACTCTGGGTGCTACTTACTCAGGGGGTCGGGTGTCCGGCCCCAGAGCCCTCTGCAGGGAGATCCGGTCACTGGCAAAGGCATTGAAACAGTGCTTCTTATAGCCTTCTTCCTTTTCCTGGGTCTCCACGGGGGTCCACTTTTCCTTCTGAAACGCTTTCCCATCGGCCCCGGGGCTGTTGGGATCCTGGGGTGGCCGTTCCCAGAAGGGCTTCAGTTCCGCTGGGGTGTAGAACCCAGGCAGGCAGGACTGGTTTGCGGAGACTGGTGTCTCCTGGGGCTCTGGAGCCCTGATCTGGAGCTTAGGCATCGAATCTCTAAGGTTGTGCACGGCCCCCAGCATGAGGTCCAGGACGTGATCCTTTTGGCTCACCAACGACTTCAGCCATGGTTTCTCGGTGGCCTGTTCCGTGCTGCTTACATCCCTGTGCAGGATGAAGAGGAAGAGCACGAAGGCGCTGCCCACCATGGCCAGGCGCAGGGCCATGTGGCGTCTGCGGAGAAGCCGCATCCTGGGGAACCGACGGGCACCCTGGCTGGGTCAGCTCCGGGTGCTGGGCCCGACCCCGGCAAGAGCTCCAGAGGTTGTGGCGGCCACACCTCAGGCCTCAGCCTGAGAAGAGAAGGGATGAGAGAGAGAAATGAGCCAAGGCAGAGATATGGAGGGAGTCTGGGGGCTTGGGGGTTTGCGTCCAGGCTCTGCTGCCGAATGGTGACCACACCTCGGCTCAGCCACTTAACTCTTCCGTGCCTAAATCTCCTCTATCCACAAGATGAGGAACCAGACTCAGTGCTTCTCTCCTGCTTGAAGACTGTGACACTCAGGGATCGGATGTTATGAACGTTGAAATTCTGCATGAAGAGGTTTAACCAACATAACCGCTTTGGGAAACAATGTGGCGTTACCAAGCAACATTTATCATGTGCCCACCCGGGGTGCCTGGGTTAAGGCTAAGCCTCTGACTCTTGGTTTTGGCTCAGGTCACGATCTCAGGGTTGTGGGACTGAGCCCCAGGTCGGGCTCCGTGCTCAGCGGGCAGTCTCCTTGGGATTTTCTCTCCCTGTCCCTCTGCTCCTCTTCCCACTCTCTCTCTCTTTCCAATGATAAATAAATACATCTTTTAGAAAAATAATGAAGAAGAAAAAAATACGCTACACACACCCTATGACCCTCCAATTCTACTCCCAGTTTTACATGCCAGAGAAACTTCTGCGTCTATGAGCCAGGAGGCACGTACGGGAAAGTTCCTAGCAGCACTGAGTAAAATGGCCAAAATTAGAAACAATCCCATGTCCACCCACAGAAAGAACAAGTGTGAAATACCGGCAGCACAGAGAACTCTACGGCAGTGACAAAACACGAGCTACTTCTAGAAGCAGCTGCACGGGGCAACCGCTGAGGCCAGACAGCAGGCTGCAGCAAGATACGTACAGGACGAACCCACTTACACAAAATTCAAAACCTTGGAAAACGAAATATATTGTGTACGAACACAAAAATGAATGAGCGGTCAAGCTATAAAAAAAAATGAAGGGGAAAAAAAACCCTGAAGGAATAGGAAAACCACAATTTCTGGAGAGGGAGGAAAATGTGTGGGAATAGAAGCCCACAGTGGACTTGGAAGTAGTTTTTCTCAAGTGGCTGCTGGTGGAACTGTTATTCTCTACTCCCTTACATGTATTTTATAAATATTCTTCTGTATCTACTCATATTTAATTAAAGAAAAAAACAAACCCTGAGGTTCTGTGACAACATCTTGCAGGCAGAAATGGGATTACGTGTTCACCAGCTTCCAGCCTTAGGCTCTCTAGTAGCATGGCTCGAAGGATGAGTGCAAAACTTTCTGCGGAGAACTCTAGAAGCATAAGACTTTTTTTTTTTTTTGGTTAAAGCTTTTATTTATTTATTTGTGAGAGAGAGCATGCGTGTGCTTATGCGTGTGAGTCAAGGGGGGGCGGAAGAGGGAGAGGGAGAAGCAGACGCCCCGCTGAGCAGGGAGCTGGATGCAGGACTGGATCCCAGGGAACCTGGGTTCATGACCTGAGCTGAAGGCAGACACTTACCCGACTGAGCCATCCAAGGCGCCCCTGAAAACATAAGGCTTATTGGTTAAATGCGAGATGTTGGTGGCAAGAGACCTGGGTACAAATCCCAGTTTTGCCCCTTCTAGTAACAATAGCGCCCACTTCCTAGGGTTGTTATAAGGGTTTAAGCTCAACGAAACAATTCACAGAAAAGTTTAGCAGTCTCTGTACATAGTAAGTTCTCAAAAAATGTTAGTGTCCATTATTAGCATCGGTGTGTCCCTGGGACCAAGTAGTTCACCTCCCTAGGGCTCCATTTCCTCACTTAGAAAATGGGGGTAACTACTACCTAACACACAGGTTTGCAGTGAGGATGAAATCAGAGATAATGTCCGTAACGTACTCAGCAGAGTGCCGGGCACATACTAAGCCCTCAATAAATGCTATCAATTATTTCTATTATTATAATGAATTAATCCCTGCTCAGCTTCCCAGCAATTATCCTTGAGTACCTGGTCCTCGGCCAAAGCCACATTCATTACCTGTGGCATGTCTTCTTTAAACGTAATGCCAGTTGAGCTACTTAATGCTGTTACTGAAACATGCAAGCTCCTTCCTGCCCATGGAGAGAAGCCTGGTGTCTGGAGTCACCTGGATCTGGGGAACATGTGTCCATCGTGATCTCAAGAGGGCGCAGGGCTAGACAGGTGGTTTTCTTTTATAACAGCGGATTCAAGAGCATCGTCAAAACCCAAATAAAATGAAATCTCTTCGAGAAACTATTTTGTATCAGGAGTTGTCTAGGAGATAGGAGAGGAAATATGTTCATTTTGCCACATTGATTGAATACCTGCTACATGCCAGGGGCTCTGCCAGACACGGGTGTGTTAAGTGGGAGCTTATGTACCGAATTAAGAATATTCAGGCTACGACCTGCTGAACAAGGAGGCACAAGCTGCCCCCAACGGCATCGGCAGGTGGCTCCCCCAGCATCTGAGGTCCCACTTTGGGGAAGTGAAACACGTGGGGTCATTCTGACTGAAGGCGCAGTTTCAACACAACCAGCAAAGGAAGCAGAGGCACAAGATTTATTATTACTTACGGATCCCAGAAGCGAGGGGGCGTAATGAGCCGGGGGAAGGGAAGTCCTCGGCCAGGGGCCGCCGCAAGCAGGAGACGGAGATAGAGATAGACAGAGATAGACCTATACTCAAAGGCGATTGGGACGGAGGTCACTAACTTTTCTCAGGCCTAACTCTTAAGTTATTTTAAAAGGTGTCTTCCTAAAAGCAAAGCAGGAACTTTTGGCAGGTGTTCTAAACTCAAGTCCTTATCTAAACGTCCAGACTCTGGATGTGAGTAGGGTAATCATACTCGCTAAAATGCCGAGGCAGCAACTCAGAAAAACAAAGCAGTCTTTCTGAAAAGTTGTTTTCCTCATCACAATGGGGGAGACAGAGATGAGCAAGTTCAGCCTTCAAGGAGCATACGTAGTCAATTGGAAAAGTCAGATTTTTTTATTGAATTGAAGTATAGTTGACTGGAAAGTCAGATTTTAAATGGAGATCGCCCAGTGAGACAGGCACCCTCGGGGCCCAGGAAGAGATGACGCAGGAAACTAAGTAAGTGGGGAAGGGTGGTGTCTGTGAAGAAGTCCCACAGTGGGAGGAGCTTGCCCTGAGCACTAACCCACACGTAGGAGCTGGCCAGGCAAGGTGAGCACATTACAGGCACAGGGAACAGCACAGACTAAGGCCTAGAGGTAGGAAATAGCACGGCCAAGCAGAGAACTGTCAGTAGTTCGGTACGGTGGGAGCAAGAAGACAGACAGGAATAGCTGAGGACGGGCCTGGACAGGTGGCTGCCACTGGGTCATCATGCCAAGGAGTTTGCCCTTGACCTGAGGTATGGGAGAACGAAAGCCTCGCCAGAGCCCAGCATTCCAGGAAAACAGTAATGACAGCTGGTGGAAGGTGTCTAGGAGATGGGTCTGATTGGCAGCTGGATGGCCAATGCGGGGGGTTTGGGGAGGGAGGGGGTCTGACCCAAGATAGCAGCGATGCGGATGAGGAGGGAGGACGTGGTGCAAGGAAAACTGCCTTGGGTGATGGGATGGGAGAACTCACCCTAGCTGAGACACAAAGGGACACGGAGCGATAGGGAGAATTCCTTTCCCCAAGGGATTTTAAAATCCAGGTGGAGAATGAGCACTGCTAGCCCGGGGTCCAGGTGGCACCCGTCCAGGGAGGAAACGGGAGCAGGGAAAAGAGCTTGCACGGAATACCTTTTTGCACTTTGAACCCTGACCACATTACCTATTCAAGAATTAATAAAATTAAAACTTAATAACAGCACAGACAGAAAGTGCTAAGTTGAGAGAGGTAGATCTCTCTTTGGGCTTGAAGAAGGCTTCAAGCGGGGAGTCAGTGTAGAAGCAGATTTTTGCCCCAGTGGTTGAGCGATGCTGGGGCAGCACAAGCAGTTGAGCTACACACCGCCTCAATTTTGGAACTGCCCCAGCTAAGCACGAACAACAGGACCCGAAAAGTGGGGAGTGTTTGCCATGACCGTGTTGAACCATCCTGCAGGCTGCATCTTCCCTGATACTTTCTGTCTACCTTCCCACTCCAGCAAGAAAGAGGGAACACAGTTAGAAACAAAGACCTGATAACAGCTTGGTTACCAGCTGCTTCCAAGTGCTCGAGACTTACCTCCTCCAGGAAGGCCTCCCTGACTGATTCACTCAGAATCACCCAAGTCACTCCAATTCTCTTGTCCTGGCATTGCCTCGTGGTCCTTTGCAGTGGGGTTCACCTTTGCTCCTTTTATGTCCCCTGGATAAAGAGACCTAGGGTTAAATTGAGTTCTTCCCAGGCATCTGCTCTCTCAATCCAGCCTGCCTGTCTAAGCCTTGCTCTCTGGAGTCTGCAGTTCCTCAAGGTACTAACCACATCCTGAAATGAAATGAGACACCTGTGATTAGCCGTGGCGGTAAGGGACTAGGTCTCTGTTTGCTCAGCATGTGGGCAATAGGAAAGAGCCTGATAGAAGGGACACATAATCGGATGGAAGCCAGAGGACTTTGGGAGTAAGGATTCCTGGCCTCTGCGTGGGAGATTTCCAGAAGTGTGGTTAGCAAGGGTGGGGAGGCCGCCCTCCACCAGCCTGGTCAAGGAGTGGTCCCTATTGTATGTGGTACTTGGTCAAGTTCACAGGATCC
The DNA here is from genome assembly GCF_023065955.2 of Ursus arctos. Taxonomy (NCBI): domain Eukaryota; kingdom Metazoa; phylum Chordata; class Mammalia; order Carnivora; family Ursidae; genus Ursus; species Ursus arctos. The sequence continues at coordinate 41,477,902 of NW_026622941.1, forward strand.
TCCCTCCAGGGTCTTGTATAGCTCCCTCACCTTTGAGCTCCCACACCTGGCCTCCAGGACCACTGGCAAACATGTCCAGAGCCCTCACCCACTCATTCCCCTCCTGCTACTGCCGAGCACTCATTTCCAACTCTTTTTCCTCCAGCCACCCGTGGGATTGCCGCACATGGAGCCATCTTAGTTTCAGTACTGAGAGGATGCCAGAAAACCTCTTCTTCCAGGAAACTTTCCTAGATTGAACAAATGGGACCTGCCCCTCTGGCCTCACTAGCCAGAACACAAGGTTACTTTTTCTCACTGAGGTTTTACCCAGCCCCAGGGTCCATTAAACCAGTGATTACAACCCACTGTAGGACTGTGGAATAAATTTAAAGTGTTGCAAATCAGCATGAAAATATCCTTTAAAGATCAGAATAGAGGGGCGCCTGGGTGGCTCAGTCGGTTAAGCGTCTGCCTACAGCTCAGGTCATGATCTCAGGGTCCTGGGAAGAGCCTGTCATCAGGCTCCCTGCTCAGTGGGGAGCCTGCTTCTCCCTCTCCCTCTCCCTCTGCCCCTCCCCCAGCTCTTCCACGTGCACTCTCTCTCTCTTTCTCAAATAAATAAATACATACATAAATAAAATCTTTTAGAAAAAAAGATCAGAATAGAATAGAAAAAAGAAATACCAAAGTGTATCACATGCAATATGGGTAAGTATTGTTTTGTTAAAATTTCATATCAGTTATTACATATACACGTAGAGCGTACCAAGTCTTAGCAGTTTTAAGCTTTAATAACTTCAGAAGTGTGAACACTACAGACTTAAGAACATCATTTGAAACTTTTACCAGAATTTTTTCTTGATTTTTATTAATTTTGAGTAACAAATTTTTATTTAATGCTTGTCTCCGCCCATTGGAGATGATAAACCACACATGCTGATACAAAATTAAAAGGCAAATTTTGTTGTTTAAAATTCATAAAACTCAATAGAGGTGAAAGATGCTTTTTTGTCGGTGTGTAGAATTCATACCTCCAGTGGGAGTAAAGTGTAAAAGTGCCCTGAGACTTTTGGGACAGCCCTCATATGTGAGTGGGCGCTAGGTCTTGCTGTAAAATGTCTGTCATATTTCGGCCCAGTCCCAGAAGTCTGAAAGCCAGCGATGCAGTGCAGTCTCTCCTTTTTATATCCTAGCCTCCTCCAAGAAGCCCCTTCGGATCTCCCAGCAGAATTCCTCTCTCCCCCCTCTCCCCCCTTCTGTCTGCGTGCTTCCACGCTGCCCTCCTCACTGCCCACCTCGGGTCAGAGGAGTCTGTTCTCTCTCACCCCTTCGTGGACGCCTGGCCAGAGAGGCAAGGTGTTTTCGCCTTTTCTGTCACTTGCAAAGTCTAGCACAAGTTTTTCAGGGAGTAGATACTCCATAAACCCTTGTTCAATGAGATGAAGCCCGAGGGGTTAAAATGACCTGTTCCAAGCTACAAGGGTAAGCGCTGAACTCGCTAGACATTCTGAATGCACTTAAAGCAGCGAGCACTTGAGGTCCGTGATATTCTGTTGTTCCAGCTCAGCGGGCCACTTTAACTGGGTCTGTCTGCGAGTCCAGCGCCTTCCTCTTCCAGGAGAGGCCAGAGGGGTTAGGTGGCTTCTCTAGCATCACACAGCTGTGGCTCCTAAGAGCAGATGCTAGTCTCCCACCTCCCAGGCCACTGCTCTGCTCCTGTCCTCTTACCTCCCTCTTGGAGGTCACCTGGGGCGGCAGTGGGGGGTGTCTGGGGACTGGGTGAGGCTCCTGGGAGCCTGGCTATTTTTCTGAGTCTCCCTGCCACCCACCGCTCCACTCTCACGGGGGCCCCGCCCCTACCTGGCACCTGCCTTCCCCCAGATCCTACCTACGACTACAAATGCTTTAACAATAACAAAATTGAAAGTCCCAGGCAAAGTGTCAGCTTTTGTGACAACCAGAGTCAGCCACCCCAGAACACGCCCTTGCTGGCCAGGTGGCCTTTTTGTAACAAAGTTTCTGTTTATCAGCTAAGCTGCTCACCTCCGGGAGACGTGGCAGCCAGGAAGTAAGCAGTCGACGGCACCGCGGGGATGTTTGCTCAAGTTACTCAGACTACAGCTCAATTACAGGTTCTTTGAAAAAGCGATGACTGTCACCTTTCTCACCGAGGGCACAGGTGTGTGGAGCTAGACATCATGCTGGGGAGGGGGCGGGTCAATTTCAAGCGACTGGTGGGGGGAGAGCACTGAGAGGCCCTTTGGGGCCAGATGATTCTTGTCACCAGCACTTCTCCATCAAACACAACACTCATTTCACTTCCTCTGTTCTCATGAGTAGCAAATTCTCTCCTGCAAACCCCTCCTCCCACCCTCTGACCCTTTTGATTACAGAATGCCAGGAGGTTTTCACTTTCCCCTTAATTACACCTTTAAAACGGTTCAGCTTTTCCTCAAGAGTCAAGCTGCAGGACTGTGGCGTATTTTCTCAGAAAGATGCACCGAAAGTTATTTCTGTAGCTAATCTCTCAAGTCCCCCCTCCCCCCGGGGGTATCTAGGTTCATTTTATGTTTGCATAACATTTTAAGCCAAAGTTACCCAAACATGGATATTCCATTGAAAAACGCAACCCACATTTTGCTCACAACATATACCAAGAACAGTGCTTGGCATGTAGTCGGTGCTCAATAAATGTTTGTTAATTTATTCCAAGTCTGCAAAAGCCACTGAAAATCAAAATAATACATGATCAAACAAAGTTCAATAGCTCACAGGTTTTTCACTAGAGGACCTCGAAGGGAGGAGGCTCGAGACTGCTGGCTCCTCCCTGCCGGAGTGGGGGGGGGAGGGGAGACCCCCAAATGGTATTTCTGAAGGCTTGGGCAGGGCCCCAGATTTGAGGAGGTGGTGGTGAAGGGGAGAGGGCAGAACTGTGGTTTTTCCTCCTCTCCTCACCCCACAGGTTGCTCCCGGGTGTAGGGCTGCTACCCAGGACCACCCACACTCAGCTTGCCACACCCTGAGTGCGGGGTCTACGCCCCGCCCCCTAAGTCGGCTGTCCTTCCCGACGTCCCGTCGCTGCCAGTAGCACGGAAATCCTTGCCAACAGCCCCTGCCCCTGCCCCGCTCCCAGGCACCTACAATAGTTTTCAGTGCCTTCTCAATGTGAGGTTCACTCCACGCCCACTCCCAGGTCCCGCTGATTCATTCCCTGCCTCCTGGATCCCCCTCTTCCCCTCCCTCTCAAGACAGCATCCTTATCTCGCCACATCTGGAGGATCAGCAGGAGCTGCCCCCCCCTTCCACAGTCCGAACAGCTGTATTCTTATTCCCTTAGCGCCATTTGATCGTAGCAAGAACCGGGGCCTGGACAGTCGGCTTCCTGTTGTGACTCACCCTCCCTGGATTACCTTTTCCTCCTCACAGCCTTTCCCTTATATTCTTGCTAAACGAGCTGTGTTCTTTTCTCTTTCAAAGTCTTCCTCAGGCTCCCCTCCTCCAAGAAGCCTTCTTAGACTAAGGGGCTTCGTCCTGCCCTCAGGATCCCTGTGTATTGTTTCTAAGTTTCACCACCCACACTTCCCCCTTGTGGGACTTCCCCACTAGATTTTGTGAGAGACGGAGAACCTACAGGCCTGCACTCAGGTTACCTAGATTGTTTGCTTTCTCCTTCTCAGTCCTTAAATTTCCTCGTCCTCGATCTTCCGCCTCCAGAATGCTTTTCCCCGACCAGCCCAGCTAGCCTTCTCAGCCCCACGGCATCCCACAGCCCTGGGGGATTTGGGCATGCTCTCCGACTGCCTTGGTCTGTCTGTCCTTTGTTCTCTGTTTTAGGTAGAGCTGAGGGTGCGGATTGGGTTTCTCCCTTCCTTCAAGCCTACCTAGAGCTTAGGACCAGGTTGCACAGGGTACAGGAGAATAACCTGCCCCCATGGGGCTCTCAGGTGCCACAAAAGAGTCTTCTAACAGTCCTTTTTCCCCCAGACTGAACCCAACCTTGTTCACTGAGCGAGCCTTTTACACAGCACAATTACAGCATTGAGCTCAACACAGAGACAGGCACTGCCCTGCACTTGACCTCTTGCTTATTCAAACCCTCACTCTCATTCTCATTGAATGAGAATGGACATTTTGGGCTTTCCCAGAGTGGGACAGAGGGCTGTATGAAGAACCAAGTTCACCCAAGTCTTTGGCATGGCCATTCGCTGGGTCCCTCTGGTGCACAGACACCCTCTCTGATCCTCAGCTTGCCTTCCAGAGCTGGTGAGGTCTGCGTGAGCCCGAGGAGGCGGAGGGCAATACCACCACCGCTTTTGATATCACTACTCACCACAGCAAGTCACGTGACAGTTATCTTTTCCATTTTACACGGAAGGAAGCCGAAGCACAGGGAGGTTAAGTAACTTGATCAAGGTCACAAAGCAAGGAAGCAGCAGAGGCAGAATTTGCACTTGGTCCCAGGTCTCTCCAAAGCCCACTGTCCTAACCAGGACACCACGCTGCCTCTTATTTGGCTGTTGCTTGGAGCTTTGCCAAAGCACTTTCGTAGACACCTCCTCATCTGCTCCCCACCCAGGGAGTGTTTATGTGATTTGGCTAAGGGTAGACAGCTAAATTAGAGACGGAGCTAAGTCAGCTGCCTGGATCCACGATACCCAACTGCCTGGCTGCACTGGGAGGCCCCTGGTCTTAGGGTTAGCCGCCCCTCCTCTTCCTCACTTCTGTTCTAGGCAATGGCTACCTGGACTAAGCCTAGGGTCCTATGGCCTGTCCAGGACAACTGAACTTGGGCTGAGAGGTTTCTGATCTCAGAGGGCATCCAACATGCATCAGCACCTCCCCTTTCCAGGCATGAGTTCTTCCACGCTGCTGTGGGTGGGTATGAGCTGTCCTGCCAACTGTGGGCAGTGATTACCAAGGACTAGGCCATCTCGGGCAGCCTGGGATCCTTCGGAGTTCTACTGGCTCCAGACGCCCTCTTCTCTTTGACAGTCCTGTCCTTTCTGTCCTGATGGCCCTGAAAGCAGTTTTCTCTTGTTACCTCTGTGTGCCTACATGAATGGGGCTGAGGGACAGGAGCTAGGGAAGTATCTGCAGTGATACTGGCTTCTGCACGATAATGTGAACCAAAGTATTTTTCAAACCCCTCACCTTACCTTGTCCGTGAATTTGCCTGTCTCATCCTTTTTACCCTTCCTCTGATGGGTAGGGACGGGGCTCGTATGTTGGAGAGGTGAACAGGGCCTGTGTGGTGCATACACATCTCTGGTAAAATGAGCAGAAGCCCACACATCTCTTTGGTGGTCTAGAGTTGCTAACCTCACCTTACAGTGCCTGTAAACTGCATTTGTGGGTCTGGACGGGCAGCGTTAAAACCCTTCCTGACACTGTTGCAATGGGGCGTTCGCCAATAGAGGGGGTCTGTGTTAAGCTTTGCTGACAAACTGAGCCCCCCTTCCCCCCTACACACAGGAGAGCCCTGTCCTACCCTCTGCAGAAGTCAGGGTCTGAGATGACTAGCTCCCTGGGCAAGTAACAAACGGTTTCTCCTTTCAGTTCGCCTGGGGCTTGTCGGAACAAGTGACGGGGAAATCGGGAAGTTGGTGACAGTCATAGTCATGAACGCCCATGAGACTCCCTTCCCACAATACCACACAGCTCCCACTCCCAAAAGGCCCAAGACACCAGAGAGAGGACATCTGAGACCCCACCTATATTCAGGAGCAACGTGGCACTGGCAGGAGGATAGCTCTCTGAAAGGGTTCCTGCACCCAGAGCACATGGGGTGGCCCAATCTGGGAAGAAGGGGAACAGAAGGGATGCGAGGGCATGGGCGGGTAAAGGGAAAAGGCTGTAGAACCCTGGAGGGACTGCTACGGCCTGTCCCTCTACCACCCACCCCTCCAAGTCCCAGAGGTCTGAACTTTTCATTCATCTTCCAAAGGTGGAGGGGGGTGGGGGGGGGTTCTACCGAGGGAGGAGCTAGAGGCCACCAAGACAGATTAGGACCAGTCTGGCCCAACCCCTTCATTTCACTGGGTGGCGGGGGGGGGGGGGGTGAGGAGGAAGTAGAAGAGGAGGTCAGTGGAGGAGGAAGGTGGGGAGCAAGGACCTGGCAGAAGCGAGCTCGACTGGGAGGGAAGTCCCGAGAAGCGAGAGAGCTCTGCGCTCTAGGCCCGGGGGGTCGGTCGCGGGGGCCTGCGAGGGTCGCCGGCTGCTTCTGCCGCTTACCTGTCGCGCCGAGGCAGAGCCGCGGCCGCTGCGCGGTGCGGCTCGCGGGTTTCCCGACGGGACGTCCTGGAGGGCGGGGCCGGGGCGGGCCCTGCACGGCGGCTGGGACGCGCCCTTCGCGCCCCTCCCGGGCTAGGTGCCGGCTGCCGCCCGGCTCACCCTAGAGCGCCGCTGCGGACCGCGGAACGCCCCGGGGAGCCTAGGGCGGCCGGGAGGCTGGCGGCCGGGCGGAGGGCGCCCCGCGCCCCAGGCATTCCCCGCCCCGCCGCTGCTAGAAGCCCGGCGTCTCCAGCTTCTCCAGCTTCTCCAGCTCTCAGCCCACCCGGGGGTGCAGTCTCGGCGGCCAGGCTCTCAGCGCCGAAAGAGATTGGAGCGCCCTAGTCACCCCAAAGACCAGAGGTTGTAGGCCGAGCCGCGGGCGGCGCGGAGCAGCGTGTGCAGGGAACCGCAGCGTGCGGCGCGCGGGCTCGGAGCGCTCCGAACCGCGAGGCAGCGGCGCTGGAGGGGAGGAACGCGGCCGGCCGCCGAGAAGCCCCGGGGCTCCGTCCCAGGTTTGCTTCTCATTGGCGGGGTGGTCTTGGGCAAGTGACTCCTCCCCTCCATCCGACGAAGAGAGCGGGTAGTAACTGTGTGCCACCGCCAGTGCTAAGGGCTTCGTCCGCCAGGTCTCAAGTAAACCCCGACCCCAGCAACGACTCCGGTTGTTAGCCAGCATACACTCGGGAGGCGGCTGATCACACAGCTAGAGTGTGGCTCTAGGTGTGGTTCCCGGACCTGCAGCATCAGCACCATCTGACAATTTGTTAGAAACGTAGATTGTTGGGCCCCACCCCAGACCTAAATAATAGGAAACTCTGGGGATGGGGCCCAGCCGTGTGCATTTTTAAAAGACCTCCAGGTGGTTTTGGTGCTTGCTCAACTTTGAGAACCATTGCACAAGTAGTGGCAGGGCTACGATGAGAATCAATAAATTCAATTTCGAAGCCCAGGCTCCGAATACTCCCTGCCATAGCCTCGGGCAGCGCACCGGTTCTCTCCAGCTCTACGGTTCTGTGACGTCGTCTTTTAGGGCCTTATCTCAGTCATAGAGAAGTAGCAGGGATGGCTACAAAGAGCTGGTTATTTGGAAATTTTCTGCGGTAGAAGCTTGGACCACTGATTCTGTTTTTCCTTTTGTTTGAGTATTTAAATGCGCGTGGATTTCTGGGAGCAGGCGTGTGGGTGCGTAAATCTGAACAAGGAGACTGCCCTTACTGAGCGAGGAGACTGCTCTTACATGAACCGGGAGGGCAGAGAAGCCACTTGGTGATCCACGGTTGGTCTAAGGGAAGTCATCTTCTTTTCTAATCTGAGACCCCGAGGTAGAATTGAACTATTTATTCAGAAAGAGGCCAGAGGCTGTCCGGTGATGGAGTCTGGAAAGAGGAGGCAGGCCAGGGAACCCGGAGAAGACCTTGCCCGGCTACATTAGATCAAGGGACCAGGAAGGACGGCTCTCCCCAAAGGAGGTGAAAAGAGAGGCGTCCATGCACTCTTGGCAGGGTCACCTCTCTCTTAACTCCAATCCCCCCCCCCCCAACTCCCTTACTTTCACACTAGACTCTCTCTGGGGTGTAAACTCTGGAAGAGAGACCTTCTCCAGAATTTACCTGGATCATCCCTTTTAGCGCCTTTACAGACCGTCGGGGCTGTAACGCCCACTGCTCCAGCTGCTACCATTCTTGTCACTTGCCTTGTTCAACAGCTGTCTTACTCAGACTAAGGGCATTTCCTATGGAAGATTGTGGGCTGCCGCTCCTCGTTTGGGCTTCTGGGGGCTAGACACTCCTGTATGGTCTGATCCTTTTGTCTTTGCTCCGCCCTTCCTCGAACTCGCCTCTGGGACCCTTGGGCTTGTGTGATCCCAGCCTGGCCCTTGAGCCTTAGTCAGGACCCAGCTTGACCTGAGGGTGATGGGCTAGGCTGGACCCGAAGCCTCACTTCTTCCCCAGGTCATGGCAGAGTCATGACCACCAACCCTAGCCTGGGGTTCCCGAGAGGGTGTTGTCCGGCTTCTCCAGGAAGCCGCACCTGTCTGTGTTGTGTGCTCCACGTTCCGGAAGCAAATTACTCATCCCATTTTACTTCAGCTGACTCAAATTTTAGACATGACTTTGAGTCCTTAGAATAATTAGCTGCCTAATTTGGAGGTGCCTGTAGTCTGCAGGATGTGTGACCCACCCCTGATGTGTCACACACCGAGCTGTCACTCCTAGCTGGAAGGACAGTTTGGGCTCCCTGCCCTCCACTCCGGGAAGGTCTGGAGGTGGGCCACTGCTGAATGGTGACTGTGACCTCAGCTGTCACTGGTGGCAAGCCACTTAACAAAATAGTTTTCTTGAATTGAAAAAGTTATATAGGCACGTGGTTAAAATTTTTTTTCAAGCACTGTAAAAAGGAAGGTGCATTTTCTCCTTCCTAGACCTTCAGTCCTCTCCAGAAATCATCTCTGCATATTCATGAGCGAAGCTCTTCCCATCACTAAGTTCTTCTGTAGAACACGCCTGAATTCCTCGAGAAGTCCTGTGAATTTCGTTATTTTCTTACAGTCTTATTTTTCTTTCTTGGTCATTTTAGATTTTGTTTCTGGGTGTTCTGAGTCTCGCCTTTGACATTGGTGTGTTTTAGGGGGTTCCCCCGTAAGGCAGGAAACGTGGTGGGGAACAGATCGGTTGAAGCACGCAAGACAAGGGCAGCTCTGCAAGGCTATTGAGATCAGCTTTGGCCCTTATCAAGTCTCTTCCTTCCACGTGTAGTCCCAGAGAGGGGACGCCCACCTCTCGATGGTGCGGAAGGAGGGAGACTTGCCCAGTAGGCCAGGGCGCTGTCTCCACTTAGCAGACCAAGTTCACACAGGAAGCTGCCGTGAGTTTGCCGGGCAGGTGCTGGTGGGGTACATCTGGCTTGCCTGATAGCCTGCCCACCCTGGCTATCACTCCACCCCGCCTCCACCGCCCGCAGGTGGCCAACCAGCAGAAGGAACTGAATAAGATCCTTGAACTTCATTCTGTCTCCGTTTCTCATCTGGAAAGGGAGGTTAATGATGCCTAGTTTGTTGTAAAGCTTGAGCAGATAACTGATGTGAAAGTGTGATAATTCGGTTCTTCTGTTACATCTGTTTCTTTATCTTTTCCGCCCATATTTCCCCTTCCTCCTTTTCATCTCATTTCCCTCAGGCCCAAAACAGAAACCCTCAAGGCAAAAAATGTTTCAGGAACCCAAGCAGAGCTGTCCCAAATTCTGCCATAATCCCTCAAGCATTACAATTCACTCACCTGGGCGTGCCTCAATGTCCCTATCTGTAAAATGGGTATAAATATTATTTTTATTATTGAGTTGTTAGATTAAATAAATAAAATGTTTAACCCAACGCCTGGCACACAATAAGCGCTCAGTAAGTATTAGAATGTTGACTATTATCATTAGCTGTTTTCCTTCTTCTTCTACCATCAGCAAAACGGCGTGGAAGCCCAGCACAGGCCAGCCTCCGTATGGGGTAGGACACAGAGATATAAAGGTAAATAAGCCCAGCTCTCTGTTCAGGACACCTACAGTGTAAGAAGGGAGGCTGATAAATGTACGAATGTACACAAACCATTTCACAAAACAACTTTATAGAAAATAAACTTTGTTAGTGGGACAGGAAAAAAATGTAAAAAGGATGATGACTGGGGAGGAGCCAGGGCTAGGGTAAGGTGAGTGAGGTATTAGCCTTAGGTGCAAAATTGAAGGGAACACTGAAAACCTCAGTAATCAAGTAATAGTTAATGTAATATTTTACATTAATATAATGTAATATTTTAACACACTCAAATTAATGCAAAAATCTATCTTGGACAAAATACCAACAATTTTTTAAAATTTAATTTATTTATTCGACAGAGAGAGAGCACGCACAAGCAGGGGGAGTGGCAGAGGGAGAGGGAGAAGCAGGCTTCCTGCTCAGCGGGAGGGGGCTCGAGCCCAGGACCCTGGGATCATGACCTGAGCCGAAGGCTGATGCTTAGCCCACTGAACCACCCAGGCGCCCCTCAACAATTGTTTTTTGAGATGTTAGAAAAATTTTTATAATTATTCTTATTTAGCACCAGCTTAATATCGCAGAAAATTTCAATTCATTTTTTAACAACCCCTTCTTCCCTCCCCCACCCACTTTAAGAGCTCTTAAAGACATGCTATCTTCTGTCTTCTGTACAAAACTTTATCAAATAAAGAGAAAGAGCTGTGTATATCTTGCTATAAAATGCTGCCCGTGGCTGTGGAGATGGTGTCTGCTCAGACTCCTTTTTACTGTCTAGATCCTGAAAGACTCTTCGTCCATGAGGCAAAAGGAAAAGGCTCACGCACTCCATATAGATTTTAAAATATATTTTTCAGTGTTATTTTTTTCTATAACATTAAAATCACTGAAAAACTATTGAAAAATTGAGAAGTAGGTGTATTAAAACTCACAACATTATTTTCAGTTTAAATATTTAATTTATACCAAAAGTGAATTTACTATGATCTCACTTCAGCAGAAATTAATTAAAATTTCTTTGAGATGATCACTTGGTCAAAAAAAATTGTCAGGCATGACAGTCTCTCAGTGGAAAGTGAAATAGGCAAGGAATTAGATTTTGAAAACATCATCGATAAGTTTGCTTTCATGGAAGCCAATTTCCTTTTCCCTCCGGCTCCCATATGGCTCAGCCTGGCCCGAGATTAGGGGCCAAAGAACCCGAAGGCGATGGACCATAAGGGAAGAGGGATTAGAAGAGTTGCAGGGTAGGTAATATAGCATGTTGTTTTCTCTAATTACTCAAGTATCATATGTCCAACATATAAAATTTAGAAAACACAAAAAACACAAAGGCAAAAAAATAAGCTATTCATAATTATGATACCTAAAAACCACTGTTTCAGTTTTGGTTTTTTACAATTCTGGTTTTTTCTGTGTATATATAATTCACATGCACATGTGCATTCATCAATTCTGAGATGCGTTTTTTTCACTTTTTAACATTTCTGAGATCAAGATGTATCTTTTTTTTCTTTTTAGATTTATTTATTTTAGAGAGAGAGAGTGGGGCTGGAGGAGCAGAGGGAGAGGAAGAGAGAAAATCTCAAGCAGGCTCCCAGCCAAGCATGAGCCCCATGTGGGGCTTGATCTCACAATCCTGAGATCATGACCAGAGCCAAAATCAAGAGTCAGATGCTTAACCAACTGAGCCACCCAGGGGCCCCGAGACCAGGATGTATCTTATATTGATGATGTCATAATTTGATTAGCAATGTTTCATTTACTGGTATATAATATACTGATTTGTATTACAAATCCATGTTAAATAACTATATATATAGTCATGGAATTATATATATACGTACAGAATTACATATGCATTTAATTACTATATGCATACGACCAGCTGGAATCATACTGAATATGCTGTTTTTATAACCCGATTTTTTGACTTACTATATTGTGAATATTTTTCAAGGTAATGAAATAATCTCACATGAGATCATTAATCACTGCATAGTGGTCGTTGCATAGACAAGCCTTCTTTTTTTCTTAGCCCACCACCTATTTCGGGACATTAAGGTTGTTTGTCTTTTTTTTCCTATTATGTGTAGCTGGCTGTCCCATTAGAGGTTAAATCTGTATGTGTTTTTCTTTCCTGCTCACTTGATTCTCCAATGAGAGAGGAGCCAGAAAGTCACTGTGGTTGGCATTTGGGGGATAACTCACCTTTGAGCTCAGCTTGAGATAACTCACCTTGAAGTAGTTCCTTCCCGCCGAGAGTAGGGGTGTGTGTGTGTGTGTGTGTGTGTGTGTGTGTGTGTGTGTGGTAACCACCCTGGGAGGCACCGAGGGTCCCACAGAAGGTAGCCATCCAGCTTATAGGAAAGTGAGCTGTTATCGGTCTTTCTGCGTTAGGGGAATCTCAAAGGAGAAATGCTACACCCCTGGACACCTGCAAGGAAGGAGGTGATGGCCTGAGTGGTGGGTCCAGGAGATCGCTTGTATTGGGAGGTGGCTGTGATGACTAATTTCTGTGTCCGCTTGATCAAGCTATGTGCCTAATTGGTTGGTCAAACCCTGGTCTAGATCCTCCAGATTGTGGATGTCGTTGACCTCTAGAGTCCGTTGACTTTAAGTAAAACAGATTATCCTCTATGATATGAGTGGGTTTCATCCAATCAGTTGAAGGCTGTAAGGGCAAAGCTTAGGTCTCCCTGGGAAGGATCAGCTCTCCCCCAAGACCGCAGTGTAGAAACCGTGCCTGAGTTTCCAGTCTGCTGGCCTGCCCTGCAAGTTTCAGACTTGCCTGCCCCCACAGTTGCATGAGCCAATTCCTTAAAATAAATCTTTCTCTCTCTCTCTGTATATCTTGTTCTGTTTCGCTAGAGAACCTGACTAATATGACAGCCATGCATGAGGTGAGACTGTGGACGTTGGGCAAGTATGGAGAATCCGCTAGAAAAAACAGCTTGTTACAGGTTTAGGCCCAACTTGTCTAGGCCTCTGCCCCATTTATTGCAGGAAATGTTGGCATCTTTGGGCTCTGTGAAACCCAGCATAACACAGACTACTTGACAGGTAACAGTGCCCCCTCTCTGTAGGCGTCTCTCTGTTGTTCTCTGCTGTAGAGGGTACGAGGAACCCCCTCATTTTTACAAGTGAGCAGTTTATAACATCAGCAGAGCCTGGGACTCCAGGGGCTGAGGTCTTTGCCATTACTTTCTGCAAGTCTCTCCATTTATTCAAGTCCCTGTTTTATGAAGCTCAGAAAGTTTTTTCTGGTGTTTTCCCTCCCCAGTCTGCACAGTTCTTAAAATGATCTCTTGGTATTTTATATTTTGGTTGCTGATGTAAATATTATCTATTCCAGGGGACGCTTGGTCAGTTTTTCTTCTGTATAACAGAGGCCTCCTTCTATGCTACAATGAATAGTTTTCCCTGTCTTGGAAAATCACATGGGATTGGCAAACTGTGACAATGGACTCTTCTCCTTAAAAGCACTCAGGGTGCCCACGATCTATGTGTACCTTTTGCAAAAGAGAACTTTAATAACTGGAAAGAATAAAACATCGAAATGCTCGTAAGGTTTTGCTGTGAGAACTCTTTCTGCCCCAAATTAATGATATCGTATTGTATAATAGCTTTTCTTAAAAAAGAGAGAGAGAGAGAGAGAGAGAGAGAGAGAGAGAGATGCACATTGAACCTTCTGAGACAGAGATAATTGGATCTTAACCTGACAGTCATTTTACCCAGAGGAAAATAATAACAGGAGAAATAAACTATCCCTCAGAGCAACCTATCCTCCGGGTAACAGCACAACCTTTGTTAATCTATCCCTTAAAAAGAGGAGAGGAGGTTCCCATCTTCTTAGACATTTGAAAAAACAGTAAATTTAATTAGAGAGGGTTGAAATGCTACCTGATAGCGTTTGAGTGTCGTTTAATATTATTTTAGGTTGAAAATGATTAGAGGTGATAGAATGACTCAACAGTCGTTCTAATGTCCTGATGTTTAATGTCCTGTTAATATCCTGAACTTTTAAAAAAGTTTTTTTATATTCATTTTTTTTAGTAATCTCTACATCTAATGTGGGGCTCGAACTTAGGACCCTGAGATTAAGAGTCGCAGGCTCCTCCGACTGAGCCAGGCAGGTGCCCTGATATCCTCAGCTTTTTGCCTCACTGCTTATTAATCCCACGGAATTTTGATTTTCAATAGGTAACATGTACCCATGGCACAACGATCAGATGTTGAATAGTGAGGTGTAAGTCTCCCTCCTACTCCCGTTCTGGGTCACTTAGTTTTCCTTCCCAGAAGAAGCCACGGTTCCTGGTTTCTTTTGATTCTTTCTAGAAACATAGCCTAGAGAAGGAGTCACCCTGATGTTTGCAGGTACCTTAAGTAGTCAATGGTTTCATTACATTGTCTGAAATGGTTAACGTTATTTTAAAAGCAGTCAACATACCGAGCTATCTTTGCGGCTCTGATAGATTTTTAATTGATTCTCTTGGGTTTTCTAAGTAGACAGACATATCAACAACATATAATTTTGGCAAAGTGAAAACAGTTTTGGAGCGAGACCTGGGTTGAATCCTGGCTCTTCCAGCTACCAGATGTCTGATTTTTAAATCCAGCCTGTATAAAATATAGCATTCTCCAAAAGCAGTGTGTCGGTGCAAAGTGGTCTTTCCTCCCCAGATGTGGTAGGTAGAGTGGGCAGAGGCCACACAGAGCCAGGTACCACCCCCTGCTCTCCTCTGGGTTTCTTCTACCTGGGCCTGCGGATAAATCCGGAGGGCTTTGATCTCAGCGATTTCTAACCACCCCGAGATCAGGAGGAGAGGCTGAAAAGGAAGAGCTCAACTAGAGTAAGCTTTTCTTTCTCCAGGAAAGGAGTGTGGCTCATGTTTGCTGAAAGCAGGTTAAGATAGCTTTTATTGTTTAAAATTAGAGATGTACAGAAACGCTTTGAGGAACTACTGGTGATCAGTGTGGCCCTGTGAACTCCCCACTCCCGGGTAGTGGGTAGAACGCTTGGACACAATGGGGGTGTGCATGGGTTTTCTCAGAGATGGGACCTACTGCCATACAGGGAGTTGGTGTTTGATGAGGAGTGGTATTAAGAAAAATCTATGCTTAGTGAGGGAAAGAAAAAAATATATTCTTACTTGCCTGTGGTGTTTTAGCAACTTGAAGGGATGCCCAGAACACCTCAGGGACCCCTGATCCCTCTAACCACTCCGTGCTAAAGGCAAGGTGGGATGTGGATTATCTAGTTCATTTACGTGACGTAATTATTTTACCAGAACCTTAGAGGCCCATGAAGGAACTCCTTCACATCTTATACCACCAGGAGAAGGCAGACCCAGAGCGGCTCCGTGATAATTGCACATTCTGCCAGATTGCAGTGAGATGTGACAGGGATTTTTGCCGCAATAAGGGGTGACCTCAAACTTTGAAAAGATACTGGCTCCACTCATGAATTGTCAAGACTTGACATATCCTGGGGTTCAGCTGTTCTCAGAGGTGCCTGGAAAACGATTCCAGGCTTACCAGGTACCAAACAAGGATGCCTCAAGAATAGAAGCATGTCCTCTGCAGGGAGCTGGAGATGGAGTTTTAGGACCTTGACGGGTTCTGTCATGAGCTATCCTGTCCTAGCATTCAATGCTCTGAGGAACCCACAGGTTCTAAACTTCAAGGTCAATGAAGTTCCTGGACCCACCTCCGATATGCTCTGATATGCTTGCATGCGTGCGTGCGTGAGTGCGTGCGTGCATGCGTGCGTGCGTGCGTGCGGAGTGTTCCCCACACCAGCAAGTTCTCAGACACCAGCTGGGTGTCCTGTAATTCAACTCAGTTCAGACACTATCTGTGCAGAGCTAGTATCGGGTTCACAGGGTAAGGGTTCAATCTTACCAGACTGCCCCCCGCCTCCAATTCAGATGCCAGTTGCAAGCCCATTTGGTTACCTATGCTTCTGATGGACTAGTTATAAATCAGAGGTTCCCAAGACCCCTTTTTGGAATCGACTAATTTGCTAGAGCAGCTCACAGAAGAACATTTGACTTACTAGAGTACTGGTTTATGATAAAAGGATGTAACTTAGGAATAGCCAGAAGGAAGAGATGCCTAGGGCAAGGAATGTGGGAAGAGTTGTGGAGTTTCCAAGTCCTTTTCAGGCATGCCCCTCTTCCCAAATCATGTGTTCACCAACATGGAAGCTTCTCTGAACCTTGTCCTTTTGAGTTTTTATGTAGGCTTCATTACATAGGCATGAGTCATTGAAAATCACTGACCGTGATGAAATGATTCAACCTCCAGTCCCTCCTCCGCTCCCTGGAGGTCATGAGGTAGGTAGGACTGAAGGTTCTAACCCTCCTGATCGCATGGTTGGCTCCCCTCGAAACCAGCCCCATTTGTAGGTGCATTCCAAAAGTCACCTTATTAGCATAACACAAGAGACGCCTTTAAGCTCTCAGTGCTGCCAGAAATGGCAAAGGTTTTGAGAGCTGTGAGCCAGGAACCCTGGGAGAAGACCAAATATATATTTCTTATAAATCATAATATCTCATAAGGCTGGAGTGGTCAGGGTAGCTTACCCCTTGGCATTTCGTGGTCCGTTGGTGATTAATCTAAGCTCGACGTAGTGATCCCATTCTTCTTGCCAGGGATGGGCAAAGAAGAGTGTCTGCTGGGGACCTCTGAGAAAGCTCTCATTCCTTAAAAGACAAAACAAAACAAAAACCCACGAAAACACGAAAAAACAAAAAAACAGTTTCAAGAAAAGGATAGCCCCTGAGAAGCCTCCCTGAGAATAAAGCCCACACAGTCACAGGGTGGAGCAGAGGGACAACAGAACCTGGGCCCCTTGTTGGCACAGTTGAGCTGGAACTTACCATGCTCACGAGGTCCACCCCTCGCTGGCATCCCTTAAGGTGACAGAACTTAGTGGGCTGACTGGATCGAAGGGGAAAACCAGCCTCAAGGGGCTCAGACCTTCTCTAAGGGCTTTAAGATTTTGCTTTGAGCCTACAAAAACTAGAATTTTCTCCAGAACCTGGAATCCAACAGTGGAAACAATCCTACCCGGGGAGTCAAAGAACCTTCAAACTCCAGGGACCCAGAAAGCCATGTCTGAATGGGATCCGGAGGCTGTTGCCCATATGAGCAGCCTCTCTGAGACCTTGCAGAGGAGTACGTCCCTTTTTGGAAGCAGGGAGTTCAAGTCCAAGGAGTGGTCTAGAGGAGCCAAGTCACTTCACCTGGGTCACCCCATGTCTCGAGGCTATGGAAGAGGCACATCTCAGTATGTGGGGCTGGGAGGCCCTCACAGACCTCCCCCCAATCAAAGGAGAGACTCAGAGAGTGATTTCATGAACGTAAAGTGGACAAGCCGCTTGTCCTCAGAGATGATGTGGGTCTGCTGTGAGATTTAGATGAGATGATATGCGCAAATCACTAAGTTGCTCAGAGATGATAGACACTCCGTGTTCAACAACAACCCCAGAGGCCCCCGAGGCCACTCCCCTCTCCCACCAAGGAGAGCCACTGAACTCTATTAAACGTGCGGGGGCCGCTCAGGCCTGAGTAGAAGGGTCAGTGGAGCCAACGTGTAGCTTTCTTTCTTTCTTTTTTTTTTAAGTTTTTATTTATTTATTTGACAGAGACAGCCAGCGAGAGAGGGAACACAAGCAGGGGGAGTGGGAGAGGAAGAAGCAGGCTCCCAGCGGAGGAACCTGATGTGGGGCTCGATCCCCTAACGCCGGGATCATGCCCTGAGCCGAAGGCAGACGCTTAACGAACAACTGCACCACCCAGGCGCCCCTCAACGTGTAGCTTTCTTGGGATGCACCTGTAACTATACCTGACAGTTTTGTTTCCTCATTTTCAGAGTTTGGGCAGGAGCCTCGCAGCTCCATGAACTTGACTGACCCGTGAAGTTTGGTCTGGGTTTGAGGATGGGCAAGAGTGACCACTTGGATCCTGTTCAAATTTCTTGCATTCTGGTTTACTCCTAAAGTGGCTGAAAGCAGCGCCCAGGATGGACAGGAGATGAAGGCCCACGCAGGTGGGTGACCGCCACCCCCCGAAGCCTCGGGCATCAGCTCACAGAGAAACGGCCCCACTGCAGAGTTTGGAGGCGTTGGCAGGCAATGGGGAGCAAGGTGTCTGCCAGACCAGAGCAGTGCAGGCCTGCGGGTTCACTATCTTGATACCCCAGCCACATCGCACCCAGGAACAGCAAAGATACCTCATAAAGCAATCATGCCGATACCCAAGCCATGTCGCTCGGGTCTAAGTCCAAGCGTGGAAATTCTTCCTGTGTCGGCCTTGACGCAAGGACCCCTTATCTGTCCCTGTGCTGCATGTAAGTGGCTGTTAGCCTGTCAGAAGTCTGATGAATTCTTGGAAGCTGCTGGAATTGTTCAAGGGTGCCCCTTTCTCTGGGCAGATGCAGCCCCGTGTCAGGACACAAGCTGCACAAGGACGTGTGCCAGCCACGGCCGCAGGGCCCTGGAGCCCCCTTTCTGCCCAGGGCCCACCATAGTGGTCTCTGTCTTCCGGTAGATAAGGGAGGTGGGCTTCGCTAGGGGTGAAGCCTGACTTAGGGACGAACGCTAGGACTCTCGCTGCTTAGCCACTGCTCCCGTTTCTCTAAGAGCAGACCCAAATCTGATGTCGGGAGCTGCCTGGAACCCGATGACAGCTTTGGAACCTCGGGCTGCCTGCTGAGAATAACGTTGTCAGTCTCTAGAAGTTGACTCCCGAATGCAGGAGAGATTGGGGAGCTTACCTATGCACAAGGACACACAGGGATGGGGACGGTCAAGTGTAAAGAGCCACCTTCTTTGTTTAGAAGATCATCAGGGGACTACCTCCCTTTGATTCTTCCTCCATGAAGTTCAGATGAGGCCCAACTCACTCCCCAGCACCAACAGTGGACCTGTGATCCTTTGGCCACAAGTGATTGGTTTAACATTAGGCACAGTACCCAAGTCGGACTACTCAGAGCCTTCTTGGAGATATTTCCTAGAACTAGCAGGGGAGGGGGAGGGCCCTCGCCCAGCCCACACCGCCTATCCCCCACCCACGTGACCAGCATGGACTCGTTAACTGGGAAGGGGATGGTGTCCGTTGAGAGCTGCTAATGGCTATCTTGGCCATAGCATGAGGAAGGTCAGCCTGAGTGTGAAGGCAACACCGAGAAAGCAGAGAATAAAGACAAAGAGCAAGAGGACCCCAGTGATATATTTTGGACTCCTGGATCCTGCTGTCCCTGAAGTCATTCATTCCTAGACATCTCGCTTTTTTACCTTTCTTTTCTTTCTTCTCTCTTCCTTCCTCCCTTCCTTTTCTTCTTTTCTACTATTTTGGTTGAAATTTTTTGAGTGTGTTTTTGTTCCTTGCAACCCAAAGAATCCGACCAATAAATAGTATGAGCACTGAATTAACATATTGTGAGGGGGGCTGGTAAAAGGGCTGTCTGTGGTCACCTAAAACCAGGCCTGGCAGGGAGGAAGCAGAGAGAAACTCCCAAGAAAAACTTAGGAAATGGTGCCTTTGGATCTCTAGGGAGCAGAGAAGGGGAGCCGAGTGGTGACTCATAGTGGGGGAGGTGAGGACATATTGGGATTGGGAGGGATGGATCACCAGTCCTTCTAGACTTTATCCTGTAAGAGGCCCTTGAGCCAGGCCATCTCCCTGGTAGGGCTTGGAGATGGAGCTACGTGGGAAACCAGGGGAACTGGTGGACTTCCCTTGGGAGACGAAGTGACCCCAAGACTAGAGAGGCAAGAGCCTGGTCAAGTGTCTGTCCTGTCTCCCAGCCTCTCAGGGCGTGCTGCACCTCAGTCCCTGTTAGTGCCGGCTCACCGTTTCTTTACTTCATTACAACCTTGGGCCCAGGCCTGTTAATGTTCTGTGGCCAAACACGTCCCTCATGTTTGCTTTGGAAACCCAAATTCCCCTCTGGGGTCTCCACTGTCACATGTCAGTAATGCTGCTGTAAACCCCCTTCGTGTACAACTCTGGCCATTTTCCTAGGGTAAACTTCTAGAATTAGAGCTTGCTGGGTCAAAGTCTATGAACATTATTAAGGTTTTTGATTCTTATTCCAGGAGGAACTCTTTTTTTTTTTTTTAAAGATTTTTATTTATTTATGTGACAGAGAGACAGCCAGCAAGAGAGGGAACACAGCAGGGGAGTGGGAGAGGAAGAAGCAGGCTCCCAGCGGACTAGCTCAATGTGGGACTAGATCCCGGAACAACGGGATCACGCCCTGAGCCGAATGCAGACGCTTAACGACTGCGCTACCCAGGCGCCCTCCAGGAGGAACTCTTATCCATTATCAGAAAAGGGACGCAAAACGTTTCCATCCTTGTCAACTAGGAGGGGGCTGATGGCCAAATAAGTAATGTAAGAGGTGACCTGTTTTTCAGAAAAACAGACTCATGTCACAATGTCTAAAATAAATTAAGTTAAAGCCATAAAATGTGCTGTGATACAGCCGATCACATGGCATCCAACAAATTGGACTGCCTGGTTCCCGGGAGACACGAGACAGAAAGCACCAGAGAGAAGTCATTGGGGTTATCAGGGTGCTTCCTTGAAAGTAGGAACTGTATTGGGGGCAGCTGCTGTCTTGCACTCCCTGAGGGCAAGTTCAGTGTTAAACGGGGTTAGGGCCAGAGGAAGGCAAAGAAACAAGCGTTTCTCTCAGGGAACTCTTGGTTTCATGAGGGAGATCACCAGCTACAAATAGAATGACCTCAGGAGAGAGATTTTGTCCTGGAGTAAGCAAGAACGTTCTCACCTTCTGCCCGCAGTTGGAAAGGTTAATGCCTTTGCAAGCACCGTGGAAGGCATAGAGCGTAGTCAGGATGGAGTACCGCGCTCTGTGCTGGGAGGCCGAGATGGCAGACGTGGTCCCTGTCCGTGAGGTCCCTATCTACTGAACCATTTCTTTCTGTTCTGTTGTGATTTCTTTATAGCGTCCAAGAAAGAGTGAGGCGAGCCACAGAGACCACAAGCTGTACTGTGGCCTCTGTAGCATTTGCTGAGTGATCCCGTTGGCCTCTCGCTCCTTAAAAACCTTTTCTTCCTTGTCCTTAGCGTCTGGGTCCCGGGGCTTTTCTCCCGTTTGTCCAGTGGTTCTTCCGCACCAGGTTCCTTAGTGGGCCCCTTGTCTGTGTATGCCTTTCCGCAGGACAGATCCTCATCAGACTTGATTCTGAGTTTTAGTCCTGTTTCCTTTTCCCCTGGAGTATTTACCACATTACAGAATTACAACAGTGGCAGAGGAACGAATGTCAGAGGTTGGGGGGTGGGGGGGCACACAGGAGGGAGCCGTTAACTTCACCTGCTGGAGGAAAAGGGGACATGACCTGGTTGGTGAGAAATGAGTAGAAGGTTGCCAGGTGGGTGAGTGGGAGAGACGCCAGGAGAGTGAGGGGCATATGTGTGACCTAGGTGGCCCTCACGATTTGGAGGACAGATAACTAGGCCCCAGCTAGTCCACAGAATTTAGTGCTGTGGGCCCTGCGTGCCGCCATATTTGATCCAGAAGTCCAGTCCGGGGTCCTCTGAGGCTCCGCCCTGTCCCCAGGACCCCTGGGCTTACGAGTGTTGAATAACCACAGAGCCAGGGCAGGGCTGGCTCAGCAGGCTTGCGGCAGCCCTGGGCTGGGAGCCCAGACCAGTCAGTCCTTAGGCGGAAGCTCGGTGAACTGGAGGAGGCATTTGAAAGGACAAAGGTCCTGGGGTGGTGTCCTGCGCCGAGGGTGTGTCTCGCAAACCTGGGCTCCTTGCTTGGCAAAGCACACTCCTAGCTGAACTGGTCAGAATTCTCTGTTGCAAACCCCCTTGTTTTTCTCCCAGGTGCTCAGTTTCCCGCCCCGGGGTGTGCAGTGCCCAGATTCTGATGCTAGACGTCTGTGTTAGTTTCTGAGGGCTGAGATGACAAAATACCCCAAACGAGGTGCCTTCAAACAGAAATGCATTGTCACACAGTTCTGGAGAAATCTTCAGGGCCACGCTCCCTCGAAAACCTGTAGGGGGATCCCTTCCTTGGCTCTTCCTGGCTCCTGGGGGCTTGCCAGCAATCTTTGTGGCTCCTGGGACTGTAAATGGCTGTCTCCCTGTGTCTCTCTGCGTCATCATATGAAAGTTTTTTAATAAGGACCCACTCTACTGCAATATGACCTCATCTTAAGTAATTACACCTGCAATGACTCTATTCAAATAAAGTCACATTCTGAGGCACTGGGGGTTAGGACTTCGGCATATTTGGGGGAGGGTGTGGAGGGCACAATTAAACCCCTAACAGTATCTCTCAGACATGTGGCAGAGCTCCCAGATGGTAAGGACTGGAGCTCTCCGTGCTCTGGAGTGTCCCTTGGGGCTGGCAGCTCGGGAACATGGTGTTTACATCTCTGCTTCAAGACCCAAGGCTGCCCAGGATTGTGGCCGCAGGAAGGTATGGGTGACACAGGGAGCTGGGGGCTGCCACAGCCAGACTGCAGGGCGGTGGGTCTGGAGGGAGGCGGTAGAGTTGAGTTCCTGTCAAGCGAGCCATTGCGGTGGGCCCTCTCTCAGCTGTTCTTCAAGGAAAGAGGTTTCCAGTGTAATGCTCATTCTGAAGCATATTCCTTCCAGAACAGGTAAGGAGTGAGGAAGGGATCTAAGTAGCTACAATGTTTTTTTGTTTTTGTTTTTTTCTGAGTTTCCCTGGAGATTTTTACTTGCCCTTCAAATAAATAAACCCAGTTGGTAATTTTATCGTCCTAAAATGTATAGATAAGTAAAAGGAGAATTAACATCTTTAATAAAATAGTTTTTCCTGTCAAACATAGGTGTGTCTTTCTATTTACTCAAGACTTTTGTGTCACTCAGCAGTAGTTGGGGTTTTTTTTTCCACATAGGTCTTGCATGTTACTTGTTTGCTAAGAACTTCCATCTCTCTGCTTATTACTGTAACAGAATTCCTCTCTCATTCTGTTATCTAATCAGTTGTGCTTTGTGTTATAGGAAAGCTGTTGACTTTTGTATAATAATCTTGTGCCCAGCCACTTTTCTGAATTGTCTTATTGTTGGCAATAGTTTTTAGTTGATTTTCGTAGGTTTTCCAGGTTTACATTTATATAGTCTCCTCCTTTCTGATTTTTTGTGTATATATTTTTTTCTGTTATCAACATCCATTGGCTAATCCCCTCTTACCCATTAAATAATGGAGGTGATTGTGATCATTCTTAACTAGTTTCTGACTACTTGGAATACTTGTAGTGTTTTCCTAAGAATAACGTGGCTCTGATGGTTCCGGTTACATTCACCCATGAATGCATCTGGGCTTGCATTCACTCATCTTTTTTAGTGAAGAGTATTTGAAACTTTCTTGTTGTCCCTCCCTCTCCCCGCTGCCCTCTGTGGCTTGGATTTTCTGTTTCTTCTAATAATCTTTCTTTTTTATAGAACATTTGCCATTTAAATGAGTGTTTCAGTTACTTACACAGAGTTGAGCAAATATCCTTTGCATCAAAGAAATATTCTCATTTACTACTTTATGCATTTATGCTTTTTCTCTTTACCTGCCCTTCCTCCGTGCTATGATTTGGTTAGCTGATGGTTTATCTTTTCTTTTCCCTAAAGAATTAGTTTTAAATATGTTTTTTCCCAGCTTTATTGAGATATAATTGACATATCACTTTGTGCAAGTTTAAGGTGTACAATGTGATGATTTGATACATGGATATTTCAAAATGCTTTCCCAGATAAGGTTAGTTAACACCATCCATCACGTCACATAACTTTTTCTTTATTTTTTTTTAATTTAAATTCAATTAATTAACATATAATGTATTATTGGTTTCAGAGGTAGAATAACTTCCACGTACATGATAGAGTATTGTTAATTACAGTCACCATGCTGTACATTAGATCCCCAGAACTTATTTATCTTATGACTGGACGTGTGTACACTTTGGCCAACATCTCATCTTCTCCACCCCCCAGCCCTTGGCAACCACCATTCTACTCAGTTTCTATGAGTTTGGCTTTTTTGGATTCCACATATAAGTGATACTGTACAGTATTTTTCTTTCTCTGTCTGACTTATTTCACCCAATGTAATGCCCTCAAGGTCCGTCCATGTTGTCACAAATGGCAGGATTCTTTCTTTTTTATGGCTAAATAATACTCCTCTGTGTGTGTGTGCATTACATTTTCTTTATCCGTTCATCTGTTTATGGATGCTTCCTGTTTTCCTTCCCTCCTTTGTTCCCTCCGACCTTTAATTCCTTCCTCCTCCTCCCACCCCTTTCTTTCTTTCACTTATGTGGCATGCTTTTGCCCATCCTTTATCTTTAAAACACTGAGTCATCTTCCTTTAGGCACGGTTCTTATATTTTGGAGCCAATCTGTACTTTTGGCATTTGGCCACCTCGGGGCAGAAGTGTCTGAATGTAGTGCCTACTGGCCTGGGAATTTGCCTGTTTGATGGAGGTCTTCTTCCTCTTTTTCTTCTTCTTCTTTTTTTTTTTTTTTTAAATTTTATTCATTTCAGAGGGAGCGAGAGTGAGAGAATATAAGCGGGGTGGGGAGCGGGGAGCAACAGAGGGAGAGGGAGAAGCAGGCTCCCTGATGAGGGATGTGGGGGCTCGATCCCAGAACCCTGGGATCATGACCTGAGCTGACCGCAGATGCTTAACTGACTGAGCCACCCAGGCACCCAGATAGAGGTCTTTTTTAGTTTGATTATTTGTGTTTTCAAAAATGTGTTTATTTTACTTTCATCCCCCACCTTTTTTGGTACTCTATATCTCACCTTTTTTTTTTTTTTTCAGGAGAAAATTTTGTTTTGTTTTAAGAGGTAACAGTGCGTTGGGGGCACCTGGCTGTCTCAGTCAGTGGAGGGTGTGACTCTTGATCTTGTGGTTGTGAGTTTGAGCCCCAGGTTGGGTGTAGAGATGACTTAAAAATAAAATCTTTAAAAAGAGAGAACAGTGTGATTTTAATATTTTTAAACATTGAAGTATAGTGGACATATATTAGTTTCAGGTGTACAACATAGTGATTCAACAATTATATAATTACTTCCCAAATTTTAATTATGAAAAAATTTAACTATAAAGAGAATGTGAAAAACAAGGACAACGAACATCTGTAAAGCCCCCACTAGATTCCACAATTGTTAACATCTTGCCATATTTGCTTTCTTCCTCTCTATCTAGGCATATCTGTTTCTATACCTATACTGACCACTCACTTAAAAGTAATCCGTAGACACCACGATACTCTACCCCAAACACTGAAGCATGAGTCTTCTAAGAATCATCTCCTATATAACCACAAACCATTATCACATACAAACATTAACCATAGTGGAAGTCTCTTTAAATTCTGTCTTTCATTGCTGGAAGTTCTCCTAGTAGTCTAGAATCAGAAGGATGCAAATAGCTTGCTGGAGACAGTAATCCCATCCTGCTCATGCCCTTTAAGGAAGACAAGAACAAGGGAGGCTCTCATAAACTGGCTGCAAGTATTTGAAGGGCTGTCACGTGGGAAAGTAAGCAGATTTCCCTTGGGAGCAACAGAAGCGAACACCTGGAATAAAAAATGGATATTTCAAGGAGGCAAACTGAATCTGGAATGGGACTGGTGGCCTTGTTCTGTGGTGAATTCCTTGTCACTGGAAATATCCAGGGAAATTGGACGGCCCCTTCTCTGGGATACTGTGAAGAAGGATTGTACTGAGTAGAAAACTGGTCTGTGGCCTTTTAAGCCACTTCAGACAATTCCTAGAGGACAATTCTCTGTCTCTTAGAGGATGGAAGTTCTGGAGAGACCCAAACTGATATACAGGTTAGAATCAAGTTGTGGAGACCTTAGGTTTTTTTTTTTTTTTTAAGATTTTATTTATTTATTTGACAGAGAGAGAGACAGCCAGTGAGAGAGGGAACACAAGCAGGGGGAGTGGGAGAGAAAGTAGCAGGCTCCCAGTGAAGCAGGGAGCCCAATTCAGGGCTTGATCCCATGATCCTGGGAATATGCCCCGGGCCGAAGGCAAACGCCTAACGACTGAGCCACCCAGGTGCCCCTGTTTTGTTAGTTTTTTTTTTTTTTTAAGATTTTATTTATTTGAGAGAAAGAGAGAGAAAACATGAGTGGGGGGAGGGGCAGAGGGAGAAGCGGGCTCCCCGCTGAGCAAGGAGCCCGATGTGGGGCTTGATCCCAGGACCCTGGGATCATGACCTGAGCCCAAGGCAGGTGCTTAACTGCCTGAGCCACCCAGGTGCCCCAACCTTAGTTCATTTGGCCAATCCCAAACAAAGCTGATTGTTTCTATATCTGCTTTAAGGTTGGACTTTTTTTCCCCTGCTATTCATTGGCTGCCCATCTCATAGCTCTGGTTGTTCTTGGTAAATCCAGTAAATATTATATTTCTTATATAAATATTTCTTATATTTTATAAGAAAAGACGAGAGAAACTCTGCCTTCTTTAAAGAGGAGGCTGGCCTTTTCAATTTGGCAAAAGATTAGAGGTAGAAAAAGATAAACCAGGGAAATACATTCAAATTCTATGTCTATTCCCTTTTGCCCCAGCCCAAATGTCTGAATGGGTCTCTTTTTTTATTAACTGCAAAATGAAAGACCTCAAGGGATGTTTCCCCGGGAGTAAGAGTAGCTTGGACTGAATTTATATCTATGTCACATAACGTGCTTCTAGAGATAAGAAGCAGTAAGAGGTATTTTCCGCTGTTCATGAGAGTTTGTTTAGTAAACTAATGAATGGGTATCACTGACAAGCTTTCCAAAGTGGAAATTACATCAAACTGTCATCTGAGGGGAAAGGGCAACTAACAGAAGAGGAACTCTGGGCTCTTGCTATAGGGAATGCATGTCAATTCTAAAGGAGAGTCACGCTTTCACTGTCCCATTGAAATCAATTCAATTTTAGGTAGGAAGTGGCTGAGTGGAATTATGTTTCTAGGAAGCCACGCAACGAAGTGGAAAGCATTAGTAGTTCTTGACCCAGCTCCGCTATTAACTGGCCTGGGAAAGTTCTTGTTCCAGCCACAGTTCAGCTTCCTAGTCTAACAAATGTTTCTGTGTACATTTACGGATCCGTGGAAGGGACATGAGATAAGGTGATTAAAAAAAAAAAAGGTAAGAGTATATAGAATTCTACAAATGTGAGGTATTGAATGTGCTGCCCCCTTAAGGATATCCTAGGCATCACAGCTAAAGGTGAGGCAAGAATTTCCACACGCAGGATAACAAGCTCAAGAGGTCTTATCCCCAAGCCGATAAGATGTGGAAAGAAACCACCTGATCTCGAAGCAGGACTGGGTTTGGTTCCAAATGGATAAGATAGATGTATTTAATTAATA
Organism: Ursus arctos; assembly: GCF_023065955.2. Classification (NCBI taxonomy): domain Eukaryota; kingdom Metazoa; phylum Chordata; class Mammalia; order Carnivora; family Ursidae; genus Ursus; species Ursus arctos. The sequence continues at coordinate 41,505,046 of NW_026622941.1, forward strand.
CAAATGTGTTTGGATTTGATATCAAGGACTTGGCAAATGGTTCTTGGTCAACACCCACTTCTCCCAAATTCCTGAATGATTGCCTATCTGGATCTGGAAGTCTCAAGGTTTCTTTCCTCAAAGGGCTGCTTTCCTCCCGTGGTCCGCTTCCTCTGTGGGTCCTTGCCCCCACCTCTCCCTCTGTCCAGTTATCTCCCTCGTGATTCTAGAAAAGGCAGACTGCAGGTTTTTGCCGCCTTAGGTGGGTTTCCGTCTACCACAGCCTTCCTTAGGGGGGAGCAAGGCGTCGCGAGTCCAGTCTAGGGAACTTCTGTGGATGACGCTGATGACGAATGGAGGGGGAGTGCTTTTCCCAGTCAGGAGTCAGGTTTTGTAGCGCTCCATTGTTCTTCCCTGTGATGTGTAGTGTTCCAGGCTGGCAGCATGCGGTGCCCAAAGAAATGGTATGCAGTAGTCTCTTTGGATATGCTGTCACTTGGCAAAGGGCTGAAGGCAAATCGCGCACCTGCACCACCTTGTTAGCTTGACGAAGAATCCTGGCTCCCTGCCCCCCCATCCCTTCACAGGAAATGCTCCCAGACGGCAGCACCAACAAGCCCTAATTAAGTCTTCCCTCGGATCCTGACGCCTTTTCCTCTAACCTTGCTTTGGGTTTAGATGTGTAATTAAGAGGAAGGGTGGGGGAGAGCAAAATCAGGTATACGATGCAGCTGGGAATTGGAGCTACTTAATAGCATGGAAAGACTAGAATCTCTGTTCTGGCGGCTCTTTTGACAGTTTAAACGGAGCAAGGGATATGGTAAAATGATGGAGAAATTAAGATGCTTTTGATGAAAAGATTGGGTGCAATTATGTGAGAACGTTTGCTCAGACATTTTGAGTTTCTCGTGTTTGTGCCTTTTTGTCTCTGAAGAAAAGAATTTCTATGTTTTTCAGCCAATATTTAAAGATAATGTATGTAAGGTGCCTGCTGCTTCCCTGGGAAGCCTGTGAACGCTCCCTTACAATTAAATGCAAAATCTGGGGCTTTGCGTACTTATCTGAAAACAGAGTCCCATTGATTTTATCATGTCCCCAGAGGGTTCAAGACATACCCCTCTTCCCCCAAAGTTTAAGAACCACCGGTATTAGAGAAGGCTCTGGAGGCAAAATCTGGAAGGAGAGCCACATTGGGAAGCCACGAAGACAGGATGCATCCTATAAAAGTTAGGGAAGGATGGAAGCCCTGGACAGACCCATGGGAGGATGTGAGTGGTTAAGCATGTTAAGCATCTGGAATGAGATGCACCTGAGCTGAGAGCCCAGCGTCTTCATTTATTAACCGTGCTGACTGTGTGGCAAGGGCAAGTTACAGCTCTCACTTGGGATGGGATGATAGGACCTGCCTCATGAAGGTGTTGCTTGCCTCCTGGCCTCCCTGTTGATGTGCGTGCATGCGCAGTCTCTGTCTCCGGGCGTACTTGGCTTTTTCCTGTGCATTTCATGCCTCCTTCTGGGCCAAGAATCCTGTACAGACCTCTAAGGGCTCTGCATTCTATTCCACTATCTGGGTTTTTTTTTTTTTTTTTTTTTGCTTTCTTTAGAAAAATCATCATTGTGAGGCAGGGTCCTCAGCGGACTATCCTTCCAGCTTTTCTAGAGCCTGCTTGCTGGCGGGATAGAGAGTTGCATATTTGCACGCTTCCAAGCAGTACAGGGAGCATGAGAGGCTGGAAGCCTAGAGCCTGGAGCATGGAGCCAAGTGAGCCAGCCTCCTTTGGGAAGGAGAGACCAAAACAGTGCTGTAAGGGGAGAGCCTACTTCTGCAGTACCTCGAAGAAGAGCGGCTGGCCCTCAGGCAGCCTCAGGCTGGCTCCGTGGCCTAATTCCTTTTGTAATTTGCACAATAGACCAGAAGATGGGGCTCTTGACCTTGGAGTCAAGGACCAGAGACTGACTTTCTCCACATTTGAAGTGGAGGAAAATAGACCGACCAGAGCTCCCAGGAATTTTCTACCCCCTGAGCCCTCTCCCTCCTCTGCCCACTCATGCCCACTCCCATGGCTAGGAGCTATCCTTCCAGGGAGGGGGGTATTCGGGGCACATCCTCCCTTTGAACACCATCCTTGGCCTCTCCTGAATTACCATGTTGCCAGAGTCATTCTATCTGACTCTGTCCCGGCTTTCCTCCCTGTAACCCACCTCACGCCAATGGCAGTTTCTGGCCATATTGCATAGCGGCCAAGAACTCTAGAGTCAGACAGACTCATCCTTGCCTCACCTCCTAAGAGGGGCTCTCCCAGATCACCCCGTCTAAAGCAGCTCACCCCACCCCCCACTACCCTCTATCACATGGCCTCGCTATGGACTTCCTAGCAGCCATCATAATCTGTAATCATCTGTTTGTTTATGTGTTTACTATCTCCCCACTAGACTGTAAGGCTCAGGAGGGCAAGACTCTGTTTTATTGTTCTTTCCTCAACATGTAACCGGAATACATAGGTTCTCAGTAAATGTATTTTGAATTAATAAATGACCAAAGCCCAGCTTCATGACTGCCTGATCTTAAGAAAGCTACTAAACTTCCCTTAGCCCCCATTTTCTTACCAGTGAAATGGAGAAATAATGGAGATATTATAAATATTACATAATACCATGCATTTAATGACAAAGCCTGGAACCTGGAAGTGTTCTCCAAAACTTTCAGCAGAGTCTTACTTTCTATTATATGAGAAAAGCAACATCTGAATAAATTAACTGGCTCTCCATAATTTGGCCATAGTTGTTTTTGTTTTTGTTTTTGTAGAGAGAGCTCAAGAGCGTTCACCTGAGGGGGGGGGGGGAGAGGAAATAAGAATCCTCAGCAGGCTCTACGCCCAGCTTGGAGCCAATGGGGGGGGCTCTATCTCACAGACCTGAGAGCATGACCTGAGCCAAAATCAAGAGTCGGATGCTTAACCTGGAGAGACTGAGCTACCCAGGCACCCCTGTTTGTTTTTTTAAACCACGATCTGTGCTTCACTACTGTTCTTTTCTCTGACTTTTTGCTTTGGCTCAAATCATGACTACTCTGAACGGGCCATGTACATTCCTACTATTATTACCTAAAGATTTTATTTATTTTAAAAAAGATTTTATTTATTTGAGAGAGAGACAATGATAGTGACAGAGAGCATGAGTGAGCACGGGGTGGAAGGAGAGGGAGAAGCAGACTCACTGCTGAACGGAGAGCCTGATGCGGGGCTTGAGCCCAGGACCTTGGGATCATGACCTGAACTGAAGGCAGATGGTTAACCAACTGAGCCAGAGGTGCCCGTTTTTTAAAATATTTATTTTATTTTATTTTAAAGATTTTATTTATTTGACAGAGACAGCTAGTGAGAGAGGGAACACAAGCAGGGGGAGTGGGAGAGGAAGAAGCAGGCTCCCAATGGAGGAGCCTGATGTGGGGCTCGATCGCGGAACGCTGGGATCACGCCCTGAGCCGAAGGCAGACGCTTAACGACTGAGCCACCCAGGCGCCCCAAGATATGTATTATATTTTAAATTTGTCTGCATCTTCAGTGCGATTTGGGCTCGTACATAGTAGGGTTGGATATGTTTTTGATCGAATTAGAAGCACATATATTTGTTAACTTCTTTCTGTATGGCCAGTGTTCTTTGAGGCTCTGTGGAACACAGAAAGACATAAAAAAATAATTATCTTCAAAAAACTTACAATATTATAATAAGTTAAACTCAACATATAATTAAAGTACTTAAGTAACCACAGCATGGTAACTGATATAAGATACGGAGTGCCGTGAGGCTTCAGAGAAGGGAGAGGTGATATCTCTAAGAAGTGCTGGAGAGAGTGGGATAAAGAAAGTTTTCTGGGAAGAGATAGCCTTTGAGATTGACTTTGAAGGATGGTTAAGATTTTGATGGGCAAAAATGGGGGGCAGTGGATTCCAAATTCAAGGGACAGAATTAGTGAAGAGATAAACAGAGACTGTGGCAAAGAATGTTAAGGCTCAGAAACAGAACCAGGGGCCTTAGACAGGAGATTAGAAATATGGTTCTGACCCAGGGACACACATCAAATTTCAGGTCCAACGCAAGTTGTGGTATACAGGGGTTGAAATTTCACACGTACCCGACTATGTTCTCCAGATGTAGTTTCTTTTGAAGCAAAGAATCGTTTGGGCTGTCTCCCCCCCCGCTCTAAAAATATGGACTCACGTACAGTCTGATGTGATAGTGCGTGAAAGGCAGAAGGCCCCTTGCCTCCTCTTGGGGACAGAGGGTTGGTTGGTTTAAGGCCAGGCTCTGTTTTGCTTCAAGCCCAAATCAACCTGAACGCATTGCTCATGAGTTTCCAACCTTGCCTTAGATCCGTGGTTCTGTTGTTAAATAATAATGTGCCGTAGATCATTTATCGGAAAAGTTGGAGGCATTTTTGTGGAATTATTTCAACAATCCGCCTGGGCTCGACTCTGTGCGTTTCTCTGCCAACCTAAGACCAGAGGAGAAGACCTGAGTTGGAGTGAGTCTGTGGAGGGGGGTCTGATCACTGCCTGCCCGCTTCTCTTTAATGCACTTTAATCTAGCCACTAGATTAACAAGTAATTTTAGAAGGCCCTTCCCCCTCATCCTCTGGTACTTCCTTCTTCAATCCCAAGGGCTGTTACCTCAGAATTTGAAAACCATTACCTAAGTAATAACATCAGAATTAGACAAAACCGACACTTTCTCAGTTTTCAAGGGTCAGGTGCAGCCGCAAATAGCAGCACGAGATTCTCAATTTCTAGCAAGCAGCTGGGAGGACCTTTCAGCCCCGAGGCCCCCGAAGGGAGGGAGGCGGTTTCCAAGGCAACCGGGCCCGGAGCGGTAGCCTCCCCAGACTCCCTCCTCCTCCTCCCGGTAGCCCAGGGTACCGCCGGACAGCGTCCTCCCGTGCTCCGCGCGCTGATTGGCCGCACAGGCCGCGCGCTGATTGGCTGCGGCGAGGCCTCGCGGGCCGGTGGCAATGGAGGCGGCGGCGGTTGATGGTTGACCGTTGGCTCCGGGGTAGGGGTCGCCGCTCGGGCTATCGGCTCAGAGCCGACCGGAGCGGGCGGGCTGCTGACGCTCGGCCTAGAGCCGTCGGGCCAGACGTAGCTGGGTTCCGCCATGCCGGCCGGCAGTAACGAGCCGGACGGCGTCCTCAGCTATCAGGTAGGGCCCCGCCTCCCGCCCCTCCCCGGGGCTCAGCCTCCTCATCCTCTGCCCACCCTCCTGCCTCTGCCCCTGAGCCGGGCTCCGCAGGCCACTCCCTGAGGGCGAGGGGAGGTCCGCCCGGGACACCAGGGGGCGCTCCGGGCGGCTGGGGATCGGGCCGGGGCCGCGAGAGGGTGACCTTGGGCGGAAGCTGGGAGCCGGCGGATCACTGCCGCATCCCTTGCGCGGCTGGCCCCGGGGAGCCCTGAGGGCGGCGGGCGGGTGACCGCTGTTCTCTAAGGGTACACGGTTTTGGGAGAGAGGCTGGCTTCTGGCCTCGCGGCGTCCTGTTGGAACGGGGGAGGAAGGGTGGCGAAGGACCTTGCTCTGGTGGGGCAGGTCTCCTCTTTGTGTTTTTATTTCTGGAGACTTCTGGTTCATCAGTGGTTCAGAGAAAGAGCTGGAAAGACTGGAGGCTGGGACCAGACCCCGTTAGTGTGGCCAGCTTTATGACTTTCTCCATCCCACTGGGCAGACAGCTGAAACTTCTGGGAAGGGAAGGGAAGGGAAGGGGAAATGGGATGGGGAAGTGTTGAGAGGTCAGGAATAGGTGTTTAATTAAGGGAATGAGGAAACCAGATTTAAGTAAGTGATAACTGTTGGGGTGACAAATGTCAGGAAAAGCATTGGACTAGGTGTCGGAGACTGTAGGCTCAAATCCTACATCTGCCTTGCACTGGCTTTGTGACCTTGAGTAAGTCCCTTGTCTCCTTGAGCCTCAGTTTCTCCATCTAGTAAAATGGGAATGGTAATACCTGCTTTGCTTACCTCACAGGGTTGTTTTGAGGACTAAATGAGGTGCTATTTGTGAAAGGCTTTATTGTGTGACAAACTAGTAAGTGAGTGCTAGCTCATTGAATTCCCACTCCCCCCTTTCCTATGCAGTCAGGTGGTCTGGTTACTGCTCTGGAAAGAGAGGTTGAAGGGGGGTGGGTGTCAATCTGAAGTGGAGGGGCGTCAAGAGGATGATGGGCCTTCTAAGGAAGGATGATGGGTCTTGGAAACAAGTGCCATGTTGATGTCCGTGATGGTTTCTGTAAGGAAGCAGTGGGAACAGTCCGAGTTTGTAGCAAAATGGGCATCAGACACTGACTCCCTTCTTCTTCCTGGTAATAGTTTGTCACAGAAGATCCATGATTCCTTGCTTGCTTGCTCCATCAAAGAAGGGACCATATCTAAGATTTTGGGAAATCTTTCCATACCTGATCCTCCCAAGGCCTACTAAGTGTTTTAAATGTATGTCGGGGTTACAGCAATGAGTGAAAATAGGCAATGTTCTTGTCCCCTGGAGCTTCCTGTCTTGGGGGGTGGAGAGAATAACCATTTTTAATCAAATAATCCCATTAGTAAATGTATTATTATGAACTGTGATAAGTGTTTCAAAAGAAAGATAGGCAGTGCTCTGAGTGGTTCCAGCCTTGGCCTTAGATGAGAGAAGAATTTGCTAAGGAAGAAAATTAAAGATCTAAAGAATAAGTGTCAACTGAGGAAAGAGGGAGATCAAGGATGTTGGCGACAAAGAGAATAGCAGAAAGGGGGCACATCTAGTTAGAGGGCCTGAAAGAAGGCCAGTGTGGCTGGAGCCACAGGGAGCAATGCGGGGAGTGGTGTGAGATACACTCTGGGGTCATAACATGCAGGGCCATTATGGCCCATCCTGAGAAAGTTGGGATTTATTTGGGGAACAAGGGGAAGCCGCTGAAGGGGTTTAAGCAGGGAGGGGAAGGAGAGGGACAGAGAGAGTGCGAGAGAGAGCACAAGTGCATGAGAGCGAGGGAGGGGGGATGAGAGAGCAAGCACCAATGAGATCATGATCAGATTTTCCTATTGAAAGATTTCTCTGGCTGCAGTGGGGCGGAATAGAACAGGCTGGAGCGAGTGTGAGGAGACAGTGTCCTTAACATGCAGAATGTGTACCAGTTGTATTGTCAAGATCGTAATAACCCATAAGCTTCTGTTAGTGCTCTGTGAAATTGATAACTCCTGAGTGCTTCTGGGGTAGAATACAAAAGAATTATCTCCTTTACATCTAGTTCGTGTAACTTTCATGAGTGGTGGGGGGAAGAGAGGAAAAGGAATAGAGCAGAAACAGTAGGACCTCATGAAGGCTGAGTCAGGTGATGGGCAAATGGGCACTTGAGATATAGGGAGGAAAATAAATGAGGGCAGGAGGAGCGAAGGAAATAGGCATGACCTGGAGGACAGTCAACCGATTGAAAATTACCAATGAAGACTTCTGTGTGCCAGCTAGGCGCTCTCTCTCTCTGTCTCTGTGTGTGTGTGTGTGTGTGTGTGTGTGTTGCGGGGGGATGGACTTTGCAAAGTGAGGAGATTGTGTAACTCGGTGTAAACAGATTCTAGGCATCACATGTAAATATCATAAGCCTAGGCTGTTATCTCTGGTGTGGACTATTGCACTAGCCTCCTACACTTCCCTCTGCTCTCTCTCTCTTGCCCTTCTACAGTCCACTTTTCACATGGCAGCCAGACAGAGCTTTTAAAAACACAAATCATGCCTGATCCTATCTTGAGACCCTTCAGTGGCTTCCTGGTGCATTTTAGAACAAGACCAAACTCATCATGGCCTACAAGCTTCAATGTGTCCAGCACTGACAGCCTCTCCCCCATTCTCTCACCATGCACCTCTGTACTGGCTTTCTTTCTGTTTCTTTCATATGGCAAGCTCCTTCATGCTTTAGGACCTTTGTTCCTGTCATTTTCTCTGTCTAGGACATGATTCTACCCAGGCTTTTTTGTGACTCCACTCAAACGTTACCGTCTCAGAGTGGCTTTCCCTGACCTCCACCCACAGTCACTCTCTTTCAGATAATCCTGTTTTATCTTCTAAATAGCACTTATAACTCATCTGAAGTGTTCTTGTTCAATTTCTATATTATCTTTTTGAATAGAAACTTCATGGGGGCAAGAACCACGTAGAAAATCTTGTCGTACAGCACGGTTCCTGGTATAAAACAGGTGCTTAGTTGCATGAGTGAATGAATGACTTTCCTGTATCCAAAGCCAATGTGCTTCTCCTTAAGGAACTCATGGTCTTGGCAGGGTTAGTACAGAGTATCAGGTGTCCATTGCTTGATTACACAAAAGCTCTCCCTTGTGTCCTGCTGGGCCTTTGCTCAGGTGTTCTGGCTGTGAAATCTTTCCCCTCCTCTTCACCTAGAATATTCCATTTAGCTTTCAAGGTCTGGCTCTATATCACTATCAGAATTCATCATTCAGTCTTCTCTGCTCACAATGCCCACCGAGTGCTATTACTGTCTCCAAAATATGTGCCTTTAATCACTCTGCATTACAGTAGCTTCTGTTTTGAAACCTAGACCAGAGCTTGGTTTGGAGTGTGCTTAATAAGTGTTTGGGAAGATATGTGGCAAGGTATACAAAGGATGTATTGGATAGGGAAGAGACTGGACTGAGGGAGGCCAGCGAGGAGGCTGTAATTTAAGATGACTTTTTTTTTTTTTGTAATGTAGGATGACTTAATGAAGGCCTGCATTACTGAATTTTGATAAGATCTCTGGAGGTGGTTATTGAAATTTTAGGAGTCAACGAGCTCTTAAAGGGGTTAGGTAGTAAGGGAGGAGGAAGAGCAGAAAGCTTTAGGGAGAGCCTCTAGTTTGGACAGGAACTGAGGACATCTTGTATCTTCAGAGTTCTCCTGATCAGCACTCTCAGACTTGAGCAGAAAGAAGTGCTGGAGGAGAAGGCTGGAGTGGTCGGAACCATCAGGACTTGAGGCAAGGGGTGCTGGGAACTGCAGGCCGGTTCAGTGGTGGTGTAAGTGACAGAGAGGCGAGCAAGTGAGTTTGGGTAACGACCAAGGCTTTTACGTGAATCAGTCCTGCTCAGAATGGAAAATTCTGCAGAAATCTTCAGAATACCAAGCCCTGGGAAATGGGTGATAATTGGGGAGGATGGATGATGAGAAGGACTGATGAGAAGATAGTCACATTCTATATCTTCTGTGGACCTGGAAAAACTCGTCCAAGCCAAGACTTCCTGAGGGAGGCCTGACTGCTAGCGCCTAATGACTGGCACATGTCGGAGCCCAGTTAACATTTACTGACTGTTATTGAATAAATCATCAACCATAGCAGTTTCTCTTCTCACTACTTGCGCTGTACAATCCATATTCCTCAACCCTCTCCCAAAATACACTAGATGTTCTTTTCCTTTGTAGGAGTGGGGGAAACTGTGAGCATCCTCTGTACATGGCTTTCCCAGCTCTTCTGGGGAGCTTCAGTAGGAGAGGTATGGGCTGTCCTGCCAAGCAGAGAACTGAGGTAGTCTGGGGGACAATCCAGGTTGTAAATTTACTTCCTTCAAAATCTGTAGATAATTGCCTTAGCTCAAGTTTGCTTTGGCAGGGTAGACAGGGCTCTCGGTCAAGACTGCCGTAGTACTAATCAGGACACAGAAAGCAACCATGTTTATTCTAGATCTGCTGCTAGGTAACAGCAACAAATCTTAGATAATGGAGTGGTTGGTTGTTTCCTGTAAGGTAGTAATAAGTTTACTCTGGTCTTGGTAGTTAGGGAACCATAATCTGTGTATTAGTTTCTATTGCTGCCATAGCAAATTACCCCAAATGTGGTGGCTTAAAGCAACACAAATTGATTATCTTACAGTTCTGTACTTCACAAATCCAACGCAGCTCTTGCTGGGCTATATCAAAGTGTTGGCAGGGCTGTGTTTCTTTCTGGAGGCTCCAAGAAAGAATCGGTCTCCTTGACTTCTGCAGCTTCCGAAGGCTACCTGCATTCCTTGGCGCCTAGTTCCCTCCTTCCAGCAGCACAGCATGTCTCCAACCCTGCTTTTGGCGTCACATCTCTTGCTCTGATTCTAGTCTTCCGTCCCCCTCTTCCACTTTTTAGGGATCCTTGTGATTACATTGAGCCTACCAGATAATCCGGGATAATCTTATTTCAAGTTCAACTGATTAGGAACCTTACTTCCATGTGCAGTCTTACTTGGGGGGGACATTACTCTGCCTACTACCATGTACTAACTAACTAGTAATCTGAGTACTGAACAGGAGTGACTCCAGCTGAGGTTCAAGAAAAGAATCACTGAGAATCCAGAGCTACTTTGAAATTTGAGGCCCCAGCAGGCTGCTGAATAGGCAGAATAGGGAGCTCCCGGGTAGTCAGGAGTTCATGGCCACTGAGAGGTCCGTAACGGCTGGACAAGTCCTTATGGAACCTTTTTTTCTCACTAAAGCAGTCTGAGTTCAGTGAGGATGTCGAATTGAGGGCATTAGACAGATGGGCATCTGTGGGCCAGCTTCACTGACAAGGGTATACAAGCGGCCAGAACTGAGACTTTGCTGGCTGAAGAGGAAGATGGACGTGCATAAGATGGAGAACTATTGGAAGTCTGGTCAGTAAAAGGGCAAAGTACAAGTTTTAAGTACCAGGTGCTGGCACACTAAGGCTTTAAGACGGTAATAATGTGGGTCTTGCGCTGTGAACACTAATGCATGATTAGGTGACCTGAGCTCTCTGAAATGACTGGGTTCTTTGCTTTTGGCAATGTTAGCATACAATGTTAATAAGAATACAGAGGGGTTTGGGTTCGAGTTCCTCCTATCCCACTTAGCTCGTGTGATCTTACTTAACCTTGCTTTAAGACTGCCGTAAAGATTAAGTGGGGTAATATACGTAAGGCACAGCGCTAGGCGTACAGGAAGTGCTCAGTAAATATTTGTTCCGAATACTCACTGTATCAACTGAGTTTGCTGATTAGAAACCCTGGAAGTCACTTCTATGTTTGTTGTTTTAAAAATGGTTAAATGTATCAGAACTCAAGAGATGCTTGACTCTTTTTTTGTTGGGGGTGAGGATGGGAGGGTGGAGGGGTGGAAGGGTGTTATACACAATCTCTGAAAACATTGGATCCTTAGGAAAAAAGATGAAAGCGGTCTTCAGAGGTGAAAAGTCTGAGACTAACTGCAGGAAAGGAGGGGGAGTTGAGTTTGGCTGGTCCCCCACCCCGCAGGTCCAGAGTGGTGCTGCAGGGGGCATGAGTCAGGGAGAGCGCTCAGGGTGGGCTCCACTGCCTGCTGCCTTCCCCCACCCCTGCAGCCTCTGGGGCTGCTTCCAGGAGCTGGAGCCATTACGTAAAGCTCAGCTCTGCCCCTGCCTTTTCATTTGTCCATTAACTGTAAGTCAGAATCTGGTCTGCTACTCAGGTATAATTCATTCATTTTTCAAGACTCATAACAAGATGTGCCTTGCAATTTCAGTGTTTTAATGTGTATTTAACCTCCTTAGTTCTTTTTATCTTCTCCAGTCCTTGAGGTATGCACCCAAATCAATTCACATTTACATAGTGGGTCATTGTCAGTGAGCTAGGCGGAAGTACAGAAAAGAGGAGACTTAGAAACACCACCTTTTCTCCAGTTCACTCTTCTTTCCTTTTTCTCCTAAACTTATATAATGTGGTTCTCATGATTCCAATCTTTTCTGAGTCACAAGCTTCCCTGAGAATCTGATGGAAGTTATGGGCCCTCTCAAGAAAAATGCGCACTCACACATAATCCTGAAGCCCATTCATGGGAACCCTAGAAATCTATGGATAAGAAATCCTCTCTGCCAGAAATAACAATGGTATCAGAGGAAGTAACAGCCAGCTGATGAGGAATCTGCAACAAGCACAGATCAACGAGACTTGATATTCTTTTCTTTTCATTTTTTATGATTTTAAACAAACTTTGTATATACTTGAAATTTATGGAACATTTCAAGCAGATAATAAAGTAGAAAGACTTGTAAAAGTGACTAGTCATGTACCCATGACCTAGCTTCAACAATAAACACATATATGTTTTGTTCCATTATGTCCCCACCCATTCTCCAAATCCCAGACATCATATCATTTCGTCAGTAAAAACTTCAGTGTGTATCACTGAAGATTAAGAAGTTTTTTTAATGATATAACTACCAAATCACCATATTATTATTATTTTTTAAAACTCACAATAACTCCTTAATATAATAAATATCCATTTAGTTGTTTAAATTTATGTGGGTGCCTTATAATTTTTTAAATAGCTGTTTTATTTGAACAGGGATCCACACGAGGTCCACACATTCACATTCAAGCCTGACATTTCAAATGCTCTGACTAATGGTGTTTGACAGTGGCTCTGTTTTCTTTGGCAAGACAAAGAAAGTGGATGAATTTAGGCTGTGGTTAACTAATCTAAATTAAGGAAACAAGGTGAGTTTTCAACCTGAATATTTCAGATGTTTGACCTTGCTCTCCATATTTTGTTTTTATAGTTCTTAGAATCATAACATCAATGATCCCACCCTCCCCCTGCCCCCTTTCTCCAGATTCCTGCTGTGTTCTATGCTGTGCCGGTTATCTGCGGACAGTGCTAAGCATTATAACTAATTGGTCCCTGTCCTTTGGATATTACAAACCTGTGGGGAAGCCAACATGAAAAATTATTCATATATATGTATATACATATATATACATATATATGAAGTTTAATGGGAAAATATATGATCATATGCTAAAGAGTTCAGAACCCTAATAAATATTCATTCATGACAATTTTTGGATACTTACCACATACTGGACATTATATTAGCTGCTAGGTACATAGTGGTGAACATAGGCACACCACCTCCCCCTCTGGGACTTACAAGAGTGCAACCTACTTAGAGTGGTAAGCTACTGTATTGGGCTCTAAGAACATAAAGATGAGAAATTGTGGCTGCTGCCATCAGGAAATCCATGACCTAAAAGATGAGCTAGATAAATAACAAATCTAAACTAAAGGCAAGTTGTTCTGCTTAGAAGTTATTCCTTTACTTTATGTGAGTCTTTACATTGATATTAAAGATGTATTTGAAGATTTCAAGTTATTTTAAAAAATTATAAAATGCGAAAAAAGTAATATTTCTAAGTTAATATAGTCTTTTCCATATCTGTAATCTTTCAGTTTTATCTGTAAATATTTCTGTGTGTATCACTAAAAGATAAGAATTCTTTTTTTAATTTAAGCATTTATTTTATTTTAATTTCAGCATAGTTAACATAACAGTGTTATATTAGTTTCAGGTATATAAGATAGTGATTCAACAACTCCATACAAAAAAGGTAAGAATTCTTTAGAAATGAGCACAGTGTCGCCTAAAGAAAAAAATAGCAATTTCTTTACTATGATAAAAGATCTAGTCAGTATTCAAAGCTCCAATTGTCTCAAAAAATTATTTAAAAAAATAACTAAAAAATTATTTTGGTTTGTTTGAATCAGGATTCAAATAAAGTGCACACGTTGAGATTGATTTATCGCCTCTTTTAAACTACTCCTTTCGCCTTCTTCTCTCCCTGTCTGTCTCTGTTTCTGTCTTTCTCTTCTTGCAGTTATTTATTTTAAAAAGGGGGTAAGGGGAGGGAGAGGATTTGTTCTACGGTTTCCCAGAGTCTGAGTTTTGTTGATTGTATTTTCATGCTGGTGTTTTTCCATGGAACTGTGTTTCAGTGTATTTTCAGTAAATTGGTATTTGGATTTAGAGGCTTGATCAGATTCAGGGACAATTTATTTGTTAAGATTACCTAATGGGTGGTGATATGGCCTCCCATTAGGAGACATACAATGTCTGGTTGTCTCTCTTTGTGATGTTAGCGGCTGTGGAAAATCAATGCACTCCATTAGGGATTGCAAAATGGCGATGTCCTAATTCTAACATTCCTTTTTCATTTATTCTTTTCTATAATAAGAAACTTCTCTCATTTCTTCTATGAAACCACTATGGTACAATTTATATAGGAAAGCCAAGATAAATGTTTAACAGTTTTCAAAATAATGTGTTGGTTTGTTAGTATTATCTTCCAATGGTGACCGGTTAATTTTTAGAGTGACATTGCAAACTCATAGATTTTAACATATTTGATATAGTTAATCTGTTGCAGTTATTACTCTTATTGATGCTCAGATTGTCCTAAAAAGCAAGAGATCTCTTTAAGTTGACTCCTGAGTCCTTTTGACACCACCCTAGTTGTCTGTGGGCGGCTTTTAGTAGAAAATGATATTTTAAGAGGCCACAATCTAGGTGCTGAGGATACTCATTGCTTCTGGCTGATCATTTTTTCTAGGCTTTTTGAGTGGACAGAGCTAGAAAATGTAAACTTATAAATTTAAAAACATTTAAAGATAAAAATACGTGTTCTTGTTGATACATCCGAATCAAATTCAGGACTACATGGTTTTTACTTAACTTCTATCTTAAGACTGTATTTCCTTTTACCCCTGCTGAGAATGCCAGTTCTCAATGACATTGAGAAAGACAGAACAAGTTTACATAATCACTCATTGGTTGATCTCATAACGCACAACAGTCTCAGAGTGATAGCACCAACACTACCACCAATAGATAACTAAAAAGCAGTTTAAGATCTTCTTAAACTCTTTCTGTCTTTAGGGTATATGCCACTAAGGATGTTCAGTCAATTTATTATATCTTAGTTACGTGGAATAATTTGTCTTGGAATAGTTATGCCGTCAATTTGACCTTTGATTTCATTTTGTTTCTCATTTCTGGGAATTGCTTTTAAAATTTTTAGTTTTGTTTTAAAATTATGTGAGATATTTATAAAATCAGGTATATTCAAAGAAGTCTAGTTTTCTGTCCTTGTCTCCTCACCCTATTCCCTCACTCCTCTATAGGTAACTATTAAAAAAAATTGTTCATGGTTTATTCTTCCTCTATATGGTTTTAAGTATGAGCAGATGCTTATGTTCCAACACTTTTTCTCTTATATATAGATATCTATATCTATATCTATATCTATATCTATATCTATATCTATATAGCCTCTGGTGCCCCAAAACCTCAAACTCTTAAATACAGAGAACAAATGGGTGGTTGCCAGGGGGATGGGTGAAAAAGATAAATGGAATTAAGAATACACTTACCTTGGGGCGCCTGGGTGGCTCAGTCGTTAAGCGTCTGCCTTCGGCTCAGGGCGTGATCCTGGTGTTCTGGGATCGAGCCCCACATCAGGCTCCTCCGCTGGGCCTGCTTCTTCCTCTCCCACTCCCCCTGTTTGTGTTCCCTCTCTCGCTGGCTGTCTCTATCTCTGTCAAATAAATAAATAAAATCTTAAAAAAAAAAAGAATACACTTACCTTGATGAGCACTGAGTAATGTATGGAAGTGTTGAATCATTATATTGTATACTTGAAACCAATTTAACACCTATTTTAATTATACTTGAGTAAAAAAAAGAAATAGCAGAGATATACTTGAATTTAAAAAATAGCGCATATATATATATATATATATACATATAGATATTTGACTTTAATCTACTTCCCTAAAAATTGGTTTATTCAAGTTGTCCTCAAAAACCTTTTTGAGGGGTGTCTGGGTGGCTTAATCGGTTGAGTATCTGCCTTCAGCTCAGGTCATGATCCCAGGGTCCTGGGATCGAGTCCCACGTCAGTCACCCTGCCCTGCCAGGAGCTCGTTTCTCCCTTTCCCTCTGCCTGCTGCTCCCCCTGCTTGAGCTCGCTCTCTTTCTCTCTCTCTCTCTCTCAAATAAATAAAATCTTTCAAAAAAAACTTTTTTGAGTCTTCTCATTAGGAAAATGGATTGCTTTATGTTCAGGGTTGCCTTATTTGGGGACATAGATGATAACTGGAAAGGAAAGGAGTAAAATTAAGACAGTAAGCTGGAAATTTGAGCAGGATCTAGAAGATGGTCAGGATTTGGTGGAGATTTGGGGATGGGGCACATTAGACGACAGAACATGTGAGCAAAGGCATGAAAGTGGGAATGTGCCCTATGCCCATGGGATCAGTGAACTTGGCTGGAGCTGCAGATTTGATAAGAGAAATAGATTGGCAGGAAAATCAGTTCAGATATTTTTTTGAAATAATCCAGGGTTTTGATAAGGTAGGTGCCGTTATATTCATTATTTTACCAAAGAATTATTGAGTACCTACTATGTCTGTGTAGGATGCAGGGGAAACAGTGTTGAGGAAGACACACAGCGTCCCTCCCTTGAGCAGAGACATTTCATTATGAAGGAGAAGTACAGCGCACTATGAGGGCATATAAATGGGGGGACCTAGCTTAGTTCAGATGAGGGGTAGTCAGGGAAGCCTTTCAAGGAAGTGCATTGAGGCTGAGATCTGCGGGATGATGAATAAGTATTGGCTGCTGGTTGTGGAGGTGAGGATAGCAGGGAGACGGTGATAGTTCTAGGCAGAGGGAGAAACACTTGAGGAAGAAAGTAAATATGGTTCCAGAACTGAAAACGTGTCCTGTATGACCTAACGGGCTGGAGAGTGTGGCCTAGAGTAGATGAGACATGAGAGTGGATTCAAGAGAAATTGCAAAGGAGGACTTGGTAAGAAAAGGGAGAAAACGATCTCCCTGAAGACATAAAATAGACACTCAATATACATGGAATGGTTAAATCAGTACATTTGAAATTTCAAACGTGGACTAAGAAACGAAGGTACCATGGGTGAGTGTAAGTAAATGAGCACAGGGTGCTAGTTTTGGAAAGATTAGTTTGGTTTTAGACATGTGGATCTTGTGAGTGACATCCCAATGGTTTGTCAAATACTGAGTCAACAGTTTCAGGCTGCTGTTGAAATTGTAAGACTCAAGTGAGGGAAACAAAAGGTAGAGTGTTCTTGCTTGGGAATGATGGTTAGAGGAAGAAGATGAGCCTTAGGCTGAGAGAGAGGAGACTTGATCAGAGGAACAAGATGGAGAATTTCAAGGACAAGAGGCTCAAACACTGTAAAGAGGTCAAGGAGACCGATTTACACTAAATGAAATGATGTGTTTGACACTGCTTACAAAATGCAGACCTATTATCCTCTTGTACAGGTGGAGTGGGGGGCTGGAAAAGGCATGAGATCTGCAGTCACAAGACCTGAGTTCAGTCCCACCTCTGCCTTTGACCACATTTGTGTCCTTGAGCAATAATTACTTCATTTTCTCTGACTCTCAGGCTGCTCTTTTATAAAGTGAGAAAGAGGATGGCTGTCATGTTTGTGTCTCAAAGTTATTGTGAGGTTCAAGTGAAAAACATACATAAACTGTGGTGCTTTCTCCCCCAAGGGTTGCAAAAAGGGTCTGGCTCCTCCGCTATGAGCCTGCTTCTTCCTCTCCCACTCCCACTGCTTGTGTTCCCTCTCTTGCTGGCTGTCTCTATCTCTGTCAAATAAATAAATAAAATCTTAAAAACAAACAAACAAACAAAAAGGGTCTGGCATACACGTGGGACTTAAATGACTGTTCGAATGAACATATGCATATGACCGTGGCTACTTCTTTATGTTTCAACAGAGACCAGATGAAGAGGCTGTGGTGGATCAGGGTGGGACCAGTACAATTCTCAACATTCACTATGAGAAAGAGGAGTTGGAAGGTAAGAACTGTGGTTTTGTGTGGGGTGGGGCGGGGGAGAATTAATGAGAGGCACACTGGTGTGGGAGGAGAGCTTTGCCATCAGGAGGCCTGAGTTTGAGTCCTCTAGCTTTCTCACTAGCTGTAAGACTTCGGGGGAAAATCACTTCATTTCCCTTAGGCTCTATGTCCTTATCTGTCAAATAAAAGTAGGGATATTAATACAGAGAACCAACTGGTGGTTGCCGGGGATGGGGCTGGAAAAAGGTGAAATAGATAAAGGAGGTTAAGAGGTACAAACTTCCAGTTATAAAATAAGTCACGGGGATGAAAAGTACGGCATAGGTAATAGAGTCAATAATATGGTAATAATGTTGTTTGCTGACAGATGGTGAGTATACTTACTGCGATGAGCGCTGAGTAATGCACAGAATTGTTAAATCATCATGTTGTACACCTGAAACGAACACAGCATTGATGTTAATTATAATTCAATTTAAAAAGTAGGGATATTAATACCTTCCATTAGGATCCAATAGCATGTGAGACAGTGCTTTGAGCACTCTAAAGTCCAATATAAATATGAATAAATGACCTATTCCTTGAGACTGTAAAGTACTCAGACCAGTTTGTCAATTCTTGGCAAGTGCCTACAAATAGTAATGTAAATACACAATTTTAAAAGAAAATAAAATACAAATCGTTTCTAAAATTCAGTTTGGTTATTATTCGGTTTGGTTATTATTCGGTTTGGTTATTATTCAGTTTGCCCCATCTCCAATATTTGCTCTTCCCATTCTAATTATCCGCATTTCTGCCTGGTGTTTTCATCTAAACAAGACAAAAGAAAACATACACACCTGTAACATATTCTTTAAGAATTCATAGTGCAGAGTTGTATTTTAAAAACACCCAGCTGAAGTAGAAGGGAAAGAAGAGTCATTTTTATTGACCTGCTCTGTCTAGTTCCCTTAACCTTCTTTTGTCCCGTGTCCCACCCCTAGGTCCCCACATGACCATTGGTGATATCCTTCTGCTTTCATTTCTCCATAGTGGCTGGTTTCCTGATAGGTGGTGAGGCTCAGTTTTATGAGAGAAAGGCTCGTGTCCAGTCTAGCTTTAATGAGAACCCACATTTGGCTCAAAAGCCTTTGTGAAATCTCTGCAGCGTCCCCTGCCATGTCGAAGGCTATGACGCAGCAACTTTCTAATGACCAAGACGGCATGTGAAATGTTCTCTCTGTACTGCTTCTTCCCGTGACGTTTTGTTCATCAGAGCTGCATAATTCCCAGAGAAAACTTGTCCTTTGGTTGGGGAGAGTGAAAGCTGTAGAGGCTGACTCAGCCCCGGGGCCGTTACCATGAGAACTTCTGTGGGTGGCTTCTGGAGGTCAGTGGAGTTTGGATAGATCAAGGTCAAGTTTTCCAAGTTATTCCGACCAGATGGAAGAAGAGCCGGTGTGGGTTTCGGCAACTGGGGGAAGTGGAGAAGGAAAGGGCGTGGAGGCGGGAGGCTAGCATTTGTTGAACGCCCCTGCGCGTGAGGCATTGGGTTAGGCGTTTCGTACCAGTTGTCTTTTTCATCGTGCCAGCAGCCCGAGCGGGTAGGTATCATCCCTATTTTGCATGTGGAGAAATTACTCAGGGTCATTTAGCCTAATAGCAGGTGAGTCTGGGATGGAATTCTGCTCTTTCTATTCTACCACACTGCCGGCCAGGGAAGACAGTCCTCGGCATTAGCCATCCAACCTCAGTTTCTTGCTCCCTCACATACACGCTTTTATACGATATAAACATCGTGTGAATATTTATCATGTTGCCCTACCTGTCCCTCTGCCTTGGTAATCCTGTTGCCTCTCTACCCTCTCCCTGCACCCTGAGGGCACTGTTGCTCTCAGTTTCATTGTCTGGGTGCACTAGACCTTTGCCCTCAGCAAGGAGGTAACCAGTGACGAACACTCTTGTCTGCTTGGGAGTAGAATCATAAACACAGGCAAACTCTCTTGGATCCTGAGGACTGGGTTCCATCCACGGAGCTCAGCTGAGTAATCGGGAGTCGGAACATCTTTTCAAGATGACATCATCTATTCTTCATGCACTCACCATTCTGCTATAAAAGAGAGCTATCTATGATGTCATCTGTAGGGGACAGCGTCTTGGGAAATGGTCCCTTATATAGAGAGCTTTTTGAGAACTAGAAACTTATTTAGATTAGCACTTTTTAAATAAAGCACAATTGGCACATGGAGGACGAATGGTGCCCACTTCTCAGGCCTGATGTGGTTCTAGAGCAGCTCCAGAGAGGAGAAGAGGGAGTGGGGATTTGCTGTAGGCTTGGTCATGCTGGGGACTCTACCCGGGTTCACTATGAAGGAGGCCCTAGGACTCAGGCTGCACCGAGGGTGCTGTCATTTCTTGAAGGCAGGAAATAAAGTCAGTCCCACTTTGATGAAGGCGGAAGTAAACTCTATTCTGATTCCAAGTGCGTGCCATGATACAGGGTTCTGTGGCTGTAGACAAATCTCTGGGTCTCCCTTCCCCTTTATTCCATACCTTCTGCTCCACATAACATAACCCAGCCCCCTTTTCAGCACTACTTCAGAGATTTAGTCTCTGGACATGGTTACAGACTTTTGTAAATGTGGGTCTTTTTGCATAAGTTAATTCCATCAGTAGGAGAAGGTGCCTTAAACCATGACATTGCTTCTTTTTATGTATGAGAGGAGTCCAAAGCAAGTATTAGAACAGATTTCCAAAGATAAACTCACAAAGAGCAATAGTCCATGATGTGCTTCAGTGGACACTCCCATTCCCAGAAGGACATGGAACAGTTGCTTTAGTTACAGAACTGGGTTTTTCCGTTTTTTTCTGGCAGATCATTATTTCTGATCAACTATTAGACTTAAAAATCCTGACTAGGTTTAGTGCCTTCTAATAAGTTTTTAACAGAGGTAAGAGCCTTTTGATCCTATTTTTAAGTTATAAAAAAAGGCTCGCATCTGCTCCGCGTGTTAGATTCCCCCCTCCAGTTATTGACTTTGAGTTCAACCTGTAGCCCAAGGGGGCGGAATACTTTTCAGTATCTGCTAATGAGTTCTGCGTGTGTGCTGGGTAAACTGTTTATGCTGTGCACTCTATGTTGGTAGGCCCGGTCTCTATTTGCAAGGGTAGGTCACAGCTGTGATTTCTGTCCTGCTCCATGAGATTCGGCCCCAGTTCACTAATGGTTGCTCTCTGTATGTGTATATATACTTATTTTTAATAACACACACTAACATTATATCTCTCCCATAAGTTTTACTGAATGAATAGTTGTATTTGTACACAGATAGCTCCCAAAGCATTTGACAATGACTGGAAACAAAGAATGGGGAATTAGATGGGGAGAAGGTGGGGTCTGGGTGGGGTGGTAAGTAGGTGAAAGGGAAGAAGACTCCAGGAGGGAAGGCAGTTGAATGGCCAGCAAAGTGACCACAGGATGGATGAGTCCAGTGAAGTCACCAGACTGCCAGAATCCAGTTAAATGGACTAGATTTTATTGATGCCGTATTTATTTCCTGATGTCCATTTGTTTGTCATCGTTTCTGCTGATTTCACTCAGAAAATCCAAGTCCCTGCTTCAGAAGAGTCCTCAGCTTAGAAACTGAAGCCTAATTTTCAGACAGCCACTTTGGTCTTTCTTAGGTCTGACCCCTGCTGGGACTTGTTTTCATTTCTGCCTGTCTCCCGCATTTTCAAAAGGCAGGCACTGTGGTTGGTTAGTGTTTGGGAGAACTGATTGGACCGAACAAATTCTTAGAGAAAAAGAGCCTTTCCCTAAGATTTAAGCCTTACCCTACTTCCTACAGAGCCACCAAAGGCACCTGAAGGATGTCTTCCCCATTATCCTCAAACTTGCCTAGTGGGAATTTTAGATATCAGGCAAAACCATACATCATTTGCTCAACAAACATTTACTGAGCCCCTGCTATACTCCCTTTTTGCAGCAGTAAGTAAGAATAGTGGGAACAATCGAACCGCCTTGTCTTCTCCAAAGAATGACCTTGCCTGAGCCTTTCCTAAGTTCGTATGTAAAACCTGGACTAGAAGTGACAAGCCATTTGATCCAACCTCCTTGTTTTACTTTAATAGTGACAGCGAGCAAATTAACCAAGAAAATGAGATATAATAACACAGGTTCTAATACCTAATCACTACCCCTCATTTTCTATTTAGAATATACTTAAAATTACATAATCTTGGCAATATACCGACAAACGCCCAGTGGAAGTATTCAGAATGTGCTTAAGAAGAAGTAGAGGTCCTAGCCTGGCTGATAACCATCTGGGGGATTTTGGGAAGATGGAGCTCATGGCTGGGATGGCTCTGTTGAAGGGCTGAAAGTCACCCCTCGCTGAGGCTTTTCTTCACCTAAGTCTAAGCTCTACCTAGACGTACCTGATTTTACAACACCTAGGTCACTGTTTAAGGGGCTGGCTGAAGTGGTTCTGTGGGATCTAATTATGCTTTTCACTACCCATGGGTTCTTCATGGTCCTGCCTGTCTTTTTGACCTTTCTCCCCTCCTCTTCTTTCCTCTTTCACTTTGCTCTGGCCTACTGGCCATCCTTTTGCTTTGGAACTTGCACATTCCCACTGTTAAGGCCTATACATTGATCTTGTCTTGTCCTGGAATGCTCTTCTCATGGCCTCTCCTCATCACTCAGCTGTTGCCTCTAATCATCTTAGCTACAGTCTCCCTTCTCTATCCTAACTTCTACCCGGACACTTGACCTTTTTTTTTTTTTTTTTTTTTTTTTAGGGGGAGAGAGACACGTGTGCATATGAGGGGTGTGGGGTTACAGAGGGAGAGAGAGAGAATTTTAAGCAGACTCTATGTCCAGTGTAGAGCCTGATGTGGGGCTCGAGCTCACGATCCTGAGATCATGACCTGAGCTGAAATCAAAAGTTGGACACTTAACTAACGGAGCCACCCAGGTGCCCCTACCATGTTTTTATTCAGAATAATTATCAATACTTGAAATAATATGTTACTATTTTCATGATGCCTGTCTCCCCTAACTGGAATATGTGTCTTGAGGACAGGACCTTGTGCTGTTCACTATTGTATCCCCAGCCCTTGGGACAGGACCTGGCACAGTTAGGTGACTCCAGCCTGGGTTGGTCTCAGTGGTATACTACGGGAATTAATTAATGTACTATAGTGGAACATTATTAGCTAACATGATATTTTATTAAGATGGTATTCAATTTAGTCATTTTCACACTTTATAGTTTTCATTGATAATGTCAGAGGTTTGGAATCCCACATCTTAGCAGATGACTTCTTCTGGCTCCATATTTCTGTTTCGATAAAGTTGCAAGATGATTACATTATGTTCAGAGATCTGCCTGTCAGAAATGTCCTGAGACACGCATGAGTCGATATAGGATTACCCTAACACAGGATGAGGATAGGAGGGGTTATTCCTCCAATACTAAATGTTTATCCTCCTGCTTCTCAACATTCTAATAAATCTCTGATCAGCTTTCCTTCTAATCCCGTTCGTCTTTCTTTGAAGTATAGCTAACATACAGTGTTATATTAGTTTCAGGTATACAATGCAGTGATTCAACAATTCTGTGCGGTACTCAGGGCTCATCAGGATAAGCACACTCTTGATCCCCTTCATCTACGTCACCCATACCACCACCTCCCTTTTGTGAACCACTAGCTTGTTCTCTGTGTTTAAGAGTGTGTGTGTGTGTGTGTCTGTGTGTGTGTCTGTGTGTCTGTGTGTTTGTGGTCTCTTTTTTCTTTGTTCATTTGCTTTGTTTCTTATATTCAACATAGGAGTAAAACCATATGGTATTTATCTTTCTCTTCTGATTTACTTCACTTAGCATTTTACACTTTAGGTCCACCCATGTTGTTGCAAATGGCAAGCTTTCATTCTTTTTGATGGCTGAGGAATGTTCCATTGTTTGTGTGCAAATTAATACAGCCACTGTGGAAACCAGTATGGATGTTCTCCCCAAAATTAAAAATAGAATTACCATGTGATCTTTGAGTATTTAGCCAAAGAAAATGAAAACACTAATTCAAAAAGATATATGCACCCCTATGTTTATTGCAGCATTATTTACAACAGCCAAGATATGGAAGTAACCCAAGTGTCCATCTATAGATGAATGGATAAAGAAGATGTGGTCCATATAATCCTTTCTTTTTATTTTTCTTTATCATTTGGGAGTTTGGAAGGCAGGAGAGGACAACAAAAAGGAGAGAGAAGTAGAGAAAGGAATGTAGAGCAGCACTCCAAGGCATATTAATTAACCCCGCTTGTAGGGGGAGAGCACTTATCGAGGAGTCCCCAGAGAAGCTGAACACAGTCTTAGGAAAACCCACTGCTGTGGGAAGAAGAAGAGTTGGCAACTTTCCATAAAGTCCCTTTATTCAGGAAGTCTTCCTGGATTAGGCTTTCCTTTCTCAGGTTGGCTTGGATCTTCTGAGGCTTCTCATGCTTTGGTGAGTCTTTCATTTGCCCTAAACACATTCACTTTGGTTACACATTCCTTTTGTGGCTCCTTTCACCTTAGAAGCTCTCTTAGGTCTGATTGTGATCTCCTGAGGAGGTTCAAAGGGGTTATGTTCCTGAGGGAGGCTCTTAGGAGATGTTCCATTTTCTGAACATTCGTGGAACAACAACCATACGCAAAACACTGTGCTTTGTTATGTGAGGGATTCCAAGAGGAAGAAAGTCTGACCTGGGACCTTGAGAAGCTTGCAGATGAATAGTGGGAGGTATTAATTCTAGTGCAAGGCATAAAATAAGTGCATAAGAGAATGCTAGCCAAGGGCTCTGGTGACTTAGAAGTAGAAGGTGGCACATCTGATTGGGGGAGATCAGATATAATACCAAGAAGGAAGGTGTGTTGCTGTGAATCTTGTGGGAGCAAGCCAAGCCCGTGTCTGGAAGACACCGGCACACTAGTGGAATAGCGGTTGGTTCAGGTAGAGGAAAGAACTTGAGATGACGGTGGGTACAGCAGCTGAGGCTGTGGGGAGGAGACAGAGTTGCTGGGGAGGATGCAGAAAGTGTATATCTCTAGATTTCCCCTGCCCCTGCAATGTTGAATTGGTGTGAGCCTGTGTGGGATTTCCACTTCAGTCTCGCTTGAGCTGATTGCTCAGTTCTTTTAGAGGCCCTTCCCTTTATTTTTCTATTGAATGTACAGTTTGTCCTAGTGAAGAAAAGACTAGCAAGAAGGCTGGGGCCTGAGCATGCTGGAGCATGAGGGGTCCTGACTGCACAGACGTGAGCTGTGATCAGAGCGGTGCTTCAGGAGGATTTGTTTGTAGGGCTGAACTGGTGTGGGAGGCAGGAAGGAGGCTCCTGCTGTTGTCAAAGCGAGGGGAGAGAAATCCTTGACGTACCTGATCTGTAGAACGTAACACTGGGGGGCATGGGGTGAGGTGGAAATCTAAGGTAACTCTGAGGTTTCGGGCCTAGAAAATTGAGGGAATGGTGATGCCATGAACAGAAACAGGGAAGAAATGGGTATGAACTTGATCTGAGATGGAGGATGATGGCTTTGCTTTGGGATATATTGAATCACTGCAGATAAAGATTTGGGGGTCATTTGTAGAGGGAAACTTTCTAATCATGAGAGTAGATTCCAATAAAAAAGGGGAAGGGCCCAGGACCAAAACCCTGGGAGCTTTTCTTTGGAGGATGTGGAAGGGATGGAGAAGCCAAGTCAGAGGAGTGCGGAGGGAGGCCAGGGGTACAGGAGCTAAGGGACCCTGGACCACCAATGGGAGGAAGTAGTCAAGGGATTTGGACACTGCCTGGCACATGGTGGGCTCTCAGGAAAGGCTTTGGAGTTGAACGGAGAGACATAAGATGATAGAGATTTGGCGACTTAAGTGGTCCCTAATGAGGACACTTTCAGTGGGAAGTAGCCACATGCAGAGGCTATGGAACAAGGAGATGGTGAGGAACAGAAGCTAGGTGGGTAGATTGTTCTTGAAGGTGGTTTGATGGAGAAGGAAAATGGACAGGTAGAAGCTTAGAGAGTAGCACTATACTGGAAAGTTTCTTTTTAAGATAAGAGAGACGTGGTGCGCCAGCCTGGCTCAGTTGATAGAGCACACGACTCTTGATCTCAGGGTCATGAGTTCGAGCCCCACGTTGAGCCTAGGGCTTATTAAAAAAAAAAAAAGGTAAGAGAGACTTGTAATCAGGAGAAAGCTGTGGAAGGGATGGATGGAATGGAGAGACTGAAGCTAGCTGATGGAAGAGGACTCCAGAGGCGTGGGAAGCCATGCTCATTAGCCTGGTCAAGAGGGGCGGCTGGGGGAGGAAAGCAAGCCAGGTTGAGATGGAGGGAAGTCACATGAGACTGCCTAAGTCTTCTTAGTAAAATATGAAGGGAGGTCACCTGCTCAGAGGGAAGAAGTGTGGCTCAGGGTTGTGGATTTGAGGACAGTGACGGAAGACCGGAATGTTCCTGTAGTGGGAGAAGAGGGGAGTCAGCCTGCGATCTAGAGCGCGAGTAGCAGGAACTGGGCAGCAGTGGGGGGAGACTCAGGCTCCGTGCGTCAGGGTGCTAGCAGCCCCGAAGCTACTGATTCTGGGCTTCAGGCTGGCAGCGAGGCAAGGCAAGCTGGGTGGAGGTGAGAGAGAAGCCTGGCAGTCATGAGCAGAAACAATAAGGCTTCTAGAAGGAAGAGATGAGTAGAAAAGGAGGAATTGGACAAGAACACTCTTGGATCACTTATTTTCCCACATTCTTCTCTTTTTGTACAACATGTATTATCTCTCCCTGTAACCCCAGACTCATGCTTCTTAAGATTTGTAGCTAGTCTCTCACTGCTCTTCTGGATTGTGTATTCTACAGTGCCGAAAGAGAAGAAGTGGAGACTGGTCCTAGAACGTAGTGGCTGCTGAAAGTGATTTCAGGCATTGTGTTGAGCATTTTATATACATTATCTTATGTATTGCTCATGAAAACCCTCTGAGTTTAAATAATAAGCTTTTAGTATTATTTTTTAAAGACAGAGAATGATTAGCTAACTTATTCAAGGTCGCATGGTTAGTGAATGGCGAGGTCAAGTTTCGGACCCAGGCAGGTTGACCTGAGCCTTTAGCCACTTCTCTAAACTGCCTCCCTGCCAGGACTTGCTACAGTTGGCACAGTGACTGTATTGCTTTTTCTTCAATTGCTCAAATTGTCGTAACAACAACTAGAATCCTTGTTGGCCTTTATGGTTTGCAAATCAAGTTCACGCACATTATTTCCTTTGATCTTAACACTCCTGTGAGGTTTGCAGCCACGTGCCGGGGGACGGAGTGCATCAACTCCAAGCTCTCTACGTCTTTAGTCCTGAAATCTTTGAAGTTTTGCCATTACAGAGTTGTCACCCGGCCTTTCTTAAATATGCTCGATTCCTTTTATTAAAGGCTTTCTCTGGGGTGCCTGGCTGGCTCAGTTGGAAGAGCATGAGATGAGACTCTTGATCTCAGGATCCTTAGTTTGAACCCCACATTGGGTGTAGAGGTGACTAAAAATAAATAAATAAAAACTTTTAAAATAAAATAAGATAAAAAAAAAATAAAGGCATTCTCTGTACAGACCTTCTGCTTCATTCCAGGTCATAGAACTCTGTATGTGGGCGTTCGGATGCCGCTGGGTCGGCAGAGCCATCGCCATCACCGAACGCATGGCCAGAAGCACCGAAGGCGAGGGCGGGGCAAAGGAGCCAGCCAGGGAGAGGAAGGCCCAGAGGCCTTGGCCCATGGTAACATTCTCAGGAGGGAGGGTGGGGGCCCATGGCTGGGACCTTGGTGAGGCTGAGGGAATGTATGATGGATATCAAGTACGTGGTCTTGATTCTCTAGCCCTTTTATAGAGTTTTCAGGGCTTGCTTCCAACAAGAAGAAATGCCTCTAAGAATCAAAAGTATCTTCCTGAAAAACTCTTAGTTCAGGCCTCCCAAATCAATTACCGTATAGGTTGAAATCATTTGCCAGAAAATTAACCATTCTTTTTAATCAAATCAATCAGATTTCCAGTTTGTTGTGGGTTTTCTTCAAGTGGTCTTAGTTCATAATTTTTCCCCCCACTAACTGCTTCCATAGAATAGCATTTTTTGGGAGGGGGAATAAATCTTTTTGATCTACATTTAGGATTGTTTTCTTGATGTTCCTAAAGTTATAAGGTCCCCAGATGTGCTAAGTATAGCAGAATGCTATTTCTGTTCTAAGTTGAGGCTGGGAGCAGACCTTTCTCTGTGGCTGATTTTCTAGACACACCATCTCAGCGTGTTCAGTTCATTCTTGGCACTGAGGAAGATGAAGAGCACGTGCCTCATGAGCTGTTCACAGAGCTGGATGAGATCTGTATGAAAGAGGGAGAAGATGCTGAGTGGAAGGAGACAGCTAGGTAAGGCCCTAAAATATCCTGGGTCACGAGTTGCTTGGGTAGGCAAACGTGTACCTTTCAGCAAGTGACAGGTCTGCTTGTCTTTTATTTCTTCATGGGAGAAGTGATAACTGACATGGGGACTGATGTTCTAAAGTCTTCAATGGGAAGTCTTGATTTTGTCCTCTTTCTGATGTCTCCGATGATACCTATACAAATTGACCTTGAGCCTGGGATTGGTGACAGAAACATAGAACCTTTAGGGAGTCCTCTCATTTACTTAGGGCCCAGAGTTGCTTGTGGGCTATCTTGATATTGTAGTTCTGGCTTAGAAGATGCCTGATGGGGCCACCTTTGTTTGGACCCACGCAACCAAGCGTAGGTGAACATAGGATAGGGTAAGACTTTTCTGCAGGTGAACCATAGTGTTTTAATTCATTTGGGTTTTGATTCACTGGATGTTTCATAATTTTTGAGATGTCCTACGGGACAGCCCAACCTCATGGAGACCAGTAGGATTATAACTAGCCTGACGGTAGGCTTCCTGGGGTAACTGTAGAGTGACCATGCTTGCCTGAGGCTCAAACCCCAGAAGAGCCCTCAGATTAACCAGGGCCATGTCTGGGCTCCTCTGGTAACTGGCCAGTAAGCCTTATGGGGGAATTGAAAGCCATCATGCCTGAGTTTCAGGGAAGAAGGCGAGGTGGGTAACTAGTAAAGTGTGGCTCTAGCTCTCACTGGAACAGCTCTTCCTGGATCCTTGCTATATCCTTGGACGTTTGCCATGGGTGGAGAGGATTAGGCAAGACAATCACCCTGATGCCAAGTCTTGTTATTCTGTCTTTGCCAACTTGTAAAGGTCACATTTACAAAAAAGAGGCTTTTTAAAAAAGAAAAAATTATCATTTTATTAATCTGTCCAAATGATATTGATTAGACCTATCTTTTTAATTGCACAAGTAATATGTGCTCATTATATGAAATTAGAAAAGAAAGATAAGCAAAAAGAAGATGAAAATTATGTATAAATCTACTACCTCAAGGAGAATGAGGAATACACCATTTGGCGTCTTAAACATGTGTGTTTGCATTTTAAAATTTTTCTTTAAATAGAAATGGGATCAAGCTGTACTCAACTTTGCGCTGTTTTATAACCTGCTTTTTTTTGCCTATCAATGTACCCCGAACATTAAATTAAAATGTCAATATGATTATTCAGCTATCTTTCATTGTGGCTTACATTAAAAATTCTCTTGTGAAAATTCCTCATTTTCTGCCTTTGGCATCCAGTTGTTCGTAATGCTTTCAGGTGGCTGAAGTTCGAAGAGGACGTTGAGGATGGGGGTGAACGCTGGAGCAAACCTTATGTGGCAACCCTTTCACTGCACAGCCTCTTTGAGCTAAGGAGCTGCCTTATTAATGGAACAGTCCTTCTGGATATGCGGGCAAATAGCATAGAAGAAATTTCAGGTAAGTTTAGGTACAGGAAAACAGAGGAATGTTTGTGTAAATTAAGAAGTGTGGTGTGGAGGAACGAGTAAAGTAGCTGTGTGTCCTCAGGTCCGTCACTGAACCTTCTCCACCTCAATGTCTTCAGCTGGGTTCAGATGGGTTTTAACTAAGAAACTACTCTACCTATTTCACAGTCTTCTTATGGGATTCAAACAACAGGGTGTTCAGTCTTCTATTTGCCTGTTCATTTAGCATGCATTTATTTTGTAGCTATTTATGCTCGAGAATGTGCTAAGCACAAGGGAATAAAGATAGGAAACAGTTCCTACCTTCAAGAAGCTCACCTTTTAGTGGGGGAAATAGCCATGGGACAATTCGAATAACTGCAACCACAGAGATATGTCTTGGTAATAATCAGAGAAAGGGGCAACTGGGAATTGTGCAGAGAAAAATGTGTGAAGGGAAGATTTTTAAATATGGCCGCTAGGGAAGACACGTAAAATTGAGCCAAACTCTCCCCACGGCTTCAGCAGTGTGTGAAGGGTGACGTCTGACGGGATTACCTGACGTGGTTGAGTGCTGCTACCATGTTTTGGGCACAGCGTTTGAGAAACACCTGGATGCATGTGAAGATTTTCCCCTCAGCTGGGCTCTGGCTGGCTGGTGAAATAGAGATTTCTTCAAACGTTTCTTCAAGTATCCAAGTTATTCTGCCTCTCTGGGATCACTTGGGGAAGCAGGGGAGGGATCAGCTCTGATGAGATCCTGTGTTGCCTCTGAAGGCTCTAGGAGAAAGCTGTTCCCTGCTTCTTCCAGCTTCTGCAGGGGCCCTAGGTGTTCCTTCTCATGAATGCCTAACTCCAGTCTGCCTCTGTCTTCATGCGGACTTCTCGTTCGTGTCTCTCTTGTAAGGCTATTTGTCAGCGTTGTCCAAGATGATCTTATCTTAAGGTCCTTAGCTTACTTACAAATGCAAAGGTCTTTTTTACAAATAAGATCACTGTCACAGGTTCCAGGGGATTAGTATATAGATGTATCTTTTAGGGGGGCATCATTCAACCCATTACAAAAGCTGAGAGGAGAGAGAGTACAACTCATCAGTGTTAAATGCTGCAGAGAGGTCAGGTAAACACCCATTAGATTAAGCAACTGGAAAGTTATTGGTGATTTTATCAAAAGCAATTTCAGGGACGCCTGGGTGGCTCAGTTGGTTAAGCATCTGGCTTCGGCTTGGGTCATGATCCCAGGGTCCTGGGAGAAGAGTCCCATGTCAGGCCCCCTGCTCAGAGGGGAGCCTGCTTCTCTCTCTGCCTGCCGCTCCTCCTGCTTGTGTTCTCTAGAGAGAGATTTATTTATAAATAAATAAAACCTTAAAAAAAAAGCAATTTCATCGAGGTAGCCAAATTATAGGGGACTGAGAAATTTTTCTTTTGAGAACTTTAAATGATAGGAGTGAGTAAGGCAGGGTAAATAAAAGGGGGGGGGTGAACATTCTTTTTCTTATTTTAAATTTTTTTCAAGATGTAGGATCCTGAAGCATGTTTACAGTATGGGGGCAATGAACCAATCAGTATAAAGGTTAGAGGTAGAGAAACCATGGATCTTCAGCTTGAATATTCAAAGTAGATTTTCTTTATTTATTGCTTCTAGTTCTTGGATAGTTGTGGATGGAGTTGGGGGTTGAGAATAGGTCGAAGTTTTGGGGAGGCTTGGGAATAGGTATTTAGGATTGAAGTGTAACTGCTATAATTCCTTACAGTAGGTACCTGAAGTATTTGTTAGTGATAACGTTAGGTGCACTGGGTCGAGTGTCACCCGTGAATCAGCATTTTGTATTTATTATCTCATTAATTTTCCATAACAAGCTTTGATGATGGTCGATGATATTATCTCCATATTACAGATGAGGAAACTGTGGTATGGAAGGGTTATGTAACTCGCCCAAGATCACACAGAAAGTGGTAGAAGTGGGATAGAATGTGGGCCTTTGGAGGGGGGGTAAACAGAAGAGGGAATGAACCTGAGAGACTGTGGACTCTGGGAAACAGACTGAGGGCTTCAGAGGGGAGGGGGGCGGGGAATGGGATAGGCCAGTGATGGGTATTAAGGAGGGCACATATTGCATGGAGCACTGGGTGTTATACGCAAACAATGAATCATGGAACTTTACATCAAAAACTAAGGATGTACTGTATGACTAACATAACATAATAAAAAATTATTATTAAAAAAAAAGAATGTGGGCCTTTCGCTCTAGAACTCATACTCAATAGCAGGTATTGGGATTCTTTCCCCTCTCAACTGCGCTGGGTTTGAGGGGTTAAAGGTCGATGCTTGGTGGCGGTTAGCTGGGGTGCTGAGTTAGCTTAGTCATACTTGTAGGTTCCACCTTCAAATTGTCATTCGGAGTGCTCTGTGGTTATAGTTCCTCTCGGTGATCATAGCAATGTTGAAATCTTGGAGCAGGAGAGTATAGAGGAACTTTGGCAGATGACAGAAGAAAGTGGGGATTAATGTGGGCTTTGGAGTCAGGTAGTCTTGGGCTTGAATTCCATCCTTGCAACTTACTAGGTGTGCGATCTTGGGGAATTTTGTAATGTTTGGGCCTCAGTTTCCTGATCTGTACAAATCGTTACAGTGCTACCTACTTCTCAGAGTTTTTGTTAGGATTAGATTGGATGATCTATGTAAGGTTCATAGTACCTTTCTGGTGCATATTAAGTGCTTGATAGTATCTAATAATAATGATTTGTTACGGAATCAAGTATAACTTGCCACAGTTGCTGTCATCAGATAACTCTTTTGGGCACCGAAGCATTAGTTGTACCTCAGTGACCCTGGTGGAACTGCTTCCCCCTACTCCGTGCCCCTCACCCCTCACCCCATCTGACGCTGGCCTCTTTGAGTTCATTGTCAGTTGGAGTGTTCATGTTAGTGCCTGCTTTCCAGACCTGATCCTGGACCAGCAAGAACTGTTCAGTGACCTGAATGACAGCATGAGGGTTAAAGTACGAGAAGCCCTGCTCAAAAAGCATCACCATCAGAATGAAAAAAAGAGAAATAACCTCATTCCCATTGTTCGCTCCTTTGCTGAGGTTGGCAAGAAGCAGTCCGATCCACATTCGATGGATAAAAACGGTAAGATTACTGGAAGTGACTGTTTTCTCTTCTTATTAATTAGACATTTAGGAACTAGTTGGAGATGCCAAGTTACTAGAGGGTACAGGTTATATTTGTCTAATATGCGTCCATGCTTACTTACACACAGTACTCTGGTCACAGGCAAGAAGGGGGGCTGGGACTGGTGACCATCGATCTCTTGTGGCACTAGGGATGCAGGCCTCAGATCTCAGATAGGTCTTAGATTCAGGAGGCAAAATACAGTAGCGTAGGTCTTGAGTCAGACTTCTAGGCTGGAGATTCAGGCTTCACTACTTGCAAAGTGGGTGACCTTGGGCAACCTCCTAAACCTCTTTAAGTCTCGGTTTCTCTTCCGTAAAATAAGGATAATAATAGCATCTACCCCATAAGTTTCTTGTGAGGCTTCAATACGGTAGTCCATGTAAATCCCTTAACCAGGTGCATGATGGGTTATAAACACTCAATGAATTTCAGCTGCTGATTGGTTTCCCTTTCTGTGGCCAGGCAGGGCCTGATCTATATGTCTCCCTATCGCCACATTCACTGATCACAATGGCAGGGGATATGCCTGGGAATCTATATACTTGAAAAGTTTTCCAGAGGAGTCTCTGATGTGCACTCCTGGTTATGAATCACTACCTTCACAGAGGAAGACAGAGGATCACAAATATGTTCAGGAGAAGGTGCAGAAGTAGTAAGACTTCTGTTCTCCCTTTACCACTAACTGGTGGATAAGGAGATATGTCTTAGCTTCACAGTCATCAGAACCTCTTCTTTCTATGGGCTTTGCAGGAGACATGGCCGTAGCCAACCAATGATGGATGGGGTGTGTCAAAAGGGGGAAAGGGCAGAGACTCAGGAAATTGTTTTCTCTCAATAGGTCAAACTGTGTCTCCTCAGTCTGTTCCCACTACAAGTCTTGAAGTAAAAAATGGAGTGAATTGTGAACACAGCCCTGTGGATTTAACCAAGGTGAGCACAGACATGGGAGCTTGGCTTAGAGGCCTAAGTGGCCTCTGGAACCGAGTCCAATTGCTGGAAGCTGGGTAAGGTTTGGTATTTCTGCAGCCTTTGTCTAAGACCAGAAGCCCCTCTGCAGGAAAGGAGGCCCTTCTGCTCAGGTCTTCTCCCTTTCACTCCAGCCCGGATGGGGCCCACTCAATTTGTTCCACCAGGTTCAACGTGCTGGAACTGAAAGTAGCCCCTGCTTATCCTCACTGACGCAGACCTCCCAATTTTTCCACAGTTCTTTTTGGTATTTGCTCTTCAGCAGCTCCTTCTTACCTTCAAGGGTTTGGCTGAAATGGTATTTTTGCTCTTGTCTCCTAAAACTACTCGGCAGCCGAGACTCTTCTCCGGCACTGTGACTTGGGTGTCCGAGGCCTGCTGCAGCCAGCAGTGCCTCCCTGCCGCTGCTGCTGTAGGCCTCGACCTCCCCGCCCCCAGCCTCCCGCTGCCCTGGTCTCTCCTTGACACCAGCTAAAACACAGATGGTGTCATGGCACTTCTCTGCCTGTAAGCCTCCCTGTTTTATTTAGAAAAGCTGAAACCTCTGACAAAAGCAGCCAAGTATTTTAAAATGGAAAACATTTGACCTACAGCTTCAAAAACAGTCCTCTGAGAAAGCGTGGTGTCGTGGAATTCTAATCAGAACACCTGGATTTAAATGGTCTCTCTTAAAATCTCCCTCGGGCGAGTGAACTTCACCTCTCTGGGTGTCAGCGCTTCATTTTATAAAACAAAAAAGTGGGGCCAATAAGACCTGTTTTATCCACTTTACAGAGTTATTATAAGGATTACACGAAATTGTGTGAGAAAACATTTGTTAAATCATAAAATGACAGACGGATGTGAGGTACGAGAGGGTGATTGATGTTTGAGGTGACGCTCCCAGGTTGTCAGAAGGTTCTTTTGGACTTTCAGGTGGATCTTCATTTCATGAAAAAAATTCCCACTGGGGCAGAGGCCTCAAATGTCCTGGTGGGAGAGGTGGATACTCTGGACCGCCCCATTGTTGCCTTTGTGAGGCTGTCTCCAGCTGTTCTTCTCTCGGGCCTGACCGAAGTGCCCATCCCAACAAGGTAAAGACAAGGGCTGCAAAAACTCAGTGCATTCCGTCTCAAGTACAGATTTGTGTGAGCTCTGGTGGAAGAAACCAGCTAATGCCAAAATTTAGGATTAATTGGGGCATTCTATTTAAAATTCAGCAGTGATCTCATTGGGGGATATTTGATTAACCTCCGTGCAGAAGGATTCTAAGACTTTTGAGGCTGTGGCTGTGCGGGACCTACAGCCTTGGGAATGGAGAACTGAAGAGCATCCGAAGGGCATAGCACAGGCTAATCGCTTGTTAGTATGGGAAGCCTGAGTCCTAGTGTCCCAGTTCTACAGAGCCGTGTCTCAGGGAAATGTCTCTGAGCAAAGGTATTGATGTCTCTTTCCACGGTCCTGGCAGGATTTGTAATGGTTTGCAAATATGTCCACATTTGTTTAAAAGGCTATTCACGCACTCTGAAGATGGTGACTCAGGTGATTCAGAGCACCATTAATTACAGAGTATTCAGACGTCCAGAACACAATTTAGACTCCTCTACCGGGCTTGATAATTTCAACTTCCTTATCCCTCTCCTCTCCCCATCATTTTCTTATTAGAGCAATGAATGAGATTCAGAAAACCTTGAATTTGCACTACAATGGCATGTTTTGAAAAAAGCATTTTTTCTCTAGCAAGGAATTGTGTCTATGGAAACCCTAAGAACGATAACCACACTATTGAATGGAGTCTTACAAATAGCTTCCAATGCTCCTAGTGGAGCTCTTAGGTCAAGGCAACTTCTGTTGCTCCATCATTAGCCTGTCTCCTTTTATTGAAGTTATGACAGTGATTTCTGTTTGATAGGAAACAGAAACGTTTTGTCGTTTGGAGAGGAATAAGATGCCACTTCTTTATGTTTACTTACGTCATTTATAATTTCATCCCCTGTATGTGTTGCCAGATTTTTGTTTATCCTATTGGGTCCAGTAGGGAAAGGTCAGCAGTACCATGAGATTGGCAGATCCATGGCTACCATCATGACAGATGAGGTATGTGTCACCTCTGCTTTCTGTGCATGCTACAGATATTTACTGAGTATTTACTCTGTGTCGGGTCTTGTGCTATTTGTCGGAGATAAAGTAATTACCATTCTGGGTAATTATCTTCTGGGAAGCAGTTCGGGTCACTTCTCTGCAGGCCTTTTGTGGGAGGATCAGACCTTCTGTGGGTATTTTTTCCTATGTCATCTCTCCCTTTTTGAGTAATCAAGGATGCAGAGAAATGCTTTTCTGGGAAAATTATTACTGCCAATTAGGACACCTAGAGAGAAAGATACTAAGGCTGACAACTTTCTAGAGAGGTTGGTTAATTACGTGTGTAAAAGCTATTTACATAAAGAAACCTCACTCTTATTCCTGTAAACGAGACCAGTTTGCATAAGGGTCAGGGGTATGAGCTTGGGCACTGTAATGGGAATGTCCCAAGGCAGCCGGATATTTTGGCCGCCATGCTGCTGAATCTCCACCACGTACCCTAGTGTGGTCTGCACTGCTCACGTAAGCTGCAACGTAAGGTTTTTAAGGCATGTGTCATAGCAGGTAGAGGGAGATGGGGGTTGTGTTTTATCATCTCTCTTTGAATGGGAAACTTATTTCATGGAGGGGCCTTCATTAGTAATTCCACCCAGTTTTTCCAACTGTTATCAGGAAATTTTCCCCCACATTTTGCCTTTTGTTCCACTCTTTGGAGGGATAACAATATACAACGTTAGAATCTTATCTCTTCTTGTACTAACATACATATCTCTAGTTCTTTTCGACCCATCTCCAGGTTCATTTTTTAATCCTTTTATCTTCGCATTTTTTTTTAAATGCTGAAGTTTTCCCCACTTCAGATCCCCATGACAGGGATACAAATCATGAGGCTGTATCTGTCCTTCACCACAGTCATTGGTGATTGTTTTAAGTCAAGTTATTTTCAACTTTGCTGAGGGTTTTTTCTTCTCTGTAGATTTTTCATGATGTGGCATATAAGGCGAAAGAGCGAGATGATCTCCTGGCGGGGATTGATGAGTTCCTTGATCAGGTCACTGTGCTGCCACCAGGAGAGTGGGACCCCTCCATTAGAATCGAGCCACCCAAAAACGTCCCTTCCCAGGTAATGTATGCACATTAGCCAACGGTGGCTTGGTGTCACTTACTGAGTACCCACCACGGACAAAGCAAAGACCATGAGGGTATATACTAAATAAATCAAGGCCCTTTTGGGGGCACCTAGGATGAACAGAACAGTTATAAAAAATAAGTACAGTAACATAGGTCGGCTCAGGTGATGCAATCAGTCAGGATTATTCTAGGATAAATTTGGAGTGGCTCTTGACAGTTTGATGTGGAATGGCAGAGAGGGGAAGGAAGGACAGTTCTTGGGAGTAGATTGTGAATGAAGCCATGCAATGAAAAGAGCAAGTTGCAGAGAGAAAGTAGAGTCGCCCATGCTTCTGGCCAAGCTAAAGGTGGGAAAGGAGCTCCTGTACTCTAGCCACCAAGCCTGGTGCTTTATAAATGCCAACTCAGCCTTGCCAGCAACATCCCCAAATAGGTATTTTTATCCTAAATTTTACAAATAAATACAACTATCTTCAAAGTTTTAAGGGAAAGTAAGATTACACAGAGGGAGATTTGAAACTGGAACTTAGGTCATAGCTGATGCCAAAGCCTCCATATTTCTGTTTCAGGACAAGACAGAGTTAGGAGTCAGGTACTAGTAGAGAGAGGGAGAAATTATATGTTGTTGTTGTTGTTTTCCAGGAAAATCAGTCAACTGCCCTAAAACAGTAAATGCATTTGAAAACTACAAACACTTGGGTATTTGGGGGCTGCTTTTGGATTATCTCATTACCAGTCCGCCCTGTTAGCAGGAAGGACAGAACAGATGGCTGACTTTACTAATTTTGGGGTCCTTTGTTAAAAGGAGAAAAGGAAAATGCCTGGAGTTCCAAACGGATATGTTTGCCACATAGAAGCCGAACCACATGGGGGCCACAGCGGGCCAGAACTTCAGCGCACCGGGCGGTAAGTTCGGGGATATTTCACAGCTCGTACTGCTTACAGGGCTGACGGTCTGCAAAGGAATGAGTCATACTCTGCTTTCAGCCTTCTTCTCTGTAGTATATTGGCTGGGAATGACTTTCCAAATGGAACCACTGACTACAATAAGTATTGCAAATATATCAGCTATTGTATTCATTCATTCAAGTTTCTCAAACCACCTACCACAGTCTGTCTCCCCTCCGGTCCTTTCCACACCTTGTTCCCTGATTTGAACCCTCGTCCCCTTCCTCATCTCCTGGCTAACTGCCACTTTGTCTCGGCTTAGGTGTCACTTCCTTTGGAAAGCCTTCTAAG
The DNA here is from genome assembly GCF_023065955.2 of Ursus arctos. Lineage (NCBI taxonomy): Eukaryota > Metazoa > Chordata > Mammalia > Carnivora > Ursidae > Ursus > Ursus arctos. Next base: position 41,543,099 of record NW_026622941.1, read on the forward strand.
ACTCTATAGATGAGGTTAGGTATTCCTGCTATGTGGTGTCACAGCTTTGAACTCTGTCCTCTCTCATTGGCCACGCTCCCCCTAACCCCCGGTTACACCCTTCTCATACTTAATACTATTGCTTGATTTGTTGTCTTCCTGTTAGAACGTTTGTTGCATAAGGGCGGGGGGCCCGTTATATTCCTAGCACTCAGCACCGTGCCCTGCACAGAGTAGGCACTCAGAATCTGATGAACTTATGAATGAGTACTTTTAGAATGACTCCTGTTTTGTAGTATGAGTGGACTGAATATAGATAAATATCAAGTGATTACTTGAAGTTAAGAAACTCCCTTAGGGTAGGAATATAGGTAGGGGTGTGTGTGTCTCAGAATAGTCAATCTACTCTTCTAGGCCAAGATTCTACAGACAGATGCCCAAGGAGAAGTTTCTCTATGGAAGGCTAGGGAAGGAGGTCTCCAGACTTGGTTTTATTTGCCAGGTAGGAAGGTGGTAAAAGAGGATGATATTTTGGATTGGAGTGACATCTAGAGTTTCCCCCAGATTATGGAACACAGTTGAGACCATAGCTCTGGCTCTGTAAGTTGTGCTTGTGTCTAAGAAGGACCTGCTGGGTGGAGATTCTCAGGACATGACTTATATCACGGAGAGAAGCTTTGTAACATCCTCTATTCCTTTCTTTCACCTTATTTTTTTTCTCTTTGCTTGAAGTTGCTTTCCTTATTTTTCTATCCTCAGTATACTCTACGCATTGGAGACTCAGGGTTTTTTTTAGAATTGTAGACAGTCATCTATTTTTCCACTCTTGGAAATTCAGGGAGGAGCGAGGAAAGGAGACTGAGAAGCAGGAGAGAAGGCACTTAACTAGCAGTGTCCAGACGGGGAGTGTGTTTCCTGGCTGGAGGAAGGTATTTGAGGGTGGGGAAAGATAATTGGGTTCTGGGGAGTGATCGCAGAGGAAGGAGCAGTTTTGATAGAAGGGGGTCACTAAAATGACGGAGCAACCTCCAAGAGTGAGTTTAAGGTGTTCTTTAAAGTTGGGAGAGGTCTGAATTGGGTGGGAGGCCTGGTATTGAGAGATGGTTCATCTGTCCTTAGAATAGGGGAAACTATTCATCTGTCCTTAGAATAGGGAACCATCTGTCCTTTGAATAGGTTCCAGGATTGAGATTGTCCTGGAGAAGGTGGTGTTTTTTAGGGGAAGAGTCTTGGGTATGGATTTGATAGTGTTTCAGACTTGTGATTTATCTTTTGAATATAAATGGGGTTCACCCCCCAGGACTTAGAGTTTAAAGGCAGTGGAAATGAGGGCAAGAGGATTCCCTCCAAATGATATCCATGCAGAGGTGAGCTTTCAGGTTTCTTTTGGTGTCAGATGAGAATAAACTAGAGTCCCAGGCCTTTTGAGGGGGTCATTTATAATCAATTCCATGTGGGGATTTGGGAAGCTATAAGATCAGATCTCAACAATTATAGATTCTCAGCAATGGTGCCTGACATTCCAAAAGAGAATCTCATACAGCCAGAATCATCACATGCTTACTCAAAGTATCAAAGTACCCTTACTCACAAACTCACATAGGGTTTGAGGAAGTTCTCCCTTCGTGTCTTGTCAGGAAGTTATGGAGCTGGTAAGGCTGAAAGGAAGGGTTATCTAGGCTCAGAGCCTAAGTCTGCTTGGTGAGGGAGATACTTCCTCTTCCTGAGCTCCTAGAGTTTTCCTCAGAGCCCTTAGTAGAAGACCTCAAGACACATGGCCTTTCTCCCATTGTAGCCTTGTAGTGACTACTACAAGGTGACTTAATGCCTGTATCAGAGATTATGGTTCTGGGCCAGCTCTTGCCCCTTTCGCAATCTCTAAGTATTGAGATCACTCTCAAAGAGTGAATATAAACCCACCCATGCAGATGGACATCCTAGAACTTTCTGGATCTGGACTGCACAGACTAAAAATACATTGACAGCTTGGGTTCTGTGGTTCTTCATACCATTAGTTGTGTTTCTTTGAGGTGGAAAACCTGCTTTATGCATACCATGTTGTATAGGGTGGGGCAAAACTTGGAGACTTAGTTCTTAGTTCTACCTGTTGGACACGGTGAGGTATATGAAGATGGGGGAGCGTAGACTCTAAGAAGGTGAGAAAGAGACAGGTGGAAAGCAGTATTCTGAGTTCTGTATTACCTGACCCACCATGCCAGGATGAAGACAGTTCTTGGAGCTCCCTGCTGTTGATGCAGGCAGTGATGCTGATGCATTCCCATACGTAACAAAGAGGAAAGTCTGACTAGAATGTTCCTAGGCCACAAGCTTCACCACAGGGAGGATAGTCTGGAAAGGGTTCTTCCAGGGGTATGTTTATGTACCTTATTGGGGAAGCCGCTTTTGGGAAGGGTTAATGAAAAAAGAATCAGGAGCTGCTATCTCGATGATCCCCCCTCCCCCCACACTTCAAACAGGTTTCTTCCAAAGCACACCAGACAAAGGATGGCTGTCCTGTCCCTAAAGCCCTCCAGAGAAGGGCTCCCTAAGTCAGTGCTCCAGAGCCTAGTGACCCTCTACACGGGTAAGTCCTGTCTTGCATCAAGCTTAAGTTCATATCCCTGTGTGCCTCCTACCCTCCAAAAACTTGAACATCAAGGGTAGTGTTGAAAGGGAAAGGAAGTGTCAAATGTTAACAGAAGCATCCATGCCTGATCTTGTGGGAGAGGAGCAATTATGGTCTGATTTTGTGCATGAGTGAGATATAAGGCTGACTCTGTAAACAATATTTAGAAATTAGTTTACTAATTTACAGTTACATTATCGATAGGAGCCTCAGATCTTTTTTTCCCCTTTTATTTATTTTTTTAAAAAATATTTTATTCATCTATTAGAGAGAGAGAGAGCACAAGCAGGGGAGAGTGGCAAAGGGAGAGGGAAAAGCAGGCTCCCCGCTGGCAGAGAGCCCCACGCAGGGCCCGATCCCAGGACCCCAGGATTACGACCTGAGCCAAAAGCAGACGCTTAACCAACTGAGCCACCTAGGCACCCTTACTTTCCCCTTTTAATCACTGCTAGGTAAACAGATGTCCTCCCTATCTGTCGGCTTCTCATGAATCCATTTCGCATAAATCTTTTGTCTCTTACTCACAGACACTCTTCCCTGAAGATGCCTCCTGCATCCAGGGGGCTGAGCAATCATGGCAGCATCTCCGATTGCCTAGTGGGGTGAGGCTCATTATTGCAGAAGGAGATTATTTTCCCAGAATGATACCCTTCAGTGGAAGGTCATCGATGATTAAGAGGTGATATTCGCATGGTACCAGGATTCTGTGTCGGTAAAGACCAAGAAACACTTGTATCTCACCCTCACTAGTCACAACTGCCTGTAAGGTCCTATTTACCTAGAGGAGAAAGCAAAACACAGTGATACTTTATTACAAATCAGAGCCTTGGTTCCAAACCCTGAGGTGGAATTCTCACACTCTAGGTTAGACCCTATAGATAGCTCCTTACCTAGGGTAGGTTTGCCAGATAGACTAAAAACAAAGCTAGCTTTGCCTCTTTTCCCTAAGCCAAGACCCAGATTGTGATGTTACTGCTGTAAACTGAAGAATGGTGAATCCCAACTATACCCACCCAAACCAGAAGAAAAGAGCCAAGGGTAAGATAGAACAGTGTCTGCCCTGTGTCCACCTGCACCCTCATTGCACTGGCTAGGGGAGAGAAGGCATTCAAATGGAGAGAGAGAGAGCTGGCTGGGCCTTCTCCTCTGGCATACAGGTTCCTGTCCTCCTGGTCCTCCTCCATGCTCCCAGGCAGAAAGAAAGAGCTGGCCAAGCCTCCTTTCAAGAAGGAGTAGCTCGTTTTTTGTTTTTAGCTTTTTATTATAGAAAATTTCAAACACATGAGGCAAAAAAGAGAATGGTATAATGAACCCCCATGGGCCCATCAGCAGTGATTAACACTTTGCCAGTTATGTTTCATTTATTTCTCCCCACTTATTTGTTTTATTTTTATGTTTTCTAGATTATTTAAAACCAAATCTCCGGTATCATGTCATTTTACCTGTAACTACATCAGTATGTATCTCTGTTTGATGAGGGTATTTTAAAAAACAACTATCATGCCATTAAGAAATCTAACACGATTAACACTGATTCTTTAAATTGTCTAATGCTCAGTTCATATTCGACTTTTTGTGATTGTCTTAGCAACATCCTTTTAGAGTTCATTTGTTTGACGTAGGATCCAATCGGGGATTGCATTTGGTTATTATGATTCTGTCATATAACGGCTCTCCTTCCTTTTTTTCTGTGCCACTGATTTGTAGAAGAGACCAGGCCATTTGCTGAGTGACTCTTTTTGTGACTCACCTACCAACTTTCACTCTGGTGCACTGACTCCACTCTTAGAAAAAGTGACCCCATTTGAGAACACTACTCCTCTTTGGTGTGGGATATCTTGCTCTTGATCCGGCTCATCCTTGGGAAGTGGAGAAGGGTCCCCGAAGTCCTGCCACCAAGTCCTGTTCATTCTATTCCCGATTAAGCCCTTAAGTCCATCCACTTCTCCTCATTCCAATCCACTGCCTCCAGTCTTGCCCCACGTTCCATTCATTACACCCCCCCCCCGAGTGAGCCTTCCAGAATGCATGTTTATGTTGTTCTCCTGTTTACAATCCTTCAGTGATGTGACATGCCATTAGCATAAAGTTCTAATTCTGTAAAACAGTTTACAAGGCTCTTCATGACTTGGCTTCTCCAGCTTCTCCATCCTTGTCTATCAGCTTTGGCTCCTCATTGTCTTCCAGCCATATCTCCGTCAGCCCTGCGCTCCCACCTCTAGGTGGCGCCCGTGCTAGCCCCTCTGCCTCATCGGGCTGGCTCCCGGTCCGTTCTCTGAGTCCCTGCTGAAATGTCCTTCCCTGTCCTATGCCGCCTGTGGCACCCTCACAGCACTGCCTATCTCTTGCACTAGACTGCAGGTCCTGGAGAGAAGGGCTGTGTTGTCTTGCTCACTGCTGCCTCTCCAGTACCTGGCACAATGCCTGGCAGGAAGTATCTGCTACTACTTGTCAACTGCATGAATGAATTATTATGCTAATTTCTCAACGGAAGGTGGGTAGTTGCTCAGAGTAGGAAAGTGCATGTGATGGGGCTTTTTATCTAGACTACATATACTAAAACTAACAACTTTAATACCTTGAATTGGTTTTGCACATTTCCTCAGAACAGCTCAGGATTTGAAGTTTGTAGCTACTTCTTAATTTCACATTAATTTTTTGAAACTTCTTATTGAATGGGTAATATGCACATCCACATTCATTCTTTTTGTGCTTGGGATAATCATTCAAACTCGTGCCCTTAGCTGCAAATAGAATCTCTGCTGACACCTGAGAGATCTCTTGTACTTGGGGTCAAATTGAAGCCAAAGTATGTCTTCAGTACAGAACACATTTGAAGTGTTTTTCAAATGGGTGCTGTTCAAATACTTTCGTGAAAGAGGGACTGTGTCAGAGGCCTATCTGCCATGTTTCCACAGGCTATTTGGGGGCTTGGTTTTGGACATCAAGCGGAAGGCCCCCTGGTACTGGAGCGACTACCGGGATGCGCTCAGCTTACAGTGTTTGGCCTCCTTTCTGTTCCTGTACTGTGCCTGCATGTCACCTGTCATCACCTTTGGGGGATTGCTCGGAGAAGCCACTGAGGGACGCATAGTAAGGACTTTTCACCACTTCTATCGGTCCCAAACAAGACTTAAAATACTGTGTTGCCGGCCAAGTCTGCTGAGGGGAAAATCCCCTGGGATTGGATTCTTTCTACTGAGTTACTGTGGTCTTCTGACTTCATACCAGGCAGTAACACAGTTTTCCCTTTAGAACAGACTCTCTTCTGCTTGAATATCAATTTCAGGAGTTGATTGCCCAGTCGAATTACCTGGTGCTCAAAGGATGGAAAATGATATATCAATGTCATTTGACATTTAAGGTGACTTTGAGTGACGGCTCGTACTGTGAATGGTATCATTGTGCCTTCTATGTCTATTTCAGTACTGAATTGAGTCACTGAAGAACAGGACTTAGTTAAGGAACCGTATGTGGTTGGATTTGGGCACCTGGATTATCCAAGCGGTATCCATTTACAGGAGTATTAGACAGTGTGTACTCTTCACTCTTGCTAAGATGAAATGCAAGCAAAGTGCTTGTCGGGGCACACAAGAGAGCTAAATCAGGAATGTGCAGAAGCCCACGTTACTGGTTACAGATGGGCTATGGACTCTGATGATTTCTTTTCCCCCCTCAGAGTGCAATTGAATCCTTGTTTGGAGCCTCCATGACTGGGATTGCCTATTCCTTGTTTGCGGGACAGGCTCTCACCATCCTGGGAAGTACGGGGCCAGTGCTTGTATTTGAAAAGATTTTGTTCAAATTCTGCAAGTAAGACATTTGGTTTTCTGAAAACTCTAACTGGATGTGTTATTGTGCTGTTAGGATTGAATGCCGGATCCTAGGCATGTATAAGCAGGCAAATATTAGTCTGGATTGTAAAAATCTGAAGGAAAAACATCATTTGGTCTGTTGTCCTGCCCCTCCCCCCCAGGTAGTACCATACCTAAAATAGTAGATCTCCGAGTCTTAAAGAGCTTTATTAATGCCCTTTAGCCATTATTGAAGTCTTAACTTTTTATCTTTAAAAAACTTTGCCTAGCTAATTCAAATTCCTCTATTTTAATTTCAAGTCCACTTTTAATTTGGCATAATCTGCCCTCTTCATAGTCTGGTTGCTAGTGATGGTAGGGACTTGGCAGTGCCCTTGTTTCCCTACTTTTCCTATAAAATCTCTTCTTCATTTTATACTAGGAGTAGGAGCATTTGGAACAAGGGCCAGCTGTAAGAATAAGGTCTGAATCATGTTGGCCAGTAACGGCAGAAATGGGTGAGGGGCAGTTCCTTTCTTCTTCACTTCCCATGTCCTTGCTGTGGCAAATAACAACAAATGTTTTGTCACGGCTGTCCCTGGGCAGCATTTAGGAGTGAAGTACAGTCAGAATCAGGGATAAACTGGGTTGCAGTACTGGAATGGGTAATATGAGATGAACTAACCACATTTCTGACCCTTTGTCTTGTCATTCATCCATCCATACTTTCTGATGAACCTTGGTCTTATTCCAGAGACTACGCTCTTTCATACCTCTCCCTGCGAGCTTGTATCGGACTGTGGACCGCCTTCCTGTGTATTGTCCTTGTGGCGACTGATGCCAGTTCCCTTGTCTGTTACATCACCCGCTTCACGGAAGAAGCGTTTGCCTCCCTGATTTGCATTATTTTCATCTACGAAGCCATAGAAAAGCTGATTCACCTGGCCGAGACCTACCCCATCCACATGCACAGCCAGCTGGACCACCTGAGCCTGTATTAGTAAGTATGCTTTCTGCTTATCTTTTTTTTTTACTTGAGCAGAGGGCCTGAGTTTATTGGCTGGATGCAGTGTACCAGACAGTACTTGTAGCTTGTGTTAAGGAATAAGGAAGTGTCTTGGCCCTCTCACTGGGAAATAAGGCTCAGGTGGGGATGCGGAGACCTGGGGGAGCCGCCAGAGAACAGTCAGGAGTGATGATGGAGAGGACGGACTAAGAGTGAAACTCAAGGCACATGAGAAATGCTTTCCAGAGCATGGCTTTTGGTTCAGGCATGAGACAAAAATAGGCTGCAAAGGGAGCGGGGAGAATTCAAGTTAGTTTTTGGGAAGAACTTCTTTTTACAAGGATTTGTGAGTCCCTGGAACATGTTGTCAAGATTTTTTGTAAGTACAGGCTACTCTTAGGAATCATCAGGTAGAGATATAATAATAATTCCTTAGAGATCCACAAGCCTCTTACTTTGTTTCCTAAAGATCTAGTAATCTATGTAGTTACCTAGATTTCAACACAAGAGACTGCTTTCTTCACATGTTTAATACAGTTTGGATCAGCTGGAAAAGAAACACAGTATCTGGCTGTGTTTTCAACCATCTAGGAGAGTCTGGTCCTATAAAACATTTCTTCTCTGGAATAGTATTCTCCAAATTATGACTAAAGACCCTCAACCTTTAGCTGTGTCCATCAAGTTCCCACCCTTCTGGCTGTACATTTCTGATGTGGAGGGTCTGGTTGTGAAGCGAACAATGAAACTGTCTGGGCAGACAGAGCGTGCTGCATGGAGGTATCTGCCACCTAGCCACGGATACACCTCTATAGATTTTGCTTATCCATTTAGTAACCTTTTGAAGGTCTGAATTCATAAAAAATTTGTTAGAATTTTGAAATTATTTTATAACAACATAACAACCATTAGGGAGTATGATCTTTAATGCCTTGTGGATTGCCGATTGGCATTGGGGTAAGTTTCATTCTTTGAATGAACCTTTTAAAATCATATATTCATTTTTAAAAATCATATGTTAATTTAACAAATATTTGTTGAACACCTACTATGTGCCAGGCACTGTTTTAGGCCCTGGAAACATAGGGCATGACAGACAAAGGATCTACCTTCATGAGGCTTATATCCCACTGGGAGAAGACAGACAAAAGTAACCAGCCCTGGACTGAGTAGACTTTGGATCTGGATACTGTAATTCTGTGTTAATAAAGCTCAAGATGGTATTTTTCTTAGTTGCATTCCACTGTTGGAGCTGTGAAGCTAGAACTCTCCAACTCTTTAAATGATTTGATGTTAGTATGTGTGGAACTGATTTTTAAATTTTTAAATTAATTAATTAATTTGTAAAAGATTTTATTTATTTATTTGAGAGAGGGAGAGAGGGAGGGGAGCAAGAGAACACGATCAGAGGGAGGGGCAGAGGGAGAAGCAGACCCCCCACTAAGCATGGAGCCCTACCTGGGGCTCAATCCGAAGACCCTGGGATCATGACCTGAGCTGAAGGCAGATGCCTAACTAACTGAGCCTCCCGGGCACCCGTGGAACTGACTTTTTTTTTTTAAATTTATTTATTTATTTGAGAGAGAGTGAGAGAGAGCATGAGAGAGGTGAGGGTCAGAGGGAGAAGCAGACTCCCTACTGAGGAGGGAGCCCGACACAGGACTCGATCCTAGGACTCCAGGATCATGACCTGGTCCAAAGGCAGTCGTTCAATCAACGGAGCCACCCAGGCTCCCAGAACTGATTTTTTAAAGAGCAGTTTAGGTTCACAGCAAAATTGAGCAGAAGATGCAGAGAGTTCCCATCTACCCTCTGCTCCCACACATGTGCAGTCTTCCCAGCCAGCACCATCCCATGCACCAGGATGGTAAGTTTGAATGAATGACATGGTAACCAATGAATTTACATTGACACATCATTATCACCCGAAGTCCATAGTTTACATTAGGGTTCACTCTTGGTATTATACATTCTGTGGGTTTTGATGAATCTGTAATGGATATCCACTATTATAGTATCATACAGAATAGTTTCACTACCTTAAAAATCCTCTGTGCTCTGCCTACTCATCCCTTGCTAACCCCTGGCAACCACTGATCTTTTTAGCCTCTTAACAGTTGTGCCTTTTCCACAATGTCATATAGTTGTAATCATGCAGTATATAGGCTTTTCACACTGGCTTTGTTTACATAGTATTATCTCCTTAAAGGTGTTTTATGTCTTTTAATGCCTTGATAGTTTCTTTTTAGTCCATTGTCTAGGTATACTGCAGCTCATCCATTCACCTACTAAAGGACATCTTTGTTGCTTCCAAGTTTGGAATTGATTTTTTTTTTAAGATTTATTTATTTATTTTAGAGAGAAAGAGAAAGAAAGCACGGGTTGGGGTGGGGGGAACAAAGGGAGAGAGAAAGTCCCAAGCAGACTCTGTGCCAAACACGGATACATGACCCAGAAATCACAACCTGAGCGGAAACCAGGAGTCTGATGCTCGACCAACTGTACCATCCAGGCGCACCTGGAATTGATTTTTTATGCCTAAATATAGGACTTTACAGCTTTCCCTATTACTTTTCATTTTGTTGGTTTCCTCCTATTACAATCTGTTGAGATCTTTTTGTATTTTAATTTTGTCATACTAGATCCTTAGAAGGCATGCTCATTAAATTTATGATGATGATACAAAGCTGGTGGGAATGGCTATGTTAGTTGTGTATACTGGGAGCCAGTTCAAGCATGAAGCATGTTGGGACTGGGAGGCAACATGGTGGCCAATGAGACAAGTCTGATCTGCTCTAGTTAGATGGAAGAGAAGGCCACTGTGGTGGGATATTACCAGGAATAATGCAGTGTCAGGAAGCGCTTGCATCCAATTCCAGGAGACCTTGATATTTATTTATTTATTTATTTATTTATTTATTTATTTATTTTAAGATTTCACTTATTTATTGGACAGAGAGAGAGCACAAGCAGGGGGAGCGGCAGACAGAGGGAGAAGCAGGCTCCCCACTGAGCGAGGAGCCCGATGTGGGTCTCCTGGGATCATGACCTGAGCCAAAGGCAGATGCTCAATGGACTGAGCCACCCAGGCGCCCCTGAGACTGATGTTTAGAGCAAGAATGTGATGGGATATAGGAAGCAGGAGACACCCGGGCTTGGAGGAGACTGTTGAGAGCTGACTGGGGTATCAGGTCCTCCCTGCTCTGTAGATTGAATTTCATGGGAAGTGCCTGAGAGAGAGAAACAAAGCAGGAAACCACCAGGGCTCATTCTGGGCACATGAGGCACCGAGCTTGGTTGTCGGCACAATTTAATTCAAGAACCACACACTGATTTGTGTCTGTCTTTAGTAATGGCTGACTGAAAAATAAGGATGTGGTCAGGCTTATGCCTGGGCCTCAAGCAACAGGACCAATGTCAGGGATCTGAAGCGGGCAAAGGAGCAACAAGGCGGCTCTGACAGAGCCTTCAGCCCAGTTGTGGCTAAAAGTATTTAATTGAACACTTGGCTGCTCTCTTCAGGAATCTTTTTTCTTTTCCCCTTAGCTGCAGGTGTACTGTCCCAGAAAATCCCAACAACCATACCCTACAGTACTGGAAGGACCACGATATCGTGCCCACAGAAGTGCACTGGGCCAACCTGACTGTTAGTGTAAGTCTGGGAGCTGCGTTACGGCACTGTGACTGCCAGGTGGGCAAGGTCTGGCACTTTCAAAAAGAAAGTTCTTTTCTAATTTAAACTATTCTTACTGACCCTTCCCCCCTTCCGAAGTTCTCTTGTATGTAAAGGGAAAGGAAGATTGCCTTTCTCTTCTCTCCCACATGGCCCCTACCCGGCGACCCTGCACTAGGGATAGGTGGGCATGACACCAGGCAGGGCAGGGGGCACACCTGGGTGTGGTGAGGCTTGAAGAACATTCAGATTTGGACGTACTCTGTAACAGAAACTATATAAATTGCCAGGGCCCTCCCAGAACAGCATGCCGGCTTGGGACCATCCTGGTTTCATTTCCAAAAGTGCCTAAGGACTAGAACTTGTCGCCATGCCTGGAAGGGGCCCATGTAAGCAGGAGCCCCTCAGCTGTGCAGAGGTCAGGAGGACACTGCTGGCAGCCTATGCTCCTCTGCACATCGCCAGCACCTGCGGGGTGAGAGCGGCGGGCTCCGAAGGCCGGAGCTGTCGATTCCCTCGCGCCTGCCTCCCGTCACCCAGAACGCTTGTTCCTCCAGGAATGCCAGGAGATGCATGGAGAGTTCACGGGATCTGCGTGCGGCCACCATGGACCCTATACCCCTGACGTGCTCTTTTGGTCCTGCATTCTCTTCTTCACCACCTTCATCCTCTCGAGCACCTTAAAGACGTTTAAGACAAGCCGCTATTTCCCAACCAGAGTAGGTAGCACGCTCACACATTCCTTTTGCGTTAGAATTCTAATGTAACAGAGTCTGTTCTCGGCCTCCATGCTGCCTGCTGAGTGGAGTGGCAGTGGCAAGCTCCACGTGTCCTGGTAAGCCACACTATGGCATTCTCCTCTTCTAGTGTCCGGCAACCTTTCTTCAATGTGTGGTGTGGGATGAGGGATTAATACTTAAAAATTTTGTTAAAAGTGCCAGGTAATGGGTGCCTTGCTGGCTTATTCAATAGAGTATGTGACTCTTTTTTTATTTTTTTAAGTAGGTTCCATGTCCAATGTGGAGCCCAACGTGGGGCTTGAACTCACAGCCCTGAGATCAAGACTTCAGCTGAGATCAAGAGTCAGATACCTAACCAACTGAGCCACCCCAGCCCCCCATACCTGCGACCCTTGATCTTGGGGTCATGAGTTCAAGGCCCACACTGGGAGTAGAGATTACTTTAAAAAAAAAGTCAGGTGGTTTAAGGTGGTTCTCTAAAAACTATGAACTCTCATTTCCAGAATGCTGGGACATGTAGTGTACAATAGCTAGAGCTGGCTCCTAAATAGAGTAAATTGGGGTGATCACTTTGGATATGTAGGGGACCTAAAAGTCTCTTCCCAGAGATGGCTCTTGTGGCAGCCTGTGAAATCACTGGTCACGTTGACTGCAGCAGCCAAAATGCTCCTGAGTTGGTTTGCATGACTGAAGCCTCAGCAGTCTTTCCTGATGCAGATGGCACTGTTTGATCGTGTCCAGTTTTAGAAGGGCAGAATTAGAGGCTGGGTGCAGAGTGGCTAAAAGGGGCCACTTTTGCTTTGAACGGGAGTTCAGATCAGGAGAGATGGTGGTTTTTCTGTGTGTGAGGATTTAATCAGGTGCATTCGCAGAGCAGGAAGTCCGAATGGGTGGGGAGCTCAGTTGATTATATATTTAGGGTACACACATGCATGACTAAAACACATTCTTAGATTTCAGTGAAACTGCACAGTAATTAAGGGAAACGCATATCAAATAAGTTCTGGGTCACTGTTTCTGGTCTGGACAAATAGTTAATAAGTGACAGTTCTCTACTAGCTACTTGCCCAGGCCTGGGTTAAGTGCTAGCAGGGATATAAAAGAAGGTTTTTTTTTTTTTTTTAAAGATTTTATTTATTCATTTGAGAGAGATTGAGAGCACGAGCGGGGGGGGGGGGGCAGCAGAGGGAGAAGCAGGGAGCCTGATCTAGGGCTTGATCCCAGGACCCTGGGATTATGACCTGAACCAAGGACAGACACTTAACTGACAGAGTCACCCAGGTGCCCCAAAAGAAGTTTAGAACATGGTTTCTGCCATCATCTAGGAAGAGGAAACATATGAAGCATACAGGTCCATAGGAGACAGTAGTAGAGAGTTGGCTGTCAGGGCCATAGGAGTTCAGAGGAGAGGAGGGTCACTGGGCCCCAGGCTGGTCAGATGAACCCAAGATGGCTCCTGATGGTGGGGCAGGTGCACGTGCAGAGAATTTGTGTAACATTCAGAAGAGAACTAATAAAACCAGGGGCAGGGAGCTGGAAACCTCAGGTTGCAAAGGAAAGCAAGGTCAGGTTAAGATATATTTTGGCTTAGATATATTTTGCTCGATCTCTGTTGGAAGTTCAGATTCTGGCAGACGCTGGGCATTTCAGAGGCATTGTATTTTATTAAAGCCACAGTAAACTATAAAGCCCCCGGGGCACAAAATGGTGAGAAGTGCTATAGAGAAAATGAAGCAGGAAAGGAGTAGAAGAGGTGCCGCAGTGGAGGGTGATGTCATCAGAGAAGACCTCAAGGAGAAGGTGACATCTGCGTGAACATAAACGGGGTGAGGGAGCTACCCGAGAGGTTATCCCGAGAAAAAGCATTCCAGGTGGAGGGGTGAGCAAGCCCAGAGACCCTAGGCGGGAGTGAGTCCAGCACATGTAAGAAACAGCACGGTGGTCTGTGGGACCGGAGCAGAGTGAGTGAGCGGGGAAGCCCTCGAAGCTGGGCTTGGGGAGGTGATGACTGCAATGGGGCCTCAGAGGCCAAGGCCTTTTAGGTGTTCACCTCCGTGAAATGAGGCGCCATTTCAGGGTTTTCGTGGAGGAGTGACCCAGTCCAACTTCTGTTTTCAATGATCAGTCTGGTGGCTTTCAGGAAGGGCAGAGCAAGATGAAGGGTCTGCTGTACTTACTGGGACAAGAGCTGACGGTGACCTTGATCTGAGTAGGAACAGTGCAAGTGGTGACAGGTGCTCAGATCCAAGATGTGTTCTGAAGGTAGAGCCAACAGGACTTGAGTGCAGGTAGACGAGCTGTGGGCCATGAGGGAGAAGAGGAGTTGATGCTGCCGCCAAGGTTCTTGGCTGGCACAAATGGACCTTGACTGGTCCCAGGAAATCTTATTCCAAGTTCTCAGAACTATTGCCTACACCTGGGCATGAATGCTCTGAACAGAACTCTTCACAGTCAGGGCGGTGACATGAGAGTCTCTTGGATCGTTCCTTCTCCCCCATCCTATCCACCCTTTGGGGTGTTAACTTGGGCATAGTAACATATTCCTATTGTTGAAGTATGCTTATATTAACTCAATCGTCAGATGAAAGCATGCTTCTGAGGACTTTTAAAACTTATAATACTAAATTCTTTTCTACCGCATTTAACCTAATAAAACACTTTTCCAACCCTTTCTCATGCCAGGTGCGCTCCATGGTGAGTGACTTTGCTGTCTTCCTCACTATCTTCACAATGGTGATCATTGACTTTTTGATTGGAGTCCCATCACCAAAACTTCAGGTTCCCAGTGTGTTCAAGGTAAACAGCTTTCAGGGCACTTGGGGCCCTCCCGTGGCTTCCTAGAGCCTGCTCCCAAGTTAATCTCAAAGGCCTTACCCTAGCCGAACCCTGCGTTCTGCAGTGCCCTACATCTGAACTTTGCTCCTCGTGCCTTCGCTTTCAGAAGAGCAAACTCTTCGGGTTTGGCTGAGTTCAAGCCAGCAAAGTCCGAGAACAGAACCCCAAAGTGGTTTAATGAATGAAAAGTTAAGATTTAAAACAATGGAATGCGCTCGTTTACTCAAATACATACCACATTCGGTGGAAATGTGGGGTCCCTGGAACAGGTCTGGTTAACAGCACTCTCATGGAGCGTCCACTCTCTAAGGGCACTGGAGGGATAAAGCAGCTAGGTCAGGACTTGGCCCCTGTCCTCAAGGATCTTGCCGCATGGAGAGGTGAGCCGGCCAGGGGCCTCTCCCACGGTGTAGCCCTCCTGCCAGAGTAACGTGGACAACTCCTCAGCCCTGTTCCATTGTTTCTTTGTATAACTCTCTAAAATCTACAATGTTTTGCCCAAAATGTAGACAAAAAAAGTCAAACAAATGATCATATGTGGGGACTCTAGATCTGCTTCAGTTGAGGGGCACTGAGTAACACAGAGGACGGGAAGCTGAGCTCGGTTCCACAGGCCCCACAAGAACAGAGGGGAGGGAAAGCCTGGGTGCGCTCAGTGACCCGAGAAGAATCATACAATGAGAAGACTGGAGAGGCTGGGGAGAAGGAAGACAGGAATAAAGGCAGTCCTTGACTTGTAAACATCCCCTTACCGTGCGCCTTTGTCTTCCCTTTCTTTTTCTCTCCCTCCCTGAAATAGGCCTCGTTAAAAATATCTTTTTCCATATTGCCAGAAAATTTTTTATTTTATTTTGTTAAATGCACCGCGATGCCATCAGTTAGAAATTGTGGATTAAAAAACACCCTCTTTAAAAATATAATTGCTCCGAGAATACGTCATTCTCACCTTTGTTTGAATGAGTACAGTCAGCTTTCTCTCTAATACCTAGCTGAGGTCAACCCTCCAGGAGGAATGGATTTGGTGTAAAAATAAGTAATTTGAGAACATTAAGTAGTCCTTGGAAAGGTTCCCTGATGGGTAGGCTTAAGATAGAAGGTACTGAATTTCTGGAACATCTGGGAAGAAGGCCTCTGAGAGGTGGAAGAGAGATGAGAAGGGAAAATGGGAGAATGTCAAGGAAAATGTTGCTCATTGGCAGGCCTCACTTTCAGGAAGCAGAGAAGAAATTTTCTTCCTTCTTTCCTTCCCTATTATGCCACATGGCCCCTAGTGATTAAGACCCAGTCTGAAGGCTAGTACTATTACTAATGTGTTAATGTCAGTAAGAGGATTTTGTTTTTTTTTTTAAGATTTAAAAAAAATTTATTCATTAAGAGAGAGAGTGCGAGGGAGTGAGAGCATGAACAGGGGGTGGGGGTCGAGGGGAGAGAGAGAAACACTCCCCGCTGAGCAGGGGGCTTGATCCCGGGACCCCAGGATCATGACCCGAGCTGAAGGCAGACGCTTAATTGATTGAGCCATCCAGGCGTCCCATGTCGGTCAGAGTTTAATAAATTTTTGTGTTGACCGAGAATTTAACTATCACTTGGAACGCTGTTACTAAGGAGACATAGATTCTATAAACTTTCAGAACTTAACCCGTTCATAATTTGGGATTTGGTGGCATTATTGATCAGTCTTTGAATCCTAGAGTCATGACCAATATGGACCCAACTACTTTGGACGTAACAGTCTTTGCTTTGTTCATTGAGTTTGAGTCAATTCTGGGCCAGTTTGTATCCCTGGTCTCTTATCTTCCATTGCTATTTGCCAAACAAGGGGAACTTTTCTTCCCCAGAGTACCCTGGAAGGGGTTTGAGGATCTAGGAAAGTTTAGGTATGTCATGAACACCCAAACAAGATTTGTGAACAGTAGTGTTCTCACAGGGGTATTGGAGAGGGTCCTAGACCTAACAAGCCCCCAACTTCAGTGGTCTTGGGCTCGTCTCTCAAGTCTCTAGTACCTGGGCTCCTGTTTCACTGCTGTTGGGAGAAGGCCCCTGGACCAAAACAATCTAAGCCCATGAGATTCCAAGCAACTGGCTCTACTTTGCTTTTATTTGTGCTGTAGACATACGTTATATGGCTTCTGGAGGGGAGCAGTCTGAAATCTGGAGAAGGAGAGTCGAAATTATTTATATTTGCCTTAATTATAATTGTATTAAAATTCTTTTTTGACAATGGATTTTGTTACTTTACTTGGGCTAATGTTCAGATAAAGTTGCTTTCTCTGTATGTGGATTTGGAGAGTAAGGGAAGAAAATGAGGGATTAATGACTATTTCACAGGAAGTTGGTAATCGAGGATTGACTCAAAGGGAATTTGGAACAAGGTCATAGATTTCCTAAGGAGTTGCTGTATTTCATGACTTTTTTTTTTTTTTGGTTTTATTTATTTACTTGAGAGAGAAAGAGAGAAAGCAAGTGAGACAGAGAACACGAGCAGGGGAGAGGGGCAGAGGGAGAGGGAAAAGCAGACTCCCTGCTGAGCAGGGAGCCCTAAATGGGGCTCCATCCCAGGACCCCGGGACCGTGACCTGAGCGGGAGGCAGACACTTAACCAGCTGAGCCACCCAGGCGCCCACATGACTTTTTTTTTTCTTTAAGGATTCTCATTTAAGAATAAAAATAATGTGAGTTTGTGATTCAGCTTGATCTGTTTTGCCCTAATGACTAGAGTTAAAATACAAAAATAAAACTTTGTTTTTTTCCCCTTTAGCCAACAAGGGATGATCGAGGGTGGATTATTAGTCCCATTGGCCCCAATCCCTGGTGGACTGTGATAGCTGCAATTATCCCGGCTCTTCTCTGCACTATCTTAATATTCATGGACCAGCAGATCACAGCTGTCATCATTAACAGGAAGGAACACAAGCTCAAGGTAACAAAAGTTCTGACCTAGAAGGAGAAATGGCATCCTGTTACTTTTTTTTAGTTTAGGGTAGGCACATTTAGACCAGGAACTATAGAACCTGGATAAAAAAAAGTCATGGAAAGAGCTCATAAAGAGTTTTCAGGGGTTTCCAGTCCCTCCATTAGTGACAAAGATTGGTTTGGAGATGAAACCAGAGTAGAGCATGATGGAATGAAGTGAAGGGAGCATGGACTCCGTTACTATCCTCGCAAGCCTGTGGCAAAGGTGGGTGGGCACAATTCCTTGTGGTCCCTACACAGGCTTATCTTTCTGAGGTTCAGTTCAGGGCTTGGGCCACTGTTTCTTGGAGTCAGATATTCTCCCATTGGTGTCCATTACTGGGGTTTCCAGACTGAACCTTGAGCCCAAGGATTCTAGGGCGGTAGGGTTGATTCCAGCACATTTATTAGTCAGGGGCTTCATGCCTTAGTCTGTGTTCTTATGTAGAGTAGGCAAATCCATATTTGTCAAGGATCTGGGGGTGTTTGTAAGAAGCCATTTATCTCCAACTCCTGTATTGTCTACCATCTAGACACTAGGATGATCAAGATGTGGCTTGGCCTCTGATTGCTCCACCAAGAAAAGATGACTCTTTGATTGTATGAGACTCTGGGTGAGATCTGGGGGCACTTGAATAAAACATGGATATGGCATGTATAGGACAGGCTAAGGTTTCTTTTTTTCTTCTTCTCTGTTCCCTCCAAACCAGGAGGGGCTGGAAGACTCGTCCAGGATCCCTGGACCCCTTCTTCCTTAGCCATACACCCCTTCCTGCTTTGGGCCTGAGACTCTTAGCTCACAGTTCTATGTCCCACTACAGCTAAGCCACTGGTGGTGACGGAGACTCTGTTTCCCCACAGAAAGGCTGTGGCTACCACCTGGACCTGCTGATGGTGGCCATCATGCTGGGTGTCTGCTCCATCATGGGCCTGCCCTGGTTTGTGGCTGCAACTGTCCTGTCCATCACACACGTGAACAGCCTCAAACTAGAATCTGAGTGCTCCGCTCCTGGAGAACAGCCCAAGTTCTTGGGCATCCGAGAACAGAGAGTGACAGGCCTTATGATCTTTGTGCTGATGGGCTGCTCTGTCTTCATGACGGCCATATTAAAGGTAACCATTCATTCGTGCAGTAGATAAATATTCAGTGCCTGATTTGTGTCAGGAATTCCGTTAGGTGCTGGGAATATAGTGATACGCCAAAGAGATACACATACAAATAACCGCCCTGAAAGAGCTTACTCTAGCAGAGTAAGACAGATAAGTTGTAGTCAAGGAAGTTAGTTAAGAAAACAGACATGAGGGGCGTCTGGCTGGCTCAGTCAGTGGAACATGCGACTCTTGATCTTGGGGTTGTGGGTTCGAGCCCTGTGCTAGGTATAGAGATTACTTAAAAATAAAATCTTAAAAAAAAAGAGGGACACCTGGGTGGCTCATTTGGTTAAACTTCCAACTCTTGATCTTGGCTTGGGGAGTTGGATTCAGGCCCCTCCCTGGGCTCCACTCTGGGCATGGAGCCTCCTTTAAAAAAAAAAGAAAAAGAGAAAGAAAGAAAGAAAGAAAGAAAGAAAGAAAGAAAGAAAGAAAGAAAGGAAGGAAGGAAGGAAGGAAGGAAGGAAGGAAGGAAGGAAGGAAGGAAGAAGGAGGGAGGGAAGGGTAAAAAAAGAAAAAAGAAAACAAACATGATAATTATAGAATATGAAAATGATAAAAGGAAATATAAAGTGCTCTATGGTGCCATAGAGAATTAAGGGAGTGCTGTTTTAGTTAGTGTGGTCAGAGAAGGCTTCTACGGAGATGGTATTTAAGATGTGATGTAGCCAGCCATGCCATGGATGGAGGGAGATGGCATGGGGGAAGGGAGAAAAGCAATCTAGTTGGGCCCTGAGATGGGAAAGAGCGATATGTATTCTAAGAAATATCAGGACTACGTGGCTCCAGGGTGTTGGGTCAAGGCAAGAGCACAGAGAAATGAGAGTGAAGAGCACATGGGGGCAGATCGTGGAGGGCCTTTTTGACTCTGGTAAAGTTAACCTTTGAAGGGTTAACTTCCAGGCAAAGGACATCATCCATTTAGTATTTTTAAAAGACCATTCTGGCCAATTTCTAGAGAATAAGCTTTTAGGGTTAGGAAAAATAGAAGCAGAGACACTAGTGAGGCTATTGTAAGTGGGAGATGATGGTGACTTGGATAAGGAAGGTGGTAGAAGAGATGGATAAAAGGGATGACTTCTCTGTATCTTGGAGGCAAGATCCAAAGTCTTGCTGGTTGACTAGATCTGGAATGGAGTGTGGAAAATGGAAAAATCAAAATGCCTGCTAGGTTTCTGATTTGAGCATCTGGGTGGAGAGTACTGACATTTAAGATGGAGAAGACGGCATGAAGGAGGAAGTGATTTTGTGAGAGGTGGTGGTGCTATGGTCAGATTTTAGGTGAGACAACTGCGTGAAGAAGCTAGAGGAAGGTTCCGGATTAAAATATAAATGCGGGAGTCAACAACACTTAGTGGTATTGAAAGCCATGGGAGTAGATAAGATCACTGAGGGAGAAGGGTAGATACAAAAGAGAAATAGGCCCAGAAGCAAGAGCAGAGTTGATGGAGCTCCAATACTGAGAATTTGGGCAGAGCAGGAGATGGCAACAGAGACTCAGAAGGAGCTGCCAGAGAGGTAGGAGGGAAACCAGGAGCGTGTGGTATCAGGGAAGCCAAGCGAGGGGAATGTTTCCAGAAAGAGGGATTGGTTGGAATCTGTCTAGAAAGATAAAGACTAACCCAAGCCATTGGATTTGGCAACATGGAGGCCTCACGTGACTCGACAGGAACAGAGTCAGTGGAATGATAGGGCTGAAGTTGAATTACAGGGAATTGAGGAGCAAATAGGGGGTGAGAAGTAAAGAGAGTGTGGGCAAGACAGCTCTAGCAAGAGATTTTTCTGTGAAATGGAACAGAAAACGGGCAGTGGCTGGTGTGAGATGTGGGGTTAAAAGAGGATTTTTTGTAAAGATGGAAGATACCTTGAACGTGAGGAAAAAAATATTGTTTTGTGGGTGTAAGGCTTGCATCTGGGAAAAATGGGGTGAAAAGGAAAGCTCTGTGGCTGTACCACCAAGCCCCAAACGTTCTGGAGCACTTACTTGGCTCCCGTGCCTCCTTTCCTCTTCTTTTTGGTGCATCTTCAACCACCCCGGCCTGCACCGCGAGTGCTATTTAAGGGTGACAGGTGAGAGAAATGGGAAAGAATTTGGAACCGTCTTCCTGGCCCCTTACTTTCCACCCAGTCCCCCTCTCCTCACTCCCCCTCCCCTCCTTTCTACTGTCTGTCCCCAGCCTGGCCCCCACTCCCACCTCTGGTCTAGCTGCCATCCGGAGGAGCCCAAAGGTCGCTGCTCCTTCAGGAAGGTAACCACGAAGGCATGGCGGTGGGCATCACCGGGCCTTCCTAGAAGTGGCTCAGAGGGCTTCCTTCAGGATACCATTCAGTGGTTCTACAAGCAAGGTTCGCACCAAACTGAGATGTCTACTCACTCTACGGTTGCAACAGCAAAAAATCCAGTGGGGATTTTCTAGTTCTGAGAGGAATTATGTTTGGGAATGCAGCTTCAGAATAAAAGCAAGTCAAGTTTAGTCTTCAGCTGTAAGACTTCCCTTGCCTTAATTCCATAGGCCTCTTTTCCCTACCTCACTGAGTTGCCTTGAGGATTACCGAGATGGAGAGCGATGGTGTGATAGGTGTGTATGTATACTCAAGTGCAATGTAATGAGGTTGATATTTCTCCCCAAATCATTCCCTCTCTGATACCTCCCCATTCCTGCCCTCAACTCTCTGGTTCACCGAAAGGAAACTTTGTAGTCCATGTTAAAACACACCGAATCCCCGAGATGACTGATTATGTGATTAGTTTTCAAAGGTATCAGTTCTGTAAAAGAGAGATGTGTGTGTGTGTGTGTGTGTGTGTGTGTGTCCACCCATCCCCACAGAGGAGGAAGAGCCAGACAGCAGTAAAATGTGGGGCCTATGATTTAACCAGGACCAGATTACTCCTATCCGTAATCATTTCATTTCAGAACAAAATGGGTTTTTTTTTTTTATCATTGTCAGCTTCTGATTTTGCTTCTCCTTCTAAATCATGCGAAGGCAGCAGAAACTAATGCAATGTGTATGCAGTGGTTTGGGGACTTTGTTTCCTTCTTGGAGATTCAAAAGTTTATGTAGTCTTGAGGGCGCTATGATACCAAATTTAATTTCTGGTCTTTCTGCCCTTTTGTGTTCAGTTTA
Source organism: Ursus arctos (assembly GCF_023065955.2). Taxonomy (NCBI): domain Eukaryota; kingdom Metazoa; phylum Chordata; class Mammalia; order Carnivora; family Ursidae; genus Ursus; species Ursus arctos. Next base: position 41,564,979 of record NW_026622941.1, read on the forward strand.
TCCCGATGCCAGTCCTCTATGGAGTTTTCCTCTACATGGGAGTGTCCTCACTACAAGGAATTCAGGTATTGCATGGTTCGGCCAGGGCAATGGCCTCTCACCACCAGCTCATCCGTCCTGACCGGGGAGGGAGGGCTCCCCCAGGGACTCACAAACCCGTTCGTGAGAACCCTTTTCCTAGGCTTGCCGGTTAAAGCTATTTTAGACGTTTCTTTGGGCATTGGGCAAGTCATTTGGACAGTCAAGCTGGCATGAGGGTACAGAGACTTACAGGGTGGCCTGGCTTGATGTCATGGTGCCAGTCATTCATGAGCGATTTAACAGACAGCTGTTAGACTTCCACGCATGGATCATGCTCGTTTTCACACCAGGCTACAGTGTGAGTGAGGAAGCTTAACTGGGGGTGCACTGGTGACGAGACTGGCAGTCGTGGGGGCTGCTCCAGGTAAGTGGATACCACTTCCCATCATGCTCTGCCTTTTCCCAGCTGCCAACTCATTCCTCTGAGTCCTGTGAACATAGAAAATCAGGAGCTTGCCACAGATAACGGGGGCACCCCAGATGATACCTTAACTTAGTTTCTTCTATTGGCGGCTGGTTCCTCTATGTTTTTATGGAATGTCCAGTGGTCACTCTTACCCACTGAATTTTAATGTGACCTTGGGCAGGTTATTGAATCTCTCTGGGACTGTTTTTATTTATTTTTAATTTAATTAATTAGTTAATTAATTTATTTATTTTTAAAGATTTTATTTATTTATCTGAGAGAGGGAGTGAGAGAGAGAGAGAGAGCACAAGCATGGGGGAGAGGCAGAGGGAGAGGAAGAAGCAGACTTCCTGCTGAGTGGGAATCCTGATATGGGGCTCGAGCCCAGGACGCTGGGATCATGACTGAGCCGAAGGCGGGTGCTTAACTGACTGAGCCACCCAGGTGCCCCTGTTTTCCTTTTTATAATATAAGGATGGTCATATATTCTATATCCACAATGTTATGAAGTTTGATTTTATCTTTTTATTATAAATAATCAAGGAAAGGCTCCAAACTCCTCAAAGAACAAGAGATTTGATTTTGATAATAAACAGAAAGATGGAACTGGCTTATTTTGTTTTCAACACTCCCCGAGAAAGATCTCTCAGGAGCCAGTGTGGGATAGAAGAAACTAGAATTAGAAAAGATGGATTTAGGGACACCTGGCTGGCTCAGTAGATAGAGCGTGTGACTCTTGATCTCAGGGTTGTGAGTTCGAGCCCCGTGTTGGGTATAGAGATTACTTAAAAAAAAAAAAATCTTAAAAAAAAAAAAGACGGGCACCTGGGGGGCTCAGTTGGTTAAGTGTCTTCCTTTGGCTCAGGTCATGATCCCAGGGTCCTGGGATCGAGCCCCATGTCAGACTCTCTGCTCAGCAGGGAGCCTGCTTCTCCCTCTGCCTCTACCTGTTGCTCCCCCCTGCTCATGCTTGCTCTCTCTGTCTCTGTCTTTCTTTCTCTCAAATAAATAAAATCTTAAAAAAAGAGATGGATTGAATTTTGACTCTGACATACCAACCTCAGCCAAATTACCTGTACCCTCTGAGACTCAGTTTCCATTTATGTCCAGTGGAAACAGTAGGTAAGCTTTCAGAGCAGGTGATTAAGAGACAAGAATGGGCCTCACAAGGCTTCTGTCTGACCCAGAGAAACCTCCTGAAAGTAATTACCAGTTCCCTCCTTTCAGTTCTTTGACCGTCTGAAGCTCTTCGGGATGCCGGCAAAGCACCAGCCGGACTTTATCTACCTTCGGCACGTGCCCCTGCGCAAAGTGCACCTCTTCACCCTCATCCAGCTCACCTGCCTTGTCCTGCTCTGGGCCATCAAGGCGTCTCCGGCTGCCATTGTCTTTCCCATGATGGTGAGCTTAGCAACATTGTTATTTATTTTTAAAAATCGGGATGAAATATACATAACCCGAAGTGCATCACCTCAACCATTCGTAAGGGTTCAGTTCAGTGGCATTAAGTACATTTACGTTGTGCTGCAACTATTGGCACCGTACTTTTCCAGAACTATTTTATCTTGCAAAACTGAAACTCTGTACCCATTAAACAATAACTCCCCATTCTCCGTCCCCGAGCCACTAGCAACCACTATTCTACTTTCAGTCTCCATGAATTCGACTACTCTAGGTGCCTCATGTGAGTGGAACCATAAAGTATTTGTGTTTTTTATCCGGCTTATTTTACTTATTAGCATAATGTCTCCGAGGGGTTCATCTATATTGTAACGTGTCAGAATTTCCTTGTGAAAGGCTAAGTAATATTCCTCTGTGTGTATGTGTGTGTGTGTATGTGTATGTGTGTGTGTGCATGTGTATGTGTGTGTATGTGTGTACGTGTGTGTATGTGTGTGTATGTGTGTATGTGTGTGTATGTGTGTGTATGTGTGTACGTGTGTGTATGTGTATGTGTATGTGTGTGTATGTGTGTGTACGTGTGTGTATGTGTATATGTATGTGTGTGTATGTGTGTGTACGTGTTTGTGTACGTGTGTGTATGTGTACGTGTGTGTACGTGTGTGTATGTGTGTACGTGTGTGTATGTGTGTACGTGTGTGTACGTGTGTGTACGTGTGTATGTGTATGTGTGTATGTGTGTGTATGTGTGTGTACGTGTGTACGTGTGTGTATGTGTGTACGTGTGTGTACGTGTGTATGTGTATGTGTGTGTGTATGTGTGTGTACATGTGTGTATGTGTGTGTACGTGTGTGTATGTGTGTACGTGTGTGTATGTGTGTACGTGTGTGTACATGTGTATGTGTATGTGTGTGTATGTGTGTACGTGTGTGTATGTGTGTGTGTGTACGTGTGTGTATGTGTATGTGTGTATGTGTGTGTACGTGTGTGTACGTGTGTGTACGTGTGTGTATGTGTGTGTACGTGTGTGTATGTGTGTGTACGTGTGTGTATGTGTGTGTACGTGTGTGTATGTGTGTACGTGTGTGTATGTGTATATGTATGTGTATGTGTGTGTATGTGTGTATGTGTGTGTACGTGTGTGTGTACTGTGTGTATGTGTATGTGTGTGTACGTGTGTGTATGTGTGTGTGTACGCGTGTGTATATGTGTGTATGTGTGTGTATGTGTGTGTGTATGTGTGTGTACGTTTGTGTGTGTACGCACACACCACCGTCTGGTTATCTGTACACTCGTTGACAGACACTTGGATTGCTTGCACTTTTTGGCTATTGTGAATAATGCTGCTATAAACGTGAATTGTACAAATATCTGTTTGTGTTCCTGCTTTCAGTTCTTTGCAGAATATACCTAAAAGTGGATCGCTAGATCATATGATGATTCTATTTTTAATTTTTTGAGGAATGGCTGTATGATTTTATAAGTACATGGGGTTCCAATTGGTCCGCATCTTTGCCAACACTTATTTTCTGTTTTAGTTTTATTTGTTGTTTTTTGGAAATCAGCCCTCCTAATGCGTGTGAAGTGCTATCTCATTTGGTTTCGATTTGCATTTCCCTGACGACTAGTGAGGTTGAGCACCTTTTCATGGGCTTATTGACTATTTGTATATCTTCTTTGGAGACCTGTCTATTCAAGTCCTTTGGCCATGTTTTAATCAGATTGTTTGGGGTTTCGTTGTTGAGCGCTAGTCTATCTATTCTGGACATCAGTCCCTTATTGGCGGCGAGGTTTTTGGTTGGCTTGGGCAGGAGCCGCATTATTCTGGGACCTTGAGGTGTGGAAGCACATGGGAGGCAGCTGGCCATCTTCCTTTCAAGTCTATCGGTCGGTCTTCCTCCCTCCCTTGCTCCCTAACTTCCTTCCTCTTCCCTCTCTCATGAATCTGACATGGAGAGGATGCTTCAGGTTTGCAGTAATTTGCATATTACTTCAGAGCAACACAGTTCTGGTTTAGAATTCGCTGCCACCAGAAGGGCCTGCAGTGGTGGAAGTGCACGGTTGTAAGCCACTGGAAGACAGGACCAAGTTGGCCCAGCACTGAGAAGTGATTGGGGACATCCTCCCCTGCCCTCGAACTGAAGCGGAGGCTTTGGAAAAGGGACTGGGGAAGCTGAACTGTGTGTGGCACCATGGGTGGCAAGTTGCTTCCTGCCACTAGGGTGCAGATGAAATTCTTGCCACCTGACGTCCTCGCGGTCTCACCTTCTCCTCTTGTTACCTTCCCCTCTCCGGCTACCCTGGGTCGTGAGGCTGCTGAGCATTCCGTGGGCTGTTTGAAAATGACCCAAAGGGTGGGCCTCTAGAGAGAAAAGGCAATTTGTCTTACTGGGAGAATATTCAAGGGTGAGGAAAATGGGGGTGAGAGGTACTCCTCTCCCCTCATCTCTTACACATGCACCTCCTGGTGGATCTGTCCATGTTGTCAGGGTTCATGTAGGTTTCTGCATTTGGGTGTTACATTCAGGGGCTGACTGTTTGGTTAAAGAAACAGCAAGTGCCTGACAAACCCTTGGAAGGGATACTATCGATTTTGGCTTTATTAGTTGCGGACACGAGGGAGAAACGTGGTTGAACATGAGAAGCCTGATTTGCCTCATTCCTGTCCAGCCACCAGATGTAGCTGGTGGACACAGGTCAATCCAGGCCAGTCATTCTGGGTTGTTATTATTAATTCCCCTTTGGCAAAAATGGCCTTTTATGGGAAGAAAGTAGAGCAGCGGGGGAGGTCCCCTGTCCTATGTACAATTGAGAAAATTAGCTGTCGGATTTTAGGCAAGTTTCTTTCTCTCCCTGGACCTCGGGTTCCTCATTTACAGAGAGTGTCAGGCCAGGCCAGAGGGCAGAGACACGAAACACTAGTGATTCACGATGCAGGCATAAAGCAAGGATTTTGTGGGGAACCGTAAAGGCGAAGGATCAGAGGGAATTCAGATGGTCCTTCAAGTCCCTTCCTGCCGCGGTGAGGGATGCTTGGGCTGGGTGTGGCTGGCCTCGCTGTAGTTGTGGTCTGGCAAAGCTCTCTCCCCAGGATGGCCCTGCAGCCCTTCCTGCTGTTCCCACCACAGGGAAAGTAAGACTTGGCTTTTAACTCCAGGAAGGAAATGAACTCCTTTAATTCCCTCTCTTTATTTTTCTTCAGGTTTTGGCGTTGGTCTTTGTCAGGAAAGTCATGGATCTCTGTTTCTCTAAACGAGAGCTGAGCTGGTTAGATGACCTCATGCCTGAAAGTAAAAAGAAGAAGTTGGATGATGCCAAAAAGAAGGCCAAGGAGGAAGAGGTCATGGTTCTCGCACCACCTGTACACTTCAGGGCCGCCTCAAATTATAGAACATGGGAAGGGCCACATGAGAAGTCAGCATGTCTGGAATCCCAAGGGTTATAGTTAGGAGCTGGGCAGATTACTCCAAAGATGGCCTTAGCTGAGAATGGATGAAGGATTCTTGTCCTTATCTGTCCTTTATTTTTGGTCCCGACAATCAGTTTTTCTCCTCTTTGTTTGGCTACAGTCTGCTCACCAGGTTCATACTTAGAATATGATCATAGAGTCTGCTCTTATTATCCGATCTCATGGTTCATGTTCTCCCAAAAGGCCTCATTTGACAACGACACAAAAGCTATTATTTGTTATGTACCTAATGGCAGATGGTGTTGTGGTTGGCACCATGCAAAGACAACTTGCACAGGACTTTCTGTCTTTCCTCATTTCACTCAGCACTTGGCATCTGCTGTCCGCACAATGGACCCTCAATCAATGGTCTGTATGTGCCAAGAATGGATGTGTAACAAAATGAAAATGCCAGACCAAGAAATGAATGAGCCGGAAAGTGTTTCCAAATACAGTTAGTGCCTGAAACAGTGTCCTTTGAAATGCATTTTAAATGACATTTTTCCCTAATATCTTGAATTTTTAAAACCTTATATTATTTTTTCCCAGCTCTATTGAGATATAATTGACATGTAACACTGTGTACAGCATAATGATTCGCTATATGTGTATATTGTGAAATGATCACCACAATAAGGTTCGTTAACACATTCATCATCTCACACAGTCACTTTTGTTTTTTTCCCGTGGTGAGAACTTGTAAAATTACTCTCTCAGCAACTTTCAAATATACGAGGCAGCGCTGTTAACTATGGGCACCATGCTGTACATTACACCCCCAGGATTTGTTTGTCTAATAGCCGAAAGTTTGTACCCTTTGACCACCTTCATCCATTTCCCCCAGCCCCAGTAACAACTAATCTGCTGTTTCTATGACTCCGGTTTTTTTTTTAGATTCCACAAATAAGTGAGATCATATAATATTTGTCTTTCTCTGTCTGACTTATTTCACTTAGCATAATGCCCTCAAGGTTTTTTCATGTTGTTGCAAATGGCAGGATTTCATTTTTTATGGCTGAATGATATTCACCTGTCTCTCTCTCTCTCTCTCTCTCCACACACACACACACACACACACACACACTCTCTCTCTCTCTCTCTATATATATATATATATTACCTTTCCTTTGTCCTCATCCACTGATGGACATTTAGCTTGTTTCCAGGTGTCGGCTATTGTAACTAATGCTGCCGTGAACATGGGGATGTAGAGATCTCTTTGAGATAGTAACTTCTTTTCCTTTGGATATATACCCAGAAGTGAAATTGCTGGATCATAGGGTAGTTCTACTTTTAACTTTTTGAGGAGCCTCCGTACTGTTCCCAGAGTAGCTGCGTCAGTTTGCATTCCCAGCAACAGTGCAAGAGGATTCCCCATTCTCCGCATCCTCGCCGGCACTTACCTCTTCTCTTTTTGGTAATAGCCACTCTGACAGGTGTAGGGTATTATCTCATTGTTGTTTTGATTTAAATTTCACTAATTATTAGTGATGTTGAGCACCTTTTCATGTACCTTCCAACCATTTGTATATCTTCTTTGGAAAAATGGGTATTTAGGTCCTTTGCCTATTTTTAAATTGGATTATTATTATTATTATTGCTATTGAGTTGCATGGACTCCTTGTGTATTTTGGATATTAACACCTTACCAGAGATGTGGTTTGTGGGTGTTGCCTCCCATTCCAGAGTTTGCCTTTTCATTCTGTTGATCATTTCTTTTGCTGCACAGAAGATTTTTAATTTGATGTCATCCCCCTTGGTTTATTCTTGCTCTTTTGTTGCTTGTGTTTTTGGTGTCATGGCCACAAAATCATTGCCATGAACAATGTCAAAGGATTTTTTCCCTATATTTTCTTCTAGAAGTTTTAGTGCTTCAGGTTTTACATTTAAGTCTTTAATAACATTTCAAGGTGATTTTGGTGAATGGTGTAAGATGGAAATCCAGTTTCATTCTTTGGCTTGTGAATATCCAGTTTTCCCAGTGACATTTATTGAAGAGACTATCGTTTCTCCACTGAATACTCTTGGCTCCTTTGTCAAATATTAGCTGACCATATATGCTTGGGTTTATTTCTGGGCTCCCAAGTCTGTTACATGTGTCTGTTTTCTATCATTAAAAGAGTTTTAACAATTATAAGCACAAAAGCGATGGAGTAAAACTTTAACGAGAAGATTGATAGAAATCACTACATAAAATGTGAAGCTTTGAAGTGTCCCAAAACTCTACAAACCAAATTTTAAAAATTACACATACACATGCACACGTGCGTGGACACACGTAGAGGTGTATCTCATTTTATCATGCTTCACCTTATTGCACTTCATAAATCTTGTGTTCTTTACAAAGTGACACATTCACTGTGTCAAGTGAATCTATCAGCACCATTTTCCCAGCAGCATTTGCTTTTTTTGTGACTTTGTGTCATCCTTTGACAATTCTTGGAGTTTTTCAAACTTTTTCATTATTTTATATTTGTTATGATGATTTGTGATTAGAGTTTATGATTCATTGAAAGCTCAGATGAAGGTTAGTATTTTCTCGCAATAAAGTAGGTTTTAATTAAGGCATGTACATTGTTTTTAGACCTAATGTTTTTTAGACGCTAAATAGACTACAGTATAGCATAAACATAACGTTTATATGCACTGGGAAGCCAAAAAATTCATTCGACTTGCTTTATTGTGGTGGTCTAGAAGCAAACCCGTGATATCTCTGAGGTATGTCTGCACATACATACATATATATATTTATTTACTGATTTATATAAAATTTTAGGTACTGATATGTTTGACGAAGAACATAAGGAGTGAGGGAGTTACTTTATTTAGGCTGATCAGGGATAACTCTAAGGAGACGTCTCATCTGAAATCTGAATTAAGTGAGGGCAAGTCGTGAGAATATCTGGGAGTAGGAACATTCCAGGCCAGGGGCACAGCAAATGCAAAGGTTTTGAAGCAGGAATGAGCTTGGTGTGGTTACAGAACATGAGAAAGCCAGAGAGCCTGGAAGGGAGAGAGGTAGCAGGAGACTAGTTAGAAGTCGGTGGCAATGGTTCAGGCAAGAGGTGAAGGTGGCCAAGGCTAAGGGAGAGGTGGTGAAGCGGCTGGCTTGGGGACTTCCTTTGAAGAGCGAGCTCACAGGGTTTGCTAATGTACAGTGAGCGTGGGTGAAAGAGGAATCAAGGACAGATCTTAGATTTTTGGAGTGAACAACTGGATGAGTGGTTGTGCCATTATTAAGCAGTTTGGGGAGGAGAATCAAAGCATCTCTTTTGGATGTTAATTTTGGGGTGGGCAGTAAACATTATACTCCTTCTTTTCCAAAATTTCTGAAGTAGACATGTATTTGTTAATACATGTTTTATTTTATATAGTTTCTTCGGAAACTAAATGAAAGGAAAATAAGACTTCACCCCAAAATTTCATGTCAGCATCCAATATTTATGGTCATTACTTTATGTTCATTACTTTATGTTCTCTTTAAGTCCTTAACATAGTTTTCATATAACTATAATCATTGTTTACTTGAGGGGGCGGTATTTTTTTTTTTTATTTCCCCCCTTCAACTTGATTTCATAAGATACTTTCATGTTTCTATATGTCCATATAATAAACAATCATGTTTATTGTTTTAATGACTGCATAATATTCTCTAGTATTTTCTCATAATTAACTTGAATTCTCTTCCTTTGTTGAAATTTATAGTTGTTTTAGGATTTATTACTAATCATACTACTTTAAACATCTTTGTTTTTTTTTTTTATGTTTTTTTTTTAAAGATTTTATTTATTTATTCGACAGAGATAGAGACAGCCAGCGAGAGAGGGAACACAAGCAGGGGGAGTGGGAGAGGAAGAAGCAGGCTCACAGCGGAAGAGCCTGATGTGGGGCTCGATCCCATAACGCTGGGATCACGCCCTGAGCCGAAGGCAGACGCTTAACCGCTGTGCCACCCAGGCGCCCCACTACTTTAAACATCTTTGTATATATTTTTTCTCTGTAATTGTTTTCTTTAAATTGATGGGATTATTTAAATTAAACAAAACATTTTGTTAGGTAGAAAGGTAGAAAGAACAGTCAGTATTCATATTTCCCCGATTGCCTTATTATTATTATTATTATTATTTTTTACAATCTGTTTGTTTGAGTCAGGATCCAAATAAGACCTATGTATTACAATGGTTGATATGTTTCTTAAATCTTTTTAGGGGTTCCTTTGTATCTTTTTTTTTTTCTTTTTGTGGAAGAAACTAGGTCTGTGACCTGTACGATTTTCCACCATTTAGATTTTACTGTGTCCCTTGGTGTCATTTAACAACGTGTTCTTCTCTCCCCTATATTTCTAGTAAATTAGTAGTTGGCTCTAGAGGTTTATTCAGATTCATTTTCTTTCTTCTTTTAAAAAAATACTATTCCATAGGTACAAAGATCTGGTTGTCTCTTTTTTGGTGATGAGCCAAATCTATGAAAGAACATAAATACACTTTTTCAAAATAAATGTGAGAGAAATTAGGTAGAAATTGTGGTGAGAGAAATATGGGTGGTGTAGACTCATGGTTTTGCTTGGCCTAAGATAGAATAATGTCTTCTTCTCTTTCAGGAGGCTGAGAAAATGTTAGAAATGGGGGGAGACAAGTTCCCCTTAGAGAGCAGGAAGTTACTAAGTAGTCCTGGAAAGAACAACAGTTTCAGGTAAAACAAAAAACAACACAAAACAAAAAAACAAAAAAAAACCCAAAACCCAAAAACCTCCCCAAACACTAGGGAGTTTACTGTTCTGGTTATTCTGTAAACATGTGGCATTGTGGTGGGGGTGGTCACAAATGCAGGTGCTGGCATAAAGAGCTAACATTCAGCCCCCCAGCTCCAACCTGGGAAAACACTTTCCCTTTTATGGTTTCCTGAGCACCTGCTATGTGTCAGGCACCACCCCGGGTGCTGGGAATCACAAGAACAGAGGTAAGGGAGCATGTGCTGAGCGCCTTCTCTGTGCTAGGAATGTGCTAGAAGCTTGACTTATGTATTCTCCTTTAATCTTTACAACAACTTACAACAACAATATGTCTTGTTATCCATATTTGTACAATGAGGAAACTGAGGCTTGGATGGTTTTAGGTAATTTGCCCAAGGTCATAACACTGCTAAATGGAAAGTTCAAGAGTCAAACCCTAGTCTTTGTATTCTTCAGGTCATTGCTCCCTCTCCTTTCTCTGCCATTTTCCAGAGATGAATAGGATATGGCCTTTCCATTCCAGAGATGAATAGGACCGAGGGTCCTCCTCTTGGGGGGCATGAAATTCGCATGCTGGGGCCAGCCTTTGGTGAGGGCCAGAGGCAGCACCTCCATTTTGACTCATGGCGTCTGTGGTCCTAGGAGACAAGGGGAAACTGAACTGGGGTCCCCCAAATTCCTTGCTTCTGCCAGTGATCACAGCCCCCTTCTCCAGCAAAGTTATTGCTCACCACAGGTCACAGGATGCTAAATTGGTCCATCTGTGGCTTCATTCCTGGCATTTTGTTTCCACTGTGGCAGAGCTGTTTTCATAAGCTGAAAGATGCCCAGAGGCCGCAGAAAAGGGAGAGAGAGGGAATCAGGATCACCTAGACCCCGGATAACTGATTGCCAAATCATTGAATTGATTGTAGTTTATACCGAGGGGGAAATGAGGAAAGTCTCATCTTTGGTATTAAAAAAAAATTGGATTTATTTATTTTGACAAATAAAAATATATACTTAAGGTGCACAATGTGATGTTTTGAGTCTAGGTACACATTGTGAGATGATTGCTACAATCAAACTAATGACATATTCATTACCTCCTAGAGTTACTGTTCTTTTTTTGTGTGAGAACACTTGACTACTTTCTTAGCAGCCTGCAAGTGTGCAACACATTACCGTTAGCCGCTCTCACGCTGTCTGTAGGTCTTCAGAACTTAGTCATCTTATAACTGCCAGTTTGTACCGTTCGATCAACATCTCCCCTTTCCCCCCACCGCCCAGCCTCTGGTAACCACCATTCTACTATCTGTTCCTATGACTTTGACTTTGTGTGTGTGACTGACCCCAAAGAAATGGGATCTTTGGGCCTTAATAAGCTTTCTACAAGTTGTGAAGAAGTAGCCATAGACTGAACTCTCTGGCAGCAAAGCAGGAGCAATGTCCCCTCTCTACTCGGATGCTGCCTCTTCTTCTGGCCTTTTAAAATGAGACTGTCTGGCCGGTAGGACATTTGCCAGTATCCTGGGGTGCTAGGAGACCAAGGACTGGTCTCAAGGCCTTGACTCTCCACTTACTGACGTTTGACCTTGAATGATCCCTTAGCTCTGGGAGCTTTGGTTTCTGTACTTTCAAAATGAGGATTTGAATAATTTCTGATTTGACAGTTAAGATAATAGATTGTAAGAGTCCTTTGTAAACTACAAATGGAAAACATTTGGCCATGTAAGTGAGAAAACGTATGAAGAATGCTTATTAGCACATGCCTGGCACACGGCGAGCCTGGCACCAGCGAACACTCAGTAGGTGGCAGGTCCCAAAGCTGTCATCCGCACCCCCAGAGGGGCCCCTGGAAGGAGGGCACGATCGTGGGGGCAGAGCTGCCCACTGCTTGGCACCCCAGCCCAGTCCTCAGCACCACCTCGTGGGCCACCTTGCCTCTCTGCATTCCAACCACTTGGCTCCTGGTGCTGCCAAGAGCTGTCAGCTGAGCTCCCTCAGACCTACTCTCTCCCATCCGGTGGCGTGGTGATAATTGTAGACTGAGATATGTCTTATATTTGTGTGCCCTCCATTTATTGTCCTAAGCATTGATTTCAGGTGTGACCCCTCTGAGATTAATATATCTGATGAAATGCCTAAAACTACGGTCTGGAAAGCTCTCAGTATGAACTCTGGAAATACAAAGGAAAAGAGGTAAAGAGAACTATAATTGCTGATTTTTATTTATTTCTGGCTTTAAAAAATAGCAATCATGTTGAAAGTGAAATAAATCTTAGCTGCAAAATTGAATTGTCTAAAAAAAAAAAATCACTTCCGGGACTGCTGCTAACCTGTGAGAATTGCTAGAAGCCTAAGAAAAGGAAACACGTTTTCAAACTATTTGAACAGATGTGGTGTTTGGAGCTGCCCATTTACACAGCCCCAAAGTCAGGACAGGATTACTTGGGGATGTAAATTTGCTTTATCTGTTTAGTTACCTAAATCCTTTTTCTAAAAGTGCCCATTTCAGGGGCGCCTGGGTGGCTCAGTCGGTTAAAGCGTGCGACTCTTGGTTTCAGCTCAGGTCATGATCTCAGGGTCGTGAGCTTGGGCTCCACACTGAGCAGAGAGCTTGTTTGGGATTCTCTCTCTCTCCCTCTCCCTCCGCCCCTCCCCCAGCTCATGCATGTGCGCGCTCTCTCTCAAAACAAACAAACAAATAAATAACCATTAAAAGTTCCCATTTCAAAATTTCCCTGGTTACGGTAACTGCACAAACTGGAAAATGGCTAAAATGTGCAGAGAGTGTCGATAGTATTGATACAGACATTTAACTTGTTCCATAATGAGAATTATTGCCGAGAAAAGATTTTGAAATAATGTCACAGTTTTCTTATTTGGGAAACAAAATTCTGTATATCATTTGCCAATAGTGTAGATCAATTTTCATCAGGTTACTGAAGAAAATGGAAGGACTTGAGGCATCTTTGCCTTCACTGAGGCAAAATCTTAGATCTATATTAAAGGCAACTTTTCTAGTTAAGGGGGAAAAAAGCAGTAGGCTAGGAATTAGGGGACCTGGTCTAGCCATTTATTCCACGTGTAACCTGGCAGGCCATTGTTTCTGGGACTCAGTTTATTCAGCAGTAAAATGGGAATAATAATGACTAACTTCCTCACTCATAGGAGTGTTCTGAGGAGGAGCTGAAGTACTGGGAAAAGTCACAGCCACCAGTGGGTGGTGGTGGTAGGCTTTTTCTTCACCGAATGGGTTAAAATAAATCTGTGCTGAATGTGAGTGAAATATAGAATCTTGTTTCCTTCAGAGGAAAATCCAGGCAGCTGTCGAAATGTATAACGCACATGGTTATTTTTAGTTGAGAACTAGTCTACTTGTAAATGAACTTAAAATATAGCCAGATCCAAATTGTGGTGACATCTTCAAAGTATTGTGTTAAAAGCAGGAATGAATCATGTGTTCCCTTTTTGTCTAATTGTAACACTTTTATTCAGTCTCTTCAACTAAAAGTCTTTGCTGGGAAGGAAGATTTGGGCCGTGAGGTGCCTCAGGGAAGTTCTGGTTACAGAGAAGATGGTGAGTCTCTCAGAGAAGAAGCAAGACCAAGTCTGGCCCTGTCCGTGGTCATGTCAAAGCCATGCCGAAGCATGCAGTTATCCGTGCTGGGCATTGGAGGGCAGCCAGCCATCCCCATACCAGCAGCCAGTCACCAGATGTGAACGTGGAAGCAGAAGACCACGTCCTGTTGGTACTTCTCTTCTTCCTTTCTCTTTCTCTTCAGAACTGCCACCCATGAAGACCCAGCTTCCCATCTTCCAGACATTTTCTCTGAAACTCTCTGCTGGCCTGCAGAGCCATATGGATCCATTCTCCCACTGAGGATTCCCTCAATGAGCTCCCTCTTCCTAAAAGATGGGGCGGGGGAGTAGGAGGAGAGCAGAGAGAAAAGGGAAGGCTCTCCAGTCCCGCAGAATCCACAGGCTCCGAGGCAGTCCTGGGCCTTGGTTTGCTGCCTCCTCTGGGGGAGGCTGGTCAGACCCAGAGGCTGTTAGGAGGGACTGCCACTAGGACGGTCAGCGACCGACCTGGGCATCGGCAGGGCGTACCACTGAGGCCAGAAGAGGCCTCTGCCCCAGGCGCGTCTGTATCGCTCCCTGGCAGCAGCCTGCCTAACTCGGCAAGAACCTTGGATGATGAAAGGGCCACAAGGGACACTGGCGTTGTTTAGCTCAGACGGGAAAAAGCTCGGGGGAAAATCAGGAATGATAAGTGAGGACGAGCAGCTTCTCTTGGTTTCGTTGAGGATGGACTAAGGGAATGAACTTCAGTTGCTACGGAAGGAGTTGGTTTAGACACCAGGAAGGGCTTCCTCGCCTGAAGATTTGTCAGAGTGTCTGCTTTCTAGACATCTGGGAAATGTTCGATAGTAGTCGTTTGTGAGTAGAAAGGGAGATAAGGTGTTTTTATCGGCCATGCTGTGGAAACATCCATGTTTTGCTGCTGTCTCTTGAGGATACATTCTGATTCCACTCCAGGAGAGATCCAAGTGCTTACGTAATGTCTCCTTAGCTGCCTTAGTAGCGAACCATCATCAACTCAATGGACCCACACCACCTGCAGCCATGTGGTTTCTTCATCATCATGAATTTCTTTTGGTTGACAAATGTTTTGGCTCTCAGAGGTAAAAAGCCACACTGGGAAATGAACCGTAAGTGGTGAAATTAATTTTGGTATTTAGTTGAAAACGATATTTATAGTTTTTCTCTTCTCTTCTCAGTTGTGATGACTAGCAGGGGTTTGGGCTCCAGTGTGTCGAGGTCTTCCCTTGTTTTGTGCACAGAATGTGACCAGTAAGCATGTCGGTACCCAGGGGATTCGATCACATTAGTTTTCCACCCCAGAAAATCTTTGTACAGTGGGATGTTCCTACGGGTTGCTCTCCTTTCTTTTCATAGGTGAAGAGTTGGTCACAAAACTTTGTTGAATTTTGCATTCCTTTGACTTTTAAAATATATCAGTGTAGTCTAGTCTTACTCTGAGGACTTTTGAAATTGAAGGAATCCTGCGTTTCTTTAACATGCCCCCATCCCCTAGAACCACACCTATCTTAGCACACAGATGACTTTCAGAATATTGAGCAACTGGTACAGGATGGACGCCAACCACTCAGAACGGATGCCGGCTGTAAACAGGCAGGTGGGCGCGGCCATGCCGCTGCCTCTCGGCCGAACGCCATGCTGCTTTCAAACGTTAAAACGACATCCCTTTGAATTGTGGGTATTGTTCCTGGTTTGATTTCCGCTCACAAGGCTGTCTTAGGGACAGCCAACTTCCCTTCATATGGTGCAGACAGGAACGGGCATGCAGCTTTGAACTCTATGGGCATTACAATCTTTGCGAGCCAAAGCTTCACATTTTATCACTTTAGGAGAAATGTAATGATTGTACCCATTTACCTACCTAATGTAGAAAAATCAAAAGGCAACCTGTCAATGGGAAGAGCTTTCCTGCTGACTTGCCGTGTCTCTCTCTGGCTGCTTCTTTGAGCTTATCTCTTTCTTCGTCTTCCTTGTTCCCTGAGAACACTCTCACTTTCCTCCTCCATCCTGCCCCTCCTATCTTTTCCTGCCACCTCTGTGGAGGAAGGTTGGTGACTGTTTCTCCTGTTCCCCTAGTTTCCACACAGCTGTAAGGGATGTGGCAGAGAAAAGCCTATCATACAACAAGTTAGGTGACAATATCACTCAGAAAAATCTCTGTCCTGATTATCGATCTCTCTTGATGCCCTGTGTATGCTAGGCCTCTCGAGAGCAGGAAACCTGTCTTTGTTAACGGTGTGCAGCGCAGTCACAGGACCATGCGTGTACTTCCAGGTCCTTCCAGAGCCAGACCCTCCCAAGTTCCTGCGCCTTAGGAATGTTAGTTACTTTGGAAGCCTGTGCCAATCCTTTTAAGCCATTACATCTTTCTCAGATTAATAGCCGGCCTCATTTCTGCTGCATCTCAATGGTAGAAACCATTCCCTACCCTTATGGTCTCTCTTTTCCCAACTCCCACCAAACACTCAACCCCAGCCCTACCCGAATGCTTCCTCGCTCTCGTCCGTGGCTGGTGGCCATGGTGGCAGTCAAGCTAGGCAGTGTCTGGGGTAGGGAACTAGGAGTGGAGGCGAATATGTTGGGGGGGGGGGTGCACGTGTACTTTCACTGACAAATGCAAGTGGGTCCATGAGATGTCCTTGCTGCTATTAAATAGTTTGTGTACCTAAGTTGGGGGGACATAAAAAAATATGATCATTCTCCACTCTCGGGTTTCTCGGAGGTCTCTGGCAGAATAGCTTGACGACAAATATAGGCAGATTAGTCTATAGGAACAGGTGTTTCAACTCAATGTTGAGGAGAAACTGACTTCGGGATAGAAGGCAAGGCAGGTAGTTCACTTGGGCCAGAGAAGCAGTCCGCCTCTTTTATGACAAGGGGGATTTCAGGAATGGTTGGAGTGTTGGCGGGCTGGTGCCCTGATGGGCTGGCCGTGTCGAGGCGGGAAGGGAGGGAGGTCAGGGGTTTAAGAAAGTGATGGTAGGTGACATCTTGCTTCTAGTGGTAAGAACGGGTGTTGCGGGGTGGTTGGGTTACTTCCTAGCTCATGACTTTGAGGGGAAGTGTTGGTCTAGAGAGAAGGGGAAGACCAGCCATATGCCGTGAACTTGCCAGATCTGTTGGGTTGCATAAAACGCAGCCTAGCTCTTTGTGACTATGTATGATTTCTAACTTCTGATGATGGGATCATCAGGAGATCTGGTCTTCACGCATACAGCTCCTGTCCCCACCTCCTTAGTCATATACGCTTGCCTCTGGGATAGAGAGGTAGTGAACAATTTACTCCAAAAGATGGTGTGAATAGTTGCTCTTTCTCTTTGTCTGGGATGTGACTGGCTTTTAAACTAGTCATAAACATTTGATAAAAATCTGATAAATGCTAAGTCTCAGGTGGGGTTGACATCTCAGGCTATGACAACTGTGACCTTCAAGAGGTCTCTGATTTTAGGAATCTGCTTTCTGGTCATCCCGAAAAGACAGTGCCCAGTTTTACTTAATTTTCTCCTTACTCAGCTCTCTAGACTTCCGTCTCAGGAGAAGAATCAGCAGTTCTCTCTGCATCTTCTCTATCGACTTCACTGTCCATGTTCTGAGTCTCTCAGTTTTCCTGAAGCCTAGGAGAAGGTGTGACCCCAAGGCCCCCAGCTTTCCTTGTAACTGGCGTCAGAAGTCCCGTCCACTCTGTTCTCTCTGCTACTACATCAGCTTCTCTAAATTCTTCTTCTGCTCCTCCTCCTAGGACTTTAAAGCAGTCTTTCTAGTTTGTCACGGCATTTTCCTCGGACTGCTCAGATTTCCAAGCCACATCCTGGCAGGACATTCAGGAACCCTGCACTGAATGTTCTCAGCCTTCCTGGCTTTCTTTTGCTTGCAGCTGTCAGGCCTCCATGACGTAAAAATCCTTCCTGCGGGCCCCGACAGGCCAAATGAGACATCCTCCAAGTTCCACCCCTTTTACTGACTCAGCTTCCTCCGGCAGCCTTTCTTCTCCTTTCTGCCTGGTCTTTCAAGTTCCCCTTGGAGGGCTGACATTCTTGGTCAAGGGTCCTCAAAACCACCACCAGTTGGGGGTGGTGAGAGAGGTGAGGAGGTTGGATGGTTCTGGGGTCCTCAGAAAGGGGACTTTATGGTTATTTTCCTTACTTGGTGTGGGGGACTAGGGATTCTCAAGCCCTCAAGCTCAACCATATTTCAGGGTAAACAGGAAAAGACACCCCAAATTGAAGTGGTTTTTCTACCAGATCTATTCTTTTTGATTCTTGGTGCCCTTGTTCTCATACCTTAATCATAAAGAATGGGCAGTTGACTAGGTTAACACTTCTTTACCAGAAAGGAGGCCAATTTTCATAAGCAAAAGAGGTGTGAAGGAACCATATCACTGCGGAAAGCATAAGAGGAGAGGAGTGTTATGTGGATCTCTTCAGCAGGAAAAGTCAGAAAGTGGAATGAGTCACCCACAGGCACAATTCCTTCAGGAGGTTCTGTGCTCAAAGGGAATAAATAGTTTCTGATCCTTCCGAAAAGAAAAGGAATAGCATTTTTCTCAAACCTGACCACTGTCAGCATTGGAGAACACAGAACTTCTTCTAGCTGATGGCATTAATATTTCCTGAGAAAGAGAGACCCCCTCCCGCAGCGCTCTTCCGAGGCCCGCAGACATCAGCAGAGCCGGGGCTTCTCTTAGCGGGTTCGCGAATGACTCCAGCAGGCAGGTTCTCACACACGCAACAATGTTGGGAACAGAAGTACCACACTGAATGTGCAACTACTCCTTTTTGCAAAAGAGGCAAAAATCCTCCTCCCCGCTCCTTTCTCCCATATTCACTCCTCCAAGATGATCAGCCTCCCTCATGTGTATCTGTGTCTGTCTGTGTGATTGGTTAGCTATGGCTGCCCGAAGCTAATGGCATCCGGTGGAGAGCAGAGCACCCTTCCCACGGAAGGGGACAGCTTGAGGTGCTGGTACATTTCCTGGTTTTCTATGTTCTTCTTTCTAGTAGGTCTCATGTAGAGATAGAGATATTTTTGTTTTAGAGATTCCAAAATATATATTTTTAGTGTAAGAAATGTACCCTCTCCACACTCCACGGTGTAAATAGAACCGAGAACAAATGTGTTGTTGTGATAATCCCATAGCAATCTGTGGTAGGAATAGGACCCTCTCCCTTGCCACCAAGTCTCACGGTCTGCATCTGTGAACCAGGGGAGGTGACCGCGACACCTCTGTCTGCCCAGACCTTCCTGTGCTCAATGGGTGAAAAATAAAGTCTGTGTAAACTGTTCACACCTGTGGTATTTTTTGAGCCAAGGGGCTGAGCCAACGCGGACCAGTTTCAGATCGTGAAAGAAGAGTGAAGAGGAGTCATGAAGACAGTTGAGAGGAAGGGCAGGGTATCTGCTGGGCGTGCCGTAAGAGGGGCACGTGTACCTCCCTGGTACAGACCCAGCACAGTCCTTGGCAAAGAAGGGGACTGCCTAGATGTCTGTCTGGGTGGGGGGACAGGACAGCAGGAAAAGACAGCCCATTTTGGAGATGCTACCAGACCACTGAGAGCAATTGCTAATATTGAAGGACCGTCTGCTGCCTAGAAACCCAGATTTTAGGGGCACCTGGTTGGCTCAGTTGGGAGTGCATGTGACTCTTAACCTTGGGGTCATGAGTTCAAGCCCTACGCTCGGTGTAGAGATTACTTAAAGATAAATACAATTGTTAAAAAAAGTTATTCCTCCCTTTAAAAAAAATCCAGATTTTAAAAATTGCTGTCACTCAGGAGGGTTTTGGGTTTTGTGGGGAGGGAGTGCCCTATTTATCTTCTTCCCAAATCCATCTGTTGGACGGTTGGAGAAAAGGGGATGAGGGAGTAAGAGTAGAGAGGCCAGTGCCAGGGTTGGAGAGGAAGGCAGGGGTGCAGGGAAAGACAGCAAGCCTCATGGAGTTCCTAGAAAGGCATCCCCCGAAAGCACCCTGAACATGGAGCGCAGTGTGGCTATTTTATTAGGGAGCACCAGGTCAAATTGGGCTGTAGCCCTAGAACTCACTAGCTCTGTGGCTTTTGCTATCTTTGAGCTATTTTTTAAATATGCTGAGAGTATCCCCAATAAGCTGCTTTGTCTCAGAGAAACATGCTTGAGTTGCACTGAGGCGGGGTAGTGAGATGGGAAGGCCCGGGTGCAGGGCACGGGCGGTTCTGCTGTGGGGGAGCCTTGAGCACTCTCATGTCCCAGGGACTGGCCTCGGGGCTGTGAAGGAGCCATTAATACATGGGAAGTACTTAGAAGGGCACCTGGCGTGTAGTGAGCACACAGTTCAGTACGGAGAGACCTGGAGGGAGGGGTTCCTGGGGCGGTAAGGTCGGCAGCCATCACGTCAGGACTCTGGTCACAGTCTCGGCAGCTCCCCGGGTTTTCCCCTCGCAGTTGCCACGAGATGGTTCCAGCAGAACCTCCAGGCATCCCATCGGCCAAAGGCAGGAAGAGAGAACGGCACTTCTCCAGCTTCTCTCTTGTAAAGGGGACAATTATTCCCAGAGACGACACCCCCCCCCATGTCAGTGGTCAGAACCGAGCCACCTCCCCGTCTCTAAGATGGGACAACAGGGATGGGGTGACGCGGTTCAGCTTGGACCAGTGAGGCTCTGGGGGGGGGGGGGGCATCTTCCCCGACGGCATTGCTGCTCCAGTGCTGGTACAGAGCGAGGATCCTGCTAGCCGGCGGTAAGGCAGGAGCCAGACGGGATCAAATAAGCCGCGTGTCCGCCGCAGACGACAGTCCCAGCAGGAAGCCGGCGGGCCGCGGCTCAGTGGTTCTCCCCCGCCCTGACCGGAGCGTCACTCGAAGAGACCGTGGGCCTCCTGCCGCCTGGTCCCCACTCTACACCAATTCACTCGAGTCTCGGGGACAAGGACGAGAGCGAATACGCGTCCATCCCCTCGGGACGGATCTCGGACGCTGGCGGGGTGGGCCGTCCCCGCTCCGGTGCGTGCCCTCCGGGTGCGTGCCCTCCGCCGACCCTGCTCCCCGGCGTCTGCGTCACTTCCGGCCCCTGCCCCGCCTTCGCCGTGTGAATGTTCTTCCACGCGGAAGCCCTCCGGCCCCCTTCGTGTCTCTGGGCCTGACCTGTCACCGCCTCAGCCACCTCCACATTCTGTCACCCTCACTGTGCGCCGTTTCCAAAGTCAGATTCCCAAGATCCAGAGCGGGATGGGTCCCTTGGCCGCCGTTGTAGGTCCCTGACCGGCCTGTGGATCGAGGGCCTCCGGGTCCGCGGCCACGCCGGGGCCAACTGGGAGAGCGTGAGATGCAAGCAGTAAAAGGTACGGCAGTCGGGGGGTGCTCGTCGGCGGAGACTGGGACTCGTCAGTCCCTCGTAGAAGGAGCCAAGGGCCGCGGAGGCACGGGAAGTGACGTGTCTGGACATCTTGGCGATGTCCGGAGTGTATCCCCAGGTTACAGAGCGGCCGCAGATTCACCCCTTTTGCCTGGTGGTGGTGGTTCATTACAGGGACACACAGGCACACACTTGCAGGAAGCAGGTGCAAGCTAGCGCCCTGCTCCCGCCTGCAGCCTTCGTCGTCAGTGTCCCTAGTGGGGCACACTCCCCACAGTCTCACGGGTCCGGAGCTCCCTAACAGAGGGAAGCACCGAGCTTTCGTCCGGAGGCTAAGGGGGTGTGACGGGGGCTCTTAGCAAGCAGCAGGGTACGGAGCAGCCAGCCCAGGAACCAGCCTGCGCAGGTTCAAGGCCCAGCTCTGCCTCGACAGCTGTGTGACCTTGGGCAACTCGCCTCAGTTTCTTCACTGCAGAACAGCAGCGATAGGGCCACCCCCCCATAGGGCCAGTGGGGAGGGCTAAATGAATTCCCCAGCACGAGGAGGCAGACCCTGGGTGCCCTCCATGTGCCCTCTCGTGGCAGCAGGCCCTCCCTTTGCTCGCTCCTCCAGCCCTTGGCTCTGCAGCTAGGTGGTAGAATGGGGCCCTGGGGCCAAGCGTCAAGGAGTCCCAGCACTGTAACGTTTGTCTGGGGTGTTATAGGTATTAACTCCTACGAAGAAAGAGGCTTCGCATGGGCTTCCTGGCCGAAGCCATGTTCTCCGGCCCAGCTTCTACCTGAGGCTTTCATTGGAGGTTTGGGGTGCTTGCCCAGTGTAAGATACTTACCAGTCCTTGTTTGGGTGTACACTCCCTGGGTCCAGAGAGGAGAGACCAGGGTGTCCCCAAGCCCCTAAGGGTAACGGCCATGTCTTTATTATTAACGCAGTGCCCAAGGCCTCTCCCCACTCTCAGAAATGACAGAATGAATTATAATCACCTGATTTCCTTAATAGACACAGTGGATAAAGAGAGAATGCCCAGGCCTTGACTCTCTAGGCAAAACCGTAAGTTTTCTAGTAACTTCGAGCTATATCATTCTAGAGCTGATTTTGAGCACTGCGCCCTCAATTTCCTCTCTGCCAGATGCATAAGGTCCCTGTCTAAGGGCGCTGCATCTAAAACACACACCTTCCCTGCCCAGAAATTAAGAAGACTTACCGAAAAATAAAAGCATTCGAGAAATAGGAAATTAGAGAACATAAGAGTTCCATCGCTTGCAAATCGCAGAAGTTGAGAAATGAACTCAGTGTTCCGGCAGGAGTGCCTAAATGTGGCCAGGGACCCAACAAGTTTTTTTAAATGAATGACCAAGGGCAGTTGTAACCACTGCTGGGTAATCCCGGGAAAGATTTCCCAACAAGAGGCACTTCGGGGGCCATTGTGAAGATGTGAACAGCCCGAACTGAGCAGCCCTGCTGGGAAACCGGGCGAATAACGGTTGGTGGTCAACTTGTTTCGTTAGAATTCCCTGCTTCCCTCTCCCCACCTTTGGCGCAGGGGAGCTGTGGTTTCCGGGTACCCGGTCCCAAGGAGAGTACTCTGCCCTCTTCAGATGCTGCTGGAAAACAGAGATGCCCAAAGCACGCCCTTGCGAGGGACACTGGAAGAAAACAGGGGAGAGGCTCGGGGAGCCCTGGCAGTTGGGTTTATCTCGTCATTGTCCTGGGGAGGGTGCGTGAGAATAAGAGTCCTCTGAGGACCTATACGATTGGAGTCCTCTAGAAAATCAGACCGTGTATGTAAAGCACAGTGGTGAGGACCGCGGTTCTGTGGGACGGAGGAGGGCAGCCTCGCAGAGCTTCAGAAGTCAGGGAGGCCTCCAAAGACGGGGCAGTATTGGAGGAGAGAAAGAAGAGGGTGTAGGCCGGGCCCCAGAGGCAGGAGTCCAGATGGAATGTTCTGCGGATGGAGAATTTGGCTGGTTTGCTTGCAGTTGAAGATTTTGTGCAAGGAAGCAAGTGTACATAAAATTGGAGGCACAGGAGAGAAGACCTTAAATGCCAGGGATAAGGAGCGAGGAGTTCCTGTAGGCTCTCAGCCACTAGAGGGAAATGTGTGTTTGCTGTGGTGTGGAGAACGTGGTCCTGTGGCAGTGAGGAAGCGCGGGCAGGGGGAACACTGGAAACGGGGGGCTGGGCCCGAGGTGGTGAGACCCCGGACCAGGGCCAGGGCAGTGGTGACAGGAAGCGCAGACCAGGGAGATGACCTGAAGGAACCAGAGTCACTGACTGGGAGCAGGGGGTGTGCAGGTGGAGCGAACACCTCTCTAATGTCACACGTCTGAGAGAAAAGCTGTCGTGTGGGACAAAGAGGACTTGTCTGCCCGAGCTTCAGAGGACACAAGCAGGACGACCTCTCTTCCAAGGAGGCCGATTTGGGCTCAGCGACAGGACCTAGAGCGAATGCTGTCCAAGACTGGAACTCGCTGCCCCAGGAGCCGGGGGGGGGGGGTGCCCAGCGCTGGAGCTGCCCCTGGGTGCAGGGGGGCCATCTGCCAGGAGAGCTGCAGGTGGGGGAGGATGGACGCGAGGGCCCGAGACTCTGCCGTGGGGACAGGGCGGGAGCTGCACACAGACGACGTTACCTGGGAGGAGGCTGAGAGATGGGAGGGTGGTGATGAAGGAGTGGGTGGGGAACAGATGTCTGAGTCGAGGAGA
Organism: Ursus arctos; assembly: GCF_023065955.2. Lineage (NCBI taxonomy): Eukaryota > Metazoa > Chordata > Mammalia > Carnivora > Ursidae > Ursus > Ursus arctos. The sequence continues at coordinate 41,588,662 of NW_026622941.1, forward strand.
CGGAGCAAACGGTGCGGGGAAGAGAGCGAGTGGGCTGCGGTTGTCTGCTTCTGAGGCCGAGCATGAGGATGGGGCCTCAGCGCTTGGAGTCCCCGCTGCTCGGGGGCTGCGACTTTGGGTTATCTGGGTCCCAGGTTACATGGGTCTAGGTTAAAAAAAAATAGGGTTCCAGAATGACAGAAGAGGGTACTTTCCTGACTATCTCCTGCCCCCCCCACCTCCTATCATAGGACCTCCAGGCTCTCTTAAAAGACCCCAGAGCCAACTCCTGTCTGCTCGTGAACATGGTGACCTCAGTGACAACCTCTGCACCCCAGGCCCCAGTTCCAGCTCTCTGGGCTGTGCCCGCTGCTGAGCGAGACCCTGCCATCGCTGCTGCCTCCATCGCCCACTGCCGACCCGCTGTGCCAGTCTATGCTGCGCTGGGCCGACACACCACATGCTGATGGCCTTGGCCCACCAGGTCCCTCTAGGCAGCAATGTGAGCCGTCCATCCTGATCCGGGCTAAGGAGCCTTTTCTCCCAGTGTCAAGGCACCCTCTGCCAGTGGAGTCCCAAAGCTGGCTAGTTGCCTTGGCTCATCCAGTGTGCCAGAGGAAGAGAGTTCATTACAAGGTGTCAATTGCCTGGAGGCCCATGTCCCCCAAAGAAGGGGATGGAACAGGTTGACCTCTACTACTAATTCCCTACCCTGGTCCAACCAGTGGTGTCCAGTGTCAGGGTCATGCAGGCAGCAGAGGCCACGAGTGGGGGTGGCTCCTAGCAGGAGGTATGGGTAGGGCCAGCATCCCTGCTCGTGAAGCATCCCTAACATAAACAGCTACCATACCTTGAGTGCTTAGCGCATGTCAAGCGCTGGGCCAAGTACTTTAAGTGTACAACTCAGTGAACTCTCCCAACAGCTCTTTGAGGGAAGCATTGTTATTCCTTTCTAACAGGTCTGGAAACTGAGGTTAAGAAGGTTAAGCGAGGGGCGCCTGGGTGGCTCAGTTGTTAAGTGTCTGCCTTCGGCTCAGGGTGTGATCTCAGGGTTCTGGGATCGAGCCCCGCATCGGGCTCTCTGCTTCTTCCTCTCCCACTCCCCCTGCTTGTGTTCCCTCTCTCGCTGGCTGTCTCTCTGTCAAATAAATAAATAAAATCGTAAAGAAAGAAAGAGAAAGAAAGAGAAAGAAAGGAAGAAAGGAAGAAAGGAAGAAGGAAAGAAAGAAAGAAAGAAAGAAAGAAAGAAAGAAAGAAAGAAAGAAAGAGAAAGTAAGTTAAGCGATTTGCCTGGTAAGGTGCAGCCAGTAGATGGCAGAGCTGGCATCCAGACCCAGGTCTTTCTGAGTCCAAAGCATGTTCGTGCTCAAAACCACATCCTTGTGCCTTGTTCTGACCACACGGGTTCAGCCTGTCCTGTCTTCTCGGCCCGAACGACCACTGTTTTAAGGGCGGACTAATTTGGTTTGGCCATATCCACACCTGCTTGCTTCCTGAGTCAACAAATAATGGTGGGCCGAGCCCCGTCGCCGGGCTTAGGCCGCAGGGGTGAACACACTCGTGGAGCTTCCAGTCTAGAAGGCGGTGACCTAGGCGAGCACACGCCACTGAGGAGGGGGCCGATCTCCCCAACAGGATGAGCAGCTTGGGAAACTTCTGGAAGGGACCTTGGTCTCACGGTTGTCACATGGCCCTGGGAAAGGAGAAGTCAGGAGATGTGGTTCGGGTCCTGACTCCACTCTTGACTACCTTCAGTTTCCTTCTGGGTCTCTGGGTTCTTCATCAGTATAATCACGGGCTCATGGATAGTTCCTTAGCTCTCTCCTGAGCTCGACGTCCCCTGAGTCCGTAATGAGGGCAGGACTTGCTCAGCAGGCTCAACCTTGGGCTTTCGTGTGCTGAGCCAGGAGCCACAGACTGGTCAGCTCTGAGGCTGGGGAATCAGGGTGGGAGGGTCAGAGACATCTAGGAGGCTCCAAGCAGGTTGGAGTCTGGAATCCAAGGGGTGAAAGCCTGAGGTGGAGGCACCAGGGGAAAGGAGTCCCTCGCAGGACCTAGGCGCTCAGGGGCTCTCTCGGCGCACACCGGTGTCCATGTTCACAGGTGGTCTCCTGGATCTGCCACATTGACAGTGATGAAAGTGCAAAGCCAGGGGCTGTGGCCTCAGATCTCCTGCCTGGAGAAGAGAACCCAGCTCCATTCATATCATCACGAGCCCACAGACTCCGCTTTGTACAGCCTGTGATGAGTTATTGGAAAAACCCAACCAGAGGGAACCTGCGTTATGTTGCTGGAGTGATGGCCACACCCCCAGACGACACGGTGACCTTGCTCATCAGTCCCGGCAACTGGAGTCTTCGTCCCACTGGCACGACCCACAGAGAAGGGCCTGTCCAGCCCTCCAGATCAGGCTGCCGCCGTCTACATGACAAACATCTCACGGCCGCTTCTCTTCCCAGCTTCTCTGCAAGGTGACGGAAGCGGATCATTTACCTGCATCCGGTCTCTTCCTTCCCACTGCTCCTCCGGCACGGCGCCTCCCCGCAGCCCCAACCTCATTCTCCCCCCGCCCCCATCTCTCCCCTCACTCGGGGCAAACCCGCCAATGGCCTCATCCTCTTCTAGCCCCTGGCTCCGGGTCTCACCTGGTCCCTGCTCACGTGGACCCTCACAGTGCGTGCCCAGCAGGGCCGCCTCCAGCTCCGCTCCCATCTACCTCCTGCTCTCGGCCCCACCAGAGAATCAGAACTGGGTGAGGTCGATGGATGCTGTCAGGCTGTATGCCGTTTCAAACGAAACATACCTCTCGTGGGGCACTGTATCGTAGGTACGATTGTTCGTACCGTATAAAGAAACTGAAGCTCGGAGATGCTTAGTAATTTCCCCAAGATCACCCAGCTATTAGGTGGCAGATACGACTCCGAAGCACGTTCCTCTTTCCACTTCATTAATCTACCTCCCAGCACCTCTGGATGAGGCTTTCTTATGCCTTTTAAACTGATGCTTGTTACCCAGATGTGAAATTATTTCATAATACTAAACATGCTTTTTCCTACTCTCAATTCTGCTCCCTGCCTGCCCCCCAGGGAGGCTGTGCGTATTCAGAGGAAGGCATTCTTACCACCCCCACCCCAGCTCCCGAGGGCCATGGAGTGGCATGACTCCATTTGGGGAAAGGCTGCAAATTCCCCTATACTCTGCCAGAGGAGGGAATCCAGAAAGAAAGTTTTCGGCCAGTGCCTTTGCATGGGACACAGAGGTGTCTCTGAGCTGGAACGAGGGGAAGCACATAAGAACAGGCCCTGAGATCCACAGCAGGAACGGGAGCCTGTCCTTCCTTTCTCCTTTGCTTGGACCATCTGGGTCAGAAAGAGCCCGAGTTCCCCAGAGAGCAGCTCTTCTCCTCGTCTTGTCCTGCACCGGAGGGAACCGACTGCCCGGCTTCCTTCTTCACAGCAGCCTTTTTGCAGACAGCATCTTATTTGATCCTCGAAACTGCCTGCAAGCAATTATTCTTGTTTCCTTTTTAGAGATGGGAACATACAGGGCCCTGGGGCCGCTAGTGCTGTCCTTGCTGCCTCCTGCCTGGGTTTATACATTTCACACCCTCTCTTTTCAGAGTGGACATTTACCTGCTGTTGGTTTCACGGGTCAGATCTTAAAAATTTACCATGAAAGGAAATCACAGAACTGTATTGTCACAGATGCTGTTCACTCGCCACATGCGGCTATTTAAACGTAATTAAAATAAATTTTTAAAAATTCGGTCCCTCAGTCACATCACCCACTTTTCAGGTGCTCCGTAGCCATAGCAGTGAGTGGCGAGTGCCTTGGACAACACAGAGGAGAGCCTTTCCATCATTGCAGAAAGTTCCATTTGACAACACTAGTACCAGATATTCAGAAGGTACAGAGAATTATAAAGTCACATAGAAGTATAAATGTATTCACTTCCATGGCTGTATAATCAAGTTACTACAACCTTAGTGACTTGAATGACACACTTCCTAATGCACAGTTTCCGTGGTTCGGGGTCTGGGCACGGCTCGGTTGGTCCTCTGCTCAGGACCTCCGTAGGCTGTCACCGGGGTGTCGGCCAAGGTTTCTGTCTCATCTGAGGCTCAGCTCCTCCTCCAAGATCATTCCAGTGGTTGGGAGAACTGAGTCCCCTGTTGTGGACTGTGGCCCTCAGCTCCCAGAGGCTACTCGTCTCCACAGGCACTTTACAACATGACGGATTGCGCCTTCAAGGCCAGCAGGAGAGCAGCTCCTACCTCTCAACCTGCTCTTCAAGGGCTCACCTGATTAGGTTGGGCCCACCCAGGATAACCTCCCTTCTGATCACCTTAGAGCCAACTGATCAGTCAACTTTAATTACGTCTGAGCAATTCCTAACCTTTGCCCTATAATGTCACATAATCCCAGAGTGACATCCCCTTACCTTTGCTGTAGTCTGTTGGTCCTCAGAATCACTTGCCTCTAGTCTCACAGCTTCCACCCACACTCAAGGAGAAGGAATTATACAAAGGTGTGGATACAGGGGGCGGGAATCACAGGGGCCATCCGATGATTCCACTCACTACCACCGGGTATCACAGTATGAAAAGACAAATAGTACGAGAGAGTACAAAAAGACAAAACTCAATAAATCTGTAATTCTGCCATTGAAGGGGACCATTGCTAACATTGTTCTATTTCCCTCCAGTCTTTTCTGAGCATATTTCTTTTTATACTACTAAAATCATGCTGTATGTACAATTTGAATCTGTTTTTTTTTTTTTTACCACTATCACATCATGGGAAAGTCACTGCAAACATCATTAATGACTGGAGGATACCCTCCCATGGATATATTATGACTTATGTAACCAATTCCCTACTGCTGGACAAATATGTTAATTTTTATTAATATTATCAACACTGTGACAAACATCTTTGTGCGTAATTTTTTTCTGTATGTCACATTATTTGTTTAGAATAGATTTGACAAAGGAAATGATTATCTTAAATTTGTAAAACTCTTGTTACAACTAACTGCTTTCCCCAAGTGTACCAAGTGTAAGCCCCCAGCAGGGAGGCACATGCCCATTTGCTGCAGGGGTCATGGTTTGGGGCCTCTTGGTTTTGGTTGAGTTGAGATGGTTGAGCTCCCCCAGGCAGGACCACAGGATCTCTGGCTCGGTGTCCCCACTGGATTCTTTATCAGCTCCCACGACTTGAACAGAACCTTTATCAAAAGCACAACTTTTCTCCAGGTTGGAGACACCGAGAGCTGTCAGCGTTTTACCCAGCATTAGGCCAGAGCCCTATTCCTTCCTCAATCCTGCTAGTTCTGGGATGTGGTCCCAAGGTCTTTCTTTCCTCGTAGAACCCTCCCAGGGCACCAGACTTTGAAAACAACTGCAGCCCAAATTCCACAGCGTTCCCCTTGGAACGGAATGCTGGGATGGACACGTTTGCCAGCGCCCCCTTCACAGCATCTGCTGGTCTCTCCCGGGGAGGAGAACAGAGACAGGGCTGCCTCTCCTGCCCTGGGGCTTCCCAGGGCCACTCTGTTGCTCTGGAAGGTGCCCAGCTGAAAGGGGGGGAATGGGAGCTGGAACTCCATTCACCAAGCTAACACACGCAACGGTGCCCTAACGCGGCTGTGTTTGGGTGGAAGAAAGAACACCTTTTTGAGATTTGCGCAAGGATACACTATGGGCTGGCGGTGGCCCTGGCTTTCCCAAGTGCCTGCAATTCCACCTGTCACCCCCTTGGGCCATCATCCCTTGGCATGTGTCTTAGAGTTCCTCACCTCTTCTCCCCCGCTGACACGTGACTCTGGGACCTTGTGACCCGCCCCCGAATTCCTGTTTCCCCCCTCATTACTGCCCTAGCTTCACACTTCAGACGGAGTCTGTCTGAATTACTACTCCTCAGACTTCAGACTGATTCTGTCACCGGCTCATTGATTACCTGAGCTGGGAACCAGGGTATCTGGGGAAAGCCTGGCTTCCGTGGAAGCAAAGTGCCAGAAGCATAGGTAGAAAAGTTCAATAATATAGGGAGGTATGTTCCCAAAAGAAAGGGGTTGCCTAAGGACAGAAGCCAAAGGGACTGGTTGGGGAGAGGCCGAGGACGACGTGAGCCTGGCACGGAGGGCTAAGCTCGTGGGTATGTGTGAATAAGAAATCTAGATCCAGAAGGGGCTTCGGGGGCAGGGCAAGCGCTGTCTGCTGCTCTCCCTGGGATGCAGTGCACAGGGCATCAGGGGTACGCTGGGAGCTGCGGTGGGCTAATATCTAGAAAGTGCCTGAAGCCGTGTCTGGCACTATGTGTTTGATGCATAAATACGGACTCAGCATTGACATTCCCCGGCTGCCCTTCCTCTCAGAAGGCAGCCTTGCTCCCAGCAAATCTGCAGTGCCTCAGACAAGGCCCCTCGGGGTCTGCAACAGCAGGTTCCAAGGGCAGAGCTGACCATATGTAGGAACTTCCCGCCCACACCTCTGTTGTTTTTACTCCACGGTCCTCTCCTTTCCCTGCCTGCCTGTGGACTAGGTTGCTGTCCCAGAAGAATCCTATACATGCCAAAGTCCCCAAACTGGTCTGTAATGAGACCAGACTCTGAAGGTCTTGAAGACAAGAGCCAGTCTATCGTGTCCTTTTTCCTAGTCCCAGGAAAGCACACAAGAGCTGCTCATCTCCTTTGTTAGATGAACCTACGGTCCGACTCCGACACAGCATTACCCCGCCGCTGAATGCTGATCGGGTACGAAGACATTTAGGGAGAAGTCAGCTCCACACCAGACAGACGAACAGAACAGGCTCCGCTGGGTGCATGTCAAGGGTCTGCTTCCTGGTGTCTGTGTGGAAAAGGGTCAACTCAGCAGGCCTGACTGCTCCAACCCTGCACATCCCCAAGAAAGGCCCTGACCCGGCTCCTGCATGTAACGTTTGAGCCCTTGGAATACCCTGCTTGATAGGAGTTTTTCCCACACCTGAGGCCTTGGGCCATACTGTGTCAGCACCACCAGACAGTTTATGCTACCAACGTGACCTGCGGGGAATGCCCGTTGTTGTACGCCTGAGGCCGGGAGCGTGCGAATCCTGATGTGGCCTCTAGCAGGGCTGGGAGCCAGGCACGGGGGAGCTGGTATCTGTCCCGGGCGCAGCGCGCACCTGCTGACCGGCCCCCGATAAAACCCCTGGACGGCAAGGCTCGCGTGTGCCTCTCTGGTTGACAACACTTCGCCTAGGCCGTCCCATGGAGGTTCTGGTGCCACGAAACGCACCCCCGTGCAACTCCACCGGGAGGGGACCCCTGGGAAGCTGAGCCTCGTTTCTACAGGAATTCACTCCATGGGCTTTTTCTCTTTGCTGCCTTTAATCTGTATTATGTGGCTTCGCTAAGCCGTCGCTGGGAGAGCTTTCCTGAGTACTGGGGGTCCTTCCAGTGAGCTGTCGAGCCCGATGGTGGTCTTGGGGATCCCCACCACAATGTTTGTGATGCGAGAAGCCTGGAGGGGGAATCATCTTCGTCTTCGGCTGCACGGATGCCTCTGCAGAGACATACTTCATTCACGGGACAAACATTTCCTGACCCCCGGCCATGTGCCCATGCTGCAGCCTGGGCCCGGGGTACCCCAGGCAGACACACAGCCCTTTGCCCTCACGGAATGCGGGTTCTCGTGGGGGCGGGGCGAGAGCCTATGAGCAGTCAAGAATAAATAGGGTAACATAGGGCGCCTGCATGGCTCATGTTGTTAAGCGTTTGCCTTCGGCTCAGGGCGTGATCCCAGGGTCCTGGGATCGAGCCCCGCATCAGGCTCCTCTGCTGGGAGCCTGCTTCTTCCTCTCCCACTCCCCCTGCTTGTGTTCCCTCTCTCGCTGGCTGTCTCTTTCTCTCTGTCAAATAAATAAATAAATCTTAAAAAAAAAGAATAAATAAGGTAACAAACACTATGGTGGAAAGAAAAAGTCCTGTGGAGACAGGGTGCTGGGGTGAAGGTGGGGCCCCTTGGGAAGGGGCCACGTGGCTTGACGGAGATGAGGGAGCTGGCTGTGGGGGTGACGGCTATGCCAATTCTCTGGCTGTTGTCATTATTTAATGAATGCTGGCGGTCTGGGAACTGCAGGAGGAGACAGGGCGGCCCGGAGGTGAGTTAGAAAGCGCTTGCCCTTCGGTGACGTAGGGGGGTGTCTGCAAGAGTGCAATGCCTTTTGGAGCATTTCTCTGCCATTCATATATCCATGGGGCGTTCTGAATTGATGGTTGCTGAGCACGGAGAATTCAGAAGGGGCACATCTGGGGAGCCAGGGTAGGAGGGATTAAGGGACAGCGGTCATGAAAATCTGGGTTCCCAAGAGCAAAAAAGGAGGTGCCGAGATACCAGGGAGGCAGGAGGGCTCTGAATCTTCCTAGGTTTCCAGAGGTGGCTCTGCCTGAAGAGACAAGGTCTCTGGCGGGGGGAGACTGGATAAAGAGAAGGAGCCTTGGAGGATGTGGCAAACGCTGCTGGCTCCGCCCCGGGTGCCCTCAGGTCTCCTCCGCCAGCTCTGTGTCCACCCCCAGCTTCAGTGTTCACTCCCGAAGGCTCTGGCCAACTACCGTCTCAGAGGATGAAACATGAGCTTCTTCACCCAAAGGCACCAAGACCTGCACGTGCCTTCAAATTCACGTGCCCAGGGCAGCCGGGCCAGCGATGCTGGTGCAGGATACACAAGAACAGTCCCTTTGCCCCGAGCTGGGACAAACTCTGCTCCAGCTTCTACTCCGGAGCTCCCCACAGGATCAGGCTGAGGCGAGGACTTCACCTGGAATGGAACCCTGGCTTCTCCTTCCCTCATCTGCTCTCCCCATCCCCGTATTGGAGTGGGACTATTTCCTTAGGAAACCACCTGCACATGAAGCTTTGTCCCATCTGACCCAAGACAGACAATTCAAGCACCAAAGCAGTACCCTGGCTGTACCCTGGCTCACAGTGCTTCGGAAGAAGGGAGAGTGAGGAGTGGGGAGGGACAGCCGCACCTGTTCCCATGGCAGCCCGGAGAAGCATTCCTCTCCCCACCCCAGCCTGGACTGCCCAAACCTGCCTGGTCTGGTTTCTGTAGAAAGGACATTGCCAGTGCCTAAGGAGAAGCGCACCAGGCTTCAAACTGCCCCAAACTCCGGGAAACTGATGGAAAATGCAAACTCAGTATCAATTCCACGCAAAACCAAAGGGCTAAATCTGGAGCCCAGACTTGGGGCAAATAACTTCAAAACGCACACAGAGAGGATTCACCCTTTTTAGCCAGCCGAGAAAGCTGTCCAGACAGTTCAGAGGAGGCGCTGAGACCAATAGGAGAACTTGTCTAAACAGACTACCCGTCCCATCTTTGCTCAGCCTGCCCTCTGCTGGACTGACTCATGAACAGCGGCTAGTCAGGAGGGACGAAGCCAAACGCAGGTTCCAGAATTCTCTCAAATCCTACTCATCCTTTAGGGTCCAACTTAAATGTCATCTCCTCCGGGAAGCCTCCCCTGGTTCTTGCAGCTGGAAGCAAGTTCTTTACTGTGAGCTCCTGCCAGCCCTGCATTTACACTTCTCTACTTGCCTACCTTGTAGAGACAGGTGTTCTGTAAGGTGCTGTCTTATGTTGTAGTTACGTAGTTTATCTCCCTGATGAACTTGTGAGCTGCCAGGGGAAAAGAATTTTTTTTTTTTGAAGTTTATTCCCAAAGGATTTTGTACCTGCCCTGAAATATCTCCTACAACTAAGCCCTAAATTTGCACCATTAAAGACAGTCTCTTGAGGGGCGCCTGGGTGGCTCAGTCGGTGAAGCGTCTGCCTTCGGCTCAGGTCACGATGTCAGGGTCCTGGGATCGAGTCCCACATTAGGCTCCCTGCTCAGCAGAGACCTGCTTCTCCCTCTGCCTGCTGCTCCCCCTGCTTGTGCTCTCTCTCTCTCTGACAAATAAATAAAATCTTAAAAAAAAAAAAATTCGCTTGAATTCAAATGCATCTCCAAAAAGACCCAATTAAAACATAACTATGAAAAAATGTAAACGTGTTACTCTGTGAGTCATTAACCACTTATGGCTTCAACACATTAACAGAGCCCAGAGCTCAGAGCCACGTGTTATGGGAGATGTTTTTTGATGGCAGAGAGGTGAGGAAAGGCAGAGGGTAATGAATAAAGGAGGAGAGGGTTGAGCACGGGGCATTTCTGAAGACAGTTGGCTGGATAAGGCTAGAGAGGGGTTGGGGCGTTGGAGGGAAGCAGAAACGTACTACCAGGCACTCACTCACCCTGAGTGAGAGGTTCCAGCAAGACAGGTGTGGGGTACATATCAAAGGGGCCATTGTATCTTGTAGGACCCAACAGGTAATTATTGGCTCAACACGCAAAAAGAAAACAGTAAAAGAGAATTAATAAATACTCAATTACATGTCAGTAAAACATAACATTATGTCAACATCGTTAATTGCTAAATTTAGCCTTTTAAATATTCATTCTATTTGAAAAGGATTTGTGGGTTAGATTTTCTCACTTTCTGAGTAGGATTCCCGAGTAGAGACAGCGACTCCTGAGAAATCATAGCCATTTGCAAATTAAATATTACTCATAGCCGAATAATTTCCAAAGCAAAATCTTAAAAAATCCTTTCAAATTTCCAGGGCAAAATTATATTTATTGTAGCATGTGAGCACCTTTTGATATATTTGGCATAATAAAAGTAGGACTCCCTGGGGCTCACAGAGTTTTAAAGGGCCCTGTCAAAGATCAATTTCATTCATCCCCTTCAGGTGCCCTCCCGATGACATCACGGGCTTCACCTGCCACGGACGAGCTGCTTCCTTCTCGGAAAGGCAAATGTACCTTCTTGTCCACCTGTATGGGCCCATCCCTTACAACTAACTGAGTGATTAAATGCTTGGAATAGATAACTGAAAAGTTTTCCTGCTTCCAAGTGTTATCAGTTTCCTACGTGTATTTCCCAAGTCTCTCCTGCATTTACAAGCAAAACTGATTACATACTCCACCTTCTCCTTTTACACAGCGATGAATCCCTTACGCCACCGTGTTCCTCGTCCTTTCTACTTAACCTCCACCTTTTAAAAAAGACGTATTTATTTATTTATTTTAGAGAATGGGGAGGGGTGGAGAGAGGAGGGAGGGAGGGAGAATCTTAAGCAGACTCCCTGCTGAGTGAGAAGCCCAGCAGGGGGGCTCTATCTCAGGACCCTGAGACCCCAACCTGAGCTGAAATCAAGAGTCAGACACCCAGCCAAGTGAGCCACTCAGGTGCCCCTGAATCCCCTTCTCAAAACCCGTAATTGTGAGGAAGCTCCTAGCCGCCCTCCCCCAAAAATGGTCAGAAGGGGGAGAAACACATAGAGCCCTTTCAGAGGCAGAAGCAGTTCGTATCAAGTCAGAAAACACCGAGACACAGAATGTAGTTTAAAAGAACCGAAGTCATTTTATCCAGAAACAACGTAGAGCACAGGACACAGAGAATGCCAAAGTCAAGGCATCTGGAGGGAGTGAGCCCCAGAGAAGCCTGATGGTCAAGAGTGACAGGGGTTTTTTTTATTTGCAAGAGAGATGGTGATGAACATCTTTCTCCTTTGCCTCCTTGCCTTCCTCCTCCTTCTTTGTTTCCTCTGTTATTCTTGCTAGGGATAGAAAAGATTGCCGAGAAGCCTGGAGGAATAGCCACATGGAGCAACGAGAGGCCAGGGAGTCAATCAAAGCTGAGAGGGCCCTGGCGGGTTGGAGGGCTCGGTCCCAGCGGGGCTGCGGGGAGCTCGACCCTGATGCACGAGATCAGAGGGGCAGGGCTTGAGTCTGTAGTTAAGAGAGGAAAGGAAGAGAATCTAAGGCTTAGTCGTGTTTTCTCTGCTTGCATCCGAAAACCTAGGTGGGCACCTGGGTGGCTCAGTGGGTTAAGCGTCTGCCTTCAGCTCAGGTCATGATCCCAGGGTCCTGGGATCAAGTCCCCATCGGGTTTCATGCTCAGCGGGGAGCCTACTTCTCTCTCCCCCTCTGCCTGCCGCTCCCCTTGCTTGTGCTCTCTCTCTGTCAAATAAACAAAATCTTAAAAAAAATAAAATAAAAACCTAGAGAATGCAACAAAGTGATTTTATTCAGGGGCTGCTGTGTATGAGGCAGGAGGACGCAGCAGTGAGCAGAACAGATCGAGCACGTAGGTAACATGTCTCCTTAGCACCCCAGGTCTGGGATAGTTTCCGGCTCTCCTAGTTTTTCATGACCTTGACAACTTTAAGGAGTAGCGGTATACGGTGTTTTGCAGACTCTCCCTAAATCTACAAGCCCTCCAGAGGCTTGGAGGGCTCATCTGCTGTTTTTCTCATGATCAGAGTGTTGTTAGGAGTTTGTAGGAAGAATCCCACGGAGGTCAAGTGCCCTCCTCGTCACATCCTGTTGGGGGTTCGGGATGTGAATGGGATGGTAACCTTGATCATTTGGTGTCCGTTGCGTTTGCCAAGTTCCTCCGCGGTGAAGTGACTGGTTTTCCCTTTACGTATGGTATTCTTTGGGTGTGAGTCACCAAGTTCAGCCCACACTCGGGGGGGGGGGGTGTTCAGCTCTACCACCTAAGGGCGGAGCGTCTACTGATACTATTTGGAAATTCTTCTGTAAGGAAGACTCGTCCTTTGTCCTCCGTCTACTTACGGAATCATGACTTTATCCAGACGTGGATTTACGCGTATTCTGTATTATGGGTTGCAATCCAGTACCACGGTAATTATGTTGTTGCTCAGATTTCCGAGCTTTGGCTGTTGGGAGATTTTTCAACGTGGTTCCCGTGTCTCTTTGACACCTTCTGGGTTTTGAGCACTTCCTTGCTTTCTGCCACTACCAGCAGCTGACCTTTATGTTTTTCGAGTCCTGCTGTGCCGGGTACCTCTTTGTTGTGTTTCCCCCACAGAAATGTGCATCGTTATGCTGTTCTGTTAGACATGAGCTGGAAAGGGGGCAGCAAGGAGGGGAAGACTCTTGCTGTCCCCCAATATCCGTCCTCCCTTCCTCCAAAATGACAGAGGTCACCCAGGCGAGCCTATCTCCTGTAGCATTTTGCAGCCGGAGGTATCTGCTAACAGGCTTGTGTCGAGTGATTTGCACGAGAAGCAATGGAAGCCACGCCCAAGTTCTTGCCCTTAAAAAGATGGGGCGTGAAGGAGCTCCCTGGGCCCCCTCCTCCTTCCTGCGGCGCACAGATGGCGGGGCCCCCAGCCGCCGTTTCCCGTTCGCTGTAGCCGCAAGGGCGCAGACCCGGGTCAGCGCAGGGCGTTCGGGCAGCTGAGCTGAGGCTCTCCCCCCACCTGTTCTCCATCTCTAGGAGTCTTTCTGGCACCGCAGCAGCACAACAAAGCAGACAGGCCGGAGCAGGCCTCCCCCGACAGGCGCAGGGGCCAGCGGCCTGGTGAACACAAGCCCAGGGCAGACGTGTGCTGGGATGAGACCCCCGCGCGGGCAGCGGTGAGCCTCCACCGGCCTCCAGGCCCGTTCAGAAGGCGGCTGGGCGGAGGGGGAGACTCAGAGCTTGGCCCGGGGCGGCCAGGTGAAGGTCTGGGGCCCAGCTCGTCACTGTCCGTGCAGGGTAAGTTGCCTTGGTTAGTTGCCAGAAGGGGTGTGGTTCCACTTTCACCTTTCCTTCCTTCTCTTTCCCTCTCACCCTACTCCCTTTAAATTATGACAAATGCGCAATGATCAGAAACCACGAAATGCTTGAGAAATAAAAAAAAAGCGAAGTGATATTCTGGATCCCTGGATAAGGATCAAGGAAAACTAACATTTACTGAGTTCCTACAATGTCGTAAACAGATTATAGTACTCTTCATAGCAATGTGCAAGACAAGTATTTTGTCTGTTAAAAGGGAAAAGGTGGTCAGAAGAGTTGAGTAACTTTCGTAAGGTTGCACAGCAGGAACTGAGCAGAACGAGGATTGGAGTCAAGGCTGCCCTATCCCCAGCTCTTTCTCTTACCTTGTCATCTCTGTCTCCGGGGGTGCTCAAGGCCTGCTGTACATTTTGTGTTTTGCTGGGTGACCCTGTTGTTTGGGGGTTATCTGTTGGAACTCAGCATGGGAGCCCTCTCATCTAGACGTCTCGGCTCCCCTTCCTTCTGGGCAGTTGTGATGGGCTCTCTCCCACTCGGACACTGGACCTTCATTGCTGTTGTGTTATGTGTCCCCCCGGCAGTCCTGGAGTCCGTCTGGGTTCTTCCCGAATCAGCACCTGTGAGATGTGTCTGGAACGGAGGGGAGAGCCGTCGGCAGAGCCCCTAAGCAGGAGCCACAGAATCACGGCCTGGTAGGGCAGACCCAGTTCAGGAGTTTTAGAAAAACATGGAGGATGCTAATGGGTGGTTTGGGTTTGGGTTTTGTGTTGTTGGCCCGATGATGGCTGCTCACGCCGTCTGGGTAGCCTGGTACCTGAGCAGACGTGCTTCGGAGCCAGACGGCACGGGGTCATCTCCAAACCTTGCTACTCTTCCAGTTATCTGTTTCCCCGTAACAAACTGTCTTGAAGCACAGTGGCAACCATTGTATTATACGCATGATTTCCTGGGACGAGAATTCAGACTTGGCTGGATGATTCTCGTGCCCACATGTGGTATTCAGCCGCAACTGAGCGGGTCTGAAGGGTCCAGGATAGTTTCACGCACACATCTGGAGCATTGCCGAGTTAGCGGGAAGGCTGGGTTCAGCTGGGCCCTTCTCTCTTTCCCTGTGATCTCAGGGCCTCCCCATTGGTCTTTCCAGCAGGGTGTCAGATTTCTCATATGGCAGCCGGCGCTCTAAGAGACCAAGATGTCAGTCTTCGCAAAGTCTGGGTCTGGGGGCGCCTGGGTGGCTCAGTCAGTTGAGCGACTGACCCCTTATGTCATGAGATGGAGCCCCGCGTCCTGCTCTTCGCTCAGCTTGGGGTCTGCTCTCTCCCTCTCCTTCTGCCCCTCCCCTCACATGCTCTCTCTAAATAAATAAATACATAAATACATAATTAAAATCTTTAAAAAACAGTTTGGGCCTGGAACCCACCTACCACCCTTTTTGCTTGTCCTTGACTGTAGGTCAAGGCAGCCAGAGGCCAGTTTTAAGAGGAGGGGAAAGATTACGTTAAATGTGTAGATCGCTTTGGGTAGTATAGACATTTTAACAATATTTGTTCTTCCAATCCACGAGCATGGAACGTCTTTCCTTTTTTTTGTGTCATCTTCAATTTCTTTCATCAGTATTTTATAATTTTCAGAGCACCAGCCTTTCACCTCTTTGGTTAGCCTTACTTCTAGGTATCTTATTGATTCTGGTACAATTATAAATAGGATGGATACCTTAATTTCTCTTTCTGCTGCCAAAGGAAAAAGAGAGAGAGAGAGAGAGAGAGGCAAACCAAGAAACAACTCTAACTATAGAGAATGGAGGTGGGTGGGGGATGGGTGAAATAGGTGTTGAAGATGGGAGCGGGCACTTGTTTTTGTTTTGTGTTTTTTTTGAGATCTTATTTATTTATTTGAGAGAGAGTGAGGGAGAGAGTGAGACCATAGCGGGCAGAAGGAGAGGGAGAGACAGAAGCAGACTCTCCACTGAGGAGGGAGCCCGATGCGGGGCTCGATCCCAGGACCCTGAGATCATGACCCGAGCCAAAGGCAGAGGCTTAACCGACTGAGCCACCCAGGCGCCCCGAAAGGGGTGCACTTGTGATGAGCAGTGGGTGATGTACGGAGGTGCTGAATCACCAAATTGTACACCTGAAACTAACATTACACTCTATGTGAACTAACTGGAATTTAAATAAAAACAAAACAAAACAAAAAAACCAGAGGAGCGAAAAAAGACCTTATTGCCCCAATGGGCGGAGTGTCACAGTCTGGCCGTGTTTTACCCATCACCTTGTCCTTGGGCAAGTTTCTTAACTTCTTTGTGTCTCAGTTTTGTCACCTGGAACAGTGGAGACAACAACAACTCATCCAGTTGTCATGAGGATTATGTTCAAGAGTTTAGGTGAAGCACTCACGACACTGTCATGCTGTCTTAAGTGCTGGTAAATGGGAGCTATTCTACTGTCATGGTTAAGGTCACCGGCTGTGGAGTCCGCCTGTGTGGGGTTCCCTTCTGCCGCTTGGTAACTGTGACCTTGAGCTGGTTACTTGACTTCCCTTTGCCTGCATTTTCTCCTCCGTGCCTACCACGTAGGACTATGTTATTAAAATTAAGTGAGACAATACACGGAAGCATTGGCCCGGAAGAAACCCCTACATGTTGTTTGGACGGTGGGAGTGGGTTCCCAAATCAGAGGACGCACACCTTCCTCACCCTGGGCTTCAGTGACCATAGGAGTCTCCAGGTTAATAACTTGGGCGCTCTTAAGGAAAGCGAGGGCAAGGTGGAGGGGCCGTGTGACGCTGTTGGCTGTCGCAGGTCCTCCTGGTGGTAACCGTGAGCCAGGTACCAGGTGGGCGGGGTGGATGCTGCCCTGCTAAGGCGACGACGATCCCACAATGAACGGTGCAAAAGAGTCAACGTTGCCTGTTGTCTCTGGGCCTCAAGAAACATACCCATCCCGGACAGGGGAAGGCACATCTTTTCTACGTCCTGAAAAAGATCAGAAAGAAATCTCAGAACACAACCAGAATGAAGGAGCAAAAGTGTCAGGGGCTTTCAGGAAGGACGGGTACCGGGGAGTGCCACCTGGCCAACATTTGCAGGTTTTGCAGAGCCCAGGGAGTGGCTGGTGGCGTGGAGACTCTGGAAACGGCCCGATGGACTGACAGTTGGTAATCCCCACATCACAGAAGCCCGACGCAGCAACAGAAGGAGAAGGTATCATCAAATCCCAGAGCTGGGAGGGCTCCCAGAGGCCCGGCCAGATGCATGAATAACTTCCACATTCTAGAACAGTGGTCATCAAGGTCTGCCTGCACCCCCCCAGAGAAAAGCGGCCTCTTGTCTCTCTCGGTGGTTGGTTTTGTTTATGTTCATCTCTTCATTTAAGGAAAATCAGCTTTCCTGCAGTGTCTACCCACTGGTTCTAGTTCTGCTCTCTGGTAGCACAGAAACCAGTCTAATAACACCTACTAGTCTTCTAGACATTTTAAATCAATTTCCCAACCTCCTCTCCCCTTCTCTCCACCAGGACCAACAGCCCTAGCTCCTTCTGTTGTGTTTCAGTGATGTGATCTGAACTCTCTCCACCATCCTCCTGTTTCTTCTCTTGACCTTCTCTTTCAAGAAATAAAAGAAAGAGGTATCTGTGTGGCTCAGTCAGTTAAGCATCTGCCTTTGGCTTGGGTCATGATCCTGGGGTCCTGAGATCGAGTCCCGCATCGGGTTCCTTGCTTAGCAGGGAGCCTGCTTCTCCCTCTCCCTCTGCCTGCCACTCTCCCTGCTTGTGTTCTCTCTCTCTCTCTCAAATAAATAAATAAAATCTTAAAAAAAAAAAGAAATAAAATAAAATACCCCAGGTGCTCCACAGCCAGAAAAACAAAATCAGCTTTTAATTCGTAGGTGTTCCCTAGCCATTCTTTATCTCTGTACTAACACTGTATTAATTTTTGAAGATTTTATTTATTTATTTGAGAGAGAGAGAGAGAGAACGCAGAGGGGAGGGGTAGAGGGAGACAGAGAGAAAGTCCTAAGCAGATTCCATACCGAGTGGCCCATGACCCTGAGATCATGACCTGAGCCAAAACAAAGAGTCAGACACCCAGGCGCCCCTATGCTGACACTTTCTTACACAGTGTTTGAGGGTGCTACTTTGTTCCCATCTTGTGGTGGATTAAAAATGGCCACAGACTCATTGCTGCTCTTTCCACCAAGAAATGGAGTCTTTTTCTCCACCCCTTGAATCTAGGCTGGCTTTTGGATTTGCTTTGGCCAATAGAACATGGCAGAGGTGAAGTTGTATGACTGCTAAGCCAGGTTCAAGAGACTCACTTTGGTCCTCTCGGGATTCTGCGCCAAGGCCGTCATGCGGAGAGGAAGTCCAGGACAGGAGAGCTGGGGAGAGACAGGCCCAGCTATCGGACACTCCAGCCATCGCCACCGAGGCCCCGGCCACCCTGTACCCTCCCGCCAGAATGCATTTGCATGAGCTGGGCCCTGAGAGACCAACGTGAGAAGTGCCCTTGCAACCCACAGAATGATAAGAAATAATAAACTGTTGGTGTTTGAAGCTACGAAGTTTTGGGTGGTTTCCTGTATGATAGATGACTGACACACTGACCGTAGAAGCCACTTGATTGAGTGCTTTTGCTCCACACTTACCTGGAGGTTTTCTTCCCTTGCAATAGTGAAATATTTATCTCCTGGCCTTTGCTCGAAGCGTCCCCAGCGTAGAGCCACCAGCCATCGGGGGAGAGAGTCCCGCTGTCTTGTTGGGCCACCGGCTACACCACTGCAAAGAACGCATGCCCAGCATGGGAATGAGCGGCCCAAGCTAGGAAACTAAACCCCTGTGCTAAGGGACAATCGTCATAGGGAAACAGGATGTCTGACACTGACATCAAAGAATCGCGTGTTCTTCCGTGGCTGGTATCTCACCGCCTGACGTCGGGAGGAATTCAGTAAGCCAAAGGGAGACACAAGGGCATATGGAAGAGGCCAAGGGGTGGCCTCTCTGGGAACTCAAGAGAGGAACAAAATAACGTCTGTTTCCAAGAAGTTGTTTTGTTTCATTTTGGTTTTTAAGTATCTTTTTGGGGTCTTTGGATTCCCAAGTAGCGAGACATTAACCTGAAGTATGGAAATCAACTCACTTCAACAAACAATTCTGAGCCCCTTTCAAGGGTCACACCGCTTGCATGGGGTGAAGCAATAAACGCCACAAGCCCTCGAGGGGGTCAGTTCAGAGTTGCTCAGATCCAGAAGCCTTGGCTGCAAGGAGCAATGAATGTAAATATTTCAAGACGCTCGCGGGAGCTGTGAAGTGACAGGACAGTATCTGTGATTTCTAGCGGCTACTGCTGATTCTACTGGAGTTTGTTGCCTACATTTATAATCGAAGATACTGCTAATTTTCAGGTAGTAATCAGACAAAATGAGGATTTGTTTTCACCATTCAAGTCCCCAGGCCCCAGAATGAGACCCCCTGTGTCCAGCCCAACAGCTAAAGGGAACAACTAAAGAGAAAGCAAGACAGTTGTTTCTAAATTGTCACAGCCCAGGCTTTCCCCCTTTGCCACACAAGAAGCGGAAATAGTCAACCTCTCTGGGGGAGCCGGAGCCCCAGAAGCCCCCAGGCCTCCTGGGATGGCTTCAGGATCCAGACTGCCAGGTGCTCAAGCACCGCTCCTCCCCGAGCCACCTGCCTCCGCGTCCCCTCACGGAGCCCATACCGATCCCTGTGCTCACGGGCCCCTCGCTGGCCCCCAAGTTCTGCTCCTGTGTCGCTTGGATTTGCAGTGGCTTTGGCTTGCTGTGGTATCTTCTTTTTCAAGGTCCGAAAAAACATTTTATTCGAAATAATTTCAAACTTACATTAAAGTTGCAAGAATGGTGCAAGGAACTCAGAATACTTTATGTTCACCAACGTTTGACAGTTTGTGTATTTGTTTTTCTCATTCTCTCTCTCTCTCTATGTATATATTAGAGGCATATATGTATGCATATGTACATATATTATATATACACATAATATTTTTTTCTTTTTTTTTTAAATTTTATTTATTTATTCGACAGAGAGAGAGACAGCCAGCGAGAGAGGGAACACAAGCAGGGGGAGTGGGAGAGGAAGAAGCAGGCTCCCAGCAGAGGAGTCCGATGTGGGGCTCGATCCTATAACGCCGGGATCACGCCCTGAGCCGAAGGCAGACGCCCACACATGATATTTGTCTAAACAATTTGAGGGGAGTTTGCATACATCATGTCCCTTTACTCCTGAATACTTTACTGTGTATTTCCTAAATATGGGTATGCGCTTCTATTTCCACATTATGGTGATCAAATTGAAGAAATTTTTTTAAAGATTTATTATTTATTTGTTTATCTGAGAGAGAGAGCGCGAGCTTGAGCATGGGGGGAGGGGCAGGGGAAGAGGGTGAGCAAAAGCGGACTCCGTACTCACTGCTCTCAGCATGGAGCCCGACTCCGGGTTCGATCTCAGGACCCCGAGATCATGACCTGAGCTGGAACCAAGAGTCAGACAGCTCACTGACGACACCACTCAGGTGTCCCCGAATCGAAGACCTTGAACGTTGCCATATTACTTTTATCTCATCCGTAATACACATTCCAATTTCTGTAATTGACTCAGTAATGTTCTTCTTAGCGATCTTTTTCCCTATGCAGGATCCATCCAGGAATCAGTATTACACTTGGTTTCGTGCCTTTTTGGTCACCTTGATTCTGGAACAGTCCCTCAGTCTGTCTCTGTCTTTCTGGTCGTTAATACTTTTGAGGACTACAGACCAGATATTTTATAGAATATCCTTCACTTGGGGTTTCTGCAATATTTCCTCGTGACTGGATTTAGGTTGTGTGTGTTTGGCTGGAATAACACATGTTAGCCCTTCTTGTTAGGGAAGTCACGTCTGAAAGTTTGTGAAATTCATCGGCCCCTTGGTGATGAGTCATGATCACTTCCTTCATGTGTTGTCCGGGTTCTCCAGTGTGTTTTGACTTTTTTTCTCTTGTGATTAATAACTAAGGTGTAGGTAGAAATTTTGAGACTGTATAAATATTCTGTCCTTCATCAAACCCCCCCCACTTGAATTTACATGCATTGATGAATCTTGCCTGAATTGATTCTTACTATGATGGTGGCAAGATGGTTACTTTTACAACTTCATTCCTTCCACATTTATTAGTCAGTATTTTTTTTTAACTTTTTATTTAAATTCCAGTATCGTTCCCATACAGTGTTATATTTGTTTCAGGTGTACAGTATAGTGATTCGACACTTCCATACATCACCCAGGGCTCAACACAAGTGCCCGCCTTCATCCCCATCCTCTATTCCCCCATTCCCCACCCACCTCCCCTCTGGTAACCATCAGTTTGTTCTCTATAGTTCAGAGTCTCCATGGGGCGCCTGGGGGGCTCAGTGGGTTGAGCATCCAACTCTTGGTTTTGGTTCAGGTCTTGTATTCGGATCAGGTGTCATGATCTCAGGATCATGGGATCGAGCCCTGGGTTGGGTCCTGTATTGAACTTGGAGCTTGCTTCACATCTTCTCTCTCGCTCTCCCTCTACCCCCTCCCTCACCTGCACACACTTCCTCTTAAAAAAAAAAAAAAAAGAGCCTCCATATTTATTAGTATTTATCTGCTTATCTGGGTTTTTTTTTTGTCACTATGGACTCATGGGTTTTTATTTTATTCAATGGACTATAATATACAACTCTCCTTGAAGGTTTGGTGTTTGAAATTTTGATGTCCCAGATTCTGCCAGCGGAAGGCTCATAGAGCTGATTCCTGTGTCTTTTTCACATACCTTCCATAATATTTTAAAAAGCACTTGCTTATTCTCTGGCACAGCGAGGTATTCCGGGCTCATCTTGTACTTTTCCTGCTGTAACTCTGGACTTCGCAATGTCTCTAAGCAGCCCTGACCAAGGAGCACAGAAAACAATGTTCAACAACAGTAATCATCAGGAAGTTTGTATTACAAGCACAATGAGAAGCCACCACAGTCACTAGAATGGCTAAATATAAAAGAATGACAATAAAAACCACGGATGAAGGTCCGGGTGGCTACAACACCCATTCACTGTTGCTGGACCCACTGTGGGAAAAAAATTGACAAGTTTCAAGTAAAGCTACACTTATAAAGTTTTATATTTACCATGTGACCTGGACATTTTGTTCCCACGTAGTAACCTAAACGGAATGAAAATGTACGTCCCCATAAAGACTTAACATGAATGTTCGTTGCCACTTTATTCATAGTAGCGAAAAGTTAGAAACAAGGCAAATGTCCATTAACAGGTGACTGGATCAGTAAATTGTGGCGTATCCGTGCCGTGGACTGATTTCTGCAAGAAGTAGAAATAAACTGCTGACACACATAGCAACGCAGATGAATCCCAAAGACGTGACGCCGAGTCTGTACTGTATGGTTCCATTTGTATGAGACTCTAAAGAAGGTAAATCTAAACTATGGAAATGAAAAGCAGGTAAGTGGTTGCTTGAAGCTGGTGGTGGACTGTGGGGCTTAACTGGGACGTGGGGAGAATGGGAAAGTCCTATATTATGATTGTGGGAGGGGGGTGGTTAGAAGGGTGCATGCATTTATCAAAATGAATCAAACCGTGTGCTTAAAGTGGATTCATTTTACTGTCGATCATTGCATTTTATTACATATAAATTGCATTTTATTGGATATAAGTTGCATTTCGGTAAAGTTGATGAAAAAACTATATAAAAAGGTATATTCAGAGAAGTGCCACTTTTTTCCCTAACCCTTTGACTTAGTGTTGGGCTGAAGGCCGACTTGTTTTTGCTTGTAAGACATGATTCTGTGAATCTCTGTAGGAAGTTTACTATTAACCACAATGGGAGGATTTACACGAAGGAAACCGGCAAATTTACAAACCAGGGCTGGCTGGCTGGCTTATTTATTTATATTTATTTATTCACTTATTTATTTATTTGCAGAGAACTGGTTTACCAGTTTCTGGTAAACCCCTGCCTTTATCTACCCTCCAACCCTCATCTCACTGGTTTCTGGTTTACTCTGCCTGTGTCTTTTTTTTTTTTCTTTTTAAGATTTTATTTATTTATTTTAGAGAGAGAGAGAGAGAGTAAGAGCTGGGAGGGAACTGGGGAGGGACAGAGGGAGAAGCAGCCTCCCGCTGAGCGAGGAGCTCGACGCAGGACTTAATCCCAGGATCCTGAGATCACGACCTGAGCTAAAGTCAGATGCTTCACTGACTGAGCCACCCAGGCGCCCCTCCCTGTGTCGTTCTGTAAGCATCAGCAGAAATGTATTTGTTTTCTTATTTCCTCTTCTTTCTTACATAAAATGTCACGTATTGTATATGCCTTTTTTGCACTTTGCTTTTTTTCACTTAGCAATATGTCCAGGAAATCACTCCAGTTCAGTTCATAGAGATTGTTTTCATTCTTCTTCAGCTGCATAGAACTTCGTGGTGTGACTGTACTGTCGGTCATTCAGCCAGTCTCCTACTTCCGGGCATGTGAGTAGTTGTCAGTATTTTGCAGTTACATGTAATAAATAACTCATGCCTGCATAGTTTTGTGTTGTTAGAGGTATCTTTTTTTTTTTTTCTGAGAGAGAGAGAGACAGAGAGCACGGACGGGGGTGCAGAGGGGCAGAGAGAGAATCTTAAGCAGGCTCTACTCTCAGTGTAGAGCCTGATGGGGGGCTCAATCTCACGACTCTAAGATCACAACCTGAGCAGAGATCAAGAGTTGGACGCCCAACTGACTGAGCCCCCCAGGTGCCCCAGAGGTGTCTTTTGAATTTAAAATTCTAGAAGTGGGATTGCTGGGTCAAAACATACACGTTAAATATTGCCAACCTTCTCTCCATATTGTTGAACTTTGCATTTTTACTGGCAATGTATGAAAGTGCCTCTATCCCCACCACCTTGCCAACCATGTGTGTCGTTAAGCTTTCTTTTGTTTTTTTTTTTAAGATTTTATTTATTTATTTATTTATTTGACAGAGAGCGAGCACAAGCAGGGGTGCAGCAGAGGGAGAGGGAGAAGCAGACTCCCCGCTGAGCAGGCAGCCCCATGTGGGACTCGATCCCAGGATCCTGGGATCATAACCTGACCTGAAGGCAGATGCTTAACCAACTGAGCCACCCAGGCGCCCACCCCCCACCCCCAAATCTGTTGCTAAGCTTTTGAATTTTTGCTAATTTGACAGATGAGGAATCGTATCTAAGTGTATTTTCAATTTACATTTCTATTGTAATGAGCAAAGTTGAACTTCTTTTCATGCAAAAGGGTGTGGTGCATACGCTTGCCCCCATTCTACAAAACCTCCCATTTGTAGGACCCTTTCTTGTCTGACCAAACCTTAGGGTCTTATTTCAAGTCACTGAGAGAGAATCTGATTGGCCCACCCATCTGTGAACTGGTTGCTACCGTGGGTGTATCCGGTTCTCATCTGCTGTCTCTTCCTGTCCTTGGCCAGGGGCTTGATGGTTGAGGGAATTCTCAGAAGGGAGTGTGGATTGAGTGTCACTATAAGCATGAGAGATGTCGAGTGACTATCAGTCCTGAAAATGTGTGGGAGACCAGATGGCCCTTTCTGATAAGGCTGCTACTGTCTGACAATTCTTTCATTCAATGGATATTTTTTAAATACCACTATGTGTAAAGCACTGATCAAATGGAGAAGGCAATTTTTTGTATTAAAAATATTATGGAACATGGCAAACATATACAAAAGTAGAAAAAATATATAACGAAACTCTGTGGACCCATCACCCAACTACAAGTATCCACTCGTTTCCAGCTTTGTTTTCATTCATACACCACACGCTTCCCTCCGGGTGGCTTTACATCTTTTCCTTTGTAAATATTTCAGCACAAATTTCCAAAAGATAAGGGCTCCTGACTATAAAAACATAACTACATTACCCTTGTCACACCTTAAAAATTAACAGTAATTGCCTAATAGCAAATATTCGCTCAGTTCAGGCTTGGGTGTTGGTTTCTTTTATAGTTTGTTCAAATCAAGACCCAAATAATGTCCATATATTATGATAGATTGATAGGTCTCTCAAGGTTCTTGTAATCCAAAACTTCTCCCCTTTGTCTCTTCCCCCCTTCACTCTTCTCTCTTTTCCTTTCAACTTCTATGTTGAGGAAACCAGGTCATTTGTCCTGGAGAGTTTCCCACTTTCAAGATTTTGCTCACTGCATGCCTCTGGTGTTATTTAAAATATACCTCCATCCCTTATATTTCTTTTAAATTCAGATTTTATTTATTTATTTTTCAGGACTCTTTCAGACAGACACACAACATCTGGTTGTCTCCCCTTTTGGGATGTCAGCAGTCATGTTCAATCCATTATTAGTTCTTTGGGGAATGCAGGGTGGTGATATTTTAATTCTACCATTCCTTCTTTATTAGCTGGAATATTTCTACAAAGAGAGACTTCTCATCTGCTATTTTGGTTATCTGTACTTACAGTTTCCATAGGAAAGGCAGGAGAAATGCTTCAGCAGTTTTCAACCCAGGATTTGGTTCCTAGAATGAAACATGCAAACTGAATCTGACATGCGTCCTGCCCTCTTGGAGCCTTCCTTCTGGTAGGGGGATAAGACATGTGGACAGAGTGATAAGAGAAGCCAGGAGAGGCTAAAGGCCCGCAGGGCCATGCTCCCTAAGAGGCAGAGCAGGTTGGGCTTCAGTTCTTCTGGCTGGAGGGCATCAGGGGGAGCTTGTACAAGTGGTAGGATTTCAGCTGAGCCTTGAAGGATGGGGGGACAGGAAGCGCCAGTTGCTCCCCAACATCTGTTCTCACCTTCTTCTTTGCCAGGGCTCATGGTCTTCCAGACATAAGATAACTTTTTATCCTCCCCTTGCAGTTTCACCCAGTCATACGACAAGACTTTGGTCAATGGGCTATTATGAGAAGAAGTGATCTGAACAATTCCCAGGTTATACCCTTAACGAGAGGGGGCAGACCTTTCCTGTCCCCTTCCTCCATCCTGCTGCTCACAAAGTAGATGACATGGGGCACCATCTTGGAACATGAGGTCCAGGAGGCCCCGTGCCGATGGCCAAGCAACAAGACAGAAGGAACCGACTGGATCCTGGATGTCCTCCTAGGAGCCACCATTCCAGCCCTGGACTGCAATCCAACTGTGACAAGAACAAGGAATAAACC
This sequence comes from Ursus arctos, assembly GCF_023065955.2. Lineage (NCBI taxonomy): Eukaryota > Metazoa > Chordata > Mammalia > Carnivora > Ursidae > Ursus > Ursus arctos. Next base: position 41,614,445 of record NW_026622941.1, read on the forward strand.
TCTCCCCCTGATGGAGCAGCTGTGGAGATGGAAGTGCCAACCAGGGCCTCCCTTGGAACATCTGCTGTCTGCTGGTGCTAGGAAATAGTGGGGGAGGGAATCCAATTCAAAGAAGTGTAAGGCCGGGGGAATGTTTCGGTACTTTACACATGGAGGAGGAAGAGGAGAGAGCAACCAAAATAATCCCCCAAATTCTGTTAAAAGAAGGGTTACCTGGTATTTTTGAAAAGCATCCACTAGTCTTTCCCTGCAGTTTACTCGATGTGAGAATCAAGCAAAATGTGTTTGTTGCATTAATGATCACAGGCCTTCAACAAACGAAGTGTTTTCTCTACTATTTTCTGCATATTTTCCTAAATTATCTTGTAGGAGCTTTAGCATTCTTTTATTCACGTTCAGATTTCAAATTCACCTGAAGTTGGGTTTTGTGTATAGGAAAAAGTAAGGACAAAGTTTCAATTATTTTTAAAAACCATCCTTTTCCTTTTGCTCTACAACTTTGTCACAAATCAAAGGCATCGGGCAGTTCCTACTGAAACTGAACCTACAAATACCCTCTGACCCACTAAGTCCGTTCTAGACATACACCGAACAGAAATGCATTCCTATGTACATGCAAGGACACGTTGGAGCATGTTTATAACAGCACTAGTCCAAAGAGCCCAGTAGACAACACCCTTGTATTAAAATCATCAGACTTGCTGAGAGACTAGAACTTAATGGTTCCAACCTCTAAAAAGAAAAGATCATTATATAAGTGATAGAGACACTAGTTATCCCTACAATGACAATCATGTCACGATATAGGAATGTATCAGATTAACACATTGTACACCTTAAATTTGCCCAATGGGACATGTCCAATGTTATTTCCATTTCTTTAAGAGTTCGAAAAAACACAAAACCATAACAGCCCTAAAATGAAAACAGCCAAAATGTCTATCAGCAGTAGGATGAAAGAATCATGGTATATTCATGCAATAAAACAACACTCAGCTGCTAAGACATTTCAGCTGAACTATACACAATAACTGATACATTTCACAAAGATGTTGTGGAGTGAAAGAAGCCAAAAGTAAAATAATATAAACTATCTCAATTCTATTTATGTAAATTTTAGAAATGGGGGAAACTCACTTATGCTGTCAGGTTATCTCTGGGGAAGGGGAGTGGATAGTAACTGGGGGAGGGGGCACTGAGCACAGCTTCTGAGGTCCTATTAATGTTCTATTTCTTAATCTGGGTGGTGTTTGTGGATAACGCATTGACCCGTGTGTTCATAATGTTTGCAGTTTTTTTTTTTTTTAAGATTTTATTTATTTATTTGACAGAGAGAGAGACAGCCAGGGAGAGAGGAAGCACAAGCAGGGGGAGTGGGAGAGGAAGAAGCAGGCTCCCAGCAGAGGAGCCTGATGTGGGGCTCAATCCCAGAATGCCAGGATCACGCCCTGAGCCGAAGGCAGACAGTTAATGACTGCACCACCCAGGCGCCCCAATGTTTGCAGTCTTTAAATGTGTATCATACATCAATCTAAAGTTATTTTAGGAAAGAAGCTGGTCATTGTGTTACGTGGGAGTAGGGAAGTAAAGACCGGAAGTAAGACTGGAGACGGGCATGTGGAGCTGGCCTGCTTTGGTTTCAGAGTAGCTGTTGCATTTCTTTTCTTTTTTTTTTTTTTTTAAAGATTTTATTTATTTATTTGACAGAGAGAAACAGCCAGCGAGAGAGGGCCTGATGCGGGGCTCGATCCCAGGACCCCTGGATCACACCCTGAGCCGAAGGCAAACGCTTAACGACTGAGCCACCCAGGCGCCCCGCAGTTGCATTTCTGTAGCAAATCACCAAAACATACAGGATGCTTGATATACATGCAAAGCAATGTATGACAGTTGATATAAAATGATGGCTAGAAGAGGGGCGCCTGGCTGGCTCAGTCAGAGGACCATGCAACTCTTGACCTCAGGGTTGTGAGTTTGAGCCCCACGTTGGGTGTAGAGATGATTTAAAAATAAAAGCTTTTTTAAAGAAGTGATGGCTAGAAGAGGACAATGAAGATAGTTTTCAGATTTCAGCAATTCTCATATACCACTGATGCTAAAATGTGCCATTATTTTAATAAACCACTTATAGGGGAAATGTGCTGCTAATTAAATATGAAACCACGCCTTAACAATGGTCCAAGGTGACACGTGAAATGGTCATCACAGTTTCTCGTTGCTTTGAGATTTCTTTCATTTGCTCCAAGGGATTTGACAGTTTACTTTCCTTGGGTTACCTTGTTGCGTGGCTTATGGTATTATGATGGACATTGCGTATGTTTTAGCTACAAAATGGACCACAACTTCATCTAGTTGTGGGTCTCTTCCTTTCTTAGGTCCCATAAGACTCTTGGTTGGGCTTTACAAGAGAATTGAGAATTTTGGCCATTGCTCCAGAGTGAGATTTTTGCTTTATTACTACCAATCTGTCCCCACCGCACTGCTTTGTTTCTCTGCCTGCCTGGGACTCCAAGAACCTTTTGTTTCAATGAGCAATCTCTGAAAAGACATTTTAAACATCAATTAAACTCATCCGCCATGATGCCAATGGAATAGCCACGGCCAAGTTCACACACGTGGAGGCAGTGACACAGCTGTTGCCCGGCCAACGGCGACTATGAGAGGCTTCGCAATCTCAGAGATGTTAAATGGGAAAAAATGTGCATCTTAGAATTGATGAATCAGAGTGTTGAAGGGAAAGGCAATGTCAGAAAATTACTATTTACAGAGTTAGAGGAAGTCTTACATACTTGCATAATTTGGGCTGAAAATAAGCAGTGATGTATTTCAAGGATCTAGAAGAAAATCAGGGAAGAGGTCAAAAGAAAATAACATAGTTTGCCTAAAATAAATATACTATGCTTGATGGAGGCCGGTCTTCATTAACTTGATATGGAGAAGCATGGCTGGTCCCCTCTCCCCTTGGGAGGCAAGGTGGTATGATAAATTAGAGCAGTGGGGTGCTGGCAGATGTTTAGCAATGACTCTCTGGAAAAAATGTGCGTATATAAGCTTATCAGAAACTTTACTGCTATAAAGGATGTGTGGCCCATGGTTTACAAATGATATTAAATATATCGCACTCTGGGGATGCCTGGGTGGCTCAGTCTGTTAAGCAGCTGCCTTTGGCTCAGGTCATGATCCCAGGGTCCTGGGATTGAGCCCCGCATCAGGCTCCCTGCTCAGCAGGGAGTTTGCTTCTCCCTCTCCCGCTCCCCCTGCTTCTGCTCCGTCTGTCTGTCTCTCTCTGTCAAATAAATAAATTAAATCTTTAAATAGGTAGATAGATAGATAGATAGATAGATAGATAGATAGGTAGGTAGCACTCTGTTACAAATTACCGTAGAGCGTATTAGCCAGTTGATTCCCACAGAATGCTTTCGTGGATTTTTCCCTAGCTCTGTCTCCATAGCCAACCTGTGGTTGTAATTGACAAAGACATGAATGTTGGTTGGTATTTTTGTTTACATTAGTGAGTAAGAGCAAAGTGAAACCACAAAGACATATGTTGGAACTTCACTCATCTGTCAGTGACATAAATGGCTTCTTTGCTGAGTCAAGTAACGGTCTTCTAATGCCGAAAGAATCTTTCCTCAATGTGTTTGTGTTGTGAAAAAACGTAACAGCTATAGACACAGCACACTTTTTAAAAAAGATTTTATTTATTTATTCATTTGAGAGAGAGAGAGAGAGGGAGGGAGGGTGGGGGAGGGACAGAGGGAGAGGGAGAGAGAGAATCCCAAGCAGATTCCCCACTGAGCATGGAGTCCGATGGGGGCTCGATCCCACAACCCCGAGATCATGACCTGAGCCAAAATCAAGAGCCAGAAGCCAAATTAAACGAGCCACCCAGGTGTCCCTAGACACAGCACACTTTTAGGTTTTGTCTACATTATTAACATTTCCCACCACTTTTTTTTAAAATATTTTATTTATTTATTTGATGGAGAGAGAGAGAGAGCCAGTGAGGGAGGAACACAAGCAGGGGGAGTGGGAGAGGAAGAAGCAGGCTCCCAGTGGAGGAGCCTGATGTGGGGCTCGATCCCAGGACTCCAGGATCACGCCCTGAGCCGAAGGCAGATGCTTAACGACTGAGCCACCCAGGCGCCCCTTCCCACCACTTTCTTAAGTCTAGACAATCAACAAAATGGTAAATTGAGCCCTGATGTGTAGTGTGTGCCAGTTGCCGTGTGGCAAATGCCCCCCTCGTGGCCAGCTTCCAGCTGTCCGTGTGATCTCACTGAATGAGGGGAGGGGCAGAGACGCGCAGCCGCACAACGTTACGTGGGATTTCCACGCTACAGAAGGGAGAGTTGTACAGAACCTTCAAAAGCAGAGGCTCTAGTAAAAGGTAGTGATAATAGTTAGGAAGTGATGAATTTTGAGTATTTACTACCTTGTTTTAAAAATAATTTAATTATAAGTTTGCATCATTTAATTTTTAATAATGGCCCTGTTTAACAAATGCTCACAAATTTCCTGAAATTGTACCTTAGCAAGCCTCTGTGAGTCAGCTCCGGCACACCTCGTATTTGGAGGCAGACCGCTTCAGCTTTATATTTAACTTTACCAGTTCCTTGTTCTCCGACCACGGACAGTACGCCTAGCCCCTTCAAGCCCAGTTATTTCTCTGCAGGGCTAATAATACCTACGTCACAGAGTTGAGCTGTTGAGGACGGCACGAGACCAAGTTTGTGAAGTGCCAAAATCAGCACCAAGTAGGAGCCCAGGCTTAACTCTTTTCTCGTCCTTTGGTCTTTCTCTTGTCTGATGCATCTGCTTGTTAAAATTATTCTTCCCCAAGCAGAGACATTGCTATGTCCTCCCTCAGACTTCACTGGTATTAAGCACAAGCTTCAGTTTGCTATCAAAGCCTACCTCTCACCCATCTCAGCTTTTCATTACTCCTCGAGATTGTGCCCCCATGATAGATCTGTTGACATCTCGCACAGCGTCCTTGTGGGTCCCATCCCCACACCTCTGTTCCCGGAGTTTCTTCCCATTGGGATCTTTGGACCATCCGTGCCCCCTCCCTCTGTCCCCATCAAAGCACCCACAACAAAGCACACTTCCTTTGTTAGCCCCGTGTGATAATCACATCTAACTTGTACTGAGTGCAGGGGCTATGCCAGGAGTTGTGCGGAGTGCTCTGTATTCATTATCCCACGTAGTTAGTCCAATTTAAAGATGAAGAAACAGGGGCGCCTGGGTGGCTCAGTTGTTAATCGTCTGCCTTTGGCTCAGGGCTTGATCCCAGATCCCTGGGATCGAGCCCTGCATGAGGCTCCTCCGCTGGGAGCCTGCTTCTTCCTCTCCCACTCCCCCTGCTTGTGTTCCCTCTCTCGCTGGCTGTCTCTCTCTCTGTCAAATAAAATAAATAAAGTCTTTTTTAAAAAAATAAAGATGAAGAAACAGAGGCACAGCTAAAGTGAATTGATTGCCCGAAGTCATATCACTAGTAAAATGGTGGAGCTGGGATTGCAGCTCATGTGGTCTGACTCCAGAACCTGGGCTCTTAGACATTGTGTCCCACTTAACTGCCTGGATAATTGCCTTTTAAAATAAATTCATTTGTTTCATGTTAATCTATCATGTATAATGTTCTATATCATGTTCTTGACCTTTTTCAGGTCTAGGTTTCTATGCTTTATCTAGTATCATCTTCTTGAAGGCAAAAGTATTCATTTACCAAATATTTACAAAGTGCCCTCTGTATGTATCAGGGGTTATTCTAGGCATTGGGGATATAGGACCAGTCCTTGGTTAAAGAAGTGACGAAATATCCATATGGCAGAATACCATACAGCTGTCACAAAGAGCGAGAAGGCTCTTTGCAAGGACATGGTAAGCTTTCCGAGATACACTGCTGAGTGAATGAAAACAAGGCACAGAACACTTTGTACACTATGCCACCTTTTGCGAAAAGATGAGGAGGGGTTAATAACTTTTCTGTGTGTTTTTACCTGTTAAAATAAAAGACTCAGTCTTGGGGCGCCTGGGTGGCACGGTCAGTTAAGTGTCAGACTCTTGGTTTCAGCTCAGGTCATGATCTCGGGGTCGTGAGATCGAGCCCCACGCGGGGCTCAGCGCTCCTTCAGGTCTGCTTGAGACTCTCTCTTCTTCTCCCTCTGCCCCTCCCCACTCTGTTTTTAAAATAAATAAATCTTTGAAAAAGTTAAATAAAAGACTCAGCCTTCCTCATTATGAAGTTCATGGTGCAGACAACATACTATCATCGTGCTATAATTGATGTTTAATGGAATCTTGATCTTCAAAAAAATATATATTCTGAAATCTTCACAAATCCCTAAAATCACGAACACCCCCACGGCAGCGAGGGCTCGCTGCTTAATAAAGTCTCACTATCCCCTCCCAGAACGTGGACTGGTTGCTGAGAAGTGGCTTCTGGCAAAGGACTCTACTTCCTAACCTTCCTTGCATGTGGGACCATCCGATTAAATCCTGGCCAGCAGAACGTGGACCCGAGTAATGTGACCACTTCTAGGCCCAGCCATGAAAGCTTCCTGTGCGGTCCAAGGCTGCACGTTGACATCCAACAGGATCTTGAATGACTGCATGGAGCAAACCTGCGTTATTCCTCTTCTTGGCTGTCGCCCATTGGGCTGCACTTGAGAAATGAAAGTCTATTGTGTTTAGCCAGTGAGATGGCAGTGTTATCTGTAATTGAAGTCTCTGGCACCTTCGTTAATACCCTATGCTAGTATACGGTTTTTCTCTCACAGGATAACTGAAAATTTTGAATGACTCTTTCAGATGCTTACTTCTTTATCTTATGTGATGAGCATATTTTTGGCTGGGAAACTTGGTGAAACAGTTTCACAAACTAATTTTTCTTCTTTTTACCTAATACCTATGGTGGGATCAACCATATCACAGGGCTGTGCCAAGGGCACATGTAAGAACATTTCACTTTTTAAGTAATCCAATATTTCCATTTTATTGCTAGAACTACATTTTCCTAGACCTTTCAGCTTCTGTCTCTCGTGTTACCAGCCGCCGTCTTTCCTCTGCTTTTTCTACTTTTTATAGTTTTATTTTATTGTGAGATGCATCATACATACAGCAGAGGGCATAAAACAGAGAGTTTTCAAGAAAAACTAGGAGATGAAGACCTGTAAAGTGCCACTCAAGTCAAGAAGCAGAACATTGCCTTCCAGTTGTCTCTTTCCAATGACAATTTCTTTCCTTCCCCCACAGATGAAGCCGCTATCCTGACCTTGGTGATGATTTCTTTCTTGTGTTTCTTTATAGTTTTACCACCTATGTCTGATCCCTAAATGACATAATGCAGTTGATCTATTTTTTTATTATGTTCAGTTGATCTGTTTTTGAACTTTGTACAGAGGGCATAATCGGCTCCGCCCACTTTGTGTCATGCTCTGTGTCCGCCATGATGTAGGTGCAGGGCGTCCACATTGTTTCTTATTGCTCCGGTTAGTTCCCTTGCATTGCGTAGAGCAGTCCTTTCCGTCATTTCTAGAGAAATGACATTTGACTATTGCAAACAGTGCTTTTGTGAACGTTCTTATCAATGTCGCCTATGGCCAATGAGTATGCGTTTCTCCAAGGTATGCAGCTGGAAGTAAGCTTGCTAGGCCACGGAATATGCCTATCTTCAATCTGGCTGGATGATGCCAGGCTGCTGTGCAGTGTCTGTCTGGACCACTTTCTGTGCCCACCTGTGGTGTATAGAAGTCCTCCATGTTCCTCAGCTATGCCAATACTTGGTGTTGTCAGACTTAAATTTTCTTTTCTTTCTAGCTTGCTTTTTTTTCCTTTCCTTCCCTTCCCTTCCCTTCCCTTCCCTTCCCTTCCCTTCCCTTCCTTTCCCTTCCCTTCCCTTCCCTTCCCTTCCCTTCCCTTCCCTTCCCTTCCCTTTCCATTCCATTCTTTTCCTTTTTGTCAATCTGGTAGGTATTCCATTGTGGTTTTAATTTGGCCTTTGATTATTATAAGGTCAAGCACCTTTTTATGTGTATATTGACCATTAGACTTCCTTTTTACGTGATGTACTTGTCTTTTGCCCAGTTTCTAATGGTGGTTTAAGTCTTGATAGCAGGAGTTCTTAATCCTAGACCCATGTTGGTTGTATGAGTTCCAGATATTTTTTACAGCCACCTCTTCATCTTTTCCCTTTCTTTATGATATCTTCTGGAAAGTAGACACTCTTAATTTGATCAGGTGTGGATTTATCTTTTCCTTTGTAGGTTGTGTTTTTTTGTGTCTTGTTTAAGAAATCCTTCTTTTCCCTGAGGTCATGAAGTTATTTTCTAGTATTATATTCACAGCTTTTATAGCTCTGGCTTACACATTTAGATCTTTATTTTGCCTGGAAGTAGAGGTCTAACGTTATTATTTTCCATGTAGTTACACAATTGTTCCAACACCATTTACTGAAAAGTCTGTCATTTTCCCTTCAATCTGCAATGTCTCCTGCGGTCGTACATCACGCGTTCACATACGTGAGGGTGTGTTTCTGGGATTTCCATTCTGTTCCACTGATCTATTTACCTAACTCTGTGCCAGTACCATTTATTTATTTATTTATTTATTTATTTATTTATTTCCCATTTCAGTTTTCTTTCTGTCATTCATTTAACGCATTTATTTTGAGTGCCGGACAGATACAGTTCTAGGTACCGAGGATGAAGCAGTGAACAGAGTGGACAAAAATCCCTGCCTCCCCCCACCCCGAGTTTATGTTCTAGTGGGAGAGTCAGACAATAAACAAGGTAAATAAATAAAATACACAAGATGTTAGATAACAGTACCTGTTGAGAAAACTATAACAGGGAACGGAATGGGAAGTGTTGGGGCTGAAATTTTGGATAGGATGGCCAGGGAAGGTGTCCTTAAGGAGGAGATATTCAGTTTCTATCTAAATGGAATAAAGGAGCACCCTGTGGCTCTCCGAAGGAAGAGAGTTCCATGCCGAGGGATCAACAAGTCCAATTTACGTGTTTGCTGGACCTGGTGTGTTTGAGCGATGGGCGAAGCCAGTGCTTGCAGTTTGAGTGAAGATTGAGGGTGATGAAGTCAGCAGTTAACAGGGGCCAATCACTGGGGGGGGGGGTTTGTAATTCACAGATTTTGGCTTTGACTGCTATTTGAGAGTTTTGAGTAGAATAATTTGATCTAACTTCTATTTAAAAAGATCCTTTTGGGGGCGCCTGGGTGGCACAGCGGTTAAGCGTCTGCCTTCGGCTCAGGGCGTGATCCTGGCGTTCTGGGATCGAGCCCCACATCAGGCTCTTCTGCTATGAGCCTGCTTCTTCCTCTCCCACTCCCCCTGCTTGTGCTCCCTCTCTCTCTGGCTGTCTCTATCTCTGTCGAATAAATAAATAAAATCTTTAAAAAAAATAAAAAAATAAAAAGATCCTTTTGGGGTGCCTGGGTGGCCTAGTTGGTTAAATGGCTGATTTCCACTCAGGTCATGATCTGAGGGGCGTGAGATGGAGCCTTGTGTGGGGCTCTCTCCCTCCCCCTTTGTCCGTCTCCATCCCCACACGTGCTCTCTCTCTCTCTCTCAAAAATAAAATAAAATAAAATAATAAAATAAAGGGATCCTTCTGGATGCTGGGTTGAGGAAAGACTGAGGGGGGCTAGGGTAGAAACATTGAGGTCAGCTAAGGGTCTGTTGAAACAAGTCGGAGGAGAGAGAGTGGTGACTTGGACCCAAGGTAGTTGTGGTGAGAGAGGGTAGACTCTGGATTTGCTGATGGGTCAGATGTGAGGGTTGAGAGAAAGACAGTTGTGAAAGGTGACCCTGGAGTTTCTTCTTGGGGACATTTTCCACAAAGGAATGAAGGTTTTATTATTTGGTGAGCATTACTATCCATAGAATGCTGACAAATAGAGAAGAAGAACTTCAAAGTATGTAGGCGCTGGGCCAGACTCGTCTGCCACCACTTCTATCAATGACAATCAAAGAAGACTTCTTGGAGGAGGCTGAATCCAAGCTAGTTTTTTGAAGGACAAATGAGAATTTGCCAGATGAACCCTGGGCACTTCAAATATGAAAATGGTGTGAGTAAAGGTCTGGAAGAGCGAAATGGCATGGGGTAGACATTTCTAAACTTTCTCAGTTTACTGCACCCGCAGTGTCCTTGCGACGTTTTCATGGCATAGGCCAAAATACTGCCTAACAGTTCCATTATTGACTAATTAGGTCCAAGCAACTTAATAAATATTTATGTCCTAACAACTAAGTAGCTGTTTGAAAAAATAATACCTATAAATTGAAAGAAAATGTTACGTTTACTTTACTCTCAGATAATCGCAATGACATACTAATGATGTCGTTGTGGGACATTGGGATATGTGCATCTATTGGGTACACGTGGTTTCTCAGATGTTGGAATCTGACTGGACACCAGCACCGTAATTTCCTGTTCCACACGGACTTTCCCATGGTGTTTGCTTTTTGTTATGGCAACTCTTGAAAACCCAGCTTTGCAAAGAGATAATGTCACCGAAAGGAAAGCTTTGGCATCTAATATCGAAATTGCCGACTACCTCAAGTTACTAGTTTACGCAGTGTCTGGCGGATGTTCATTACTGGCACATTTTCCTCAAAAAATTAAAATATCTTCGAAAGCCCCTGTGAGTTAAATGTCCTGGGCTGCCTTGGTGCACAGTTAGAAGCTGCAGGCAGGGGTCATTTAGGAGAACTGAAAGCATTTCAGCACGGCCAGCAGAGGACATAGTTGTGCAGGGAAGAGTGAGAGGACATGAAGCTGAGCTACGAGCAGCAGGCAACTTATGCAAGGGATTGCCCATCACATTCAGCTGTGTCCAGACCCACTGGAGTGCCGGGAATGCACCAGCTTGGTCTTTGGAAATGCACGTTGCAGCTGGGAGGATGGACTGCTTATATAAAGTGTATCTGCAATACACCAGGATTATTCCTCTAACAAAAATCATACTTACTGATTGATTTTGACTTGGGAGGAAGTCAGAGAAAGTGTCATAAAGCATAGAGCATGTATGGTTGGCGTAGTCAGCTACGGCTGCCTAACAAACCACTCCAAAAGTAAGACTCACGGGTCTGCAGGTGGGCTGCATCTCAGCTAGGGTGGGCTGGATTCCAGGCTCCCGGCTGCAGGCGGTCCAGTTCTGTTCCATGTGTTTCTGCACTACCCCTGGACTGGAGACTGCTTGGAGGACACGGTCTTCTCATGGTAGATCTCGGTGCAAGAGACCACATGGTGTCCAGGCACATGTAAGCCTCCGCTTGGATTGGGTCTGCTACCTTTCTATTGAACTAAGCAACTCACACAGCCCTATCTAGAGTTACTGAGGCAGGGAAATAAGCTCTGTTTTTCCAGAACATGGCAAAGTCACGTGGTTGGGAGAGGGAAGCAAAAACAACTTTTTAAATTAAGGTTTTTATGTTAATTCCAGTATAGTTAACATACGGTGTTATATTAGTTTCAGGTGTGCAATATAGTGATTCCACAGGTCCACCATCACTCCGTGCTCATCGCGATCAATGCACTCTGAATCCCCTTCACCTAGTTCCCCCATCTCCCCACCTGCCTCCCCTCTGGTAACCATCAGTTTGTTCTCTATGGTTAAGAGTCTGTTTCTTGGTTTGTTTCTCTCTCTTTTTTCCCCTTTGTTCATTTGTTTTGTTTCTTAAATTCCACGAGTGACATCATAGGAGATTTGTCTCTCTCTGACTTACTTCACTTAGCCTCATACTCTCGAGCTCCATCTGTGTTGCTGCAAATGGCAAAAGGTCATTCTTTTCATGGCTGAGTAATATTCTACTGGTTATATACATACATATATAGACCACGTCTTCTTTATCCATTCATCTATTGATGGACACGGGCTGCTTCCATAATTTGGCTGTTGTAAATAATGCTGCAATAAACATGGGGGTGCTTGTGTCCCTCTGAATTAGTGTTTTTGTATTTTTTGGGTAAATACCCAGTAGTATGATTACTGGATCATAGACTAGCTCTATTTTTAACTTTTTGAGGAAACTCCATACTGTTTTCCACAATGGCTGCACCAGTTCACTGAGGGAAGCAAAAGTAATAATAGTCCATTAATAACACCCCTGTCAGGGGCACCTGGGTGGCTCAATCGTTAAGCGTCTGCCTTTGGCTCAGGTCATAATCCCAGGGTCCTGGGATCCAGTCCCGCATCAGGCTCCCTGCTCAGTGGGGAGTCTGCTTTTTCCTCTCTCTCTGCCCCTCCCCTCTTGTGCTTTCCCTCTCTCTCTCTCTCAAATAAATAAATTTTATAAGTCTTAAAAAAGTATACCCTTGTCATTGTAGTAATGGCAAAAGATAATTAGGGCAATGTCAGTGGGAAGGAGGATATAAAGTCAAAGGCATTAGGGAGCCCAGGACTTAGGGTCCATTAGAAATGAGGTAAGCAAAGCATATGGATCTCGAGCTTGATAATAAACTACTAGTTACGTAGTGCTTGTAGGTGCTAGGCGCCATTCGATGTATGTATACACTGACTAATATAATCTTGTCATAACAACTCTGTGAGATATCCATTTAATAGTTGAAGAAACCAACACAGAGTAGTTACGTAACTTGCCCAAGATTCTAAGACTCGGTGATGCTCAGATTTGAATCCCTGACATCTGGCTCCACAGTCCACGTGGCTGACTGACCACTATGACAACTGACTCTCAACTATCAGAGAGCCGACTCACTGCATAGGGTGCATAGCAGTGCCCTCAGGGGGGTTCCAGATGCTGACCTTGAGGCGTGAGGTATGCTCTTGTGGATACAATTTGACCAAATTAGTTGGTAAATTATTTGCCAAGCGATAATAAAAAGTAGGATAAGCCAAAAGTAAGATAAATGAAAAGCAGGATAGTCTGAAAGTCCACAGGCTGACAAACAGGGCACATTGTGGCAGCGTCTTTCACGTTGGCTGCGGTGAAAAGGAAGAGTGAGTGATACCTTCCACATCGCCAGTATTTCTGCAGGGCTTGCCACTGTGGGAGGAGATTAGGAGTAATCTCAGAGATAAAATCTTCAGACCAGAGTCTGCTGGCATCACAGCAAGCTAAGGAATTAAATCCTGTTTCCATTGAAGAGACCAGTAAATTTAGAGGAAGCAGTAATGTCTGGAACGAGAGATAGAAGATTAAGTAAATTATTATTGGGTCAAAAGGTAAAAAAGAGAAGTGGGACAGAACATCCCAAAGGAAAGTACTTCTGCTAGATTTTCATCAGAAAACCCTAGATGACCTCTAAAGGTAGTGGGTGAGGATGGGGATAGAACCGGAGGGTGACAGGCTCTCAGAGGGGAAGGGGCAGAGTCCACTTCACACTTAAAACATCGGTGTGCACTGGACATTCTTAAGCTGCGGTTCAAGGATGAGCTTCACAACTGGACTGTGCCTTAGGATACGAGCACGTTTGTGGATGGGTCTGCGAATTTATCTGGAAAGAAGAATGATCTGTAGTTCTCATCAGATTTGCCAAGGAGTCTCTGATCCTAAAAATGTCCAGAACAACGGGTCTTACAGCGTCTCCTTGAACTGACACCTTGGCTCCCTTCCTCAGGGGTGGTCTGTTTTGTTGCTCATCAGCTCTGTAAGAGCATGCTTCCTCACCGGGAGCTGGCCCCCGTCTCCTAGGAATTCCCACCCCTGGTCGTGGCTTGGCCTCTGGAGCAACACCAGGTAAGTCTAATCCCTCTTTCATCTTTCTAAATGGAAACTCATTTCTCTGTGTATTGAGCTTTTTCCTGATATGAGCTTAGTTGTTAAAGGAGATCCTTGACATTTTTGATGACTTCAAAGATTCTCATGGAGTCAGCAAATATTCTCCTTTTGGAAAGTTTGTAAGTTTGGCTGCCTGGATCTTAAAAGTAACAAATTCTGTTACTTGATCCCCATGTGATCCCAGAGGCTGAATTTCCACATTTGTTAAAATATTAGAGAAAGGATATAGAACTCTGTCCTCTCTCACTGTTTGGTAAATAATGTCTGATTATAGCTCCGAAGGGTCTGATTTCCAGGAAAAGCAGCTTCAATAAGGAGGACATACATCCTGCTTGTAACAACCAGAGATTTGGAAAATGCGAGATAAAAACGATTTACGAAGGCATCTTTTATGAGAAAAGTGTTTCTTTATGTTATGGAATTGGATTTTTTAAAAATCTGGGACCTCAAACTTCTTTTTCTAATGTATTTACACATTGGCTTCCTTATACTATTGATAAGCTACATAAAGTTTAATAATTCCAGTTTTAATCATTTTTTGGTGAATTTTCTTTCTTTCCTTCTCTTTATAACCACCTTGATTTAGTTACCATATTGGAAATCAGGGCTCCATCTCTTCATGGTGTATGGGGCCTGTTCCCATTAAAATCAACTTCTCGTTCAGTTATCTGAAGCACCCTAAGCAGGCAATCACCCAATGTCTGTTGATATAAGATGAGAAGCAACAAAAGCTCATTCTTTAAGTGCGTATGTATTGAAAACCTACTGTGTACAAAGCACCCAACGTTCTAGTAGTCAGAGAGCTTACCGTTTAATTTAGTATCCAAGTTAACTACTTAAATTTACGCAGTGGCAAAATAACCCCAACAATGACTTACAGCTAATAACTGTAATAGTTAATCAAAATAAGGCAGAAGAAACAAAGAACAGAAGGAATAAACAGGACACCGCACATTGTTAGATTTAACCTCAACCATATTAATGCTCCCATGAACTGTAAATGGTCTAACCATCTCAACTGAAAAACAGAGATTTAGATGGGGGTGGGGTGGGAAGACTAAGATTCAACTACATGTTGTCTCAAAGAAACTCACTTTAAATATAAAGATACAATAAATAGGCTAAATTAAGAGAATGTAAAAAGAAATACCATGCTAGTCTATAGTAGACAATGTAAATTTCAGAGCAAAAATATAACCAGGGATAGAGAAGTTCATTCCATAATGATGATGGAGTTAATTCATCAGGAAGGCATAACAATCCCCAACATTAATGTACCTAATAACAGAACCATAAAATATGAAGTAAACCCTGATAGAAATGCAAGAAGAAACAGACTAATCTACAATTATATTCATAGATTTCAAGATACCTCTTTTAAAAATGATAGAAAAAGTAGAAAAAAATCAGTAAAGATATAGAATACTTGAACACCACTATCCATCAACTTGACCTAACTGACATTTACAGAGCACCCCATCCAACAGCAAGAACACACTCTTCTCAAGTGCATGTGGAACATTCACCAAGATAAATCATATTTTGGGGCCATAAAACATGTCTCAAAAAACTGCAAAAGATCTAAGTGATACAAATCATATTCTCTGGTCACAATGCAGAAAGTTAGAAATTGACAACAGGAAGTTGTCTGAGAAATTCACAAATATTTGAAAACTAAATAGTATACTTGTAATTCATGACGCAAAGAAGAAATCAAAGGGGGAACCAGAAAATTTCTTTAACTCAATTATAATGAAAATCCAACATATCAGAATTTATGGGACGTAGCTAAGGCAGTGCTTACAGAGAAATTTGTAGCAATAAATGCCTATTTTAGAAGAAGAAGTTCTCAAATCGACGACCTCAGCTTCCACTTGAGAAACTAGGGGAAAAAGAGCAAGTGAAACTCAAAGTAAACAGAATAAAGGAAATAATAAAGACCAGAAATCAGTGGAACAGAACACCAAAAATTAGTAGAGAAAAACCAATGAATCCAAAAAGTCCTTCTTTGAGAAGACCAATTAAACTGATAAACTTACAGCCAGGAAAAAGAGAGAGAGAGAGACAAATTACCAAACTCAGGAATGAGAGAGCTAGCATCATTACAGATTCTGTAGATACTAAAAGAATAATATGTGAATATTATGAACAACATTATGCCCATCGATTCAACAACTTAGATGAAATAGAAATTCCTTGAAAGATACGACTACCAAAGTTCATTCAAGAAAAAATTAAAAATCAGAATAGTCCTACAGCTATTAAAGAAATTAAATTTATACTTTAAAAACTTTCTCTTGGGGCACCTGGCTGGCTCAGTCAGTAGAGCATGTGACTCCTGATCTTGGGGTCATGAGTTCAAGCCCCACATTGGGTGTGGAACCTACTTTAAAAAAATAAATACAAATTTAAGAAATAAACTTAAAAAATTAAAACTTTCCCTCAAAGAAAATTCCAGGCCCAGACGATTTCACTGGGAAATTCTGTCAAACATTTAAGGAAGAAATAATATGAATTCTACACAAACTTTCCCAGAAAATAAAGGAAGAGAGATTAGTTCCTAACCCTTTCTATGAGGTCAGCCTTACTCTGATACCAGAATAAGACAAGGCATTACAAGAAAACTACAGACCAATACATCTCATGAACATAGATGTAATCATTCTTTTTTTTTTTTTTAAGATTTTATTTATTTATTTGACAGAGACAGGCAGCGAGAGAGGGACACAAGCAGGGGGAGTGGGAGGGGAAGAAGCAGGCTCCCAATGGAGGAGCCTGATGTGGGGCTCGATCCCAGAACGCCGGGATCACGCCCTGAGCCGAAGGCAGACGATTAACAACTGAGCCACCCAGGCACCCCTAGATGTAATCATTCTTAAGAAAGTGTTAGGAAGTCAAATCTAACAGTATATAAAAAAGATAATACTCCATGATAAATACATTATTCTAGGTTGGTTTAACATGTGAAAATCAATGGATATAATTTACCATATTAAAAGACTAAAAAGAAAAGCCATATGCAGAAAAAGGATTGCAAGTCCAATATCCATTCCTGATAAAAATTCTCAAGAGAATAAGAATAGACAAGACTTTCCTCAACATGATAAAGGGCACCAAGGAAAAATCTACAGCTAACATCATATCTAATGATGAAAGATTGAATGTTTTCCCCCTAAAATGAGGAACAAAGCAAAGACATTTGCTCTTACTACTTCTTCTTTTTTTTTTATAAAAGATTTTATTTATTTATTTGACAGATAGAGACAGCCAGTGAGAGAGGGAACACAGGCAGGGGGAGTGGAGAGGAAGAAGCAGGCTCCCAGCAGAGGAGCCTGATGTGGGGCTCGATCCCAGGACTCCGGGATCACGCCCTGAGCTGAAGGCAGACGCTTAACGACTGCACCACCCAGGCGCCCCTGCTCTTACTACTTCTATTCGACATTGTACTAGAGGTCCTAGCCAGTGTAACAAGGCAAGAAAAGGAAGAAAAGACATTCGGATTGGAAAGGAAGAAATAAAACTGTGTTTATTTGCAGATGACATGATTGTCTTTGTAGAAAATCTGATGGAATCTACAAATAAAGTATTCGAGCTAATAAGTGAATTTAGCAAAGTTCCAGCACATAAGATTAATATACAAAAATTAATTGTACTTCTATATACTACTACAATCAGAAATGGAAATATAAAAAAGTATTTTTTATATGTATTTTTCAGTAGCACTAAAAATGTGCAATATTTAGCAGTAAATCTCAGAAAGGTGAGCAAGACCTGTATTCTGAAAACTACAAAACATTATTGAGAGAAATTAAAGAGAACTGAAATAACAGAGAGATATACTGTATGTTGCTGTTATGACATCAGTTCTCCCCAAATTGATCTATAGATTCAATGCAATCTTGATCGAAATCCCAGGGGGCTGTTTTGTAGAATTTGATAAGCTCATTCTAAAATTCATATGGCAATGCAAAGGACCTGAAATAGCAAAATCAATACGAAAAAAAAAGAGCAAAATGAGAGGGTTTGCGCATCTGACTTCAAGATTTATTATAAAGCTAAAGTAATCAAGACAGTATGGTATTAGTGTCAAGATAGACAGATAGATCAATGAAACAGAATAGAGAAGCCAGAAATAGACCCTCAACGTATCTGAATAATTGATTTTCAGATATGGGTGCAAAGGTAATCAGATAGGGCAGGAACAACTAGATATCCATGTGGAAAAAAAAACCCGTTAGGTATGACCACAAATCGTGATTGATAGAAAAAGAGAAAATAATAAATCAGACTTCATAAAATTAAGAATATCTGCTCTTTGAAAGGCACTGTTAAAAGAATAAAAAGATACGCACAGACTGGGAGACAATATCTACAAATCACACACATGACGAAGGACTTGTATTTCAGAATATATAAACACCTCTCAAAACTCAATAAGAAAACAAACAACTCAACTTTAAAAATAGACAAAGGACTTGAACATACATTTCACCCAAGAAGATTTACTGATAACAAATATGCCCATGAAAAGATGCTCAATATCTTAGTCATTAGGGAAAATGCCAATCAAAACCACAGTAAGATACCACTACTCACCTGTTAGAACGGCTTAAAGAAAAAAGACAGATCATAGGTAATGTTGGCAAAGATGTGGAGTAACTGAAACTCTCTAATGCTACTAGTAGGACTATAAAATGGCATATTCACTTTGGAAAGCAGGTTGGCCCTTTCTCAATATGTTAAATATATACACCTACAGTTGGACTTAGTCATTCTATTCCTAGATATTTATGCCCAAGAGAAATAAAAGCATATGCACACAAAGCATATTCATACAAAGACTTGCACACAAACACTCCTATCAGCTTTATTTTTAATAGGCAAATCTGGAAATAACCCAAATGTCATCAAAAAGTGACTGGATAAACACATTGTGGTATATTCCTATAATGAACACCACTTCGCAATAAAAAGTAATAAACTATTGATAGGCAACTGAATCATCAACAACAGGATAATCTCAGCACAGTTATGTGAGTGGAAGAAGCCATACCAAAAAAAAAAAGGACATACTGTATGATTCCATGTATTTAAAATTCTGAAAAATGCAAACTAATGTACAGTAATAGAAAGAAGATTAGTGGTTGCCTGGAGAGGGAGTGTGGGAGAGTGATACATGGAAGGATTACAAAGAGGCAGGGGGAACCTTTTGGAGGTGATGGGTATGTTGATGATGGTGATTTCACGCATGTACACACGCGTCAAAATTGTGCACTCTAAACATGCATAGCTTATCGCATGTCAAATCCACCTCCGTGAAGCTATTTAAAAATGGATGCAGTGGGCACACTGAGTGATGGGCATACTGTGCGCCAGGTTGTGTTGTAGGTGTGTGAAATGCCTTCTCTTCAGTCCTCACAACGAACCGATCAGGTTGGTGCTGTGGTTGCTCCCTTTTTACTGAGAGGCTCTGTGAGTCTTTTACTGAGGTCTGGAGAGGTTGTTCAGGCTCCAAGGCTACCCAGTTAGTAAGTGGAAGCCTGACCATCCTCTTTCGCTCTTAACTCTGAACTTCTGAACTTCAGGGGGCACGATAAAGCGCGAAGTTCTCACACTCATTACCCACATCCTCCTAAGAGAGTGCGGAGCAAGCAGTTCCAACGTTCGCCCCTACTTCACATACAGACTAACTGAGCTTCGGACGGGTTAAGGTGGCCTTTGCACAGCTTCAGACCCGGAGGCTGTCGGGGAATAGATGTGTCCCTTCTCCTCATGCCAGGGCCCTATCCACTGAATCACAAGGCTCCAACTGCTGTTGATAGACTTGTGCGTTGTGGGGGGTTTTTCCCCCCAGTCGGCCAAAGATCATGTAGATAGAGTTCTCTGTGCCTCTAGGCGTCAGAACTCCAACAACGGAGCATTGCCATATTGCCGGGCATTTCCTTCGCGACTGCCGTTCTGGAGACAGGTACGACTTGGCATTTACCAGGGTCACGGGGCATTCGAGCCCACATAGCACCTTCGGGTTTCAGCTCCCGGGCGCTGGCAGACGGCCCGCCGGCGTTCCGCGGCCGAGTCCCGGAGCTCAGCCGGGTGCCCCTCCCGCGCTGCTCCGCGGGGGCGTCGGGGAGGCGGGCCCGGGGACGCTCGCGAGGCGCTCCGGCGCGGCGCCCCCTGCCGGCGCCCTGCTCCCTCGCCGGGATCCGGTCCGGGCGGCGCGGGGACTCCGGCCTGAGAGCCAGCGAGCGCGCGGGCGGGCGGCGCGGCGCGCTGCGGGCGAGCGGGCGCGTCCTGCAGGGGTAGGTGGGCCGCCGGGCGCGGGCGGATGGGAGGGCGCGGGCGGCGCGCGCGGGCGGGCCCGGGGCGGGCGGGGGGCGCGCGGAGGGGGTCGGCGCGGGGGCGGAGCGGGCGAGGGGCCCGGTGGCGGGGGCGCGCGCGGCGGCGCGCGGCGGGCGCGAGTCATCAATTATGCAAGGACTCGGGCGGCGCGGGGGGCGGGCGCGGGGAGCGCTCCAAGATGGCGCCCACCGCAGTCCCGCCCGCCGCAGCCTCGGCGCCTCTGCAGTCCGGCCGCGCCTCCCGGGCCCCGCGCTAGGGCCACCGTTGCCTCTCTCGCCGCCGCTGCCGTAAGTCGCCCCGGAGCCCCCGCCCCGGCGCCGCTCCTCGCCCGCCGGCTTCCCCTTCTCGCCTCGGGACCCCGGAGCGGGGCTCGCCCATCTCCGGTCGGGGGCTTTGCCGCAGAGTGCGCGGCGGGGCTCGAGGGGCCATGGAGCTGGGTTTCTGTCCTCCCTGTTTTGGACAGGTGTTTGGAAGTCTTGCTTCCTTCTACCGTGTTTACCGGGGGTCCTTGAGGAGAGTTGAGGACCACCGGCTACCACCCGCATACACCCTCGCTCTTCTCGCCTCTTGGCTGCCTTGGGGGACACTGGCCTGCCCTCGGCGCCCCTTCCCTGGTGCAGCCCCCCTCCCCCCATCTCCAAGGGCCGGGACAGAGTCGGGGCCCCTCGCGGGGTTGCACTGGGAAGGGCAGCGCTGTCGGGATCTTCCTACAGCAGCCCCTCAGCTCTGCCCCCTCCCCCATGTCTTACTGCATCCTTCTCCCCCATCCGGCTCCAGATCGTTATCAGCTGCAGAAGCCAGGAGCTCCTGGGTTCTTAGGGCAGCCAGGACTCCCCCTGTCCTTTACTCGGATGCGTCCGTCCCCCTCCTGACATGGTGCTCTGGGGCTGTGTTGGGGGCCCCCGGGACCTTCCTCGGCAGGCTAGGATTCCTGCATTAGGGAGTACATCACTTTCAGAATATCCCCCTTCCCCCACCCCCATCCCTACGCCACCCGATGCAGAGCTCGTTCCTCTCCTCCTTTCTCTCTTCCCTCCCCCACCTTACCACAATCAGCAGCACCCCGGGCTGCTTAGCGTTTGGCTTACAGGACTGCCCAGCTCCACAGACCCCTCCTCTCTAGTTCTCTCTTGGTACTTGGGGGACCGCAAAGCCTCTGCATTTTTCCTCAGAGCTCAGCTCCATCCCCTCCGTGCCTGCGGCAACCACCGGTGGAGACTTGGCAGTTAACTTTCCCGGGGTTAGCCGGGGCTTTCAGACCCTTTCAGATGCCTCAGCTTAGAGCTCGGGTGGGGTGGGAATCATTTTTAGTCTGACAAATATGATTCTTCAAACCATGCATTCCTTCCAACTACTCCACCCTGTGCCCTCTTCCTCACTTACACTGCAGTTTTTGAAATATGGGGGAATACATTTTATATCGGGAGATTCTAAGATTCTCGGCATCCGTGTTCATAATAAAAGAATGTCATCTGTTTGGGGAGGGGGAGAAACTTGGCATTGCATCTGGCTAATCCAGGGAGAGGGAGAAATAATTAGCATGGAGCAAACTCTACCACACGAGAATTTAGTGGGCACCAGAGAAGCAGGAATGGAAGCAGGAAATGTGGGTGAGGGCTTTGGGAGCAAAGGGGGATAGTGCTTTTTATAACTATTTTCTCAAGTTTGAACCTGGAGAGCCTTCAGAGAGGTTTCGGTGTGTTAGGGCTGGGGGATGTCTTAGCTTTCCCAAGGAGATTTCGGGTGTGGTAGGCTTTCACTGATTCACCATCTCTCTGTACTTCTCTTTCCTCCACGTGCATTAGAAGATAATGGGGGTAGGGGGACTTTTTTCTTTCCTCAAAAAAAAAAATATATATGTATATAATATATACATATATATATATTTTTTGATGTGTAATGCAAATGGCTGGAGAACATTAGCATCCGATACCATTCTGGTAGGAATCTCGGGGGAATCAGACTTAAACTGCTGAAAGCTTTGTAGCACGTTGCCTGTAACCTGGTTCTTGAAATACTGCAGCATTTTTTCTTTGGAACTCATGACCCATAAGGCCTTCAATTCTCCCTGAAAGAATTTGATTGCTTGGGAGGGGGGTGGTAGTGATGGTTTGGTATTCAGCAAGCATTGTCTGTCCTAGAAATTGAGTCTCTCCCTGGGGAGGTCTCTGAGCATGTTCTATGTTCTCAACATCTGATTTAGGGTATGTGTAAATGTGTTGTGCTTCTTAGTAGGGCTGGTGGAGATTGCAAGGCAGTTCCTGATAGTGCAGGCCAATTATTGGTTTCTTGGGTTCAGTTTGAGAGGCAGACTTAATATACCTTTGGTTTTCATTTGGGGTTTGGTCAACTTTTATCAAAGTACTTAAAGGATTTTATTTTAAATTAATAAAGAATTATGAAGTAGAATATAGCATACTTAAAAACAAACACCCATACAGTGCTTGTTGCTTTCTTTTTGGGAGCTTTAACAAATTTTTCTCATGGTCCAGCTTTGGGTTTAGGCTTGTACCAGGGTTTCTTGCTGTGGTGCTTAAAGGACAGTTCCCTGGTTTCTTGCCGTGGTGCTTAAAGGACAGTTCCCTGGTTTCTTGCTGTGGTGCTTAAAGGACAGTTCCCTAGTTTCTTGCCGTGGTGCTTAAAAAGACAGTTCCCGATCCAGCCCTGCCATGAAGTACGCACATGCTGGACATGATTTGGGTTTTTCTTTGCTTTTGTTATCAGCAGGCTTTCTTGTAGATGTGTGTGTGTGCATACGCAGCTGGGATTATTCTTGAGGTTGCAGGCCTAGTTATCATATTTTATTACTCCCACATAACTCTTCATTTTGGCTGCCCCTCATGGAGGGATCCATATGTAAGACTTACAGTGATGTTTTGCTGACTACATTGTTTTAGCACATTTCAGTAATTTCAAGTAGCAAGGATCTGTTAATAATTATGGGAATTTGGTCTCCACAAGAATTAATCAGCTAGCTTGCTAAGTCAACCTGGATCAGCAGGGAATCTTCTCTGGGTTGATTTGAACAGTGAGCTGAAAAAAGGACTTGACACGACAGAGACCAGTATGTAATCCATTGTATCACTAGTAGATTTGTCAAAAAATTTATTTTAAAATCATAGAAAGGGAAGGTGGCCATAAAATTCAGCTGTACAGCCTCCCAGCATAGGAATCCCCTTATGGGAGATCTTTGTTTTGAATACTTCCGTTGGTAGGGAACTTCCTACTGCCTAAAGTAGCTCATTCCATTTGGGTTCCACTGGGATTAAAGTACTTTAATGCCATTGAAAAGATAACAGACGTAAATTTAAAAGACCTTTAGTTTGGGGCTATATCAAGGCCAGATGTCTTCTTGTGCTCATTACCAAGAAAAGATTGCCTATTGATATTCTATAGAAATTATACAAGAAATCCCCATCTGCTTGAAAAGAATACAAAGATAGAGACATATCTACCTAAAGCAAGAAAAACATTCCATGAATGGAGAGAAAAATAATTATCTTTAATGTGCTGATGTTATGTAACAAGTTTTGGAGGCACAGGCATGAATTAATAAATACATAATTCCTATCGATTATATCTGAGAAAGAAAATAACCCCACACTGTATAGAAAGTGTTAAAGATGCAAAGTTTATCCAGAGTGAGATCAGTTTCTGTAATTATGAAAATAACACACTCTTATTACAGTATAATTTTAATACATGTAAAAAAAAAACAGGAAAAAGTCATCCTTAGTCTTAACTCTCCTAAGCAAAACATTTGTCTGTGTTTTATTGTATATTTTCAGTCTTTTTTTTTTTTCCCCTATAGGAGGGCAAGAAGCACTTGCAAACGTTATTCAGAATAACAGTATTTTTAAGCCAAGCCTTTTAAACTCTTAAGTTCATAGTCTACTATGTTAGTCCTTTAGGGATTTAAACACTAGATGGGTATATTTAATTTACCTTTTTTTTTTTTTTTTTTTAAAGATTTTATTTATTTATTTGACAGAGATAGAGACAGCCAGTGAGAGAGGGAACACAAGCAGGGGCAGTGGGAGAGGAAGAAGCAGGCTCATAGCGGAAGAGCCTGACGTGGGGCTCGATCCCAGATCGCCGGGATCACGCCCTGAGCCGAAGGCAGACGCTTAACCGCTGTGCCACCCAGGCGCCCCTAATTTACCTTTTTTTTCTGAATCATTTTTAAATTTTCCAAAAAATTATCTTTAATGCAAAAGAATTCATTCTTAGATTTGGAATCCTGTAGTCTCTTGATTTAAATATAGCAAGATAACTAGAGGAATAAAGAAATCTTTTCTTAATCAGCGAATCAACAAATATTGTCCCTCTGCACCTACTGTGTGTGAGGCATTGTACTAACACTCTGTCAGCAGCAAGAACCAGCTTGGAAAATGATACCATGCTCAAAAACTATGGCTATTAAAATGTACAAGAAAGGAAACAGAACTTTCATGCTCTAGATATACATTAATTGCTGAAATATGGTATGGCAGACTTTTAGGTCTAGGCTGGTAATTCAGTCTAAAACAGAATAATTCATATAGGTATAGGAAGTAAATGCAGGAAAAGACAAGACAAAGAGGAAGTCTTCTGGGAAGTTTCTCTCTTTGTGACTGTATAGAGACACAGCAGGACACACAGTTAAGTACCATGTCAGGAATTCAGGGGAAATGAAGACACAAGAAGGCTGCCATAGTTAACACAGCTGAGAAGCAGCAGCAGCAGTATGGGCTTTGGAGTTAGGCAAAATTAAGTTCAGGTCTCGACTCTGCTACTTATTAGCTTTGTGACTTTGGGCAAATTATTTAATCTATTTGAGCTTCAGTGTTCTCATCTATAAAAATAATAATACCTACGTTTGGGCATTTGTGGGGATTAAATGAAATCTCGGTTATCTTGTGGTTTCTGACACATAGAGCTCAATATATATTTACTCCTTTCCCTCTAGGGATTTAGCAGCTTAGTGTATGTTTATACACGTATTTGATACAGTATATATATATATACACACACACACACACACACACACACACTGTATTAAATTTTAGTAGTCTGAAAAGCAAACAGTTGCTTTATCTTAGGCCTGCAGAGAGGATAGGATCTGCAGATACCCTGACTTGGATGGACATTGCTAGTCTAAGAGGAGAAAGGTTTTATTGTGGAATTGCAATGCCGATCTCCACCACGACCATGCAGATGCAGTTACCAAAGTAACTCCTCATTCATTCCCAAAGTATTCTAGAATAGGACTCTACCCAAGAGGAATGCTCTGGCACTGACCAGCTAGCTGGCAGGCAACTGAACTGTTTTTAGCTACAGCCTGGAATCCGAAGGTGGAATGGACCCAAAGACTGAGGCTCCCCTTTATTCTTCCTTGAGGTGGATATCTTAATTATGGTGAGTGATTATCAAGTTTGGAGTTGCTTTTGTCTTCAGCACCATTCTAGGTTTTCCCATTATATTTGCACTGATTTATTTGAATGGGTCTCATATAGTTAGGTCTCACACCTGACCGTCTACCTTTGGTAATTATTATTCTATGTTTGTCTGTTTATCAGAGCTTTTAAAATCCTGGGATGCCTGAGTGGCTCAGTGGGTTAAGCATCTGCCTTCGGCTCAGGTCATGATCCCAGGGTCCAGGGATGGAGTCCTGCCCCGGGCTCCTTGCTCAGCGGGGAGCCTGCTTCTCCCTTTGCCTGCCCCTCCCTTTGTGTGTGCTCTCACTTGCGCGCTCTCTCTCTCTCTGACAAATAAGTAAATAAAATCTTTTTAAAAATGTAAAAAAAAGAACTTTTAAAATCCTTCTATCAGTTGATTGAATTAGGTAAGGCAAATATTATTCTACCCATTTTATAATTGAGCAAACTGTGTGTCCCAGAACTTAAAGCATATTGTCCAGGGCTACAGGACCATTGAGTCATGGAGTGGAGATGGCTACCCAGGTTGGCTGACCCATGATTAAGGATTTTTTTCCCCATTAAATGGTGTTATATTCTGATGTTCATATAACGAAGTAACGTGAACAATTTCGGCCTTATTTTAAGAAATTATCATTAACCTAGGTAGCTAAACATATCTTAGTGAGTAGGCATAATGAAAGATTCTTGGATAGGCAGAGGGAGGGCAAATGTACCTTTGAAGGAGAGCATTTTGGAAGCAGGAAAGATGAGGAAAAATGAACAGAAGATGTATCACTTATTGAAGTAACACACCTGTTTTGTTTCTGCAGTTATCCTAAGTACTTTTTAAAAGGTCATCATGTCTTGGTGTCTGCTTATCTTTCTTCATTTCTCTTGCACATAAATATATACATTTAGCTACTCATAAATGCTCCCGTAGTGCCAACAAAAGTTATAACCAGGACTGTAGAGGAATTATGGCCTCTACCACCTGACTTGTTTGCTTATGCAAGGCTGAAATTGGTGTAGGCCTGTATACTGGAGATTGGTGCTGGGAGGGGTATTCGCGGTGGAGCAGAAAAAAGTTCTGGAAGGCTCTTGGGCTAGAACAGCAAAGGTGAAAGTGTGTAATCGTCAGGATTTCCCGTGGGTATATGGAGATGTGTCCTATTGAGAAAAGTGGAACAAAATAAGAGCTGGGAGCCCGAGGGCCTAAGAGTAATCTAGGTTTGGGACTCAAGCTCTCTTGACCCTGAAAGAGGTTGATTGGGTTAGGGTGACTGAAATGGTAGCTGAGGGGGGGACCTGAAGCACTTTTATATTCACCGTTGGTGGTAGGGAGAGGCCTCCCATGTTCCAGGATCTGGAAGTGGAAAGCACTGAAATTCCCCAGAAGACATATTAACAGGCTCTTTTCATGTTCAGTTGATTAGTGCTGTTTTTATGCTGTAAAATCTTTGGGTTCCTGGGGAGTGAGGATGTTAGAGAAATACAAGTGAATGCTTATTTATCCAGGGATGGATTCTCTAGGCTGTGAATTGTACATGTCATTTATTTCCCTCCCTTTTCCTGCACTTTGGGTATTTGATCATTAGCATATCCACCAGAATGAACTTGGGAAGGGAAGAGGTCAAAATTAAAATGTTACTTTAAATTTTTAGATAGTGACTGATAAAGGAGGAGATCACAACTACTTTATCAATGAAAAGGCAGTTCATTTTTCAGCTGTTCTTATTCTCTTGTTATTTCAGTAGTTCACAGTTGAAGGCTAAACCTCCGAAAGCTTAATGTTCACTGGAAGCCGGTGTGAAGTAGCATTTTTCCTTCATTTGACTGAGCAACTGTCCTGTAAATAAATAGAGTTTAGTATATTACATGGTCAGTTTCTTGTTTTAGGAGGAACCCTTCTTCAAGTAAGGATAATGCAACAGGCTTTTCCTTTACATTCACTACTGTCTTTTTTTGTCTTAGCAAGAAGCTGAATAAAACATTTTTAAGTGAAAAGAAAATTATGTATTATTATTAAATTGTGGAGAAAAATTGAGCAGGTTGCAAATGAGACCAGTGGAGCTTTCTCAGAAGTCAGAATACCCAGAAATCTCATTTGCTACAGAATTCTCAATTGGATTTCCTAAGATTTTGGCGAAGACTAAAGAGGCAAAATGTCTTGTTTCTAGGAAAGATGCCTTGGAGAAAATGGGCATTTTTTAAGATTTGTGCTGTGATATAGAAGAAAGTATTGGGAGTGTAAGGAATCATAAGAGCAGAGTTTGAGAAGGTGTGGGAATGACTGCTGTGAAATGGACAAGGGAATTTGGACGTGAACTTGGGGAACTGCTCATTTTTTAATAGAAGGACTTATCTCCCCTTTGCAGACTCTTTTGGAAGCATCTCTGTGGCCTGATATTCTGGATGGGGTTTGGAGCCTTGGAAGGTGTTTTGTTTTTTAAGTGTTATTTTATCCCTAGCTCTGCTAGAACTCTGCTACAAATTGCTTTCTTTATCTGATGCCTGCATTGGAAAAGCTAGAGAGTATTTTCTTGCTTTATACCAAAAAATTTAGTAACATTCTTAAATATTATTTTGTTTCCTCTTTTTTTTTAAAGGATTCTAAGTCATTTAATATAAAAACTTTTTCTCAAAAGGCACTGTTGAAGTTATCTCTTCCGTTCTATGTATTTTACAAAACATATGTACTTTACATTTGAGCAGCTAACAGAGGCAGTGTTCAAAAATCACAAAGTTCAAAGTTAAATCTTATAACTGTCTCCCAGTCAGTATGCACTCCATAAAGGCAGCTATCTTTACCAGTTTTTCTTGTGTTCTTTTCTGTGTACATATGCACCCGTGCACATTCTGTCCCCTTGGCCCATACACAGTTACTTCCATCGTCTTTTAGGAAAGACCATTAGAATAGTTTAGGGATTTGAGCTCTTCTTTTAAATTGTCTTAGATCAGTTTTCCCTCTTTTCCTTATGATATAGATAATCCCTTATGTTTTTTTCTTAGTGAAATTTCTTGGCTTATTTAAGGTAAAAAGTTAATTGGGCCAAAGCAGCCCTTTCCTACCAACTATGTTGTTTTTTAGGGTTTCTGTATGAGAATTACGTATGAAAAAAGTATAGAAAAAGACATGGCCTTGAGAACTGTTGGTATTTTGCTTTCTTTGGGGAACTGTAGATCCCTTATTCTGACCACACCAATCAACAAAATTTTCATGAGTAACAACTAAGGGTGAGGCATTGTGACAGGTGTTGAAAGATAAGGAGAGATAGCCCTTATGTTGCAGAAATGTATTTATTGGGTGAAATAAATTATAAACACAAAGTGATAAATAAGAGGGGTTCATAATGGTTCATGACAACAACTGTAAAGGGTTTAATTGCCATATAAATAGTATAGAATATAAGTAAATTGTTTTTTTTAGAAAAGAGAGCTTTAAGCTGGTATGATGAGAAGGTGATGGAAGAAGTATGATTTGAGCTGAGCTTTACGGAATGGTTGGGTAAGACAGTGTGAGTCAAAGTAAGAAGGTGAGAATGCACGATGTATTTTGGGAATGCAGTGAACAAATCAGTTGGGCTGGGGTAGAACGCCACCTCCTTTTCCCCGGCGGGTAAGCCTGCAAAAGATAGGGTAGAGGTAGCTGAACGTTAAGGATTTTTGAAGCTGCGTTTATCCTTAGAGACCATGGAGAACACAGAAGCTTTTTGAGGGAGCACAGAATGACACATCATCAAAGCCGTGCTACAACGTATCAGGAGGATTGGGCAGCAATGTAAAATAGGACAGAATAGAACACAGAATGGACATCCAGTTAATTGGCTGTTTGGTTTGGCCTTTCATGGATGGTGACAAGGGCTTGGACCGGGATTGTAGTGATGAAGATGGAAAGGAAGGAAAAGAGAATTTTGTATATGTGTGTCACATGTATTTAAGTAATATTTTCCTAATGTAAGAAATAGTTTATAAGAAGGCTCAGTGGGACTTGATGAAAGACTACATGGGGAAAAGGGAGGCGGAGGAGTTCAAGATTATTTTTCCATTTTAAAATTCAGAGATACAATCTTCTGTTTAGAACATCTGGGGAGGTAGGTGCTGTAATGCATGCTGGCAGTCCAGTCCAGAAGCACCTTGGTTATTAGCAAGCTACCTTTATTTCTAATTTTTAAAAAATGGTCTTTGTAATCTCTCCAGCCAATGTGGGCCTTAAACTCATGACCCCAAGATCAAGAGTCAGATGCTCTTCTAACTGAGCCAAGCAGGCACCCTTATTTCTGATTTTTTTTAAAGATTTATTTATTTGACAGAGAGAGAGAGACAGCCAGCGAGAGAGGGAACACAAGCAGGGGGAGTGGGAGAGGAAGAAGCAGGCTCCCAGCGGAGGAGCCTGATGCGGGGCTCGAACCCAGAACACCAGGATCATGCCCTGAGCCAAAGGCAGACGCTTAACGACTGCGCCACCCAGGCACCCCTTATTTCTGATTTTTAATCTTTCTTTGCAGAGAGTTATTCCCCTTGAGCTTCTAAAGTTTTCTTTAAGGGAAACCTAAGTGTTCCTACTTCTTTATTCTCTGTGCTCGCTCACTGATCAAGATTATTTAACCTTTGTAGATCTCTACCCTTTTCTTATTTTGGAGTGTTAAATTCTGTCCATTTGTAGACACTTAATATGTGGTCTTTTTCCTTGATATTCTCAACTAACCTTTAGTTTCGCGTATAAAGAAACAAGAATTATGCACCTTTTCACAGACCTGGTTGGTGGATGACTGTTTTGTCCTTTCTGAAATCGAGTGGCTTTCTTTGATCATTTGCTTATGTTCTGTGTGCTTCATGAAACCATTTGAAATTGCAGGCTTAGTTAAAGGTAGCAACTGAGGGGATTCTAATAGGTGAAAGCAGAGAGGAAAGAGGCTTTATCGGCCAGTACTGTTGCTTTTTCTTGCAGGTATTGAACCTTGGGCTGTGGATACAAAATGTCAGGCTTGACTTGCATTAACTTCCTTGGTGCATCTGGGGTACCAGGCGGTGGTCAGTGGGCTCTAATGTGCAACTTCAGTATACAGTGGTAATTTAGAGCAAAGGGTATGCTCAGGGAGCTCAGGTTCTGTTCCAGCCTTTTGTATTCAGTAAAGGTCTTTGAATAAGAAAAAAATAAAGGGTGATTGGAACATCAGAACATGCACATGCAAATTAAAGGAATACACGTAAGAGAAAAGCAATTTAATTTAATGCAATAAAATTTTTCATTTAATTTGTTAATATTTTCCTTCTCACCACTAAAATTACAGAGTTCTTGCAAATTCCATTAACATTTGCCACAGTTTGCACTCAGACAGTTGGCAGAAGTCCCCATGGTTTGTGTGGAACCAGTAGAGCAGACAGAGTCCATGTACAAGACGTTAGTAAATTTAGCACTCTATTTAGGGATGCAAAGCATCCTTACGGTAACCCCATTAGGAGATTCTCTGTGCAATCACATTATAAGTTTGTACCTGCTTTTTAGTTTGAATGCTCAAAGTAACTGTGATTAAGGACAGTTAAACAAAAGCCCCTTGGGTATGCATTCTTAGGGTAGTCTGGGATGAGGAAAGTCCATAAAGACCTCTTAACTGAATGCTGGCAGTCTGTTTTATTTTTTTTTAATATTTTATTTATTTATTAGAGACAGAGCGCATGAGTGGGGGAGGGCGGGGGGCGGGGAGAGGCGGACTCCCCACCGAGCAGGGAGTCCCACGTGGGACTCGATCCCAGGACCCCGAGATCACGACCTGAGCCCAAGGCAGAGGCCTCACCAACTGAGCCACCCAGGCGCCCCTGGCGATCTGTTTTATTAATCTAGATGTTCTACAGCAAGTAATAGTTTGGTAGATTTGAGATATTTTTCTCTTTCCTTCTATCTGTAGTAGTTCTTCTTCCTTATCTCTATAAAAGGAGGGGGAGGGATGTGTAAGACCCAAGAAGAGACAGAATGAGTGATTAAGTGTAGTGGGGAAACAAAGTAGAATAACCATAGGAGTATTTCACCTACCTTATAAGCTTTTTTTTTTCTTTTTTTTTCCTGACTCATAAAAAAGTTCAGCCATAAGTGCAGAAGAAATAAGACTTCTTTCATTTGGGGATCTTAATATAGACTCTTGGCATTAGAAATGGCTGAGAAGCTTTATAGATCAAAGAAAATAAGTGTGTTTTGTGTGATGAATGGGTATCGAAGACATGTTATTAATTAGGTCTGAATGTTTTCCACCTTCAATTTTAATTAGAATACATCCAGACCCTTGGGGACTGATAGGGTTTGTTCCTTGCCACATGCTCCTTCCTGACCACTAGTAAGTCTTGGGTTTCTCTTGTCCCTTGTGAGTTGTGGGAGTTGCCACCACTTTCACCTCCCACTCCTTAGCAGGCTGCCTTGCCGCTTCCCAGTGGTGAGGCATAGGGTCACACCAGGGAATGTGACTTACTTGCCTGCTTGGGCTCTGCTCTAGAGCCCTATCTCTGCTCAGGATAATGCCCAGAGAAACGGTTTTTTTGCTTGTTTTGTAAGAGCCATACATTTATCACTCAGTACAATTTGTTGCAAAATCTCAGGAAAAAAATAATCATCCCCAGAAAGCAGTGTCACTTTTCTAGCTGGGATTACAGACCCATCAGCTCCTTTTAGGTACTGCTTCTGTTTATAGATGTTGAATTGTCAAGGCTTTTCCAGTTTTTTTTTTTTCTTCCTTCTATGGTTTACTCACAGAACCTGGTAAGAACCCGTATTTGTGGAAACTGCTGACATCTGGGGGTATTATAAAAATCCAGGGTGATCTATAGAGTTAGAGTATGGGCACTGGTCTGCATTTGGGACAAGAGGGTATCAGATGTTTTTATGGACAAAATTTAGGTATCAGGCCCCTGCAATTTAGTTGTGGCTTTGGGCCAGTACACAGTGCCCCTGGGACGAGCAGGGTCCTTTTTCCTATTTGGAAACATGTTCTTATTAGGGTACTATCATCAAACAGGGTCCTGTTTCCTTCACAAGAATAAGTCCAATAGAACTAATATTCGAAAAGTTTTTGAATTTCTAGCTCATGTATGGCAAACATATTTTTTTCTTTTAACATTTTTAACAGCTTTGGTTATTTTTTGTTATTGTTACTTTTAAAATTTACAAACAGTACAATTGAAAAAATTTTGGTGTACAGTTCTGTGAATTTTAACACGTGTGGATTCATATAACCACCATTGCAGTCAGCATACAGAACAGTTCCATCACCTCAAAAAGCTCCCCACTACTGTCCCTTTGTAGTCACACTCTCCCTAACCCATAATCCATGCCAACCACTGATTAGTTCCCCATTCCTAGGGTTTTGCCTGTTCTAGAATGTCATGTAAATGGAAACATACTATAGTTATAGCCTTTTTTAAAATTTAATTTTTTAAGGATTTTATTTATTTATTTGAAAACGAGAGAGAGAGCATGAGCAGGGTGAAGGGCAGAAGGAGAAGCGGACTCCCCGCTGAGCAGGGAGCTTGATGTGGGACTCAATCCTGGAACTCCAGGATCATGACCTGAGCCGAAGGCAGACACTTAACCGACTGAGCCACCCTGGCGCCCATTATATAGCCTTTTGAGACTGGCTTCTTCCACTTAGCATGATGTCCACGTTATATTTATCAAAATTTGTTCTTTTTTATTGTAAGTAGTATTCTGCTGTATGGTTATGTAGCAGTTTGCTTATCCAGTCATTTGATGAAGGGTATTTGATTTGAGATGCTTCCAATTTCAAGCAATTGTGAATAGTGCTGCTCTAAACATTTGTGTATAGGTTTTTGTATGAACCCAAATTCACATTTCTCAAAGATATCCATAAAAGTTTTCCAAGAAACTAGTAAACCACTTTTTCAGAGTGGTTATACCATTTTGTATTCCCACCAGCAATGTATAAGCGTTCATTTGCTCCATATCCTCATTTGCACGTGGTATCGATGCTAAGTATTCAACTCTTTTGCCCATTTTTAAATATTGGATTATTTATTTTCTTACTGTGAGTTTTGAGAGTTTTTTAAAAAAATACACATATCCTGGATATAAGTCTTTTGTCAGATAAATTACCTGGATATATCTTCTTCTAGTTTGTAGCTTTTCTTTTTTTTTTTTTTCTTTGTCTTAATAGTGTCTTTCATAGAGCTACAGTTTTCGATTTTAAGTCTAATTTGTCAGTTTCTTTTGTGGCTCATGTTTTTGATGTCATATATAAGAATTCTTTGTTGAACCGAAGGTCGCAAAGATGTTCTTTGTTTTCTTCTAAAAGCTTAATAGCTCCACATTTTACATTTAGATCCATGATGCATGTGAGATCCATACCTTTTGTATAAGGTATGAAGTTTAGATCAAGATTCATGTTTGTTTATTTTTTGCAGAAAGATGTGCAGTTGTTCCAGCACTATTGCTATTGAAAAGATGATCCTTTCTCCATTGAATTGGCTTTGTACCCTTGACAAAACTCAACTGGCTATATTTGTGTGGGTCTTTTTCTAAACTCTATTCTGTTCCATTGATACATGTGTCTGTCCCTTCATAATACCACACCATCTTGATTACTGTAGCTTTATAGCAAGACTGAAAATTGTCAAGTGTGAACTTTCCAGCTTTCTTCTTTTTTTCAAAATTGTTTTGGCTATTCTAGTCCTTTTGTCTTTCCATATCAGTTTCAGAATCAGCTTGTCTATATCTGCAAAAACTCCTGCTGGCATTTTGATTGGAACTGCATTAAATCTGTAGATGATTTGAGAGTTGATATTTTAACTATATCGTATATTGAATCAACGAACATTATGTACGTCTTCATTTATTTAGGTCCGTATTTGATTTCTTTCATCAGCGTTTTATAGTTTTCAGCATATAGGTTTGTACATGTTTTGTTAGATTTATCCTTAGCTATTTTTTTTGAGCTATTGTAAATGTTTTTATTTTAGATTTCAATATCTAATTCATTCTTAGGATATATGATGAATTTTTTATGTTGAATTTGTATCCTACAACCTTGTTAAACTCACATATTAGTTCTAGGAGCCTTATTATAGATTTTGGGGACTTTTCATAGAGACAACTATGTCATCTGTGAATAGTGACAGCTTTATTTCTTCCTTTCTAATGTATGTGCTTTTTATTTTTTCCCTCTTCCACTGTTATTATAGACTTTACAGACTTCTAGTAGGATATCAAACGAGAGTGGTGAGAGTGGATATTCATGCTTTCTTCCTGTTCTTAGGGAAAAAGCTTTAGTCTTTCACCACTAAGTATGATGGTAGCTGTTAGTTTTTGTAGGTGTTCTTTATAAGGCTAAGTTCTCTTCTATTCCTGGTTTGCTGAGAGTTTTTTCAGGAATGGATGTTGAATTTTGTCAAATACTTTTTCTGTACCAATTGACATGATCATAGGGTTTTTTTTTTTTCTTCTTAATCTTTTAATAGAGTAGATTACACTGATTGATTTTCAAATATTGAACTAGCCTTGCATTCTTAGGGTAAACGCCACTTGGTCGTGATGTGTTTCACTTCTGTATTGTTGGATTTGATTTGCTAATTTGTTGAGTTGTTTTTTTTTTTTAAGATTTTATTTATTTATTTGACAGAGAGAGAGACAGCCATCAAGAGAGGGAACACAAGCAGCGGGAATGGGAGAGGAAGAAGCAGACTCCCAGTGGAGCAGGGAGCCCAAAGCGGGGCTCGATCCCAGGACTCTAGGATCACACCCTGAGCCAAAGGCAGATGTTTAATGACTGAGCCACCCAGGCGCCCCTAATTTGTTGAGTTTTACATTTGTGTTCATGAGGATATTATCAGTTTGTTGTTTTTTTTGTGTGTGTTTTTTTTAAAGATTTATTTATTTGGGGCGCCTGGGTAGCGCAGTCATTAAGCGTCTGCCTTCGGCTCAGGGAGTGATCCCGGCGTTCTGGGATCGAGCCCCACATCAGGCTCCTCCACTGGGAGCCTGCTTCTTCCTCTCCCACTCCCCTGCTGTGTTCCCTCTCTCGCTGGCTGTCTCTCTGTCACGTAAATAAATAAAATCTTTAAAAAAAATAATAAAGAACCGGAGTAGAGAATGAAATTATCTTTAAAAAAAATAAAAATAAAAATAAAAATAAATAAAGATTTATTTATTTGAGAGAGAGAGAGAAAGAGCACAAGTTGGGGGAGGAGCAGAGGGAGAGAATCTTCAAGCAGATTCCTTGCTGAGCACAGAGCGTAACACGGGGCTCGATCTTATGACCCGTGAGATCATGACCTGAATCAAAACCAAGAATTGTCACTTAACCAACGGAGCCACCCAGGCGCCCCCGTAGTTTTGTGTTTTTCTTGTGCTGTCCTTGTCTAGTTTTGGTATCAAGATAATGCTGGTCTTATAAAATAAGTTAGGAAGTGTTTCCTTTAATATTTTTTGGAATAGAATGTATAGAATTCCTTCTCTTAAGTATTTGGTAGGATTCTCCAGTGAAAGCATTTGTGCCTAGGGTTTTCTTTGTGTGAAGGTTTTTAACTGCAAATTAGATTTCTTTATTATAGGACAACTCAGGTTGTGTATTTCTTTTTGGGTGAGTTTTGATGCTTTGCGGCTTTCAAGGAATTGGTTCATTTCATCGAAGTTGTGAAATTTATGTACATAGTATATATTATTTCCTTATTATCCTTTTAATGTGTGGGGGTCTATAGTGATATCTCTTCTTTCATTCCTGATATTGATAATTTGTATATTCATTCTTTTCTTTTTGATTAGTTTAAGTAGAGGCTTATCAATTTTATCCATCTTTAGAAAAACAGCTTTTAATTTTGTTGATTTTCCTCTGTTGTTTTTCTGGCTCTTTTTAAAAATTGTTTTCTGTTTATATTGTTTTTCTTATATTTATTTTCTTCCTTCTGTGTACTTTGAGTTAATTTTCTCTTTTCTTTTTTAAGGTGGCAACTTAGACTGTTTGAGAACTTCTTTTCTAATATAAGTTTTTAATACTATGATTTTCCCTGTAAACACTGCTGTGACTGTATTTTACAAATTTTGGTATGTCGAATTTTTATTTTGAGACTTCTTTTTTGACCAATGAATTATTTGGAAGTGTGTTGCTGTGAGATATTCTAGAGTCTTTATTTTATTGATTTCTAGTTTAATTCCATTATGGTCAGAGAACATACTAATTTATATGAGTTCAATACTTTTGTATTAAGGTTTGTTTTATCACCCAAGATATGGTCTATCTTGGTGAATGTTCCATGTGCACTTGAAAAGAATGTATGTTTTGCTGTTGTTAGGTAGAATGTTCTGTAAATGTTGATTATATCCAATTGGTTGATGGTGCTGTTCATTTGTTCTGTATCCTTGACTTTCTTCCTTCTCTCTCTCTTTTTTCTAAAAATGTGATTTAATTATTATTTAATTGCAACATTGTATTCTACCTTTTTATTTTTTCAGTTTTTTTGAGTTGTAATTGACTAATAGGAATTGTGTCTATTTAAGGTGTACAACTTTATGTTTTGATATCCTTGATTATTTTTTATTTAGTTGTTCAGTTGATTACTGAGAAAGGAAGATTGAAATATCCAACTGTAATTGTAGATCTGTCCATTTTTTCCCTTAGTTCGATCACTTGTTGCTTCATGTATTTTGAGGCTCTTTTGTTCAGTGCATATACGTTTAGGATTGTTACATCTTTTAGTGAATTGACCTTTTATCATTATTTAATGTCCTTTCACCCCTGGTTATTTTCCTTGGTTTGAAATCCATTTTGTCTGATATTAATATCAGCCACTCCAGTTTCCTGTTGATTCGTGTTTTCATGTATTTATTTTCCCCCTTTTACTTAAACATTTTTTTATTTTGAAATAGTTTCAGATTAGTAAAAGATTTGCAAAAGTAGTTCCTGTATGCCTTTCACCCAGCTTTCCCTAATATTAACATCTTGTATAACCTTACTTAGTACATGTATCAAAACTAAGAAACTAGCATTAGTATAGTACTCTATTAAGTAAACCACAGAATTTTTTTGGATTTCACCAGATTTTCTACTAACGTCCTTTTTCTGTTCCATAATCCAATTCATATGGTATTTATCATCCTTTTATTTTTAAAATATATATATCATTTTATTTAGTGGGTTTCTGGTAAACAGCATGTAGTGTATTTTTTTTTTAATTGAAGTCCATTCTGACAATCTCTTTTCTAATTGATGTGTCTAGACCATTTACATTTAATATAATTACTATTTTGAATTCAGGTCTACCATTTTGTTATTTGTTTTGTTTGCTCTCTCTGTTTTATGTTTGTTTCCCTTCCCTTCTTTTGGATTATTTTAATATTTTTTAGTATCCTATTTTAATTTATCGAGTTTTTTACTATCTCTGTATAGTTGTTTTAATTTTGACTGCAGATTACCGTATACGTTTTTAACTATACGGTGTACTTGGAATTAGTATTTACTACTTCAAGTGGAATGTAGAAACTTTAGCACCATTAGATTTACCTCTTTACCCTCTTCCTTTTATGTTGTAATTGTCATCTGTATTACATTTACATTCATTGAAAACATCATCAGACATTTTATAATTTTTGCTTTCAACCATCATTTAGATTTTAAAGAACTTAAGAGGAGTAAAAATGCCTATTACATTTACTCAGATATTTACCATTTCTATTGCTCTTCCTTCTTTCCTGAAATTCTAAGTTCCCCTTTAGTATCATTTCCCTTCCTGAAAAATTCTCATTAGCATTTTTTTTGGCAGATATGCTGGTAATGAATTCTCTTGGTTTTCTTCATCTGAGAATTTATTTGCTCATCATTTTTGAAGGATATTTTCCCTGAATATAGGATTTTTGGTTTGGCGGTTGTTTGTTTTGTCAGCATGTAACAATCTTGTTCCGTTGCCTTCTATTCCTCCATGAGCCATCCAGGCATTCACATTACTGTTTCCTTATAGCTATTGCATCATTTTCCTGACTGTTTTCAAGATTTTTTCTTTGTTTTAGTTTTCATTGGGCAAGAATTTCTTTGAGTTTATCCAATTTGCCATGCACTGAGTTTTTTGAATGTGGAAGTTTATGTCTTTTACCAAATTTGGGAACTTCGTGGCTATTACTTCTTCAAATATTTTTTCTGCACCACACTCCTTCTCCTTTCCTTATGGGCCTTTGATGATGTAAGTGTTAGGTCTTTGTATTATCCAGTAGGTCCTTGAGGTTCTGTTAATGTTTTTTGCGATCTTTTTTTCTTTGGTTAGATAATTTTTGTTGGATCCATCTTCAAATTCACTGACTCGTCTGTCATCTTAATTATACTGTTGAGCCCATCCAGCAAATTTTAAAATTTGTTATTATATTTTCTAGTTTAAAACTTTCCATTTGGTTCCTGTGTGTGCACACATGCACGCGTGTGTGTTCTGTTCTTTTGTTGAGACTACGTATGTTTCCATTTACTTCAAGAGTGTTTGCATTGATTTCTTGGAGCATGATTAGAATAGCTGCTTTACAGTATTTGGTAATTCTTATATTTTGGGGTTGGTGTCTGTTGATTGTCTTTTCCCTTGTGAGATGTTCAGATATTTATTTTTGAGAGAGAGAGAGAGAGTGAGAGCAAGGTGGGGGGAGGTGGGTGGGCAGAGGGAGAGAATCTTAAGAAGACTCCATGCTAAGCAGGTAGCCCAAAGCAGGGCTTAATCTCACAACCCTGAGATCATGATCTGAGCTAAAATCAAGAGTCAGACTTAACCAACTGAGTCAACCTCATGCCCCAAGATGTTGAGATTTTTGTGTTTGTTTGTATAGTTTGAATTTGTATCCCAGACATTTTGCATATCATGTTGTGAAACTTTGGGTTTTGTGTAAATCCTATAGAGAATGTTTCTGTTTGCTTGTTTGTTTTAGCGGGCAATCTAGTTAGGGTTAGGTTCAGGCTGTAAGTACTTACCTGTCTTCCATGGGCTGGGGTTTAGTAACTTCAATTTTCAAAGTGTTTGCAGTGCCATGTGTTTGTTCCGTGTCTGTACCAGCCAGTGGCCATTCTCAGAACTGGCAGTGATGTAGCCCATAGATCACTTGTTAAGGCCTTTGTTAGGTGTTTAGGGTCAGATACATGCCATGTGCAGCTTGGGGATGAGCCCTGGAGTTCTCGCACAGCCTTATTGAGCTCCCTTCTCTTCCTCTTGTTCTCCCAGACTTTCCAGATTCAAAGCATTCTCCTTTCTGCTCCTCTCACTAGAAAGCTGAGACTTTTTTAACTTTCTGCTCTACCTTGAACTTCCTGTGACTACATTTCTCTGAGAATCAAATGGCAAGGGAATAGAGAGAGAAAATAAAACAATGGAGATGTGCTCTCTGCTCCTGGATTGCAGTTCCTCAGGTCAGAGAAAAGGTTTTCCTGTTTGGCTGCTGTTGTCATTGCCACTGCTGCCTCTTTGGTTTGGGGTAGAGCAGGAGAGAACAGAAGAGACTAACAAAATCAGGATATTTCCTCTATTTCTTTTGACCTTTAGGGGATCCCTTTCTTGGTTTTCTGCACCAAAAATGGAGGTCTTCTTTTGGAGCTCTTTCTGTGTGCATCTGGTACACAGTTCTGGATTTGGGCTGCATTTGAGTTCAGTCCAGAAGATACCAGAAGAAGGAATAAGGAAAACTCTCTGTTGATTTCATGGCGTTTCGAGCTTTGGTTTCTTATCCCAGTACACTGGCGATCGGTTACTCTTCAGTCATCAGCTAATGCATGGAGTTGCTCTATCTACGGATTTTAGTGGAGTTCAGTGGGAGTGAGAGGGTGGAATGGACTTACTCTGTCTTAACTGGAACCAGAAATTTGGGTTATTTATTAAACACATGCTGAGATGGGGCAAGAAGGGTGATGGCTTCAAGGAAGGTTATCAACCCCTGAAGATTAGAAGACTGGACTGACAGGCCTCAGGGTCCCTAGTGGAGGAGGCCCCAGGGTGGGACTGCGGCATTTTTGGTGCTCTATGCTCTCTCCTCCTCCTTTTTAATTTTAAAATTAAAAAAATTTTTGAACAGATAATATTTGCAGTCAGTACAAGAGTGATATAAGGGGAACAGAGCAAGAGAGCTCTTCCTTCACTCACCTGTAGCCGCCTGGTTCCTTCCCCCGGAGGCACCCAGTTGCCAGTTTATTTTGTGTCCTTGCGGAGACACTCCACACATCACCAAACACAAAGTAAGGATAAGTGTGCATATATTAACGAACGGTAGTGTTCTGTACACACTGCTCTCTGCCTTGCTTTCTCACTTAGTATGTCCTAGAGACCGTTCCATATCAGTGCTTGTAGAAGACCTCATTCTTTTTAGCAGCCGTGAGGAATGCCATTAAATGAATGTACTATGATTTATTAGTAAGTCCTTTATTGATGGGTTTATTCCACCATAAATGTATATTTATTCAGTAAATAAATATTTATTCTATTGATTTCAGTCCTTGTGTTATTATAGGAAAGTTGCACTGTATATCCTCGTACACATATTTTACATTTGTGAAGCAGTACCTGGGAGTAAAGAGTATGTGTGTCCATTTAAAATTGTCAAATTGTTAATAACGTGTTGATACCTTATTTCATACAACTGCAAATAACGCATCAACTTTTTTAAAAAGGCTTGGCAAGGAGAGGGATATTAGAACAGGTAATAGAAACCTTCATATAGTCTTGTAATTTTTTTTTTTTTTTAAGAGAGGGAAGGGGGTAGGAGGAGGGGCAGAGGGAGAGGAAGAGAGAATCCCAAGCAGACTCCATATGCAGTGCAGAGCCTGATTCAGGACTCCATCTCATAAGAGATCTTGACTGGAGCTGAAATCAAGAGTCGGACGCTTCACCGACTGAGCCACCCAGGCACCCCAAAATCTTCATATAATCTTAAATATTTTTTCTAGTTCTGGTTAACAAATAACTCTGGTTCTGCCAAGTCTTTTACCAAAATTATACAGGGTTAAAAAAACCAAAAGTGCATTAGTTGGCATTTACCTTCTTTCTTCCACCTTCTGATTCTATTAAGAGACATGTCAACAAGCTGTGGAAAAAATAGCGTAAAACGGCTATATAGCAAACAGCCAAAAGGAAGGATACGGCGGTCAAGGGGACTCGGATGGCCAGTTGATTAGACAGTAGTTCCTAATCCTTACATGTTGGTTTGGATTCAAGCCTTTCACAGAAGCCATACACATTCACTGGTCATTTTTTTCTAATCCCTAGATCAGCATGTGTGATGTAAAAAGTTTTCAGGTAAGGAGTCTTGGAGATACAGTTAATATTATGGAGACCAAAGTGTCATCATTTAGGGTTTGTTTTTTTAATGGTTTATGGTGTTTGTTTGAAAGCCTTGCATTTTCCGGGGCCTCTGGGTGGCTCAGTTGGTTAAGCGTCTGCCTTCAGCTCAGGTCTTGATCCTGGAGTCCTGGGACTGAGCCCCGTATCGGGCTTCCTGCTCAGCAGGAACCCTGCTTTTCCCTCTCCTTCTGCCTGCCACTCCCCCTGCTTGTGCTCTCTCTCTCTGTGTCAGATAAATACATCTTTAGGGGCGCCTGGGGGGGCTCAGTCGTTAAGCGTCTGCTTTCAGCTCAGGGCGTGATCCCAGGGACCTGGGATCGAGCCCCACATCGGGCTCCCCTCTCAGCGGGAAGCCTGCTTCTTCCTCTCCCACTCTCCCTGCTTGTGTTCCCTCTCTCGCTGGCTGTCTCTCTCTCTAAGAAATAAATAAAATCTTTAAAATAAATAAATGAATAAATAAATAAATAAATACATCTTTATTTTAAAAAAACAGAGAGAAAGCCTTGCATTTTCCTAATAATAGTTTTTGTGACATTATACCTGAGACCAAAAATCAGATCAATGAGGTACTTAAAAATTTTCATGTTTACTTGGCTTTAATTGTATTGGTATCTGCTTCAATTAATTTTAATAAGTAACAAAATTAGCTAGAACATTAATATTAAAAAAAGACTTTTTAACGTGAATGGTGTGTTTTTTCCAAGTGGAGACCCTAATTATTAAGTAATAAAACTGGTTTGGGTGGCTCTTCAAATAGTCATTTTATCTTAATTTTTTATGTATTTAACCCCATATTATCTGAAAAATAGGGATAAACATGTATTAGTTTTTTAAAGAAGTACAATGCAGTAGAAAATACAAAACAAAAACAGTTATCTTGTGAGACCATGCACTTAATACAGTGAAGCAGTCATTATATAAAACACTGAATTTCTTGTTTGAGTTTGCCTTTTGAACCTGTTCTACATCGGTTAAATTAAAAAAAAAAAAAGGCTCTGTAACAGGGTGCCTGAGTGGCTCAGTTGGTTAAGCATCTGGCTTCGACTCAGGTCATGATCCCGGAGTCCCAAGATCTTGATCGAGCCCCTCATTAGGCTCCCTGCTCAGTGGGGAGTCTGCTTCTCCCTCTGCCCCTCACCCTGCTTGTGTTCTCTCTCTCTCAAATAAATAAAATCTTAAAAAAAAAAAAAAAGGCTCTGTAGGATGAGACACCACTATGGGGCAGGATGGCAAGGAAAAGTCGATGGTTGTTATAATGACTTGAGTATAGCAGGTGTACTGAAGGATGCTAAGATATGGTTCACATTGGGTATCCTTGGTCTTTCCTCACATTGTGGTTTTATAGAGTAAAACAACAGAGGAAAGACCATCAAGACATTTTTTATTGCTTAAATGCTGTATCTTTTACTTTTTATCTTCAGAAGGTTCTGTGACCTTCTCTGCTTAGCATATAAAGCAAGTTAAGCAAGCATGGTCCTTGCCAACTATAAACTTATCTCTTTGGGTCTAGAAATTCCCTTTTTTTTTTTTTAAGATTTTATTTGTTTATTTATTTGACAGAGAGTGAGAGAGCAGCAGAGGGAGAGGGAGAAGCAGACTCTCCGCTGAGCAGGGAGCCCAACAAGGGACTCGATCCCAGGACCCTGGGATCATGACCTGAGCCGAAGGGAGATGCTTAAATGACTGAGCCACTCAGGTGCCCCTAGAAATTCCCTTTTGAATGTTGTTTTCTGAATTTGGACTAGAGATCAGAGCCAGTATACATCTTTCCCAGAGGGCAGCCAAGAATTCTTAGAATTTTAAATCATTACCTTAAAAATGTAGTGCTAAGTTTCATTTAGGAATAGAAAACGCATTGTATTGATGACCTCAAAAAACGAATAGTATATAGGGGTGAGTGTCAGGTGTTACTCATCAGTTTTGATATCTTATGCAGAGCCCACACCGTTATTTGGCCAGAGGCTAGGACATTGCTATTATCAGTTCACGTACACGGTGATGCTTCTGAAATAATTTCATTTGGGAGTGGAGATACTGGGGTGGTTCAGATCTCTTTAGTTCTGTGTCAGAGCCAATAGCGAGTAAGAAGGAAGGGGCAGAGTCTCAGCCACAGCCCTGGACTCTCAAAGGCAGGCCAGGGTCCAGACCAGACAAGGTGGAAGTCCCAAGAGAGACCAGAGTTCTGCTATATAAGCTTGGGAAGCCCAGGAGGCTTGGAAGAGAAGGAAGGAGTCCTCATCAAAGAAAGAATATGTAGTCCTGTAATTTGGGAATTCTGCCTCTGACTATGAATGTGCCATGGAAATGCATTGTCTTCATCAATAGAAGTATCCGTACGATAGATTTAGCTTACAGGGTTGTAGGTGAAGTGCACTGTATCTGTAACAGATGTGCCTAATTATGTGATCCTGTTCTTCTGTCACACAGGAATCTCGCAGATAAAACTTCAATTAGTTTTCTCACTAATTTGACCCTAAACCAGCATCAGATGATTAAAAAATCAACTTTTTATTTTGGAATAATCCTAGATTCACAGAAAAGTTGCAAAGGTCATACAGAGAGTTCTGCATATGGCTCACTCAGTTTTCCCTGACGTTAATACTTACATCACATGGTATAATTGTCAAAACTAAGAAAGCAGGATTGGTGCTTCCCTGTGAAATTCCAGACTTTCTTTGGATTTTACCAGTTTTTATAGTAACGTCCTTTTTGTTTTGCAGGATCCAGTGCAATATATCACATTGCATTCGGTCGTCATGTCTCCTTAGTCTCCTCTGGTCTCCTCAGTTTCTCAGACTTCCCTTGTCTTTTATGATATGG
This sequence comes from Ursus arctos, assembly GCF_023065955.2. Taxonomy (NCBI): domain Eukaryota; kingdom Metazoa; phylum Chordata; class Mammalia; order Carnivora; family Ursidae; genus Ursus; species Ursus arctos. Next base: position 41,659,055 of record NW_026622941.1, read on the forward strand.
GCAGTTTTGAGGAGTACTGGTGAGATATTTTGTAGACTGCCCCTCAATTTGGGTTTATCTGGAGTCTTTCTCATGATTAGACTAAGGTGATGGGTTTTGAGGAAGAATACCTAAGGGGAAGTGCCACCCTCGTCACATCCTGTCAGCAGTATATGGTATTAACATGATTTATCCCTGCTGATGTTAACCAGTCATTTGGTTAAGGTAGTGTTTGCCAGGTTTCTCTACTGGAAAGTGACTATTTTCCCCTTTCCATATTGTATTCTTTGGAAATGAGTCACTAAGTCCAGCCCACACTTGGGGGAGGAGGGGTCAGGATTAGGCTCCACCCCCTGGAGGAGGTAGTATCTACATATATTATTTAGAATTCTTCTGGAAAGGAAGATTTATTCCTTTTTTCTCTGTGTTTTTTTTTTTAATTGTCGTTAATTTATGTCAGTATGGACTCATGTATTTATTTTATATTTTGATTATAACCATGCTGTTTACTTGGTTGCTCAAATTGTTCCAGGTTTGGCTCCTGGGGGCTGTTCCAGATTGACTTCTGTCCCTTTGACATGCCCTCAGTCTTCTGTTACTTGAGCACTTCCTTACTTTCTGGAACTAGAAGATGTTCCAGGCCTATCTTGTATTTTCCCTGTCCTCACTTTGCAATCAACATCTTTGAAAGGAATGCTGGTTCTTTTCATGGGAGAAACCAAGCTCTGAGCACTGGATATGTGTATCATTAGTAGGTCCCTCAGAGGATAGAGCTAGGAACTACACATACATGTACCAACCCACATATGTGTACGTATTTGCAATTATTCTTGAATCTATCCATCTGTATATATATGTTAAGCATGGGTTCACACTGGTATCTCTGACTCTAATCCAGTTACACAGTGTTTATTCTAGTCTTCTCCCCTTGCTTATCTGCATCTCCTCCTCTGACAATGAGAAACCTGCCTCTTACCATCCACCCTAGTGGATGGCGGATTTACTTATTTATTCAATCCTCTACACATGTTAAGCAAGTTCTGAGTTATTAATCATATTCCCATGAGCAAGAAATTTACCAACCAAAGTACAGTGTTTATGTACAGTTTCTTTTGTCTTCAGCTTTATAGGTTTTGATTGTAACAACATTTTCCAAAGTAACTTAACTGAGCTCCTTTTCTCCCCCACCCCCTTCAATGAGTTTATGTCATACATTTATAATATGTTAGGTTCATTTGTCATAGTCTGCATTCCATCTTGGAATCCCCTGATATCCTTTCGATTTAAAAAAAAATGGCATGCACTAAAGTTCACTGTTTGTAAGGTATAATTCTCTGGGTTTTGACAAATACATAAAGTCACGGACCACGTAGAATAGTTCCATCACCCTAAACATTTCCCTGTGCATATCCTCATAGTCAGCCACCTACCACCACACTGGCATTCTGTTTTCGACACCACTAATCTTTCCATACCTGTAGCTTTGCCTTTTCCAGAGTGTTACATGAATGGAATCCTACAGTATGTAGTTTTTCATTCAGCAAAACGCATGTAAGATTTATCCATATTGTTGCATGAACCAGTAGCTCATTCTTTTTAGTCATTGACTAATATTCCCTTCTGTGGATATACCACAATTTGTTTATCCATTCACCTGCTGAAAGACATCCTAGTTGCTTCCAGTTTGGGACCTTTTTAGATAAAACAGCTATAAACATTTGTGTAGAGGTTTTCATGTGAACAAAGTTTTTGGTTCCCTTGGCTAAATACGTAGGAGTGTGATTTCTGGGTCATATTGTAGTTTATATTTAACTTTATGGGAAACTGGAAAACTGCAGCATTAGAGTTAAACACCCATTTGGGGGATTTTTTTTTTTTTTTTGACTGCAGTGGGGTAATTAACAATTGATAAGATTGAGGCTAAGAAAATGTCAACTAATTATTATCTGTGTAACATTCAGCTGATCAAGTAACTGCTGTGTATATAGCATTAAATTTGGTGCGTAGGTGATACAAGAGAAGATCTTGTTTTAAATCTTCAAAGGAATTTGCCATCTAATAAGGAGGGTAAGTTTTTATAAGTAGTAGTATAAGGCAGCATTAGGCTGGCATTTAGGATTAGGCTGGGTTCTGGTTCTTTGTGTCTGGTTGTGATGGTAATGACAGTATTCAACTGATTTGTGCCTGGGTCTTAATCTGTAAAGGTGACTGACAGCACAGTGAGGTAAATGCCATTAAAAGGTTTATTATTTACATTTCCCAAGAGAAGGGATGCCTCACCAGGTTTGGTTGGGAGGAGGGAGTAATGAGAAAAGTGAGGCCCAGAGCCTTTTTTCTGTTTTCCATGGGAAACACGAGGCAGGGCAAGGGAAATGGCATTGGATTAGCTAGTGTGAATCATTTTGGTGGGCTTGTCAGGGTTTGGGGCTGTTCCTAGTCGTCTGCGACCTCGCCCTGGGTTGATTTAGGGCAAGGGAAATATAGGCTTGGTATGTGAGTTGATAAAGGATATAGTTCAGAGTATGGGCTCTGGTTGGCAGGGAAGGTATAAATGACTCTGGGTGTTAGTTTGGTCCTGTGATTAATGGATAACAAATCGAGAAATACAGAATCTAGAAAAACACAGAATACCAGCACAACCTTCTTGCCTAGAGCTCGCTGTACCTACCAGTTGAATAATTTAATTCAATGCATTACTGACTGTCCACTTTGAAACAGGTACAGAAGTGTGTGAAATGAGGTCTTTGCCCTCAAGGAGCTCATGATATATCAGGAAAAAAACAGATTCATTCATTCATTCATTCATTCATTCACTAAGCATTTATTGAACAACTACCATGTGCCAGGCACTCACTAGTCTCAGAAGATACAGGGTTTAATCTATTGGATGGAAGGTGCATGACCTAATAGAATAGGTTTCTTTCCCTTATAAATATTAATATTTAATACCAAAATACATACTCTCATTTTGCTCTTTGTTTTCTATTTCCCTCTACCCCCCCAACTCTCCAGTTGTTTTCTAGATATACATTTGGATTTAGAGGAGCTTAGATTATAGATTTGGGTTTTCACGTTTATGAAAAGTGTAAGAAATGGTATATGATTGACAGGTTTTCTTTTAAGAATGTGGAGCACATTTTTTTTCCCCCTAGAGCAGATAGTTTAAAAATGCAAAACTTTGGGAGGGATGCACTTGGATGGCTCAGTCAGTTGAGTATGCAACCCTTGATCTCAGGGTCGTGAGTTCAAGCCCCACTTTGGGCATGGAGCCTTCTTTTTAAAAAAAAATGCAAAACTTTGATTAGGTAGTTGTCTTGATTTTTTCTGCTGTGTCTAAAAAGCAGTAATGGGGGAGGTGGCACAATTGTGTATGTGGCTGAAGGAGGAGGGAGAGGAGCTGTGGGAAGAGAGTTAGAAACTGGGGGCTAGACGTCAGAACACTGGCTCTAGTGTTGGTTTTGTTGTTAACATGTACATTTTGGGCAGATCGTCTTCCTCTTTCTAAGCCCAGTTTCCATTTCCTCATTCAGAGCATGGGTTGATGGTTACCACCTGTTCTACCTATCTTGTATTGTGGTTAACCATGAAGTGTGGTATAAATATAGACTTATTATGCAGTACAAATGTAGGGTATATTGTAATACCTCATGCATAAAAAAGCCTCAGAAAATATTGAGGGAATGAATGAAGATACCCCTTTTTTCTTTCGTTTCTGATATTTCACTCTAAGAAATGAGAACTGAGAGACCTTGAACCTATGTATTTACCATCTCTAGCTATAACTTAGTACGCGCTTTCTTAAGTTAACTATGGTTTTGAGTGGGTTAGTTTTGGCACTTCAAGAAGAGTAACTAAAGAGGATACATATTTTCTATCTCCTGCAGAGCTTGGAGTACATTGTAAGAACTCAGTAAATATTTGTTGATTGATGGATACTTATTGAGAGTTTAGCATATCTAAATAAAACCTTTGGGGACTAATTCTAAAGCAGAATATTTCCAAGTGAGTAAGAAGTTGGTACACAGACTGGGAGAGGTGATCATGGAATGGAGTTAATAAAGAAGACTCGGTAGAAGGTTTGAGAGAGGTCCTGATGTTCAGCTTAAAGGCACAGTAGGTTTTGCTTGAGAAATGAAAGAAGAAAGGTACACCTCATTAGAGTTTCTGGGAGAAATGAGAAAGGCACATTAGAAAGTGAATGAACTGGTGGGACTATAGTACAAGCCAAGTTGATGCGGTGTTCGAATCACTTTTAAATTGTAGTTATCACTGGGGCTATATATTTATCAGAGTCAAACAAGCAACCTTCCAACTTTGTTCAGAAGTGAGTCCTTGTCACGGTATAGACGAGCTCTGCAAGGTTGAGACTTAATGCTTACAAAGCATCTTTCTTCTGCAGAGCAATCTCTTAGGCTGCTGATGTCATTACTTCTATAATCTATGTAGAATGTCAGAAGTTTTTAGTAGTTTTGTAGCCCAGCTAAGCAGATAGGCCAGGAACTAGCAGCCTTTTATGGAGATGTTTGGGTCACTTTCCTTCTAGAGGATGAAGAGAATTCTTACTGTGTAGGGATTCTCACTAGCTGGTGTGTGTGTGTGTGTGTGTGTGTGTGTGTGTGTGTATGTGACAGCATGCTGGCCCCCACCTATAGGTGGCTGGTAGAGACCGTTTAAAAATAGCTGAGTATTGGTATCAACAGACCTGTGTTTGTGTGGAGTAGTGATGGCACTCCTCCCCTAAAGTAAAGGTGCTTTTCTTATCTGGGCATTACAGCAAGTTGGCAGGTCCTCACCTCCTTCATGCTCACCATCAACTTAGTTATATATTAGTAAGTACGAGTTATATACTACTAAGTACTAGTCTGGATGATATTTTTACTGGCAATCTGGGCAATGCAGTGTAGACCTGCTCCCTGCTCTTGAGAATTTCAGTGTAGGACTCTTAAGCCTCAATCTAAACATAAAAGCACGGATAGACGATTATATAAATGTTATATAAGTCTGCTATGTTTATAAGATGTAGTAACTATCTTCTGATTTTGAAGAACTGCCACGTAGGACAGGGATTCGACTACTGTTTGACTTCAGAATTAGTGTGAAGACTGGTAGGTGAAAGCTGGTAGAGGCAAATTGTGATCGAATTTGAGGAATACACTTATTTGTTGACAGGTGAAGTGGGCCACCTCAGATCACAGTTCTCTGTCCAGGCATTGTAGCAGATGCTGTCATCTCCTGGTAATTTGTAAAGGAAGTACAATTGTCATGTGAGTGGGTGGGCTACCAGGTGTCTCAGCCTTGGCACTACTAACATTTTTTTTTTTAAGATTTATTCATTTGAGAGAGAGCGTGAGTGGGGCAAGGGGCAGAGGGAGAGAATCTTCAAGCGGACTCCCCGCTGAGTGTGTTGCCCAACAGGGGTTTGATGCCAGGACCCTGAGATCATGACCTGAGCCAAAATCAAGAGTCAGACGCTTAACTGACTCAGCCACCCAGGCGCCCCACTATTGACATTTTGAATAGGGTACTTCTTTGTTGTGGTGGGCTGTTCTGTACGCGGTAGGATGTTTACCAGCATCCCTGGCCTGCCGCTAGATGCCAGCAGTACCCCCTCCCCCAAGTTGTGACACTCAGAAATGGCTCCAGACATTGCCGGTTGTTCCCTGCCCCACTGGGGTACAGAACCATTGGACCCAGCGACTTAAGGTGCCTCAGAACTCTAGTAATGTGACCTTTTTTTGGGCAGGTAAATGCTACAGCATAAGTTTTTTTTTTAGCAAGTGAGAATTGGTTAAAGGGCCTACATAATTGGAGTAGGGGTATTCTCTTACCTTTCAATGCAGAGAGGCTTTCTAGGGTTGGGAGGTTTTTCTGAATCTGTCGCGTGATGTTGGTGAGCTTGGAATGTGCAGGACATTCCCTAAACAGGGTGTACTCTTGGGAGAGGGCTAAGAGATGAAAATGAGATGAGACAGGGTTTGAGTCAAGACCCCCGAGTGACCAGTGTAAGGGAGAGAGATGTGAATGGGTTGTTACAGCAGGCGAGCTGTGGTCAAGCAGAGCATCAGAGTTCCCTTCCTGATCATTCTCCGCAAGCCTGGACAGCTCCGCGGTGGAGGAGGAAGGAGTGTCCGAGGAAATGACAAGCTTTAAGCTTGACTTGAATCTTGTCTTCTCCCTTTGCTAGTTTTGACCTGGCAAGTTTTTTAACCTCACTATGCCTTGTGTTTTTTTTTTTCATTTTTAAGAATTGTGGTGAAATATGTCACATATAATGGACCATTCTTAAGTGCCTAGTGCAGTGCTATTAAGTCTAGTCATAGTGGTGTGCAACCATCACCACTGTCCCTCTCCAGAACTTTCTCATCTTCCCGAACTGACATTCTGTATCCATGAAACTCCCCTTTCCTCTTTGCCTCCAGCCCCTGGTAGCCACATTCTACTTTCTGACTACTCCAGGCCCTTCACATGAGACGTATCCTACAGTTTTGTCCTTCTGTGACTGGCGTATTTACCATCATGTTGTCAAGTTTCAGCAGCGTAGCTTGGGTCGGACTTCCTTCCTAAGGCTCGACAGTGCTCTGCTGTATGTATGTGCCACATTTTGTTTATCCGTTCATCTGTCAATGGACACTTGGGTTGTTTCTACTTTTTGGCTACTGTGAATAATGCTACTGTGGGGTGTGTGTGTTAGTGTGTGTTTTCATTTAAAAAATGGCAAAAAAATGCTTCTCTCATAGAATCATGGTGGCTGTCTGCAAAGGCTCCTTGCGGAGTGCTGGGCATTAGCGCGTGATAAGTGGCACTTTCTTTCCTCACCCTCTTTTATGCCAGCTTCTTCCCTTTTGCTTCTTTTATGTCTCCCCAGTCCTAGGACTGGTAATCAAACCAAAGCTGGGGCTAATGGGTTTTTTCCCTGCCAATTAAAGTCCGTTCTAGGACTGATGTCTTGCCATCAGTATTCTCTGAACTGTTGGTGTTACTTCAAGACTAGTGAAGCTCTGGACATTGGAGTTGACTCTGAGGTTGCCTGAAGTGCTCAGTTTTTTTAATGGCTCTGAGAGTCCTTTGCTAAACTCATTGTCACACTTTTCTCCAAGATAATTTGTTCTAAAACCTTGCTAATGACAGCTTGCTGTGCGCAGGGTCCTGAGGTCCCTTCATCAAGGGTTTTGATTCATTTGTCATTCAAAAGACTATTGATATCCTGAGGGCAAGTTTTAGATACACTTGGTGAATTTCACTGCTTTGTTCTTTTGACTCCTGCCTTTAAACACCCAGGCTCCCTCCCTCTGTGGGAAGGAATATTTTTGGCTGGCCCTTTTCTGTCTGTGCTGTGCCATCTGTCACAGGGGTCATTGCTCAGAGGCTAGCTTCTTCCCTGCTGGGAGCAGGTGGTCAAAACCAACGGCTATTGACAGGGTCAGGTTGGGGCATCTTACCAATATGCCCCCAAAGCTGCATGTATAGCTGTTATCCTTCAGAGGAATAAGAGAAGGTCTTACTTTGTGGTCTTTTTCTGCGTTAAGGAGGGAAGAGATGCAGATGTGATCCTAAATTGTGAGTTGATTCCTGTGGTCCAGCCACTTGTCATCTGTCCTGTCTGTGCTCTTGCCTCTACCTCAACTGGTTCTGGATGCTAAGACAGCTACCTGAAGCAGCCTACGGTGTACAAGGAAAGAGACATCCGTGAAAATTATGGGCGATATAATGACGCAAGCTGCTGCGTGTCTAAGATGCTAGGGGTGACATCCTGATCCTTGTTCAAACAACATAAAACACCCCTGAAATCTTTCAGTGATCTCGCATGGTAAAGACCTTGGTTTTAAAGTCTTATTTAAAGAGACTGTGCTCCCAACCACTCAGGATTCTGGGCCTGACTCACAGGGGAGCCAGCCCAGTGCTGAGTCACTTAGCCGACTTCATTCATCCATCATGTGCTTGTGCATAGCTTGGTTGCAAGGTGGGAGAGAATTACTATTTTCAAATGTTCCTTCCTGAGGTAGCATGGTCCAGAAGTGAGCCGAGAGACAGGATGCTGGAGTTCTATTCTTGGCCCAGCTATGCACCTTCAGCAAGATGCATCCCTCTCCCCCCCCCTTCCCCCCCCCCAGTGTGTTAATATGGAAGGATCAGGGAAATAAAACCAAGACAGATATAACAGAATTTTTTTCTAATGGTTTTCCCAGAGAGATTATAAGGAAATATGGCCCACAAACCCATGACTTCCTGGCTCGCTGAGTGTTGTTCCCCCACTTGCTTAAGTAACTTGCCATAGCCTCCACTTTTAAGATAAAGAGGAATTTTTCCTCTGGAGATGAGTCCCGGCATGCCTAGTCTTTGTTCTCTTTCAAACCTGTAATTCCTCTTTCTCGTAGTACTCACTGCATTGTGCTTGGGGACATTCAGCTGTCTTAAAAAGCACAAGCTACCCTATAACCCAGCCATTGCACTACTGGGTATTTACCTCAAAGATACAGACGTAGTGAAGAGAAGGGCCATATGCACCCCAATGTTCATAGCGGCATTGTCCACGATAGCCAAAGCTTGGAAGGAACCAAGATGCCCTTCAACAGATGACTGGATTAAGAAGTTGTGGTCCATATATACAGTGGAATATTACTCAGCTATCAGAAAGAACGATTTCTCAACATTTGCTGCAACATGGATGGCACTGGAGAAGATAATGCTAAGTGAAATAAGTCAAGCAGAGAAAGACAATTATCACATGATTTCTCTCATCTATGGAACATAAGAACTAGGAAGATCGGTAGGGGAAGAAAGGGATAAAGAAAGGGGGGGTAATCAGAAGGGGGAATGAACCATGAGAGACTATGGACTCTGAGAAACAAACTGAGGGCCTCAGAGGGGAGGGGGTGGGGGAATGGGATAGACCGGTGATGGGTAGTAAGGAGGGCACGTATTGCATGGTGCACTGGGTGTTATACGCAACTAATGAATCATCGAACTTTACATCAGAAACCAGGGATGTACTGTATGGTGACTAACATAATATAATAAAAAACATTAAAATAAAAAAATATATAATATATATAGCAATTAAAAAAAAACACAAACGATTTTTTCTGTTAAGTGGGGGAATTACTTCAGAACAATTTACCAAATAAATTTGGCCTAAGGTGTGTGGTCTCCAGTTACCAAAATCGTCTTGACCTAGTGGAAGGTACCGCTGGTTTCTCTGGGGGCTCCCTAGTTCCCCCGGAGGCCTAGTATCTGCATGTTCGCCCTCACTGGTGTGCTCTTATGTGTCCCATCCATCCAAACCTAATTATGCCTTTCACTTCTTCTGACTCTTGGAGAAGTCAGGTCTTTTCTACCTACGCCTCAGGTATTATCTACTCCTTGGCATCCTAAACCTCAATATGGTGCCATCTCTAAACTCTGCCGACAGAATTCTTTTATTTTTATTGATTTATTTTATTATTATTTTTTAAAGATTTTATTCATTTATTTGACAGAGAGAGAGACAGCCAGCAAGAGAGGGAACACAAGCAGGGGGAGTGGGAGAGGAAGAAGCAGGCTCCCAGCGGAGGAGCCTGATGTGGGGCTCGATCCCAGGGCCCTGGGATCGCGCCCTGAGCCGAAGGCAGACGCTTAAGGACTGAGCCACCCAGGCGCCCCAGAATTCTTTTATTTTTAATATGAACAGTTTAAGCATACAGAAAAATATAGAAAATAATAGTCTATTTGCTTTAGCTCCTTTGTTTGAATGTAAGAAATCATCATGGATTCATTTGAAGCCCAGAGGCACCATGTTCACCCCCATCCCCAGCTTTTTTGTCTAAGGCACAGTGTAGAGTAGTGCTTAGCCTCCCTATAGGAGGCCTGCTTTCCTCTACCTGTATTAATTATTCTGTTTTCCTCAAGTGCTTTCACAGCTCCCCCACCCACCCTTCACTGTGACCTTGGGCAAACTGCTTTGTCTCTGTGAGTTTTTTGGGTTTTTTAAAGATATTTATTTATTTATTTATTTATTTATTTATTTATTTATTTATTATTTGAGAGAGCATGTGCATACGTGGTGGGGGAGGGGCAGAGGGAGAGAGAATCTCAAGCAGACTGTGCTGAGTGTGGAGGCCAATGTGGGGCTCGATCTCATGACCCCAAGATCATGACTTGAGTACAAATCAAGAGTTGGACGCTTAATGGACTGAGCCACCCAGGCGAAACCCCTCTGGTGAGCTTTATATTATATTTCTCATCTGTAAAATGAGAATAATAGCAACACCTGCCTTCCCCAAGTTGTTTTGAGAATCAAATGTGGTAATACATGTAGAAGTGGTTTGTAAAGCTCTGGGTTACATGTGGCCTCAGTCATCTTGTTTCCCAAGGCTGTGGGAGAGGGTGCTGGGGGAAGAGAGATGGCCAAGAGAAGGGATGGATCAGACTCTCCAGGGGCTTTTCCAAACTAGGACATACCTACTTACACTTGTATGTGTATACACACTCATAGACACATACTCATATCATTAGAAATGCTTTGAAGGTAGAGGCCAAGGGAAATCATCTCTGTCTCGACTCCCTTCTATCATTTTCAAGGTTCTCTGTTATTTTTTAACCCATCTCCCACATTGTTATGCACTGGAATGGCCATTTAAAAAAATCAATTTCTTGGGGCGCCTGGCTGGCACAGCGGTTTAGCGTCTGCCTTCGGCTCAGGGCGTGATCCCGGCGTTATGGGATCGAGCCCCACATCAGGCTCCTCCGCTAAGAGCCTGCTTCTTCCTCTCCCACTCCCCTTGCTTGTGTTCCCTCTCTCGCTGGCTGTCTCTATCTCTGTCAAATAAATAAATAAAATCTTTAAAAAAAATCAATTTCTTAGTCTGTCTCTATTTGCTCAAAGTTCGGTTTTTCAATAAGAATTTTCATCAACTATTTGGCTACAGAGGTTTGCTTTCACCAATATGCTTTGCAGAATTCCTGCCACAATTCTTTGTTACCCCAGAATATGTCTTTCTTTCCATTGTGCCCTGTCTCTTCTAAATGTAGTCTGAAGAGAGCTCTCCGCTGTGCAAGAGTTAAGGATGCCTCAACAGTTCCTTTAGAGCACATTACACGGAAGACAGACAGTCAGGTGTAATTACTGTCTAGTCACTTCTGTGCTGCTGCATGTAGGCTTCTGAGTAGATCCTGCCTGCTGGTCATTGTCTCTCAGCCTTCCACATCTACCTAATCATTTGATTTATGGGCTCCTGGGTAGCTCAGTCGGTTAGGCCTCTGCCTTCGGCTCAGGTCATGATCCCAGGTTCTTGGGATCAAGATCGGGCTCCCAGCTCAGCAGGGAGCCTGCTTCTCCCTCTGCTCCTCCCTCCTGCTCATTCTCTCTCTTTCAAATAAACAAAATCTTAAAAAAAAAAAATCATTTAATTTTATTCAGTTATAGTACTCTGGCCCAAAGTGGAGAAGGGGTACATGGGTGAAGATATTCCTGTATAACCATAGTAAGAACTCTTCAGTTTTATTATTTAAAATATTTAAGATTCAAGGGTAGAAGTTAAAAATGCTTGCGCTCTGGAATGCAGTAATTAAACTCCTGGGTGTACACCCAAGAGGAACTTCCTCATTGAGCACATGGTGACCTGGACAAGAATGTCTTTGGTAACACTGTTGACAATACCACACAATGGTTGGAAACAAAGGTTCATCAACAGGAAGGAAGATAAGTTACAGTGTAGTCACACAGGGACCTATTCCTGTGAAGCCATGAAACTGCATGAATTAAGGAGGTATGTCAAAAGGAATCTGTCAACCATAATGCGGGGTGGAAAAATGGAAGTTTTAAGATATGATCAATATTTTGCATTTATACAAAGTATCAGAACATGCAAGACGATCTTTATATTATAATGGATACACTGTTTAAATGGCAATAATATAAAATAACATAAGAAGTGGAAGAGTTTGAGAAACACCCAATTCAGGATAGTGGTTGCCTTTGAGGAGGGTCGAGAGGAATTGAATGGATAAGAATACACAGGGGTAAAATGGAAGTTATCTGTAAAGTTCTTTTACTATCCGTATGTTTTTTTAAGACTTGAAATATTTCATAAAATGAGTCAACTGTAATAAAAAGGATTCAAAATATACGTCTTAGTTCATTTAGGTTCCTATAACAAAAATACCATAGACCGGGTGGCTTAGAGACAACAGACATGTATTTCTCAGTTCTGGAGGCTGGCAAGTCCAAGATCAAGGTGCTAGCAGATGCAGTGTGTGGGGGGAGCCTCCTTCCTTTCATACAGGCCTTCTCTTTGCTGTGACCTCATGTGGCGGAAGGGGCAAGGGAGCCCTCTGAGGTCTGTTTTATGAAAGCCTCTATCTTTTATCATTTAACATATGAATTTGGGGGGGACACAAGTATTCAGTTTGGTCTATAGCAATGTATAAAGAATATGACCCCAGCTTTGTAAAATTATAGGTGAAGGAAAGAACATGGAAGGATTTAACAGAAGTTCTGTGAGTATTAGGCTCATAGATGATCTTTATTTTTTTTATTTTCCTGTATTTTCGTAGTGTTCTGCGATGAAATACATGTTATTTTTATAACCAGAAAAATAAATGTTATTTTTTATTTTTTTTTATTTTTATTTTTTTTAAAGATTTTATTTATTTATTCTACAGAGAGAGAGAGCCAGTGAGAGAGGGAACACAAGCAGGGGGAGTGGGAGAGGAAGAAGCAGGCTCATAGCGGAGGAGCCTGATGTGGGGCTCGATCCCATAACGCCGGGATCACGCCCTGAGCCGAAGGCAGATGCTTAACCGCTGTGCCACCCAGGTGCCCCTAAATGTTATTTTTTAAAAAGAGGTCACAGGATATCCAAATAAGACAGTAAAGTAGTATTGGCAGCCACTCAGGGCTTTTTCTCCAGTCTGGACTGGAGACTATTTTACAGTTACTTTAACTGGCTATAATTTTCAAACACTTTAATTTGATGAGTGCTTTACTGTTCTTTTTGCTTTAAAATTTTTTTTTTGTTTTGAAGGAATTAGGTTTAGAGGAAAAAAACTGCTATGATTTTTAAAGCCAAAGGATGCTATTTAGTATTACATAAAATCATGTTAAGACAAATAATGATTTTGCAAGACCGACAGCATGGTTGATAAGCTAACCACTTCCTAATTAGAAGAAGTTCTCATGGGGTTGAAGATGGTCTGGATCAAATTGCGGAGGAATAAACTTAATTTTAACTTTTCTGTTTGCCTTGTACCTACAACGTCATACATTTCACATGTTCATAGAACAAACTTTCTTCTCAGCTCAGATACTACTTTTAATAGGAAACCCTACCTCCGCCCCATCCCACACCCATCTGCCCCTAATTCTGGATTATGTGAATCCCCGGTACCTGATAAGGTACTGGGTACCTTAATGCTTTTGTGTCCCTGCATGGTAGTTGGCTGGTAATCCATCTGTCTCTACTGCAGTTTAAGCTCCACAGGATCGGATGCAGCTATTTTGTTCATTATAGAATCATTCCTTGGTATCTGGCACGGTGTCTGGCACATAGAAAGCACTGGTAAATAATTCTTGAATGAACAAATGGATGAAAAGGTCACCGCTGAAGGGGACTTTCCGGAAACTGCCAATTGATGGAAAATTTTAAACTGGGTTTTCTGCGTATAGGTACAAGAGAAGTAATTAGGTTGAATAATAAGAATTCCAGAATTCTCTCTAGAACCTTTCAGTGGAGAAATGAAAAGCCAGAGTTTTAAATGCCAAAGCCTTACTAGAAATAATGAATGAGGAAATAGGGAATGAAGAAAGTATACCCAGGATTGACATAATTAATGATAAAAAATTGTTAAATTGGTTGCTCCTTCCTCTTAATCTGATTTGAAGTGTTATTTTTAAATCTTGCTTTAAATGGTCTGATTTTTTAATATTAGATAAGTTGTTTTACCAGTATTCATTTTATAAATACTTCTTGAAATACAACATGTATTTAGGAAAATGTAGAAATCATGAGCGTACTCTGAACACACCTGTGTAACCAGCAGCCCAGAAGTTTCCTCCTGCCTCTCTTAATCACTACGTTTCTCCAAGGGAACTGCTATCCTGAGTATTCATGTTTTCACACAGTTTTTATAGAATGCCTCAACATATCACACTCCTATCAATATCAGGAGTCAGTCAGACTGTTGGGCCCAACTATTCAGATTGCTGCCATCTTCCCCCTGGTGGTCTGAATGGAAGGCATGGTGACTTCAGCCCAAGTGGATGCTCTGTTTTATTGACGATAGATGTCATATTCCCAAATCATCACTTAACCTTTATCGTGGAGATCTTCGACTACGGTGTGTGGAAAGGTGATTAGCAGAAATTTAGTTCTGTAGTTGATTTGAGCCCTGGTTCCCTTGAATCTTGAAGATCTCATACTGCTAGGTGCATTATTTAAGAGGTTTTAGAGTCGATTTGCTTTCTACTTTCTGAACTTCTGAATTAATTTCTAAATACCATTCTTTCATTTTTGCCACAAACATTTATTTGATGTCCTATTGTGTTCCTCTTTGTGGACAAAGCACAATGCAAGGCAAGGATGCCGTGATTAATAAGTGTGATCTTTGCCCTTGAGGCGCTTATAATTAGGGAAAATGAAACACAGACACATAAAGCCGTAATTTAAAATAGTGTTTTAGGAATTGACATAAAGTACTGAGGGGCAGGAGAAGTTATTTTGAGGAGGGGGAATATGAACAGCCGTCCCAAGCAAGGTTAGGCAGGAGAGCGTTCTGGGCAGAGGGGATGGCACAAGCAAAGGTTAGGAGTGGAAAAGTACAGTAGGAGTGAGGGATGGTTTCGTGAAGCCTAAGCTACTAGCAGAGAATAGCTATTAATAGGCTGAAAAGGGCCCTGAGTGCTCGTTTAAACATTTGAAATTTTAATCAAAAAGCAGTGGAGAGTCTGAAGATTTTTGAGCAGAAGGAAGCCATGGTCATCAAAGCTAAATTTCGTATCAATTTCCACTTGTGTCTACAGTTTAGAATTACTGTCCTGTCCCTGAGGTTTGCATGGGTTGTGCCAGCTGTGAGGATTAGTCAAATTCATTTGTCATCGGTGAGGTAGTTGACAACAGTCAGGGTACCGTAACAGTTACGAACAGTTTTCTGTTTTAATGTTTCCTACAAAATATTTGCTAATCCCACCTTTTCTGACTAGAGAGAGAGAGGGAGAACTTTGGACATCTTAGGGAAGAGTATAAGAGTAAGTTTTGTTGATACATTACAGATGAGATGAGAAATCTATTTCTCACCTTGCTACCACTGTGCTTGTCCCATTGTAACATTCTTTTCCTGAATGAGAAACGTCACACTATAGGAAAACACGCTGGACGAAGAGCCACGACTGTGAGTTTAAGTCCTGACTCTGCTACTTGCTGTCTTTGTGACCCTGAGCAAGTCACGGAAGCTCTGCGGGCCCGTCAGCGGGTGGTTGTGGAAGTCCAGTTGGAGAGCGCTTGTGAAAGCATTGCTAACAGTACGGGGACGCGCGTGGCTGTGTTTTGTATTTGGAGGTGATGTTTCCGTGCAGGCCTGGCTGGCAGTGTTCACGGAGGCTGTCGACCTCAAAGTGGACAGTCGCTGTCCACGTCATGTCCACAGTGCTTCGCAGCGGTGTGTTATCGCAGCAGAAGAGTGCTGGGGTAGAAGGCAGAAGCACCGAATGCCAGCCCGCACCCTGCCGCTTGGCACTCAGATGTAACTGCCTGCTTTTGTAGGCTTCCCTGCACTTGTCTTAAGGCACGGTAAAAACGAAAGCACCCAACAACACAACAGAAACAAAACACATACAAATTCAATTCCAAAAGACTTCGTGAGTGATGCAGGTGTTTACCCGATGATTCTTAAAGAGATTAGCAGGATGTTTTGGGCGTTAGTCCGCTAGACCTGCTAAAAGGTATTCTTTAGCCACTCCATATCATCCTTGTCCTGTCTCCTTTCTTCCTTTCTTTCTCCTTTTCTTTCTGTCCCCAAGTGCCCCAGCCCCACTGCAAGCCATCTCAGGCATCAGCGGCATTGCCAGAGTTTTCCTTCCTGGCCTCTTCACCATCCCGCCATTATCAGTGTGATCGGGTAGCGTTTCCCCCTTTCCCTTCTTACTCATTGTTCTGTTCGGCACGGGGAAGATGGCTAGTCTCAACGGGAGGGAAATTCTCCCTCCTTAGAAGGTGGATGGGGGACCATTTAATATTTTGTCCCGGCGTCACTGGCTGTTCGATACAAAGCAAGGCAGTTAACCTCTCTGACCCCGAACACCTCTTCCGTGAAGCTGGGTCTGGCAGTAGTTGCCCCCCAGGTGAGGGTGAGACGAGGTAAAGGACGCGGAAGCGCTCCGTAAATGCTCGAGCGCTGGGCGAGTAGGAGGTGCCTTCGTTTAAAGCCTCAGCAGCTGTTGGCAGAGTCTGTCACTGTCAGCTCGGTCTCCCAAGACTCCTGGCAAGTCCGAAATCTCATTCAGGAAAGACCTACCCTGGTTTTAAGCACGGCTGACCACGTTGGATTGTTCGCTGCTGTGATTTCCTGACGGTTCACAGCCAGGCTGTGGGGTATTACCGTATTTTCATGTGTATGACGCTTCAGGAGCTCCTGACATTCTCTCTCATCTGCTCCTTGCGGTAACCCTGTGTGAGGAAGATGATTTTATTATCCCCGTGGCCATCCCGCCGTGTGTGTCTCCCTGCTTGTAGTCACCGTGTCCGAGTGCACTGCACAGTGACTGCTTGAGTGACGCGTCTTCCCTTCCCCCGCACCCTCATACAAGAGCGAGTAATGCTTCTGAGTTTGGTCAGCACGCTGTCTTCTAGTAACCACGTAGTGGGTCTGCCCTGCCATCCACCAGTGATTGATTGAGCGAGTGAAGAGCAAAAACCCTACAAGCTCAGGAGACCTTCGTGGTGCCTATACTCAGACCTCTTAGCCGCGCTCCACGCTGTTTGTATGCCATACAGTGTGACCCAGTTTGGGCGTCACCTTTTTTGACCAGTGAAGTGACCTGTGTGTTGCCTGCATAGCAAAACTCCACGCAAGCTGTCAGTTCTCATGTTTTCATTAAAAGTCTTCCTCTTGTTTGTAGAGTTCTTTGGAGTAGGCAATGCTTGACCTGAGTCAATGTCAGAGGCATCATGGTACCAGGGAAAGCATGTGGGCTTTGGATGGAGGCTGCTTCCCATGTGACCTTGGGAATTCTTATTTTTTCTTTGATTCTCTCTTTCCTCACTTATAAAATGAAGCTGTCAATACCTGCCTTATGAGGTTGTTGTGAGGATTAAAGGTAATGTTTATAAAGTGCCTGGCAGTATATATTATCCTAACCTTTATAGCTACCGCACCAGCTTTGCAGACAGGCGCGTGACCACTTGCATATACTGTTGTATGTCCATATCAAGTGAACTTTGTTAGTGAGCAATCCCACATCCAGTGTTCTAGGAGCTGTCCATTGAATTCTGGCGTTGAAAGAGACCCAGCCGTTATCTTGTGTACTAGTTTTGGGGCCATCCTGGCACTCCACAGGGATGTCTTCAGGGGTGATCTGAGAGGAGTGAGGTGGACCGTGGGCCCTACTTCAATTAGAGCAGAGTTACTTTTACCCGTATTATTGACATTTCATCCAGCATTTTACTTGAGAAAGACTTCCACTGATTGAAAACAAAAAACGTTAACATTTTAAACCAAGTTTCTACCATTCAGTGTGGGAATCTCCTTTACAAGATTGACAGATAGTGACTTAGAATGTGTTGGGATTATCAGTCTTCTGAGTTCCAAGCTTTCCAGGCTGCATGGTAGACACTCAAGAAGCGCGTATTCAGGGCGCCCGCGTGGCGCAGTCGTTGAGCGTCTGCCTTCGGCCCAGGGCCTGATCCCGGGGTCCTGGGATCGAGCCTCACATCAGGCTCCCTGTTGCGCTGGGAGCCTGCTTCTTCCTCTCCCATCCCCCTGCTTGTGTTCCCTCTCTCGCTGGCTGTGTCTCCCTCTCTCTGTCAAGTAAATAAATAAAATCTTAAAAAAAAGAAAAGACACGCGTATTGAATGGATGATCTCGGTCATGTGGTAGGGATCAACGGAACAGTACTAGACTTCTTTTTACCCTCCATGTTCATTTCTTTATTCAACCTATTGTTCTTTCTGATTTAAGCCTATATGTTTAGAACCTCAGTAATTCTGTCAGAGAGGCTGACTTTGCTTAGCCTGTCAGAATCCAGGGCAGCTAATTAATTTATGTTTATGGAATCATAGAGCTAAAAGGGATCTTTGAAGGGGTGCAGAAAGGGAAAGAGTGCTGATAAGAAGTAGTATAGTGAAATGGTTAAGAACACAGACCCTAGAGCCAAACAGCTTGGGTTCGAATCCCAATCTGATCTCGGGCAAGTTACTTAACCTCTCTGCTTCAGTTTTCTCATCAATGTGGAATAATGACAAAATGTACCTCACAGAGTTGTTAGAAGGATCAAAAAGATTATATAAAAGTTTTTAGTACTATGCCTGGCACATGTAGTTACTATATGCTATTATTATCAGTAGTGTGATTATCAGTATTTATTTATTGAGACCTACTTCACATGCATTATCTGATTTAACCCTTAAATGAGGAAATGGAAGCTCCTAAGATTATGTAATTTTCCCAAGGTCAGTTAGCTGGCAAACTGCAGAGCTGGCTCTATAAACGATTTCACTCACTTCCCTTCTTTTTAAGTAAGACCAAGCCTTGGATAGGTAAATTGAATTATTAAGGGCCATACAGCTGGTCAGTGACAATATCTGAACTATCATCTCAGTTTCTCAGTCTTGGTCTAGGAATGTTTCTCTTTTAGGGGTGGTGGCAGAGGTCTTGATCTGATGTCATAATTTAAAAAAACAAAGCAAAACAAACTCTAGAGCAAAGGTAATGTCAGCTGTCCAAAACTAATATGATTGGAAATTGTCAAGCTGTATGGAAGCGTATGGGTTAGAGTCTTACCAATAATGGAGAGTAGACACCTCATAACTCTTATTATAGTCAAATGCCGTATTTTTGAAGATGGCAAAGATAAGGACAGCTGTGAAATATTGTGCCTTAACTTCTGAATTCTCTATGATATGAAAAAAGCATATGCAGACAAAAGTAATAACAACGCTGTGATGCTGATGTTATCATAGTCCATACCTTCCTCTTCAGTTGTGAAAGATGTTCTAAGTCCAGCAAGCGTTTCCACCATCTCTTTCTCTGTTGAGGGTCAGTCATCTTCATTCTGCAGCTGAAGCTGGCAGGCACGCCTTTGGCTGTGTGCAGTCTATAAAGTAGTAGAGAGTATCTTGCCTACACTGGTCTACATTTGTCTTTGGTACACATGAGATATTGATACTCCGTGGCTACCTTTTATATCCACATTTGGATTTTTTTGTATCAACTGAAAAATGAACATTTATACTTAGTATTTCGTGTCGCTGACTGCGCACCAAAAGTTTAATTCCACAGTGATTTCATCTTTGTTCAGCAAGATTTATGCAATGATTTTCAGACACTGTTTTGGATTTTTATATATTATATAAAGATTGAATGAAATGGAAAAAATTAAACTGATAGCACAGGTGGTATTAACTAATATTTACTGTGTACTTTCTACTTGTTAGACACCGTATTAACCCCTGCACTTTGTCATTTTAGTAGGTCTGATAGTCACTATAGAGTAGAGGCAAAGCTTAAAACCATTGGATTTTTGGTCAGAAGCAGTGAATCTCTAACCCAAATCATATATTCAGTGGACTTAAGCTGATTGACTCTGTCCAGTTGGAAAGGAAAAGACATGAACTATGAGATGTGTTGGTATCTTTTCCTCAATTATAGAATAATAACATAATAAAAAATAATGATTTTTTTGTGTGTACAAGTACTTTTCTCCCTCTACCCCCAGCCATATTCCTTGATATAGAAGGATTTTTGCTGTTCCCACCATGCCCAATAAACACTGATGGAGAATGTGTACAGTGAGTTTCTTATCTGGGCTCTGGGGTTGTACTGGAAGCTTAAGATACCTGGAGCAAAGGGGCGTCTGGGTGGCTCAGTCGTTAAACGTCTGCCTTCGGCCCAGGGCGTAATCCCAGGGTCCTGGGAACGAGCCCCACATCGGGCTCCCTGCTCCGCTGGAGCCTGCTTCTTCCTCTCCCACTCCCCCTGCTTGTGTTCCCTCTGTCGCTGGCTGTCTCTCTCTCTGTCAAATAAATAAATAAAATCTTAAAAAAAAAAAAAAAAGATACCTGGAGCAGACTGCAACTTCCAGAATGTTTTGGTTTTCCTTAGACGTAGGAACATCTATTCAGTGACATTTCTTTTCTAGATGCTCAACGTGTCAATAGTTTCATTCCCTGGAAAACACAAACAATCTAGTGGAAAATAAGACTACATCTGCTCTCTCTTTAGACCACTGGGGAGGGGAGGAAGTACCGAATAGGTGGAGAGGAGAGTCTCAATATGACTGAAAGGAAGGCATCGGAAATTGGGGTTAAAATCTAAGGTGCATGTTGGAACTGAGGTGAAAGAAGTAGAGAACCGCAGATCACAAATTGCAGTTATGATGCAGTGAGCAGGAAAAAGTTGTTTGCACTGTAACTCGAATCAGGAGACTAGTGAAGAGAATGACAATAGATGTGGGGGCAACAACCAGAGTCTACAAGGGGTTTAGGGTGTGGGATGTAAAGGGGAAAACTCCTGTGCCTTGTGGAAGAAATAAAGGAACACAGAAAGCCAGTTACATTTGAAAAAAAAAGAAAATTGGTGATAAGGGTTAAGTGATAAAACAGAGGGCAGTTTTGACTTATCGGGTCTGCAGGGCCAGGAAGATGGCAGTCTAAGGGCCTCTTGACTGGGCCATATCTTGAGATAGAAGAGGAGGCTTTATGGTTGTATGGATATATAGACAAAGTGGAATTCTATCTTCATTTTGGCCTGACGGGACCTGCTCAGAGAAGCTTTTGGATCCATTTACAATCATTATAATCACTGGTTTTGACTTCATTTAAATGCTTTTTTATATCAAAACACTCATGTACTCAAGAGTGTTAAGTGCTTCACAGGCCCCTCCGGGTAGACTGACTTATTTATCATGGTCAGTCCTATGTTTAGATCCATATTAGGCCAAAGCATTCCATAAACAGACCCTTCGAAAGGTATCTGGGGAAGACGTAGGTGTAAATCATTGAAGAGTGACTGTCTCAAAGGGATTAGGAAGAGACCGGTTATTGAGAATCAGAGGCAAAAATAGATCAGCTCTGGGAAAGTTTGTTGGGCGTGAGGCTTAGGAGGAGCAAACCTCGCGGTGGCCTCATGAGGTGGAAAGCCAGAAGAATGCGCAGGGCAGCTCTCAGTTAGCATGGGTGCTGACAGTCGCCAGGGTGAGGACGGGCCATAAAATCTCGTAGGAGGGAGAGCCAGATTTTGATGTTATCAAGAGAGGGTTAGGACTGCAATTTTTTATGTTTCAAATGAGTAAAACTAAGGTTTGACAAAATTGTTTTTATTTCAATTTCTAGAACTGTTATATGATTTCCCAAAATGAAATCTGTAAGTGACAAAGAAAATTGGCAGCCTAGCATCTAGTTGTCACTTGGGGAAGGAGGGGCCTAGCGAGTGGGGACAGTGTAAACTCCATCCATCTGGCTGCATTTTTCTCTTTGGTGATAAGAGCCGCCCACCTTCCTCCCAGTGCAGAGCGGCTCCCCTGGCTGATTCCAAACGAGCTGTCGATCAGCATGCAGAGAGCTGGCTGCCGGTTCTCAGGGGCCGGCTATGGTGCTGCACCAGACTTCTCTTCTTTTAGTGCTTGTGGTTAAGTCTTTCCCCTGAACTTCAGAGCGGCCCATCTGCTGCCTATTTCGGGGGTCCATTTGGATGTTCCAGAGCAACTCAGACTCAGCATATTTAAAAGTGAGGTCATCGTCTTCACCCCAACTGTGCAGCACATCTTATTCTCCCATCAGTGAATTTTACTACCTTCCAGCCATTTGCCCATGACAAAAATCCGGACCTCCTTCTCGGTTTTCCGTCTACTTACTTCGCACTTCAGTTAGTCGACAGGACTGTTCAGTGTGTTCTCCCTCTTGCTGCTGCCTGGTTCAGGCTGTCCTCACCTCTCACCTGAATTGCTACAGCGGTGTTCTACCTGGTCTTCTTCACCCGGTCTCTCTCCTCCCGCACCCCGTCTCCCCACTGCCTATCTCATTCTGCACACTGCAGCTGGAATAATCTTTCTGAAATGCAACTTTGATCAAGCCATTCCCTACTTAAAAACCTTCAGTATCTCCTTATTGACTTCAGGATAAAATCAAAACTCCTGCCCATGATAAGGTCTTGGCCTTCCTGACGTGGCACCTGCTTATCTGTTATCTTCGGAAGTCTGCTTACGCTGAACTGTTGGCAGTAGCCAGGTGGCTTGATCTCCCTTTTCTGTGGTCTCTTGTATATGCTGCTGCTGCTTCCTGCAGAGTTCGGTCCATTGTCCTGCCATCCGCCACTCCACCAGCCGTCCTTCAGGCTTTAGCTGAGATGTCCCTTTCTCCAGAAAGCCTTCCTTGATTTCTCCAAACTAGATTAGGTGTCCTGCTTGTGCATGTCTATAAAAGCCTATTTTACTTCATTGGATTTATCATACTGTCCTTGCCTGTTTACTGGTCTGCCACCCCCAGAGGACTTTAAAGGTCCCTGAAGGCAGGGAGCTACTGATCATCAGTATAGTTCCTGGCATGTAGTAAGGAGCACACTAAATGTATTGTTTGTCTTTTTTTTTCCTTTTTAAAAAAATTGTGGTAAAATATACATAATATAAAATTTACCATCTTAAATGTACAGTTCAGTGGTGTTAAGCACATTCACATTGTTGGACATCCATCACCAGTGTCCACGTGCATAACTTTTTCATCATCCCAGACTGAAACTCTGTACCCATTTAAATAATTTTCCATCGCTCCCTCCCCTTAGCCCCAAGTAATCACTATTCTACTTTTTGTCCTTATATATTTGACTATAGGTACCTCATATAAGTGGAATCATACAGTATTTGTCTCTTTTTTAAAAAGAATTTATTTATTTATTTGAGAGAGAGAGAGAGAGAAAGCACGAGCTGGGGAGAGGGAGAGGGAGAAGCAGACTCCCCACTGAGCAGGGAGCCCAACATGGGACTCGACCCCAGGACCCTGAGATCATGACCTGAGCCAAAGGCAGACGCTTAACCGACTGAGCCACCCAGGCGCCCCCCAAATTTCCTTACTTTTTAAGGCTGAGTAATATTCCATTGTGTGGGTAGAGCACATCTCGTTTATCCATTCGTCGTCTATCCGTGGACATTTGGGTTGCTTCCACCTTTTGGCTCTTGTGAATAATGCTACTGTGACGATGGGGGTACGCATATTTGTTTGAGTCCCTGCCTTCAATTCCTCTGGATATAATTCTAAAAGTGGAATTGCTGAATCTTGTAGAAATTTTATGTCTAATTGTTTGAGGGACTACCACACAGCAGCACAAGGGTTCCACATTTTCCACATTCTTGCCAACACTTGTTATTTTCTGTTTTGTTTTGTTTTATATTAACCACTCTGGTGACTGTGAAGTTGATTTCATTGTGGTTTTGATTTGCATTTCCCTAATGATTAGTGATGTTGAGCCCCTTTTTGTGTGGTTATTGGCCATCCGTATGTCTCCTTTGCAGAAATATCTATTCAAGTCCTCTGCTCATTTTTTTTAAAGGATTTATTTATTTATTTTAGAGAGAGAGGGTGCGCGGGGGCAGGGCAGAGGGAGAGGCAGTGAGAATTTTTTTTTTAAGATTTTATTTATTTATTTGAGAGAGACAGAGAGAGCATGAGCGGAGAGAGGGGCAGAGGGAGAGGGAGAAGCAGACTCCCCGCTGAGCAGGGAGCCTGATGCGGGGCTCCATCCCAGGACCCTGGAATCATGACCTGAGCCGAAGGCAGACGCTTAACCAACTGAGCTATGCACGTGCCCCCCTCCCTGGTCCATTTTTAATTAGGTTGTTTGTTCTTTGTTGTTGAGTTGTAGGATTTTTAAAAATGTAGTCTGAGCATTAATCTTTTATGAGATATATGATTTGCAAATACTTTCTCCCATTCTGGGTTGCCTTTTCACTTTCTTGTTAGTGTCCTTTGAGGCACAAAGGTTTTTATTTGATGAAGTCCAGTTATATCTGTTTTGTTGTTGTTGCTGTGCTTCTGGTGTCACATGCAAGAAATCCTTGCCAAATCCAATGTCATGAAGATTTCCGTCTACATTTTCTTCTAAAGAGATTTATAGGTTTAGCTCTTGCATTTAGATATTTAATCCATTTTGCGTTGATTTTTGTGTATAGTGTAAAATAAGTGTCCAACTTCACTCTTCTGCATGTAGATATCTAGTTTTCCCAGGACCGTTTGTTGAAAAACCTGACCATTTCCTCATTGAAGGGTCTTGTCACCCTTGTTGACAATCATTTGACCATATATCTGAGGATTTGTTTCTGGGCTCTCTATTCCATTGGTCTATATGTCTATCTTTATGCCAGTACCGGTACGGGATTGTGGACTGCAACAGCCAGGAAAGAATTCTTGAGATGTTGTATGGTGCAACTTACTTTATTTAAGTAGCTGGGGACAGGACCCGTGGGTAGACAGAGCTGCACTTTTGCTGTATAAAGCTGGTCGTTAACATGCTGAGTGCTCAAGGGGGTGGGGTCGTGCAGGGCATATTAGATCATAAATGTCTTCTTTGAATTTCTACTCGTAAAACTACTTTCACAAGATTTCTCTGGTGCTTATCGTTCTGTTCGATATCGACTATGGGTGAGATGTACAGGCAGCCATGAGACTCTTTTAAGAATGTGGCAACCAGCACATACTTGATCCTTATCGGAACTACACAGGCTGTAAGTCGGCCTTCTGGGCTACAGGTGAACATTTTTCTGCTTTTATCCTTCATCGGTACCACACTGCTTTGGTGACTGGATCTTTGTAGTAATCGTTGCTGTCGTAAAGTGTAAGTCCCCCAACTTTGTTCTTTTTTTTCAAGGCAGACACAAGTTTTTAATACTACTTGCTATTTGACCCTCCTCTTAACATTTTTCTTGAGTGCCCTTGCCTATAATGTTTCTGTTAACAGTTCCTCCTGGATGACTTCTCTTCCTTCATCCGTTACAACCACTCCAAAGCCAGTTTTCCTTCCCTCTTGTACCCCTCTCCCCTTAATTTAGATTCATTTCTAGTTGTGGGTACAGGCCACAGCTGATATATTAAGGCCTTAATCCTCCTGGATGACCAAGAGAAGGGAACCCTAATAATCTCTTTCCCCCAGCTTTAAGTCCAGTTCAGTCTCTTTCAGAACCGTTAGGGCTAAAAGTCACTTCTCTTGTTCCTTCATCATCTGGGCTGGGTGTTTCATCTGGCCCTGCAAGAGGAAGAAAACTGAGACTGGGGCCGCATGACAGGCGAGGTGCATTGCCTAAAAGGCCGTGTGGTATGGTGAGAAGAGCGTTATGTTGAAGGCCGAGAGACTTGTGCCGTAGTTTTACGTCCGCCACTAAGTAGCAGTTAGATAACCGAGCCTTTCTCGCTTCCTGGAAAGTTCTCTTATCTGTAAAGTAAGGAAAGTTGGACTGGATGGTCTCTAAGTTCCCTCTAAATCTAAAAAGTTTATTTTTACTTTTTGCAAGACAGGTTTCTCAGAAGAAGAATTTAAGCTGGTTTAAATGGATGAATAGAACTTGAATGAAAAGCAAAGAAAGACTTCAGGAGATTTAAAACAAGAAAACGAAAGTATATTTAGAAGTCAGTGAAAATAACAGTGACCAGCCTTTTTATTGAGCGATACTGGGTCAATTAGATATCCATGTTGAGGGGCGGGGAAGAACCTAGACCTCTATCTTATATACAAAACTCAGCTCCGAATTATTTGAAATCTAAATAAGAAAGGTAAAACAATAAGGCTTCTAAAAGAAAAAACATAGGCTAGTAGCTGCCTGACCTTGGGATAAGCAAAGAGTTCTCAGAACAAAACATGAAAGAGAAAATGGATAAGTTGGATTTTAGCAAATTTAAGAACTACTTTTTTTTTTATGTTATGTTTAAGAACTACTTTTTATCAAAAGACACCATTAAGAAGGTAAAAAGGAGAAAAACATTTGAGATGTATCTGACAGATGACTTGTATGGAAAATATCCAAAGAACTCCAGCAAATCAATAAGAAAATGCAGGTGACCAATAGAAAAAAGTGGCCCAAGACAAACTGGTATTTCACAAAGGAGGATATCTAAATGGTCAATAAACATGTGAAAAGGTGCTCAGTACCCTCAGAGAAAAGCAAATTAAAACTCCAGTAAGCCCCCAGACAAGAAAAACTGCTCAACCTCTTTAGTCAGTAGAGAAATGCAAACCAAAACCCACAATGAGACACCACTCACACCCACTAGGATGGCTGTAATACTATAAAAAAAATTAAAAATTAAAAAAAAATTAAAAGGAAAATAAGCATTGGCTCGGATATGGAGAAATTGGATCCTTACATTGTTGGTCAGAATGCAAAATGGGTCAGCCACTGTGGAAAAAGTTTGGCATTTCCTCAAAAAATTAAACATGCTGTTACATATGACCCTGCAATTCCACTCCTAGGCATATACTCATAAGAACTGAAAACAAGAGGGACACCTGGGTGGCTCAGTCGGCTAAGCGTCTGCCTTTGGCTTAGGTCATGATCCAGGGGTCCTGGGATCCAGTCCCACATCTAGCCCCACATCCAGTCCCACATCCAGTCCCACATTCCCTGCTCAGCGGGGAGTCTGCTTCTCCCTCTCTCCCTACCCCCTGCTCATGCTTGCTCTCTCTCTCTCTCTCTCTCAAATAAATAGATAAATCTTTAAAAAAAGAAAAACAAAATATTATGCCAAGTGAAAGAAGGCTGACCCAAAAGATTACTTACTGTAAGCTTCCATCTGTATGAATATCCAGAATAGATCACGAGAGCCAGAACAGGAGCTCAGGGCAGGAGTGGGGGGTGGACAGGAATGAAGAGAAACTAATTACTGGGTAAAGGGTTTTACTCTGGAGTGATGGAAATGTTTTGGAACTAAATAGACGTGGTAATTGCTCTACATTGTGAGTGTACTAATTGCCACTGAGTTCACTCTAAAATGGTTAATTTTAGGTTATATAAATTTCACCTCAATAAATCATTTTTTAAAAAAACTATGTACAGTACCTATGTGCATACCCACCAGAAAGGGTGAAATAAAGAAGACTGTCCTTTCTAAGTCTGGTGACAATACAGAACAGCTGGAACCCTCTTACATTTCTGGAGGTATCATCAAAGCAAGACAAACACATGCCCTCTTTCAACCCCAGCATTTCACTCTTGTTTCTATCTGAAGAGAAATGAACACATATGGCCACCAGCAGACATGTGCAAAAACGTCCTTAGCAGCTTTTGTCCATGATAGCCTAAAACAATAAAAAACCTCAATGTCTATCAAGGTCAAATGGATAAACTGTGCTGGATTCGTACATGGGCTACTAGCCAGCAATAAAAAGAATGAACTACTGGTACAAACACAACAAAGATAAATTTCATAGAAAGAATGTTGAGTGAAAGAAGCCAGACCCTGAAGAGTATGTTATATTCCACTTATATGAAGTGCAGGAACCGGCCAAAGTAATCTAAGGAGATAGATGGAAGACTAGCCTTTGCTAGGTTAGTGGTGACGTGACGGTGGGGGTTATTGACAAGGGGGCTCAAGAGAGCTGTCTGGCTGCTAGAATAAATCTTCCGTAACTTAATCTGGGTGGTGGTTACACAGGTGTATACATATGTACATAATAGCTCATCTGTGCGCTTGAGATCTATACACTTTATTATGTTCTACCTTAAAAAAAAAAAAAAAAGCCTAGAAAATCAAAAAACAGTCCCCAGAGTAGGGGAAGAACAGGAGAGAATGTTTGAGAAGCGTAAGGTTGTAGAAGACCTTGCATGGCAGTGGGGTGGCAGAAGTTTGGATTGCGTCTTACAACTGTGGTAGGTTTGAGGGAGGGAAATGACACAGCGGAAGCAGAGATGTGCCTGGTGGTCTGAGCACTGGTCTACAAGCGGAGGCTGTTCTAGTAGGACCTGGATGCAGGTGATATTATACTGTTGAAAGTGGAAACTTGGAAGAAAGAAGGATTAGTAAGGCTGGTCACTGGTTGGGCAAGGACAGCGAAGGATGACAGGGCAAAGATGACTGAGAGTCATTGCTAGATGGCTGGAAAAATGATGGCTCTAATAACAGAAGTAAGAGAGCCAGGAGGAGGAATCAGTTTGGGAAGTAAAGAGATGAGTGGTTTTGCACGCTTTAATTTTGAAGTGGTGACAGGCAGTTGTGAGACTCAGGAGAACAATTAGGGCTGGTGATCAAAATCTGAAAATCACCCATGTGCAGATTATGTTGAGTAGATGAGATCCCTAAAAGAAAGAGTGTTGCAGAAAGATTGCAGAAGCCCAGCCCTTAGAGAAGAAGAGACTGTGGTTGTGGATAGAACCAGGATAACATAGACTAGAATGAGGACTTAAGCCTCATGGAGAGAGAATGGGGCAGGAGATATAAAGGGAGAAGATACAGAAGTAGGAAAGGAAAAGGAAAAGATCGAGAATGTGAGGGGGAGCTGGGATCGTTGAGGGACCATGGTCTTGGAGAAGGCAGGAGGAAACAGGATCTGCAAGCAAAGGCAGAGGACTTAGCCTTGGACAGCTTGACCTGTGAAGAACGCAGGGCTGTACAGTCAGGTCTCAGGCATTGTCAGCAACTTCAGTCACTTCCTCTTGCAGTATATTCATTCTTTTCAATTTGAATATTGTTGACTTGCAGTGTTACACTAGTTTCGGGTGCACAGCATAGTGACTGGACAAGTCTGTAGGTTGTGCTGTGCTCACCACGAGTGTAGCTACCATCTGTCACCAGACAGCACTGTGACCATAACATTGACTATATTCCCTGTGCTCTGCCTTTCATCCCTGTGACGTATTCATTCCATAACTAGAAGCCTATATCTCCCCCTCCCCTGCATCCACTTTGCCTGTGGCAATCCCCTCCCCCGCCTTAGCAACCATCAGTTTGTTCTCTGTATTTATGGTCTGTTTCTGCTGTTTTAGAGTCTACGTATAAGTGAGATCATATGGTATTTGTCTTTTTCTATCTAACTTATCTCACTTAGCATTAAGCCCTCTAAGTCCATCTACGTTGTTGCAAATGGCAAGATATAGCATTCTTTTTTATGGCTGAGTAATATTCCATTTTATATAGATGTACCACAACTTCTTTATCCATTCATCTTTCAGTGGACGCTTAGATGGCTTCCATGGGGAAGCAACTCTTGCAGTATTCTTTGTCCTCTAAGTAGGAACTGAGGTGACCCAGGGTGGAGAATGAGTGTGACTGTGAGAGCCAAGAGGTCCCCAGGTATTTGAACCAATAATGGGTTTCAGGCATAATCCTATCATTTGTGAAAGGGATACAGAAGTAGTTTAAGGCACCATGCTTGCCCTCTGGGAATTTATAGGGTGCAATTCAACAATGGCTAAGAGCCAAAACCAGTGCAAATAGGATGTTTTAAATCCTGATTTGTCATTTTCTAGCTGTCTAACTTTGGGCAGGCTGTATTATGCCTCTGTATCTCTGTTTTCTCATCTCTTAAAAGGGAAGAATAATGACACCTACCTCATATGTTGTCCTGGAGATTAAATGAGTTAACAGGGGGCGCCTGGGTGGCGCAGTCGTTAAGCGTCTGCCTTCGGCTCAGGGCGTGATCCCAGCATTCTGGGATCGAGCCCCACATCAGGCTCCTCTGCTGGGGGCCTGCTTCTTCCTCTCCCACTCCCCCTGCTTGTGTTCCCTCTCTCGCTGGCTGTCTGTCAAATAAATAAATAAAATCTTTAAAAAATAAATAAATAAATAAACAAATAAATAAATAAATAAACGAGTTAACAGAAGCAAGGTGCTTGGAACAGTGCCTGAGACGTAGTAAGTGGTGGATAAATATTAACTAAGATCATGATAAAGCTACAGGAGTTCACAAGGGGGAAGATTAGTAAAGGCTGCAGCTGGTGGGAAGGTTGTGCGGAGGAGCGGGCATTTACTGGAGACCATTCAGGGATAGAGAGGAGGAAAGGAATGAGAGAAGAATTCTAGCTTGAGGAAAACATTGTAAATAAAGTCTTAGATCAGCAAAACCGTTGGCATTTGCCTGTGGTGTACTTGGTGATCCAGACTGTTCCGCTGGGAGTAGTGGGGGTTAGAGTAGGACAGGAGGGGGGGTGACTGGCACTGGTCACAATAAAAGAACTATACGTTGGAGAGTCAGAGCGCCTGGGTTGTGATTTTTATCCTGGCCCTGTGACCTTGGGCAAGTTGTCCAATCTCTTAGGACCCCAAGTTTCCTAATCTATAAAATGAGATGGACTGTATCTGTAAAATCCCTTGCATCTCAAGAATTCTGTGCTTCATACGTGATGACTTCTTGGACCCCACGGTCTGTGGAACAGTGGGGTTTTTTCAGCGCAGCATGGAGCCCTCTGGTCTTTGTGGCTGTGGCCTCATTAGTCCCATGCTGTAAGGGAGTGAGCCGACCAGCCCACATGGAGACTCCACACACTGCCT
This sequence comes from Ursus arctos, assembly GCF_023065955.2. NCBI lineage: Eukaryota > Metazoa > Chordata > Mammalia > Carnivora > Ursidae > Ursus > Ursus arctos. Next base: position 41,689,685 of record NW_026622941.1, read on the forward strand.
GTGCAACACTTAGCAATCACCACCGCTAGAGAAATCTGGGATCTCTGCGGGTGTGTTTATGAAAGGCGCCCTTGGGTATTTCATTCTCAAATTATTTAGAGTTAACTCTACGACTGTTCTCTTGAGGAGCCTTGAGTTTTGTGGATACTTGCCTTGAAGTGGACCCTGAGGGCTAAGTAGGAGGGAAAGAACAGTCTTTAGCCTTTTAAAAAAATTTTCCCAGATTGTCTCTGTGGAACTCACAAAACTAACAGCAAAAGCAGCACCATGAGCACCAGACGAAACGCTGGTAAAGCCCTAAAGCTTTCATGGTAAGACTCACCTACGGGGTCCTTTCGTGACAGGCACCAAACACTGTTGTTTTTGATGTTAGGGAGTCCCCTGTTCCAAGATGTGTTTTGTTTTGTTTAAATATTTGATTTATTTATTGAGAGAGAGAGAGAGAGAGTGTGTGTGTGTGTGTGTGAGAGAGAGAGAGCTTGGGGAGGGGCAGAGGAGGAGAGGGAGAGAGAGAATCTCAAGCAGACCCTGTGCTGAGCGTGGAGCCCAATGGGGGGCTCGATCTCAGGACCCTGAGCTCATGACCTGAGCTGAAATCAAGAGTTGGACTCTTAACCGACTGAGCCACCTAGGTCCCCCTTAAAGGCGTGTTTCAAATAACCCAGGACTCTGTATAAACATGGAAATGGACTTTTCAAATTCCATGCTTAGAAATCATGGGCTCTAGTATGGCCCTACTTCATTTTTCCTTTTAGAAGGGAAGTTTGGTTTGTCGTTGTGTTCTCACGTCTGTCCTTCCTGGTTTGAGCCCCTCTGGGCTGCACGCAGGCCTCTGCCGTCCTTCACCCTGCGGCAGGCGCTGCAGTGCTGTGGCTTCAGAAGAAGTTCTCTGAGATTCCTCTGCCACTGGCTTCCCCCGCCCCTCCCCCTGCCCCCCGTTGTCGCTGGCAGCATCTCAGTCATCAAAGAGGTACATCTGGGCTCTTATGCCAGATGGACTTCACACATCTTGGTAAATTGAAAAATAACTTAAAACGGAAGAGCCAAAGTAGATGGAAGCTATTTTATCTATATTTTGTGTCCCCAAAGTTTTGAAGGGTTTAGTGTTTGCAGAAACTGGAATTTGAAAAGAGTGACGGTTTGCCCCGGTGTTGTACTTGGAAGGAAGCGTATTTCTTTAGGGAATAGAGTTCTGGGAAAGGAAGGTGACTCGAGCATATAAGGATTCCAAAGCTAACGCGTGCCCCTGGGTGATGTGAAGGATGCCTTATTACAGGAGAAGTTCCAGGAGGGTGTGGAACGTACTCTGTAGTCACGTGTGGTCGCGAACAGTGAGCTGCGTCTAAGTAAGAGAGAAAAACTAGCAATTCCGGAGCCTCCCGTCTTTCCGTCTCCCCGGCTAACCATTCCCCTGAGGGGTGGCGGTGAGCCTCACGCAGCCCGTTCACGCCACAGCTTCTCCGAGGAGAAAAATAACCGTGTCACGGAGGAAACTATGTGTTGCAGAGGTTGTGAATAAAGGTCGAGAGTGAGATGGTTTGGTCTGGCCTCTTTTCAGAGCAGCGATTGATTACTGCTGTCTGTGTTGCCGTGTCTTCCAGAGCTGACCTGTCCCGGACGCAGCATAACTAACGAAGCTGCTGCAGGATGAGAAGATGGCAGCGCGGCTGCTTGCACCACCAGGCCCCGATAGTTTCAAGCCTTTCACCCCTGAGTCACTGGCGAACATCGAGAGGCGCATTGCCGAGAGCAAGCTCAAGAAACCGCCGAAGGCCGAAGGCAGTCATCGGGAAGACGATGAGGACAGCAAGCCCAAGCCCAACAGTGACCTGGAGGCAGGGAAGAGTCTGCCTTTCATCTACGGGGACATCCCACAAGGCCTGGTCGCAGTTCCCCTGGAGGACTTTGACCCATACTATTTGACGCAGAAAGTGAGTTGGAGGAGGCCACGCAGCTTCAGACCCCCTTTCCTAACAGCCTTAGGGGAGACGGGGGAGAAAGAACTGTCCCTTTCCCAAGTTTGGATAAGTAGTTAAAATTGCGTTTCAGTTCTGGTTAATGCGGTTTATTTTTCCGTCTAATTGCTGCTCAGGGTCATTTGTGGGTCTCGACACTTCTCCACCCTGTTAATAAGACTTCCGGTTTTGGCTCCAGGCCAGATCAGAAAAAGGAAAACGGAATAAAAAACAAAACAAAAGAGAACGTAAATGCAACGTGACTATTAATAGAGTCCGAGAAAGATGGCGCAGTGAAAGGAGCTATAGCCGGGTAGAGTCTGTCTCCTACACACGTTCAGAATTCTCTCTTTAAGTGTAAAGATGATGTAACTATTACAATAGCAGCAAAGCCTATTGTTAATATAAAGGAGATGATGGGTTTGTGCTCTGTGCGATCTTTCTCTGTCCCTTGGTGACCTCAGGTCACAGCTGTTGGAGACAGGAATAGAGGAAGGTAAACCAAACCGGGCCAGTGAGGAGACCAGGTGTTTGGCCTTGTGACTCAGTCGTCTGGGTTGAGCCCCCACTCATTCCTACATTAGAGTCCACTCTGTTATTCCTGCCGGTAAGAAACACAAGTGAAATAAATACTAGTCTTCACTTGGCCAAGAGTTTCAGACTCCCCTAACGAATCTTTGACCAAACCATGGGTTTCTTTCTCATGATTATCTTTTGAAACGAGGCAACAGGTGGAGAAGCAAAGCCCCCTGGTTAATCCGCCAGCCAACTAATGAGCCATTGCATACATGACAGCAGGAATGACATCAGACCCCATTTTAGGGATCCCTCATTTGGTAAGTGTCATTTAAAGAATTAGATTGATAGGTGTTTCCAGATGAGGGGAGAAAAGGCTTTGTGTAATTACATATTCACAAATATGAATCTTACCTAAACTGTTTTTATTAACAAAACTGCCTCATAAACTTCCCCTAACTTGTCCTTCAGTCTTTTAATTTGGAAGAAATTTTAATTTTTTGGCTTAATAATGGGACAGAAGTAAGATGAGACCAGTAGATCTCAGTCATTTTTGGCTCAGGATGGCAAAAACAGGGAAGACGTTGTCTACACAAAGCTGTCTTCACTCACTTCTGCGGCAGCTAGGACAGCTCCATGGCAGAAGCAAAGTAGCACCGGTAGCCTGTACCTTCGCCTGAGAAGTATAGAAAGTCTCAGAAGCAAAGCATGATACGATAGAAATTACAGTAGACTAGAAGTGAGAACTCCTGACTCTACCGTCATTCTCCATGCTTATTATCTGTATTTCTCTTTTCTCAAAAGTATATTGTTCAAGCTACCACAAATAGATTATAGGAAAAGAAAGTTTTCAATGAAGAAAAACTTCTCAAAACTAGTTCATGTCCATTAGCAAGACACGTCACCTCTCTGGGCCTAAATTTTCTCATCTAGAACTGAGAAGTTAGAATTTCTAAGGACTTTTTCACACATCAAGTTCTGGAACTGAGTAGTTTTCATAAACTTTCATTGATTTCCTCATTTACTCTTCCCTTTTTAAAAGTCTAACTTTGTAATCTCAGCCTTTGCCGAGTGGGGTAGATGGGAAGGGAGGAGGCAAGCTGTAACGTTCTGGGTTAGAGAATAAGGGAACGTGGAATCTTTGGCTATTTTTAGAAAAAAAATTCATTCATTGTAAAATTTTGAAATATTTTTAGAAATGTTTTCTTGCTCTTTCCTACCCTGACATCCATGATCTTAGAAGAGGTACAGAGCAATGACAAATCACAGGGTTTGGGTTGTGCCTATTTAAGTGAGTTGGCCAATGGTAAAACTTTTTCAGAAAGTACTCTTATAGCAATAAGAAGATAAGTAAAGCCCCTTGGACCCTGCCCTTTCAGGAGGCTAAAACCTCCTTGCTTTTATTTGAACTGTTTATTTTTCCGACTCCAATGCAAATTAAATCTCCCTTTCTTACACTTGACTTACTATACAAAGAATACATAGAGCTTTGGTTGTCAGAGCCAGTTTCCCGTTTGCATGCCTTTTCCCCTGGTTGCTGCCCCGTAGATAGCCTCTTTTCTCCTCTAACACCTCAGATTTCAGTGGCCCTGGATTGGGAGCGAGGCCTCAGACGGGGTGGGTCTCTGGCCCTGATAGGTGTCATTCCTTGGGCAGGATAGATGTTGACGGAGCTCCATTAGGGGACTGGCTCTTCATGACAGTCGGACTTCAGCCTTCGGCCTCACCACAAGGTTAAATAGTTTGAGGAAAGGATAACTTTAATTGTATTTTTTTTTTTTTTTTTTGCTAATCTTTTTTTTTTTTTTTTTGTGAAACATACCACCATGCAGAAAAGTTCATAAAACATAAATGCATAGATTAATTATTATTATAAAGCAAACAAACTAACACTCATGACAAGAAAGAATATTAGTAGCACTTCAGAAGTATTAATTGTACTGTTAATCAAGGGTTGTTTTTTTTTTTTAAGATTTTATTTTTAAGTAATCTCCACACCCAACGTGGGGCTCAAACTTACAACCCCAAAAGCAAGAGTCACATGCTCCACCGACTGAGCCAGCCAGGCGCCCCAAAGCAAGGGATTTTTTAGTCGATTACTAATATGTTTGCTCAAGTTTATTTGCAAATCTTTACGGGCATTACTAATACTTCTTACTAACTAGGCCTTTCACTAGGCCAAATTAGCAAGGTCTCCTCTACAAGGAAGCACACTGGGAATTAACCCACAAATCAAAATATTGAGAGTAGAAATGACTTTAAGAGGACATTCCCTTGCGTTTGTTTTTCATGGACTGCCTTAAATAATTCTTGCAAAATAGAGTTTCTTTGATAAATGATACAAGTGGATTTCTTTATCTTTTCCTTATAGGTCTCATTTTCTACCTGATTAACCATTTTTATGGCTCTCAATGAAACTGGTTTCTCATTTCCTTCCCTCTATTTTAGAGGTGAAAGAAAACTACTCCCCTGTTAGTAGAGTTCTGGTTTCATCCCGTTGTGGATTTCACACTCTCCAGGGACACAGGGACATAAACCTGTGTGTCGTATTTTCAGATACCCTTGTACCAGCTGGTGCTGGTTTGAGCTTCTTGAGGCCCTCAGCAGTGTTGTCCATGTTGCATTGCACTCCCAGCTGTTCCCGAAAACACTCTCTTCGGATTTCCTCAGACCTCCCAGTGCTACAACATTTTCTTTGCCTCTTGGTACTTTGTTCTAATGTCTCCTTTCTTTGGCTTTCTTGTATTTCAGCTGTTGCTTGCAAATAATTGCATTTAGAGGACGTGTGTGTTTATTTATTAATTTGTTTATATTAAATAAAAATAAGTTATGTACCTACATGGTTAAAAAGTCAATCAAAGATATTCAGTAAAAAGTCTCCCCTTTACACCTCTCCCTCTTCTGCTCACTTCCTGTCTCCTTGAACAGGTAACCACTGTTAGGAGGGTCTTCCAGAGTTTCTTTATATATGTATCGGCAAAAACAAATAGGTATTCTAAGGAACTTGAACTCTCCCGAATGCCTTTGTTCTTGGTTTTCTTTCTGCTATTTTCTTAAGCCTGTTCAAGTCTTAATTTTGTTGTTTTCCCTTCTTTCATGCTTCGAAATCTTATATTTTATCAGTGTAAATTCTCAATTGATTTCTCCCCCTTCCAAGCTTTTTTAATAAATCAAATCAAGGACTTTGTATTACTTGAAGAAGGGTTTTTCTATCTCCCCAGTTCTTAATAATAACTTGTTGAATTTCAAATGGCCACATATATTCCTGATAACTATCTGAAGTGGGGCAGCAAGAAAGTCTGTGGATTAGGTTGAGAAGGGCCTTCAGAGTTGCCTCCTACTTCTTTTCCCACTTCTTAAATTGGTGATTGATCCACGTGTCCTTTTTGTTCAGGGGGTATACGCTCTTACAAGAAAGCCTTATGAACAAAAATCTAAATTATAGGATGGACTGATGTGTCTTTAAATAGGGCTCATGCCTAATGCATTAAGAAATTATATGTGGTTTCCCAAAGTTCAATTTGCCTTCAACTCCTCATTTCTCTTTTCCTGCAAATTGTAGTCTACCTGGAATCATAGAAAATTAGAATAGTGTATCCTTCGACATCAGCTAATTCAGCCTCCTGCTTTTATAAATTTAATGAGGGGAAGTACTTGTCAAAAGCCAATAGTAGGGGCGCCTGAGTGGCTCAGTTGGTTAAGCATCTGCCTTAGGCTCAGGTCATGATCCCAGGACCCTGGGATCGAGCCCTGCGTGGAGCTCCCTGCTCAGCAGGGAGTCTGCTTCTCCCTCTCCCTCTGCCCCCTTCCCCAGTTGTGCGCGCTCTCTCGCTATCTCTCTCTGACAAATAAATAAATAAAATCTTTTGAAAAAAAGTATAGCCCTTCTCAAAAAAAAAAAAAAAAAAAGCCAACACCAGTGTTCGTGGTGGAGCCAGGACTAGAACCCATGCCTCCAAACTCTTAGTTGGTTACAACACATTTCTGGTTCTCCACTTTTCTCATGTTTTATTAACCGATCCTCAGCTTCATTGGCTCAGTTCTTCTGAAGCTAGGCAAGCAAATTTACAGACAGGAAGAAGAACCTGCTTTTTCATTCATTTTCCTGATAATCCCTACGGCTTAATAGCCTTTTTTAGGATGGGTCCTAAGAAGTGCAGTTCTTCTGGAGGAAAGGCTGGTGTCTGTATTAGTTGCAGGATTTTACCTTGCGAAGTGCAGGAGCTGAGTAGTGTACCCGCCGCAGACAAGCTGTTCCGGAGGCTCGGGCTCAGTATCCGCACTCCTGCAACAGTTCAGCTGGACATGTAATCTGAACACAGGTTATTTAACCTCCCGACGTATTTTTACTTTACTTTTTTTTTCTTTTTAGAGAGGGAGAGGCAGGGGGCAAAGGGCGAGGGACAAGCAGACTCTGCTGATTGCAGAGCCCACCGCGGGGCTGGATCTCATGACCCTGAGATCAGGACCTGAGCCCAAATCAAGAGTCAGACGCTTAACCAACTGAACCACCCAAGCGCCCCTGTATTTTTACTTTTAACAGGAACATATCTCCCACCTGTCCCAGTCCCCCAGCCTACTGACAGAATGGGATAGTGAAAAGAGCACCTAACTGGCGATATAAACACTTCCATTTTAGTTCTTCCTGTGCCCCTTGTTTGCCCTTGGCCAAATCACTCAAATTTCTCTGGGCTTCAATTTCCTCACCTATAATATATGCAAGATGAGAGCTGGACCTTTATCTATATCCTTCTAATTGTATTTCACACATATGTCTATCACAGTACATTTTAGCTGTGGCAGACTGCTTCCTGTTTCCCGAGTGTCCCCTGCCTCCTGGTCTCCATTCTCTCCTCTTAGAACGTACTGGTCCTTTAACTTCACCTTTTGACACTTGACCCATTCGTCCAGGCCCTAGGGCCTCTTCTTGAAGCCTGGCTTGATTCTCTACACCAGAACTGATTCCTCCTCCTTCTGAATTTCTGTAATACATTAACGTATAATACATTTGGTCCAACCTTTACCAAGAAGTGGTTTTTAGATTTAATTCACGTTAGCTATAGCAGGGCATTCTGTTCCCAGCAATGTTTACAGTTTCCTCCTTACACACACACACACACACACACACACACACACACACACACATACACACAGAGTCCCAAGCGCTCCTGGCAGAAAATCCTTGCTGAATCTATTTTCACATACTCTTCAACAGGTGTGCAGAACAGAGACAGGCTGCTTAAGGAGAGTTCATGTTCATTAGGTGTGATTTGAAGTATTACTAATGAGGTGCTGCATTTCCTGCTTTTGCACAATAAGCCTAGATGCTCCTTTCTGTTCTAAATAAAAACTACGTATTTTAAAACTTTGTTTTTAAAAAGCCAATATGCAACAATATAAAAAAAAATGGTGTTTCTGTTACTTTATCCCCCAAATCAAAGTGAGGCAAATGCTTGTGCACCAGCGGGAGGCAGGCCATCGTCAGGGTGACGGGTTAAGGATGTGCATGTGTGGGGTGCTTTTCTATTCTCCAAACATCACTCTCTAGAGGGGGAGGAATTTAGCTGAATATTCCCACAGCCAAACCCTCTTTAAGACCTTAGCAGTAGACCAAGTGTTGGGACATCTGGTTTCGGATCCTATCCCTACTTATTCTAGGCCATCTTGAGCATGTCACCTAACCATGCAGGGTGTCAGTTTCCCTAATCTAGGAAATTAAGATGAGGCTAATAGCTAATATCCCGCCTGTCTCGCCGGGTTGCTGTGAAGGTCATTTCTCGTAGCCTACATAAAACAAAACAGCCTGTTGCTCCAGCCCTGCTTCAGTTTTCTCCCTAGCGCTTGGCAACACCTGCCATGGGTTTATTTGTTTATTGTTCATCTTTGTGCTCATCGGCTGGAGCAGTGCCTGCCCTGTAGTGAGTGTTCAATCCATATCTGTTGATTACATTAATCTTAGGAGGCAATGCATATGAAAACACGAGGTACTTTTCTGAGTGCTTCGAACATGAAAGGTGACATGATATTTCTTCTAATAAAAATTTTCCCATTGACCAAAATGAATTGAACTTTGGAGGGAAAAGAGACTGATTACCAGTATATCTTTTCCTTTCCCAAAGAATTAGTTTCCTTTAGGGGCTGAGGAAGTAGATCAGGAAATCGTTTTCCTGACATTTTAGATATTTTCAGAGGGCTGGAGACTGTTGTTAAGTGCTACCAGTCTTATCTCTCCTCTTGTAGAAACTTAGAGTTGGAAAGACTTTATCAAAGGTCATGGGTTAATAGCCTCCACCTCATGCTTGATTCTCTTCTTGGTTTATTGGTATCATGTGTGTATTATACAAAGGATGTTATTTCCTGAACATTGTAGGTTGTCCTGTCATGTCTACCTTTATTAAGTGTTTTGCTTCTTTCTTGGCTGTGTGAGTTGTGTTACCTCCCCTGTATTAACCGACTAAAAAGAGAATGAGAGAAATGGACATTGGAATATATGCCAATTTGGGTTGCCTCATATAAAACATGACCCATTTATTCAACAAAAATACTTCTTGAGTACTTCCGATATGTGAGGCCTTGTGGGGCAGGGGGTCTGTTTGGTTCTCTTAGGGAGACAAAGATTAATAAAGTCCATTCTTCACCCTTAAGTAGCTTATAACATGGCAGTGTATAGTATGATATAATTTTTGACAAGAGAGCCCCAGAAAGGGCCTTACTTACCTCATAGTAAGAGTAGTATTTGAATCAGGCTTTGGAGTTTCTAAAAGAGGGATAGACCGAAACATTCTAGGCAGAAAGAGCAATGCGAGCAAAGGCTCAGAGACAAGGGCGTAGAACAATGGAAGAAAAAGTGGAGTAGTCTGATTTGAGTGGAATGTGGGGAAATGAGTGAGGAACCATGGGAGATGAGGCTGGGGAGGGAGAGCTGGAGCCAGATCATGGAGGACTCCATATGAGACGAGGAAGTTTGGTCTTTATTCGATAAACAGCAGAGACCTACTGGAGGTGTTGGGGAGTGCAGATCGAAGTAGAGCTTTAGGGACGTGAATGTGATATGCAGGGTGGGCCAGAGGACAAGAGACCAGCTGTGAGGTGATAAGGGTCCAAATATGGTGGAAGTGAAGAGTAAGGGCAGTGGATGAAGTCAAGAGCTGTTACAGAGATAAATTGATAGGATTTTGTGATTGATTGTGGAAGGTTAAGGACAGAGTCGAGCATTCAGTCATTCGTTTGATAATGTGATAAATTGTTATTGAGCGTTTTCTGTACGCCCAGGCTCTGTTCCATGCCCTCGGGAGCAAATCAGACAAGGCTATGCTATTCTTGGAACTTAGTTTTTGTTGGGGAGACGGATAATAAACAAGTAAAGAAATGAATCATTACAGATAATGATATGTGCATTAAAGACAATATGGCCTAGGTACTCGAGAGGTTGTGGTGCTCTAACGTGGTAAGAGACTAAACCTAGGGAATACAGAAGAATCAGAGGCTACACGCTGTCTAGATATTCGGTGTCTTAAATAGGCTTTTATCAAGCACTAAATTATAATCTTTAAAAGGACCCATAATGCAGATATTCTGAGTTACTTAAAAGCCAGTATCACTCTGTTGAGAGATTTTGCCAGTCTTCGATTTTCACATAGGCAGGAGTCCAGCACATTTCAGCATCGGTGTGAGTCACGGGGGCACCTGCAGATGAACCTTGCATTTGCTCCAGAAAAAAAGCCTCAGGTCTTCTCAATTCCTTGCACAAGTACTAAGTTGCAGTTCCAAAGCTCTGAGCCATGTTGATGTAGAAGAGACAACCTTTCACCTGAATTCTAGAATGCATGTTATTAATACCTCGGCCATAAAATTCCACTGATTGATAGTTTTAGGAATTAGTCTCCGATGGTTTCTCCAGGGTCATGAAATATTTTTATTTTAATGAAAATTGACCTGTTGAATGGGTTAGTTAATAATGGCCGTTGGAAGTGGTGGAGGACCTCTCAAGATCACAATGATATTGATCATCTTCTGACAATAACCATATTTTAAATTCTTTATTAGTCAAAGAGAATAAGCCTGTGGCATCATTATACAGAGGGATGCTTCTCTTACTGATTGTTTCCATATTCAGATGAGTTGTAAATTCTTTACATATTGTTCTTTACACCTAACCCTGTTTGACACAGTTCAAGATTAGGATTGCCCCATTATATGACAATTTCTGCCAACTCTGAACCCAGCAGTAGAATTTTCGATACTGGCTCTGAAGAGGCACTCCTATTCCTCAACTTCCAAAGTTTGGCCTGTGTAAGCAAGTTTGAATAAAAGATCCCTCCAGTTTCAGAGGATGAGGTCCCCTCTCTACTGTTCAAGGCCAGTCCCTGTCCCTGTGCCTCTGACCCCACCCATGCCTTCCAGCCTTCTCTAGAACTTCACTCTCGCAGTTTTCGTCTCACTTTTCTGGTCTGTCAGTCTTTCCCTTTGCATCCTGGTTCCTTCCCCTCAGCCTATAAACACTCCCAAAGCCTCTCCCATTCTAACAAGCCCTCACTTGAGCCCACATCACCAGCTAGTCTAACCTCTCTTCTCCTGCCATTGAAACTTGTGAAGAGTAGCCTTTACTCATCATCGCCACCTGCATGCCTCCCACCCACTTCCCCATCCTTGCAGCCTGACTCTGCATCCTCACCTCTCCGCTGACATTCTCATGGTAAGATCCTCTGTGATGTCAAACTGCCGAATTTATCAGACATTGTTTTACTTCTTATCGCACCGAACCTCTCTGCTGTATTTGATACCGTTGATTCCTCCCTAATTCTTGCAGCTCTTCTCTTCCTTGGCTTAATGCTCCGTATATCTCCGATCATTCCTTCTCTTCCATTTCCGGCACCTCTCCCAGGTTCTGTACATGGCCCATGTTCCTGTCGTTCGACACACTCTCCCTGGGTGATGTCACCCATTCTCTCAGTACTCTTGAATCTGTATCTCCAGCCTGGAACACTCCTTAATATTCCGCAGCTTGCCAGTCATCTCTAGCTGGGTTTCCCACAGGTAACTCAGTGTGTTTCATATTGAAGTCGTTTCTCCTCTCAAACCTCCTTCTTTCATCAGCTGTTTTAGTGGATGACACCACCCAAATTCTAGATATCATTATCGACTCCCCAATTTTCTGCAGTTCTTAGGGGCTACCAACCTTAAGGAGCTGTCAGTAGAATGTTGCATATTTTTATAAGTAAGAAAATATTGTGGCGCAGAAATCTGAATTGCTCAGATTCCCTAAGCTAGTGTGGGGCAGAGCCAGATTTCAGGCGCGGGGATGTGTGATTTAATGTTCATGATCTTTCGGCCATACCATGCTGTCTCTCTAGCGTATACTGCAGACTCATTTTTTGTTTTTGTGTTCTGTCGCTTTTAGATAATTTTCTAGCATTTTACGCTGCCTCAATATGAAGTTACTCCATGGTGTTTTGAGGTTTTTTGTTTTGTTTTGTTTTTTAGTGTATTTGTCTCAGGCTGTATCTTTAGCATGGTATCTAAGACACAGAAAAGATGAGAAGACTTTTCAAACTACAACAAATAATTCTTATGGGCGGATGAGCTAAAGGGTGGAAAAGGTCGATTAGACACTGAGCAGAAAGTTGCGTATAGTTATAGGTTAGTTGTCTGATCATTTCTTCATGTCTAAGAGATTAATTCATGTGTTCAGTAAACATGTATGAATCTCTACCTTTGCCAGATGGGCATCAGATTATGCACTCTACTCGCTAAGCTGAGAAACAGTAGTTGGAAGCCATAGCCCTGCTTTAAGGACCTCAGGGTCCAGTGAGAGATAAAGATGTGTACATAAAAATGACAACACTACGTGAACTGCTCTAATCGAATTAAGTGCCAAGCAGAGACACACAGGAAGGAAGGATAATTCTGTTTAAGAGAGTTGAATGGGGCCATCTGCAGAGAGGAGGTGATAGTTGAGCTGGACCTTAAAGTATTAAAATATGGTTAAAAATTTCACCTGTTGCAAAAGAGAAGAAAGAGCAGTTCGGGTAAAAAGACTGGTACGTGCAAAGGCAGAGGGGCATGGGAAGGACTGAATTGTTTCAGACAGTGGGTTTGGTTGTGACGAGAGCATGGAGTGTGGTTTGCCGTGGCTCCCGTCGAGAGGCAGATTGGATCCCAATGTGTGTGTACTAAGCCGTGTTTATTTTCTCCCACTTCCAGAGTTCTTAGGTCTGACATAAGCTCTGGGGCCCATCTTGAGCCATTCAGTGCAGCCATACAGGTGTCTCCTAGTGACTCTGGATACTTGGTCTAGCTTATCCTATGGTCTTGTGCCAAGTGTGTGAGTACTAACATGAATGGTAGCCCTCGGGGTTTCCTCATGGCCACCCCATGTTGGGAGCCAGAGAGCAGGAGTGACAGTAGTCTGTGTGATGGCCGCAGCAGCATCCTAATCACGTCCGTTGAGGGTTCGTTCTGTGCCAGACACTGTAGCGAGGACTTTTGGTGAATCTTCATTTAATTCTCATAACCTGATGAAGTAGGTACTATTAATCAATATCCCTATTTTATCAATAAGAAAACCGAGCCTTAAGAACCTAGAGAAGTCGACAAAGATCATGACAGCTAATAAGCAATGGAGCTGTGCCTTGAATCCAGGTCTTTGTGGCCTCAGAGCCTCTATAGAAAACACTCTGCTCTTTCTAAGAGAGAGGAAAGCAAGAATATAGAATATTCTGGAATATGAATACAGTGACTAAGGGGGTTAATATGCTTTATATAACAAACGTGCATTTTGCTTTACCCCAGAGCAGCTGCAGTCTGTGTACCCTAAGAGGGTAAAGGGGAAAGAGATCAAAGGCAAATTCATATTGAAGGGCAGCAAGGAAGAGTGGCCATGTAGGAGGTTCAGGGCCGCCCAGCCTCTAGGGAGCAGCGTCATGCTGGCTCAGCCTGGAGCAGGTGCATGGCGCTGCTGTTCTGCCAGGTATGGCTTCCCGTGACCAGGATGTGGGCAGGAAGGGGTCAGCTGCTCCAAATGTGGGTTGGAGGGCATGCGGTTACAAGGTCAAACCAAATGAGCAAGTGTGTGCAGAAGCACCTGGAAAACAATAAGCCACAGGTGCATGTGGTGCCAACATTACCTTCATCCAGCTTCACTTGGGAAAAAGGCCACAGCCATAACCAGCTGCTGTGATCTCCGAGGGATGTGCAGGGGTTTCCCTTTTGCCAGAGTTAAAGGTATTAAGTAAGAGAGATTGCTTCATTGACCCAAGGATTGGACCGGATGACCTGGTGTGAGAAAAAGCATTCAGGACCAGATGCCGGGAGACCTGGCCCCTAGTAACTCTCAGCTCTGTGGTGTTAGTGTGAGCAGAGGTGTCTGTGCGTGGTCTCTTGGCTGTAAAGTGAGGGTTAGATTTTTTGAAGCTTTTTGAAAACTGCCTTATAAGAGCACAGGCTTTGGAGTTAGACCGCCTTGGCTCAGTTCTAAGTTTTGCCACTTAATAAATAATGTTGTGGTTCTTGGGAAAGTTACCTGACTTTCCGCCTCAGTTTCATCATCTGGAAAATAGTACCTACCTACCTCATGAAGTGGTTGCTGTGAGACAGATACTGAATGGGCGTCTTAGTAGGCTGCCTGCCACGGAGTAAATGCTTAATGTTCAATGTTGGTCCTCAGATAGGCTCATAGGTACAACTGTCAATGATCAAAAGCAGTAAAAACATTAATATGAGATTTAGATGTCCGTCTTGCCTAATCCTCGGTGTAGTGGAATAGAGACTTGGAAGACGAGGGCTCTAAATATTCATAGTTCGGGACCCCTGGGTGGCTCAGTCAGTTAAGCGTCCAACCCTTGATCTTGGCTCAGGTCTTGATCTCAGGGTTGTGAGTTCAAGCGCCGTGTTTGTGGAGCCTACTTAAAAAATAACAAAAGAAAATAAAATAAAAAATATTCATAGTTCAAATGAAAGTATAGCCTAAAGGAAAAAAAATTTGTCCATGTTTCATGTCCTGCTTTAGTTCAGTATTTTTAAAAGGCAGCTGAGTGCCAGGACACAGGTACTGAAGAAATTCAGGCCAGTTGTGCCTTTACTGGAGCCTTTCCTGAGGCCCATGGGACTGTAATCGTGGTTTCACTTGAGGGGCCCACTAAGCAGATTAGCATTAAGAACGGCATCCAGACTCTTTTCAACACGGGGTAGTCGTTTGACAGTGCAGGTCATTTCTGTCCCAACAGCTTCCTCGTCTGAAGTAGAATCTGTTTAGATTCAGCATTAGATGTTCCTATATTAAACTGGGGGAACTTGGAAGGGACATTGATTTGCCGCCCGCTGTATGGGCTCTGTAGATAGTCACTCGGAGGTGAATGCCAGATTGCTGTTGACGAGCGGACGGCGGGCTGCTGCTGCTGTCGCTGGTGTGGCTGCTCTGCGGATCGGCTGTATTCAGATTGTCATCGGACAGAGAACTGTGCGTGCACTCTGAAGCCAACAGGCAGAGAGAATGTGCCCTTCGTAGAAGTTACCAGAATTAACAATTTATAGTTAGGCGGGAAAGAGCTAACAACTAATGTAAGTCAAACTGGCCAGTTGCCTGGTTCAGAGGGAGTACGAAAGGTCCGCGAGAAGACGGTGTATATATGAGGTTGAGACAGGCAAGAACTGAAGGGGAGAGAAGTCAGCTAAAAACAAGAGGGTCAGGGGGTTCTAGAGACCAAAACAGTTAAGATCCAGGGGCCAAACTCGGGGAGACAGTCACAAGTCAGTGTCTGTAACAGCTCGAGCTAGATAGACTCAAAGGACATTGGTTCCCAACTTCCCTCTTGTAGATTGGCTCAGTCCCTGGGCGCCTTGGTGTTCATTATAGCCAGAGGTCATTAGGTACATGAGGGTTACTTTTGCCCTAATGGAGAGGAAGGACTCAGTTGAAGGGAGAGCCACTCTGCTGGGCTGTGTGTCCCACAGCAAACCAGGGGCTGGACAATAAACCTTTCTCTAAGAAGCTTTCTGGTCTGTGATCTATTCCAGCCCTGCATCGAGTACTCTTCTCCGTAACGTCTTTTCGTATCTGTGTACCCTTTATTATTTTAACCTACACTTTTTGTATGATTAAAAGAATCTGATCCTGAGGTGGGGTGAGGGTGACAACATGCCATTATATTGGCCGCACTGCAGTACTTTGGTACTTACGTGCATTTATTGGACCGCATTTGCAGGATGCTAGGATTTGTGCGGTGTGTGTACGAATGTGCTTGTCCCTGACGTGCGCAGTGTCTCTTCCCCTCACAGTAGACCCTGAAGAAAATACGTCTTATCCTGAATTAGCAGTGGCAAAGCTCCTCCATCCTGTGCTCCAAGCCCCACGTTGCTAATTAGAAATGAAAAGCCTGTGCTTTTCAGAAGGTTCATTGTATGCCGGCATGACATATTTATGACAACTGTGCCATAACTCGGTAAGAGCTGTTCCACTGCTCTTAATGGGCCTTGTGCTCAAACGCGTTCAGTGGCTGTTATTATAAACTGATATTTCCCCTTGGGCAATAAACCACAATTCAATTTCAATTTTCCTTTTAACTCATTTACTTCACAAAGATCTAATTTAAGACAGATTAGGTAAAATATTATTGGACTTCATGGACACCAAGTGATTCTTGCTTAAGAAGTATTCTTGTAAGAATCCAAAGCTTGCTGTCCTTCCCATTCATTCTTCCTGGGCTTTGAAAATCAATCCAGTGTTGAACAAGGGACAAAACTCCTTTTCTAGATTCTCATCAGCAGTTTAATGACGATTACTGAGATTTTATTGGCCACGCATATGGCTTTAAAGTGCTTTAAATATATATTTTTTAAAGCCAGCCCCTCACCAGTCATCCCCATTCATTTTCTCTCTGCTCTTCACTGTTCTGGCAGGAACGGGGCATAGAAGCAGGGGAGACAGGGCGGGGTGGGGTGGGAGCAGCCCTTGGTGCACTTCTGCCCTGGGACTGCTCCGTGCTGCCCTCTGCCCACAGAAGTATGGTTTTCAGGGTAGTATCACAGCTGTGGACCCTGGACTCGACAAAGTATCACATTGAAGGAGCAAAACAACCAATTCAGGAGAGTTCTACCAAGACGTAATGTGAAAGAATAAATAATAATAGGCTTTCTCCTCAAAGGTATGGCAGTTCATCTCGGATGTTCCCGCATATTTTCTAAACCACAGAATCACAGATATCAGAGCAGGAAAGGGCCTGGGCACGCCCATCAGGCAGCCTCTCTCTCATTTCATAGACGAGGGAAATGAGATCCAGGGAGAGCAGCTCACCCAGGCCATACAGCTAGCAGAGGCAGGTGAAGCAGGGGAATCTAAGTGTTTGAAGATAGGTGTTTGAATCCCCCCCTCCCCTGTTTTAGTGACCTGGAAGATGACTGGCAGTCCCCAGTCCTGGTGAGCACAGATTCCCCTGCAGCTTATTGAATCCCGAACCTCTGGGGTGGGACTCGTGAAGCTGTACTTCTTACAGAAGCGGCTCGGATAACTCCTACGCGGCCCGTCGGGCCTAGGTCCGGAACTGGTGTTCGTGTGTGACAGGGGTCACCCAGCTGTGCCCCGTGGGTCAGATCATCTCTGCCATTTGTTGTTGGATAGCCCGTGGGTTCAGAAGGGCTTATACACTTTTAAATGGTTATGGAAAAGTCAAAGGAAGGATAGTATTTTGTGATGTGTAAAAATTATATGAAACTTAAATTTCCTTGTCCACAAATAAAGTTTTGCTGGAACACAGACACTCTTAACTTGTTTACGTGCTGTCTGTGGGGACTTGTGCACCACAGCGGCGGGTTGAGTTGACTGTGCAGCCCACAGAGCCTACGGTATTTACTGCGGCTCTTTACAAAGGAGAGCTGCTGGCCCGAGACATGCTATGCTGTTTGTCACGTAAGCCCTGTAAGTGCCAGCATCAAAAGGGAGATTCCTGAACTTCGAGTACTTGTCTTAGTCCAAACACTGTCTTGTTTTATGCTAAAGGTGCAGTTATGAAAGTGGCACCTGGGTGCCGCAGTCGGTTAAGTGTCCGCCTTTGGCTCAGGTCATGGTGCCAGGGTCCTGGGATCCAGCCCCACATCGGGCTCCCTGCTCAGCGGGGAGACTGCTTCTCCCTTTGCCCCTCCCCCCTACTCATGCTCCCCCTCTCTCCAATAAATAAATAAAATCTTTAAGAAAAGAGGCAGTTATGAAAAACTGCATATAAATTAAGCATACGTACTAATTATTTTAACAATAAAGTATATTTTATTGTAATACAGCCTGCTACGGGAAGAATGGACGATTCATGTTCACTGCAGGCGGTTTTGTGTGGACCATGTGTTTATTTCTCTTTGAGGAGAAAAAAGATACCTTCTTTTTTACCTGATGAAGATCTAGGATGTAAATATTTAGAAAGGAGTGCTGATAAACTATTTTTACTCTATGTGCACTCAATACCTAAATTAACTATGAAATTTCTACTTCACACATAAAACATAAAACATTCTTTTTTATTCTTTTCAGATTTTTATTTACTTTTTTGGCAGAGAGAACACGAGCAGGGGAGCGGCAGAGGGAGAGGGAGAAGCGGACTCCCTGCTGAGCAAGGAGCCCGACGTGGGACTCGATCCCAGGACCCTGGGATCATGACCTGAGCCGAAGGCAGCTGCTTAACCATTTGAGCCACCCAGGCGCCCCACATCAAACGTTCTTAATAAAGCCTTTATACCTATAAAACCATAGTTTTTAAATTCACCAGAGATCCCTACTTTCCTTGCCAGCTCCTCACTTACTAATTCAGAACCCTCTGTGCCTCCTGGCTTTTCTTCAGCCAAGGCTCACAGTTTCCGTTTCTTCCTGTCTTCTTTTTCTTTTGCCTCTTCTCCTTGTCCCTCACCTCAGACATGTAAGCATTTGTTCGCTAACCAGGCCGCAGATCGTCGTTAATGTGCAGACGCTGACTCCGCGGTCGGAAGTGCCCTCAGTGGTACTTCCGGACCCGTCTTTCCACCGTGATCAAACTCAGAGATCAGACGAAGGGTGTGGAGCACACCACTTTTAAAAGTCCCGTTCCCTGTCTTCCTCGAAGGCAGGTGGGTGATTCTGTAAGGGCCTGGCCTGGTGGTGTTTAGATCCTGGGACGTGGGCCAGTGCTTCTTTCATTGCTGCTTAGGCTTTTATGTCGTGTGCCCCAGGGGCTCAAATTTCCCATTCACCAACGAATCCGTCCCCCATACCAGTTTCATTCTCTGCCACACGGCCCCTGAACAGCCTCTCAGTTTGGCACAGGAGAAGCTGTAAAGAGGCTCTAAACTTGGCAAAATATACTGCTCTTTGCTGCGTGACCTTTGATAGGTGGTGTCCCTCTCCTGAGCTTATGTAAAGTGCATAGAGGATAATAACCCCTCCTTCACCCAAACTTCACAGGAATATTAGGAGGTTGAATGAGGAGGTTATCTAAAAGGCTTGGCATTTTCATAGAGGGAGTTGCTATAGAAACCCAGAGGCAGACAAGTACTTTGGAGAGGAGGTTTCTGGAAAGTCCCGGGGTCTTTGTTTCTTTGGGTAGCCAAAATATGGAAGATCTGGCCTTTGACCTGTTTCAGCTTAACCCTTTTGCATTCAGCTCCCTTTTGCATTAAGAATCGGCTTTCCTGCAGTCCTGCAGCATGCCCCGCCAGAGCCAGTGCCCTCTAGTAACAGGAAGAACATTATCACGGTGCAGTCTCGAACACTAGGGAGGGTGAACTGAGCATTTCCAGAATGTATATCTGGCTCAACGCCAGCACCGCTTTTCTACTGGGAGAAAGGCATGACTGCCAGATTAGGAAAGGAAAGACTAGACGATGAGAGGAAAGGATCTTTAAAAAAGAAATCTGTTGGCAGCTGTTTATTGGGAGTGCGTGGCTTGGGTTTGGGTTATAGGAACTATGGGAAGAAATGTGAGACTGAGTCCTGTCCTCTGAGAGTGTAAAACTTAGTTTCGGGGGTAACTGGATGGAGTAGAGGGAGGGTTAAAAAAAAAAAAAGTCTTAGAGTGGAATGAAAGGCACAAAGTCCAAGTATAAATAGGAATTCAGAAAAGGGAGAGCTCAGAGTAATTCGGAATATTTCATTAAAAAGTGGGACCTCAGGACCAATTTCAAAATCATGCTTCCTCTGTGGGAAGAGGGGATGTGCTTTGGAGAGCTTGCAAGAACGAGCAGCACGGTAAGGCCTTATCTCTTCAGTAACTGATGGGTACATGGATGTTGGTGGTATCATTCTTTAGACCTTTGTATATGTCTTATACAGCTTAAATGATTCATTTTTTTGTTTTGTTGCTGTGGTGTTTGTTTTTTACTGAAATATTCACAAGCTAGACAGTTCACCATTTTAAAGCATGCAGTTCATTGGTGTTTTGTTCACAGGTTGTGCAGTTGTCAACACTATCTAATTCTAGAACATTCTCATCACCCCAGAGAGAGCCCTTAGCAGTGACTCCTCATACCCCCTCTCCATTCAGCCCTAGGCAACGACTAACCAACTTTCTGTCATAGATCTGCCTCTTCTGGACATTTCATGTAAATAGAGTCCTACAGTATGCGGCCTTTTGTGTCTGAATTCTTTTTAAGATTTTCAAGGTTCACCCATGTTGTGGCATGTATAATCTTTCATTTCTTTCTTTCTTTCTTTTTTTCTTGGCCCAGGTGTCTTTAGTTTTCAAGAAGTTCTTCAAATCATTCTGAAGTTCAGAATGAGTTAGGAACCATTTTTGGCTATTACTATTCTTATTTCTATTATTTGACTTGGAATAAAGCTGATTTTTAAAAATTTGTCAATAACACCTTACTGGGCACTCTTTGGATAATAATGTATATATTTTTATTATGGTAAAATATATGTAACGTAAAATTTACCATTTTAACCATTTTTAAGTGCATAATTCAGTGATACTAAATATATCCATCATGTTATACAGCCCTCACCACTATCCATTTCTAGAGCTTTTTCATCTTCCCAGAAGGAAACTTATACCCATTAAACGGTCTCTACATTTCCCCTCCTCTAGTGCCTGGTAAACTCCATTCTACTTTCTATCTCTATGAATCTGCCTATTCCAGGTTCCTCATAGAAGTGGACCTGTCCCTTTGTGTCTGTCTTATTTCACTTAGCATGATGTCTTCAGGGTTCATCCATATTGTAATATATAAATTAATCTCATTCCTTTTTAAGATTGAATAATATTCCATTATATAGAGAGACCATATTTTGTTTATTCATCCATCATTGATGGACATTTAGGGTCATTTCTACTTTTGCAGCATTTTGAATAATGCTTTTTGTGTATGAGTTTTTGTGTGAATACCTGTTTTCAGTTCTCCTGGGCACATACCTGGGAGTGGAATTGCTGGGTCATATGGTGACTCTGTGTTTAACTTTTGAAGACTGCCAAACTGTTTTCCAAAGCGGCTGCACCATTTTGCAGTCTGCCAGTAATATGTGAGTGTTCCAATTTCTCCGCATCATTGCCAGCACTTGTTCTTTTCCATGTTCTTTTTTTTTTTTCCCATTATAATCATCCTGGTAGGTGTGAAGTGCTGTCTCATTGTGGTTTTATTTGCATTTCCTTAATGACTAATGATGTTGAACATCTTTTCATGTGCCTAGTGTCACATGAAGTTTGTCTGTCTGCCTTGTAGAAATGTCTACTTTAAAATTGGATTTTTTTTTTTTTTTTTAACTTTTTACTGTTGAGTTCTAAGAGTCCTTTTCTAGTCCGGCTGCTAGGCCCTTCTTAGATTCACAATTTGCAAATATTTTTTCCCATTCTGTGGGTTTTTTTTTTTTTTTAACCTTCTTGGTAGTGTCATTTATTGCACAAAATTTTGAATTTTGATGAAGTCTAATTTCTCTCTTTTTAATTTGGTTGCTTGTGCTTTAGATGTCACAAGTATGACACCATTGCCTAATTGAAAGATGTGACAATTTACACTCATGTTTTCTTCTAAGAGTTTTATCATTTTAGCTCTTACATTTAGATCTTTGATCCATTTTGAGTTAATTTTTATATAAGGTGTGAGGTAAAGGTCCAGATTCATTCTTTTGCATGTGGTTGTCCAATTGTTGCAGCACTGATTCTTGAAGGCTACTCTTTCCCCTTTGAATTGTCTTGGCACCCTTGTCAAAAATCAATTTGCATAGTTGTATGGGTTTATTTCTGAATTCTCAATTCTGTTCTATTGATAGATATGGCTATCTTTATGCTAGTACCACAGTCTTGATTACTATAGCTTTGTAGTAAGCTTTGAAACAGGAAAGTATGAGTCCTCAAATTTGTTCTTATTTTTCAAAATTGTTTTGGCTCTTTTGGTTCCCTTGCATTTCTATATGAATTGAGTATGAATTTTTCAACTTGTTAATTTCTGCCCAAAAAGGCAGTTGAAATTTTGATTGACATTGCATTGAATTTGTAGATTAGTTTGGGGAGTATTGCCATCTTAACAGCATTACATCTTCTAATCTCTGAGCACGAGTGCTTTCCACTGGTTTAGGTCTTCTTTAATTTCTTTTGATGATGTTTTGTAGTTTTCAGTGTACAAGTCTTATACTTCTTTTATTACATTTATTCCTAGGTATTTTGTTCTTTTGGATGCTCTTGTAAATGGAGTTGTTTTCTTAATTTCCTAATTTTTGGATTGTTTATTGCTAGTGTATGGAAATACAACTGATTTTTGTATAGTGATCTTGTATCTTGAAACCGTACTGAACTTGTTTATGAGCTCTGATAGTTTTGTGTGTATGTATTCCTTAGAGTTTTCCATATATAGGATCATTTCATCTGCAAATAAAAATAGTTTTACTTGGGGCGCCTGGGTAGCGCAGTCGTTAAGCGTCTGCCTTCAGCCCAGGGCGTGATCCCGGCGTTCCGGGATCGAGTCCCACATCTGGCTCCTCCGCTGGGAGCCTGCTTCTTCCTCTCCCACTCCCCTGCTGTGTTCCCTCTCTCACTGGCTGTCTCTCTGTCAAATAAATAAATAAATAATCTTTAAAAAAAAAAAAGTTTTACTTGCTTAATTGCCTTGCCTAGAACAACCAGTACAGTGTTGAATAGAAGTGGTGAGAAGGACATCCTTGTTCCTAATTTTAGGGAGAAAGCTTTCAGTCTTATCATTAAATGTGATATTAGCATGTGGATTTTTCATAGATGCTCTTTATCAGGTTAAGGAAGTTCCCTTCTATTTCTAGTTGGTTGGGTGTTTTTATTATAAAAGAGTATTGGACTTTGTTGAATGCTTTTTCTGCATCTGTTGAGATCGTCTAGTGGTTATTGCCTTTATTTTATTAGTATGTTGCATTGCATCAATTGATTGTCACATGTTAAACCATCTTTGCATTTCTGGGATAAATCCCACTTGATCATGGTGTATAATCCTTTATATATGCTGGATTCAGTTTGCTGGTATTTTGTTGAGGCTTTTGTGTCTATATTCATAAGGGATATTATGGTTTTGATTTTTCTTCTCGTGATGTCTTTGTCTGATTTTATATTAGGGCAAAACTGGCCTTACAGATGAGTTGGGAAGTGTGTCCTCTTCTATTTTTTGGAAGAGTTTGCAAAGGATTGGTATTAATTCTTTAAACATTTGGTAGAATTCATCAGTGAAGCCATCTGGTCTGGGCTTTTCTTTGTGGGGGTTCATTTTTTTAATGCAAGGTGCAGAAGAGTATTTATAGTACAATCCCATCTGAGAGAGAAAGAGAGTCTTTTTAAGGCTGTATCTGTGTGCGTGTATTTACACAGAAGAGTTCTGAAAAGATGCACAAAAAAAGATATATAAGGAACAAAGGTTATCTTTGGGTAATGAGATAGAACTTAAGTCTTCTGTGCCTTATATATAATTACAAGCATGTATTGCTTGACTTTTTTTTTTTTAAGAGCCTACTAAGAACGGCTAATCTTTGGCCATTTGCTCTTTTATCCACACAGTGAGGTGCTAGTGCTGTGTGCTTGCTACTGGCCTTGTCTCCTTAGGAGCTCAGTCTCCTAGGCCCCTGCACCTCCAGCTTCATGGTCCGTGGCACCCCTTCTCTGTTTCTCCTCCATCAACACCGAATTACCTGTCAGTTCCCTGAGAACGACCCACAGTTATGTGCTACTGGGCCTCTGTACATTCCATTCTATTCCCTTTCCCTGCCAGCCTTCACCCTTTACCTGCCAGCCCTTCCCTTGTATCCTTGAAACCCTTTCCAAATACTAGTTACCTTTGTGAACACCTTCCAGCTCACTCTTCTCCCCTTCATTCTCTACCCAAGGGGAGAAAACACTCTCCCTCCTGTTGCCTCTCATTCATTACACATATTTTCGTTATTGAACTTTGTATTTACCCTGCATCGTAATTACTAGTTCGCATATATGTCTTCCCTAAAAGTACAGTTTTATCCAATTTTGTATCGCAGAGTTTAGCACAAAGTAGATGCTCAAAAGTACTTTGATGGAATTGAGTTCATGAGACAAGAAAAGGCATTGTGGGTAGTATGAGCAATGTGAGCAAAGGCCAAAGTTACGAGTTACTATAATATGTACTGGTTTGGCAAGACAGGAAGATTCATGTTGGGAAATATGGTTGAATGATTTTGGCAAGGCCGATTGATCGTGGAAGCCCCTAAAAGCCGGTAGAGTAGACTTGGTTAGTAAATACTGGCAGAATAAACAGCTCTTCTCACTTATTTCGATTCCTTGCTCAATTCTTTCTTCTCAGTAAGCGTACCCTGACCACCTCCTTTAAAACGGGTCACCTCTCCATTCACCCATCCCCTGACCCCTGCACTCTGTGTCTCCCCTTCCCTCATCTTCCTCCTTTTTCCATCGCACTTACCACGTTGTATATCATTTACTTATTCATTATGTTTTTTTATTTGTTGTCTGTCTTCCCCATTAGAATATAAGCTCCCTGCACCATGTAGCCTGTTTCCCAAGCACCTAGAACATTGCCTGGAACATAGTGGGGATATAGGAAACATTTGTTGGGTGAACAAATCCCAAGTTAATGAACTTCAGTGTCTTATCCAGAGCTGGCAGAGGACAGCCTAGGTATAGTTCAAATGGCTTTTTTCTGAAAGAAAGAAAGAGATGTATAGAAATGTGTAAAACTGCTAAGATCGTACCCACGGTATATTATGTATATAATCTGGGGCCGGGCAAGGGAGGGCGGGGAGGGAAAGAAAGCTACGGTGCCTTAAGGTTTCTTGCCTTAGAAACCAAACTAGGAAGTCGAAATTACAAGTACATTCGAGTTTATTTATTTCTTGCCTAGAAAAATGTTGTTGCGTGTGGTGATCCCATGCTTTAATAACTTCTCTTTTTCTTTCTCCACAGACCTTTGTAGTATTAAACAGAGGGAAAACTCTGTTCAGATTTAGTGCCACGCCTGCCTTGTACATTTTAAGTCCTTTTAACCTGATAAGAAGAATAGCTATTAAAATTTTGATACATTCATATCCTTTTCTACAAACGCGGAGTGAGTGCAGCATTCGCGTGGTCACTGGTATATAGTGTATGTTTCTGAACTTTGACATTTGAATCGCATATTAAGTATTTTATCGGTAGTGTCGTTGACTGTCCCACCAGTCAGAAGTTTGAGTCAACATCTGCCAGCTCCTGAGCTGAGCTTCAGCAAATTCTTTTTTCCAAGGACAATATCATGGGAGTCTGGAATTTTGTTGGTATCATGAAGAGAGACAAATTAAGATGGTACCCCGTAACCGAAGTCTTACTTTTTAAAGTGCCCAGAGCTCAGTAATTTCATTCTGAAGCAAACGATTCAGTTTTTTAACACATACACACACACAAACACGAGTCCAGTATTAGAATTTTTTGGAAGGCCACTTCTTTTTTTTTTTTTTTTTTTTTTTTTTTTTAAAGATTTTTTATTTATTTATTTGACAGATAGAGACAGCCAGCGAGAGAGGGAACACAAGCAGGGGGAGTGGGAGAGGAAGAAGCAGGCTCATAGCGGAGGAGCCTGACGTGGGGCTCGAACCCGGAACGCCGGGATCACGCCCTGAGCCGAAGGCAGACGCTTTAACCTCTGTGCCACCCAGGCGCCCCTGGAAGGCCACTTCTTGAGTACAGAGTTGAATGAATGCTTTTAGAGATCTGCCTTGAATATTTCTGATTTCTTGAGCAGTGAGCATGGAAAGTGCCTGAGATAGTTTCTCGGATTAAATGGTCTCCTCAGTACAGAGGTTTAGATCTGGATTGCAAGCCTGATATGAGTCTTCTGTGGTATTTTTACTCCCCTTCAACTGAAAATGCCAATTTATTCCTGTGGCCTGAATTTTATATCTTATTAATATAGGGGCGTGTATGACAGATGAAAAATCATGTGATGAGTTTAGCAACTTTTCACAGTGACTTTAAATTGTATGGTTGGTGTTTAGTTTGTCAGTCTTTAGTCCGGTGCCCCGAAGGATATTGTATTCTCTGAGTAGGATGAAGAAAGTGGCAGTAGCGACTTATAAATTGGTTTGCTCAGCTCTTGCCACATTTTATTAACTCTAAGAATTTAGCAGCCCGATTCTGAAATCTGTAGTTTACAAGGAACATTGTTCTGGAATAAATAATTCACAGTGGACTTCTTCCCCTTTTGTTCAGAAGACTGTGTCTTTTTCTCTTCTAATCGGAATGTGTTCTTATTCCTGGAAGAAAAATCGAGCTGAGGTGAAGAAAAATCCAGCTGTAAGAAGTATTTTTTCTTTTAAAAATTTCATTAGTAGAGTGAAGATGGTGAATGCCATTAGCAAGAGAGAGTTAGCAACAAATGAGATATGGCTTCTGTGCTTATGAAAGTGACAGTTTGAGTTTGAGTAATTCACATGCTGACCTAAAGGAGTTAATTTGTTTCTCAGTAGACAAGAACAGAAAGGCTGAGAAAAATCTTGGGTGGAACTGAAAAGGCGGCAAAATGGTTTGCTGTCCGTAAACATTCCCGGGCACTTTCAGAATGATCAGACGAATCTACCCCATCATCTAATTCTTAGGAGTATGGTGGTGCTTATGTCCTTGAGATCCTTACCCAACAGGCCATGACTGGCTTCCCGAATTGTTCAAATGCCACACGTAGCGGCTGTTACCTTCCCCTCTAAGGACAATTCAGCCCTTTGGAAAACTAGGGGGAAAAGTGAACCGTTACGTTCTACACCTGAAACTAATGTAACATTATGTGCCAACTGTACTGCAATTAAAAAAAAAACAAAAGTGAACCATTAATTGCATGTAGATTTTCAAATAACGAGTTATGCAAGATAAGGTAATTAACAATAAATGAGTACTGAATAATATAGATCAGACGTAATGTACTTTCTCACCTGATGACATCGGCATCTGGTAGACTGGTAGATTTCTGGTTACTACATGTACAGGTATTTAGAAGCTTTTTCCATAGCTGAGGCCAATGTGGCAAGAGTGGGGGGGATGTTTTACCCAAAAGAAGCAGAGCAGTGTCAGCCCTTTTGAAAGAAAGAGAGTGGCTGTCCTGCTGTGTCCACCCACAGCTCTCTGGTCAGGTGTGGGTACATACGGCAGCATTCTGTGTTCATGGTGGCTTTCACTATCGCCTCGCTGTTTCCTTGTCCTCTGTGCTTTGTCTCCTTTCAGGTTACTGACTTAATTCTCATGATACCCAATGTGAAATGTGTTTGCTTTCTGAGGAAGAGAACAGGCCAGATTTCGTGTATTCTCCCTTGACTCTTTTCTACAGTATTTAGCATGATCATTATGTGCACTATTTTGACCAACTGTGTATTCATGACTTTTAGTAATCCTCCTGAATGGTCGAAGAATGTGGAGTAAGTAGCTCATTTATTTATTTGTCTGCTTGCTTGTTTTAAAGATTCTTACACACCGAATCTTGCTTTGCACAGTTTATCCATCAAGGAAAAAAATTGGTTTTTTCCCACTCTTTACTTCACAGAGAGGGGTGAGGATCCATGTGGAATTTAGGAAATATCCTTAGACGTCAACTCTAGAAAGAGAAAGTGCGCTCTGGAAGTTACTGCCCTTCACCTCCACCCTCTCCTGTGCTGGCCAGTGCCTTTGACTTGCTGCCCCAGCGCCATCTTGTACCCTCAGTTAGTCCCTCATGGCACTGCCTTCTTCTCCAACATGAGATTTCCTCTTTTTTTTTTTTTTTTTTTTTTAACTTGTCTAAAGTTAGAAATAGCTCTGGGGCCTCCTCACCTGGTTCAAAATGACCACCTACTAGATGGCACCCAGTACAGCATTCCAAAGTTCTTGGTTTTGTGTTTCGGTAAGTTTTCTTCAAAGCATCCCTTTCTCTTCCTGCCTTCCTTTCTCCCGCATTGGCTGTGCCCGTTCTGTTTTGTCTAGTAGTCGAAGCCACACTTCAGGCACTGTTATCTTAAAAGATTCACTGAAAGTTTCTGTCTGTTCAGAAATTACCTCAAGCTCTCCATTTCTTTGACAGGTACACATTCACAGGGATTTATACATTTGAATCACTAGTGAAAATCATTGCAAGAGGTTTCTGCATAGATGGCTTTACCTTTTTACGGGATCCGTGGAACTGGTTAGATTTCAGTGTCATCATGATGGCGTAAGTTGTCTGCTTACTTTATTGATGTTCTTGGTGTGATTACGCATGTGTGGTTGTATGCCTGGTTGCGTTCGTAAGTGTGTTTGTGGCCAGTTAGAAGAGGCATTAGTGGATAACCGTAGAAGGCCAAACGGGCCTACGCCTGTGATTCTCGCTTGTGAGGGCAATGACAGCATGTTTATGTGGGAGAAGGTAAGCCAAGGCTTCGTGAAGGTAGCAAGTGATTTTCCCATCGACGTGCTCTCGTATGTTCTCTGCCCTTACAACACTGACCAAGGTTTGCATTCTTATTACCATGGGGCCTTGGTGAAGACTTGACATGTTTTAGGTGTTAACCTTAAGCTGAAAATCAGTTTCCTGGGTATGTTAGTTATAGCACATGTAATTTCATGAGGCTGGTCCAGATGTTGCAGACTTGAGAGCACATTTGAGAGTGGAAACATGAGCCAAAGTATTCAGACTGGTTACTTCCTGAGGAAGTACTGACCAGGACTTGACACTATCGCGAGAGAGCAGCGTACCTCCACAGCAGTATGCTAGCTGCATGTATGCATCCCTGTGTCTCTTTGGGAAATGTAACTGATGATAGAAGACTTAGAGCAGACTTCATCATTTGTACTTTCGGGTGGGGAAGCACTTTGTGGTACGGTGGGGAGTAGGGGTGTTGTCTAGATTGTGTGTGTGTGCAGGTATGTAAGAGATCGAGTACGTTTGTATATATATGGGTCTGAGCATCAGAAAGATGTGTTTCAATTGTAAAATGTGAATGAATGAACGATATGCATTGAATATTTGAAACGGAGACTTTGACTTTCTGTTATATCAAGGCAATTTCTAGCTTTCCAACATTACGAATACGCACTGGTATTCATTTAAAATTGAAGTGTCCTTGCTGGGCACAGAGCTGGTGATAAAGTGGGCACTTAACACACTATTTGCTTCGATCCCATGATCCTGAGCCCTGCCTTTGTACGTCACTGCAAAAATATGCGTACGACTCCTGGATAAGTCATATCTACAGACATGTAGGCACTTTTGCCGTTGTCAACTAGGGAGTTATTTAATGTAAATTTGTTTTTATGGGCTTCTGCTGCAGAAATTTGCCTCCTTTTTCCTAAGAAATTGTTCACAAAGCTTGGAGACATAAGCCTTTGATAACTCCTGGCCTTTCTTTTTACTGAAAATAACGAATGGACCGAGAGTAGTCCTTCTGATTGGGGTCTACACAGCACGATGCTGATTAAGAGAGTAAGCCCTCAGAACCTCCTGGTTGGATCAGTTCTTTCAAATATTCTTTTGAATTCTCTTTGTCCAATTGAAAAAAGAAATGTGTTCTTTAAGTGTTTGTATTTTGAAATTTTCTTTTTCAACAACAAAAAGAATGAAATCATAGCTTGTGTATAAGACCCTTTCTTCCCCCCATTGTCAAACCCTCGCCCAGTGGTACCATTACAAGTTAACTTTGGTTTGATTCTGCAGGTATATAACAGAGTTTGTAAACCTAGGCAATGTTTCAGCTCTACGCACTTTCAGGGTACTGAGGGCTTTGAAAACTATTTCGGTAATCCCAGGTAAGATGGCCCGGGGTTGGTGTTAGGTGTTGGGTTAGGGCCCTGACGTGACGTATTGTACTTTTTGTTTTGTTGTGGTTTTGTTTTTTTTCCTTCGGTGTTTGTGTTCGTGTCTGTGTTTGTCATTTGTGTTTGTGTGTGACCTCCCTTACTACAGATATGTGACAGAGTTTGTGGACCTGGGCAATGTCTCAGCGCTGAGAACATTCAGGGTTCTCCGAGCTTTGAAAACTATCTCTGTAATTCCAGGTGAGAAAATTTACACACAAAACTGACTGCCTCATCTCCTCTTTCCCTTCCATTCATTTTGTCCACCACATTCTAAACCGGTGTCAGCACACTTGATATGGCCTTGCATTACGCATGTTTTTCCTGGGAGACGTTCTCTGGAATGGCCCTCTGGCCCTAAGGCAGTTTCAGTGGCAGCGCTTTGCGAGGCATGCAGCCCCATTGCATCCATGCTTTGAAAAAGCACGTGCTTAAAAATCACTTGGATCCTCCAATATCTGAAAAAAATTGTCACAGAGCTAGCTGTCTCTTGGAACATAAGTCATTTGCTTCCTGGCCTCATGGAATTACAGTAAATTTAACATTCACCGTCATCCCATTGCTTGTGATTTCTAGGCTTCCTGTCGCATGGTTTGCTGATGGGATGTTATTCAATGAACTATACTTTTATTGTTACTGTGTTAATGGAATTATTTAACCACAGAAGACACCTACCCTGTTAACTAGTCCAGTTTTAGAGCCAAATTGAAGAGCCTTGGAGTTAGTGAATGAACTTTAGTAATCACAGTCACATCCTATTGCTGTCTGTTTCACTGGAGTAAGAACCAGTAGACCTCTACTATGTGTGTATTCAGAGGCCATTCTCAAACACAAATCCCAATGAAAGCTTGTGCAGATGCTGTTAAAAAAAGTGAAAGGTAAGACAACATACATGCGTCTGAACGTACGGGCAAACAACAAGGACAGGAACTTGAGAAGAAAAGGGAATCAATCAGTGGGTGGTTGGGAAGTAGTTAATTGACAATCGTTTCATAATTTTTGCCTTTTTCTTTTTGGTCCTGGTTGAGCTAGCCCGGTGGTTCTTCACAAAAGGTTTTGGATCCTTTTGAGAATCAAGGGGAAGTTCCCGGACCCCGCTGAAACCCATCCATGAACCCCATGTTAAGATCCTTAATTTAATTTAAATCCTAACTACCAGATAGTGCTTAACTAATTTTTCTAAAGGCCGGTCTTGAAATCTGGAAGGAAAGACATTTGAGTAAGCCTTGGGAGCCTGAGGCCCACGGGCAGGCACGTGGCAGAAATCAAGAGTGTGTGGTTGCCGACTGGACTCTGGTTCCGTGCAGGGGCTTTCAGGGAAGACTCCCAAGGGACCAGGCTTCCCACTGCAGTTTTGTAGAAACAGGGACATGAAGAACAGAGGCATCCTGTTCCTGGTGTCACGTGGCTCTTCTGGCGGCTGACTCAGAAATATTCCTCTCTTCCCCTTTTCAACTTCATCTAAATATCAGACACAGAGAGAGGGAAGCACAAATGCAGAGTCCTGGAAAGGGCTGACTTGGAATGTAGCTTTCTGAGAACCTCAAGGAAGGTAAACCTCAGTTTCTCCATTTACAAATCTGGGCATGAGGTGGGCCGGTAAATTTGGGCCCTACTAAAAATGAATTCTTTTACAGTTACCAATGGGAGCTTTCTCCCTCTCAACTAGAGGCTAGGCATCAGTTGGAGTATATTCTTGGCAAAAAAAACTACAACCCTGACTTATCAAGGTTCAGTTCCTAGCCATTTTAAATCCGTTTGACAAAAAAGCGAAGCTCGTTCTCCAGGCAGCCTCAGGCAGCTCATTGATGGTGATTTAACCCTTGGGCAGCCTTGTCTTATTTCTTCAGGCATCTGGAGCACCAAATCTTTACTTTCGTTTTCCCTCTGCTCTCTTTCTTCTCTGGCCTCTTTTAAATATGATCCCATGTTTTCTGCTCACTTCCCCCAACATACTCTGCAAGGCATCTGTCTCTTTATGTTCTTGTGATCTGAAAACTTCTCTTCCAGAATTAAATTGGAAAGCTGCATTCTGTTCACTAACTAGGGCAGCAGATGCTATCTCTGGTCTAGCTCTTAGCTCCTGTCTGCTGTATGGATAGCTTCTGACCACAGCATTTCTGCAAGGTAACTCTTGACTGGCGTCATATTACTTATCCTTACTATTAACCCATTGATCTATCTATCTATCTGTCTATAAAATATATTTATAAACACATGGTAGTGCTCCATAAATGATTTTAGTGTAGCAATTATTATTATAAAGAAGAAACCTAAACCCAAAGAAAGAGTTTGTATCAAGGCTTAGACCTCAGCTTCACAATTTGAAATAGATTCCTGATTCCTGTTTCTAGAAGCACCCCCACTCGAGCTGGCTTTGCAAAGTTAACTGGGACGCAAAATAACTTGAAGGGATAATAAAGCCATAATAGATCTCTATCAGTGAGTGCTATGATTGATACTTGAATTAAAATGCGACGCTTTATGCCAAGTCCTTTCACTCCCCGTACTATTTATAGAGAACTATTGCCCTGTTCCTACCTGCCTGTTAACCAGCTCTCCTTTCAAGATGGGAGCACCATCGTATGAGTCACTAGACCTGGTGCCATCTCGATTGGAAATCTCAGTCATTCTGACTCTGTCGTCGAGCCAGGCCTTACTGCCCTCTTAGTGAAAGCCATTGTAGTGCATACCAGGCTTTCTCATGGATCAGTTCAGCGGGACTGGTGCTCTCTTTGCCTTTTCCTGTTCCCAGTTTGATTGTAGGCTTTTGCTGAAGCTGCCGGAAGCAGAAGCAAGAGCAACCACAGAACTGACGTGGGGTCTGCAAGATCCCACGAAGGCTTCAGCTCCCTTCATGAGAGTGTTCCGTTCCTGGAGAACTCACCCACTCACCCGGGCTGACGCTGCCATCCCTCTTAGCACTTTGGTAGATAGTCCGAATGTGTCAGCGAGGTCAGGACTCCCAGAAGATGGGATAACGCAGTGTGTCGGTTAACTGCAGCCTTTTGGATAAGGGGTGCTTTGATGTAGAGCCTTCTGGTGACTTAGAAAAGACCAAACCCACATTCTGACCCTTTTTATTTGCTGACTGAAGACCTAGATATGTATCACACATGGTTTCCCTTTTGCTTCAGAGACCTTGGCTTGAAGAACAGTGTATGCAAACGGCAGTTACAGGAAAAGACCTTTCCTACATTTCTTTGGTCCAGAATTTGCTGGATTCGACTTGACATTGAAGTATTCTGTGTAGAAATTCATGTCTTAAAACTTTGTTTTCAGGGGGCGCCTGGGTGGCTCAGTTGGTTAAGCGTCTGCCTTCGACTCAGGTCATGATCCCGGGGTCCTGGGATCGAGCCCCACATCAGGCTCCCTGTGCAGCGGGGAGCCTGCTTCTCACTCTCCCTCTGACCCTCCCCTGCTCATGCTCTCTCTCTCTCAAATAAATAAATAAAATCTTTAAAAAAAAAAAAAAACAACTTTGTTTTCAGGGTGCTTGGGTGGCTCAGTCGGTTGATCGTCCGACTCTTGGCTTCAGCTCAGGTCATGGTCTCTGGGTGGTGGGAGTCGAGCCCCGCATCAGGCTCTGCGCTCAGCACAGAGTCTGCTTGTCCCTCTCCCTTTGCTCCCTCCCCTCATCTCTCTCTCTCTCTCAAATAAATAAATAAAATCTTTAAGCAAGCAAACAAACAGAAACTTTGTTTTGGCTTTATATTCATTTGGGGCCTGGGCATAAAAATGAGCTTCTGAGTGACTTTGCCAGAAGTTTCATCTTCTACGTGTTTTAACCATGTGCCACAGGACCGACATGCCCAAAGATAGGGTGGAAATCTCAAAGCAGGAATCTGAGGCTTTTCCTATTGAGTAGCATTTAGTGGTGTAAATAAATCCAGTTGGGACAGCCTTACTGGCCAGTTCTACTCATTTCTATCATCATTTCAGTGACTCCCAAAAAGCACTCCTTCTGTATTTGCCAGCACTAGTTTAATATCATTTTGCTTTCTTTAGAGTTATAATTTTTTTATTATTTTTCTCTTTGATTTTTTATTTCTGTGCTTTCATTTCTGTTACTTTCTCTCCGTACCTGTGGTATCAGATAAGAAGCAGGAAAAATGGTGGGCCCTTCTCCTTCCCACCCCGGTATTCACAAAGAAAGCGTTTTCTTTAGACGTATGCATTATGAATATGGCAATTTCTGCTGCCCAGTGAACGGGGATAGAAAGTGTTTTCAGGCTATATTTAGACTCCTTGTTTCCTTTATAATATTCTAGTTATTAATCCAATTGCTTTTGTATTTCTCCTTTTCCCATTGCTTCTCAGGAAAGGTAACAAGTTGAACACAGTGGTCGTATGTGGGAAAACCCTGGAGTCTCACAGGATCCCACTGACCCACCTTTGGGAGCTAGTTAAAATTTTGCTCAGACTTTGTGATACAAATCTGGTCTTGAGTAAATAAATCTATCTCCAGATCTCTCCCCAATTATTCTTGATCCAAAGAACCCTCACGGATGTCATCATGAGGCTTGAACCTGCTGCAGGATAATTGACGTGGCACAACCTAAATCTAGAGCTTGTCTGGACCAAGCCAGACTTTGGGAATTGGGGAACTTTTCTCCCCCGGGCTGAGAACTGCTTGGTACCGCTCCTGAGCCCCATTCCAATGTTACTTTTGTAGAATTAGCTCATGTTGCTTCAAACCAGACAAGTTTCTCAACCTGAGCCACAAGCTAGAAAATATAAATTTACTTTATAATCCGGCATCACCGCTGTGGAAGATTTTGACCCCAGTGTACATGGCTGATTCCTCTGGACCTGGCACGTCCACAGGCTTTGTTCATCTGTCCGACGGCTTGCTGGACGTCGTGAAAGGTGACGGGAGGTTCAGAGGTGCCTTTGGATGTAGAGGCTTCACCTGCTTCTCAGAATTCCGCTCTGGTAGCTGCCATTTCTGTACGTTGGGTCTGCCTGTCTTTCTTGATCCGTAGTAAATGTATTAACCGCTTCTGCTCAGGCTCATCCCAACGCTAGTTAATGTTCGCCTTTTCCAAGAGTTCTCGCTGTCCAATCTGCCCCCACGTGGCTTCTGCTGCACCCTCTGTTGTGTAGGAGTTGTTTGAAGGAGCATTCTGCTGTGTTTGGGATAATCAGTTTTCAGTCAGTATCTTGCTTGTTCTGGGCTGTGGTGTTGTGAGCCAGTAGAAGAAGTGAGGCAACTTCTCCTCAGAGCCAGAACAGTGGCATTTTCCGTTCTCGCACGCATCAGGTCAGGAATTCTACCAGCAACTTCTTACTTTATTGACCTCTGTTGGCGATAGCAGGAAGCACTTTTGCCTGGCTGCGTTTTCTAGTGAGCGCCGGTCGCTGCTGGCAAGACTATAGAGCTTGAGCTCAAGAAAGGCGTTATATGAAAGACCATCAGGTAGGTACATGAAAAGATGCTCAATATCACTAGTGATCAGGGAAATGCAGATTAAAACCATAATGAGATAGCACCTCACACCAGTTAGAACGGCCATCATCGAAGAGACGAGACAGCAAACGCTGGCATGGACGTGGAGAAAGGGGAACCCTTGCACACTGTTGGGATTCGTAAATTGGTGCAGCCACTATGGGAAACAGTATGAAGGATCCTCAAAAATTAAAAATAGAACTACCATATGATCCAGCAATTCCACTTCTGGGAACATATCCAAAGGAAATGAAAACACTAACTCAAAAAAGATATCTGCACCCCATGTTCATAGCAGCATTATTTACAGTAGCCAAGACATGGAAACAATCTAAGTGTCCATTTATGGTTGAAGAGATAAAGTTGTGAGATATATACACAATGGAATATTATTCGGGTATAAAAAAACGAGGAAATCCTACCATTTTTGACAACACGGTTGGACCTTGAAGGCATTATGCTCAGTAAAATAAGTTGGACAGAGAAAGACAAATAAATCCTGTATAATCTCACTGATGTGTGGAATCAAAAACAAACAACCTCATAGAAAAAGAGATCGGACTTGTGGATACCCAAGGCAGGGTGTGGGGGGAGGAGGAATTGGAGGAAGGTGGTCAAAAGGTACAGACTTCCAGGTCTAAGAAAGAAAGTGCTAGGGATGTAATGGACAATATCGTACCTGTAGCTGACATCGCTGTATGACACATAGGGAAGTTGTTAACAGAGTAACTCCACAGAGTTCTCATCACAAGCAAAATTTTTTTCCTTTTTTTCTTTTTTTCCCCCTTTTCTTTTTACTGTATCTATATGAAAAGGTGGATTTTAGCTAAAATGCTGGTGGTAATCATTTCACGATATATATAAATCGAACCATTATGATATGAAACGTCTCCAGTGATATATGACAATTATTTCTCAATAAAACGGGGGGAAAAGAGAAAGAAAGAAATGCATTGAGAGCCTCATCTCCATAACTTGCTGTTGATGTCTGCGAGTATGGTCATTCCCAATCATCAACCCTAACGGAAGGAAGAAGAGTCTTAGCGGAGGCCAGGTGACCCGGTGACCATTTACATTTAACACTGCCGTGTAATTGGGTGTCTCCCTCGGGACGCTAACATTACGCCACGCCACCTTTCTTCCTGTGGGACCTGGATGAAAATCTTGGAGAGTGAACTTTTTAGATAGCCATAGTTAGTGTTATTTAGCAGTTATTCTTGCGTAATTAAGATTTGTTTCTCTGAGCCCCTGTGAAGTAAAAAGCAGCTGAATACCATTTCCAACTTAAGTTTTTACTTCAAACTTCATGAAAGCTGGAAGAACGCTCACCAAGGAGTTGCTCTAAACCTCAGACTTCAGAAGAAAACACTTGAAGATTTTTTTTTTTTTAAGTCTTCTTGACTCATGTTTACAGATTTCTTCAGCAATGATTTCTGGTTTATGGAGAAAAGATTTTAAACCAGCTGACTGAGAGCGTTTAGGTCTATCCCCAGGAAAATGATGAGTTCCATGTATGGTTGGTGTGTTAGTCGAAATCTTTGGTTGCAAGTGGAGGAATACATGAAGGGCTGGAACGCTTTTGGGCTTCTGGAAGCCAGCAAAACCAGAATGCAGAGCCAGAAAGCTCCAGATACCAGGAAGTATTTTTTTTTTCATGTTCTTTCTCTCCACGTGTCTATTTCCTTTTTCAATCTCTTAGCTTGCTAACTGCCTTTACTTCTCAGACATCCTAATATAATGACAGAATATGGCTACCACTTAGTTCCCAAATTTCCACGTCATCATTCCTTCCACTTGAAAAGACTACTGGACTGTCTTTAGTCCCATTCTAAGTCCCCAGAGGAAAGGATCAGGATTTAGGTCAGATGTCCACCCTGACACCTATAACCTACTCACAGATAGTCACTTCCTACAAATAAGGCTGCTGGGGGTCCAGCTTTATAAAACAGGGGATAATTTGAGCCTCATGGCCTGGAATTTCCATTATATGGGCTTGGAACTGTCCAGAGAGTTCCCAGCCCAGGAAAATCAGATTAAACTATGCTAAAATTGTATGGGTTTTTTTTTATTTGATTGATTGGTTGATATCACAGATGCTTCGGTTTGACTATTTTGTAGTATTATACTCTTGTTAGTAATACAAATGACAGTTTACAGCTCCTTTCTCAATTCATTTAAAATGGAAATAGAAATGGCCTTGAACAATCATCCAGTGTTCAGATCAGTGATTGTCTGAACCATTCAGGGGAAATATAAGCTCTTCTTAAAGAAATCCAGGAAAAGAAACTACAACCATTCTTCAGTGACCTATTCACCTATTTTTTAAAATCATGCTTTGACTTTGAAAACAGAACTTAGGAACCTAGAATTGAATTATTGACCTAGTATAGACCCACCTCGACCAAGCCAAATACTTTCCTATGAAAGGACTTTCCTATTCCTCAGCAACTTATGCAAATAAGGCCCATAATACTGGAACAACATTTACTTCTTGATGGTTGCTTTCTATTTTATACCACCAGTATCTTCTTATCTGTGTGACTATGATACAGTTTTCAGGGCCTTCCGAATAAGATTGAAATTGCAGCTACTTAATCTCGAAGAAATAAATATCTCTGCCCTATTTTGAAAGACTTCTAAAGAAGATTCTTCAGCTTTTCCTATACTGCCCACTGCCACATACTCCTGTGTTTATCCACATTCTGTGTATAAGAAAATGAGGTGGGACCTTGAATTCGTTCTGATATACGTGGATCATAGCTAGTGACTGAGCCAGGACCAGAATTTCTGCTTTCTGATTTCCTGTCTGGTGCTCTTTTTGTTTTTTGTTTTTGTTTTTGTTTTTTGTTTTTTTTTAAGATTTTATTTATTTATTTGACAGAGATAGAGACAGCCAGCGAGAGAGGGAACACAAGCAGGGGGAGTGGGAGAGGAAGAAGCAGGCTCATAGTGGAGGAGCCTGACGTGGGGCTCGATCCCGTAACGACGGGATCACGCCCTGAGCCGAAGGCAGACGCTTAACCGCTGTGCCACCCA
This sequence comes from Ursus arctos, assembly GCF_023065955.2. Classification (NCBI taxonomy): domain Eukaryota; kingdom Metazoa; phylum Chordata; class Mammalia; order Carnivora; family Ursidae; genus Ursus; species Ursus arctos. The sequence goes on from NW_026622941.1 coordinate 41,727,847, forward strand.
GGCGCCCCTGGTGCTCTTTTTGAACAGTCTTTTTTTTTTTTTTTTTTTTTAAGATTTTATTTTGAGAGAGAGAGAGCACTATTGGGGGGAGGGACACAGGGAAAGGGAGAAGCAGACCCCCTGCTGAGCAGGAGAGCCTGCCGCAGGGCTCAATCCCAGGACCCTGAGATTATGACCTCAGCCGAAGGCAGACACTTAGCCAACTGAGCCACCCAGGTGCCCCTGCACAGTCTTATGAGGAGAAAAGAATCCGGTTAGAAATGTCTTGAGTCCTATGCCTTGAATGTAGACAAGCTCTTAATGCCTTTGGTGGCCACAGTCTCTATGGAAGGTCCATTCTATAAGAAAACACAGGCCTTTGCATACTTTTGTATCTCTATAGTCTTAATTCATAGCTCTTTTTTCTTTAATTCCTCTCAGATCCCTTTCAGAGTATCTGTGTGAGAGGAAAGAAAATGTCTCATTCGTTTGCTCTTTCAATAAAAATATGTTAAGTGCATGCTTTGTGCTAGGTCCTGTGCACAGCATGCATTACTATTATTGGACTCAGATAGAAAATTCTATTGAATTCAACTTTGAAAATTCCAGGTGGTTACTTGCAAAATACAGCAAAGAACCAGTCATGTCCATACTCCCCATTAGATCACCATGATACGAGGTTAGCCATGCCGCGTTGCTATCCCAGTCACATCTCTTTGAGGAGGGCAACGTCTGGAACGGTGATAGCTTGCAAGCATTAAGTGCCAGGTGCTATACTTGGTGTTTTACGTTCATTATCTTATTTAAGCCTCACAACAACCTGGTGAGGGGTATTGTAAGTACCTTCTTATAGATGAATAAACTGAGGTTCTGGCAAAAATGGTTAACATTTGAGCCATTTACTGTGTTCCAGGTACTGTGTTAAGTGCCTGTATGAATTATGCTTAATCCTCACAAGAGCCCCATGATACTCAACTATCTTTATTCCCGTTTTAAAGATGAAAAAAACTAAGATTCAGGTCATATTAGTAACTGGTCTTAGTTAAGAGTAGTAATTATGCACCTAGCTTCACACTTCAAAGCCAAGATTAGGATTTCTCTTGAATTTTAGTCTAATATCCCTTCCTTCGGCAGTGGATCAGGGGTGAGCTCACTCTTGAGGCCTGTGTGTCTGCGTCCTGTCTGCCTCGCATCTATCCTGGCACACCGGCCTCCCTGGAGTGAGTGCTCAGTACTGTGTTGGCCACTTCCTACAGATGGCTTGACGTCTGGGCAGGCCCAGGAGAGCCTCACACAGCATTTGTTTTGACCCAAACATCGTGAACCCACCGCCATGTTTTCCTGTGTCTCCTATCACTGATACCTCCATCGCAGTTAAGAAAGCTACCCGCAGGTTCAAATGTGAACCAGCGGCTTCTATTTAAACCTCAAATTCAAGTGGGCTAGTTGTTTTTTTTATTTTGTTTTCAATCTAGGACAGAAAAAAAGGTCAGTTATAGAGAATAGGGCATGTATATGGTCCGGAGGTGTATTTGTAAATGGAAAGACAAACTGGAAATACTGGGTTGATAATAATTAACCTTTTCAATACATTGGTATATCCAGAACTCTTGGGAAAATATTTATCGTACTTTCCCACAACTTGGCTTTTTTAAACTTTGCAGTAGTTCTCTGTCCAACCAGGAAACCTCCTCAATTCCTGATCTTCCCGTTTGTTTATTCAGTGAATATTTACTGAGTACCTGCCATGGGCTAGGCAGTCTAGGACAGTTGTGAATGAGACAGACGTAAATAATTAATTATAAGCATGATAAATGCTATAGAGGAAAGTATAAGGTGCTATTAAATTATTAAAAATAATGGGGGAGGGAGACGAATTGGAAGTCAGGGAAGGCTTTCTGAGGGAATTCCTATTTAAGCTGAGCCTGAAGAATGAAGAGGAGTTAGGCAGGTAGGACAGGGGAATGGAAGGAAGCATTCCAGGCAGAGGGAAGAGCGTGTATGATCGCTCTGAGGCAAGTAAGAGCCTGGCGCATATGAGGAGCTAAGCAGCAGTCAGACTCAGGAGAGTACTTCCCGGAGGAAAAGAGCCGCATGTTGGAGAAGGAACTTTCTTTTTCTTCTTAAAAAGTGTTGACTTAAGAATTGATACTTCTGGAAAAATGGATAATATTGCTGGCCTGTAGTTATTCCCATGGCATAAGAGAGAAAGTGGCCATGGTTCAAGGGTGGTGCTGTGGGGAGGAGTAGAAGCCAGTAGCTAAGAGGGAGGCTGGGGGAGGTGGGGAGCGTTCTGACGCGACTCTGATTCCGAGGCTTCTATCTCCTCAGGCCTGAAGACCATTGTGGGTGCCCTAATCCAGTCCGTGAAGAAGCTGTCAGATGTGATGATTCTGACAGTGTTCTGCCTGAGTGTGTTTGCCTTGATTGGACTGCAGCTGTTCATGGGCAACCTGCGAAACAAGTGCGTCGTGTGGCCCATAAACTTCAACGAGAGCTATCTGGAAAATGGCACCAAAGGCTTTGATTGGGAAGAATATATCAACAATAAAAGTAGGTGGCCCCTTCTCTGCAAGGGGCGAAAGACAAGTCTGTCTCCAATTTACATGGTCTGAAGCCATCACTGGGCTATAAAAAGTAGTTGGGGTGAGAAAGGAAGCCAGTGCTCCCGCAGTGGCCTGAGGAAGTTACTCCCTGTCCTCGGGGTAGGGTTGTATTCAGAAGCGCTCTCTGGGTTTTCTCTCCCCTTTAAAACCCAAAATGAAACTTTACAGCCTTTTCACAGGCACCCCTAAACTTTTGCTTTGAAAATCAGGCTTAGGAGTTCGATAAAAATACCTTTTGCCTTGGTTGGGTTACCTCAGATGGTTCAGAATATGCCTCGTAGGCTCTCTTGTCTCTGGTGTGGGGAGTCCGGTGATCTCCTAGTAGCCATTTGAGCCCCTCACACTGAAGGAGTTTTAATAATTTCATTTCAGGAACCACAGCACTTGGGTCTGCACTAAGTGTGCTGGTACTTCCATAGAATAATGGGGAAAAGTTAGCAGTCTCACTGTTCATCACCCCTGAGGAACTAAAGGCAGTTAAGTAGCCGTAAGAAAATGTTGCAAAGGCCATTTCGGGGACACATACAGGAAAGGGGAACGTGCCTCCAGTGAATACAGGACAGTGTAATGTGATCAGTGAGGGTTCAGCTTATCTTTGGTTAAGAGAGCTTTTAAGGACAGAAGGCTAAAGTTGTATAGAAGAGGAGTAAAAAGGTCAGAAAACTCACTTACAGACCCCTTAGACTCGAGTACCAGAAACTGGCATATAGATTTGAAATACGAGTGGAGGTCAAGTGTCTGTGAAAAGGACATTGGATTAGGACTATATGGTAGCACTTTTCATTTTTAAGTATATATAAGAAAATAATTAATGGGAAAGAATTCTTATCAGGTTTTACTCTGTCAGAAAAGATTTATATGAGCTAAAATCAATGACTGTTCCTGCCAGGCTAGTTAGGAACAGTGTAACCTTATTCTCTCATTCACTTAAATCTGCCTTATTCATTTCCTGCTCTTCAAACTTTTCTAGCAAATTTTTACATAGTTCCTGGCATGCTGGAACCTTTACTCTGTGGGAACAGTTCTGATGCTGGGTAAGTAGCTCACCTAATTTTATTCTTCTCCCTTAAAATAATGTGTCAGATGAAAATGGACAAAATTTTCACTTTTCTCTGTGCTCATGTAGTAACTGGGTCTGACATATTGGTTGACTCAAATTTTCTTCCTGTTTCATATTTGGCCAACATTGGCATTCATATTTGGCCAACATTGGCATTTCACGTTCATAGGTGAACGTGCCTATAGTCTCGGGGCAAAATTAAAAATGTAAAAGGCTAAGGATAGAATCTATAACACCAGGTACCTTGCCTATCTCTTGTAGACTCCCCTCATTCTATTATAACATGACGAATAAAATACAGAGTAGGGACACTGTCTTAACGATAGATTAGTACCAAGGACGACCCAAAACATACCAGGCCTGACAGCATGGGGAGGGAACAGAATAGCAGCATAGTATTCTTTCCGTTTCTTAAGAAGATTTTATTTATTTATTTATTTATTTATTTGAGAGAGCAAACGCACCCACAAGTGGGGGGGTTCGGGGAGGGTAAGGGGGGGGGGAGAAGCAGACTCCCCGCTGAGCACGGACCTGAAGTGGGGCTGGATCCCTGGACTTGGGGGTTATGACCTGAGCTGAAGGCAGCCTTTTAACCAACTGAGGAGCCCAGGTGTCCCCTTTTTTTCCCCATTTTTAAAAAATCGTGAGAAAATACATAGAACATAAGATTTACTCTTGTAACCATTTTTAAGTGTCTAGTTCAGTGGCATCAAGTACATTCACAGGGTTGTACAACCGTCACCACCATCTGTCCCCAGTACTTTCCATCTTCCCAAACTGAGACCGTACCCATTAAACACTAACTCCCCATTTCCCCTCCCGCTCCCAGGCCCCAGTCGACCACCCTGCACTTTCTGTCTCTGTGATTTTGACGACTCCGAGCACGCCATGTACGTGAGGTCACACGGTGATTGTCTTTTTGTGACCGGCTTCTTTCACTTAGCACCATGTCCTCAAGGTTTACCCACGTGATAGCATACGTCAGAATTTCCTTCTTTTGTAAGGCTGAGTGATGCTCCATTGTCGGTATATACCACATTTTGTTCATCCATTCATCCGTCAACAAACGCTCGAGTGGCTTCCATACTTTAGTTATCGTCAATAATGCTGCTATGAGCACAAGTGTATAGCAACATAATGTGAATCTTGATTCTGCTACTTTTAGCTCTGAGACTTTTGGCAAGCCTTTCAACTTAGGTGAGCCTCAATTTCGTCATCTATAAAATGGATTTAATAAGTCAAGTTCTCACTTCCTCAAAGGGTTATTGTAATGATCCAATTACGTAACATACGTGAAAGTGCTTTGTAAACAGAAAATTATATATATGTGAGGGTATCAAATCATTATGCAGAGTATACTTGGTCCTCTAGGAATTAGTGTTTTAAGATGACCATGACAACTAGAAGTCCGTTTAATTTCTGTATTGAAGTAGATACTAGAAATTACATTGAAATAAATATCAGGTGAGTCTAAAAGCAGACCTGGTAAAACCAAGGTCACTGAAATCCCCAGTATGACTTAGGTTGTCATGAAGGTTGAGTATTAAGAGAACAGAGATGATTAAGAGGAACTTGTAGCAGGCCATTTGTCATTTGGGCTGGTAGCTAAGATGAATTTGGTTGAATTGCACATTGATGTGTATCTAGGACAGTGATTCTCAAATTCTGGCATGCACAAGAATCACCTGGCATGCCTCTTTAAAATGCAGATTCGTGGCTCCCGTGTCCAGAGCTTTTATTCCCAGGTCTGGGTAGGATATAGGAATCAGCGTTTTTAAGAGGCATTTTAAGAGGCATGCCTGGTGATTCTGATCCTGGGCTGTTCCCAGAACATCGTTGTTTTGTTTTTTTTTTTTTAAGTTGACCTGACCAGGGAGGCCTGGATAGCTCAGCCAGTTGAATGTCTGCATTTGGCTTAGATCATGACCCCAGGGTCATAGGACTGAGTCCCTCATTGGGCTCCTTGCTCGGCGGGGAGCCTGCTTCTCACTTTGTCTGCCACTCCCCTTATGCTCTCTCTCTCTGTCTGATAAATAAATAAAATCTTCAAAAAAAAAAAAAAAGTTGACCTGACTTCTTTGTTCTTTCTCCTTCTTCTTCTCTCTCTTTTTTAAAATACCTGTGTGTTGGCCTGACTTTCTAGACGGTTCCCTATTATCTCCATAGTCCTGGAGATGACCTAGAGTTAATGATTGGGTAGAATTATGTTGAAAAGCGCTGAACTTCCCTTTCTTTTCTCAGGCAATGCCCAGAGGGATACCAGTGTATGAAAGCAGGAAGGAACCCCAACTATGGTTACACAAGCTTTGACACTTTCAGCTGGGCCTTCTTGGCATTATTTCGCCTTATGACCCAGGACTACTGGGAAAACTTGTATCAGTTGGTAAGTAGTAACACCTCTTTTTTTGAGTATTGCCTTTTTTCTCTTTGGGGACAGAATTTGCGTGAGGGTTTGTGGGTTTGGAGACACTCTGTGTAAAAGACCTTCAGTGAAGATATTATATGGGATCTTAGGATGTTATTTCTCAGAGTCAGCTGGTTTACAAAATGAAGGGAATTCTCCCAGCTCTTGTCCCTGTTTCTTTAGTAGCCAGTCACATGTGCGGTAGAGGCTCAAAGGGTTGACAGCCTTTTGCCTGGCCTGGGAATCTGCTATCTCTGCTTACTTCCTGTTGGTCCACCAGACCATCTGCAGTATTTCTCTTCTTGGATTTTTGGCATAGGGCATCTTTTTAGGGACTATCAATTAAACATCCTGTACAAGGCACCGTGCTAGACATTATAAAGATGAGCCTTCTAGCCACAAGGATCTTGGATTCTAAACATATCAACATTTGTGAGATTTGTAACACATCTGAACTTGTTCAGGCAGGTTGTGACAGATTTAAAAAAAAGAAAAAGTCTGCCGTTCTGTTGGGCTATCTTGGTAATTGGAGACAAGTCTTGACTGGTGGTGATGGAGAAGTAAGTGTAGGTGATTGCTAAGGGTCTTCCAGCTTAGAAATTCCATGATAATTCACTGTTTTCTATTTGACTCTGTCATTTGGTGATGCCAGTTTGAGAATGAGAAACATGTCTCCCTCAGGCATGCAGGCCCTCTTGAAGAGAAGCTTCTAATTTTCAGATCCCGTAAGGAATTCTAACTTTCCGTTGGACAGCCTAGAGTTCTCCTAGGTTCAAATCTTTCTCATGAAATATTTGTGGTTGATGCTAAATTCCATTAAATATTTGTGGTTGAAAAGAATAACAATGAAAACTAAATAATAGCGGGTCACATATACATAACCTAAAACCCAAGTGCTCTTTGATGTCTGTTTGCTCACTACTAGTGAAGGGAATAGTCCTAGGATCTGCTTCTTCTTTTTTTTCTACTGTTCTTTATGCCATATCCCTCTTTAAAAACCCACCCTACTGCAGAAGGATAAGGGAGGATGTCACTCAAGATGGGGACTTTCTGCGACTTGGTCCCTAAGATGGAATTTGTCTGTTAATGCTCTTTGAGGACCCATAGATAAATGAGCTGAAGTCTTATATTCTTTTCTTTATACTTGTTTTACAACCAACTAACAAAGTCCAATATAATTCTTAGCTCAGAGCATTTTTTCCTTTAAAAAAAAAAAAAGAATCAAGTGTTTTTCCATGAAAGGAGTATACCGGGAGTATTTAGAAATGCAAGAGGATTTTTTCTGTCACAATGAATGGGAGGTACTAGTGACATTTACTCTGAGTTGAGGAGAGAGGAAGCCATTTGGCCGTTGGGATGCTAAGTGCTCTGCAGGATGAAGGCACACCGTGCAATAAAGGACTGTTCTCGAAATGCAGTGGTGCCCCTGCAGGGGAGCATTACCCCACAAGTTATTTTCAGCCTGGTACATTTGATGCACGTGACTCAGAAAATGGTTCCTGTCTTTACAGACCTTACGAGCAGCTGGGAAAACGTACATGATCTTCTTCGTCTTGGTCATCTTTGTGGGTTCTTTCTATCTCGTGAACTTGATCTTGGCCGTGGTGGCCATGGCTTATGAAGAGCAGAATCAGGCAACCCTGGAGGAGGCAGAGCAAAAAGAGGCTGAATTCAAAGCAATGTTGGAGCAACTTAAGAAGCAACAGGAAGAGGCACAGGTTGGTGATCAATGCTTTGCTACGGTAACTTCCTGCCAGATCACCATGACTAAGGCTCCGTCTGATTGTCATTCCCGTTGATCTTCTGTAGGCACGTTGTCAAATAGAAGTCGTTAATCTGATGAAAATAACCCAAGTAACAAATGCAGATGGTTGGTCCAGTCATTCCATTTGTCTTTATGGCCCAGTTGTTCGTTAATATGATCGCTAGTTGAATTTCTCAACTGGGTAGTGCTCAGCTGCTCCGGCGGCTGGGAGGAAGACAAGTGGCCGGAACAGGGTATATAATGTCTCATGTAAGCACAGCCTTTTCGTTGAGTAAATCGTTAGGATCTCCTTCGGAGAGTCTCTGGGGTCATGAAAATATTGGTCGTAACTGAAAAGAAGACGCGTGTAAAATAGTAAAGTAAGATGCGAAAAACAGACTAGTGATCCCACCACCCTAACACTTTGCTTTCTGATCCTTATCCAAATAGACAAGTGTTTTTATACTGTTGGGCCCATAATATATAATATAGTTTCTTAACATTCATTTTCAGAGTTGCCCAGAAGAAATCTTTTGGTACCAAGAAAGCAGCTAAGTTCTTGTCTGAGAAACTCAAGAGAATAAATCCTAGAGTTCTCGCCACTGGGTTCTGCTCTGATTACCGTAGGGCCACGTGCCACAACACAGCTCAGCCAGAAAATGGAGACAGTCAGGTCCTGGCCACAGTGTCCTCTATGGGCTGGTTCGCCTTCCTCCTTCCCCCTGCTTCCCCCATCTGTGGGAAAGGAAGTGACCTGCACTGCTTGCCTGTTTTTGGGCAGCTCCGGTTAATGGCTTCTGACTTTCCCGTCACTGTGGCTCCTTCCCTAGGCTGCTGCCATGGCCACCTCCGCGGGCACTGTCTCAGAAGATGCCATCGAGGAAGAAGGCGAAGAAGGGGCAGGCTCTCCTCGCAGCTCCTCTGAAGTATCTAAACTCAGTTCCAAGAGTGCCAAAGAAAGACGTAACAGGAGAAAGAAGAGGAAGCAGAAGGAACTCTCTGAAGGAGAGGAAAAAGGGGATCCTGAGAAGGTGTTTAAGTCAGAGTCAGAAGATGGTATGAGGAGGAAGGGCTTTCGGCTGCCAGACAACAGAATAGGGAGGAAATTTTCCATCATGAATCAGGTAAACTCTTTGCACTGGGTCAAATAAGCCTAAGAAATTCTGCTTTTTCTAATCTCACTTGATTCTCATATTCACCGTTGGCTCTTCATTTTCCAGCCCTTTCCCTGCATCGTCTGGCCTACCTCTCCACGCTCCACATTGTTCCCAGAGGCAGGCGATGTGGGCGTGTTAGGATGGTCCTCTGCTCCAAGGCTGCCCACCCCCCACACCTCCACACACTCCACACCTCCAACCTATCCCACCCCACCCCCACTCTAGGCCAGCCCTAGGACTGAGTGATCACCTTTGGCAGACTGACTTCAGCCAGAAGGTCCATGTCACACCAGTAGGCCTTCCATTCTAAAACTTCGGGAAGCACCTTTCTCCTTAAACCTCAGAACATCAGAATTTAGCTTTCAAACATCTTCTGTTTAAGAACTGCATATAATTTTAGGTTAGAAGAAAAGTCCTGAAACTCTTTAGGTCACCTTATTTGAATGTGGCAAATTCTAGTAATTAATTATTCTAGATATATAGTGTCATGCTGATAAATTAGCCTACAGTAGATTAAAAGCTTCCAGTTGTAGCCAAGTTTGATAAATGGGGAAACTAAGAGAAAGAGAGAGGGGAGGACTTATGGATAATTACTGAGCATTCTGTTACTATAAATATTACCACATAACACCTATTTTTGGATTTCAAAGAACACCACCAAAATCCAATTCTCCGGCCATTTAATTCCCCATATTAAGGAAATGCTGGAAAGTTTGTAAGGTGTAGAACAGATTACAGTTACCAGGTTTATGGAGTGTACCCAGTGTTTTCTCGTCTTCCAGAGATGCTGCATTGTGTCTCTCCCTTGTATCTCTCACCTCCCAGTTCCGTCTCTGCTAGAACTGTTCGTTTTATCACAGCAGAATCTCTCCTGTCATCCCCTTCTTTCTATCCTGTTAATCCCGTCTTTGTTCAGACCTTTGTATTGTTTCATTCTACTGCAGTTAGCCACCGCAGGTTCGTTTCCTCTGATGTTTCTCCCTCTCCTTCATGTTTTCTATACCATTGCCAGAGCGCTTCTTAGTAAAACAGAGCTCTCCTTATTCACCCCCAAGCAGTCATGGAGTGCCTGTCATGCATCAGGGATTATGACGGGTCCTAGAGATTCACAGGGGTTCAAACACCATCCCTGCAGTGGAGCGGCCACTAAAACTTGTTTCTGTAATAGCACTGATGGTTCCATATTGTTCCGTGACTGCAGTAGGCCGCAGTGTTTTAGAGGGCACAGACCTACCACAACCTGGAGGCTTAGCAACTGGTAAGTGGGAATTAGTCAAGTAACGTATGTGCGTGTTGGTGAGGGAGCACTAGGACAGAAGAAAGGACGCTCCAGATTTGGAAGAAAAGTAACTTCTGGTGTGGACACCCCCAGCTTGAATTACAAGTAGAGATGTCTTTTAGGCACACAGATAGGCAAGCGATGGCTTCTGGAAGAGGTGCTGAGGTGAGAGACAGTGATCGGAGCCGTGAGACTTGATGAGGTATTCCAAGAGGCTGTGTCAGGTGAAGGAAGGAATGGTGGCCTAGGGGCACGACCACTGATGTCCGTGGGCATTGGAGATGGAGCTCATGAGGAAAACAGACGAATAGTCATCAGAGGTGCTAAGAAAACCAGGTCAGTGAAGCCCAGGGAGCACAAAGGTTGGAGAAAGGAGGGAGTGATCAATGGATTGAAATTTAACAGAAATGCTTCATGAACTCAGAATTGGAAATATGTAGGGGATTTGGCAATATAAGTCATCGAGAACTTTAAAGACACATCTCAGTCCAGGATAAGGATGGAAGCCGTACGGAAGTGGAACGGGAAGTGAAGACAGTGCGCGTAGGCTTCTCATACAGACTTCTTTCAACAATGTGAGTGAGATCATTTTTATAATCCGGGCTGGGGAGCCCAGACTAAGGGGAAATAGAGGTAGAAGATGGAGTCGAACAGAAAGAAAATGGAGTACAGGCTTGGAAGACGTGAAAATAGATGGAGTCTTTAACAGGAAAGGGCCACTCCTTCTACACATGTCAGGATAATAGGGGAGGGTGGGTGTAGGTAAGTTTGTAGGTGGGAAGTAGGAGATTGAGGAAGATGACACCGGACAGTGTCTGGTGTGCAGTAATACAGGAAATTCCAAGTCCGACTGAAGGGAACGAGAGATTGAGTAGGGGGTTTAAAGAAAATATTGACAGCGTAGAACAGTGATCACAAAGGATGGGAGAGGAAGTTACCCTAATCATATGCACTCTGTTTACTAACGAAGCACCAGCCCTGTAGTTGGCAGTCCTAGCACCCCTGCTCCTGGCCTTCCCAGTCCCCGGTCACTGTGCCGTCGGGCACCCTGCGCTTGCACCAGAATGAGCTGCTAGATGCTTCTCATGTGCGATGTTTGTTTTCTACCCTCAGTTTTGCTCCAGAAACCCCCTTTCTGAGATGCCCTATTTTTCTCTCTCTCAATGTCCACACCGTACTTCCTCTTCACAACCTTCTCTCGGAAAACCTTCCCTGACCTCCCCCGTTCCACACTTCATTGGACGTGACCATTTCACCTTTCCGTTATGTTTTATACGTACCTCTTTATGTGTTGCTTTTTGCTCTGCGTGGACTTATGTTCTTCCCTCTCTTAGATAAAGTGCTAAAGGCAGGGCCTGCATATGGCTAGCATTCAGACACTTGTTGGACAAGTGAATGGGGGACTTTTAGAAATCTGATTTCACCCCTTCTGGGACTTCTCTGTGGCCTGGAACCATCTCTCTGTCTCACCTTCACCTCACCTTTCTCCTAGTTCAGCCTCTTTTGGGGAAAAGTGTGATTCAGCTTTGTTGTCACCCAACCCTTGTCTTGAGAGCCGTCTCTGAGCTAGTTAATGAACACCTTAGTGCCGTTATTGAATGGTCTCTGATTAATCTATAGGCTTTAGCACAGAGTTGCTCTGATTGCTCCCTAGCTCAAAAAATAAAACTGGGCTTCTGAAATGTCCTGCTTTGCATGAAAATACTCACTTCCTCTCATTTCTCCATCTGAAAAAAATTGTAGATTCCTAGAGGCCAGGGCTGTCTGCCAAGACTTGCTGAGAAACCCCACATGGAAGTCATATTCTTTGTCCCAGGACTCTTCTGCGGTTTCTCTGATTTTATCTGGAAGAATGACTGAGCAAACTGAGGCCAAGAGAGATTCACTAACTCATCTAACGTCATATGGCTAGTAGGTGTTAGAGTCAGGATTTGAACGAGGTCCTTCAGACCGCAGAGCTTGTGCTCCTGAATGCTACGCTGTAGAGCCACCCCTCCCTACCCACCTCCACATCTGGTCATCTCTTGTTGGCTCACCAGTGAACGTGGCTTCCGTTTCCCATGGCCAGTTCAAGTGTATGTCCATTTCCCTTACTGCCAGATCTTCAGAGAGCGCCTTAAGACATCTACCCATCCCATTTCCTGCTCATTTCTCTATAAAATTACTACTACCATTTTAGGGCTTAGGACAGTTCATAAATATAAAGTATTATCAGTTTTTCGTAGTATTTTAATTTTTCCATTGTAGCATTTCTCAAGCTTTTTAGGCTTAGGACCCACTGATATCCTTAAAAATTGAAGACCTCAGGGCACCTGGGTGGCACAGTCAATTGAGCATCCAAGTCTTGGTTTCAGCTCAGGTTGTGATTTCAGGGTCATGGGATCGAGCCCTGCAACTGGTTCAGCACGGAGTTTACTTAAGACTTTCTCTGTTCCTCTCCCTTTGCCCCCCCCCCCATTTTCTTGCTTGCTTCCTCTCTCTCTAAAATAAATAAATCTTTTAAAAATAAATAAATAAATACCCTTAGCTGTATTCTCACCATAGATCTTTAACTCATGAATTATTTGTAGTATCATGCATTGATCATTTGGGAAATACTGGTTCACTGAGTTTCACAGATCTTCCAAGTACTGACACACAGTATTAATTACATACATTGTAATCACTACCCGCGCATCAGAAAAGTCTAAATACTGTGAAACTGTCAGGCTCACAGAGGCCACTCTATACTTGTGAGAAAATGAAAGTGATAAAGGCAGATATCATCTTATTATTACTATGAAATAGTTTTGACCTCTTGAGCCCCCTTAAAAGGATCACAGAACCCCCCAGGAGTCCCTAGACCACACTTTGAGAATGAGTGCTGTTTTGGGAAGGAAAAGTGAAATATGGCATGGACATAGAACCTTTAAACCACCAATTTGTCACATCCTAAGCATCCCAGTCATTGTTAAGCCTTGTCCCAACAGACAGCTGACATGGATACCCTAAAATCCTCAATTAGTTTTTCTGTGGAAAAATGTGAGGGCCACCTCCTCAAATCAAGAACACCCCAGAGCCATTCTCCCAAGGAAGCATCTAGACCTGAAGTAGTATATTTAGTTGGCAGTGATGTGCCTGCCTGAAAAGGATCAGAAGCTCCTGATTGGTGGACAGGGAAGATTTTGAAAACAGGAGCTAAGGCCCACGCATTTTATAAAGCAGCCTGGATCCCAGGAGTTAATAGAGCCAAGGGTCCTGAGTCATCACTGAAACCCTCCAGCGCAAGGAAGCTGAGACTGGGGAGAGGCTGGGGTATCTAACCTCAGGATGTATCTCCTTAGAGAATGGGCTAGAGCAGGATTGAAGGCTGGGTCCAAGGAGAGATGGGGCAAATTCTCTTTTCCCCTTCCACATTTATTACAGGCAACTCTTTTGCCAAGAATGGAACAGAGAATTAAAGAATAATAGGTAGATAGTTTTCTTTTAGTGTGTATTGTCTCAGGATCCTGATTTCTGTGTGTTTGTAGGTCACTGAATTGACCATTATCTTACTTACCAGTTCCCTATCAGTTAGGAATAGATCTCATACAGTATATTTTTCTGACTAGGCTGCAAGGTGCAAGAGGGCAGGGACCATGTGGTAGGTCTTCTTTACCACTGTATCTACATCACTTAGTACACATAGGGATTTAATGATCATTTGTCTAATAAAGGAAACCTCTTTCCTAACGTGGAGACCTATTGTACCGTGTAGTGTCAACAGCCAGCATTAGCTTCATGCAAACTCACAGACTTAGTCCGGGGAAGTGAACTTCTTTGAGAAGTGAGGCAGTGACCCAATGCAGGTATGACGTAATGTTCAGGTGTGGGTGGCTAGTTTGCAGTATCATCTAAATGCATGTTCACTAAATTAAGCACTGTACCTGTGATACGCAGAGCACTCCAGGAGATACAACATGAATCAGGCAGTGTGCCCCTAAAGAGCTTGTAGCTGGTTAAAAAGGAGAGCGCACGTACTCTAAAACAGAGGCTCGGGGCTCTGGAAGGGTGGAGGAGGTCTGTAGAGGAAGAAGCTGAAGGGCTGGACCGTGGACAGTGGCGAGGACTTGCACGGCTGGAAGCGTAGAACATAGAGACCTGCAGGCAGTGTGGTTCCACGTTGGGTCTGTGAGGAGAAAGAGTGAAAGATAAAATGGAAAAAGTGAATTAGAGTCAAAGCTGGGGGGATCTCGAAGGACATTTTTAGGACATTGATTGATGATATTAAGTGTGATCATGGGATTTAGCAAAGGAGCCCAAGAGTGCCTGAGTCTTGTCTTGTCCTGGCCATATTTCTCTCTAGCGAGCCCTCCAAGGGAAATACATATACCCAAGGCACTGTTATTAACTCCAGTGTTCTGTGTTAGACTGAACCGAACATGTGGGTAGAAGCTCAAAGATATTTCCTGTCCCCCTCCCCCTGCCATCCACCTTGGGATCTTACTGCATTTTTTTTTAAGATTTTATTTATTCATTTGAGAGAGAGAGAGAGCACAAACGGGGGAGAGGGAGAAGCAGACTCCCTGCAGAACTGGGATCCCGACATGGGGCTCGATCCCAGGACCTGGAGATCATGACCTGAGCCACCCAGGTGCCCCAAGGGATCTTACTGTATTAATCATCATTTTTATTTTCTGTGTTTTATGATGCTTTGACATTTTAGGAGTCTTGCTAGCTGGGGAGAGACTGCCCCTCCCAGTGCAAACTTAATTCCTAGACAGTGAACAACTTGTCTGGAAGTGTGTCTTTCATATACAAATCAACCAATCCAAACCTTCAGCCCCAACTTTTTATCTAACGCTCACATACCAAGACACACCAAACCAATGTTTTCCCTGCCCTCAATCACTCTGAGGGCCAGGTACTGGACAGCCAGCACCGCTCCTATAGCCCAGAGCTGGACAGCCAGCACCGCTCCTATAGCCCAGAGCCCGCTGAAATTACTCAAACCGCCCGATCCCGAAACTTGTCAGATGTTCCTACTCTGTCTCAGCCGTTCCTTCTGAGGAAACCACCATACAGGCTCTGAACCATGCTTTTCCCTTGCTCCTTTTGCCTCCTAACTGACCCTACTACCTCCCCATGAGGCCCTGCAGCATGGCGTGGCATGCCTGCCCCCTTCTCTTGAGAGCTACAATTAATAAACTCTTTCTAAGGTAGCTGTCTCTGTGTCTGTCACCTTACCATTTCTCATCAGAACAAAATCATAGGCACAATAGGAAGGCATTGCCTTCGGCATAGCACATTGCTGTGGTATAAAAATTTAGGAGATGCCAAACAAAAGGGACAATTAAAAATATTAGTGTCTTTAAGTTTTCTTTAACCCAGGAAATTTAAATCCATTGTAAGGCTTTCTGAATGTACCTATCTTATAACCAGGGTGTTTTATATTCAGGAGTGGGATAGATGTCACTTGGATACATATTAGTATATTTATTAAAAAGGAAGAATAAGGTCATAATTTTTCAAATAAGAGTAAGTCTGATTTGGCCAATTGCTTTGACAATAAGGACTGGTTTTGCTAACTATATCATATGGTAGATACTTTTGTAAGTTAAATGAGCTAAATCTATGGCTTTAAGGTTTTGATGAAAATATCTTCAAAGCATGTAATAAAATAAAATGATTTTATTAAAAAATTAATGTTGGAAAAAATTAACGCTGTCAATGATGCATTGAAATTAATGATATCTTGATTATTCCAACCATTTCTTTTGGGTTAAATAAGGTCTCTTTAAGTAAAAGAATTACCTCTTTATGAGTAACTCATATTTTTATTAGTAAATAAAAATGAAACCTTTTTGGCATCCTCAGAAATCAAGAAATGGAATACTTCTAAAAGCTAGGTAACAAATCATTTGGCAAGTTGGGTGGTTTATAGTTCTTTGCTTTCAATAAAGTTGAAAGACTACCTGATTTGATTGTCAACCAATAGATCATTAGGATAAATTTTGCTGATAGCTTACTATGTGATTCTGGTATAGAATTTGAAAGGAAATTAAAAAATTGAGTGAGATTGCTATAACCAAATTCTTCTGTTCCAAGATACTATTTATGTGAATAAGGTTTCTCAGCATTTAAAATCCAATATTAGATAGGGAAGGGAGAATTGATGTTGAGCCGTGTTTGATTCTAGTAATAAATAATACTGTCTACAAATATTTCATCACCAAAAACACCAATAGGAAAAAAACTCATTAAGAGATACGTTTTAATAAAATTTTCTTTTTAGGGGCGCCTGGGTGGTTCAGTCGTTAAGCCTTCAGCTCAGGGCATGATCCCAAGGTCCTGGGATCAAGCCCCGCATCGGGCTCCCTGCTCCGCTGGGAGCCTGCTTCTTCCTCTCCCACTCCCCCTGCTTGTGTTCCCTCTCTCGCTGGCTGTCTCTCTCTCTGGCTGTCTCTCTCTGTCAAATAAATAAATAAAATCTTAAATAATATAATATATATTAATTATATAAATATAATCTTAAATAATAATAATAATAAAATTTTCTTTTTAAGCTTAGAATTGCTTATAAATGGATACTATATGTGTATATCTTGATCAATTTTATTAATAAGAATTATAATAAAAAATCAATCCAAGAGAATTTTTAAAAATTCTTAGAGACTCATGGTCACAGGAAATTTTTTTAAATTTTAAGTACAGTTTATTTATAACTTTTTGTTGAAGAAAATTGTTGATCAAAAGTGATCAGTAAAATACAGTAAAGCATAAAAATATACATTAGCATACAATTCTCTAGGGAATGTGGAATTGGAAATATGAGTTGAAAGAGAAAAAGAAATGAGAAAAAATTTGTAAGTGATAAATAAAAGTTTTATTTTAACATGTCAGTGCAGGGGCGCCTGGGTGGCTCAGTCCCTTGAGTGTCTGCCTTCTGCTCAGGTCATGATCCTGGAGTCCCGGAAGTGAGACTGAAACCCTCATTGGGCTCCCTGTTCAGCGGGGAGTCTGCTTCTGCCTCTGCCCCTCACTCTGCTCATGCTCTCTCTTGCTTGCTCTCTCAAATAAATAAAATCTAAATAATAATAATAATAATAATAATAATAATAATAATAAAATGTCAGTGCAGGGAGCACCTTGGTGGCTCAGTTGGTTAAGTGTCTGACTCTTGATCTCAGCTCGGGTCTTGATCTCAGGGTTGTTAGTTCAAGCCCAGAGTTGGGCTCCACACTGCACGTGGAACCTAAATAAATAAATAAATAAATGGTACTGGGAATTATGTAATTTACAAATATTTAAACTTTTGATGGGGGCGCCTGGGTGGCTTAGTCCATTAAGCATCAGCCTTCGGCTCAGGGCATGATCCCAGGGTCCTAGGACCTAGCTCAAATCAGGCTCCCTGCTCCCTGCTCAGTGGGGAGGCCGCTTCACCCTCTCCCTACCCTTCCTCCCACCCCTCCTCATGCTCTCTCTCTCTTTCTGTCTTGCTGTGCACTCTCTCTTAAATAAAATCTTTTTTTAAAAAAATAAACTTTTGATTTAAAAAATGTTGACTTTAAAATGGAATAGGAGGGACCATACATGATATTCAACTGAACAAAAAATACTTTAAGACCGCTGTTGGCATAGGACTTACCTCCAGGGCATGTACTCATCGAGAGAATTAGCAAGTGATAGAACACTTCAACCTTCTCTCCTTTTTGCCAAGTGTGGCATGAGTCTATCTTGAGTAAATGAAAGGCACACTTCATGTGAGCTCATGGTAATGAGAAATAGACACACCGATGTGTTTCCTGGTGGGTTAGCTACATAGAGCTCGAGGTAAAAGCATCGTTGCAGTGCATGGGTGAACAGTGAGGAGAATTTTTGTATGGTCAGCTGGTCAAAGACCGATGCATCCCAAGGCTATGGGGCAAGAAGTGAGTGCTGATGGGTGCTGAGTAGTACTACGAACCCAACGTCCAGAAGTGCTTTCTGGGAATACTTGTGTTCTGATGCAAGAAATGCAAGGCGGGGGCCAGGAAGGGGAGGCACACAGACTTTGCGCAGCCTGTGTGGGGTCCGCCTCGAGTCTCATGCCTGTCTCTCTGTCCTTCTCTGTCTCCCTGCCCCTGCAGTCACTGCTCAGCATCCCGGGCTCCCCGTTCCTCTCCCGGCACAACAGCAAAAGCAGCATCTTCAGCTTCAGGGGCCCCGGGCGGTTCCGCGACCCGGGCTCGGAGAACGAGTTCGCGGACGACGAGCACAGCACGGTGGAGGAGAGCGAGGGCCGCCGGGACTCGCTCTTCATCCCGATCCGGGCCCGCGAGCGCCGCAGCAGCTACAGCGGCTACAGCGGCTACAGCCAGGGCAGCCGCTCGTCGCGCATCTTCCCCAGCCTGCGGCGCAGCGTCAAGCGCAACAGCACCGTCGACTGCAACGGCGTGGTGTCCCTCATCGGCGGCCCTGGCTCCCACATCGGCGGGCGGCTCCTGCCAGAGGTGAAAATAGATAAGGCAGCTACCGATGACAGTGTAAGGAAGTAAACACATAGACCGAGGCTAGGCATGGCAGTCTCTCCCGCGCCCTCCTCTCTCCTCTCCGGCCGGCCTCTGGCTCCCACGCTCTGTCCCCTACTCTCACGTCTCGTCCCCACCACCCCGATCCCTTCTGTCTTCTCCCTCCTGGTTTGTTTCTGTTCCTCTCTTCAGCCCCTCCTTGGTTTCCCTTTCACTTTAATCCCTGCTCTCTTCCCCCCACCGCACCTTCTTCCTTGTTTCTACTGCCCTACCCCATCATCTCTTTGCTTTATTTTACCTCTTTTTCTTTCTGTCCATCTTTGCAAGTCTTTATCAGCCTACCTGTTTCCCTCTCCCCACCTGCTTTGACTGAATGCCTCTGGCCACGCCCGGATGGAATGAGAATGGCATCCTGCCACCACCAATGACCAAGTCTGAGCCGGTTTGGAACTACCATTGCTTCTCTCCCTCCCACGTCCTCTCCTCATAGGGAAACAGCCTGGAATTTAAAGCTCTTATCTTTCTGTTAACGACAACAATAACAACAACGATACAGCTCAATAATTTTCCAAGTCTCCTCTGTAAGAATGAGGTGTGATTTTTCCAAAGAGGAACGTGGATACCTGGTGCTACGGGTGGGAGCTGTGCACCAGGGAGAGCCAGGCAAAGAGAGGTTAGGGAAGCCAGTGCAGAACTGGAGCTAGACATTCAAAAGGGATTGAAATGGAAATAAATCGAAGGAGGGAAAAGTGGGAGGTTGGGGCAAGAACACATGGTGTATGGGGGAGGAAGGAAAAGGGAAGCGAAAGATGAATTTTAAATGTAATCAAATGTCAGGCTCTGGAGGAGCTGCATATAATAGCTTCATAAAATCACTTGTCTAGGGGTTTGGATAATGGCTCCCCTCTTTGGGAAAAGCCATCTCTTAACATTCCTTTAAATTCTAAGCTGTTTATACCTTTTTTTTCTCGTTTCAAATTCTTGTAACCTCAGCGATCCTAATCCTCCGTACCTCTAACCCTTAACTTCCCTCAGTCCTTCCGTAGCTGGCATAAGCTCCTTGAGATAGCATGCCAGTCCGTTTTGTTCTAACACTTCAGTTTCCTCTAACACAGCACGAAGACAGCCGGTCCTCTAATTAGCATGATGCATGTGTGGAGGAAAACTGGACAGTCAAGGATGGACTTATTCACAATGATCTGTTTTTAACATTTCAGGACAGTTGTTGACTGTACAGATAAAAATTCAAAGTGCAGTTAGGATGTGTTTGACATTGTCTTTTCTCTCCTGCCTTTTTATTTAATAGCAAAATACCCCATACACACGCACACATGTGTTTGTTTAGCGTTTTACAAGCTACAGATTACTTTTACATTCATTATTTAACTTGCTCTGAATAAGAATTTCTGTAAGGCTGACCAAGTGGAGAGCATTATCCCTGTTTTTGAGATGGGGAAGTAGGGCTCAGAAAATTTGGGCTCCTTGAGGTCACGCAGCTCATTGTTGATAGAGCCAGTCTTAGGGAAAAGTCAGTCTTCTCTCAGTGAATTTTAATGCCTTCTCTGTTTAGTCACATGGCCGTTTTTCTCCTGGAAAACTGTTTCTTTAATATCAACTATAATACCCGTAATAATAACAAACAGTGGTTCCAAAATCCCCCCCACAACCAGATAGTTGGGCAAAATAAATGTTATAGATGATTATCTCTATTTTAAATATAATTTTTGATTGTCCCTAATTCTACATGTAGAGGTAAATTTTTAGGCTCCATAATTAGACAGTTATATTCTCTGGAAAAGCAGGAGATGATATCAATAGAGTATGAGGGGTGGGTCAGCGCAGTGTAGGCAACTCAAATATTAAGAACCAAATCAAATTTTGATATTCTGGCTGGTTTTTTAAATACTTCAGCCAAATAATAGATCTTGCTTCTTCTTTGAAAAGAAGGTATTAAAAGGTATCCAGGAAGGAGGAGATTGAACTTCAGCTGAAGGCAGATGAGCACGTTTGCAGGTTTTGTTTTTGGGTTTTTCTGCAGCTTCTGTTATAATGTGTGGGGGAAAAAATTTGAGAGGCAGTTGAGCAGATGGCTGTGGAAGTAAGGCTGTCTGCACCGCCTTACCGTGTAGCCTACGGAGTGCTGCCTTTGGGTTTCGGGGGGCCTGCACACTCAACGCCTATAAGCGCTTAGAGGATTCATCGCAGTGGTCCCAAGCAATGATGGTGACAGATTTGAGGATTCCCAAGGCCAGGAGGGCAGATCCCAGAGTGGCAGGAAATGAGGTAGGCGGGGCTATTTCATTCCCAAAGGCTTCATAACTAGGAAAAGCTATTTCATTAGAAGCCATAAAGAAGCACTTTCTAGCTATTAATGGTGTGGCAATATATGTAAGTTATATTAATAGGCCAAAAAGACAAAACAAAACAAACCCAGACTGCATAGAGTTTGTGTGGTGTGATATCAGATCTGTAGAAAGACAAACTACATGCAGAAAAGGATGACCGACTAGAAGTTAACAGTAGTTGGCTTTGGGAGGGGAAATTATAAGTGACTTTTTTTCTTCCTTACGCTTTTCTGTTATTTACAGTTTTCTACAACAGAAATAATAATTATAGCCACCATATATTGGGTTCTTGCTATAGTTATGCTAAGCACTTTATATGCATGATCTCATTTAATTTCTTGTATATACCGAACACAAATCCATTGTGTTCAGTAGGTGATTTTATCCTCTTAACAGGTGAGGTTCAGAGCCTTAGTGACTTGTGGAAATGGAGCTTGAACCAGGGTCTTCCTGATGATAAAGAGACCTTCCTGGCTGTTTGAATATTAGCTTCTTTGGGAAGTGGGAAAAACATTTATCATTTATCTTAGGAGGAGGCAATAGATTACTAATGTTATATGCAGCCCAGGCCAGAAGAGCAGCGAATACTGCTTTAGGCTGGGATGTAGCAATTCAAAACACTTGGGATGTGTCTCCAGTGGATTCACTTGCCGTCACCTGAACCACTAGAGTGCTTCCATCGTATGCTCATGCTCTGTGGAGTTGAGTAGGAGCTGCTGAGGCCCACAAGCTGGTCTCACACAGTATTGATGCTGAAGCTGTGCCACATCTGTATTTTTTCCTGAGACTCAAGTCAAGAAATAGAATATTCTCAGGGCGCCTGGGTGGCTCAGTTGATCGGTTAGGCATCTGACTCTTGATTTCAGTTTGGGTCATGATCTCAGGATGCTGAGATCAAGACCCACATTGGGCTCCACGCTCAGCAGGGAGTCTGCTTCTCTCCCTCTCCCTGTGCCCCTCTCCCTGCTTGTGCGCGCACTCTTTCTCTCTCAAATAAATCTGAAAAAAAAAAGAAGAAAAAAATCTAATATTCTCTGTGGAAAAAAAGATATCCAGACATCACCTCATTAGAGTTCCACCAGAAACTATTTCACCTGTTCATTAATTACTGTTATGATTGGTGATTATTTTTCAATAGTTTAGGAATTTTCATTTTTGCTTTTTGCTGAAGCAGAGGATGAGGGGACTGTTCCATGTCTTCATCTCTAAGCTGGAAAAGTAGGTGAGAATCTCCTCACTCATAGAGAAAGCAGGTGCTGCTGGCAAATCCAAAATTGACAGTAACTCAGAAATCCTGTTGCACTAGCTGGCAAATAACAAGCATTATCTCATTTAATGCTCACAGCTGATAGGTATTACTCTCGTGTGCATTTCCCTGAGGAGGAAACCAAGGCATAGAGAATAAAGTGACTTGCCCAACATCACACAGTAAGTGGTAGGGTTAGGGCTTGAACTCAGGCAGTCTGACTCCAGAGCACCGGCCAGTAACCAGTGCACTACACCAACTCTGAAGCCCGAGTTCTTCAGTTTATTTACTGATGTGATCCTGGGAAATTAATGTCACCTCTCTAAGCCCATTTCCTTATCTGCAAAAAAACGACAAAAGGACCTGTGCTATAGGGCTGTTGTAAAGATTAAATGTAATAACATTTATAAACCATGAAGCATATTATTTGGCCCATTCTTGGTGTTCAGAAAGCTAATTTCCATTTATTTCTCTGAGAAGTAAACATTAGGATTTCTCCTGAATTGCTTGACTTGGCGAGGGTTGCATTCCTTCTAAAATCCTAAAGAACCTTTGTCTGAGAAGAAGAAATTATTGTGCAATTATTTTAAAGCGGATTACTACAAAAATTTGAGAAAGGTTTGAACAGGAAACAAATGGCTAGGTTCTAAAGCTACTTCTGAAATGCTCTAAATTTTAGTTCGAAGAAAGGTAACTGCTTGATAAATTTCCATTCATGCATCTCCGTGGGAAAGCAATTTAGTTGAGCTTCCTTGGGCAGATCTGTAGAAATGTGGGCAAATCCGCCACCTGCAGGTGTTGTAGGATATCTCTTTGAGAAGGACAGCTGCAATGTTGGAGGTTGGAAGTCCGTGGCCAAATGTCCTAATAAACTTTGCTTTTGGGTTGAGAGAAACGGAACAAATTTGTACTGAGTTTAACTTTCAAAGAATGTAATTAAGGGTCTCAGTGGCTTCCTCTGTTTTACATGAAAGCTCCTTAGAGGCCGAATTCTAAAAAGGCAGAAGCTCCTGCCTTTAAAACGTTGTTAATTCTTCTCTTTCCTCCCCAGCAAAGAAAAACAAAACAAACAAAAGAAATAAACACCTCCACTTACAGGAATAAAAAATGACCTGAAGAGATAGTGAAGGGGAAGGGAAAGAGTATGCGATCTTTCCTCTGGTCCTTGGGTCTCAGCATGGTTGGAGGAAGAAGCCCTCTCCCTCCCCCCCAGGTGAAAAGAATTGAGCAGCTGAGCCAATAACAGAGACATATCTCCCAAGCAGATTCTGGAGGAAGGGCGCCTCTGATGCTGTTGTACGCCGGAGAGTCTACTCCAGCTTTCCTTCCCTCTGGCTGGCTATAATCTGACACAAGAAACAATAGCCATCAACCCGGATGGGGAATGTAAAATGGTGCGACCACTTTGGAGAACAGTGGCAGTTCCTCAAAAAAGTAAACACAGAGTTACCATTTGATCCAGCAATTCTACTCCTAGGTAGAACTGAAAACAGGTGTTCGCACAAAAACTTGTACATGAATATTCATAAAATCATTATTCATAATAGCCAAAAAGTGGAAACAACCCAACTGCCCATCAACGGAGAGATGGTTAAATAAAATGTGACACATCCCTATTATGTAATATTATTCAGCCATAAAAGGGAATGAGGTATTGCTATGTGCTACAGCATGAATAAACTTTGAAAGCATGCTCAGCAAAAGAAGCCAGGCACAAAGGTGCACATAATATATGATTCCATTTATGTGAAATGTCTAGAAGAGGCAACTCTGTAAAGACAGAAAACAGATTATTGGTTGCAAGGGGCTAGGTAGAGGTGAGGATGGGCATTGGCTGCTAACAGGTACTGTGTTTTTCTTCGGTATGGTGAAAATATCCCGGAATACATTGTAAATATACCACAAGCCACTGAATCGCACTTTGAAACAGTTAAAATGGTGAATTTTATGTTATGTGCATTTCATCTCAATGTTGTAAACGTTGAAAAGAAAGAAACAATAGCCTGGGCTTTCAGTGCCAGCTTTCAAAACTTCACCTAGGGAAGAAGGATTTCAAGGACTACATCCATCTTGGATTCCTGTATGCCCTGGTTTTAACAGATTAGACTTTTTTAGTACAGATTTATTTTTCTCTGGATACTACTATCTTAGCGCTGAGTGCTTAGCACTTTTCAGTAATGTTCTTTATAAGCAGTTTTAGTTTATATCATCCTAGGCAGTTAACAGTGACTAATATATGTTTGCTCCTTGTCTCTCCATTAATCGATCAGATCTGATGAATACTGAGAGACTCCGTGTTCAGACAATGACCAGACCATATATAAAAATAAGACTTTCACTCACAACCTGCCCAAGAAACCAACCCCCTTGTCAATGATAAACAAGCCAGGCAGCCAGCTTGCTGTAAGTCAGACCTGCGGGCAGCCAGATTGCTATCTCTGGTGACAATCCAGTAAGCTAAACAATAACTTCTATAACAACCAGCCCCAGATAGGTAGGACTTGAGTACCAGGTGACAGTTTTCCTAATTTTTGTTTCTGCTTTCAACTTAGGACCCACCAGAGAAAGCCAAATATGCACCCCTAATCAATCACCGAGGATGCCCTGCTTCTCGTTCCCACCTACAGCTTCCTCATGCCAGCCACCTTGAAATCAAGGCACACCCGAAGCCTTCCCATTTTTCTACTATAAAGCTTTCCCACTCTGTCTACCTTTGAGTCTCTGGCAAAACCCATGTGATGGTGGCTGACTCCCTTCATCAAGCTCAGAGTAAATAGCTTTTCCCACTTGACTGATCTTCATTTATTTCCACACCACAGATAACATTTTATATATATTATATACACACCCTGTGTTCCATATTCTGTTTCAAAAGAATGCTACTGCATAATCAGTATTGCAGTAGTACATTGGGCAACCCTCACCCAAGAGTTACCGAAGATGTGGGTACAAAGGTGGTAGAGCAGGAGCTGTCCAGCTCCAGCTGGTGGACCAGCTGAGAATTGTACCCTAGACCCCTTTGTACCACAAGACTCTCAGAAAGTACCCTTTCCTACTCAATCCCCTCACCTCTCTGAGCAACCTCTTCTGACATTTATCACCATAGATTCGTTTTCTTTCATTTTCAAGGACTCATACGATACATATTTCTTATTCGGCTTCTTTCACTCAACAAGAAGTTTTTGAGGTACATTCCTGCTGTTTCAATAGTTCCTTCCTTGTTATTGATGAGTATTGATAAGGTACTTCATTGTATAAATACACTGTAATGTGTTAGTCCACTTTCCTGTTGATGGACATTCAGATTGTTTCCAGTTTTCAGTAGTATGAATAAGCTTGCTAAGAGCTTTCTTGTGCAACTCTTTTGGTAGATAAATGTTTTCATATATATTGGATAATTATCTCAGAATGAAAATCCTGGGTCATATGGTAAATGTATGTTCAGCTTTATAAGTAACTGCCAAACAGCTCTCCAGATAGTTATACCATTATTTTTAACACTCCTACCAACAGTGTATTAGAGTTCCAGTTGCTCCATATCCAAGCCAACATTTGGTGATGTTAGTCTTTGATTTTAGCGCATTAGTGAGCATAAACTGTATCTTACTGTGCTTTTAATTTGCATTTCCCTGCTGATTAATGATGATGAGCGTCTTTTCATGTGCTTACTGGCTTCTCATAGATCTTTTATTGGTTGCTTATTTAAATCTTTTACCCATTATTGATTTGTTTTTTATATGTTATGGATACAAGTCCTTTATCAGATACATAAATTTTTAATTTTGATGAAATCCAATGTATCAGTTTTTTCCTTTTATGTTGTTTTTTGCATCCTGTCCAAGTAATCTTTGCCATTACCCAAAATTGTGAAGTTATTTTCCTTCTATAAATTTTACAGTTCTAGGTTTTATATTTCAGGTCTCTGATTCAGCTCAATTTGTGTGTATGAAATTAGATAGGAGTTGACTTGGATGAATATCTAATTTTTCAGTACCATTTGTTAAAAAGACTTTCCTTTCTCCATTGAATTGACTTGGCACCTTGGTCAAAAATCAAGTGATGTACATGTGTAGGTCTGTTTCTGGATTCTGTTCTGTTCCCTTGGTCTGTTTGTCTATGCTTATACCAATACTACATTTGTCTAATTACTGTAACTTTATAGTCTTTTTTTAAAGATTTTATTTATTTGACAGAGAGAGAGGGAACACAAGCAAGGGAAACGGGAGAGGGAGAAGCAGGCTTCCCGCTGAGCAGGGAGCCCGACACCGGGCTCAATCCCAGGACCCTGGGATCCCTGACCTGAGCCAAAGGCAGCTGCTCGACGACTGAGCCACCCAGGCGCCCTGTTACTTTACAGTCTTGAAATGATATAGCATAAGCCCTCCAAACAAAAAATATTTTAAAGATTATTAAGTAACCTCTTAAGAGATTAATTTGCTATTCAGATCTTTTTTAAAAAATTATTTTCCTATTCTAGATCCTTTGCATGTCCTTATGTATTTTAGAATCATTTTCTGTCAGTTTCTTCAGAAAAGCCTAGAATTCTTATAGTGATTGCTGGGAATAATGGACATCTTAATTATATTGAATCTTTCGATCTGTGAATATGGTATAGTTCTCATTTATTAAAGTCTTCTCAAGTTTCTTTCAGCAACGTTGTATAGTTCGTAGTGGAGGTCTTACCCATCTTTCCTTAGTTTTATTCCTTGGTATTTGTGGTTTTTGATACTGTTGTAACAGGTATAATTTTTAAATTTTTTATTTTCAAGTATTTGTTGTTGCCAGAACATAGAAATACAGTTAATTTTTGTGTTTCGAACTTGTGTCTTATCACCTTGATAAATATAACATATTGATTCTATTAGGTCCTTTTTTTTTTTTTTTTTGGTAAATTCCATAGGGTTTTCTACATGCATAATAATATTTTCTGTGAATAACAGCAACTGCACCTTTATGCCTTTTACTTATTTTTCTTGTTTTATTGCACTAGCTAGGACTTGAGATACAAAACTGCATAGAAATGATAAAAGCAGACATTCTTCCTTGTTTCCATTATTAGAGGAAGAGGATATAATGTTTCATCAAGAAGTATAATGTTAGCTGTAGATTTTCATAGATATTCTTTATCAGATTGAAACTGCTACTTCTATTCCTGGCTTGCTAAGAAACTTTATTATGCAGAAGTGTTGAATTTTATTAAATGTTCTTTTTCTGCACCTGTGAGATAATCAGATGGTTTTTCTCCTTTATTCTGTTAAAGTGATGAATGACATTGACTTTTTTCCTAATGTGAAACCAGCTTTCCTCATATAAACCCTGTTGGTCATGATGTATTATCTTTGTATATATTTGCTTATGTTTTGTTAAGAATTTCACATCGTTGTTCAACATGAAGAATGTTGGTCTCTGATTTTCTTTTCTTGTGTTTTTGGCAAGTTTAGTATCAGGTTATGTTAACTTTATAAAACAGGTTGAGAAGTATACCCTTATTCTCTATTTGCTGAAGGAATTGGTGTTAGTATTTGGTATTGGTATTATTTCTTCCGTAAATGTTTGATAGATTCACTGGTACAGCCATCTGGACCTAGACTTCTCTTTCTTACAAGGTTTTTTTTAAATTACAGTTTCTAATGTGGGCTATTTAGATTTTCTATTTCTTCTTCTATCAGTTTTGATAAGTTTGCCCATTTCATACAAGGTGAAATGACATGAAGTTGTTTACAATATATTCTTTTTTTTTAGGTTAGACCATTTAGATTTTTGGGCTTATTGATTATCATACTGTATCTTATACTCTAATACAAATATTGTACAGAAGATTTTCATCTTATGATGGTTCAACTTATAATTACAGTATATTCTTACTATCCTAATAATGCCTGTAGGATTTGTAGTAATGTTCCCATTCCTTTTCCTGAAAATTACCATTTGTGTTTTCTGTCTTTTTTTCTTGATCAGTCTTGCGAGGGAATTATCAATTTTAGTACTCTGTTTTTAAAAAATATTTGCCCTTTTTGATTGTCTATTGTTTGTCCATTTACTAATTCATTAATCTCCATTCTTATTTTTATTACTTCCTTTCATTTACTTACCCACAGTTTAATTTGATCTTTTTCTAATTTCTCAAGGTGAAAGCTTAGAGCATTGATTTTATATCTTTTTTATATTCTAATATAACCATTTAGCACTGCAGAATTTTCTCAAGCCTTTGTGTTAGCTGCATCCCATAAATTTTAGTGTATCATTTCCATTATCCTCAAAGTATTTTCTAATTTCCTTTGTGATTTCATCTTTGATCCATCGATTTTTGGAAGTCTGTTTAATTTACAAATTTAAGGGGATTTTTCTGAATATCTTATTATTACCACAGGACTTTTCAATGGAACCAGTTATTTGGATCTGTGGTAAATGCTCTTGCCTATGTAAAAAGGTGACATAATGACTTTCTCTTTTTACCCTCTGAAGTTCCCTAAGTATTGTCTTTGAAATTTCTTTTTCTCGGTGTCTTCTTTCATTTATTTCTTTCCTGAAGCTGAAGATATGTTCTATAACATACCTTACTCTGGAACAAATTTTAACATTATAGAAGTTGCCTCCACGTATCACTGCTACAGTTTATTTTCATTTTACATAGAAAGATATAAATAATCATTGTTCCATCTTAATATTAAGTTTGGGGATAACCTTTTCTTTATGTGGATTTTTTTAATCCAAGCTAAAAATTATTTTAGCTTTCAAATAGATACCACTAAATAATATTAATGATTTGACTAGGTCCTTTAGACAGCATTTTTATTAACTTTGTTTAAGGTTAATGTTACTAAAGTCTGAAGAATTTATATCTTGTTACATCCAGCAAGTCCAGAAAACAATAAGATATGCTTAGAACCAAAGCAGTTTTAAAAATGCAGTTTCATCCTTTCTTGATGAATCAGCCAGTCCGTCAGATCTTGGAGTCAGCATTATGAAAATTATCTACCATGTACTGTAGGTCTGCGGAGGGCAGCTCAGTAAAAATCTAGAATGAATAAATGCACGAAACAAGAGTGTCCACTCTATGGAGCCTTTCTGGGTTCCTTTTTAGAGGGTTGTCACTTTTAAAATAGAGTAGTCTATTCTGATTTATTAGGTGTCATGAATATCAGGCTGGCAATGGAAGCAAAAAGTGGCCTGTCAAAGAAATACATCTTATTATGACCTGAGGTCCTGGTCGACACATCGTTGCTTTATATTCAGGTGTTTGTATAGTAATGCAGCCAGGAATTCCCAAGGAAATCAGTTCTTTTTCTTTTCCATTTCTTCTATAGTTCTGCCAAACAAAACAAAACAAAACCCTAAGGTAAACCAAATGTCTGAATCAGTGGAACAGTTTGATGAAACACTGTAATAAGATAAACTATAATCTGCCAGAAACTTTCTTCTATACAGTTCTTAAAATCTAATCATATCCAAGGGCAGAAAGCCTTTCTGATGTCGCTCTCTAGAGACAATTACTTTCTTCTCAAAATCACTAGGACCTCTCTGGTACTGATCAGACATACTTCTCTAGCTTCACGCAAACATGTATCTTCCCTGTGCTCTGAGAGACGGTGACTGTCTCTGCCCTCTTACCTTCACAATGGAAGGGATAGCCAACATTACATGGATGACCTATTAGAGTGGTTGGCATGGTTACTAGAAAGCTAGCTTTTAAGCCACTGTGTGAGGGCGGATCTAATGCAGAATATTCAGGTTGGCACAAAGAGCACAAGCAAGGGACGTTAAGAAACACTGCGGTAATCTCCCATACCAGTACTGCCCACGGTAGAGCATGTAACAGATATTTTGTGTAACAGTCTAATGGTGTTTCCTGCCCTTTTTGTTTGACTGGGAATTTGAACTTCACCGGTTAATGTATGAAGTAAAATTTTATAAGGGCAAACTAAAAATAGTGCTATTTATGTAATTAAAATAGTGAAACTCTTACCATACTTCTTTACATTGGCTTGGAGGAGAACTGGGGTAAAACTTCAACTTGCTAACATTCGGTCGGGCCCAGGCTCGACATTTGGAAGTGACAGTTTGAGAAAGTGATGGTGCCCTCTCCCCATGGAGGAAACAATGTCGGCATATTTGGTGTGATCAGGGACTTGGTTAATGAAACGTTGAATAGAGGTGAATTCAACTTATTTTATGTGTGGTCCAATTCTAGCCAGATGCTGTGGATACGAGACTGAGACAGGAAAACTCAGGTTCCACTTTGGTTGGTGTTGCCCCTTGGGATCTGGTCTTTCGACTCCATGCTAGGAATTGACCAGATGAGGTGTTTGGGTCTTAGCCAGATGCTTTGGTTCAGTGGAGATTTGTACAAACTTACCTGGTCTTGTCCTCTACAGAGCTAGGATGACCCGTAGTCATGTTTCCTTCTACTTGTTGAGGTTAATAGGATTGTAGGATCAAAGTAAGAAGGTGTCATGAAGAGTATCTGTTTCTGCTCACACTCTGGACTATCTGTCCAGTAAGGCCCAGCTTTAACGTTTGTAAGACTTTACTCACCCGATTTGCTATTTTTTTCAGGCTACAACTGAGGTGGAAATTAAGAAGAAAGGCCCTGGATCTCTCTTAGTTTCCATGGACCAACTGGCCTCCTATGGGCGGAAGGACAGAATCAACAGTATATTGAGTGTTGTTACAAATACACTGGTAGAAGGTATGTGCCCTTAATGTCAGTCCAAGCCGCCAAGATATCAATATATAGTGTGCATGATAAATATAATCCCTGTCCATTGGCCTGAGTTTTGCAAAACCTGACTCTGAACTTTAGGAATAGAGTCTACTGGTTATAGAAGCCAGCATCCCAATTCTGCATGCAGAGAATCAAATAAGGACTTCAGAGCTGCTGCCAGCGTCATACACAGATAGGTAAGAAGTATGAAGGAACGACGTCGGGAGGGAGCTAGAAGAGCTCGAGAAAACCGTAATGGTCGTGAGGAGCCAGTGGGGTGAGGTGAGGCTATAAAGGCTGTAGACTGAAGAACTGTGAGACAGGAATTGATGGAATCCCCTCCCTGCCCTCTTCCCCAAAACATACCTTCCTCTTTTCCTTTTTAGCTACCTACAGCCCTCTTGGTTTTCCCTGAAGGACTAATGTACTGTGCATTTTGACTGCACCTAATTCTGCCTCTCATCAAACACCCCACGTATCCATAAATATATTTGGTGTGTGAATAGGTAAGCCGAAACCCCTCTTATTTCGGCGCTCTGTGCCCCAGGGAAAGAACAGCCACTGTTGAATCATAGCGTATCTGCAGTCGTGCTGCTGTCAGTGCTTGTACTTGGTATTGCTGGCTCCTCCACGACACAGCCTGGCACGCTGAGGAACATCAGGATTTTCCATGACACCATAGTCCCCCAGCAAGTATCAGCTCTCTGCCCAATCGTGGTCTGTATTCCAGGCTCCTCCTGCTTTCTCTGGAGGTAGAGTCACTGACGGGGTTTTCTCTCACAAGATTCTGATTGATTCTGCATGAATCTTCTTTTGATTCACGTCGATTTAGCTGAGCCGTCCCACTATAGATTCCGAATATTCTCGACGCCCCAGACTGCTGCTCCTCAGAGTTCAGACCCCAGGCTGGTGTCCTTGGGACAAGTTATTTTTTGAGTCATTTGAGCCCAATACCATTTCTACTCTGAGAGAAAGGGAATAGGAGAGAGAGAGTATGTGTTCATTTGTTCGGCAGGGGTGTCTGCGGTGAAGGGGGGGGTCCCCAGAAAGGGACTCTTCTAGATTGTTTACATTCCCACGTGTGAGCAAGGTGTTAGAGTGTACCTAGACTGGTCTTAAGAATGTATAAGTAAAAAGAATATTGAGCTAACTGTTTTCAGCTGCCTGAACACTTATTCCTGTTTTTCTTTCATTCTCATCTAATGTCTGAGAAAATCTTTAAACTTTGTGGTTATACTTTGAGATCACAGGCAAGTAACTGCAGAGCATAAGAATTCCAAGCTAAGAAACACTAGCTTAAGAACAGTGGCTAATTTTATTCTTCACTTGGAGACAAGGACAGGATTTCTCTGGATGTCTGTGGAAGTCGAGAAAGACAAATGAACCACCTCCAACAGGCATGTTTTATGACTGGCAAAGACATCAGAGTGGGAGAACTATTGATGCAATACAACAGTTACTCAGTTGACTACTACAATGGCCCAGCACAGGGTCTAGTAAAAGTAAATGCACCAGAAATGTTTGTTAGACTGACCCTTGCCAAGCTTGGAATGCTGGGGGCTTCCATGCCGCAGGCTTCCTTTTGGAGGCCTTGGTGCTTCCATTCCTCTCCTGAGTTGGGTAGAAACCACTGGAGCGGTAGCTTGGTCTTTTTCTTCTCCCTTTTCTTCCTCTTCTCCCTGTGCTCTTCTTTCTCTTCCTTTTCTGGCCTACTCATTCTCTACCCTCCACCCACCAGCACATACCTAATAAAAAATAGACGTAGGGGTAGTTCAGGGGAGAGAGAGACTGTCATAGTTGTGTTCCTGGGTAGGAAGCCATTCCAGTTCTTTCTCCTTTTTTGAAGTCCTAATGTTCACATAGCCTTTCACTGCTCGGACATTCCCCTAGCCCCTCCCCTAGTATTCGACTCCCTTTGTTAAAGCTGGTGAGACAGAACTGCTGTAAGCAAAGAACAATGATTGGGTGGAGCCGAATAACGTGAGAGGGAATTAAAGGACATTAAGAAAGATCCATTCCTATTTAACTGCTGATCCCTCTGTATTCAATAATGGTTACAACCTGAAAAGCCAGCATTGAATGAATAATTGTCCCTGCTTCTCAGAACTTCAGTTAGGAAACTCTGATATTATTTTAATCTTTGGATTACCAAACCAAAGAAGCAGGCTTCTTCCTACCTAATATCTTAGAAAGCACAGCGGAGAATTCCGGAACCATGTAAATAAGGAGAAAATCCTGCCTGCTGTGTGTCCCCCCATCTCGCTGCAGCCATGCTCACCCAGATCCAGTAAACTCAGCAGAATTCAGTCAGCAGATCCTTGGGGATGTTTCAGAGGACTGGGGGGGGGGGGCAGGGTGTAGGCAGACTACTATAGACTCACTTCTCCGATCAATGAAGCTGTGGGAGAAGGGGAGGGAGTTGGTGAGGTAAGAATGAAGAACTGGTGGTGGTACTTGGCATTATTGATTCTCAGGTAAAACAGGTTCAAAAACTGCCTCACAGAGACAACTGGCCATAGCCGTTGGCTGCCACGATTTGTTGATTCACTCTTGTGTTCAACTGACCAGCCCCAAGTGTCAGCACCATTACTTACCTGCTATCTGTCTTTCGTGGTGTGGCTACAAGCTCTGTGAGGGTGGCAACTGTGCTCATCAGCGTATTCCCAGGGCCTTGCACACTGTAGGTGTTTCAAAATTGTTGAGTAGAACTGAGCGAACCCCTGCCTTCAGAAACCTCACGGTCTACTAACACCACCATCTTGGTGGAACTGTGAGGCCCTCTCTGAAAACAATTCCCAGCACCCCTGAGTTGACTGCAGTAACCTCTCTAAGAATGTCCAGGAGTAAAATAAAGGGAACCCCACAAGCCTTTGGATATTTCTTTAGATATGTTAACCCATTCCCCCAGACCAAACTCTTAGCCACTTAACGCATGTGGGGCCAGTAACATTTTGTCAAGTTGTGAGTCACTTTATAAACCTCTGTTGTCACCTAACTGATTTTCTAGCTACTAAAGCTCCACATTGTCTTACCGTTTGTAGAACAGAAAAGATTATCCTGAGATCTTACCTGAGAAAATGTGGATAAGATCCCTAGTATCCCTGTAGGAGTCTTCTTGGTGGCCCATAGGGTAGGGAAACCCCTCTTCAGTATCTGGCAGAGACTTGGAGCCTAGTGCACTGTACAACACTGCAATTGTGTCTACTGTCAGAGACGTGAACAGTCGCTGCTTTAACCTCCACGTGCCAGTGAACAGACATTTGGAGAAGGGAGGAGATTAAAAAAAGGAACGGAACCAAATTTCCAAATATGTACTGTAAGAATTTATGGAAATAAGAGAACCTTTTCATTTTCTTTTTTTGGTTAGAAAACTAAATTTACCTTGGGAAGGGAGGGAGTTCTCTGAGGAAGAAGCCAAAGCAAATTTTCTTCACAGACTTCCTTTCCCACGCAGACTCCCACGTGGCGCTTACTGTGGCCCTTAAATCTGAAAAACCAAGGCAACCATTTTCTTAGCAACCAGAGAGCCAATCAAAAACCCAGTCAAAGCACCCCAACTAAAATAAAGCCATCACCATGGGCACCATCCAGCTGGTTGAAAAAGGGGAAGTAGACTAACTTAAGTCAGCCATCTTGTTCTTGGTGAAACGTTGGGAAACTTTTTTCATTGCCTGAATGATTTTATTTTGTCAGCAGAACTGGGTTGGGGTGTGGGATAGATACAGTTATATCCAACCCTGTGGAACGAGACCTTGCCTCTAAGGATTACCATGCTGACAGCTTTTCAAAGCTACATCTCTTAAAGAACATCCTCGGAGATCAAGGTCCTTGGACTTTTGTAATCCGAGCCGTTATGGCTCATGCTTTACTTGAGCAGGGCTTTGTTACCTACGGCCTAATGCCTGGGTTGTTGTGGCTGCCAGCTGAACAGCTCTCTGCCTTTAGTGTCTAATGGTCCTTTTTCATCTTTGTTTTGTGAATGACCTTAGAGAGCATCTTGGTCCAGTGATATGCAATCTCTGTCCATCAGAATGCCAGGATTCTAGGGAAGTGCCTCAGGGAAGGAGGAAGGCCGTCAGACTGGGCTCCTCTTCTTGCCTCAACTAGAGCAGCTCTTGGCTTATCGGTTTTGGGGGGGGGGGGGGATCACATAAGATCAGTTGGAAGCTAACCGGTTCTGTTTTTCTTCTGAAAGAAGGTAAGAGAAAGGAAAGAAGAGAGAGACCAAGGTAGGGAAGAAAGGAGGGAGGAGGTAAATGGAGAAGGGAAGAAAGGGGATGAGAAAGAGGAGGGGACGAGATGGGTGGGCCTCCTGTGCCCACCTCAGCTGTGAATTGTGAACTCCCTGACTTGCACTTCATTGGGACCGTAAGAGACAGCCTGCACAGGGTCGCTGGCCGCCCGTGCTGCTTCTGCTGCAAGGAGAATACTGAGAGCAAATGCTTCTGTAACCCGTAATGCAGGCCGGGGTGCTCCGAGGGGCTTTCTGTCTCAGCTCATTTAATTCTCTCAGCAGATTGAAGTCATGTACTCAGGTTCCCCCACGTAGCAGTGTCTGAGCACCAGGTATGTCTGGCTTCAGAGTCTGTGCTTTTGACTGCTTCTCTGATAATGATCCAGGGATACGAGATACAATAGAAAACCTGCCATTTATTGAGGATTTCCCTTGTGCCGGGCGCTGTACCGGCTGCTTTACGTTCACCAACTCGCTTACTCCTCAATCAGTGGATGAGGATTATAGGACTCGCTTAGTCCTATAGCCTGTGAAGTAAGTGTCGTTTCAGATGAGGCAACAGAAGCGTAGCGGAATCAGTAACTTGCCTGAGATCACACAGTTGTGAGTGGTGAAGCCAGCTGGACCGGGGAGTCAGACTCCAGAGGCCAAGCTCCTAACCAGCATGCTATGCTCCCAAAACAGACAGATCAAACCCTAGTTTCTAACCAGATAGTTGTTAACAGGGACGTGACCTGGGACTGCCCCTGCCTCCTCCTTCCCTTCATGAGAAAGAAAATGCGTGGGGGGCGGGGACTACACACTCAGGACAGTCGGCACTCAGACCACCTTTCTTCTCGTGGTGAAGAGCAGTGATAACGACCCAGCAGAGGACCAGTAGCAACTGCCTTTGTTTCCTCACTGTGTTTGTGCTTGACTCACTACAGAGCTGGAAGAGTCTCAGAGAAAGTGCCCGCCATGCTGGTATAAATTTGCCAATACCTTCCTCATCTGGGAGTGTCACCCGTACTGGATAAAACTGAAAGAGATTGTGAACTTGATCGTCATGGACCCTTTTGTGGACTTGGCCATCACCATCTGCATTGTCCTGAACACCCTGTTTATGGCCATGGAGCACCATCCCATGACACCACAATTTGAACACGTCTTGGCTGTAGGAAATCTGGTAAGATGGAACATGGTCTCCTGATTTTATGATCTGAATGTGTTTTGCCTGTAGGACATCTTTTTCTGATATTGGAAGCTGGAGTTTAGTTGAAAAGAAAGTAATAGTTAATTGGAAGACAAATGCTTCCACATATGGCGTAGCCCCAGCCACTTCTGCTCGCTGTTGTGATCCCTTGGCTGTTTCCTCTTTCTGCAGAACTTTGAAGACGTCATTTAGGAGCTATTGGCAGAAAACCAGCCATGGTGACAGAATGGGAGGCATGGTGCAGTGGGTTGGTTTCAGCAACCTGAGCCAAGGACTTCTGGATTTTTTTTCTCATTCTGTTTCTCACATTGATTCCTGCATTACTCCAGCACATCACTTCCCCTTTCACCTTCAGTAACAACCACCACAAAATAGGGGAGCTCTTTTACTGCATTAAACATAACTATAAATTGGCCTGCACTGTCATATCTTAATTATCCGTATGGGGCCTATCTGTGGGAAACTTTTAATTCTAGGCTGGTTTCTCCCTCCCATCCAACTTCTGGGCTCTCATCCAGTTTCTACCGTTAGTTGATCTGTGCCAAATTTATTTTAATGTTAGCTTAAGTCATATATTTAATTTATTATATTATTTAGAAGATAAGAATGAGGGTTTTTTTTAAATAGATGACACAGTGTATTCTGAAGTCAAATAGTTGTGATTTGGGCGTTATCTGTTTTATTTCTTTAGTCCAAAAACCAGGAGGTAATTGAATTTTGATAGGAAAGATTTAGTTGGAAAGAATCCTCTAGGTCGTCGGGGCTTCATTATTCCTTAGGAGTTTCACCATGAGCAAGTCAAATCTAGTGATTCGTTACTTTTGAGTATGATCTCTGCCTGATGTTCTCCCTCCCCCCTCCCCCGCACACACACACACACACACACACACACACACGTCTCACACACACAAAGAGTCTTTACATTAAGTCCTAATATACTGTTAGAGTGTTATAATATCATTTTGAGTTCTGATTATGAAAACACACATGGCAAAGGAGAAGATCCTTTATCTGTTTAGTCCTGGCAGCCTACCATGTTCCCTGGTACACGTCCAGGGTAGTTCTGTGGCCTTTCCACTCTCCATGTCTGAGTTAGTGCCACACTTCAGACTCACTGCTCCAGTATAAACCCTCATGTGCAGCCCGATGAAACATGGGTGGTCTTGAAACAGGACACTTTCATAGGCTGCCCAAGAAATCTGCTGACTCTAAAGGGCTATGTGACTGGCTGACCAGGAGCCATCAAGCAACATTTTGAACCAGTCAACAAAGTGATAGCGATAGGAGCTTTATTTTATTAGCCAAGAGTTAAGTAATGAAAAATATGACTTGATAATTTTGTTTGTTGGTGGTGGTGGTATTTTCCCTGTGATGTTTTGTTTTTCTCAAAGTCTTTACTTTTACTTGCTTTTTACAGAACCAGTCCTTGATTTTGAAGGGATTTTGAGAGGCCCTTTCACCTACCACCAGCAGAATTGCCCTCAGACCAGGCCAGCAGATATCGTTATTTTTCCCTTTCTTAAAAATCCGTAGAGACTTAGGGTCACACCTAAATTCGAGTTGTGAGCATTCAGAAGACTTTACTCAGAATCATCGAGAGGAAAGAGGGGAGGAGGGAAGGTCAGCAACTAATATTTCAGGACTCTTTGAAGCAAGCCAACCAAAACCGAATTCTGAAATGAGAAAGCACTCTGGGGGCAAGAATTTTCAAGGGATTGTAAAGAATTGTAAGCATGCAATTAGTAGTTGGGATGGAAAATAGTGAATGGTTCGGGACACTTTGGACTGGCCAGTAAATTGGAGGTGAGCATGAAGGGAAAGAAATGAAGAATGGTACTTAGATTTGGAAGTTTAGTAGCTAAGAGGGAAATAGGATGACTGAGGAAGGAATAGGTTTGGAGTTTAAAATCAAGAGTTCTGTTTTGGACATACTAACTAAACATGCCACTCATTTCTGACCACAAATGTTTGCATCAATAGAATGAGGATAATACCATGTCATCAGTCGTTGGAAGGATAGAATGAGAACCTATAGAGAAGTTTTTGGAATAGTGAAAAGCACTCTATAAATCATAGGAAGTGTATTAGTGTATTCAGTAGCTTGGACATTTTTTTTAAACTAATTGGCTTTATTAAATGATTCGTGAATCAGGCAGCATCCCATCTAACAAGCAGAAGGGAGCTCCCAAAGGCTTGGACGTCTAAAGCAAGTCTTTGACTGAACCTGAGAAAAAGAAGGTGGAAAAGAGTGAGATTGACCAGCTTGTGAAATAGGGAATGACCTTGTCTCACGGTTGGAACTCTGAGGCCTTCCCACAGCTGGGACGGTGAATTGAGCTGCGTTTGTCCATAGATATACAGATGGAGGTTTCTGATGATAGAAGAGAACAGTTTTCTGTAAAGTGAGGGTCCCTCCTACCTCTTCCAACCTCCCCACAAGGAAAAACTTTAATACGAGGAAGAACCTTAAAGATAATTCTATCCAGTCCGTATGTTCCATCGAGGAAATGGAAGCCCAGGGAGGCCATGTGACTTCTACAACTTTTGTGTTATTCAGGAGATAAATGGGGTGCCTGGGGGGCGCAGTCGTTAAGAGTCTGCCTTCGGCTCAGGGCGTGATCCCGGCGATCTGGGATCGAGCCCCACATCAGGCTCCTCCACTGGGAGCCTGCCTCTTCCTCTCCCACTCCCCCTGCTTGTGTTCCCTCTCTCACTGGCTGTCTCTCTCTCTCTGTCAAATAAATAAAATCTTAAAAAAAAAAAAAAAAGAGATAAATGTAAGGATTCTTCTCTTGCCTTTTTTGCAACTATCTGAACACAACAGTGAGTTTATAAGGTATTTTGTTTTGGTTTTTAAGCAATTTTAGTCTTAGAGAAAGGTTTCAGGTACAGTCTAAGACATTTTTTTGGAGAGTAAGTTGCTGACACAGCCTCTCAGCCTTTCACATGTGTGTTTTATGAACAAGTACGCTCTCGTGCAAAACCACAATACAGCCATTGGACTCGGAAAATTCCCGTGCACCTCAGAGCTCATTCATTCTCAGGCCCCTTCAGGTTCTGCCAGAAATCCCAGTCATGTCCTCTCGCCCTGTTCAGGCTCGGCTTTCTATGCTAGACCCCCAGCATCCACACCATTGTCCTCCCTGTGGACCCTCTCCCCACACTTCTCAGGCCCTGACACCCCAGTCCCAATTTCTTTGGGAACTGCTCCATTGAAGCATAAGTTCCTAGGTGAATATTTGAGGACACTCACAAGAGCGCCGTTGTTTGGTTGTTGGTTGATACGTTGTGTGCAATTCTCCTTTTTTCTCCTCCTCGAGAAGCATACCACAGCGCAAATTAGACGGCGTCATAGGGATAGCCTTCAATCTACTCTTTTCCATTTGTAAAAAAGTAATTCTTTCATACCAGCAAACCCCAAATGATGGCAATCCCTGTACGTTGAAATGACATGGTTGCTGACCTCTGTCACAGGCATTTCCACCCGGCATCTGGGTGCCATTCATCCCACTGAAAAGCAACAGTAACTCTGTCAACAATGATTTTCTCTCAGGAGCCAGAGTTCCCACAGTATAAATATTCCGTGGTCAGTTAGCCAGTGCTTATTACTGAGCATGTCCTGTGTGGTCACCAGAACCGGTGGGGCAGCAAGTCCGGGCTCTACTTGGTCTGCAGTAAGCAGGCTGACGTTTCTGTATAGAGAAAGCTTCCGTGGGCTTACGCTGCGGGTGAGCTGTCTGTCAGGGATCGATTAGCTGCCCTCGCGGGGATGTCCATCTGTAGGTGCTTAGCACGCACCGTGAACTTTGATTTTGCTTAACTGGATCTCTCTGGGAATATTTTCTTTCAGTTCTAGAATACTGCATCTGCAGTTTAGAAAAAAGGGGAGCCATGGAAAAGTACACAGACACAAAACCGTACAGCCCATGTATCCATTTTGATTTCCATCACACCATTCTGTTTTGTCATTGCTATATATTCATTGAGTTTCCAAACAGTGTCTGTTATCTAAGTGTTTTCACTATTTCCAATTCTGTCCTCAGACCGTATCTTCAAAGTTTTCCTTACGCTGCTTCCTTTGTAAACTTGGTAACCAGGTAGTTGCAAGCTGTAATTTATTATGAGTTTAAAGCCTATTACATAGAAAGTCCTCCTCTGAAATCATAATATTCAGTAAGAGTCTGATGTTACATGGTTGGCTTAGAATGAGGGTATTGGTCTTGTCGAAACTGGCATTCGTGGGATTTTACTTTCTTACTGCACGTTATGTTACCAAGACCTGTGGGATACAGAAGGCATGGAAACACAGGGTGCTCTGAGGGTAGAAAAGTTGGAGTCGTGTCACACCGGGAAGAAGTCGTTCTCAGACCCGATAAGCTCCCGACCTACAACAGTTATTACATCATTAATTCTCATACTGAAACAATCAAAAGGAAGCACCAAAGTCTCCCAACAATAAGAAAAAAATTGGAGGGGGTGCCTGAGTGGCTCAGTCGGTTAAGCGGCCAGCTCTTGATTTCAGTTCAGGTCATGATCTCAGGGCCCTGGGATCGAGCCCCAGGTCGGGCTCCTCGCTCAGTGAGGAGTCTCGTTTGAGATTCTCTCTCTCTCTCTCCCTCTGCACCTCGCCCTGCTCATGCTCTCTAAATAAATAAATAAATAAATAAATCTTTAATAAAAAGAAAAGAAAGTCCTTTGAGGATATACTCAGTAGAATTTTACACGAGCGATATAAATGGGATTCGGAAGGCTATGGAGCAACATGGATTGAGTTATGATAAGTAAGAAATAAGACCCAAGATATTATGTACTCTGTGATTTTACAACTCTGTCAAAATACATATACATTTGAGAAAAACCAGAAAGGGAGTGCATAAAAACGATAGTTGTATGCAGGATGATGAGGCTATACTTTTTTCCTGTATTTCGCACAGTTCTAGCAGTGTTCTGTTGCTTTTACAATGTAAAATAAAAAATTCGGAAGCATATGTCAACCTTTGACAAGACACATGCTATCAAATCAGGAATAATGCTATATTTTTTCAATAGAATTATAATTCAGTGAGTGTGTGTGTGCTCTTTTTTAGGCAAACATCCCAAACATAAAACATTCAAAATGACTGCTGACCCTTTAGAAGGGGTCCCCTGTGTGGTCTTCCTATTGCTTAAAACAGTTTTTTAAATGCACTCTCGAACAATGTGAATTAGGTGGCTTTGGCAACAGAGATGAGAATGTTGGGACTGAGTACTTGATTCAAGAGGAAAAGAAGTCTCTCCTGCCTCGTGTGGCGTAGTCACGGGACACCTAAGTGCTGATGTCCTCAGATACAGGATTCAACACGGCTAGCTCTCGCAGCTTCTCGGACGTGTCGTGTTCAAAGATAAGGATAAAGGCATTCTCTTTCTATTATTTCTTTTTCTTACCCCCTGCCTTCCCCTCTTTAGGTTTTCACTGGAATTTTCACAGCGGAAATGTTCCTGAAGCTCATAGCCATGGATCCCTACTATTATTTCCAAGAAGGTTGGAACATTTTTGACGGATTTATTGTCTCCCTCAGTTTAATGGAACTGGGTCTAGCAGACGTGGAGGGGCTTTCGGTGCTGCGATCTTTCCGATTGGTATTCCATATTTCTCCAATTTCTTTTTACATTTCCTATCTTGCAGCTACTAAAAAGTTTTGCATAAGTTAATTTGATGATTAAAAAAATCCTTAGCTATATTCTTCTCACAATTCCTGTTGGCAATTTATTGGCTTAGATACTAAAATCTTAAAAATTTTTCTGTTAAGCGCCTGATATAGAAGTTAGTTTTTAATATCAACAAACAGAGGTCCGTTTTAGGAAGTTCCTCTCCTCAGAAAATAATGGATAATCTAAAAGATGAAAAAGGATTCCTAAGGGCTATTCTGAGGTCTAATGAATTTGGTAGTAAATCTGTTTCTTTATCCGAACATCTCCCTGAAATGGAATTTCTCCTTGTTCAGATGTCTCTCATTTCTTCCATCATGGTGACCCCTCCCAGAAAACGGGAATAAAATAGTATTTTTTTTAATTATATTGAAATTAATAGTTGAACATTGGCTTTTTTTCCATAACATTAGCTGAGAAGGGTTTTGTAATGTATTTGAAGAAGTTAATGTTAAAATTACTAAAATGACTTTGAAAGAATAGTTAATGATATCCTCGAAATAGCTTCCCATAAACACAGGGATAAGCGATGTCCTGATTAAGTCCCTTGAGAAGCTGAGTTACTTTGGGGATATCCCACTCAGATTATCAGAACTGGCTTAGGTTTTTCTCTCCCTATTGGGAAAAATACCTAAGCACTTGTAACCGAAAGGATTTTAGGTTTTTTCATCAGGATGTTTAGCATATTGAAGAAAGAGAATTGGAATAGAATGGAATTATTTGTAAAACAGAGGTCCCGCTCAGTCTAAGTCACACATAACCTCTGCCAAGTTTCTGGAACCTCTGCTTACAGTCTTGGGTTAGGATCCAGCCCGCAGTAGACTTTTTGAAAATCGTTCTTATTATCTGGAAGATGAGATGAAGGACTAAGAGGTGGAAGCCTTAGCACAAGTTATTCCTAATAATTAAAAAGCCAGTCAGAAAGGGAAAAAATACAAATGATCCAGATATTCATACGGAGAAACACCTGGTGTATCTTGAACTCTCAGATTAGACTCAAGCTTTTAAGAGGAAGAAAAAATGTTCCGCTCTATGCTGTTGCCTTCTACCTGAATTCCTATTATATCCTGCGTTAGTCATTAACTAATGACGTCTGAAGATGATATCATTTCATTCAGGGGCTTTATGCATTGTAATTCTCAGACTACTAGCTAAGACTTTGTAAATCAGTTATTATAGAACATTGAAGTTTCATGATTGTAGGTAACAGAAGTTCTGTCTTCCGAGTTAATACCATTATAAAGATGTTCGATATATGTGGAACTGCACCTACTAGGGCATTCTGCTTTTCCTCCAAGTTATTCCAAGCATATCCCAAAGTTTCATATCAGCTATTGATTATTTATTGGCAAGCAAAAAGAGAGACATTTGGAATTTTTAAATGCATGTTTTTTTAAAGAGACAGATGATTTTTCACTGTCCTTACCATCCTGATCTTTGTCTTCACTACAACTCACATTTTCCTTGATATGTTCCTTGAGAAGTCAAGGCAAAATCAATAGCAAAAGGATATATTCATGTATGGGTTCTTAAAAAGTGGATTGAGGGGTGCCAGCGTGGCTTAGTTGGTTAAGTGTCCAACTATTGATCTCAGTTCAGGTCTTGATCTCAGGGTCGTGAGTTCAAACCTCCTGTTGGGCTTCATGCTGGGCATGGAGCTTACTTTAAAAAAATAAATAAATAAAAACTGGTTTGACCCAGGGACTAATACAGGGGGCTAGAGGCAGTATTCTTGGTTCCTAGTTTAAGTCTTTCGC
Organism: Ursus arctos; assembly: GCF_023065955.2. Taxonomy (NCBI): domain Eukaryota; kingdom Metazoa; phylum Chordata; class Mammalia; order Carnivora; family Ursidae; genus Ursus; species Ursus arctos. Next base: position 41,771,710 of record NW_026622941.1, read on the forward strand.
TTACTGTGAAATTAATCTATTTTCCCTGTCTATGCCTCACATTCTCCCATTTTAGTCTAAGACAGTTAGAAAGTCCTGGGAACTTCCCAAGGGTGCTCAATAAATTTAAGGTGATCTCACTAGTTTTGTATGTTTTTATTTTAGCCGTGTGGTAAGGAAATGGATTGAGAATCATTTGATTTTTGTTTTGGTTTTTTCCCCTTAGCTCCGTGTCTTCAAGTTGGCCAAATCCTGGCCCACCCTGAACATGCTGATCAAGATTATTGGAAATTCAGTGGGCGCCCTGGGCAACCTGACCCTGGTGCTGGCCATCATTGTCTTCATCTTTGCCGTGGTGGGGATGCAACTCTTTGGAAAGAGCTACAAAGAGTGTGTCTGCAAGATCAACCAGGACTGTGAACTCCCTCGCTGGCACATGAATGACTTCTTCCATTCCTTCCTCATTGTCTTTCGAGTGTTGTGCGGGGAGTGGATTGAGACCATGTGGGACTGCATGGAAGTGGCCGGGCAGGCCATGTGCCTCATTGTCTTCATGATGGTCATGGTTATTGGCAACTTGGTGGTTAGTACGAATTGTAGAACTTCTCATTCTTTGTCCAGAACATCTTACTCTTGACCCAGAAACCCAATGGGCTTGGTCCTACTAGCTTCCATGCCTGTGCTGGGTTTTATTCTTTCTTGGCTCAAGAACCCTAAGGTACAAATGAAGGAAAGGAGACTGCTCTTTACAGAGGCCTGCTGAGTCATAAGCCCCACAACCTGTCAACCCTTTTTCATAGTTTCGGAAACAAAACTCAGCAAAGTTAAGTGACTTTCCTGAAGTCAGGCAACTGGTAAACATCAGGGCTTGTATTAGATCCTCGACTACAAAATCTACGTTCTTTCTACTACAGAAATTTCCTTCATTTAAATTAGAATTTCTCAACCTTGACATTGGTGGCACTTTGGGTTAGATAATTCTTTGTTGTCGGATTGTCCTATGTGTTATAGAATGTTTAGCAGCATTCCTGGCCTCTACCTTTCACGGGCCAGTAACCCCCCCTCAAGTCGTGACAACCAAAAATGTCTCCAGATGTTGCCAGCTGTCCCCTAGGAGGCAAAATTGCCCTCCGTTGAGAACCACCGATCTAAACCGATGGAGGGTTTTTATCTAACTTGTATAAATGGCAGGTGCTTTACTCTGATCTGTCTGCCTGCTGTCTTCTGCCTCTGTATGTAGAATATTCACCAACAGAGATTTTGACGCCATGATTCTCCAAGTGTTGTCAAAGGACTGGCAGCAATGAGATCATTTCAGGGTATGTTAGAAATGTAGAATCTTGGGCCTCACCCCAGAACTACTGAATCTGCATTTTAACAGAACCCCCAGGTGATTGACATGCGCACTAAAGTTTAAGAAGTACTTATCTTTCAGATCAGGTCCAATACAACTTGCAAGTCTAGAGCAAGGGGGGCTGGAAAAAGGCAAACCCAGGTGACCTCCTGTGAGCCCCCTCCAACTCACCCCCATCTTACCAACCATATTCCTTTGTAATTCTACAAATGGTCCAAATAATTTGCATACATATAGTTCATTTATTGTTTCCATCACTCCCACTCTACCCATACTATTACCTCCACCTAAAATGTATTGCTTGCTCTTCTTCAGAAGTGTGACAAAGTAAGGGCCAGTGGTAATCAAGAAGTGAACACCTCTCCCAATTTGTAAAGTAAGTCTTAATAAAAATAAATTAATCTTATTGTCCAACGTGGCAAAATAGACTAGTAAAACAGAAATAATAAAGCTTGCGTCTGATGGCTGGACACTTAGGTATACAACAGAACCCAACAATCACCATCACCATCTTGTTAAACTATTTTATTTTATAAACGTTAGGAAAACAAAGGAAATTAATTCTTAAGATGACACGAACCATATTTCAGTTCTACTTTCTTGATTTGTTGTAGGAAAGCATGGCTCTCCAAGCCCAGTTGTTTTCCCATGTAGGTTCTCCGGGACATCCACTGCTCGTGAACACATGGCATCTGTTTCTTCTTCAATCCTCCCAATAAGCTGTCTCCATCTTTTTCTTCTGTTTGGGGGGAGGAATTTTTTTCCAAAATGGATACAGTTTTTGCTTTTTCTGATTGTAAGACAAGTAATATATTTGGGGGTACATACATATGTATGTAAAACTGTAAGAACCAAGAGAAGAGGTGCTAAATTTGTATTACAACCAAAACCAAACAAACTGCCCACTTGGTGGAAAAGAGTATGGAGGTTCCTCAAAATATTAAAAATAGAATGATCATATGATCCAGTATTTCCATTACTGTGTATTTACCCAAAGAAAACAAAAACAGTAATTAGGAAAGATATATGCTCCCCTATGTTTGCTGCAACAGTATTTACACTAGCCAAGATGTGGAACCACCCAAAGTGTCCATCCATAGGTGAATGGATGAAGAGCTGGGGGTATCTGTACGCAATGGAATATTATGCAGCCATAAAAAGAATGACATCTTGCCATTTGCAACAACATGGATGGATCTAAAGGGTATAAAGCTTAGTGAAATAAGTCAGAGAAAGACAAATACCATTTGATTTTACTCGTGTGGAATTTAAGAAACAAACGAGCAAAGATAAAAGAGACCAAAAAACCCCCAGACTCTTAAATACAGAGAACAAACTAAAGGTTACCAGAGGAGGAGGGGAGGATGGCTGAAAGAGACAAAGAGGATTGAGAGTATGCTTATTGTGATGAGAACTGAGTAATGTGTAGAATTGTTGAATATTGTGCAGCTGAAACTAATATAACACTGTATGTTAATTATACTTCAGTAAAAAAAAAATTTTTTAATGCCCACTTAAAACACTAAGTGGGTCAAACCAAACACAATAGAAACTCTTGTGCCTGTCACATAAGTCTGTGGGCTTCCAGGTTTCATCCTAGCTTAGTGGCTGACTTTACTTGATACCACCTACATTCACTCTCCTTCTTCCTAATGCCCCCGGTACAGGTGCTGAACCTGTTTCTGGCCTTGCTTCTGAGCTCCTTCAGTGCAGACAATCTGGCAGCCACGGACGACGATGGAGAAATGAACAACCTGCAAATCTCAGTCATCCGGATCAAGAAGGGGGTGGCTTGGGCCAAACTGAAAGTTCACGCCTTCATGCAGGCCCACTTCAAGCAGCGCGAGGCCGATGAAGTGAAGCCTCTGGACGAGCTGTATGAAAAGAAGGCCAACTGCATTGCCAACCACACTGGTGCAGACATCCACCGGAATGGTGACTTCCAGAAGAACGGCAATGGCACAACCAGTGGCATTGGCAGCAGCGTGGAGAAGTATATCATTGATGAGGACCACATGTCCTTCATCAACAATCCCAACTTGACCGTGCGCGTGCCCATTGCTGTAGGCGAGTCTGATTTTGAGAACCTCAACACAGAGGATGTTAGCAGCGAGTCGGATCCTGAAGGCAGCAAAGATGTAAGGTCCCAGTCTAGAACCCAACCTCAATTCTGTGTGGGAGCAAACGGGGCCCTGTCTGCTCTTGGGACTGGTTCAGCTGTGGGCTTGGTAGAGGATTGTGGAATAGCCAGCTAGGTTTGAGAGCCAACCCTTATACCCATTGTCATTCTAGACCTTCCCTGGGTGACCTAGTTTCCTGAGATGCTCCTAAATCTGTCTCCATTGCTTCTGGATCGTCTCAGTCAGAGGCTGGAGCAAACCCTCCAGTACTTTCCTGCCCTTAAGCTGAGCTGCAGCACTGAGATCCACCACCAGCCACATTTTGTTTAGGGTGACCTGTGAGCAGACATCATTGTGTTCTACCCAATCCTGACAAGTTGGCCCTCTGGTAATTGTTTGCACCTCTGGAACTGGATGATGATGAGTTTGTAGTAAGAGTTACAAAGAATGCTAGCTGGTCCCTCGTCCGTGCCCGAGATAGAGCAGTCAGCGTGCAGTGGGAGGATCGCTGCAGATGTTGTTGAGCTCCGTTTCCTTTGTGGTTCTAGAAACTGGATGATACTAGCTCCTCTGAAGGAAGCACCATCGATATCAAACCGGAAGTAGAAGAAGCCCCAGTGGAGCAGCCCGAGGAATACTTGGACCCGGACGCCTGCTTCACAGAAGGTGCCAGGGGCAAGGACAAGGGTGGGACTGCCGCCCTGGCACCACTCACGGGTTTCTGCTGGGGCCGGTGGTGGGCTGAGGCGGGGGGCTCCGTGGCCATCTTCAGGAGCTTTGTTCCCTACCTCATCATTTTGAGGGGAGTTGATATTGTTTCCCTTGTTTGGTTCCTACCTGTAGCAAGTTTCTGTTCTCAGACGTTTCTGTGTCCGTTTTCTCTTGGCATCAGCCTAAAACCTGCCATTAGCAAGGCCTGTTCTGTCGTGGCTGTGTCTGCCTCCTAACTACCCTTTTCTCCTCCCTCTCACTGCTTCTTTATAGGACATCTCCCCAACTCCAGAGGGCCTTGCCCTGGTAGCCTTGCAGCATAGCCCCAGCCCTGCCGGCCTCCATGTCTGAGTCAGACGTTGTGGTTCAGCGCTGTACTCCGGGCTGTGTGGTGGGGCAGCGCCTGGTGGGGCCTGGGAGAGCGAGGAGAGGGCAGGTCTGGGCGGGCTCCCTCGGGCTGACCCGCCTCTCCCGCTGGTGCCAGGTTGTGTGCAGCGATTCAAATGCTGCCAGGTGAACATCGAAGAAGGGCTGGGCAAGTCCTGGTGGATCCTGAGGAAGACCTGCTTCCTCATCGTCGAGCACAACTGGTTTGAGACCTTCATCATTTTCATGATTCTGCTCAGCAGCGGTGCCCTGGTGAGTCCAGGGGAGAGGACGGGGAGGGATGGGCTGGGAAGGCTTTGCGGGGACTAGTGGGAGAGACCAGAGGGGGCCCAAGGCCAGTTTCTCTGAGAGCACAGGTGGCCGCGGCCCCGAGGATAATGGTCTGCCTAAGTGCTTTGGGCTGCTGTTTTGAGCCTTTAGGATTAGAATCCACTTATCCACATCTTGATCTTCCTTACACTCAGCATGACCCTTCTCACGTCTGAGACCCCTTTCTATCAGGAGGAGAGCACAAATTAATTATCTTCACTGCTTAGTGTGCCCCATTCTAAGCAACTTCCTAAAATGAACTTCCCTTTCTCACCTAATACCCCAAATATCTTGTTCTTTACTTTTCACTTGCCCCAAATAGGAGAGAGGTTGGCTTCCCCTACCCACCATCTCCCCTCACACCCTAACTGGTTGGGAGAACCCGTGGCATTAGCAAATACTTAGAGAGCCAGGTCTCTGGTGTAAAGGTTGTTCATATTCACAGAGTCGTAAGTACTTAATCATTGATCAGTGAGGCACAGGGGACACCGAACACGCAGCCTCCTCCCCTGCTGGAACTAATTATCTGGGCATTTGCTTTCATTTTAGCTGGCTTGTAACTGAGGGGACCTGGACATAGCCAGGGGTGAGGGAGCTGTTCCCCAGTTGGATAGATTTGAGGACAGGAGGGACTTAGAGGTGCTGCACATTTTCCTTGTTCAAGTTAAGGGAAAGCTGGAGAATGCAGAATTTTCGAAATGCTTTTAAAGAAAGCAGGCACACTCATGTAGAGATGGAACCAAAGCCTAATCTGGATGCAGAAAATAGCAAGAGAGAAGCCCCAAATTTAGTGTTAAGGATCCTGACAGTGATTTGAGAAGTTTCTCACCAACTGGTGAGGTAGGCGAATCAGAGAAGCTGAAATGGAGGCAGTAGGTGGCAAAGAAGAGTCCATGGGGAGTGGGGGACACGAGGGGGGGATTATGCAGGAAAGCGGCTGGACAAATGCAGGAGGCTGGAGAGTTGGCTTGGTAGCCTGGATCTGAGCGAGGGGGAGTCACTATCCTGCCTGCCCTGGGCCTTTATTGCCTCCACAGGCATTCCCCCAGTTCTCACTGAGGTGCGGTGCAGGCCCCTGAGAGAGGACAGCACAGTCTCTGCCCTCGAGACAAGGGAGGGCCGGACTCAGGCCAGCGTGGGGAGGAAGGTGTTTTGTGACTGGCGATCTAGTAAACAGAAACCCAGAATTAAGAGAACACACCTCATCTTCTGGCTCTTCTCTTTCTCGTCGCCACAAAAAATAAAAGCAGCAGTGAAACAAAAGTTTTTAACTTTCTTTACTGCTCACCTTTGACAGTTTTTCTTTATTGTAGACGAATAAGACGGGGGTACTTGGCTCAGTACATGAAGACCCTGTGCGATTAGCAGGCGTGAGACCTAAGAATGGCGAAGCGAAGGGGCGCCTGGGTGGCGCAGTTGGTTGAGCGCTGACTCTTGATTTAGGCTCAGGTCATGATCTCAGGGTTGTGGGATCAAACCCTGTGTTCGGCTCAGTGGGGAGTCTGCTTGAGATTCTCTCTCTCCCTCTGCGCCTCACCCCTACTCTCTGCTCACTCCAGGTCTCTCTCCCCCCCACCAAAAAAAAAAAAAGAATAGCAAAGTGAAGCCATAGCTGACATGTCAGAGAGATGCCGAGAATGGGGTTATGACGGGACTCAGAGGGCGGGGCTGGAGCCGCCAGTGGGGGGAGCTCAGTCTTGGGCATCTCACATGTATTGGATGACAGAATGAATCTCTCCAAAGGGAGGTAAGGGGAAACTTGACACGGAAGCTGTTGAGTTTTTCACTGAGAAAAGGGGGTTTATTTGTACCAAGACCCAGAGAAGGACTATGGACCCATGACCTCTCCCCACCTGCCCAGTGATGGACCTGGAGCACCTGATGTCCGTGTGCCTCCATGTTGGAAATGTGTCTGTCGGCAGCCTGCTCTTGTCCTTCCTTCCAGAACTGTCCGGAGCAGGGCCTCCCATTGCAGGACACAGGACTTTTGTTCCACCTGCAGTTTTCTCTCCCACTGCAGCCCCGCCCCCCCCCGCAGCCCCGCCCCCCCGCCCCCTCCGCAGCCCCGCCCCCCAGTCGTGGGAATGCTCGTCCCTTCACGGCAGGGAGTGACCTCCTTCAGGAATTCCAGAGAGAAAGTCGGACTAAGATTTTCTTCACCTGAGTGTCTCCGAGCCCTGTGACCCTCCCCCTGTATCTGTGGCGGGGGCTGAAGGGAGAAGAGATTTTATGGTATAAACATAGAGTGCTGTCAAGGACACGCAGAGGCTGGAACCCTCGTACACTGCCGGAGGGAGTCTAGCATGGTGCGGCCACTTTGGAGAGCCGTTTGGTGGTGCATCAAAGTTACCATGTGGGCCGGCAGTTCCCCTCCTGGGCATTAGACCCTAGAGAAGTGAAGACGTGGCCGTGTAAAAAAGAGTGCGTGAATGTTCAGAGAGGCGCTATTGCCAATAGCCAGAGCGTAGGCGCACGAACGCCGGTCGGTGAGGAAGGTAAGCAGACTGCGGTACAGCCACGCACTGGAGTCTTACTCATCCGCCGAGAGAGAGGCCGCGCTGCTGCGGGTGCAGCGCGCACGAACTCGGAAAACCGCGCGCAGGGAGAGAAGGCAGTCACCGGGGACCGCATAGCGCTGGTTCCTTCGTACGAAATGTCCAGAATGGGCAAATCGGAAGACGGAAAGGAGCATAGTGGTTGCCTGGGACTCGTGGGAGGCAGGGAGGCCACAGGGTGGCAGCTAGAAGGTGGGGGGCTTCTTTCTGGGTTGGATGAAGAGGTTTCCAAACCTGATCGTGTGACGGACGCACACCTCCTGACCACGCTGAAAGCTTTCGCGCTGTACACTTGAAACGCTGAATCAGAGGGTATATGGATTGTATCTCAGTAAAAGTTTTTTTAAGAAGCCACGTGCAGCAGGGGCTGGGGACAGAGGGACAGGAAGGCGAGCCGAGGCCCGCCGCAGGGGGAGGAGCTGCCGAGGGGTGGCGACCTTCCCGGTTGCCTGCCTCCCTGCGGGCACGTTCGGCAGCCGCTGCTTCTCTTTCAGGCCTTCGAGGACATCTACATCGAGCAGAGAAAGACCATCCGCACCATCCTGGAGTACGCGGACAAGGTCTTCACCTACATCTTCATCCTGGAGATGCTGCTCAAGTGGACGGCGTACGGCTTCGTCAAGTTCTTCACCAACGCCTGGTGCTGGCTGGACTTCCTCATCGTGGCTGTACGTGTCCCGCTTTCTACTTCCCACCCCTCGCAGTAGCAAAGCAAAAGCAGCATGTCCCTTCCTCTAATGGCCAGAGTCGCCTGGGGGGCCAGGATGTCGGACAAGATGTAGGTGTAGTTTTGGGTAGAGCTCCCGTCGGAGCGCTCCGATCTTAACTTTGGGAGAGAGAGCTCTGAGGTCCCTCCATTTGCTCTAGGGATTCACCAGGCAGCTCTGTGCTCTGGTGGTTTGGCCTAGAAGAGTCAGAGATTAGGAATGGGAAGTGGAATTGTTGGTGCCAACCCCCCTTGTTATGAGGCTGGGAACAAGAAGGTTCTTGCCCCACACCAGCAGGGTGTCCTCTTTCTGGTGCCAGGAGAGGGGTGAGGTGGGTGCTGCTGGGGTACAGGTGTGGGGGGCGGATCTTGGTAGGCTCTCTCCGCTGACTGTTCCTGTGGACACTTCCAGCAACTCAAGGCTTCATACCAGACTCCTCTGAACAAGTCGGTCTACCCAGAAGAGGTGGTGTTCACACCGAAATAACCCCCCCCCCATTGCCATTTCCACAATGGTGGTCAAACTTAAGAGAATCCTTTTTTCCTCCAGGTTCCAAGACCATCTCCAGGGCTTGGTGGCCTCTGACCATCTGCAAGGCCTGAAGGCTTTACCTCCTGTGTTATTTTTCAGGGTGGCAGCTGGATCATCTCTGTTTCTCACCCCACCAGCCCCTGTTCCTTGTTGGCTTTTCTAACTGCGATGAATGCTGCTTGTTCTGTGTAATTGCTAAAGCTCTTTTCTTCTAGCCAAATCAGCATTGGGAGAAAGGGTGAATGGGAATTTCAGGACCAGGGCCTACGGAGAATTCACGTCCTGCTGAGCGCTCCTGCTCAGCTATTTCCTGAGCGAATGGACTGTTCGGAGGCTGGGTGGGTACCTGTAGAACATAGGTTTCCTCAGCTGTGTAGTAACCTACCTAGAGAGGGCCTCTGGAAGCCTCTGTCAGATGACAGGAGCCCAGCACTCCGCACCAGCGATCCCTGCTCTGTCAATGCATTCCCGTTCTACACAGCGTCTGCGACTTCCAGCGTCCGTGGTTAATGACTCCTTCTGGGAGCTGTCACTCTGCTCCTATTTGCATTCCTTTTTCAGAAATCGGGCCTTTAGGAGGATGCCCAGATGAGGTGAGGAAGTCACCCTCTGCCCTTAAAGTGGAGCCAACAGGTACTGCCCCAGAGGGCGCCAACAGGAGCGCTGAAACCACTCCCTTCAGCAGCCGCCGCGCTCCCTGCTGACGGCAGGGCTCTGCTCCCACAGGCGGAAAGCTTGAGCTCGAAGAATTAAGGAATGGGCTTGGGGTCTGGCCCAGAGAACTAGAGGGACACTGGGCCAGACCTCTTCCTACAGAGCAGGACACCTGGTACCCACATAAGCTGAGAAAAGCATTGACCGTCCTGCATATCACCGTTTATTTAGCACACATTTTTATCACTTTTTATACTGGCTGGCAGAGAAATAGAAAGTATGAGACAGACATGTAGCCAGCAGTAATCCAGAAATTCCCCAGCTTGAGGGAGTTGCTGGATTCTTACATTGCCTCGAGCCCTGACAGCAGTTCCTAAGAACACCACTGTACCAGTCACTAGTCAACAAACAGAAATCAAATACCAGTCTCGGTGCAGAGCTGTCCCAGAAGCTGTAGGGGGTCACCAGGGGCGGGCAGGCATGGCCCCAGCTCCTCAGGCGCTCACACCAGCTTGCAGGACCACTCGGGCCTGATGCCAGCCTTGCAGTAATCCAGCATTCTGGGAACAGGGCTCTCCCGGGACCCTTCCATCTACCGACTTCTCTTGCACACTGCAGTGCCTTGAGTATCAGATATCTGTTGAGCGCCCACAAACAGGCCAAGCCTCCTGTCAGGAGTTGTGGGGGATACAGAGAGCAGAAGACATGGACAGTTCCCTCTAAGGGCCTGGAAAGATGAGACATGCATACAAATAATCACAGAATAAAGCAGCGTGCGCTGAGTGGGAGCAGCCCCAGTCCGTACTGGGGCTGCACTGTTTGCCACTCCTGAGTTGGGAGTGGAGAAGAAGGCTCAGCTGACACCTGCCCAGCCGGAGCCATCAGGGTTGTTGCTGTCTAGTGCCTCTGGCATCGTCGAATAGCCAGCATGTGTAAATTTCAGGTACTTTAGCACCGTCTCTGAGAGACTCCCTTCTTCCTGTCTCATCCCCCAGTGACTATGTGTCCAAATCTGTTATTTATCACCATGTTTGTTTCCCTAATGGATTCTCATTCCTCCGTGTTGCCCCTTAAAGCTGCTAAGAGGACTTTTTACAATCACGTGGATGATCCGGACAACTTCCAAGGTGAATTCTCTTTGCTTACAAGCCGCGTAATTCCCAAACAGAGACAGTGTTTCATTTTGCTCAGGTCCTTGGCTGCACTGGAGATCTTGTCCTGTAGAAGAATTTTGTCCTCTGTCCCCCAGGGAAATTTATCCCATCATAACCGGAGGTCAGCCAGCATACCGGTTCCAGGGACGGGAACTTTCAGAGACCACACATCCTGAATTCAGACTATTATAAACATTCTCCGTCTGAAAATGTTCACATCATTTGGGAAAAAGTCACCCAGTGTCTCCCTTTTTTTCCATTCCTGCAGCCATTGATACCCTGAATTTTTACTTCCCCTCAACTCCTTTCTTTTTTCCAGGTTTGATTCTTTCCTTAAAGTATACTTGCAGCGGTGGCCTGGTTACCTCCAGTGAAAGTTTAACATGGGGACTCAGAGGATTATGAGAGCGCCCTCAGCTGCTAAGCAGTAGCCCCCCTAGGACCCTTGCCGACCCTGGCTTGGGAGACCTTGGCTAGATTGATCAGCTGGGCAGCACGTTATCTTGGCACCAGTTAGAGCCAACCTCGGGATCGGCAACTGTACCTCCGTCCTTCTTCCCGCCTCAGGCCTCTTTGTTATCAGATTAACCCCCCCTCCCGAAGAGCTGGGGTCTCCCTGCTTTGTGTGGGGCCCGTCGTGCGTGGGGCCCGTCGCCCCTCAAAGCTTAGTGTTTTGTAGTCTTTAGCTGGCATAGGATGAGGCTGAGGGTATTTTGAACTCAGGCGCTTGGGCAGGATGGGGTGGCTCACCTTCAGATGTACCTGTGGAGGCCTCACTAAGACTCTGGCAACTGTAGTTTATTTGGGGGTAAGAGGTGGCTGTACTTGGCAGTAAGCAAAACACACCTCCGTGTAGATTCTTACTGATGGTGACGAATGGAGGAAAAGTGATTGGGTGGTGCCACTGTGTGTCAGAAACCTTTTGAGACCCTTGTTTTAGACAAAAATTGAACTCTGAAGCATGTACCCTTCAATAATAGGGCAGGCTTTAATTCCAGATTTGCTTTGAATACTGCCTAGGACTCCAGGGAAGATACCTGCACTGAGGGATTATGAGTCCATGCACGGATAAAGGTTCACGCCCCTTTTAAAAATTGAAATCCTGGAGCCTGCTCATGGCTTTCCCTCACTAGGTCACGGACATTCTATGTCCACTCCTGTCAGTCCCGCTGCTTCATTATAAAAAGAAAAGAAATTCTTTTTAAAAAGGTTTTATACAGCTTAGAGATACAGAATCAAAGAAGGGAAGCCCTCAGCTAGAGCTAACAAGCAACAAATGAAACTGAGCTGTAGGTCGTTTCCTTTTCTCTCCTCTAAATTTGCCTCGAAATATCAGTTTAGGCCAAGCAGATCTGTAACCATCACTTTCCAGGAGAGGGAACTTAATGATTGATGGGAACATCTTAACCTGTCCCAGAATTTGTGGTGCAGGGAGACTGCTCCAAGAAACCCGGAGCCCAGACATGTCAGGATTTGATCCGCTAACGGTAGTTTCCTTTGGTGGGAACTCTAGGCAGGCCTGTCAGGTCAGGCCCAGGCAGCCCTCGGTGTAGTTGGCCTCCAGTGTTACGGGACCACATGGTAACTGCTCGGAGAGCGCTGGTAGAACAAGGTGAGTTTGGCTCCGGAAGAGCAGGAAGGCATTTGACCACCACGACTCCAGGCCTGGAGACCTGCACGTTCTCCCCAGCAGGGCAATACAGTCAACTCCAGATTGTTCAGATACCGATAATCCTCTCGTGGGTTCTTTTACCTGCCGGTTGGGGAGGTGACCTGTCTGTGGAAGAAGGAGCTCTGGCCTGGAAATCAGGAGGGTGGGTCTCTATTTCTGGCTCCCCAACTGCCGGTGTGACACTGGGCAGATCCTTGTGTAAGGGTCTCAATGTGCCCATCAGGGAATAAAATTATTCTAAGAATCCTTCCAGCTGTTTTTCTAACCACGAGAGTAGAGGACGGTCCTGGAAAGGACAGACCTGAGGCCATTTAGTTTTGAGCCGTTCTGGAGAGAAAGAATGGGCATTATAAGAAGTATGGGTTCAGTGTTCAGACCCACCCGAGTTCTCACGAAGGAGTCACAGTTATAATTCAAAGACAGAAGGATTATTCGAGTTGAAGGGAGAGACGAAAGAACTGCTTAGGGGTGCTCTTGTGGAGCCAAAACTCTGTCTAGAAATTGCTTCCTTGGGTTCTGGCCTTCTCGGGAACGGCAAAGCCAGCTGTGGCGCTTACTGGGTACGTTTCCTTTGTCGATGTGGTAACCCATCACATTCTCCAGCAAATGGTTTCTTGTCAACCAGGAGCAAGAGAGCTTGTCCTTGTTGGAAATCCGTGGTGGACGAGCTGAGGAGGGGCGGCTGGTGTGGAGTGTGTGTATTTATCTGTATTCTTTTCCATAGGTACCATTAGATTTGTCTGGCTTAATTTAATGGCAACTTCTGGGAGCTGCAGAGGCTGTAAAGGGCGAGGGTAAGGTTTTTGTCATCTGTTCAGGCTCCTCTCCTTCCACTGGAACGTCCTCATTCCCCCTCTCCCTTCAGCCTCCTCCCTTTGCCAACCTGTATGTCTGTTCTGCCTCCTCCTCCCGATTTTCTCCTCCCCCTGTGTTTTTTCTTCTGCCTCTCAACCTCCTTTCCTTTCAGGTCGTTTGAGTCCAGCTTGAAGTAGGCAGCTGGTGTTACCCACTCTCCCCCTGGGGGGCCCAATCTGTGTAATCAGTGCTAGGGGCTTCATTCTAACACTCTGGAACCTCTTTTCTTGTTTTTCTTCGTTTTGTTTTGTTTCCTTTTTTGTTTTTGTTTTTCTCTTCTGTTTCCGTGTAGGTCTCTTTAGTCAGCCTTATAGCTAATGCCCTGGGCTACTCGGAACTAGGTGCCATAAAGTCCCTTAGGACCCTAAGAGCTTTGAGACCCTTAAGAGCCTTATCACGATTTGAAGGGATGAGGGTAAGATACTAAGAGCAGCTGATCCTTCTGCATGCCGATGGAAACTGTTTACGCATGCTAGAACCGATCACACGGTGGGAAGATCATTCAGACACGATCTGTGATGCAGCTGCTGATTTGATCCTCCACTCTCTGCCCCCGCACCTGCCCCGTGCGAGGGGGTCGCATCAAGCTGCCTCATCACATTAATATGGGCCCCACCCCAACAGCGTGCCATCGCAGAACATGTTGACGCTGGCTATTCTCATTTGGCCTGGCTTACCTGTAGCACTCGGGGCGGCTTTCTGGGCTGTTGATTTAATAGGGAGAATCACCAGGTGCAAAGAAGGGGAATTGTAACCCACAGACCCACTGAAAAGCAGCAGCCGCAGGCAGGGCAAGTACGGGCATCAGCCAGGTGGGGACTGTGGCCTGGCCGTCCCTGAGAACGCAGCTGAGAAGGGGCTGGAAGCCATGATGGCAGGCCTGGAATTGGGAATGGAGCCGAATTTGGCGTGGCCCTGGGAAAAGAAATGCTTTTCTTTCTGTTCTGATTCCTCTTATTGCACCTTGTTGTTCTCAGCCCAGTCCCGTAAGGACTGGCAGCCTCTGTCTGATAGCAAAGCTTTCCTCCTCACCACCCTCCCACCCACGCTCTGTGGTCCCCTATCCTGACACCGCCAAATACCAATCAGCTATGATGCCAGATGACTTCTCCGCTAGATCTCCTGAAATTTCTTGACACCTGCTATTCCTGCTTTGGTGATACTCCACCCAAATCCAGAGAGGGCAAGGTGCTGTCACCCTGCCAGCTTAGAAACGAGGCTCCCTCTTTTGGTGCCCTTTTTCTGTCTCTCTTGGTTAAAAAAACAAAAACAAAACAAAACTGCATGTGTGTGCATGTGCGTGTGCACACACAGAGACGTGCTACAAAGTCAATTTCCTAAAACCAAGTGGGCAACTGGCTTCTAGTGCTAATAGTTGTCCTGTGGTAATCAGAGAGGTCTGTTATACTTAAGGAGACCAAGAAAACTCATTTCCGTTCAGATGTTGAATACATGCAGGAGAGCAAACCAGAGGATATGTTTTTGAATGTGCAAACATCAGAATGTAGGAATAAAAGTTAAAGGGTTCCAGTGGTCCCCGGGAAGCCAGACTCACTGGAGCAAGTAGGTACCAGGACAGCACTGCGTCATCCATTCCTCCGCTGTGATCCGTGGCCACTGTTCCACGAAACTCCCCACGGTTGTACAGGAGGGTGAGAACCTCCCTGCGCCTCGGGAATTGTATTTTGTTAGTCCCTTCAGACAAATGCCTTGCGCCACCCATTGTGTCTCTCCCGTAGCACAGTCACGGTTGGGTTTACCGCATCTTTGCTTTCTGCAGCCCGCCCGAAACCGTCTGCAGGAAGGTCAGGGCCGCGGCAACACAGACTTCTTTCAACTTAAAAAACAAAGCAAAACTTGGGAGTCTAAGTCTTTCTCCCAGAGAGCAGAGAGATTTCAGAGCATGTGCGGGGAGGTCACTGTCAGGCGCAGGCTAGATGCAGGGGGAGAGCGTTTGCTGCAGAGGACGCCGGCTTGCGGTCCTGAGACGTGCTCTCCCCTCCCCCACCTTCCCACTTTTTTCAGAAAGGGCTAGTGAATTTGTTTCCTAAGTCCTATCAGTTCTGTGTAGAGCGTTGACAATCTGTGTTAGTGACTGAAACACTGAGGAGTCAGAGAAGGCCGTGGAAGATAGTACTGGGCCCACTGTAGCCGCCTCCGTAGCCTGTGCTCCTCCCCAGCTGGCGGCAGTGATCTGGGACCTCCTAAAGCCAGACTGGGAATACCTGAAGAAAGCCCAAGAAAAAATGCCCAACTGACACTTGCTACTAACCTTCTCCACCCAGATGCTCATTTCTGCCAGCCCTTGGCAGAAGTCGCCCCTGGTGACCAGCTGGGGCCAGTTTGCTCCTGAGGAAGTGATTTGAGTCATCTGGACTCACACACCTCTTCCCTTCAGCCCCTCCCCCTTTCCTCACCTTTCCTTGGACTCCCAGTTTCCATTCCCCAAAAACTTTTAGTTGCCAACCTTCAAGTAGGTTAGGGACCCAGAGGTCCAGAAGTGGTGATCAGAAAGTTTTCTTTGAAAAAGCATTAGAAAATGAAACCTCTACATCGAGGTTTTTTCAAATAAGATAATATGAGCGAAAACCAGTTCGACCCCAAAGCCAGGATTTCAAACAATGAGTGTTCAGTAAGGGAAGCTCTGGTAGAGGAGTGTTCCTTGGTTTGGTTGGCTCCGGTCAGCTAACAGCATTGACCACTTCCGGTTAGGCAGGGGAGAGGGCTCAGGACCCATTCCTGCCCTGTTTCCCAGCCCCCCTGTGGAAGAGTACCTAGCTGCAGGAAGCAAGATCGAATCTGCCTGAGCTAACAGTCAGCTTCCCAGCGATCAACAGGATTAACTATACACATTTTATTTGACTTTTATTTAACTATACACCTTTCCACGGGGCCATATGTGTTCAATTTTTTGGTTTGGATTCTTCTGTATGCCAACACTGAGCGATTACCCTTAGAAAATGTTCAATACGAGCTCTCCACAAACTGACCACCATCCATGCAGGCGGGCTCAACTGTCACTGTGCTGCTCCAGTGGTAGGCTTGGACCTCCGTTTGGGAGGGGACACATGGCCCTAGCCTGTCCTGGGACACTGACCTCAGATCGTCCTCTCTCCTTCCTCAAACCAAACACCAGAAAATTGAAACACTCATGCTATTGGCAAAGGAACGCCTAATGTAGTTCTTTGCTTTCCTCTCCTCCATAGTAGTCTTCATTTAAAGATTGTGCTGTGCTGTTACATTTTTGAGGGTTTATAATGCTATGAAGCATGCATGCCTTTTTGTTGATTGTCAGTACATGGTTGTCCATTAAAGCCATGTTCCCTCTGCCAGATATTAAAAGCCATTTGACAGATTTTATAGCATTTAATGAACAGTAATGTTCTAGGTATTATGAGAAGACAACAACGCTCTAAGAACTAGTATCCATTGGAATTTTTTCATCAGTTAAGTGAGGTTTGAAGCAATCATTAAGTATAAATGTCCATTGAAAAAAGCAACTTTCTAGATTGCTAGACCCAATCTTGGAGTAATATTTCTATACCTAGTTTTGAACAATGAATTTTATCATAACTAAAAGCAATGTAGAATAACTTGAGATTTATTAGGGACCAATTCACAAAGTGACTGCCTATGGAAACTCGAATTGCCATTTACACTCACCTATGTATAGTATGGGAGTTCAGGAAAGCATGGTTTCTTGCCCTTTGGTCGCTGAGCATATCAGCACGATGACTGTTATATATGGAGCACAGTTAAACAATTTTCATTATTCGCTAATGTCTACAGCCAGGAAGAATTATTAGTATATTTCATCACCTGTTTACTGTTTTATTCATAAAGCTAAGCTAAGAAGTTTTTCTTTGGTTATAATTAATCAAAAGTACATTTACATCGTATAAGTACATTGGATTTTATAGGATTTTTGTGTCCTACAGATCAGAGAACAAGGTTTGGTAAATACTTCTGCGTACTGATTCTTTTGATCAGATCTACGACTATAAAAGTGGGAAGAGGTCACTCAGTTAATTAGCCAATTATTCTTCCCTGCTATAAATATTACCCCATATTTAGCTGTCACATGTAACACTATGCAGGACAGGTCAGACTGGGTTAAGATAGAAGAGTTCCTAGAGGAGGAACTGAATTGACATAAACAGAAGCATTTCTAGGTTTCAAATCTTTTGGGGCCACTTGTGATGGTCTAATGGAAGGTCGTGACCTCTTACCTAAGCTCTGCTGCAAAACGCTGTCACATAGACTTGAGATTTTGAATCTTGATAATCTATTCTCTCATCGCCTGAGAAATGATTATTCCATTTGTGGTTCATCCTCCTTTTGCCTGTTCTCTTGCACATTTCGTTGCTTTCCGGTGCTCTGCCAAAGGGTGAGCAACTGTAGAATGAGGAGGCAAAATTCTAATCTGATCACCTGACAGACTTGGTAACATCAGTCAATCAATCAATCAATCATTCTCCAAAATAACATGGAGGATTTTCCAAATTTCAGATATTCTGGCTTTCCTCCCTCAAAGTAATGAACAGTTAAAGGATAATCATTTTACACTAATGACAGCACTATTAAATCTAGAAGAGATTTCTTGGTCTAAGAATTAAGAAATAACTACCTCTCAGTCTAAAGGCCTTCATATATGAATTGGGGAAACACAAAACTAGTATTTTAATCTAAAGAAGAGTGACTCCTTAGCAGAATATCATTGCCTTTTTTATATAGGACTGAACAGTTCTTCTCGGCCCTGTGTTCCGACCAGTGACATTGCAATCTAAGGCAAGAACAGAAGATAAGGAAAACCCGACCCCAAGTGGGGCTCAAACAGAGCCCAGAGCTGCCCCCTGGCGTTCCTTCCACAGCACAGCCCTGTGGGCCCTTCTGATGCTGTGCGTATTGGCAATGTGTCCTGCCTCTTGCCGGCACTGATGCCGGAACACGGTGATACTTCTCACCTCCTTCTAACAAAACATTAGAAAGCTGCGTTTACATCATTGTTTTTATTTTAACTCCATTTTAATTTTCCTAGGATATTAGAAAAAGGAAGACACATTCTTCCCATTTTAGGGTCACCTTTCTGGGCCTTAGCAGTCCCACTTAAGACAACAGCAAGTGAGAATCAGGGCAGAATGAACACCAGTCTTATTTTCTGTGCCCCTCCCCCGCCCCAAAAAACTATTTTTGTAAGCCCTTTGAACTCCTCTAGTGAAAATTCCCACCACAGTGGAAGTGTTGTCTAGCTACTCTCACCTGTAGTGTGAATCAAAACCAAAGTTAAAAACAACCCAACGACTTTGATTCCTGAAGGTTTTTTTTTTCCCTTTGCCTTTTTTTCATTCCTGAGTTTACCGCAGTCAGTGATTTTTAACATTATGCCGGTTTTGGGGTTTCAAGAGCAACGATCTAACCCAGAACTCTCCAGAAAACATAAGTCATTCCTATTTCTAATACATTGTGAAGAGTCGAGGCCAGCCCTGGATTGAGCAGAGAGACATCAATCAGCATTAGCCAAACAGGGGCAACTCTTAGATTTAGAAGCCTACAAAGTCAGAAAGGAAAAAAAACGAAAGGCTGAAGAAGAATAATGAACCTTGAGTGAAAAATACATCTGTTCGGATTTTATTTTATTCTGTTTGGTAGAGGGAATATAGCTTTTTTTTTTTTTCCTATTGAGCCTGCAAAATCTGCATGCTCAGCTATTGCCTGAAACAAGAAAACTGGCCTTGCATAAACGAGACTTTGTGTACCATTGACTGATTCCCTGCTAACCCCGAAGGGTAGTTCTCTGTGATTTTGAACAATCCTACCTTGTTTTGCAGAGGGGGAATGTCTGTTGAAAGGCGACTGGTGAGCTTGAAATCAGATTTCCCCCATGGGGGCGTATTTTATGAGTTGGCAAGGAGGGAGACTAAGAAATAATTTTTTCAGTCCCAGGTTGGAGCCTGGAAGAGAAGACCTAGGTCAACTGGGGCAGGGAAATTCGTGTTAGATGGAATAAATATTATGGAATTTACTAGTATTTCTCAAAATGTATTTTAGAGATTTAGAAAATGTTGGTCCTCCTTGTGGATCTGTCCAGCTACCCTCATTCCAAAAGGGACATAACGTTTTTGTAGTCCGAACAAGCCACACAGTGTCATTCCCCTCCTGGAAATCAAAAGAGTATGCTTGCCCGTACTTCCTGCCAACACTCAGCGACCTCCCCCTTCCAATGCAGGTGGTGGTGAATGCCTTGGTGGGCGCCATCCCCTCCATCATGAATGTGCTGCTGGTGTGTCTCATCTTCTGGCTGATTTTCAGCATCATGGGAGTTAACCTGTTTGCGGGAAAGTATCACTACTGCTTTAATGAGACTTCTGAAATCCGATTTGATATTGAAGATGTCAACAATAAAACTGAGTGTGAAAAGCTCATGGAGGGGAACAACACAGAGATCAGGTGGAAGAACGTGAAGATCAACTTTGACAACGTGGGGGCAGGTTACCTGGCGCTCCTGCAAGTGGTAAGCATCGCTGCTTCTGTCAGTCCTGCGAAGCTCAGCTGGCAGAGGTCGCATGCGGTTCCTTCTCATTCCTACATCCAGAATCAGGACGACGCCTGCTAGGTCGCAGAGAACAATGTCCTTTCCCAAACCAGTTCCAGGGAGACAGCTTTCCTGAGAATTTCTGAATTCTCCAAGACCTCCCTCAAAGGGGATCTCTCACTATGCTCAGGAGCAGAGTTCTGCTCAGCAGCCGATAGATTCCCGCAGCGTAAGAAAGTTGCAGAGAGATCACCTTCTCTCTCCAGGACAAAGCATGTATTTGAGGAGAAGGGGGGAGAAAAAGAAGAAGGAGGTAAGTGCATAGATACCACCCCCACCAAAAAAATGGGAATTTTGATTTAGCAGAATAATCCCCTCTAACAGCTACACTAAGTTAACAAAAGAGAAGAATATGGCCGTGCTAGGATGCCGCCACTCACGTCCGCCCGCCCCCAGAGAAAGGTCTCAGATTAACGTAGCGCAGTAAGAAGGGGTTTAGTTACGTCGCATACCGTCGCGTCTAGTTTTCTCTTCCACTCTCACCAATTTTTTGGACCATTTGACGAGACAGGATGATGCACTGGAAGCTCCTAGGCTTTGGAGTCAGACAGTTGTAGGTTTGAGCCGCACTCTGATGTTTATTGCATCTGTAACCCTGGACAAAGTACTCTACTTCCCGAAGTCTGTTTCTTCGTCTGTTAAATGTCGGGAATAATACCTTGCACTGTTGTTAAGAAGATTCACGGTAATTTATTAAAATGTCTTAGAACAATGCCTGGCACATAGCAGTGCTTAACTAATGGTATTTTGCTATTAGGTATTTTTGTTCCTATTACAACTGTGCCTGCGTCCTATAGTCGTTGGGAGGATTGAATGCCGTAACGCAGGGGAAGCTCGCAACTTGACCTTACAGATAGTAAGCACTTACCGTTAGCTAGTATTAGGAGGCAAAGTGAATAGAATGAACTGTATCCTACTTCAGAGCCTTTTGTTGTTTTATCCCAGTTGGAGAAATTGGACCCGCAAATTAAATCTGAGTTGGAGCAGCTCCAGGAGACCAGTGCACATCAATCAGCCAGTTAGATGTTGAATTCAGAGGCCCCGCCTTGCACGGGGTGCTGTGCTTGGCGCTACGAGGCCATCTGATGAATAAAGAGCCACCCGTGCCCTGAAAAAAAAACTTTGGATCTGGTTGAATAAAGAAAACAAATGGGACAAAAAGAAAACAGAGGACACTGAATTGCTAACCTCCTTTGTTTCCAAAGTCAGGCGAGTATAGGAGATGGAAGAAGAGCGCAGTTAGGAAGGGCTGCCTGGGATGGAGTCAGGCTTGCCGTTGCCATAGGCTGAATGCGGGTGGTAGGGGGAGGAAAGTTCTGGCCTTGTTTTGTTTTGTTTTTTAACTGCAACTTAGAAATTTTCAGACGCCCGTTGCTTATCTAACACCATTGTAAAAAATGACTCGTCAGTGGTAGGCTAAGTTCTCAGTACCCTCAGTAGATTCCTGCCACTCGTTCATAAATACGAGTTTGCCCCGGCTTCGGGCAACCTTCTCAGGCCCATTTGAAGATCTCTTGTGAGAGTATAGATCCAGTTACCATTGTCAACATGTTTCTCTGCCAAACTTTGATGTTATTTTTAGGGACTTAGACAAAGCTCCCTCGGGACCCGTGCTAACTAACAGAAAATTCTATGTCCATATGAGGCCGTGCCCCAACTGTCTCGTGTTCGCGCTGAGCCTGAGCCTGGCGCCTGAGCCCCCTGCCCAGACTCGCACCCAACCCCCTCACGGGCACAGGCTAATGACGGACTCTGTTTGCCAGGCAACCTTCAAAGGCTGGATGGACATCATGTATGCAGCTGTGGACTCCCGCAAGGTAAGGACAAGCCTGGCGAAACCGCAACCTTCCTAACATTCTTAGATGGCTAGAAGCAAGCAGCATGGCGGCACTGATCAGGAAAGGGGGTTAGGACGCGTATTGCCTGTTCGATCGATTATGGCTCCCGTTCCTCCTCTCAGTGAGTCCTCCCTCTCTTACCTGGGCTCCGGGTCATCGGGCCGTTGGTTTTCACCTGGGCCCAGCGGAGCGTCTCCTCCTCGGCGCAGGGGCAGACGTGTGGCTCTGAGCTGACAGCCCTCCCCTCCCCCTGCCCCGCCATTCGCATTCTCCGCCCGAGTGGAGGCGGCCAGGGCCTGCCAGGGTGGAGGAGGAGCCGGGCCCGGAGAACTAGGGCTGCCGTTCCGGTGGGCAGTCACGGCTGGTGGCGACGGCGCGTCAGAATGGCCCGCGAATCCACGCGAGGAGCTGATTGTCCTTGTCTCTCCTGCCCTCCGACAGCCTGACGAGCAGCCTAAGTACGAGGACAACATCTACATGTACATCTACTTCGTCATCTTCATCATCTTCGGCTCCTTCTTCACCCTGAACCTGTTCATTGGTGTCATCATCGATAACTTCAATCAACAAAAGAAAAAGATAGGTCTCCTCCCCTCAGCGCCAGCGGCCAGAGCGCAGCTCAGATGGGAGGCCCTGCTGTCCCTGTCTCTAGAAAGAAAATGCCTCTCTCTCTAAAATCCACAGTATCCCCTCACTGCGGCCCTGGCCCCACTCTACATTAGCGCCCCCCAACTCCTTCTGTGCGGGGCTGGCTTGCACAGTATGTGGTTTACCACATTTCCTAGGCCACACTAACAATTTCCTAGTACCAACCGTACTAGCAATTCTTGAGGCCTTTGCTGGGTTTGGCATCCCGCCAGGGGGAGGCAGGGTCAGAGAGGGTCTAGCGACGGGTGAAAAGGAAAGCAGCAGTTGAATAACTGTAGCAAGAGGTAGAAAGTGTCTAGACTTGTCATTACCGCTGGGAATCCCGGGGCGCCACTAGCAAACTGGGACTTGAGAGACATCCTTGGAAAGTTCACTTCCTCACTCCTTCCAGATGGTTAAGAATTTTTCCCAAACAAACTGAAGCACTCACTTGTCATCCATTTTAGAAGTCAAGTCTGTGTCAAGGAGCTCCCCGTGTTGTTTTCTTGCGCCAGGATTCTGAATTTTTAATACTGTTGGAAATAAATGGGCCAATAACCAGGACTTGAAAATCCTTTTGTTTAAAAAATGTTTTTCTTTAGAATTTTGTCAGGAAAGCAGGTCCAAAAAAATGTGTGAACCAGTGAGCTGCAACTGTCCTCAGCATCTCTGCTCTCCAGTGTTCCCTTCCCTGAGGGCCCACAGTGGGGTAGTCCCTTTCCTTTGTGCCTAGCCCCTGGCAGACCTCAGGAATGCCAAGCTGAAGACAAAGGCTGGTGTTTCTTTGAATTAGAATAGTTGTCCCAGGTCTACCTCATTATGGGGCAACTATTAGCTAAACTGACCTCTGGAAAGGTAAGGGGGTCAGTCCCCCCTCAGTTCCTTGGGTTGAACCTTAGGTCCAAACCATAGGATGTGAGAGCCTATTGTAATTGCTCGTTCTCTTTCTTCCTTTACTTTGGAGGTCAGGACATCTTCATGACCGAAGAGCAGAAGAAGTACTACAATGCCATGAAAAAGCTGGGCTCAAAGAAACCACAGAAACCCATTCCCCGCCCCCTGGTGAGTGCAGGCTGAGGGCAGAGTGAGACCCCCTGTGGTGAAGACACTGGTAAGGTTATTGCTAAGGAAAGAAAGGGACAAGTGACGGGCTGCCTGTGCCCTCTGGTCCTCTCCTAGCCACCCCGTTCAGAGGATCTGGGGAGACAGCAGAACAGGGACTAAGGTAGGGGATGGCTTTTATATTTGTGCTTGACCTTTCCTCTGAGACTTCCTTGGGCAGCAGTGGGGAATCAGCCTGTTATAACCACATTGGCTCTGGCACTGGTGGAAAGGTGTTTTAAGAGACCACTAAAAATGAACAGAGGAAAGTGAAAATGAAAGCTGGTCCCTTTCCTACCAGTGCAAGATAGGATGTGGCCACTGTCTTCTCAGCTCTCTACCCAGCAAGTAAGTCTTTGCAAGATAAGACAGTACCCTGGCTGTTTGTGGGAGTAGAAGAGAGTGAAAGTAGGAGTCTGATGTCCTGATTTTCTCTCTCGAACTGGGCCTTTTGTAACACAGATTTGGGCCCTGGGCTTTTGCTTTGCCCTTCTGTTGGTGCTTGCCCTCTCACTTCCGAGGAGGTGCTCTGCTCCTGAAGCCATCCACCCAGCGGAGGGGACGTGACCCCCAGGCTCCAAGTTCCGCTTTCTGTAACTTTCCTTGAAAGTAACTTTTTCTTTAAAAACAGCACAACTCTTAAAATAAAAGCTCACCTGGCAGTCTAATTTGTAAAAATAAAAGTAGAGCTACCTTGACTCAAGAGTAGGAGTCCTCGAGCATTTTCCCTACTTGGTGCCACCCCCTGGGCCTGGCATACCCGCCTCACCAACTTCTGAGGGGAAGGAAGGCCTCAGGCCCCGCAGAACAGTTGGAAAGCCGGCAAGTGAAAGTGGTCCTCAAAGTAAGCACCAGCTTGAGTGCCTAGGTTCTTTCACAATACATAAATAAATAAAAAATCAGAGAGCTCCTAAGAACGAGAATGTTTTGGGTATTTCCTTGATGTTAGTGCTTCCATTTTGTGATGGAAACAAGACTAAAGAGAATGGAGAGGGTTAACATTTCTGAAGTTCTGTTCAGTCCTTTACCCATAGGAACCTGAGTGTATTTTCTTCTATTCTAAATATAAAACCTGAACGTGGCAGGAAACATTAATAAAAAGTGATCAGCACTCATTCAGCAAACAGTTAAAGATCTCCTGCTATGTTCCAGGCGCTAGGCCCAAAGTGATGGACACAATTCAGACACTGTTGTCAAGGTTGCTTAGAACGCAGGGGGTAGAGATAATAAATAAGCAAACCACCGCTATACAATGGGGAGTGTTGTGAGAAAAAACAACTAGAGGGCCTGACAAAAAATATGGAGGCTTGGGGCAGGGAATCTACTTCAATAGAGCAGTCAGAGAAAGCCTCACTTGAGGGTCTACTTGGGTAGACAAGAAGGAGCCAGAATGCTGGGGGAGGAGATCCTAGAAAAGCAAATGAGGTTGTAAAAGCAGAAAGCATCGTGTTGCCAGGTGGTGATGGGCTAGAGGAAGGGGTATGAGATGAGCTGGGTTAGACCATGCGAGGCATCTCTAAGCCAGGCTAGCAATAAGAATTTTGTTGCAAGCCCAATGAGAAACTGTTGAAAGGTTTTAAGTAGAAGCGGGATGTAATCCATTTATGTTTTTAAATAATCACACTCGCTACTGTGTGGAGACTACACTGGATGCAGGCAAGAGAGGAAGCAGGGACAGTAGGTAAGAGACTCTTCCAGAAGTCAGGATAGAAGATGGCGGTGCTTGGGCTAGAGGAGGGCCAACAGAAGCGGGAAGAAGTGGGTGAATTCAGGAGAATCAGTAGGACCTGCAGTGCCTGCGGTGGGCGACAAGGGAGAGGAAAGTGACAAGCGTGACCCTCACGTTTCTGGCTTGGAGACTGGGTGGATGATTGAGACGGGGAGGAGCGGTTTGGGTGAGAGGCAGGGGAAGGACTTGGTAGGTTGAGATGCTTATGAATCAACAAGGAGAGATGTTGAGAAAGCAACACAGGAATTCAGAGGAAAGAACTTGAGAAACTGAAGTACACGGATGCTATGTATGCGGTAGGAATAGATGAGCTCTCCTGGGGACACAGTGTGGAGAGAGGAGACGCGGGCAGGGCAGACATGGCCGGCAAGAGGCCGAACAGGAGCAGTGGGCGAGGCCGGAAGACGTCCAGACGCGTGTGATGGCATAGATGTGAAAGAGAAGAGCGGCCGTGTCAGAAAACTCTTGGGGACGTAGCACTGGTGTCGGGGTCCGCCCGTGCTCCCGACATTCTGCCAGAGCAGCAGCACAGAGCCGGCCAGGGTTACAGAAAAGAAAGGCGATGGCGGGGGCGCCTGGGTGGCTAGGTGGGTTGAGCGTCTGCCTTCAGCTCGGGTCATGATCTCAGGGTCCTGGCATCGAGTCCCACATCGGGCTCCCTGCTCGGTGGGGAGCCTGCTTCTTCCTCCCCTGTTCCCCCTGCTTGTGCTCTCTCTCTGTCAAATAAATACATAAAATCTTTAAAAAAAAAAACAAACAAACAAACAAAGGCGATGGCAACGTCCACGGTCCGCTCAGCCGGGCTCTCACGAACGCTCTTGTGTCTTTCCTCCCCCTCCCGCCCCCAGAACAAGATCCAAGGTATCATCTTTGATTTTGTCACTCAACAAGCCTTCGATATCGTCATCATGATGCTCATCTGCCTTAACATGGTGACGATGATGGTGGAGACAGACACGCAGAGCAAGCAGATGGAGAACATCCTCTACTGGATCAACCTGGTCTTCGTCATCTTCTTCACCTGCGAGTGTGTGCTCAAGATGTTTGCTTTGAGGCACTACTACTTCACCATCGGCTGGAACATCTTTGACTTCGTGGTGGTCATCCTCTCCATTGTGGGTAAGTGGGACGGGCGGGGAGGACGCAGGGCTCCGGACTGGCCCTGAGCGCGGGGCTCCCGGGAGAGCGGCCAGTCCCACGGCTGCGCAGCGCCGGCCCGGGACTCTCGCGGCGGAAGCCCGGGACTCTCGCGGCGGAAGCCCGGGACTCTCGCGGCGGAAGCCCGGGACTCTCGCGGCGGAAGCCCGGGACTCTCGCGGCGGAAGCCCGGGACTCTCGCGGCGGAAGCCCGCGGGCGTCTCTAAGTCGTCTCGTGGGCCTGCCCACTAGGTCACGTGGTCACTGAGTCTCTCCTGAGTGTTCACAGTCGTCGTGGGTTATAAATTCCCTGGTCGAAGTGGGGAAAATGATATAGATTTGACTCTTGCTTTCCAAGAGTTTCAAGTTAACAGGGAAGGTAAAAAGAACTATGGCTGCAGTAACAGTATAATGTGGAAAAAGGAATGGTAAGAGATGGTGAGGTTGGATACTAACGAAAATAGTCTAAGAATATTCCGGTGGGGACCGGCAGGGCTCGTTTTACTGAGGTTTTACTGTGTGCCAGGCATAGTTTGAGAGTTTCTTCACTGGCGTGATCTCATGTGATGGTTGTGACAGCCCAGGAAGCAGGCTACTTCTTAATCTTCTGTGTGTCCGGGGTCACCCAACTAGGAGGTGGCAGAGGCGGAACTCAGATCGGATCTTAACGGCAACGGTGTGACATTTTGCTTCAACCTAACAGCATGGTAGGGGTGATACCCTGGCAGGCAGAGGAAACGCTGGCCAATCGATTGGCCTCCCAAAACATTTCCTTGCCTTCCTGAAGGGTATCTCAAATGGTGAAACACTGGCTTGGTTCCAGGTAGCTTTAACTGACGTAGGCTGGCAGAGGGAGAGTGCCTGAGGCCCAAGGGAAGCAGCCCAAGAGCCGGTGGCCAGGTGGCTGAGCAAGGTGCCAGTGTCTGATTTTCTAGTTCTGTCTGCTGGAGCAGCACATCCAAAAGTGTGTTGCCACGTGGAACACTATCCCCCCCCCAGGAAAAGAACCCCATGATGAGATCCCTCTGGCCAGCACTGTACGTGGAATTTCCCTGCGGAGAGTCACAGAGCACATCAGCCTAGAGAAGGTTCTTGGAGGTCCTACAGTGAAGAACTGTTGACCACACCATCCTACCTTTATTTGGATCACAACACCCTTTTGTTTCAAGTAATAACAATGGTATCTCATGCTTTACTGAAACACACCACGTGCCGGTCACCATTCTAAGTACTTTTTGAGTTCTAATTCCTATAGTCCTCACAATGACCATCTAAGTACCACGAGGAACTGAGGCACAGAGAGGTGACCAAGACATGAGGCTGGTGAGTGAGTGAGTGTGCAGGGCTGTCAACTCAGCCCCTGACCTCAAACCCACACTCCTAAGCTCCCACAAAACACACTTTGGACAGTGTTGCCCTATCCACTGTTCCTGAATGTTTTCTGCCCACCCGTCATTGAGTGGGCCAGAAAACCCACAGACCAAACCATGCCCCCTATTCTCAGATGGTACCCAAAAATAAAGAGGGAGAGTAACTCTACTTTTGGTGATTAGGATTTTTAGTAAATATCATTCATTTGTTCAGAAACAAAAGTATAGAAATTCTTTTTAAATTAAGAGGAGTTAGGGTAACTAGCCCTGGGACCTCCTAGAGGACTCCCTGGAGTGCTGTCTACCCGTCCTTCTCCCCTTTTCTCTGGGGACAAGTACACATTCATCAGACAGAACCTTACTCTGGCACCTTCTCTCTGAAGCCTGACTTGCCCACCAGACATGGAATGCAGTATTCCAGATACTACCTGACTTCTTAAACCATTGGTGGTTATGCCCTAATTGAGATGTAAGAAGAGAGCTGAGAATTCATCTTGGGTCCTGGCTGAGGTAGACGTTTTCTCAAAAGCTCAAATACTCCCTGGAATTCTAGCTCCAGAGGACACCCCCAAGAGGCTGTCCGGCCTGCTCCCTGAACTTACCGCCTCTCGTCCCTTTCTGCAAGTTAACATTTTTGTCCTATGTTGACAAAGAGTCATGCATAATGAGCTTGACTAATCACAAAGATAGCTTTATGAAGGAATGGATGGGGGAGTGTAAGTCCGAAATGGTG
Source organism: Ursus arctos (assembly GCF_023065955.2). NCBI lineage: Eukaryota > Metazoa > Chordata > Mammalia > Carnivora > Ursidae > Ursus > Ursus arctos. The sequence goes on from NW_026622941.1 coordinate 41,799,825, forward strand.
GCTGTTACTCTGATACGTCTCCAGTTAGACGCCTGTTTGAGTCTTAGAGAAGGGAAACAAAACAAAAACAAAAACAAAAGATTTTGTCCTAGTTTGAAAAGCTCAGTGAGGCACCTGGGTGGCTCAGTTGGCTAAGCATCTCACTCTTGATGTTGACTCAGGTTGTGATCTCTGGGTCGTGGGATCGAGCCCTGCGTCAAGCCTTGCGTCGGGCTCCATGCTCAGTGGGGAGTATGCTTGAGATTCTCTGTCTCTGAAATAAAGAAATAAATCTTTTTAAGAAAAGAAAAGGGAAACTAAAGCTCTAATAAGGGTTGCATAGCCTTCTGCGGTTCACTGTCCCAGTGTTTGTGAACCTTAGGGTTGAAAGATATTTCCTTATTCAAAGAAAATCCTTCCTGTCAGTGGAAGCTCATGTTGTCTCGTCAGGGCCTCGACAGCAGGGGAAGGCACTGGAGGAAGAGGGCCTGTCGTTGCCTTCCCTTCAGCTGCCACGTCCCAACCTTTGCGTGTCCTCTTCCTTCTGTGGCCCTTTACTGGGCTCCCGTGATTGCCCTGCAGTGTTCAAGGCAAGCGGTCTGGCGGAGGTGGGCCCCCCGATAAACGTAAACAGAAGAAGGCCCTCTGGATTTACATGGTCCCACTCTACTTTTATTTCCTACTTGTGCCTTGACATTTTTCTCTGCTGATGCTGTTTCTGATTTATGGCTCTAAACACAAAATCTAGAAGCTCTGAGTTAAAAGCCACTCCTGAGAGATCCCTCTGGTTTTCTCGGCTACTTTGGCAGGGTAGGGACATGGACAATAAGAAACCAAAAATGTCTTTTCAGAGCCAGGAAGAAGATACTTTGAAAATTAGCGGCATAACGGAGTAACTAAGACACGACAGCCTAGGGTCGTGAAGTCCTGGGTGGCGCTGGGCCCTCCCATTCACTGTCGGTGGATATGGAAATTTGCTAGCATTTCGGAGAGGAATCCGTAACGCCTTGGAAAGTCACGCGCGCGCACAACTGAGAAAACTCAGTGTTCTTGAGTGGGAAAACAGATAAATGAGGACCTGTTCATGAAATGGAATACTGTTCAACCATGAAAATGCGTAATCCAGAATTATTTTAATGCCAGCGACCAATCTCCCAAACATAATGCCAAGTCTCACAATTAAGTTAGAGATCTAAGGAACTTGTTCTAAAAAGATAGATACAGTAAAATTCTTTCAGCGTAATCGGATGCTATCTTATCTATCTATGATAGTTATGGCTTCATCCGTAGTGAAGTTAGGAAGAACCTGGAATAACACTACACCATCTCCAGGATTGTGGTTGAAGAGAGGAAGCAAATTTGGTAAAATACTTGCATCTATTAAACCTGGATATTAAATGCATAGATGTCTGTGTTATTGTTTTCTCTGCGTTTCCGTATGTTTGAGAAACGTGTGATTTTCTTTCTTCATCATGACAGTTCAGATTGAATGGTAAGGCGCTCATTCTGTGAAGCCCTTCGAACTTAAGCGCTCCAGTGCCAGGTGACCTGAGAGAAAGGGGTCTCCGATCTCAGTAACATTTCTTCTTCTGTCCTCTTCTTAGGAATGTTCCTGGCTGATATAATTGAGAAATACTTTGTTTCCCCAACCCTATTCCGAGTCATCCGATTGGCCCGTATTGGGCGCATCTTGCGTCTGATCAAAGGTGCCAAAGGGATTCGTACCCTGCTCTTTGCCTTAATGATGTCCTTGCCTGCCCTGTTCAACATCGGCCTCCTGCTCTTCCTGGTCATGTTCATCTTCTCCATCTTCGGGATGTCCAACTTCGCGTACGTGAAGCACGAGGCCGGCATAGATGACATGTTCAACTTCGAGACCTTCGGCAACAGCATGATCTGCCTGTTCCAGATCACAACCTCGGCCGGGTGGGACGGCCTGCTGCTGCCCATCCTTAACCGCCCGCCGGACTGCAGTCTGGATAAGGAGCACCCGGGGAGCGGCTTCAAGGGCGACTGCGGGAACCCCTCCGTGGGCATCTTCTTCTTCGTCAGCTACATCATCATCTCCTTCCTGATCGTCGTGAACATGTACATCGCCATCATCTTGGAGAACTTCAGCGTGGCCACGGAGGAGAGCGCCGACCCTCTGAGTGAGGACGACTTCGAGACCTTCTACGAGATCTGGGAGAAGTTTGACCCCGACGCCACCCAGTTCATCGAGTACTGTAAGCTAGCCGACTTTGCCGACGCCTTGGAGCACCCTCTCCGCGTGCCCAAGCCCAACACCATCGAACTCATCGCCATGGACCTGCCCATGGTCAGCGGGGATCGCATCCACTGCTTGGACATCCTTTTTGCCTTCACCAAGCGGGTCCTGGGAGATAGCGGGGAGTTGGACATCCTCCGGCAGCAGATGGAGGAGCGGTTCGTGGCATCCAATCCTTCCAAAGTGTCTTACGAGCCGATCACGACCACGCTGCGGCGCAAGCAGGAGGAGGTGTCGGCGGTGGTCCTGCAGCGCGCCTACCGGGGACATTTAGCAAGGCGGGGCTTCATTTGCAAAAAGACCACTTCCAATAAGCTGGAGAACGGAGGCACGCACCGGGAGAAAAAAGAGAGCACCCCGTCCACAGCCTCCCTCCCGTCCTATGACAGTGTAACTAAACCTGAGAAGGAGAAACAGCAGCGGGCAGAGGAAGGAAGAAGGGAAAGGGCCAAAAGACAAAAAGAGGTCAGAGAATCCAAGTGTTAGAGGAAAGCAAAAATTAAATATTGTACAGATGTAAAACTTGCAAGTGAAAGATTGTTTACAAACTTCCTGAATATTATCAATGCAGAACAGCTGTGGAGACACTTTAACCCGAAGATCTATACCAAACGTAGTCTGCTTACCATGTACCACGGTTGCATCTTGAGCAGTGACCTGCCGAGGGCCAAGGACCCTGCTCCCTGGACTCCCAAATTTTCTAATGCTTGGGCAGGTGGTTACTGCATGTTCCACATCAGTCAATGCAACTTAGGACAAAACCAACAGGATACAAAAACCAGAGGAGAGGCTGCCGGGACCAGCATATTTCCGTTGCAGCCAAATGGATTTTATTTTTTCATTTTGGTGATTCTCAGAAGCAGAAAGCATCACTTTAAAAGTTTGTTTGTCCATGCAAACTATATTTGCATTCTCACATTAGTTAAGCTAAGCAGCAAAAAGAAAACACACACACACACTCACATTAGCCCGTGTCATTCAGTTGTCAGTTTCTTTGACATAAGCCGTCCTTCTCCACATGGGCTTCACGTGGTTTGGAGACGGGTGGGGGAAACAATCAGGTTTCTTCAGGCTGAGGAGGACTTGCTCAGGCCGATTCCAAACATTGTGCTCGTTCAATGCGTAGAAATGATTTGCATGATGGCATGCCGTGATCAGAAGTCATGCATGAGAACCATACACCACAGGACACTACCGGTCCTGTCCCCTGCACTGGGTCAGCCTTCGGACAGGACCCAGCCCTGCACCGTTCACTGTATTTGGAGAAAAAAATGGTAAGAGTTCCATACCCGCTGCAATTCCTTATGAATTCCTAGAAGTCTTTCACACACCTTCTGGGTAGGGAAACATAACCAACCTAATTGACCGCCACCACCGCCACCAAAACGCAAACCCAGTCCAACAAGCAGATGGATCCGTTGTGTGTATATGTTTAACAGACATCTCTAACATACAGCCATTGTTGCACATTCTGAAAGATGAACTATTTAATGCTGCTCGGTGTCCCTTCCACGGGGAAACTTTGATCTCGAATGGCTCGTATTAATAATGTCACTGTAAAACAAAATCCTAGGGCTAAAAACAAAAAAAAAATCAAAAAAAAAAGTTCATTTGTATTGCAATATTGATGATGATTGTTTAGCCTTCATACTGGAGAACTGACACTTGGGGCAGAGGCAAAAGTGCTATTCAAAGTGGCATGTTATCTCTAGGGGGCAATTTGGGGAACTGAAAACAAACTTTCATGGGGGCTTGGGGTGCTCACTTCATTCAGTGTCCCGTCCTTCTGCACTGTGGCTTTCTCCGGGCTCGGGTCCAGCTGGAGAGGGGTGCAGATCTGCCCAACGGGCCTCTGCCCTCTACGGAGGGTCGTCGCGAGCTCACACACTGCATGATTTCCTCTTGCCTCCATCTCATTTTTCCACCAAGCGGGGCTTCCCTTACCTCCAGAGCTGGGTGAGGGCAGCAGCACGGGGGGCTGTGGCGGTGGTCTCTTTCGTGTCGTTATAGAATAGTCACTGGTGGGACCTGAGGTAGGGACGGAGCCGCCTCTGAACCCAGCCCACTCGGTTTCTTTATTGCACTGATTCTCACGAGAAAGCGATTTAGTAGGAATTCTTAAGACGTCCCAGCTTCCCCCAGCACAGTGCCCTCTCGGCCAATCGTGCTACCCGCTTAGCGACCTGCCCGTTGTCCCTGGAGGGTGGCTCTGCGGGGAGCACCGTGTCTTCCGTTCCATCTCCCGCTTCAGGGAAGACAGTTTTTAGTCCAGGGGTTTCTCATCTGATGAGTAGAGCTCAGAGCCAAGATGCTGCAGTTGAATGTGTCAGGAAGTCGAGACAAAGAACGAGGAGAGGCTTGAGCATGCGAACCAAATCAAAACAATTTCTTCCTGAACCATAAAACCCAGGGGGCCTAAAAGCACCCCATAATCAGACACACCAACCTGCCTTGCAGTAGAAGCCCTTTGGTGTAATTGTAACACCCACCCGCCCGGTTTTGCGTAGAACCAACCAGAGCAAGGCAGTAAGCAGAGCTTTCTATCTCATTGGACCAGTAGAAACTCGGCCCAGCTCTCGTCAGCCTGCTTCTGCGGCCTCCTCCGTAGAACTTTTGTACCACGCCCGACACCAGGTTGGAAAAGCATTTCTCTCAGTGACCCTGCTAACTGCTAGGACGAATGTATAGTAACACGCACAGGCTACATCGTACACAGCACAAAACAGAAGCTGACATGTGTGGCTATTCTTTTTAAGAGAATTATAAATACTGTAATATATCATTTTATTTTATTGGCATGCCTTTTTGTAAATACAAATTATTAACTTATTAAATAGGAAATGGCTTCTGGCTTATGCCACTGTCATGTTTATTTTTATTTTTTATACTTTTCTTTCTTCTTAGAACTTAGATGCTGTCAGCCAATGTACATCCCCAAACCAGACAGACAGACAAAAAATTTTTTATTGCTAATGGTCTTTTCCAAAACAACAAAAAATATATATATTTTTGTTCCAATGTGCAATAAATTCTAACCACTTCTATGCAAGATTTGGCTAAACTTCATAATTGTTCTTAGGTCTTGAGATGGGCGACAGAGCTATCAGATCCCGCTCGGTACCCCAAGTGCTCACGCTAGTGATGTCGTGAAGCTACTAGAGCATATTTATGCGATTTTTCTAAGATCTGACCTCCTCCCCCGGAGCCCCAGCAGCTATCGCCTCAGTAACACACATGGGCCTTGGTACCTGATACCCATCAGCCAGCTTCACAGGGAAGAAGCCACGCCCGCCCGACTTGATGTTTCAACTTTTTTTTTTTTTAACCTTCTCCTGCCTTCTTTCCCCTCACCCACGGTCCCTCCACCCACTCACTCACGCACTCTCTCACTCACCCGCCCTGCTCCACCCTTCTTTGGTAGTAAATGACACCATCACCAGCAGTTCACACCCGCAGTTAACAGGCATTGAACCGAAAGAGTCCGTGACGGCGTTTCTGCACGCCCTCACTGAGTGCGTAAGTGGCAACGCTTTGCCAAATATTAACGAAGCCAATCAAAAAGCAGCAGCAGCCACAGTATCACTGCACATATATATATATAGATATATAAATATAATATAAATATTTATTTTTTGTAGCCAGGTCCTTGGTGCAGTATTTATACTCCACAATCCACCTTTAAAAAAGGACAAAAAGCAAAAAGACACGTGTGATGCTGTTAATTTCAAACGCAGAGCCAAAGCCACTGAGCAGCAGCTGACACGGTTGCTGGTTTGCGTATGAAAAACACTTTCCCCTCTCCTTTCCTTAACCTCCTCGTTGCTTTGGCGGAGGAGACCATAATTTACAGCAGAGGGTGAGAGCCGCCAACACGTCCCGAGTCAACATGACCTACTCCCACTTCTCTAAATGAGCCGCTTTTGGCGTCAGAGATTGACTGGGGAGAAATAACCAGAAGCTCCCAGTCAAAGCCCCTGGAACGACAGTGCCCAAAGTTCTTTTATTTTCCGCCGCAACCAATGTAAACTTGTAAAAGACCACTAGTGAAGATTAGTGTATTAGTGAATGCATGGAGGCCAACACTGCTCTAAATGAGACATGATTAAAAAAAAAAAAAAAAGTACATCACTACTATAAGCCAAAAGGAAACAAAATAAAAACGACCCTTTTTACTGTACAAGGGAAGCCTGTCTTGGTGTCTGTTTGTTGCTTGACTATCCCAATTCTTGAGTCCTGGGAGGCGGTCTGGGAATTGGGACCTTAGCACATTTGGGAAAAGGAGGGGAACAGAAGGGAGAGAAATCAGTGTCTCTCGCCAAGCTCCGGCTGAGAAGTAGAGATTGGAGAGACGAGCAGGGTCCCGCCTACCACCTCTTCCCCTACCCAGATCCCCACCCACCCACCCACCCATTGCATGTGGCGTTCTTCCCCCTCCTGGGCCAGTGCTTCCAGGCCCATGAAACCCCTTCTTCACCAGTCCACCTGGCAGAGCCCCTAGAGATGACGTCAGCCAACCCAGCCGGGCTGGCCTCACTTCTGCCTTTTTCACCAGTATGTTAAAAAACAGGAGAAAAAAAAAAAAAAACTATCCTAATGCCCCAAAGCTTGGGCAAGCACAATGCCCAATAGTCTCCACTCTGCTAGCTAATGCTGGGCCCTGCCCTCCATCACCCCAACACATACACCAGCAGACTACGGCTGGTCTCCTTCACATTCGTGCAGGGGAGAGGGGCACCACTCCCCTCCCTCACCCTGCCCTGCTTTGGGGACATCCCTCTCTAGGCCATGTCTCCCCGTCCAGGAACACTCTCAGGAGGATTTTGAAGTGCCCACTCTAGTCCGTTCCAGTAGCTCCACTCTGGAGAGAGATGGCTGGTAGGTCAGTCCCCATCCTCCTCCCCTCGGCCCCAACCTCCAGGCCTGCTGTGGAGGTGAGATTGCCATGGGTTATGACTTTGTGACTTGAGTCCCGGGCATCTTCTGTAATGATGCCTCTTTCTTTTCTCAGATGTTGCCCAAAGTTTTGCAAAAAGCTTCGTTCATTTTCAGGTACCCCCACCCCCTAAAGAATCGGCTGCAACTAGCCAGCCAGGGGGACATCAGGAGAGAAAAGGAAGTCTGGGTTGGGAGGGGCCCAAGGTGTGCACAGAGTCTGTGCTGTGGCTCAGCTCTGTGATTTCTTGGATTCCCTTTCCAAGATTACCAAGATTTCCTCCACGAAAATGCTCCTGAGGCACCCCCTGCCCCTGCCCCCCACTGCTGTTTGCTGTACATAGAGGCTAAGTGGGGTGGGGTGGGCGGGTGTGCACGTGTGGTGTGTGTGTGTGAAGAATGTATATAGGTAAAGGGGAGCGTGGTCCAGTGGTTCCAGAAAAGGGACAGAACTCCTGTGTTCCATCCCCAGCTCAACCACTGGCTCGCTGTGTGGCCTTGGGCAAGTCACTTAACCTCTCTGTGCCTCAGTTTCCTCATCTGTAAAATGGGGATAATAATACTGACCTACCTCACAGGGGTGTTGTGAGGCTTTAACTAAATGTTTTGTAAAGTGTTTTGAGATACAGAGGCAAAGGCACTAGGGAAGGGCAAAGTATTATTTGGACTTAAGGAAGATGAAATGGTAACAAATGCTGCTATTCTGAGAGCCATTTTAAACTGCACTGCTCCAACCACCCCCGCTTCTCATCGCCAGGACAGCAGGTCGAGAAAATGTCTTTCCTTTCACTTGCTTCTGGGGTTTGTGATTATTCTAGACACTTAATTTTTTTCCCTTGCTGTATCTCCTCCTTCCCTCACCACCTCGACTTGTTCCCTGTTCCGGTTACGCGGAAATGGCAGAAATGCTTGAGAAATGAGAATGCATAAGTGGATTGGAAGTTTATAGTCTGAAACTTCAATTTTACTTTGTACTGTACACCTTTTTACTTTAGAATTTGCAATAAAGGGTTACGTCAATCTTGTTTTCAACTCTCCTCTTGGACTGGCCTGTCATTCTGTCATTGTTCTCATACCAAAGCCCCCCGACCGGGGGCAGACAGGGACTCAAGCTCTCCCACCCAGCAAGACCCCACCGCTGTCCTCTTTACCTTCCCCCACGGCAGGGGACAGAGTCTGAGGGCTCACCCAGGCTCAGCTCCGCAGATGGGCCGGCCGGGCCCCAGCCACTCAGGTGGGTGGGAAAGGTCTGGGGCTCCAGGTAGGGTAGGTCTTACTGTCTCCTCCATTCAGGAGGCCTTGCCTGAGTAGGGAGAGCAGCTTGGAGGCAGCAGCCCCTGCAAGTGGGGACACCTCTAGCTAGGCCACCCCTGCACACTCCAGCAGGGCCTCCGAGTAAACGGAAACTCCCTTACTGGTCACAGATCGTTCCCTCTGAGTTCAGCTTTCGGCTCAGGCAGCTCTGGGTTCAAAACCTTGACTATGCCACTAACTAGTTGTGGCCAGTTTCTTTACGTGTCATGGAGAGCGTACCTGCTTTTCTTGGGTTCTGAAGATTGTATCAAATAATGTAGGTAACGGCTTGGCACAGGGCCCGGCATACAGTTGGCACTCACTAAATGGTAGCTGTGGGTGCAAGAATTCCCGTGAGAGAAGGAGGTACTAAAGCTGGCAAGTGGGGGGCCTGCCCCACTCCCGGGCACACTGGCCCGGAGCCCCTCCTCTCCCACGGGCAGCCCCACTGGCGATGCGGCCATTTGCAACAAACCGACGCTTGCTCCCTCCTTTCCGTATCTGGTAACGTTTATAAGATGACGAAGACGACACTGGGCCAGGGCTGTGCTCCCGTGTCACAGCCGGGGGCACTGAGGCTCGGGGGGACGGGGCCCGCGTGCAGCCCGGACCCTGGGCGGCTCGAGCCGCTCCGCACACAGGAGTGGCCTCGCTTCGCACCCGCCGCGCGCCTGGGCCGGCCTGCGCCGGGGAGGGCCGGGGCCGGGGCCGTCGCCGCCCGTGAGCCACAGCGTGAGCAGGACGAGCAGCGCCCCGGCGCCCAGCGCCCCCACGAAGCCGGTGAGGAGGCCGAGCGCCAGCGGCCCGACCCAGCCGGCCGGGCTGCGCTCGTAGGGCGCCTGGGGCAGACGCTCCACGATCAGCTGCAGCCCGTCCCAGTCGGGCTCGGGGACCGAGGCGCGGCGGGGGCGCCGGAACCGGGGCGCGGCGGCGGGGCGGGGGCCGGGGCCGGGGCGGGGGGCGGAGGGCAGCCGCACGTAGCGCTGGCCGAACTTGCGCAGCTGCAGCGTCGCCTGCTGGTGGAGGTTCTTGCCCAGCTCCCGGGCCACGTCGGGGCGGCCGCTGCGCCGCAGAGCCCGGGCCACGCGGTCCCAAGACAGGGTCGGGGCCTTGGCCGCCAGCCAGGCCGCCAGCCCCTCCCGGCAGCCGTCCGACACCTCCGCGGGTTCGGTGGCCGCCCGCCGCCTCCGCCACAGCCGGCCCCGCGGCGCGGACGTGGACCCCCGCGGCTCGGGGCGGGCCAGCCGGTCCTCGGAGAGTCGGGTCAGCTCGGCCTCGACGTCCGGGTCCGGCGCCCTCAGGAGCGACTGGAAATGGTCGCACTCCTCCGGGGTCAGCAGCTCGGCCAGACGGACGGCCGCGTGGGGGCCCATGGCGTCCAGGGCCCCCGCCGGGGCCAGCGCCCAGCCCCAAAGCGCCAGCGCCAGCGCCAGCGCCGGGGCCCGAGCCCGCGCTGCCGTCGCCCTCGCCGCCATCGCCCTCGCCCTCGCCGGCGGTGACCGCGCCGCACCCACTGTGGTGGGAGGAGCTCCGAACGCCCACGGGTGGGGGAGGGGTGCCTGGTACCTGCGGCGGGGGGAGGGTGGGGGCCTCCGCAGGCCGGGATTGGGGGAGCGGGGCGACCCACACATGGCATCTCCCAGCACCCGGGAGATAGAATTGAAAGGAATTACGAGTGAGAGAGTTTTCCAAGACCCAGGGCTGGAGGACGCCCAGTCGCCCAGGAGGCTAGGATCCTGGGCCCTTATATTAAAACGCCTGCCCTAGGCCTGCCGCCTGGCCATCCCACTAATGCCTCAATTTACCAAGGGCCGCACATCTCTAATAATCCATTCACCGCCCCTCAGCCACCAGCACAAGCCCTAGACCCCTTGCTCTCCATTATCCAATTCCCAATCCCAAACTCTCTGGCTAGCTACTAGGTACCAAGTATTTATCGACTCACCAATTCCCATCCTCCCACAGGTGCCTCCAAACCCTCACCTCCTCTTGTCTGGATTAGGTAACCTCCTCAAGTCCCCACGCCCACTCCACACACACACACACACACACACACACACACACACACACGCCCCACTCCCTAACCTTGTTTCCTTTCCTGAGCAAGCTTGGTAAGCTTGGTTCTGGCTCTCCTTTGGATCTTGGCCAGCACTCTGTTCTGCCTTGGTCACTCGTCAGCTGACAGGTCCCTTCTGGGAAGCCCTCCCTGACTCCAGGACACACCCTTCGCACCTCTCCATGAGGTAGCCCTCTTATCTACTCCTACACTAGGCTGCAGCTCTGCCTTTCTGCTATCTCCTCCATCTGTTGTCCCTGTAGCAACTTGCAAAGTAGGTGTTCAGGAAAGATTTGTTGGCTCCGTGTGTGAATTCTTAACTTGCAAATCGGTCCCTGTCCACAGGCCATCAACCCCCTTTCCTCCAAACACATGCGTGACTTTCATCGCCGAGCCTCAGCTCTTCGGTGGGCATGCAAGGTCCGCAGGGTGCGGGGGTGCAGTCCCAGGGATCCCTCCAGCCTCACTTCCTCCCGCCCTCCCACCCCTGCCCTTGGCAGCAGCAGGAGTCAGGGGCTCTTCTGGGCATTCTTGAGATAGCCTGTTTGGGTTTTGTTTTTTTTCTGTTTCAAGAGAGCCTGTGCATCGTCCATTAGGACATGTATCTGGAAATTGATTAATTGAAGGACTTATCTAGTATTTTAGCGTCGTCCATGTACCAAATCCTATACCAGACGTGAGAATACAAAATTTTTAAATGGTCTCTCCCTAAGCAGCTTTATCCATTTTTTTTTCAGATGATTCACTTTTGAGCTCTTCTCACCTTGGCCTGTGGGCTCTGCAGCACCGCGGCGGCGCTTAACCACCCCTGCCCCCTCACGGCTGCAGTGTCTGCACAGAGTGGGTGCACAATAAGCCAACCAGCGTGCGAGCGAGTCCAGACCTCCAAGGGCCAAGGGGGTTGACGGCGCCGAGGCCTGGGGCAACGCCCTGGAGGCCCCACGTGCAGGCACGCGGTTGTTCCTCTCAAGGGGAACGGCCTGCCGGCTCTGCCCTTGCGCTCGCCTTGCCTCCGGAATGCCCAGGACGTGCGCCTGCGCCGCTCTCCGTGCACGCGCCTGCGCCGCTCTCCGTGCACGCGCCTGCGCCGCTCTCCGTGCACGCGCCTGCGCCGCTCTCCGTGCACGCGCCTGCGCCGCTCTCCGTGCACGCGCCTGCACCTTCAGTACTTCTGCCTAGAGCGTTCGAGGACCTCGGGAGGTTGTGGGTCCACACCTCCAACGGGTATCTCCGTACAGCTTTTTCAACAAGATCTTCCTTCCTAGTGCTCAGGCTCTCGGTTTATGAAGAGCTGGCAGAGACAGAGCTTGGGAATGGATGGATGGTGGTGAAGGATCCCCACGTGTCCCTAAGGGCTGGAACTTAGCCGTCTCCGTACCCTGCCCTCTGCTCCCTTCCCTCCAAGAATCAAGGCTGAGCTTAGCTCCAGCCAGCAAGGGCTGCTGTCCACATTCTGCGTGCATTTTCCTCTTCGGCCCCTCTTCTTTCCAAGCATTCATCTCCCCATCCATTCACTCATTCGATGGACACGTGAGCCCTTCTTTCCCCCTCATACTTTGGGACTCTGGAGATAGGAGCCAGCCCCGATTCTGAGCCCCTGGGAGCTCGTAACAGTAGGAGGGCCCTCCCTAAACAGGGGCTTTTCACCTGGTAGCCTTAGTGCCCCAACGCCTGGTAGGCACTTGCTGTGCCAGAATGAGTACCGGGAGTGCCGCGGTAATGTTCTGCTGAAGGACTAGAAACACCCACAGGGCCACACCTATGGCACACCTGGATGCCCAAGCATTCCCCAGAGGGCTCCCCGCATCCTGCTGCCCCCAAGAAATCCTCTGGAAACCACATGTCATCGCTTTAATACTGTGTAATACTTTCTTTTAAAATACAGTCTCTTCTGAGGTAGACAGACCACAACTGCAGAGCATCGTCAGACAGGAGATAAATACGTCCACGTACAACACGCAGCAAAATGAGGTAGAAATGGTTACAGCTGGAGGAGAGGACCCCAACCCCAGTCTGGGTAGAGGAAGAGGAGGGCCAGCTCCAAGTCTGCCCTCCCCCAATCCCTGCCACTGGATTCTTTGGTATGCCCCCCCAACATGGCCAGACCTGGACCTGCCCTGTCCCCCCACCCCACCCACCCCAGCGCCCATGAGGTAGGTGCTAGTAGACTGGGAGCTGTCTCCTTGTGCAAAGTTCCCCAAGGCCAGTAGAGGAGGCAGTGGGGGCCCTGGGTCTCAGTGAGCTCCTCCCCCAGCCCCCAACTGCCTGCCTCTTGAAGGGAAGGCTGGGATCCCAACCCCACTTCCCCATGCCCTCCACCCCCCCCCCATATACATACACACACCTGAGAGAACCTCCTCACGCCCTACTCCCTCCAAAGGGCCCTTCACAGCAGCGCAGCCCACTGCTTCTGACGCACCAAAGCCCTGCAGTCAGCCAGCTGCAAGGACAGGAGGCCCGAAAGACCAAGGGTGAAAAGGAGGGAAAAGCAGAGCAGCTTTCCTGTTAGCACCCCTAGGCCAGCACAGGCCCTCAGCACCTTGGCACCTGAAGTGCACCCCATGGACACCCTTCCAGCTGGGAGTGGGAGATGGTACGAAGACTGTAGGAGCTATGGGGTGAGCAGGGGACAGCGGGGCTGGGGTGGGAGAGAGAAGAGGGGGTGAGAGCTTGCACCCTACTTTGGAGCGAAGGTCAGGCTTGTGAAATGGGCTCCCTGGGGGGGAGGAAGACAAACTGAAGCCCCATCAAGGGAAAGTTGCTGGGAAGGAGAGGAATATTGTTCTCACAAAGACGGGCCCCCAAGCCTGGCTTCTGGTGGAAAGTTTGGGTGGGACTGAAAATAAACCCCCCACATCGGGGGAAAAACAAGTCTGCCCATCTCCTCCGCCCTCTTGCAGCCCCTGGATCTCCCAAGCTAGGACCCTAGGATAATGGGAGAGGCGCACTTCCCCACAGAACGTTCTTCTGTGACATGCTCACTCCTCCTTGAAGCCTCCCAACAGACAGGGAAGCGGAGTCTGTAGTCAATTTTGCGCCCAACCATGCTTGTGGCATTGTCTTCTCTCCCAAGGGAATCCTCCTAACATAAGTTATAGAAGACCTCTGCCTGTGAAGGGCCAAGTGAGATGACCTCTCTGGGGACTTTCTGCCTAGGTCACCTTTCCATCTGGGCCCTCTCTTTCTGGATGTGGGGCAGGAAATGGGGCAAGGGGCATCCCTCTGGATAACACTAAACAGAAAACACTAAGCTGGGAGGTGGGGTACAGGGGGAGAGCAGCAGGACCTACCTCTTCTCAAATCCCTCAACCCACTCCCCCACACCCCTGCCTACAACCTTGGACCTGGGGAGGAAGCCCTAGAAATACATTCCGCTTCTGTCCCAGGGAGAGCAGGGGTTTCAGTGTGGCTCTGGGTCTTCCTCTGCCCTTCCCCACAGGTTTCGCTTTTTGAGTCTCCTGGGAGAATTTGCTCCCTGGGGAGGGGTTCGGGGCAGGGAGCACACAGGAGAGCAGCCAAAGTCTAACATTCTTTCTGAGGTCAGTTTCTTCCTGAGTTGTCAAAATAAAACGAAAAACAGCAAATTCTACACATCTTACAAAAATAAGAGGCCTAAGATATTAAACAAGCTACATTTCTGGGATTTCCCCCTCAAAAACAAACAAACAAAAACCCTTCTTTGGGTCTTTTTTTTTTTTTTTTTTTTTTTTGCTTGCCCTCCCCCCAAGACCCAAGGATACAGCTGGGTGAGGGATAATGGGGTGGGAGGGAACTCCCTACCCCCTCCTCCTCAGCCCCTGGGCTTCCAGATCTCCTGCAAAGGGACACTGCATTCTTCTGAATGAGAGGGACCAAGAGAAACAGGCTGGAAAGCAAGGGAGGGAGACAGAAGCACAGAGGGTGATAGATGGAGGGATAGAGGAGGGAGGAGCAAAAGAGAAACAGGGCCAGCATATGAGAAGGTCAGTGACAAAACCACCGAGAGAGAAAACTACGCGAATGCAGAGAAAGAGGGGGGAGGAGGGAGCCATTCAGAGAGCGAGGAGACAAAAGGATTGTGGCGAGGGCGCAGGAGTTCCTTAGGCCCCGGGTGCCAGCCCATCCCGGGTCTGCTCGTCGGCTGGGCGGAGATGGCGAGCTTCCCGTCCACAATAAATAGGAAAAACCTGAGTACACAGCGCATATGGCATCTATCTGCCTAGCAGAAGCATTTTCCTTCCCACGGAAAAAAAAAAAAAAAATCCACCGGCAGCCCCTCCCCTCCCCCAGCCCACATTCATCACTCCGGCACCCTCCCAGCCCGGTTTGGTTAAAGACAACCCTCCCGACCGGAGGGGCGGGGAGAGGGGGGCGGCTGCTCCTTGGCCTCCCCTCGCGTCGTCAGTGTCCGGAGCCGTACATTTTGTCCCATTCCACGTACGAGTCCAGGTCCTTGGGGGAGGCCCTGGGGCCCACCTTGGCGAGCGCTGCCTCCAAGTCCTTGTAGGAGAGGGGCCGCTGCAGCCCCGGGAGGCCCGCCCCGGCCACTGCCTGCTGGCACAGCTGCCCCAGCTCGCCCCCGGAGAAGCCCTGGGTGCCCTGCACCAGGGCCGCGAGCTCCCGCTCGTTCAGCGCGCAGCCCTGCTGGGCCAGCGCCCGCTGCAGGATCTGCCCGCGGGCAGGACCGTCGGGCAGCGCCACGTAGAAGCGGAGAGCGAAACGCCGCCGGGTGGCCTCGTCCAGAGCCGCGGGCCGCGAGGTGGTGCCCACGACCAGCACGCCGTCGGACCCCGCGCCGCAGCCGCCATCCAGGCAAGCCAGGAGCGGCGCCTGCAGCGCGCCAGCCGCAGCGACGCCGTCGTCCCGAGCTGGGAGCAGCGCGTCCAGCTCGCTGATGAGCAGCACGGAGGGCGGGCGGCAGCGCGCAGCCGCGAAGGCGGCCTGGAGGAGGTGCGCGCCCTCGGCGGCGCCCGGCGCGGTCAGCGTCGCTCCGCGCAGGCGCAGCAGCGTGGCGCCCAGCTGCGTGGCCAGACAGCGGCCCAGCAGCGCTTTGCCCGCGCCCCGCGGTCCGAACAGCAGCACGGTCCGCGGCGGGCGCGGGCTGCCGGGGTAGGCGGGCGGCCTGAGCAGGGGCCACACCAGCTCCTCCTCCAGCGCCGCCTTGAGCGCGCCCTGGCCTGCCACGTCTGCCCACTGCACCGGGGGCCCGCAGTCCAGCATCTTGCTCGTCACCAGTTCCAGGGCCCCCGGGTCCACGCCTTTGGGGGGCTCTCCCGACGGCACCGCGAAGCCCCCGCGGGGCGCCGGGGCGCGCTCCGGGAACTTTTCAAAGGGCTCGAGTTGCGGGCCGTAGACGGGGGAGCCCAAGACCTTGAGGGGGAGGCCGCCACCGTACTTGCCCGACGCCTCCTCCGCGGCTCCCGGGGGCTTCGGCCGGAACCCGTTGCCCCGACACTCGCCGTTGTCCGTGGCGGCGTAGGAGGTGCCGTCGGCCGCCGGGGCCTTGGCGGGCTCGTAGACGTACTTGCGGTAGCGGCCCTCCGCGCCCTCGTCGGCGGCCTTGCGCTTCAGCGACACCCCGGCTTCGGCCGCCGGGAAGCTGTAGGAGGTGGGCGCCGGCCGGGGCGGAGCGGGCGCGGGCAGGGGCGTGGGCGCCGCCAGGCCCGAGGTCAGGTAGGGGGCCGGGGGCGGAGGGAGGGCCGCGTAGCCGGGCTGCGCCGCGTAGCCCCCCGCGGGGTAGTTGTACAGCGGTCCCGAGGGGCCGTAGCCCGGCGGAGGCGGGGGCTGCAGGAGCGCGGCCGGGGGCGGCGGGGGCAGCGCGGTGCCGGTCTGCGCGCAGTAGCCGGGGGCCAGGTACCCCCCGCCGTATCCCGCCCCGTACTCGGGCGCCGCCGACGGGCCTCCGCACGCATTGCCGGCGTAGAGGGGTTCAGGCAGGTTCCCGGCTAAAACCGGGGAGCCCCCGAGGCCCCCGGAGCCGCCCCCACTGCCCGACTTGGTTCCCGGGAGGCCCTCGTGGAGTGAGGCCAAGGGATAGGGTGGCTCGGGCCCTGGCCAGGGCTCGGGGTCCCCCTTGGCGCCGTTGAGGAAGGCGGCGTCGCCGTAGCCGCCCAGCGCGGGGCGCTCGTATGGCGAGTCCAGGACCCCTGAGTACTTCTCTGCGTAGCGCTTGAGGAGGTTGGAGGCTGTGAGGGCAGAGATATCGTCGTGTGCCCAAGCATAGTGGCAGCGCTGGCGACCCCCAGGGGGCAGCTCCAACTTGTGGGCCGGCGACGGGGTAGTGGAGGAGACGTCCAGGTGCTGCTCTGGCCACTGGTTGAGGGGCTGGGCGTGTTCCGGTGTCCAGTGCATCTTCGACAGAGCTGCGGGCGAGAGGGAGAGAAGCGGCTAGAGAGGTCCTGCAGGGCCTCTGAGGGCCCCCACGCCGCCAGCCACAGGCCAGCCCGCTTAGAGGGCAGCTTGGCACAGGCTGGCTTCCACCGTCCACCACCCGCGTGCCACCCTCCCGGGGCCTCCCTTCTGCAGGCCCTACGTACTTGCCTTGCCGGGTACGTCCCGGGATTAAAGCTATCTGAAAATACTTTACTCAGACGAGTCTGGAAAGGATATGTTTGACCCTAACTTCAGCTTGGGGGCAATGTGATGATGATTTTGTCCCAGCCACACAAGCCCTGCGCTCTAGAACACCTGGTCCTTACTTTAGACCTAATGTAGTTAAGGGTCAGGCGAGGAGGGAGACACCCCGCTGCTGGAAATAGTGGAACCCAGGTGGGGCTCATTCGGTAATGCGTGTTTGCTGCACCCCCACCACGCATTACAGAGACACTAGGTTTGTATAAAGATGATTGGCCCCGCGGTTTGATAGTCCTACCTGTGCTGTTCACCTCCCTGAGATCCTAGGGCCCCCCTTGGGCGTGAAGTCAGATTCCACTTGGGGGGGGGGGCAGTGCCTCATGGTCTCTGGGAAACCCCAGGGACTGACCCAGAAGCATTCACTTCCTTTCCAATTAGTTTCTTTCCTCTCTGCCTGATGAAGTCAGAGCACCTGGGTTCCAGACCCTCCCCCCCCACCCCCCCACCCCCGCGCACGTGCTGGCTGTGTGCCCAGCTGGGTGCTGCCATCTGCCCCATCCCCCAGATGTGTTTCACAATACAGAACTGCTATTCAGAAGAGACAAATCCTATTCCAGAGAAGATGGGGAAAAGTTAGTACACGTCAGAGAACGTGGCTCACGGATTTGTTTCTGAGCTTCCCAGGAACCAAATAACTCACTTTGCGAAATAAAAAACACCACCCTACTCAAAAAAAGCAAAAATGTTCCTGGCATAGAAATCTTGGAACTTCTTTTCATAGGCCGCAGGAAGCAGGCCTGTGAGGTGTAATAAACAATGCCCTCTTAGCCATGCCATGAACATGGCAGAAATGTTCCGCAGAAGTTTCTTACGTTAGCC